>NC_142338.1:10652500-11955625 GCF_054954075.1 Amborella trichopoda | reverse complement strand
TAACGATCAATTGGTACACTTTTCCTTTTAATTCCTCAGGTTTGGAATTACTAGTGGTAAATAATAAAACTTGTACGTAACTAATAGTTCTATACGAAAGCATTTGCTTTCAAATTGATAATTGCAAAGAATTAAATCGATCTGGAACTAGTAGTTCCAAACTGCTCATTGCAAGCAATAAAACCGGTTAGGTTTGGATTGCTCATTGTAAGGAATCAAAGTGATTTGAAGTTACTTGTTTCAAATTAGAGAAAGGTTTCTATACTTCCTTTACAACATAGAAGATCTATACTTGCCCTACCATCCATTCGTACAATTTTGATCAAGAGAGCCACTCACCGTTTGATCTTAGATCTAACATCTCAAAGTATTTTAATTTTAGTTTTTTTATACAAATTGTATGAATATGAAATTTGGTACGTGCCAACTTCTCATTAGGGCTCACTTATAAAAAAATATTAAAAATAATTTTTCGATAAAATATAATGACCAAAATACCCCTTCAAATTTTTAGGGGTATTTTGGTCATTTTATTTTATTGAAAATTTTTTCTTTACATTTTTCACTAGTGAGAGTTTAATAGAGGATTGGACATTCAAATTTGGTGTCAAAATAATTTATAGAAAAAACATTAAAAATAAATTAGTGTAGAGACGTGACATTGTGATTAGGGTAATCTTAGCCCTCCATTCAAAATGGATGGTTAGATAAGGGGAAGTATATAAGTTTTATCCTATAGGGAAAACATAGAAAGCTTGCCCTTTAAATTAACCATCGGAAGGAATTAAAGCGTTGAGATCTAATAACTCTTAGACGCTTTGATTCTTACAAAAAGTATGGATCAAAATGGACCAAAGCCAATAGTTTTATACCACTTTGGTTCCTTACAAAAAAAGTATCGATCAAAGTGGCTTGGAACTATTAATTCCGAATCACTCATGGTAAGGAATAGAAACAGTCCGGACCTCTTTGATTCCTTACGAAAGTGCAAATCAAAGTGGCATGGAATTAATAATTTTGAACTGAGGGCAATTTGAAAAGAGAAAGGTTTCTGTACTTCCCCTACAACAGAAGATCTATGTGTCCCCTGCCATCCAGCCGTCCAATTTTGATCAAGAGAGCCACTCACCATTTGATCTTAGATCCGACGTCTCAAAGTATTTTATTTTTAGTTTTTTTTTTATATTAATGTGAAATTTGGTACATGCAATCTTCTCATTGGGCCGCACCTATATTAAAGATAAATTTACCATAAAATATAATAAGCAAAATACCCTTTGAAGGTGTTCAGGGGTATTTTGGTCATTTTATTTTATTAAAAATATTTTTTTTTTATATTTTTCACTGGTACGAGTTTAATAGAGGATTGGACGTACAAAATTTGGTGTAAAGATAGTTTATAAAAAAACATGAAAAATAAAATAGTATAGAGTCGTGACATTGTGATTGGGACAATCATAGCCCTCCATTTAGAATGAACGGCTGGATAAGGGGAAGCATATAAGTTTTATACTGTAGGGGAAGCATAGAAAGCTTGCCCATTTGAAAATATGAAAATATGAAAATATGAAGACGGGCATGAATGTAAAATGTAAAATATATGAAACCAGTTTTAATATTGCTAATTATGAAAGATATTAACATGAATTTCCTTATAATAAAGAGTATTAAAATATTGGAAAATTTGCAAAAATATCCCATTTTATTTTCAGAATTTAAATTTTTTTTTATATATTAGTCTTACTTTTTTAAGAGCACATACTGTATGCATTTTAATTTTTATATATATCGAATTCATCTCAAATATAAGACCTTCATAATTCTCCCCATTATCACCTATAAAAACATATACAAAAGAATAGTTAAATTTTTTTTTTTATATTACAATCCCCTTTATACGATTGCTACAAAAAAATTAAATTATTACAATCCCCTGTATATGATTGCCACATAGCAGCCCGAAATTTGGAGATCCATAACCTGGCAAGGAGAAAAACAAAGAGAAACATTTATTACGTGTATGTTTTATGTATTTGGGAAAAAAATTACTTTATGAAACTGAATGAATGCTGTCCAAATTTGTGAATTGCCAAAGTTGAGTATTAAATAACTCAATACCTGATTTATTTTCTTTTAAAACTACTACATATGATCAAAATTTTAAATGGAAAATATCCCCTCAAGTTGATTATATTATCAGGGCCACAAATTATTGGCCATGGGCCACAAATTCTTTGGCCCTCATCAACATTATTTTGTAGTGCGAGAAAAATAATAACTAGTGTTCGACAAATCGAATCGGACTCAGAAACTGGCCAAGGGCTGTAACTCGGAAACCGCCCGGTTCACCCTGCTTAACAGGTAGGTCTTGGGTGGGCCAAAACATGTTTAAATAAAATAAAAATAAAAATAATCTTAAAAAATATATTTAAAGCATATTTACACAAAGGAAAAGTATATAATAAGACTATTTATCTTTGATACAAAGCGGTCACAATTAATCTTGCCCATTGGATATGAAATTGGGTGGCTGTATTTATGTCATTGACCAAGCTCAAAGTTCAAATTTTTTTTTTTCGAACTTTGCGACACATCGAAGCTATCAAATTTCATATCGAATGACTGCAAGTAATTGTGACCACCTTGTACTAAAGTAAATAGTCTCATTGTATATAATCCCTTAAAAAATACATCTAGATGAAGTTGAAAAGTAGTGAAAAAAAATAAATTTTTAATATTGGATTTGTGCCCCATGGGTATTATTAAAAAAATAATAATATAAAATTAAGTATTCATCGCTAAAATGATAAAAAAACATTAAAAAATACATTATAAACAAATCCTTTATTTTGTAGGATTATATATATATATATATTTTAATTTTAATTTTAATTTTCTTTTTAAATAACCAGGCGGACCAATTAAACCGTCCAATTCGTCTAACACTGTTATTAACAAGGAATCCGACTTAGGCTTCCACCTACAGCTTAACTAGTACCAAGAAAAACAAAGAAAAGAAAAGAGAGAGATGCTGTTCTGTTTTACTTTTTTTACTCCTTACTATTTAGAGATTCCAAGGCATGCCAAATAATGAGACTGAATAGCGTTATTTATATAGGGAATTTTATCAAAAGAAAATGTATATATAAGGTGTCAATTTATACTATTAAAGTAAAGTCATTCATTTTCAATATTTTTAAATGTTTTTAGATTTGCTCAATTTATAGTAATTTTTTTTAATTAAAAATAAATTTTTTTTTTTAGATCATCGCAAAGGTTTTCAACATCAAATCTGCATCTTTTAACACAATTTGGATGTGCGCCTTGACTGTTTAAGGTTACCTTATTCAAATTGCAACTTTATCAAAATATATTTTATTTTTTAATTATTTAATATTTTAGTCTTTTTTTACTTTCAATTCAAAAATCATGGTATTTTGACAGGGATAGTAAATCAAACTAAATCAATAAAATATTAAATAATTAATATCTTAGGTATAGTTTGACTATCTTTTGTATTATTTGCTTACTAAAAATGAGGAGCCACCCTTCCAGCCCATTTTGTATGGCAGCCGCAAGCTACACGGTTTATGAGGTGCAGAACAGCTCTCTCTGGTCCACTCCTTCCCTCTTACTACACAATTGAATCATGATACATCCTCACCGTCAATTCCCTATTACGATACAATTGGAACGTGATATCCTCACCGTCAATCTTGATACCCATTACCTCTGTTAAGATTATTGTGATTCCAATCTCAAATGCCTTAATGTATGTATTTTTTTTTTCTTAAATGTAAATTTCAAGTTTAGAGATCAGATGCCAAGTTTTTAATAAACTTGATGATTCTCAAAATATAAGCAAGAGTTTCTTTTCATTTACATCTAAAATATTTGCTCTGGTTAAATATAAAGTATTTATTCAAAATGCATATAAAAGCACTAGTTAAATTGAAAATTAAGTAAGCGTCGGTTATGTTAGGGTGCTGATGTATATTAGTATTTCCTTCAGGTGCTTAATATTTTTTGGACATTTGATATCCTTATCACCATATAGTAACTTTTTTATCTAGGGGTATTTTAAGTAATTAATGAGGCATAAAATAAAAAGAAAATAATTTGTTAACTACAGTGGACGATGATATCATCCGCATGAGATGTGATATCACCCGTATTATAAGATAAAGGATAATGAATGTCCAAAAAATATTGAGTATATTAAGAAAATACTCATATATATAAGTATCTTGACATATCCAAATGTGGAATTTAAAAATTGTCCCTATTATTTCCTATTTTAGCTCATGGCCCACATTTTAGAGCATGTATCACATTTTAGTTTTATTTTTTTATATATCCGACTAAGCTGAATCTTGAATAGCAATATCTCTCACAATCATTCACCTATAAAAAAATACAAAATAATAATTTTCAATAAATAAAATAACCAAAGTGCCCCTAAAATTTGTACGTATATTTTGGTAAATTTTAATTAATTAATTTTATATTTTTCAAATGCGTGGTGATGAGAAATATGAATATATAAATTTCAGCTCAATCTAATATACAGGGAAGAAAAAAAAAATTCAAATACTAGATATGTTCTTAAAAAGTGGGACATGAATATAAAATATGAAATGTTGAGAATAATTTTTATATTTTAAAAATGTAGGGAATATTTATGCAAATTTCCTTTTATTAAATAAATATTAATTATTTCTAATAAATATTCTCAAATAAATTGCAAATAGAGGTTACCCTAAACACAAGTAAAGCAGCCCTCAATAGGCACCACTGGCCAACACTCTATGCCGTGGGTCTAACACTCTTTGAACCCTGCTTGTCACCATCCTTAACTTAACTGTGCCTAATACTAGAGGGGTAAATAAACAAATGAAAATTTACATGCATATTTTTCTAAAGGGATCGTACGCTATGGACCACCACTATTACAAAAAAGTCACAATCACTTTAAATATCAAAATAAATGGTTTGGGGTACATTACAAAGTTCAAGAATTTGATTTTTAGAACTTTGAGCTTAAGTCATACTAGACACCCAAACTAACATAGGAAACTAACCTGTACGTATTTTTGATACCCAGAATCCTTAAAATTGACACCCTAAAGTCCGGGCCTTGTTGACCCTTCAAAGCTCGTTCAAATTAGTCCAAGGTCCATTTAAAATTGTAGAAAAGGTCCTAATATTTTCAATGGGCCAAAAATCACTCAAATCCAATATACGATTTAAAAGTTATGATATAAAAATTTTATTTATAAAAATTTCATTTTGAACCCTTTGCAAGCTAGGTTTATTCACTCAGTTTATAGGTATGTGACAAAGTCTTATGTGCAACCGAATTGAGTCAATGCACAAGCAAACTTAGGCCACTCATAGATCATGTTTTCCCCAATTTTTCAGCTACTTCCCTGAATGCGAGTAAGACTTTATCGCATGCGACTAACCTTAGCTCGCAAACACCTTGAAAACATCCGAAAACACTCGTCTTTAGGGTGTACGTCCCCCATGTTCTGCAAATACCTTCAACATGTAAGTTAGGATAGTTTGAAAGCTGGACAGGGTGAATTAGCACGATATATACGGTTTTTTAATTTTTTTCTTTTCTATCGACTGAAACACTTACAAAGGTCCAAATAATACAAAATAAATTCAAAATAAAGAAAGATGAATCACAATACGGATTCTTACTTGTTGCCTCTTAATATAACTTTCTTGTTTCAAAGAAGAAACACAATCTGTATAAACAGAAAATAAAGCGCTTGAAGATTATCTCAACTGGACTTGATACACCCCACTCCAGATCTCCTCCTCCGATGACATACGAGATCAATGCCATTCTCAGATGTTATAAGTATGGGAAGTTTAGGCCATGAACCCTTCAATCATAGAGAGCAAAGTGGATCAAAACTAGGCACATGCTATTGCATGAGGATTACTTACTTAAAGCTCAAAACTTAGGTGAATGTGCAGTTAAGGAAGGGAGTGTTCTTATCAGTGAAGTGAGTGTTAATTAGAGGGGTTTAGAGAGAGATGAGAGAGAGGGTGGCGTGCCACCTTATGAGGGAGACAAAGAGAGCTAGGTAAAGGTGTGAGATTTGGGACCCTCCAATAGAGAGTATTTATAAACTCAGCCTCATGGTTAGGGTTTTTTTACAGTTAGCCAACCTTATGGAGGCTAGATTCAGACCATTGATTATATGAAACTTGTGGGGTGAGAGATATTAAGCTTACAATCCTTAGATCAACTATCATGCTCAAAATGAAGGTGCTAGAACCTATAATTTAGTTTCTTTTACTTAATTCGATCAAATATATATATATATATAATACAAAACGCCTATAGGCAAAAATGAACAGTGATTTCGCCTACCCTTATCACCGTCAAAAGTTCAACGCACGGTCATAATTGTCTGATAGTGTTTCATTTTTTATTTTATTGTGCGGTCAGATATGATACCAGATCTCGAGGAGAGATGAGGATGTCAGCTCATCGGTAAAGGCAGTAAAAAGGAATCGGGTGAAATTATTAAAGTCAAAAAAAAAGAAGAAGAAGGAAAAATGGTTTAAGTACATATGATCTCACTAATAGAAACAATATCCAATTCCAATTTTGGAAAGACCACAATAGAAATATTGTCCTTTTCTTTTGAGATGAGAACGTAACAAGATAGGAAAGTGTAAATTGCATGTAACAAGATAGGAAAGTGTATATTGCATGTAACAAGATAGGAAAATGTGTATTACACAATTGTATTACCATTATATATACAATGAAAGAACCACCACAAAATAGTGTGGGGCACAATTATTTTTTTGTTGAAAGAGTTCATCTCTCTCTAAAATTCTATATCATATCAGAGTATAACTGATCCTCTCAACAATTCATCTTGAAGTAGTTTCTCGATCTAAAGTGGGTAGCAACCTCATCTTGATCCATGGTACTTCAATCTTTTCCCATCTTTTATTTTTATTGAGCCAATAAAATATCCAGCATATCAACTGCAACCCATTCCATTCATTTACAATGAGAGAATCGAATTGCTCAAAATATCACATCAAACCTGTTAAAAATTGTCAATAACGGACAGACCGAGAGGTTCGAGCCTTCCATCTATTTACACTGTGGAGAGAGAAACACACAATACAAATGCAAAAAATTTGGCCCTTGATCATAGGACATATGGATCTCAAAAAGTAACCAATGGAGTATAGGGGAATTCAATTGTATCCAAAGAAAAAGAAGAACCACCATTATACATAACCGCAAAAATTAGCCTATCAAAATTAGCAAAAAAAAACTCGAACCAGGGGCTTCCCATCTCTCCTCCTCTTCTTTCATAGTGGGCAACGGGGCTTCTAGCCTGAATTCTTGACTTTTCAGGAAAATTTCCAATGACCTAACAAGCTTGACTTTTTGTTCTCCATGGAAGCAGAGAGAAAGAGATCAGAGATAGAGATTTCATGGGATTTGTAGGCACGTCTAAAGGCAGAGGGACTGGTTTGGTGAGGGCAAGAGGGGGGAGGATTCCCTATGTAGATTTCAATGAGCTCATATTGTAGCAAGATAAGGATGAATTTTAGAGAGAGAAGATTCAATGTGTAGATATGGGTAGGCACAATTGGGAGCAGGAGAGTTTTTGGGTTATGACGAGATAAAAGATTTAACTGTAGAACGTGAGATAGAAAAGTTTTAATAAAAGAGCTAAAACCACTCCAGGAGTGAAAAATAAGTAGTTTCTACAGTAGAGAGAAAGTGTAAAAGATCAGTCTAGGAGAGAGATATTGGATACAGAAGACCCATTCATAGAGAGTCGTGGGGTAGACAATAGTTTCTATGTGTGTGTGAGAGAGAGAGATGGACCTGGGTTCGTTTGGGTAAGTTACAGTGCTAGTTCAGTGCTAGTTCAAGAGATGATAGTTGCAGCGCTGGTTCAACGATAATAGAGTGGGCGATTGAGATTGGAGTCCTATGTAACCCGTATGTGTGAGGGTCTCATAAAATCATTGTTCATATGAAAAATATATTTCTCTTTCCTTTCTTTTCCATAAATTTCTTACTCACGTTTTATTTGAAAACTCAAATCTATTTAATTGAAAAACTTTCCTTTTCAATTCAAATCTCTTAGATGGCACATAACATGCCCCATAAAATAGGAAAGTATATCAAAATGTGTGGGGCGTGCCTCTCATGGGGCCACAAGTGGGCCTCACACACTACCTACATGCAATTAATCTAGTAGGCCCCGTGGAGTATAATGCTCCCCATGTGTATTATTAATTTTAAAATAGATAACATTGTTTTTAAAAAACGATTGCTATTTTATTTTTCTCTCTAATTTATTAATTACTGAAAATTCAATTTTATCCATTTATAAATCTATTTTTTTTTAAAAAAAAATACCTAGAGACTTCTAAAAGTTTATTTTATTAATCTAAAATTTATTTAAGAGCAAATTAATTTAGATTTGGATCCAACTATGTTAAGGAATATTAAAATTACTAAAGCACTCAATCTTCTACTAGAGACTATAATCCACACCACTTCATCAAACTGATCCAATAATTCACATGACCAACAGTCAATCACAGAGATTCATGATTGGGCTACCAAAGTTAGCCAATAGGTGAGGGGACACAATCTTAGTCTATGGATTATGATTCCCCTTACGAACAAGTCTAAGGTCATACAGACCTTTGTACACTCAACTCATATGGTGCATATGGGGGTCATCTCTTGCACAAGTGTGTGTGTGTGTGTGTATATATATATATATATATATATATATATCACCCTCAATGGTGATTTGCTTCCCAATACAGTTATCATGTGTACATGCCGTGTGAGGGTATAAGATGAGGTTTTGGTCTTTGTCCCTTCAGGCCCACCAATCACACACAAGAGTCACATAATCCGATTGGCTCACTACCCTGAGCAACTCCGACCTCATCAAGGGATAACCCTGCTAACCCTTATCGGTTGTACTCTATGCCTAGGTATTTAGGGTTTTGGAACTCGATTGGCCTAACTTTTTAAGCTTAGTTTGAGTCTCGACAAATAATATTTGCCAATCTCGATCCCTCTTAACCATACTTCTACTGAAGTTTAGTGTTCCACTGTAGTAAATTTGGTTACATACTCTCATCAGGCCTTTAAATGATCACAAAACCCAACATAATTCGCACGAGATAGATGACTTAGATTGAGCCGCAACTTGATCAGGGCCTTTACCATGGTGTTTTCCTCTAATTTTTTTCCCTAATTTTTTTAAAGTCTATCTTTCTAATTTTAAGTGATTCTTAGTTGGCATTTTTCTTTCATATGTAATTTGACGGAACTCATAATCAACTGTTGATCGATGAGTTTACAAAAGCAACATGGAGGATGTTGCATTCTCTACCGGAATTTTGACTATAAGCATGGATATCCGACTATTTCTATCGAATAGTGCTTTGCAGTCATCTATGATTCTAAGCAACCAAAATCCCTCAAATTATTGACTGACTCTAGGTCTTGAAACCTATAAAATATTGAACCCCCACCTGATTCCATTAAAATCCAAATCTCCAGCTCCAACCAAGTTCAACAAGATCAAGGAGAGGTCGAGTCTTAATCCTTGAATCGAATTTAGCCCCCGGATTTGGGTGCCAAGCCTGTGGTGACTTCAACCGTTATTTTATTTTTTATTTTATTTATATTTCTTCCATCTTTCATAAATTCACGTATTTCGTTGTTTTTTTTGTTAGATCAATGAGGAATGGGTCTTTTGCGTGTAGTAAGAATGAAATTCAAGATGTCATGTTGTGTTACCCACCACCCTGATCGCTTATAGCTTGAGTTCATTCCTACATATTTTATTACTAGAGTTGCTATATTTGCAATATTTTCTATAAGTTCTAAGGTTTTAAGCAACTTCTAAGTAAAATTCTGATATTGTTAAAAAAGAAATGAAACTTTGATGTTAGTTTAAATACAATCATTGAAGGGAGGTCACAACTTTCCTCACCCGATTTTGGGTATAAATATCCCCATTCTTGCTGAGGACCACCTCCTATACGTAGGCCATCTTCCTTTTTCGGAGCACACATCCTATCCCATTGCACAATATTTATTTTATTTGTACATTCGGGATCTCCTTGCAAGAATATTCCAATGACCTTTTTAAAGTTTGAACTTTAAAAAAAAGAAAAAGAAAAAAAAACTACCCGTGTGTCTTTGAACCATGGGAAAGCAAATATCCAATTATTTCATTATGATACCCAAATCTTATTATTAAATTATTTTTTAAAATTTTTTTCAATGTTAAACTTGAAAACTGGGGAGCAGTGGAACTCTAGATATCAGGATCTAGCACCCTTCCACCCTATCCAACTAGGCCCAGGGGCCATTCCTCCGAAACCCTCTTAGCTACAGTTGGTTCAAATGACTCTTAGGCCAATTATATCCTCCAAAAATTTTATGGAAATGTATATAATGAGACTTTTTTACTTTCGATACAAAAAAGTTACAATTATCATTAACCATTTGATATGAAATCAGGTAGTTGGGAATGCGTCACTTAGTAGGCACAAAGCCCAAAATCAATGCTTTTGAAAATTGTGATGCATTTCAATGCGTCGAATTTTACATCTAATGGCTATGACTTATTTTGACCTTCCTATACCAAGTAAGCGATCTTTATTTCCACTAATTGGACATTCAAGATGAACTTTATCCAAAAAAAGCTACAGTTTTTGTAGAGGCCACCATTTGGTGCTTTAGGCCTCCAAATTTTCTTAACCTTCATTTATTTCATGATTTAGCGCAATTATCCTATTGTATTGTAGGGTTGTAAGATAATACAGTGTAATTTTTTCTATCTTTTATTAATAAAAAACAGGTAAAGGGCTTTCTCCAATATATCCAAAAATATATATATATATATCTATATATATATATATATATATATATATATATATTTATCCAGGTGCATTTGGCGCGTGTATGGTATGGCACTGGAAATGGTGGGAGTCATACCTCCGGCAATGCACGGGTCTTCAGTAGTCAGCTCCAAAGACCGTAATCTAATCTTCCTCCGAAATTTAACAACTTGAAAGCGTACCACCTACCAACTCTTAAAGCTTACCAACTATTTGAAAGCTTTTTCTTTCAACCACATACCACAAACCCCCATCATATTTTGAGAAGAAGAGCCTAAATTCATGTAATAGGCTTCAATAAAGTGATTAATGTTATATTTTGTATAAACTATTCTTCATGGTTGCATTTGAACTTTGTAGTTGGATTCAATGTTTTAAAAAATATATTGGTGGGGTGGATTGTCTATCCTCAATCGGAATTCAGATCATTTTTAGATCGTCTAGATCGATGGTATAGAAAATTTTTTTTAAAAAAAAAAAAAAAAAAAAAAAAAAAAAAAAAAAAGGTTTATAGTGTGGGGATTTAGAGGGGACCAAATACAATATTAGATAAGTTTAAATAAAAGTAAAAAACAATAAAATGAAAATGACGATTTCAAGGGGAACTAAAGCAGGATCCATACCATCCTAGAAAAGATTCAACCGCGATTGATTTTGAATCCAAATCGCGATTTGGATAAAAAATATCGGGTTTTAAAACATTAGTTTGATTTAATTATCCCTCACTAAATTTGGTGTAATTCCATGAGTTGGCAATATTTTTTATTGAGCCTCCTTAGGCGTGAAGAGAATGGGCACCAAGAGAGCCTCCTCGCAAAACTCTCACCCAACACCCCAATACCTCAAATATAAACCAAACATCCCTCCTCCCCTTCTCATTTTCCTCATTTTCCCTACCCCAAACCCACTTCCATAAATCTTCTTCTCCTTTCTCTCTCTATCTATTCTCCATTTCTTTCTCTCTCTAACTTTTCTCCACTTCCATTTTCTCTCTATCTTTCTTTTCCCTTTCTTGCTCTTCCCTCTCCTTAATATTGCTGTGCACCATGCAGACCATGCTCCTTAACCACTCCTTTACTCCATTAAAGCCCACAAACTCTTCTCACCACACTTCTCTTGCCACCACTCTCCCTTCTCTCACTAACTTTCCATGGAAAAGGACCAAAGACTTGCACCATACAGCATGTAATTGCACCGCCTCTAATGGTGGAGCCACCTCTCTTCTCATTACAGAGCCCAATGGCAAGGCCATGGTGCAAAACTTTGTTCTCTCCCCTAATGGCACTACCCAAGAAGAGATGATGGAAGATTTCAGCAAGAACCAGATGGGTTTTGATCAAGGAATCGGGATTGTGAGCTTTCTCGAGCGAAAGAGTTTCCTCATCACCGGGGCGACTGGTTTCGTCGCAAAAGGTGAGTGGAATTTGAGATTTCCATGATTTGTTTTCAGAGAAAAGATTAACATGTTGGTTACTTCTGCATTTTTTGTATTGTAAATTTGTAACTCATGGTTACCTTCTTCTTTTCTCTTTTTTTTTTCCTTTTTTTTTTAAAATACAGTTCTGATAGAGAAAATATTGAGGACCCAACCTGAAGTGGGGAGGTTGTTCCTCTTGATCAGAGCTGAGAGTAGGGAAGCTGCACTGGAAAGGATAAAGTCTGAAGTATGTGTTAATATTCTTTCATGGATCATTCATTCGTCTTGTATTATTTGAGAATTTTTTTATCAGGTATTTTTCTAACCTCTCTCTCCATTGGAACTTCAGATCATAAACACAGAGCTCTTTAGACTTGTACAAGAAATTCATGGTGAGTCTTACAATGACTTCATGTCGAGCAAACTCGTGCCAATTGTGGGGGATGTCACAAAGACCAACCTCGGAATAGAAGTAGATATTGCAGGTGCGATCGCAGACGAGGTTGATGTTATCGTCAATTCTTCGGCAAATACTACCTTCGACGAAAGGTTTGCGAGTTCAGATTTCCGACGGTAATTAACGTCCACATAATCAAGGAAATTAAATCCATAAAGCATCTTTTCCTTCTAATCACAGGTATGATGTTGCCCTCAATATAAACACCAGAGGCCCTTGCAGGCTCATGAGATTTGCAAAGAGGTGCAAGAAACTCAAGCTCTTCCTGCATGTTTCAACTGGTAAAACCAACATTTCACATAACAATATTTATGAAAACTTATGTGATGTTTTTTTGCATCAGAAAAGAAAAGAAAAGATGTTTTCCTCTTATATTTAATTCCTCTCTCATATGCAGCCTATGTAAATGGGCAAAGGCAAGGTAGAGTGATGGAGAAGGCCTTTTCTAAAGGTGATAGCATTGCTAGAGAGAGAAACTTATCCGGATTTCCTTCAAACCCACTCCAGGGTTTGGATGTTGAAGCTGAGCTAAAGCTGGCAATGGACTTACTTGACACCTTTCAAGATGATAAACTGGTGGCCAACAAAATGAAAGAGTTGGGTTTAGAGAGGTGATCTTTTAATTCTTTCAGTTTTCTCTTGGAGCCACTTAATTAGAAGTTAACAAGCACTGCATTTTTCCTATGGGTGGTACATGCACTTTTGCATGGGCTAACTAACAATCCCCTTAGACATAGGGGTGGGTAATGGGTCAGGTTGACCAGCCAGTTGACGGGCCCACCAGACTTTGGTCTGGGTTTGGGTCCTATTTCTAGACCCTTTGGGTTGGGTATGGTTCCAGAAGTTGAGACCCAGCATTAGATAGGGTTAGGTTTGGATCTAGGTCGACCTGATCCAAATATTTTAGATGCAATATTTGTTTTATTATAATAATATTTTATATTAAATAATCTACTATTATTTCATTGTACTTTTTATTTACCATATGAAAATTTTTAACATAATGTATATTTATACTATCTTATAGCTAGGAGCTTAAAGGGATTATTAAGAAGAAGGTTTCTCTCTCTTTCCTTGCGACATTTATTTTGTTGTTGAAAGTTAAGAGGCATAAATAAGAGACAGGAAAGAGAGGGAGAGAGTTATGAAAGCAAAATAGTGCTTGACGCAACTGGGTCCAGGTTGGGTCTCCCACTTGACCTTGACCCTACAGGGTTTTGGTCTGGCTCTGGCATGGCTCTTATCTGGTCTGGTCTAGGTTGAGGCCAAGCCGACCATAATATATTAGTATAAATTACATATAAATAATACAAATTATGTAGTATAAAATATATAACATAATTTTTTATATATTTTTTATTATAGACTCAGACCCAACAGACCCAGTGGGTCAGGTTTGGGTCCAAATGATTTGGACCCGACCAGGCCCGAAATCGAGGGAGTTTTGATGCATTTGAGTATAATGGGCAGGGCAAGAATGTATGGATGGCAAGACACTTACGTTTTCACAAAGGCCATGGCTGAAATGGTGATAGATAGCATGAAGGGCGCCCTTCCTGTTGTCATAATGCGCCCAAGTGTAATAGAGAGTACCGCACATGATCCATTTCCTGGGTGGATGGAAGGGAACAGGTGGTACTCTTATTCTCTAAGTTTTCACCTAATTTCATTGCTCATATTGATACCATTTCTCCTATGTGATTTTTTTCTCTCTCTCTAAAATAGAATGATGGACCCCATTATTTTGTACTACGGCAAAGGCTTGCTCACTGGTTTCCTAGCTGACCCTCAAGGAGTTCTTGATGTTGTGAGTCTGTCTCTCTCACACACATTCTCACATCTCAATATTTACTTACATAAATAATTCTTATTATCAATTGCTCTATGATAGGACTGTAACACTATGATTCGTATCTTCTCTATTTTTAGTTAATGAAACACGGGTACGGGCCTTCTCCCCCACTGACTTACTCAAAAAACCAAAATCTTAATAGGAAAAGTGGCGTGGGTCCGCATATCTATACATGCGTTCCTTGATGCAAGTAACATCCACATCAAAGATGGACGTTAGAGGGTGGTCGTCCGACCACCAGTTATAAATTAATGGTGTAAGAAGAATAAATCAAAAAAATTAATTTTTGATTTTTTAAAAATGATTATTTTTAAAATTTATTTTCTTACATTCACATTTATCATGATATAGATTGACAAACCCTAAAATTTTTTAATCCAAAATGCTTCACTAAGGTAGATTTAGAAGAGAAGACTCATATAAATACATGAGTCTTGTCCTTCTTAGTTAAAAATTTTGCCATTTTGGGCTAATGGTTGAGGGAATGAGGCAGGTACCAGCTGACATGGTTGTCAATGCAACCTTAGCAGCCATGGCTACACATGGGAGAGAAGGGAAAGCAGGGATAAATGTATACCAAGTGGCTTCTTCTCTCACAAACCCCCTTGTGTTTGAGGAGTTGGCCTCTCTTATGCACCATCACTTCTCCACCTCTCCTCATGTGGATTCAAAGGGGAGGTCCATACATGTGCCAATCATGAAGCTCTTTAGATCAATGGAAGACTTCTCTTCGCATGTGTGGAGCGACGCCCTGCAACGCAGCGGCGGGAGAGCTTCGACTCTAGAGAAGCTGCCCCAACGCCTGCAAAATATCTTCCTCAAATCAGTGGAGCAAGCCAAATACTTGGCTAATATATACCAACCCTACACATTCTATGGTGGCAGGTGCTGTTCTTCTCATCTTTTAGCTTCGATTTACTGACTATTTTTTCATTTATTTTTCACTTGGGCCTTTCAATTTCATTTTTTTCCTTTATAACCATGATTCCTTATCTTATTTACACCTTTGTAAGGATTTTCAAAGGTTATGTAAAAGAGAAATTAATATAACCAATGGAAAACCATAAGAAATACACAGGAAATAATCCTCCCTGGGCAATTGGATTGGAAGCAGGTTTGATAACACAAATACACGGAGGTTAATGGAAGAGATGTCTGAAGAAGAGCGGAGAAGTTTTGGTTTTGATGTTGAAAGCATTAACTGGAAGGATTACATCTCTAATGTCCATATCCCTGGCCTCAGGAGGCATGTGATGAAGGGACGAGGCACCTGCTCTAAGGATTAACATGTTAATATTCATAATATGATTCCTAATCTCTAAAGGCATATCCAAATTGAGTGACCAATAAAAAAAAAAAGAAAAAAAAAAAGAATGTTGGGATTGTAGGTGATTCCTACATGTCCTTTAATGTAATATGTTGATAGCTTAATTGATATAAGTGATTTATGTTAGAAGCAAGAATAGTGCAACTGATTGAAGTCACATTTTGCTACTATGTGGTGTGATTTGTTGTCTTCTTTTTTTCCCTTGTAATCAATTTTCAACAGTGAGGCTACAAATGCATCGACTTCTTGCATTTCATGAAGATCAAAGAACATAAATCATTTGGCCAATTGAAAAATAAGTCAAGTGCCTCAAATAACTTTCTGAAAACAGGTGGTGATAAAGGATATTATGGGTTCGCAAAATTATATTATAGCACGCTCCACATTTTCCCCAAAATTACGTGGAAAACAATCCCCCACGCCTCTTTTTTCCTAATTTTTCCCTGATATGAAAATATCGGAGAACTGCGAAATTCATTTTTTTTTTGTGTTTTTCTTTTTTTACTTTTTTTCTTTTTGAGGTCTAGCTGATGTGAGAAATGCCGAATACACCTATCTTTTTATCTGTTCAATATCGATGATGTCAGATAGCCTTTCCCATCGTGTGTGTGATGTCAGTGATATCAGACGTCTCCAAATCTTTGTCCTTGGGTTTTCCAATATTTTAAACATTGGATACGTCTCTTGCTGAAGGACAAGGTATTAGCAATCTCGGACAGCCTGAAGGCAAGGATTTGGAGATGTCCAATATCAGTGACACCCGAATGCATCATGGGTTTTAAATCTATCCAACATTGTCGATATTGAATCTACCAAGAGATATGGGCGTTCAATGTTTCTGATATTAGCCAACCCTTAAAAAGAAATTCTTTTTTCCACCTTTTTGATGTTGAAAATGTCGGACAAGGGGCAAGATAGGAAAAAAAAAAATATGGGCCAGGGGGTGGTCTTCATGTAATTTTGGGGAAACTGTTGAGTAGACGATAACAAAGTGGGGAAACAACTGGTCTGTACGTAAGTTTTCCTTATGGGTTTAAAGCTCATTTTATAATCCATGTGAACAAGCACATTGGTAAGAGGATTGGAAGTAAAACCTCTCCTTAAATTTTTCAATCTTTACGATTAGGGCTGTAAATAGGTCAAGTCAAGTTGAGTCTATGTAGACCCTGACGAGACTAGGTCAAGTAGATACTGTTGGGTCCAAGTCAATTGCACCCTGACCTGATATATTAAGTGGGTTCGGGTCCAGAGCGAGACACATGTATACACACACTTACACACGTGCATTATCACCGGAAAAGATTCACATAGAGAAGACGTTTTCATAGAGAAAGTACAAGTCTTTGTAGAAGTGATTTACAAAAAAGTTTACTGAGTAATGTAAATAAGCAGAAGGCCCTTGGGAACATGGTAACGATGGGTTATACTTGATCAGACCTGATTAGGGCAAAATTCATTAAGTAATGGGGAGTGCTCATCAGGCTAGAGGGGTAATGGCCTAATGGGGAGTGCTTCTTGTGTGATTAGAGAGAAAGATTGCTGATGGTGTGGGTCCGACCTCATGTTCATGTAGGTGTCCTTTTATTTTTATTTTATAAAAATAATACCTAAATCTTTGCAGTAGATTGACATTATGTGGAACTAGGGTACCTTTGGTGTCTAGAAATAAATAAAATATTTGGATTGATAGATAGTGAGAGACCCGAATACATTAATTATGATTTATTTCATTAAGGGTATGTTTTTTTTGATAAAGCAGAATGATAGACCAAGATTCGTATAACGAACCCCAAATACAAGATTCGCGTAACAAATGCCAAATACAAGATTTGCGTAACGAACCCCAAAGGTTTGATGATGATGATCGAGGAAAGTTGCTCTTATTTGCTAATATTTAAGTAATATTTGTGAGAAGACAGACAAGCATTTCAAACTTTTGCTTTAAAAAGTCTACCATGGAGGATGCATTATTGTGCGGTGATAAAATGGAGCCCAATTTTACGATGATAATTTCAGTTATATTCAACACATATACCTTCTTGAAAAGTTATATTAAGGATATTATCAGCTCTGTGATTTTCTTATCGTGATAAAATTACATTAAAATAATTATAGCTTCCATAACTGTCAATAAGGATAGTAAATAGACTGGTCCTCTGCTATTTCATGTATGGTAATTATAAGAGCTTGGCTTGGGTTTGAGTGGTTAGTTGTTGTCTTCAAGCAATGCAACATCTTAAGTTCAAATCCTACTATTGAACTACCCAAAAAAAAAAAACCAAACTCTATCCATGACATTAAATTCTGCCATCTAAAAACAGTTTCTTCTGTTTCATGAAGTTTGAAAAAGGAAATTGAATTGGTTCTTCACTGATCTACTGAGAACAGTTTCTTCTGTTTCATGAAGTTTGAAAAAGGAAATTGAATTGGTTCTTCACTGATCTACTGAGACTGTCAACAAGCCAATGCAATCTCCCTCATTTCAGCGCAGTTCTTTACTGAGAATGATGAATTAGGATTTTATTGATGGGAAGAGCATAATTTCCCATTAAAAATTTTATACATTGGCCTGCTATGCTTTGCCTTCTCCTCATACTCATTACAAAGCCAAGCTTGGCACTGCGAGTGATCTCATGTAAGCAAGAGGTAATGTGAGTAGCTTCTTTGCCCTTCCGACGTATGCCCGCTTCGTTAAGTTGTCATAGTCGTTTTCCTCTATGGCGTCCAGGATTTTACTGTACAGCATCAATGACGACCAAATCTGTGTCCAAAATTATAAGGTTAATGATAATCAAGAATTGGGATAAAGCTTGGATGATGATAATGATTATTGTAAAACAAGTGTTGCATTTATATATACAGTGGGAAGCATATGGTACAGACATCCACTATCAATCCAAGATGATGAAAAGTGGAGAATTATTGTATCGATTAATTTTTCTTGTTTAGGGGCTATGATCGATCTCCATTTCGCGCATGGAAAGCGAATGGTGGATGTTTTTCTGGTGTACCATATACTATACAAAGCGGTGCATGATATACTTTATCTTCATCTCAAATATGCATTTACCGGCCATCGGCTATCTTTGTCCAAGTGAGAGGCACCTATTTCGGCCTGGTCAAAGTAGAACCTGGCCCTAGCGATCTGTTGCTTCATGAATGCCCTCCAACCATCTGTTACCTTTCTCGACATCACATCGGCATCTGATAGCCCGAATTGCGCCAGTTCATCTTGAGGAAGATACACTCTCCCTCGTTGTGCACTGCATCATTAATATAGGTAATTATGTTGTTAGTTTAAATTTCTGTAACTCTCTTTGTGCATGTTTGATCTTCTGGCAAGAGAAAAAGAAAAAAATTGCGATAAATGTGAAATGCTGGGCTTACTCCTCTCCGACGTCCCTAAGGATGTTGGCAAGCTGATTTCCAATTCCGAGAAAGAGAGCGGCATCGTAGATGCCACGAGTGGACGCTGGGGAGTCAGGGGCAATTCCCATGATCGGAACACTCATCAGTCCAACCGTTCCAGCCACCCTGTAGCAGTATAGGTACAGCTCTTCAAAGCTTTGGTATCTGCACTTCCACAAATCCATCCTCATGCCTTCTATCATCTCTTCAAATGGCTACATCAACATGTAAAAGAAATGAACATTATGTCCGAAGGTATTTTTTAAAAGGGATTGTATACAATGAGACCATTTATCTTTAATAACGGGACCACAATTACTTACCACCATCTGATGTAAAATCTGATAGCTCAAGTGTGTTACATAATTCGAGAAAATTTCTTTCGAATTTTGAGCTTAGTCAATGAAATAAATGTAGTTACCCAATTTCATACACAATGATCAAGGTTAATTGTGACCATCTTGTAACAAAGCTAAATGGTGTCTTTATATACTTTCCCTTTCTAAAAAATATATTTGTTGTCTGTGATCATATATTTTGTATTCTTCTATCATGCCTTCTATCGTCTCTTCAATAGCTCATATTATTATTATTGTTATTTTTCTACAAATCAGATGAATATGAAATTTATTGACTGTAGTCATATCAATGGGGCCTACTTAAAAGAATATTAAAAATATTTCATAAAAATAAAATAACCAAATTGCCATTGAAATTTTATGGGGTATTTTGATCATTTTATTTTTTCAAAAATAATTTTAAATATTTTTTGTATGTGCAAACTTACGAGAGGATTGGATGACCCAAATTTGGTGTTAATATGATTTGTATAATTTTTTTTAAAAAAACAATAATGTTTAGGTGTGAGATTGTGCTTGGACCATTTCAACCACAGTTAGGAGAGAGGTAGCATATATATAAATTCCCTATACCTAGTCGCTGCCAAATATAAAGTTTTTCTTTCTTTTGCGAACTTTTAAATAGGAACTCGAAAGGGAGAGGTGGGGATTGGGATGCTGCGATGTGGGAGAGCTTGTACATGCCTTAAAAGTTGGACTTGGACCAAGTAATATAGTACTGTAGCAGCAAAAAAAAGTTAAAAAACTACAAAAATTATAAATTTTTTTTAAAAAATTGAAAGTATATGCTTAAAGTATGATTAAGCAAAACATTTCAAAATCGTGTTAAAAAATAGTAAAAAATAGACTTTAAAAAATCATGACTGGGGTATTTTTGAAATAATCCAAAAAGATAGAAAATTTTAAAAATAAGTATTTATGGCCAAAACACTTTTCAATTTTTTCCAAAATGATAAAAAACAAAAAAAAAACATATCTCAAATACATTAGATATATTTTTAAATTTTTTAATTTTTTTTTTTTTAATTTTAAACATGCTTGAGTTGAAAATCGACAACTCGGGCTGGATAAAGGCCCGAGCCTGAGCCTGAGCTCAAGTAACTCGGCCGAGTAGAAACTACTCCGCAGATTTTGTGAACACTGGTTTGGATGGATTGCCTCCTCTCTGTTTCTTATTCATGGCTTCTACGAGCTTGATTTTTCTCTCTCTGAATGTACGCAGTTTATCGTTTATGCTCACTACCGTAGCTATGAAAGAAGTTTGCCACTGTTTCAAGGGTGCTGTGACAGGTGGGTTCTTGTAAGTTGAAGAGCATTGGAGATTCAGCATATGGATGGTTTTTTTCCAGCAAGAATCTTAGCTTTTGTGGCCGGAATTTGATTTCCTTGTCATAAATTTGGGTCAGGAAAAGAAAGAGAAGACAGAGATCAAATATTTATTGTTTATGAGGCGAAACTTTAGAGGTTATACAAGCAACTGAAGCATGGGAAGCCTGAAAATATAAACTTGTCCCATGTTGCTAATATCTGATCGAGGGATAACTTTGAAAAAAAAACAAGAGAAAATTACATACATATATGTTATAGTTTCCGTTATTAAGGCTCTACCGAATAGTTTTTGTTATTACTACCGTGTCCATTTTTTTCATGTCAAAACCGAAATTTTAAAAAAAAGACGACTTTACTTTACAACAACTGAATTCAACTAGTTTGAACGCCTAAATTTAGGAGAAATCTTAGGGATTATGAGATGAGAAGATTAGGAGAAATAGTGTGACGTATTCTCTCTACCTCTTTGAAGTCATGATTATTTAATAAAATCAAGGGGAAGAAAGTAGTTTGAGCCCCTAAATTTAGAAGAAATTTTAGGAATTATGAACTTACCAAAAAATAGATGCTCGGTGAAGGGGAGAGAGAGAGTTTTTTTTTAAAAAAACCATTTTTACCCATATAATGTCAAGAGAGAGGATATGTAGACCCATAAGAGAGAAAAAAAATTTAGGCTATTGAAGAACTGAACATTTTGAATTTTTGGTTATTAAAAAACCGAAATTGGCCCCGTTTTTTGTTATTGAATTCGGTTGTTCAACAACTGAAAAAACTTTGAATTCGGTTATTCAACAACTGAAAAAGGGTAAAATTGTAATTTTAAAAAATCGCAGTTTTGACATGAAAAAATAGACACGGTGGCAATAATGAAAACTATTCGATAGAGCCGTAATAACAGAAACTAAAAAACAAATATACTGTCTTCCATGTAAATTTCACATAAAATTGAACAAAAATATAGAAAATATAAAATATTGTGGTACAAACGTAATTTTTCTTAAAATTTAGGTTGCAGAATAAATGGATGGTGCAGATGGCCGCAGCCCACATAAATGGCTGAAGCGGTTTAGAGCAAGGTTTTCGGGACTCTTTTTCTCTGATGATTTGATTTGGAGACTTTATTAGTGCAAACTTATGATTGATTAATCCTAGAATTTAGGGAGATGAAACTCCCATTTCCTGTTACTCTCAGTAGTTAGTAGTATTACTCTGACACTTCAAATGGAGCCTAGTGTCTCACTTGAAGACATAGCTCCATTACATCATAAATTATGAGTACTGTGTCAACTCTTTAAATAGAGATGTCTTCCTTTATAAGTCATAGAATGGTTAGAGTGGAGCTCCTTTTCTGTCGCTAATGTTGGGTTCCAATTCCATAGAGCGATCGCTGCCCTACCGGGCCTACTACGGGCCTCGGCCTGGGCGTAGGGCTTATCAGGTAGCCCGTCCCGTTTGCAAATTTCCGAGTTTTATGGGACGGCCCAATAAACAATGTTGTTTCTCCGGCCTGGTCCATTTAGAAACCCTTTTTTCATTTTTTTATTTTTATTTTTCAAAAAATATTAAAATTAGATTGAAATATTAAAATTTTAAAAAGATATTTTAGCATATATATATATATATATATATATATATATATATATATATATATATATATATATATATATATATATATTTATGTTTTTTGGCTTATTTCTTATTATAAGAGTGGGATAAAAAAAGAACAAAAGAGAGAGAGGAAGAGGGGGAGAGAGGAAAAAAAAAATATTCTTAATGGGCCAGACCGGGCCCAGGCCCAGCCCAATCGAGTTTTTCAGGGCTGAGCCAGTCTTTTTGACATATTTTCGGGCTGGACCGGCTTTTTTGGGCCTTTCCAGGGCCCGGCCTGACAGCGCTTCCCACCAAGTGCATGGACCAAGTAGGGTACCCAATCGAACTACCCGTGTGCATCACTCCTACCATCACGCTACCAATAGTTGTTTGAAATTGCAAGAAAAATCAGATTATATGTGGTTACAATAATTTGTTAGTTACTAAAAGTCTAAACATACATCAATATTCGAATTCCTACCACCATGATCTTAGCTCAATGGTGGGAAATAAAATATAAAACTAATCGGACATAAGAAAATGTAGATTTCTTATGTGGGAGTTTAATTAGACATAATAGAATAAATAAAATAACTAAAAATTTTTATTGTAATTTTTTATCTACTCCTACCACCATGGTCACATAAAAAAAAATTAAAATTTCTTTAAAGATAAATAAAATAAAATACAAAATTAACATAGATATTCATAGGATTTAATTTTAAAAAAATAAAACTATTGTGGGGGGGTGTTTAAGGGAGAATGGGGTTGGGACCTATACCATTCAAGATCCATTTCAGTCCTGGTCTAAATCGAAAATCATTGGTTTTTAAAACATTGGTGATGAGTGAGTTCACAAGAGTAGTTCATCAAATGAATTATGAAGCAACCAACAACCAAAATTTTCACCTTGATATCTACGGGGAATTTACAAAGAGTATCAGCAAGAGCAGCGTCAAGCATGTCATAAGGGCAGCCGCTGAAGATGTCTTGGAGCCTCTCTTCCCACCTATCTAGGACCCTGACGCTCATGTGGTCCGCATTCGGGCCATCAACCAGCTCATCTGTCCTCCTGCACCAC
Source organism: Amborella trichopoda (assembly GCF_054954075.1). Taxonomy (NCBI): domain Eukaryota; kingdom Viridiplantae; phylum Streptophyta; class Magnoliopsida; order Amborellales; family Amborellaceae; genus Amborella; species Amborella trichopoda. The sequence continues at coordinate 11,931,867 of NC_142338.1, read as the reverse complement.
ACTGTTCTCTCCAATTTTATTATATACAATATGAAAAAGTTTGTATAAGCTTGCCACCTTATACAATAGAAGTTTGGTGCACCTCAAGAATCCAATAAAAAAGAACTTTTTGAAGTTGGAAAACGTTTCAATTCATCATCTCAACCTCCTGATGTATGCATATAAAGAAAAAAAGAATTTTTAAGCCCTAGAAATACTTGTAACAATTATCTTGACTGTCTATTTTCAAAACTTTCAAGTGCTTATAGATATGTTCGATCAACACCATTTTTGAAATTTTGAAATTCATAATTAGTGTTAAGCCTGGATTTTTCAAGACATCGTACCACATCTTCTAGCAAAATTTAGAGTTGCGCCGTGCGTGTATAAATATAATGTGGGCACCTTATACAAACCTCACCATTTAAAATTTTACATAAATTATGTGGATGCTTGTTTAACATGACCATAAGAGAGCCGGTCTTCACCACCCATTAACAGTAACAAAAAATGCTAACCTTGATTAAGTGTAGAGTAGATTTGCTTATTACTTTTAATCTCAATTAGGTTATTAGTAGGGTGCCTTAAACCTTGATTAAGTATAGATTTGGTTGAACCACTTGATGGAGATCAAGTGCATTTGTACATGAAATATTCATGCATAAAGTGCTCTCTCCTACAGCAGCACATGCGTTGGATCAAGTCGCACGATTATCATACTTGGTTTTGATGAACGGTCATGATTGAATGGGAGTTAGTTCAGCAGTAGGATTCGACTGTGGTTAGTCGCAAGAAAAAACGATTTAGAATCTCACCATAGATGGCCCAGATTGCTCTGCGTCGTTCCGGGGTCATCAGCAGTGTCCCTAAACAAATTTTAGGCAACAAGGATGAGCAATGCATGATACATTCAAAAGCTCAAGAAAAAAGTATGATATATCCGATAAACAACATAAATATATAAGGATTGTATACTATGAGACTATTTATCTTTATTACAAGGAAGTTTGACACTGACCTAGATAAAAAGTCTTAGCATACTCTTTGCAGATCTGCCGGCATCTGTCATACGCTTGCTCGAGGAAGCCTCCACCTTGCGGCTGCGGCTTATTGAGAGGTCCCCTCTGCCTCTTTGCCATGTATGATGATTGCTTCTTAACAATCTCTTCCACACCACCAAACCCTACTTCTACCACCCTTATCTTCTTGCTTCCTGCACTCTCACCAACTCTAACCATCTCCTTGCTGCCTTGCCCCCATACCATAGGCTTTCCAAAAGCCATGGACCCCATTTTCTCTCTCCTCCTAACTTCTTCAAAATGCAATGTTTTCTCCTCACTAGATTGGCATGCTAGTTGCATGCAAAATTTTCTCCTTTCTTCCCTCAATGGGTAACCTTGATGCTCCTTTCTTCTCTCAATGGGTAACCTTGCTTCACTGTTGTAAGAAAGAATGGGACCTTCCAATTTAGCTGTTGGAGAGACAGAAATAGCCGATCCAAAATAGTTAGAAAAAAGCTCTGATGACGATGAGAGCGAGAGAGAGCGAGAAATATATAAGAGCCTTCTAATTGGGCTATCAGAGAGAAATATATAAGAGGTTTACAATTGAGATAATAGTTGAAGAGAGCAAGAAATAGCAGACCCCAAATAATTGAAAAAAGAATCCGATGATGAGAGAGAGAAAAAAATGTATAGGAGCCTTCCAATTGGGCTTTTAGAGAGAGAAAGAAATGTATAAAAGGTTTCTAATTGAGATGGTAGAGTGAGAAAGATGGGGCATGGTGGATTAGGGCATTATGTGAGTTCTTTATCATGTGAGGTTTATTCCAAAGTACAAATCACATACGATTTGAAGATGAGAAATGAGATGCTCATTTGTCTGATAACTAGATGTGGTGTCTTGTTGCAGGCGATCAACACGAGAATCTTTGTGTACATGGATCCCCAATGGGCATTGGCCTGTTCTTCATGGATAGAATCTTGATGTAGGAGCACATATATTATATATATTAAATAATTAAAAAAAGAAGTAAAAGTACATATTCCACATAGCATATACGCATAAAATCGACTCACTGCCAAGAAAGACATTATATGCTTAGCCTAGCCAAATGCCATATTTTATTTTATGTGCAAGCCCTATTTTGTTTCTTGCAAACTTGCTGTTTACGGCCACATGAAAACAAAAATTAGCATGGGGCCACTAGATACATGCGAGAGATGCATAAAGGATGGAGTCACGGCTAGGAGGTTAAAGTGGCAGGTTGTCTACGTATTGAATTTTATTTTATTATGGATTAGGGACTCCATCTCTATTGAACTACCCAAATAAAAAACTACATACACAATGCTCAATATTGCGATGAGAATGATCAAGTGGTTGTAGACACTTGCGACTACACCCAAGCTTTAGTATGAGATACAAGGACATCATCTGATGGGATTTATTTAATTACACATTTTTAAATGACTAATAAAAATAATAGATAAATACTTTGAAAGAAATATTGTTTTGGAAATATCTAACCTTTGCTCGAGTACTGCACCAAAATATATGGTCGATATTACCCAATTTTATCATCCCTTGGTACATTTAATTTATATATATATATATATTTTTCCAAAACTTTCATTGGAGTGTTTGCTAGAGTCATGATGATCTGTATTCAAGAAAACGATTCAAATAAATACTCCTAACATAATGAGCTTGATTATAATTAAGAACCACTAAAAAGCAAAAGTCAACTTTAGATCTTGATGGGTTTATAAATAAAAGGGTGCAGTTGGCATATGGATGCATCCGTAGTTGTAGAGGTAAGGTGCACCTTCAAATTTTATCATGGTATATAATTTTGATATAAAATATTTTTAGGATTATTTTAAAATCTATTTTTAGATCTAATTATGAAATTTTAAATTTAAAAAATGGTTAAAATCAAGTAGATCTATAAACATATGAAAATCTTGAAAATAGACGGTGTGGATAATATGTTGTAAAATGCACTATTTCTGAGACTTAAAATCTGTTTATTTTTCATGGTCGTACATCTCGATGTCGAGATGATCAATCAATGGGTTTTTCTACATTAAAACTACCTTTTTCAATGGATTTTTGAGGTGCATCCATAGTTCTACATTATATGGTTGCATCCTTATATAAACTTTTTCCTAAATAAACACTTAATTTTTTTTTGGTGTAAAAAAATTAAAGGGTGTGGTTATATATGGTGGCAACCTCATTATAAAAATAAGATTGCAATGTTCTGTACCATCTATTTTAGTTGGATATTGTAGATTTGACATGTCATTAAGACAGTGTAAATAAGTTACATGTCTTTTGTAGTATGAAATTTATACTGGGCAAATAAAATGAATGGAGTAGATCAGTGCAACCTTATGTCTATAAGTAATTTTTCAAAATTAATACAACTTAATTATTAAGTAACAATACCTAGAAATTTTCACAAAACTATATTGTCATTTTGGAAGCAAGTGTCTTGTACCTTCAAGTATAGAAATTATGTTGAATTGGTTAAAACCTTTTTGTTGGGTGCTATGCTTAGCTCGTTTATGCTAGGTTAAGCTAAACCAACTCCCATGTCCCATAACCAAACTCGGGTGAGGTACAGCTCACATAGTGAGTCTGTGGCTTCATCCCCTTCTAGGTCTGGGGACATTGAACCATCAGACCAGGGGAAACATGCCCTTCGAATCCATGACACCATAGTGGCGAGGTCAGACCTCCACCCACATAGGAATACAACTAGGTATCATGGTCAGTAATACCCAGGAACCATGGGCCACCATATTGAGATGGTCCACAACACGCTAAATAGACGAGGGGTGAGCCATGGAGCACTCCCACAGGAGCTAGTAGCTACTCAACCAAGTTAGTCTAGTTGAGTGGAGGTGGGACCCTCGAACAACCTCGTACTAGCTAGCCCTAGCTGAGTTAACTCTTGCGGTCAAGCACAGACCAATGTCCATTCCCATAACTAGAGCATATAGCTAGAATTCTGGTTCTAGCCACCAGCCTTCATGCCAAGGAGACCTGGACCCAATAAACCAAGCCACCTCAAAGGCCTAGGTCCTCCCATTGAACCTCTAGCTATCATAGCAATTATGGGGGCTGATCCCAAATATCCATTGGAGAACTGGTCTTGTAAGTTTCCTTCAATAGCTTAGCAAGTCAGTAGTACATCATTCGGACATCCGACGAATGAACAATTTCACTCAACATCCTCACTAGCCAATAACCAACACATCAAAACTAGCCACTTCCCCGAGTTCCACCCATGGGGCAACCTACCCAACAGCTCCAGCAGACACCGCAGGTGAGTTGTAGACTGCTAATCCATGTACTCTAGTCCAAGATAGGCAACCAGCCAGCCATGCCCAGTCACTCTGGTGCTGATGGCTAAGTTAACCAAAATGGAAGAAAATATGAAAGCCCTTCACAAGAGAATGAGGATTTACCATTTCCAGACCCTCAAGGACTTTGTACAAGAATACCTAGGAAAATCTCGAAGATTTACCAATGAGATTCATAAAGCCTGGGTTCAAGAATAAGTTTTTGGGAAAGGGGATTCAGACGGGCATGTCCAGGCCTACCCACTCTCAGTGTTGGCTCTGTGATTCAGGCCTAACCAACTTAAAGCAATATTTCAGTATACCTTCTCTGATGAGCCCCTCTTGTGTCATAAAGGGATCATGAAGACTCATCCAAAGCCCTCCTAGTTAAATGTTCCGACAATTCACCATTATCATGGGGTATGACCTATGCCAGTCTCCCTAGGTGAACTAACCCCTACAAGGTAAAAACTTGGCGAATCAGTCATTGACTACGTCGTGCACTTTAAAGAGAACACTTCTCAGGTCCTTGAGTACCCACTCTCTGATCCCACAAAGATCAACCTCACCATCAAGACATTCTTCAGCCAAGGGCATATGCCCTTTTCATTTTACTCCATGTTAGAAAGAGTCAAACACTATGAATCGGCAAAGAGGTGTGCAAAGAGTTTGAAACCGATCGAGCCAATCAAGTCTCATTCACACACATGGCATGAACAAAGTACCACTCTTAGATAATCACACCCATCAACAAGCCAATGAGTAGCATCCTTAGAAAACTACTTGAGCATAGGATCGTTGAATTGCATACAGCTTGATTTCCTTCCTTCCCTTACAGGATAAGTCTAAGTGGAGTGAGTGGCATAGAAATCAGAAAAATTGTTTCATGCGGGCTAGACCACATTTCTACAATATGTAGTCTAGAAGTATAGAACTTCCATCTTAAAGATGAATGCAAACAGCTGGTTCATCTAAAACAAGTGTTTTCTTAATGTAAATATTATTTCTAATTTTTAATTTTTTTTTTTTTTTTCATATTCATGACCTCCATGTTAAAGATTAATATTCTCTAAAAATTATGATCAAATTATATTTAAAATATATATTTATTGCGAAATATGCATTTCTACAATATGCCGTGCTCTAGAAATAATGCCTACGACAAGAGGAATGCCTCACTCTTAGGCACAAGATCTAAAACCTACTTGATGAAGGCATCTTGAAAGTCGAGGAGAAGACCACCCTATTATCAAGAAGGTCAATGAAAGCAGGGCCAACAAGTTGGGAACTCTACTCAGAAGAACTCCTAGATATCACGATGGCAATAATCGAGTGGCTGTGGATTTTCAAACACTTATGATGTGGAAAGAATGTCAAATTTGTATGTTCATTTAGAATAGGGGAAAGCTCGAGTACACCCACTCTTTCAATATATTCCATGTATGCGACCCAAGGACATCATCCAAATGGGATTTGTTTAATTACACATTTTGGATAATTGATATCAAGGTTTAAAAAAACAAAAACTGATTTTAGTTTCATATATTCCATGTGTGCGACCTAATGACATCTTCCCCCGTAAAACTAATTTTCAGTTTTTTTCTATTTTTTGTTTGCCAGAGTCAAAATAAAGTATATCCAAGAAAAGGATTCAAATATATACTCCTAACATAATGAGATTGATTATAACAATCTTCAATATTAGATTACGATGGGTGTATAAATAAAAGCTTCATTTTTTGTTTGGTGTAAAAAATTCAAGGGTGGGGTTTTATATAAGGTGGCAACCTCATTGTAGAAATAAGGTTGTGATGTTCTACTCTTGTCTATTTTAGTTGGACGTTGTAGATTTGCCACATCTTTAAGGCAGTGTCAAAAAACAATATTATAAAATTTACAATAGCCAAATAAATTAGATGGTGTAGATCAATGCAACCTTATTTTTACAAGTAATGTTCCAATCTTGTATAAAAATTTTCCAAAGCTATATTTTAGTTTAACTTAATTATTAAGTAACAATACTTAGAAATTTTCACAAAAGTACACTGGAGTTTAGGAAGCAAGTGTCTTGTAACTTTAATAATACAAATATCCCTAGCTTTTAGAGAAAATTAATCCACCGTTCACAACATATTCTAACTTTAACCTTAGTATTTTGAAAAGTAGTTGACTTTAAATCTCTCACACACACATATATAATTACAACATAAATAGAGATGGGTCCTGTCAAATTGCATATTATGAGAAATCAGCCTCCAAAGACTTCCTTCTTGTGATATATCGGCCGAGCCAGCTTAGGCTTGCATAAATCAAAGTAAAGCCCTTTAAAATCTGTAGGAAAATAATGGAAAGATTTTTTAAATAGATTTTAGAAAAGAAGAAACAAACAAAGAGGAGAACAAAAATAAATAAAATGCCTAGAGGCTGAGTTCTCACGCTTGGTACCCAAAGTTAGGGCCCTGATTGCACGAAGATGCTTGTGTCTTCTCTCCTCAATCTTTGAGGCTATTGATCTAGAGGGTTTTTTTTTCTACTCTAAGTAAGAGTTTTGTTGGGGTAATTCAATAGGGAAGACATGTCTCTACCCGTTTTTTTTAAGTTAATTAGGAGTTAGATTTTTGAAAGTGTTAGTGCGGTGGTGTTATTCGTAAGAATGAAAAACACAATTTGGTGACTAGATATAGGGATGCTAGCACCATTACCCCATTCCTAATGATTAAGGCTTGACTTAGAAAATGATTGTTGTCTTGTTTGTGGATGTTTGCCACTTTTGCACCTACTCACAAGAGTGCAACTTTCCACTTGTGCACACACCTAACAAAACCATTTCAAATTTTTTAAAAACCCATGAAATGGTGTTTGTAAGCCATGCACATGCCAGAGTAAGGCCAAATATTGAGCTCATGCGAATAATAGCTCATGCCCAATGTAGCCCATGACCTTAGTAGTCTGACTCTTGGTAATATAATATGTATATACTCCTATAATGTCTATCGTAGAAGACTAAATTAATAATAAAAGCCTATACTCGCATCGCCCTCACAACAAGTTCGGATCTTTCTAGTAAGAAGTCATAAATGATATAAATGTAAAAATATCATGTCTTATGCTTCTATACTGAGGGTACTATCCGAATATTCCTTTGAAGATGCTTACCAATTCTTCTTGGCCTTCCAAAAGAAAATAGAAAGATATTACAGCTCGCACAAACCATAACCACCTAATGATAGATGAATATCACTATAAAAGCAAGGAAGCTTAGTAGTAGAAAGTACAAGAAAGGAGAGTTGGAGAATAGAGAAAGGCGATATATCAAGAGAGATATCATAGAACTTGGAGCCTTTCAAAAGAATGGAGAGGACCCCCATTTGTACTTGGGTCCATACATGAGCGACACATTATCTACACATACATTGTCGTAGCCCCTCTTCTTTTAGCAGCCATACTTTATCCATTTCTACTTAGCCATTGTATTTGATTAAACAAAGATGCCTCACTCCTCCTTATCTAAGGGTGGATGTTGTTAGAATTTCAAAATACTCGAGAGTTATGTTATATTGATTGATAAAGTATATACAAGACCCCTTATAAATATACGGCTAATAGTAGTTCTGGATAGATACCAACAACTATTGATAATGACTAACTAATATTATCATAATCAAGAGACACCTAATCTTATTAAGAGATATATACCCATACAGATACATATATGTACTGATATGTACTCATAATGATGTATATAAATATAGATATCATACGTTAATACTCTCCCTTAAAGTCAAGATGCTTTGATACAAAGCAGCTGGAGTTTGAACAATATTAAGTTGCAAAAATGAACGAGTTGGATCTTGAAGTCTTCAGTTGGACTTTGAAGTCTTTAGGTGCATGGCTTGACCGATAGAAGTAGTGGTTTCCATGCTCAGATGGCTTAAACAACAAGCATAGAAAGTGGCAAGCCTCATGAACAAAGGAACAGACGGCCTCAGGAACAAACGGGATCGAGTAATGAAAAACTCGATCAACAGGAAACAAACAGGCATTCGAAACATCTGGATCAAGTAACAGATAACTCGAACATAAAAAAAGATCATTTCCGAGGGTTTTTTTTTTTTTTCCTTTTTCTTTTTCTTCAAAAAGAGTCACTTTCTCTTTCTAACTTGTTCGTCAAGTAATGTTTCTCCTCTCTTAAAACACACCTCGTTGATAGAGATTTCAAGAGCCCAAGTCAAAGAACTTTAACAAAAAGTCCAAGTCAGTACGTAGAGTCAACTCCTGACCCTTGCTTGCAAATCCAACGAAAGATATTATTATTATTCTTATTTAAGAGCCAGCGTGCAAGAGATCTTGGAGCACACTGCGGAAGATCAGAAGTTTAATGCAAAGGATGAGTTATTAATGCTTGGAAGCAACAAAAGTTTGCATTGTCTCAAGTCAATGCAAGGTAAACACAGGAAGTTTGCATTGCTTGCAAGGGACGATGGGATATTGATGCAACCGAAGTTTGTAATAGAGGTTTAACAATGCAACAAAAATTTGCAAGGTATGAAGATGATGATGCAAGGTTTCAAAAGACAGAACAATGAAACATACGTTTGAGAGAGACGTCAATTCAAAAGACAGAGCGACGCCAAAGCAAACAAAACTCCGAGACCTATTTTAATACCCAATATTTAGAGAGAGAATGAGTTACTAGCGAAGGAACAAATCAAAGAACGAATGAGTCGAAACTTGTAATACGACTCGCCAGTTCCCAACTCACCAATTCCCGACTCGCAAATTCCCAACCTTAGATCTGTTGGGTTTATGTGGCTTTTAAAAGCCTTATGAGTGCTTGTAAAATGATATGATCTAGTGGAACGTGAACTCAGTGCGAGTGTGGTCCCTCGTGGACCATATTAAGAAACGATGGTTTGCTGATACTGATCTGTGTTTAACGATCTAAGCCAATCGGTTGGAAAAAACCCATGTTACTTGGGCATGAAGAACAAACCAATGATGGTTTATGGGTTAGCCCTTGATGAGGTCAGAGAATATGCCCAAATAAGTGAGCCGAGGGACTGTGTGACCCTTGTGTGTGATGGTGGCCTACAGAGACAGAGGTCAAAACCTCATCTATGTACCATCACACGGCATGTATTTCGATAGATCGTTTGGGAAAGCCAAAAATCCACCTTTTAGGGTGAAGCGTATGCATGTGCGAGAGATACCCCTATGCGTCATAGAGTTGTGGTCGCATACCCCTATGCGTCATAGAGCTGTGGTCGCATAAGGTCTTGGTGACCTTGACTTGTCTCTAGGGGAGGACCTAAAATCCACAGACTGTGATTGTGATCCCTTGGCTGATCGGCCGGACTTTGGTGACCCGCTAAGGAGCACCTGCTTGGATTGTGAGTTATGGGAAACACTGGGTCGTTCTGATAAAGCAAGTGTGGTTTGTAGTCCACAGTTGAAAGTGGAGTGCCCCATGATTGTTGATTCCTAAACCATATGGATCATTTTCCCATCAAATTAATTTAATTATGTTTGTTTTATGATGAAAATTATTTTAAGATTATTATTTAAATTTTTATGAGCCTCTGGATATTTTATTTATAATTTTTGGATTTATGAAATTAAAGGTATTGATTTTACAATTGTTTAAATATTCAAATAATATTATAAAATCTTTTTATTAATTTTAAATATCTATATAACTATCATGGAGCTCCATTGTGCATATGGGCTCGTCATATTTTAGAAGTTGGGGCCCATGAGTCATTCCTTGGGTGGCACGCCCCACCCTTATTCTCTTTCCTATTTTTTGGTGCTATGACATGTGGCTATATGGTTGGAAGATATTGACTAAATATTGATTTGATATATCTTTGAAAGATTTTGTGGAAAGATTGAGTAGACTTGTGCTATTTTATGGTATGCACAATATTTTGATTAGATTTAATTTATTTAATTTCTATTGATGAAAAAATAGTTTAAAAAAAGGGGATAACAGTTCATGCATCTTCCATAATGTTGATGACCTATCTATGGAATGGATGGCTTAAATCTCTCACCTCACAAGTCACCCTTGATCGACGGTCTATGTCCGATCTCACAAGAAGAGGCAAGCCAAAGGAAACCCTAAAAAACCCTAATCTTATTCAAAGCCTATAAAAATGGATTGTCTCTACCAAAACAAATCTCTATACTTTATCTTTCTATTTCTCTCTCTTAAGAAAGTTTCTTTCTCTCACGTTTGATCTCTCTCTCCCACATTGTGAAAGAACCTAAGGGTTTAAGTCATTGAGTTCCTCTCTCTTCTATCTCTCAAATATGGATTTATGGCTAAGCGTTTTAGGGTTTAGCAAAAAGAGAATTCATCTCTCTCAAACTAGGTTGCTAACAGAATTCAATTAGAGTTTGAGTTTATGATCAAAGGGGTTCATGTTCCATTGGTGTGGTTGGGCCGAAATTTGCTTTCTCGCTTCGAGATTGAAGCTAGACCGTTGATCCCGCGCCATTAGAAGGTGGTGACTCTATGTATGGTGTAATAAGCCCGGTTGAGGTAATTTCCGGCACTCTTCCTTTTGTTTCTTGCAATCTTATCTTTATTCTCAAGCATAGTGCATGGTTGTTTCAATGACATCAAGTTATTAAGATCTTGGTTTTATTGTTATGCTGATTTTATTTTGAAATTTATCTTATTATAATAAAGACCACATATAAGTGATATTTTGCCAAAAGAAATGAGTGAAGAAAAAAAAACGTATTCCCTGGTAACAGATCATAGAGGTCTTTCTTTCAATATCTGCCAGTTCCCAACCTCAGATCTGAGGTTGAAGAATCCAGAGAGAAAATATCCAAGTAGAAACAAAAGTCAGATGGGTGATACAAGACTTGTTTTGACAATGAATTTGAGTAGATTGATCCTTAACCACAAAACAAACAGCAGCAAATCTGCATGCTAGAATACGAACAGATGCCATCAATCAACTATGATTGATTCAGCAGCAATCTCAGTTACCAAGTGACTCTCTCCACGGAAATCTCATAGAGTCGAAATATGACTCGATAGATTAGATGCCAAGTGACTCTCTCCAGGGAAATCTCAGAGAGTAGAAACACGACTCGATATATCAGATTGGAGGGTTGAAACACGACTTGATTGAAGGGCTCTGATCAGAGAGTCGAAACAGAACTCGACAAATAAGAGGTTTACTGGAAGCAAAATGAAATTTCCCAAGCAAATTTGAGGCCTCGATGCTGATAGACTGGGCAAAGAGGTTACGTCAGACCTCAGATCTGAGGGACAAGCTTTGATATGAGGTCGAAGAGTCTATAGCATTGATATCATGTTAGAATTTCATAATACTTCAGAGAACTCTCTGTATATTCATTGATAAAGAATATACAAGACCACGTTTAAATATACGGTTAATAACAGTTCTGGATAGATACTAACAATTATTGATAATTACTAACTAATCTTATTATAATCAAGAAATACATAATCTTATTAAGAGATATATACCCATACAGATACATATCCAGACTGGTATGTATTCATAATGATGTATATCAATATAAATATCCATACCCTAACAGATGTAGGGTATCTATAGGTGATTGTATTACCCAGAAATAAAAAAACCCTATACATCTATGTCTCAAGGCATTGTTTGTTTTGCTTAAATGTGTTATTCATTTCTTTTAAATATGCAGCATGAATATGTGTTGTGCATTTTTGTCACCCTTCTAGGGGTGGCAATGGGTCGGGTTGGGTCGGGTCGACCTAGCCCCGACCCGACCCGAGCCAGACCCAATTCAGATCCATGGTTTTGGACTTGGACCCGACACATTGGTCCAAAACTTGGACCCAGACTCAACCTAGTTTGGGCTTGGGTCGGGCTAGAGTCTAGAACCTAAAAAAAAAAATCCTTTAAAAAAATATTCAAAAAATACACACATGCACACACACCATACATATATAGACAAATTTAACAAAATATTATATATGTTAAAAAATAATTTATATACACATACATATACATATACATATACATATACATATACATGTGTGTTTGTGTGTGGATATGTTCAGGTTGGGTCTGGGTCGTTCTACCTGGACTCAAACCCGACCTAGATCTGACTTAGGTCTAAGGTTTTGGACCTAAACTAGACCCGCTGGGTCCAAAACTTGGACCCGGACCTGGACTCATAGGGATCTCAATAATGCGCGTCCAAAGCATGCTTTTCTTTGTCAAATATGGATACCCTAGTCAATAGCACTACTAAACACTAGATGTTGTTCTTCATAGATGACTTTTTGGGATACAATCAAATCAATATGGCAAAAAAGATTACATATACATATACTACGCCAAGGGGACATGTTATAGGGCCCTTTAGCCTTAAGAATACTGGGGCCATTTACAAGCGAGCTATGACCCTTATATTCCACAATATGATGGACATAAAAAAAAAAAAAAATTATGTTGATGACATTTCAGCAAATCTAAGGCTAGAAATGACTACCCAACCAGGTTATACTCAAATATTAGCTTGATTTGAACCAAATATTAGCTTGCTTTGAACCTTCAAAATTATGCTTTTGGGGTCGCATCATGAAAGATATCCAACTTCATCGTTTGCCAAAGGGACATAGAAGTTGTCTCTATGGGTGGCAATAGGCCGGGCTCGAGCCTGCCCTAGTCCCTACAGGGCCTACCCCCAGCCTTGCTTTGCCCTGAAAAGGCCAAAGAGGCCCTGGCCCAAGTTCAGCCCGACCTTGTCATTGGGCCATGGTGGTCCGGCCCTCAAGTTTTGGGGCTAGTTAACTAGGCCGGGCCAGGCCAACCATCCAATTGCCAGCCCTAGTTGTCCCTCGATTGGAAAACAAGCGTGCAACCTTCAATAGTTTATTGAAGAAGGTCAAACCTTTGATATGGGAGCAGAAGTTCCAAGGAGACTACCAGGTAAATGCTGCGGTTCTTAATCCTTCTATCTATGACAAGCCTTGTTTCTATTTAATATAAAAGAAGAAACATGGGAGCAGTTCATGAGCAGTATGATCCGAATCATTGAAAAACATTGCTTTGCACGCTTGTGTGGAGAACTCAAAAATTGAGGCGCCTGCCCATGATAAGCCTTCTTCCTATACACGTTCCATTAAAGGAAGAAGAGTGGGAGCAAGCTATAGTAGTATGGTCACAACAATTGAGAAATATTGCTTTCACTGTTGTGGGCTACTAAAAAATTGGGGCAATTCATTTTGTTGCACACCAACAAGTGATACCCAATATGGATATTTCCAATTTTGTATTCGAGATATTCACCTAAAAAAAAAAAATGGTATGTAATCCGGCCTTAATGGATGCTTAGGTAAATGGGGAATGCATCCAATTTAGTTCGAGATTGAATACACCACATAAAAGTCAATTATGGGGCAAGCAATCGTCGACCACTTAAAAGTCAATTATGGCGCAAGCAATTGTCGACCACTTAGCCAAGTAAGTATTACCTCGCAATGCGCTAGTGAATACAGATTTGCCTATTGATAACCTTGTCATCATTGAAGACCCAATCTGGGAACTGTATGTTGATGCTAGTTATGTATCCTATGTTAAAAAATGACGGTGATAATCCCCGTAGAGCCATATATAAGAGTAGAGTTCCTTATAACGGGACTCGAGAACGCCATTCAAGCATAAACTGAACAATTACATGTTATTCCCGACTATTTGCTAATGGTCAGTAAGTCCAACTCAACAAAAAGATTAAGATAAGACAAGTCTAGAAAATTGGAAAAATCAAGATGAAAAACTATACACATATCAAGAAAAGTGAAAAAAATTAATGAAATGCTTTAAAATAATAATTTTGTAACATGTAACCACCTTGGCATCTGTGGTTGATATCCCATTAGAAGTGAACATGCAACCATTTCATATAAAGAAATAAGCAGAATACCTTTCCTCCTAAAATGGAAAAGTAGTGAAGAGAAGAAGACCAAGAAGTGCTGCAACTTAATGAGATAGACTTGACATGGCCAAAACCGTGGTACCACACATGCTGGTCGTCTATAGGTACAGTAAAGAGCGCAGTGGAACCAACAAATGAGACATAAAAGCTTTAGGGGCCTGTTTGGATAGGAGGAAATTAAGAATCTTATATATTTGAAATCCAAAAAAATTCATGGATTTGCAGTATCAAGGATTATTGTCATGGATTCCTAAAAACAAGACAAATTATATAATAGCGGATGATTACATTTTCAAGAAATACTTTGATAAAGTCTTTTAGAGGTGCATCAATCACCTAGACAGATGAAGTCCTTAAGAACCTGCATAGTAAGGGAGGCAATGAAATATGCAATCGATGTAGATTCAAGATTTGTGGATTGTTTTAGCAAAGTTTTATGTTGGTTGTCTTTCTAGCATAACCACATCCTTTACTTGGGCTTGGGACAGGTTGAGGAAAAGTTTAAAGTCATCACCTTTCTTATACCTCAATACCCCACATGTAAAATTCTCATACTATATAACAAGTCCCCTGCTGTATGAAATATGTGATCACGAGGGTAGGGCTTGACCACACACACACACATACACACACACACACACACACACACACATATATATATATATATATATATATATATATATATATATATATATATATATATATGGAAAAGATGAGATTAGCCCACTAGCTCATATGAACATATGAGCCTAACAGCCTAGATTGAATCTGGGCCGATCTGACGATCACGTTGTGTGTTCTTTTCATCAACGTGTACATAATAGAAATGGAAAAAATTTATTCGTGAAAAAAAAGACTAAAATACCCTCCAAAGATTTTCGGGGGTATTTTAGTTAATTTATTTCATGTAAAATAATTTTTTTGATATTTTTCAAAGATTTACCTATTTTTTATGAACAATCATCTAAAATTTCAAGTGATTTGGATTAGTAGAAAAAAAATTAAAATTCAAATACGACTGGACATTCGTAATCGTCAGATCGGTCCAAATTCAATCAGAAACGTTGGGCTCATATGTCCATATAAGCTAGTGGGCTAATACCATCTTTTCCCATATATATATATATATATATATATAAATCCATCATCATCCTTATTTGGATGGTGATAACTTTCATGACTGCATTTGCACATGGTTAAGGGATCATAGTATATCGTTCTTACTATGCTCATGCCCCGGCATTGTTACTTGAAGTCCAAACTCTAAATATCAGGGGGAGGAAGGTCGGCTGTGGGTCGACCTCGACCCAGACCCGAGCTGACTACATATAAGTAAGGATCGGACGTAAACTAGATCCAGGCACATTTCAGGTCCAAGTCAATTGGACCCAATTCCAACAAACCAGCTTCGATCGGGTTTGTGTTCATTCATAAATAAAAAACATATAATTTTTTTTATACATTTTATACAATACAATACTAATATGTAATCTCTAGCAGGTGAGGTGGGGTTGGACTCATCCCAGACCCGACCTAACCTAGTACGGTGGGTCAAAGTCAAGTGGACCATGACCCGGTCGTGTCGACCCGTCGGCATGACCCAATATCCACCCAAACACTATATATTGAACTCATACGCGCCACGGCGCAAATCCCTAACCACTGAACTCTTAAAAACCATCTCCTGAAACTCCTTGCTCCATTTGGATATATGATACAACCATGTCACCGCTCAACATTTCGCGTCGACAATGGCTTCTGATGAAGGACAAGAGGAGTCTAAGCTTCCTAACCAGAGTTTTATGGTTCTCCACAAACCAAGGACAAGAAGGAGAAGCCATGGCTCCCCTTCCTCCCCCTATTCGAGTGGGATTCACAGAGAAAGCAGGCAGGGGGATTTTTGCAACCAGAAAAATCAGTTTAGGGGATCTTATCCACAAGGCGCAGCCTGTGGTCGCGCATCCCTCCCCCGCGTACCTCCACAAGGTGTGAAAGTGATTATATATACATTTTTTTAATGGTTTTGAATTGTATATATTTTTGAAGGAATTTTGTTTTGAATTCCTTGTGCTTTTCGCTGCTTAAGAATGTTCATTTCATAGGGATAAGTGCTACATTTTGGTCTTAAAAATAATATTGTTGTTGTTCAAAGTATGTGATGTACTTAGAGTGATTCATCTCCGCCCTTCTCTTCCTTTGTGTGGTATGGATGGTTGATGGCTGCCTGTGTACCTAAAGTACACATGATTTGGATGTAATACATGTCTATTCTAAATATAATTTGAACTGTCAATGCTCATGATTCACACTTGCCCTTTTGTATAGATCGTCATGAGGGAGAAGAAAATCCCTTCAAGAGAAAACAACATTTATTTTCTGTGAATGTACCTGGTTATGCTTTATTTCTCTACGTAAAAACTTTTGTCACGACATTACTCCTTTATGCATTGTAGAGCATGACGAAGGTGCATGATTTCAGGATTTGCTATATTCTTGTGCCCCAAAGGTTTGCAAAAACATGATACCCTGAATTGAATACTTTCTTCTACTCTGTTCATATTTTCACTTCAATTCTTTTGCCTAAATATAAGCTAAGCTTGTAGCTACTTTGGATTGTGTAACATTTTGTTCCAATTCTCTCCCATTTTTGTTGTATTTACTTTCTTATATCATTTATCTTCTTTTTGGTTATATACAAATATTCATTTATGATTCCCAAGGTTTTAGCATATTTTCCAATCAATTTCTGCCAACAGTGACTGTTCCATTTTTTTTTCTTTCATTGCTTGAAGAAAGTAAGGGACTATAAGTGGAGATAGTTAACCTCGGATATTTAATTTGCTTTCTATTGATGGGGTTCTTCCTTGCATAAAATTTAGATCCATTGCAAGGGGACTAATTCAACAAACATAGGAAATGAAGGTGTCATGTATTAACGGCAGAGGAAGTCAAGGACATTCAGAGGTGCAGCTTTTGCAATTCAAGATGTCTCTTGATTATGGACTTACTGGTCCTTTTTTCCTAGAAGAAGTCTTCCAGAAAAATTGAAAATGGTGTTTGACGTAGTGTGATGGTCATGCTAGCAGAGAAATATCGCCTTTGGGGCAGGAAAGGATTTAAGCAACAATTGACTTGAGGGGGGGGGGGGCGGGGGGCGGTGGGGGTGGGGGTGGGGGTGAGGTTGATCTATGGCCAACTTACTGTCCTAGTGGTGGAAAAAGGATGTTTGTTAGTCATGCCATTACTCTCATGTTATCAAGCCATAGCAAAAGTGGTCTTGGAGATTTTATCGCAAGGGATGTAGAAAAAAGAAGATTGCATGGAAAAGGGTTCCTATGGATGTAGTGACGTGTTTTCTGGTTGTCGAATCACTCATCCTATGATTTTCTACATCCTAGGTCTCCCCATTTTGTCATTTGGCTTATGTTCTTCATGCAACACTCAGATCGAATGACTCTATGACATTACGTCGACACTTCCACATATTACGGGTAATATAAGAGACATCTCTATTTCCCCCTGGTGATCTTTAGAATTGCCATTTCTTAGCTTTCAATTTGCGTCTGACCTTCAAATGAACTGTGAAACGATTTTCCACAAAATGGTGACGAAACGTACAACTTGTACAATGCTGTAGGATGCCATTTTTTTTGGTCCTTTTGTAAATCTTTATCTTATATATAAAGTTAACATTCTTAAAAAGGAAAACATATAACTTGTACAAATCTTTCCATTTTCCAACTACATTTGATCCACTCGTTGGTAGAGGTATTTATTTGATCGCGGACATTTCTGGAACACCTGTAATAGAAAAACAAAGAGTCAATTTTAAATGAACTTATTTTCATCCTCTTTCAGATCTGAATCTATCTGATTCAGAAGGGAAGAACTTGCATCAATATCTCAGTTTCAATTCCAATAATGGCGAAGGCATGATTGGAAGGGATGGGTGGCAACCGAAGAGAATGCTTGGCGCATTTTTCATCAAAAGTGGTTGGTACATGAAATGAAGTGCGTGCTATTCCAAATTGTAGCTTCATGATGGGATTTATTTTCTATATGCAAGATTCTACCAAGGGATGAGTGGATGGTAAACAGGTAGGGGTAGGATCCATACCGACCCTCTAGGGAGGCAATCATTTAAAAGGTTGCATGACTTGGTAAGATGAATGGGGGAGGGTCTACCCATTTCGCTATATGGGAATGGAACTGGTTGACTTATCGATTGAATTAATGGCAGTTGTTTTCAGTGGGCATAGGTCAATTATTTACCCTTGATCGGGTAATTTGACAGGAGGTTTTTATTGATAGAAAGATGGTGTTTTGGGTATTTTTGAGTATTAGAAGAAAAGGAGGGGGTACATTGTACTAATTGTCCTATATAGAATAGGGGGCCGATATATGATATTTCTAGAAGTCTGGAGGCAGCTTATATAGTGAATATTCTAGAAGATACATTTCTTTAAAAAGAATGTTCTAGAAGATGCTTTAGGAATCAAGTGATAGATCGGTGTTGAAAGATAATATTGTTGTGTTTAATAGGGCTCTTGAGAAGCACTTTAGGTATAGTTTGAGGTATTATATGATATATTCTTTGAGCTAGTGCTATTATTGGATGGGAGATATGGTGAGAGGATTAGGGGTTTTGAAATACTGTGAGTGATGGGCTGAAACGATGTACGAGATCTCAGAGAGGGTTTGTAGTTGGAAGAAAAGAGGATGATTATGAACATTGGTTGGGTCTTATGAAGAGATGGTTCCATAGAAGACTGTGTCATTTTCTAGAGAAAGTGGTACATTTCTTGACGTTATGGGGCTATATTGGAGGTGGACATGAGCAGGTTGATGTCTAGGTTGGTGATGGTGAGCCCTTTATGATCATTAACTGCATCTATATAGTTACACCAGGCAGTTGCATTTACTTGGCTGAAGAGCAGGAAGGCTCCCGATGCTTCTCTAAAGGTGTACTGCCTCTCTCTCTCTCTCTCTCTTTATATATATATATATATATATATATATATATATATATATATATATCACACACACAAACTGTCCAAGGCGGGCACCTTGTCAAGGTGCTGCCTGCAGAGAATGGCATCTAGAGGGGCCTTGACTCGCAGGCAAGCAACCTAAGGCCTCAGCCACCTCAAGGCACTGAGTCGGGCCTTTTTTTAAACCATGTTCTTTTAAACACATGGTTTTAGAATCCATCTTAGTCATACTAAGGAAAAATCCTCAAACTTTAATATGGCTTGGGTAACACAAATTTTTATTGAAATCTGAAGATTCTTAAATAAACATACTAGTTTGTTTTAAAAACCTATCCTAGAAGATTTAAGGATGTTACCTTTTTGGTATTCTACTCTAATTGTCATGTGATGTAATATTTCTTTCTATACTTTGACTTTGTTAATATGTACCATGCATTTAACATCTAGCAAGTTACAAGCCACATAAGCTATAGTCCCAAAGACAATAGAAATATTTTTTACTTTGGAAGGGCCACCAATGGAAAAAAAGAAGTTGTGGATACCTTAAACACAACATAAAATCTCATTGAAGGTCCTTGGAATCTTACCTCAAGGTAATATACTAACAAACATCCAGTGACTTATAAATTATGAACCATTGGGAGATAACAGTTAGCAAGTAAAAGATGGATATATTTCCTGAAGATTATCCATTTGGGGAATCCAAACCTAGCCATAATCCACCCAAGGTTGTATTGCCTGAAACTATAGCCCCCTATTGGACATCTCGAGGCTTGCAACCTTTCTCGAGTTTGTGAGGCTACATATGAACACGACCTACAATTTTGTTTTTTCACATGTTGCTTGTTATCCTATGCTCTTATTGCACATTTTAAGGTTCACAACCACTACTCAAGGTACTTGATCACAAATAGAAAAAAACTCTACTTGAGGTTTATTGAGACATCCACGGCCTACGGTTTGTTTCGGGTCAGTCGACCCCTACCTAGACCTGGTTTGGGTTAGGTCGACTTGGACCTACCCACCAGATTGACCTCAGTTCTCCCTTGGATCAACCTAACCCAACTGGGGATCCAACACAGGAATGGACTTAGACGTGGTCGGGTTCAGATCCCCTGGACCAGTGCTTCACTTGTAGGGCCTAGGGGGCATGTCCAAGACCTGGGTCGAGTTGACCTGATGGGTCCCAAGGTTGACTTAACCCAGATGACATGAGATAACGACCATTAGTCTAAGTCATAGTTTCATCTACATGGGTCACAATCACCATCATCATCATTAGAGCCTTTACCTTGCTATTTGGGGTTGGCTACACTAATCGTGGTCCACGATTTTGCGCTATCAATGGCCATACCCTCAGTGAGGCCGTAAGTCTCCATATCTTTTCTCACTACTTCCAACCATGTCCTTTTTGGACCTACCTCTTGCCTTTTTTTAGCCTTCCACTTGAACTAACTTGCACCTCCTAACAGGTGTTGTAAATGGGTCACAATCAATGTTTAAAAACACAGAACTCAAAAGGTCCGAATCGGTTAGCTAAGTCTGAAGTATGACGGGTCAGGATTCCTTGGTTTTTTCAAAGACTTGAACGGACTCGGTCAAGGGTTGGTGAGATCCTGTCAGACTTGGTAAGACTCGTATCATCTGGGTCAAGAACATCTAGAACTGGCGGGTGCTTGTTCTGTGTGATTCAGGTGAGTATGAGTAGGATTGACCAAGTTTCTAAACAATGGTCACAACCATGGGGTTGGATAATTCAGCCCACGTGGGCGCATTGAGATTCAGCTATGGGTTCTAAGAGCAACTCTTTTTTGAGATATATAACCATGTTTTTAGATCTTGTTGAGCTCAAAAATGATCCCATACAAACGGGAATATACGAAGGGACAAAGTGGGAGGAAATAAAGGTGACAAAAGAAAAATATTTGAAGAGATCAAGTGAGTCTAGATACACTTATAACTAGTCAATATGTGAAGATGTGAGATTGTCTCTCCTTGATGAGGCTATTGGTGATTCCATTGGATTCCTTGTGTACATGCTGAAGAAGCAACATCTCGCCTTGGATATGGAGTCTCTCACCAAGGGCGAGGGCCTATAGCATCATATTAAGTGAATCACCTTTGGCCATAAGTGTTCCAGAGAAAAATAGTTTCAAGCCTGTCAATAAGGTTATCATCTTTGCTTTATTGGACTGACATATGCCTGCAGGGCCCTTAAAGGATTTCAAAGTGGTGCCATTGTTGTCATTGCAGTCTCTAAACACCCCATCCTCCTTGGACAATCTAGGGTACCCCAAATGAGCTACTGTTAGAATGTAGTTTAATAACACTAACTGTAGAGTTGTTATTGGTTTTTATTATTTATTTAATGGTGGTGGCTTTTTTTTTTTTTGCGTGGGGGCGGGGTTGGAACAATTGGCTTGGATTGTCTATCCAATTATTTTGACATTGTACCCCAATCAAGTTATTTTTTTCCTCTCCTTCCATTGATCCCATAGAAAATATGGGAGGCAGAGCTTTCAAAGGAGGGAGCTCTTTCAACATAGGAGATCATTTACTGACTCAGGCATGGCCAAACAAACACAAAATCTGTTAGGTTCATGAAGCAGCACCAAACCTAGCATGAGTAGGTACATTGCCAAAGCAAATGGTCCACCATTTGCTTTGCGTTTCAGTATAGATGACATAGGTTTGAAGCTTAATACCATGGTTGTGCAAGTGTTCCCAGTGAGAGCCTTGTCTAGGCAGCCAATTGCCCAAGTGCTAAGGCTCTTGGAGGGTGAGATGGACCATAATTGCCACGCAAGTTGGGCCCCCAAATGGAATATCTTGGGTGGAAAGGGATATCTCAATGAGAAATCCACGGGTATCGTACCAAATAATCCTGTTTGGTAAATGAGAGTTGGGTGAAATGAATTCTGACCCGAGGCTTATTAGCATTATACATTTTGTTCATCAGACTTCCTGCACCTAAGGTTTCTTTGAAAAGAGGACACCCTACCCTTCCTTCCCATTTGCACCAAACATTATTGAATAGTGATGTCTAGTTCATATGTCAATCTTATGCATATCAGGTGGCCACACACAAACATGTGTGTAATTATGTTCCTTTTCTGTTGTTTTCTTTCAAGAAACTTGTGAGTTCCATCCAACACAAATTCCAATCCTAGGGTTCACAGAAACCAGGTCAAGAGTAAAGAAAGACCATGTTGAGAGATGCATACCATGGTTTTAAAACCAACTTCTTCATTTGGTGGAACTAAGAAGATTCTTCGTGGGATATGGTTCAAAGCAGTGTTTTAAAAATCGGCAAGTCGCAACGGACTCGCCCGAATTGACATGGAAATCGGTCATCGTGTGTCGATTCCTATGTAAAACGGTGTATCGCCCGGTTCTAGAGGGGAATCGTCGGTTTTGAACAGTGAACCGCCCGTATGATGTCACAGATCGGCAAGAATCGCCTGTATGACGGGGTCACAAGATCAGCCAATCCATCACATGACATCATGCTGATGACATCACAAATCGTCCGCCTCCATGGGCCCAGGCACGTGGACAAATCGTGGGCCTCGCGGGCCCCGACGTGCGGACAAACAGGAAGCCCCCATTTTAACCAACCCTTTGCAAGGGGGGCTATTGCAAACCTTTATATACACATTTTTTGCCCCACATCTCTTTGATGTGGGACAATTCGCAATGCCCAACATTGCACCAAATCCCCACGCTCTTCTCCCTCTAAGTTAATGTTAAAAGTTCCTCTCTCTCTAAAACGCACTAACGTTCTTCTCTCTCTATCTTTAACAAACACAAACGTCTCTCTCTATCTTTAACAAACGCATGCGTCTCTCTCTAACCACATACCAAAAAAAAAAGTTACCTTTCCAAAAAATAATTTTTTGTCAAAAAAATAAAACAAAAGTTATATTGACAAAAAAATAAAAATTACATTGACAAAAAAAAGTTACCTTGGCAAAAAAATAAAAATTATAACAATAAAATAAATTTACCTTGAAAAAAAAGTAAAAGTTACTTGGGCAGCACCGTCTTCTTATTTTTCTTGTCAAAAAAAAAAAAAAAAAGGTAATACAACAAGTATTTATTAACAAAAAATAAATAAAAAATAGGGAAAATATCTCCATGGACCCCGTTTTCAACTTGCATTTCTTCTTGAACCCAAAAATTCAAAACCTATCTGCTAACCCCCCAAATAACTTTATCTATTTTTATCCCAACTTTTAACCCAAACAAATTGAAAAAGACTTTTTTTTTTTAACTCTCTCTCCTAGCGTGTTTCAAACTCTTTCCTCATTATTTCTCTCTCTAGACTGTCCAGGAGCTCACCGGAAACCTTGCGTTTTGGCCGCTTTTTTATATCCATGAACGCTGTGAAATGAATCTCAAGCATTCGACTTCATCAGCATCCTGCAGCTGCTCTCCTCCTCCTAAGAAGATTAACATCAGGCATGGTAATGGAGGAGGAGATAGTGAGTGATGATAAGTACTGTCAATTCCAGGCAGCCATAAGAAGAACAACATCACAACAACAACAATTGATGGAGCATGGGAACTATGAAGAAGCAATTCAAGTTGTGAACCACTTCCTCTCTTCCTCCTCCAATCCTCTTCTTGATTTAGGAATTGACCTAGAGCTAGCCCATGCCTCATTTTCAGGCCTCATCTGCTTGGGTGACATGCACTTTGCCCTCTCTCACTATGACGATGCTATAAGCTGCTACACCTCTGCATTGGCCCTTCAAAGGCAAACACTCGAAGACTCTGACTCTCGCTTGGAGATAGTTCAGGGGATCGAGAGGGGGAACTCTTTGCTAGGGCTGAGGAGGCAGGACGAGGTTGCCGAGATCGCCAAGGGCGTGGGATTCTCCTTGCAAATTCGATCAAGATTCTGGCCAAAATGGTGGCCGGCCAAAAAGATTCAGTCTGTGAAACCCTAAACCAAAAAATTGTGGGTTCTCCCTGCAAATCCCGATCAAGATGCCAAAATGGTGGCCAGCCAAAAAGATTCAGTCTGTGAAACCCTAAATCGGAATTTGTGGGTTCTCCCTGCAAATCTCGGTCAAGATTCCTGCCCAAATGGTGGCCGACCAAAAAGATTGAAATTTGTGGGTTCTCCTTGCAAATTCCAGTCAAGATTCCGGCCAAAATGGTGGCCGGCCAAAAAGATTGAAATTTGTGGGTTCTCCCTGCAAATCTCGGTCAAGATTCCTGCCAAAATGGTGGCCGGCCAAAAATGGTTTCCTGTGAGCAGGTGAGGTGGGAGATAGAGAGAGAGAGGGGTTTGGGAGGTTGATGGGGGAGAGAGAGAGGGATCACGTTAAGAGAGAGAGGGGTTCAGAAACCAGGTCTTTTCTAGGTTTGTTTGGGGGTTAGGAGATATAATAGTGTGAACTTCTATGTAGTAAGATAGGTTTTGCAACCTAAGGTCAATGGAGAAATGAAAGTTGAAAATGGGGTCTATGGAGATATTTTCTCTAAAAAATAATACAACAAGTATCATGTTTTTCAAGCACGCATTTGAGCTGCAATTATTCTAGAAACCTAAACAAATTTGACTTTTGAAACTTAAAAAATTAGATTTTTGAAAAATTAAAGTGTTATTTCGAAAATTGGTACCATTCTAATAATTTCTACATTGATTACGAAATCTTTTATTTTATGTATTAATTTATTTGCATTATATATTATGTAATGTAATTTTTCTTCTTACAGTTGTCAATAATATATTTTAAATTAGATGATATTGTAAGATATTTTGGATTTGTTATTATTTTTATAATAAAATAATTATAAAATGTAAACCAACCATTTCAATTCAGTATATAATATTATAGTTAGTTTGGTTGTAATAATTTTGGATTATAGCTAGTTAGGTTGTAGTAATTTGGGTTTTTTTTTTAGCGGATTAGGGTTTTCTGCCAATTCAAGATTTTTGTGGCTATTTTTTCATCAATTTAATCCATTCTTTATTGTAGTCCATTTACAATTTAATCCATTCTTTATTTTAATCCATTCTTCATCCGTGATAATTCTATGAGTTTTTTTTTGTGTGATGTAAATTTAATGGTTAACATAAGTTCATACAAGGAAAGAACATCTCAATATCCACATATTGATGAAAAAAATGAAAGTTAATAATGTAGTACCCTATTTCTTATTGGATTCCTAAAAACAACATTTATAATGATTTTTAATAATTTTTTTTAAGGTTTATTTAGACCGATTCAACCGATTCCCGATCCGGATGGATTTTTTGGGTGCCCGATCCGGGGCACCGATCTGTTTTTTAAACCACTGGTTCAAAGCCATTGGGCCTAAACTAGGTTTGCAATGTTGAGTTAAGCATCTGGTGTTAATCATCTTTATCAATTTGAAAGCTTAACTTCGATGACTACTCAGGGAAGCAAAGCTTATTGGTGTTCATTAGCTCCTTCCAAAGAAAGGTTTATTATTATTATTATTACTATTTTAAAGAAAGGCAAATGGGATGAAATTATAATATGTGATGATCCTTTGAATGTCCATGACTTCAGGTGGGCTGAAGCTCATATTTTTCTTGATAGGCATTCGGATTTATGCATGGTGCATTCATGAAGCACATGCCTGTTGAAGATGACTCTCTTGGACAGGACGTATTGAGTTTGAATCTTGATAAGAGGGTAATGATGGCATAGCATTAATTTTGTGGAAAATGTACTATATGCCCGGTCCTTCATAAATGCTCTCATATTATGCAGATCTATGGGATGCCCCTCATGGCAGCAGGCATTAAATATAAAATCTCAGCATGCATCCTTAGACATCAGGGGCCTTTCATTTTGTATTTTATGTTATGGTGTATTAGGGGTATCCTCCCCTTTTTGTAGAGGTTACATTTTGTTCACCTTATGCCTTCAGCAATACAGTCTATAGTCATTGTGTACTCTATATTAACTTCCAAATGAAACTATTATTTGATGTAAGAACGGAGTTCCTCTCATCTGGCTTATAATCTTCTTTTATAAATAAATCATGTCATAGAGATACCTCATAAGCAGTTTTACTTTGTAAATCTTTTGATCTAAACATAATTTTAGCTTTCATACTTTGCACACTCTGAAGCTCTTTTATCCATTTTCAGGTTTGCTATTTTTGCCTGAAGTGCGTGGGGATGAGAACATCTGCATCCTCTTGGCGTAGCATGTCCAATGAAGAGATCTCACTCTTGCATGAGCCTATTACTGCACATTATGCTTGTAATGAATCATCTCCTGGGTCTTCAGGCCTTGATAGAAGTTTTCGCTTTTGTAGCGTGGAATGTGAAGAACATTCAAAGGTTTTTCAATTGGAATGCAGCTGCATGTTTCTTTGCTTATAGTAAAATGCATGCATAATAGAGTCCTGATTTGGTTTAATTTTAATACCATGCCATGTCATTAGAGAAGGAACTTAATTTTCCTTCTGGGGATTGTTTCTTCCAACTTCAAGTTATATTTTCACATAAAGTTTGGGTGCCTACATACTTAAATACCTACATGCATTTGTCCATACATACATGCAAAACGTGGATGAATATATACGTTATACGTTTGTTTGTAAGTACATTTTTGACATATTTTACTTCAGGAATATGAATATTCACACACATGCATAGATACAACATATGTCTACAATTGAATAGGCCTTGCTTGCCTATTGATTGGTAACTTAACAACTCTTATCAAGTCAATGCTGCCCAACCTCTCAATGTACTACATGTTGTTGTTTTAAGCACCTCATCAATTGAACAAAATAGATAAAAACTTGAGAATATTTTTGTGGGAAGGATCAGAAGAGAAGAGGATCAACTGGTATCCTCGGGAAAAGCAACAACTAGTGTTTCAGAAAGCGCTAGGCAGCACCTAGGTGGCCGGGGTGGCAGCCGCCTAGGCGGGTGCCCAGGGATATCTGCTTTTTTTGGGCACCTAGGCCTGGGCGATGCGCCTAGGCCCCCAAAACCACCTAGGTAGGTGCTGGGCGGTCCGCTTTTTGAAACATTGGCAACAACGTTTAGAAGTGGACGGTTGGGAAGTGGGAAGATTAAAGAAACTAAGAAAACATTGTTAGCAAAGTGATGGTGGAGAATGACGTCACAAGGGGAGCATCTGTGGAAGCAAGTAGTAAGGAATAAGTATAGCTCGGATGGACGGGGTTGGTTTATTATGGATTTTTAAGTTAGAGGAAGAATGTCAAGGGTGTGGATTGGTATCAATGATTGCAGATCCCTGTTTCTCAATAACATCAGAATCAAGACTGGAAAGGGTAAAAAGAATATTTTGCTGGAGAAGTGGTTGGGGTATAGCGTGGTTGGAAAACAATAACCCATACTTTTTGTGCTTGCTGGGAACAAAACAGTCTCTGCTGCATAAGTTGTACGTGGTTAAGGATTAAAAACCAAACTTTAGGAAAGGTATGAAAGATCATGAAATATTGGAAATGGCCATGCTGCTGCAGCAACTAAAGCAGACAATAGTTCTAGCGAACAGTGAGGATGAACTAATCTGGGGCCCCAGGTAATCAAGGCAGCATCTCAGTTAAACAGGACTCTGCCTGGAGTGGAGGAAACAAACCAGATCTGCAATATGTGGAAATTGCTCGGCCCTACCAAAATTCAAGCTTTTCTTGGCTAGTGATGTTAGAAAATGTGCTTACCCATGATCATCTGGTGAATCGAGGTATGGTAATTCCAAACATATGCTTAAGGTGTAAGATGGATGCTGAATCAGTTGAACGCAATTTGTGATCTTTCTTGTTAGATCTGTTTGGATTCGAATGGGTCTATTCTGATTCGTTATCAGCACCACTAAGACAGTGGACCATCCCATCACTACCTAAGCAAGGACAGTGTATTACTGTGCAAGAATGAAGAATTTGTGCTCCTTTAACTGAGATATTGACCTCAAATGCACCTGCTATATGCACAGTAGGGACACATGTAGTTTTTTAACTGCAGTGGATGTTGTTTAATGAACATGAACTACTAAGATAACGATTGATTGAAAGAATGGACTCTAATAATGCTGCTATATGGGCCTATGGATTTTATTTATTTTACATCTTATACAATCTAAAAAGACTTGATCAGAGAGATTTGTCAATCTCTGTTTGCTTAGGAAAGCAGATGCATCTTTAAACCACTGCCCATGCCGATAAGCCTACAAGGTAAATGAGCAAGTTGTGTTTGTGATGTAGTTTGCATGGATATTAGAAATCATAGGTGGTGGCTTGCCATTTAATGAGCAGCACATTTTCTTGTCCACTGGACAATTTGTTTCAAACATCCCATGTATTTGCATCAATGAACAACTAAAGTAAGACCTCAAGAAAGTTTTAAAAAACTTCTGTACTGTGTGGTTTTTAATACGTTGCACATCTCATTTTTCCAGAGAGACTTCTAGCTGTGAGCCCCATCTGGTGCTCCCTTTGGATGTTTTCCTTGCATGTACATGCATACACATGGGTCTGTCTATGTGTGATTGTATTATATGTGTCAGTTTACTGCATTATGGCAATTAGCAATGAACTTCCTCACCTCAGAAACAGGGCAAACACATTCTATACAATCCAACTTTAATTGATTCTAGAAGAAGGATGATTCTGCACTTGATCTCATTGTGTCACAAATCATGGACTATGGGTCACCTTAACTGAGAATTAGGTAAAATGAGTTTTTTTCTTTTAAAATGCAGTATTTAGATGGATTTTCTTTTACAAACGGTCTCCAATTGGTTTGTGTATAGGGCTCTTTTCTTTATCTTGCAATAGTCATATTAACATGGAAAGATGGCCTTCGAAAAAATCTTTATCAATTAATATTGAGAGCTAACCATGAAAGTCATAACATCAGATGACTCAGAGTGGAAATATGTTATAACTTTGAGGCAATTTTTATTGAATCAGCTCATTGATTTATTTCTGGGCTAATATTGTCTTATTAGGGTTTCTTTGAAATTGAGAAACGAGCAGATTGGTCAACATTCGATGAGCACTGTAGGTAAGTATTCTAACAATTCTGTTCTAGAACTTTAGATTGGCTGCCTTTTTAAATGTTTTTATCCGTTCCTACTGTCTCTATGTTTCAGCCTACTTGTATTCAATCTGGTTCAGGACTGCCAATTCTATGTGGTTCACTTTTTTTAAGTTCTTATTCTTTAATTAAGTTGGATCGATTTCTTAGATGTCCCTTCTGTTATAGACATCAAAATAATTCAAGTGTCAAAAGAAAACGGAGTCTTCAGAATAAATTGTACATGAATGTGCTAGTTGCAGATGACTTGGGAGCCAATAATGATTGTCTATCAGCACTCATTCTTGTGTTGATTATACATGTCAGAGGCATAACTGTCCTTTGGCATATAGTAGCTGGGATTGGGGGCTATTGGGAGATCGGAAGTATGGGAACATAAAAGGCTAGAGGATCCCTATAATAGGGAGCACCGTCCTTACAATGCTTATTATTGGGATCTCAATCCCGACCGTGCTATACAATATAGTCTATAATATATACTATAAATAACTGCTATACTATACACAATATACAATTATGCTATGATCTACTACTATAATTTATGTATATACTATATTATACTATAAATACCATAATATTCTAAGTTTCTCTTTTTCATTCATCTTTGGCACATGATTTATGATAGGAGGTGACAACATATTTTGCAAATCATAAGTATAATTTCATGTTTATTTTTGGGTAAAATAAGTTCTCTTTATTTGTTCTGTAAAATGTGCATTCATGAGAGGGCTTTGGATGTTGTAACCTTTGACAAACACTTTGAGATTGAAGATCTGAGAATGGAATATCATTAATGGGGAAGTGGTTGTGAAGGCTGGTCAAGAATGATGGTAGTCTTTGGACCATGGTGGTCAAAGTGAGGTATGGGTTTTCAAGGTTTGGGTGGAAGACTAGAAGGATGAGGCCATCAGTGAGAGTGTCTGGAGCATGAAGAAGGGGCGTGAAGTAAAACTCTCTCTTGCCTCATCAGATTTGGGGTTGGAGACAGTTGGTTCATCAGCTTTTGGCATGACAATTGGTATGGAAATGTTCTCTTAGGGTGTTTTTTTCCCAATCTCCTTGGATTTGTACTAAATCCACTGGTAGCATGTGTGAATTTTTATGAATGGAACTCCAGTATGGTGACTTGGTGCCTGAAGTTTCACTGGTTCAAAGATGACATTGAGATCACATAGTTGGGCGATATTTTGAGAGCTTTGAAGGATGATATCAGTGAATAAAATTATTTTCAACTTGGGAAACCTATCTGGTCAACTCAAGTCATCCTTTTGTTGCTTTTTATGGATGAACTTAAATGTGCTCTTAAGTTTATGCATATCTAATATTTTAAGTGTTATTTTATCATCGGAATGTCACCTAGAAAGTGGTAGCATGTGTTATAATTTGATGACAAGCCATTTGCAAACCCCATCATGGATAGCATTGCTTTTTATTCCTAGTCACTGGAAAGTTGAAAAACTTGCCCAAATTTCTATGGGAACTGTTCAACTTGGTGATCAACTCGGTTTTGGCAGGGACCAAGTTGACCAACGATTTCAAATTTCTAATGACCAATTTGTGTTCTGATGAGGGGGGATATTGAGATGCTCCGGTCATTGGAGACTGGAGGTGCATTCTCAGTTAAATCTTTTTATCGTGGCATTACAGCTGGCACCTGTGTATTGGCAATACATCGGGTACTTGAAGCATCCCTGCACTGTACAACATCGTCATGTTTGGGTTTTTGTCATATCTGGTTATGACCTTGAAATTTGATTGTCTTAGCCTCCAGGGCATGGGATTTCCGGATATGCATATTTTGTGTAGGAATTGGAGGAATCTGTGGATCATTTACTTCACTGTGATTTTTGTAATATATAATTGAGGGTTTGTGTTGGAGATTTTTGGTTTTGAATGGGCCATCAGGGTTCTCACGTTTTTCTCAAGATGGTCTTCTTGATTTTATCAATGAGAGAAGTTAGTTCATATGGTGGCTCTGAATGCTCTTTGTTCATTGTGTACCTAGATGGTTGGTCACTTGATTAGCCGGTGCTGAGTATGATAGTGGTTCTCCTTTGCAATGCAGAGCGCTCAATGATTATATCGTACGCAGAGGGAATGGGATGTTATGACTCTTCCATGGCAGAATTTTAGGCACTTCTTGTTGAGCATATGTTAAAGGTTTCTAGAAGGTCATCTTTGTTGAGGTCGGATAGATGCTCAAGGATGGTTGGTAGGCCAAGAGAACTCCGTGGTCTCCTGTGTGTGGTTGTAAGCTTGCGAGAGTAAGGGCCATAAATCCCTAATAGATTTTCGCAAGGAATGTACACACAACAGCCACATTCTTGGAAGCAACCCTGTAGAGATGTACATGTATATGTGAGAGAATCCCCCTTCCACTATAATGATACGTGTATCTGACTTGCTCTTGTGGTGGGTGGGGGCCCTGTAATCCACATATTGAAATCGTGGTTCCAATATTTATTGGCCAACTTTGATGGGCCAATCACGAGCCTCTACGGATTACTTTGGGTCATGGTCCTATTGGGTTGGTTTGGGAAGTTAGTAATGGATCACAGTTTCTGACTTGGGTGGACTGCCCTGATGGTCATTTTTCTTGACCCATTAGTACCGATCCACTTCTAGATGTATTTCTAAGTATTATTTAGAAATGTTTTGGTACCTCAGTACTATTTTTTTCAGCTTTAACTGTGATTATGTAATTTTTTTAGAAATTTTTAGAATTTTCTTTAAAAAATTGTTTTATGCTATAAAAACCTAGAAATGGAAAAATTGATATTTTACGATTTAGTGAGGGCCTGGTTTTGAGTGGGATCAACATTGGGGTGGCTGTGGGGGGGTAGGCACATGCTCAGTTGCCCCATGTGGGTAGGCCACATAGGGGTGTGACATGGGGCCTACAAGGGCCACATGTCTCACACACAAAGTGAGATGCCCCTATTTAATTCAAAATATTTATTAAAATGTTAAAAGTATTATTTATTTTAAGGGGTCCTGATTCTACTAGGAGTCTTGTTTGGATTAGGATTCCTATTCCTACGTGCACTAGGTTTCCCACTTAGATTAGAATTTGCATTACAATATTATTTATTTTGAGGAGTCCTAATTGTCTTGTTTGGATTAGAATTCCTATTTGGACTAGGGCTCCTACTTAAATCAGAATTCATATTAAAATATTATTTATTGTAAGGAATCCTTATTATATTAGTAGTCCTCTTTAGATTAGGATTCCTACTTGGACTAAGACTCTTACTTAAATCAGAATTGAAATTAAAATAGAAGTCTCATTAGAAGCAGATATGGGTTAAAGACTTAGGGGATAAGGTTCCTAAAAATTCCTCACTAAATCATAATAGTTGTTTTTGGGATGGATGGCTCAGATTTATTTTTCTCTCACCTCACAGATTTTCAGGAATTCTATTGGTTAAATTGAAGTCTAGTTAAGACAAGTATTTCCTAGACCTCTTGAAAACTATAAATTAGGGGGTCACCCCTTATTTCATCAATTCAATTTGGTAGCCTCTCTATATCTCTCCTTTCCACATCTCATCTTTCTCTATATATATATATTTTTTTGAAGTTCTCAGCTTTCTCTATAATTTCTCTCATCTCTCTTCCTTAGAGGGTAGCACGCACCATCCAAGGATTCTTAGGCTGGTACGCAACCCTAGCCCTCGAGAAAGGAGCACACCCAGCCTAGGTTGTAGCAGGGTGGTGTTACTTAGTGGCATACCCTAAGAGTGTTCAGAAAAACCCTAGACCCAATTCATGCTCTCATACCCCAATTCTTTAAAGGGCTTTGCCTGAGGAGCTTCACAATATATAGAATTCAGCATGACCAAAGGTTCAAGAACTGCACCATAGGTGTGGTAATTGGGTTTGGGGTGTACTAAGTTCTAAAGGGGTGACCTTAGTTGAAGTAAGTCTTCCCTGTCTAATTTATTTATTTTCAGATTAGAAATTCTAGATTTATATTTATTTATAGAAAATCTATTTGTATTAGAATGCAATTTCAGAAGTTTGAATTCAACCTTTTTTTAATAAATTTTATTTTGGCATTAAAAGCAAAAGATACTAGATTGTAGTAGGTTTACTTTTTATTTCTACGATATATTGTGGCAATTGTAAGTAGAAATTCTAGTTATTAATAAAAAAAGTTTTGAATTTATACTTTGGAGTTCTACATAGCCACAACTTTCATTGGTATTAGAACAAGTCCTTTTACTACCATAGTTTAAGCAATTTTTTTTTTTTCTTGAGTCAAGGACATGGCAGCCAAGGGCTTTATGGCTGCACTTTTAAAAACTGAAGCTTCGATGAAAAGAACTATGCGAGTTGGAAAGAAGGATAGGTTAAGTCCTCTTTGAGGAAGGGCTCAGTTAGTTGCTCATAGAAAACCCCCCACTTGAACCAAGAGGAAATGCTTCTTAGTGGGAGCGTAAAAACATCATGACTAAGAATCTCCTTCTGATGGCTATGGATGACTCCCACGCTCTTGAGTATGAGACCTTAAAAACTGCAAAAAGATATCCACCAAAAATTCGAAAAGGATTGCGCTACTCCTTCCCTCACCAGAAAGCCTCTTTCTATGAAATAGTACTCTGACTTAAAAATGAAAGGAGAAAAGTTGGCCGAGCACATCCAAACTTTCAAATTGCTGATTCGAGAACTTGAGGTTGTCCAAATAAAGCCAGATGAGAATATGCAAGTTTTCCATCTACTCAAACACCGACTTCTTGGGAAGCTTTCAACTCAGCCGTCACTGCGTAGGAGAGCACACCAAAGCTGGATGAGATCATCACCTCGCTTAAAGCAGAAGAAGATCGAAGGACAACCCATGATACTGCAGCCTTCGATGACTTCATGAACACGGTAAATCTAAAACCCAACTCTGGTTCATTCAAGAAAAAGAAGGGAAAGGGCAAGAGCAAAAATAAGAGAAATGATAATCAAAAGGGGAATAGTGGACCTAAAAAAAGAAGTAGTTAAAGAACACCCAGTGTTGTAATTGCAAACAGTTTGGTCACAACTAAATATTGCAAAGTACTGATGGATGTGACTCCCAAAGGTGATAGGGAGCATACTTGTGGTTGTTGAGACTATGCTAGCTGACCCTAAGGAGGGATCATTGTGTTTTCACTCGGGGTCCACTGTCCATATCTCACACCGAGGATGGCTTTAGAAACTTTAAGCCTGTTGTCCCAAGGGATCAGCATATCTTCATGAGAGGTAATTAGAAGACCAAAATATTGGGTATTGGTGATTGTGCCCTTCAGTTAGAGATTGGAAATAGCATGATCTTAAAGCAAACTCTTAATGCTCCAGACATGAGAAAGAGTTTGGTATTGGTCTCTAGATTGGCTAAGGCAAGATATTTTATTGACAATATAGTGGAAGTAAAAATTGGGCAAGAAATAGTAATGACTGATCTTCTTCTACATGGTTTCTATTCAGTAGCCTATTTGCTATGACTCATGTTGTAATGATGTTGATGATTCATATGCCATATGTGATTGGGGCATATTAATCACAAGTGAATGGAGAGATTAAAGAGAGAGGGGTTATAATTAGGGGTAAAATTGTCATCATAAATTTGTGATTAACTTAGGAATTTGGGCTCATTTTATTGATTGTATGGGCATTTAATGTCCTTGAACAACTAATAAACATTATTTAAG
Source organism: Amborella trichopoda (assembly GCF_054954075.1). Taxonomy (NCBI): domain Eukaryota; kingdom Viridiplantae; phylum Streptophyta; class Magnoliopsida; order Amborellales; family Amborellaceae; genus Amborella; species Amborella trichopoda. The sequence goes on along the minus strand of NC_142338.1, from coordinate 11,896,847 downwards.
AGTTGCGCGGGGCCCTTGAGTGGTCATTCACATGACTTGTTTGAAAAGACAGAAGCTTTTTTGCTGTGGTGTACCCTGGTGTAAGAGAACTTCAGACCACTTCAAGGGATTGCCTATGTTTCCCTGAATTGTTGATGTTTTTCTGTTCTCATTCCATTTCCCTACATTAATGCAGTTTGTTGCTCATGAATGTTTGACCTGGCCAGATGAATAAGCATTGATATATTAGTCAAGTCTGGAGAGCTTGTACCAGTCGTCATATTGGCAAGGTTTCAGAAAACGCTAAGTGGCCTGCCTGGCCCTCAGCGCCTAGTCGGGTGCCCAGAACCTTTGGCGGCCCGTAGTTTTTTTCACTTTGGGGGTCTTCACATATTGAGGGTTTTTTTTTTTTTTTTTTTCACTTTGGGGTTGAAAATAAACCCCATAACGTTTTTATACAACCTTAGGGGTCAAAATGACCCCTTTTACCCTTTTGGGCGATTTTAAAAAATGAAAAAGGCCTTACGGCCCTGGGCACCTGCCTAGCCTGCCTGGACACCCGCTTAGGTACATCCGCCCTTGTAGGGCCGCCTGGGTCTAGGCATGCGGATTTTTGGTCTAGGCTGCCTAGGCGCCAGGCGGACCGCTTTTTAAAACATTGCATATTGGAGAGCTACTCATTGTCATTATTAATCTTTTCACCATATTTTATTTCGGATTTCACCATTTTAGTGGTCCTGTGGTTTGGCACATTAACAATCCATTTATAAATTTGGATATATTAAGCACAGCGATCTCATTTAGTATAGTGTTTATAACTTGACAGTGATAATCTGTCGAAAACACCTAATGATGATCTGATTCTCATCTATTTGTTAATTATTTTCTGCAGAATGAATGGCCTGAAGTATCCTTTTCTAGTGAAACGTCTTGCCTGTATGGTATTATCTGGAGCAGAACCTGCAGACTGCCTTGACATACTGCAGCCAGCCAGTTTGTCCCCAGGCATGATTGCCAGGGTAAATACTTCACATGTTCTTGAGTGCCTCAGCTATGAACAATTTCTGTGCACTTGGAAAAGAGTATATATATTGTTGAAAGCATGTTTAAATGAATCAGTGCCAATGGTAGTTTTGAGCAATTAATGAGAATCTTTCCACAATTGAAAACAAGGAGAATTGCTTCCTTCATGTCAACAAAAACATCATCATACATTATCAAAAATAAATAAAAAACCCATCATTTTTTTAAGTATTGTTTACAACATGCATGTTTCCATTCTCTTATACACATATCTGTGGTGCTACTTATCTGTTTGATAGATGGAAGAGGAATTTGAATTGTTGAGATGCACTTTCATGGAAGCAGGGTTCAAGGACGAAAAGATAGCCAGTATCCTTAATTCCACAATATGTGATCTGTTTTGTCCTAAAATCCTTTTTTTGCTTATTCCTAGCAGCCTCTTTTGCTTGTTTACAACTTTGACATGCCAAGTTCTCACTAAGCAGTGGTATGTTGGTGTTTTGGCACGGATTCGTATTAATGCATTTCGCATAGAACTGGCTGGAGGAATTTCCGGAGATCTTCTTTCCATGGCCGCAGCCTCTGTTTTGGCTGAAGCAGCAGTGGGCAATGCAGTCTATATTTTGCCATCCTTCTACAATCATGATTGTGGTATTCCCATGCTTCCTATCCTCATTTATTGCCTTCTATTTCCAGCTGACCTCTGGGTAAGCCAATATAATGTTATGTTTTGGTTAATAATTTAAAGGTTCCTCTAAAGATATTGTTGGAGTTACATATCTTTATATACACTTGAAGATGACAGCAATAATTGAGGTTAAAGCTCAGCGAAATTGATTACTTTCTGTGGATCACTCTTTGTCCATAGTGGTGGATTAGAATAGTAGGATTTATTAATATAAAACATGAGGCTGGTTAACATTCTCTAAAAATTGATGCCTTGACTGCATGCAGGAAGATCATTGAGTTATGTTGTTATGCATGTGTATGTATGCTTTTGGGATCATTTGTGTGGGCATTTAAGAGTAAGAGTAGTTATACTTTTAACTATAGTTCTATAGCATTGTAGTATACAATTCTCATTGAACGATATATTATATCAGAATTTTTCCTTGAAGTTTAGCACTGGTATCAGATATCTAAAATGAAATCGAGTTTACAGAAAATTTATTATAATGGAATTGTGAAATCATGGCAGTGAGGAAAATAATATTGGGCAGCAGAATTCTCATAATGTTTTCACATTGCCAGAGAAAAGCTGCAAGAATCTGATTATTATTAGTAGTATTTTATGGATGATGATAGCTGGTAGATGTCATCTGATGAATAACCTGTTACATGTTACAAAAGTTATGGTCGGAAGTGAGTGTCATTAACTTAGAGGTAGATTATGGTACCTTTGATAATTAGAGCCGACCCCTAATAGTTGGTTCAAGGCTCTGATGATGATGATTTGTAATTTGATAATTAATGGTTTCATTTAATTTGGATTCTATGCATCAGGTCTTGCAATTGCACATACAAGCAGGTGCATGCAACAATTGACTAGAGAGAGAAAGTGACAGGGTAGGATGGGGGTTGGGGTGAGAGAAAAGGATAGAGAGGGGAAGGGATTTCCAGTCCTTCCTTGTTAATGTCATCAACATCTCCCATAGCTAGCCTTTTTTGCACTTGTCAAAATGAGCAAGCAATGGAGTCACCTAATTGAAACAATTAAGTTTTGGAACTGAAAATATGATTTGTCACGGGAAGATGAGCGATTATCCTTCACTGGCTTTGTACAGCCATTCAATTTTGTTGTTCAGTTGTGCTAGTTATGATAACCATGTCTTGTATTTTTTCTTCTTTTTTGTTTGGTGGGGGGGGGGGGGGGAAGGGTAGATCAGTGATAGGAATCGAACTTGAGATGTAGCATTGCTTGATGTCAATTGCTAATCACTCAAGCCCAAGTCCGATTCCTACTATGTCGTGTATTTAGTCATTGCATTTGATATTTGGTCTAAGAAGGGTGAGGATGTTAAACTTTTTCCTAACCTGTCCAAAGCTCAAGTAAAGGAAGCTGGTTGTGTTAGGTAGACAGGCAATGTAAAACTTTGCTAAAACTTATCATGAATTCTGAACATACATTATCTGCTTATGCTAGCGCATTCCCTGTAAGTGACAAGGGTACGGCCCTTGATAGAGCAGAATGGTGGACCAGGATTCTTGTAGCCGACCCCAAATAGTTGGGAAAGGGCTTTGAGGATGATGATGAACTGCAAATATGATTTCTAGTATGTTTAGTTTTGGGATGGGTTTTTGACAAATGATTTTGACTTTTTAAGCAAATGTTTTTTGCAAAAATACCAAACATAAACATACCCATCTTTAAATTTGTTTCCTTTTTTTTTTATTTTTTCCCCATTGGATTACCCTAAGTCGGGCAATCCGGAATCACCATTCTGTATCGATTTAGTGGGGACTGAGCAGGTCCCGATTCCATTTTTCTGAGCATTCTTTAAAACCATAAATGCTAGTTTCCCTTCAAAAGAGATAGAAACTCAGATGAATAAAGGAGATGAAAAGCAGAGGTTAGGTGGCCTACTAGTTATGTGTGCAGTGGCTGGAGTCCATCACCGAAGTAAAAGCAATGAAGGAGAGCTGATCACCTAGATCGGGAAGTGGAGGGAAGGAGACTCAGCTGGCTGAGTGTACCTACATCGTATTCAGAAGCTGTACAAGTTGGTCAACCTTCTGTTCTATGTTGCTGTCTAGTCTCATGTGGCTACCAGACTGACAGAGGCTGAGGAGAGGTGATAGATACTTTATCATGAAAGACTTGGCAGTTAGTTTTGGTAGTTCGTTGTCAATTGCAATGACAACAACATGGATGGTAAGAGCCAGAACTTCATCCACCAGGTCCTGTTCTGCTAGTGTCAGCAAAAGGTGGCGCAACTCCTATAGGCTGCCACTGGTGTTGGATTGTCTTGAATATTAATATTTGAAGCATGGTGTTGCTCCTTGTCTCATTCGTTGTAGATATTGTGAAATTTGGAGAAGTCAGCCTTGCCTTGGCAATGACTTGGCTTATCGCTTTGACTTTATCAAGTTCACCATGTATACCATGACTATCTTAGCTGCCATACACTAGTTCCTCTTCTTTAATGCCTCTGCACAAGTGGACAAGGAGGTACATAAATTGATCTCTTCTTCCCACCTACAGCCCAGAGCCTCACGATGCTCTTCAAGTTTATCTTTCCTTGTCGATAATGTGAGATGTCTCTCAGTTGCAATTATTCTTGCCACATTGTTCTTCTAGGAATGTTCCCATTGACTGATTCATTGAATGGCATAGGTGATTTTAGGAATTACATTTGGTCTTTAAGCTGCTATATAAGGAGTTGAGAAGCCATGCCACTAACCAGTCTGGTTACTTGGTTCGATGAGCCCAGAGCGTATGTAATCCTATCAAAGTGACCTATCTCTTATGTTCTAGAAAGCACAATTTTTATTGAATGTGGCCATGCAGCAATACCAAGTAGTTATTCCTATTCAGCTCAACAATCGCGCTGCAAACATTGGAATCCTCATATTGAATAATCTGATGTTCCCACCTCGGCGTTGACTGAGATCATGAAGCAAGGGAAAGGCAGAAATTTTTTTCGTTCAAATTGACCTTGATAACAGAAAACAATAAAACAAAAATGCTAAAAAACCCTGAAATGAAAAAAATAAATAAAAATAAAAAAACTCACTCAAATATCAAAGAAATAGGTCCTCAAGTGGTGTACAGTGTAGGTTGAACAGACTTGTAATGGATACCGCATTTGTGGAGATCTAAAACATATGAAAGAATAACATGAAATGGGACTCACACCCAACCAAATATGAAAAAACCAGATTTCTTTTGATCCTTTTAGTCTCAGGCATTGAAACTTCAGAGGTAGTCTTATGCGTTTGGAGAACCTGTCAGAATAGAGATTCTCCAATGTCTGGATTGTCCTAATCCATGCCAAAAAGCCTCCTTTGACTCGAGGAACTTCATTCTGATTGCAAAACCCCTAACATGGATGCCTAGAACTTAAGTCATTGATTTTGAGGGAACCCTCAACTAAGTTGGGATGTCACAATTGTCTGTGTGATTGACATCAATAATTTGTATGGATGATGTCAGCTCTAGATTATTCTGCAAAAGTTCTTTGGAAGAACAAGGATATCTATCCTTTCAAAACTGAGAAACCGAGGAATAGGTCAGAACTGATGAATAGAAACAACGATATGTGACTGCATCAAGGTCTATGAAAATGACATCCAGTTGTACGATCACAATGTTTTCAACATCTTTATCTGCTTCCTTGAGATCTGTGAGATAAATGTTGATATCTTAAATTGGTATCATGTGACAGTCATGCATGATGTTCCAAGTAGGCGTACAATGAGATATGGTGCAGGACTTGGAAATTATTCTACCCTCTTTTCTGATCCTTGAACAAGCGAAAATCAGCAACTAAAGGAGAGCCTAGATAGTAGGAAACACCCATGTCCAAAATATAAAATAGAATTCCTTTCTAGTCCTCTTAAGCCAATATGCTCCAAATTAATCATTGATAAATAAAAAATTTCAAGCTCTCTCCCTATTATAAGAGAGAATAGAATTAAAATTTTGAATTAACCGTCATTTGCATCAGAATATGAAACTTAGCATTACCAATCATAAAGAACCTTATTGTGTGCATGGTAACTGTGTTTTTCTTAATATGTTTGTATAACTACTAATGTGATTATCATATGGGGCAACTAAAAGTATAAAAAACTCCCAATAAAAATCAAATATAATACAATAATGGTGGCCAAAATACCCCTTACAACAGTAGAACAACAGCATTGTGTCTTACATAGTGTAAAAAGCTTAAATGAAACATACATAAGAGGACTTATGTGCTGCACCTATTTATTATATTCTATGTCTACTTTGTGATCTATGTTAAATTTCAAGAATGTGATTTAGGTGTCCAATTGCCCACACATTTACAACTGAAAATATGAATGCACTTTTGTCCTACTTGTTATTTATTTATCTCTGTTTCAATATTATTTAACAATTGGCGACTGCAATGAAATATTTCCTTGCAGATCCAAATGTTCATATCCTGTGGTTGGAAGATGTAAATGCAAGGTTAAAAGCCCTCCGAGATATTGAAGCAGGTCAATACTTAATACATTGTTGTCTTATTTTGACTATTTCGTATAATACTTGCTTTGTCTTAAATGTGTTATGATCAGTAGGAATTATTTTCGATGGCCATTATTGCTGTACTTTTTACAATATCAAAGCCAGAATGCATTGAGCTATTCTTATGAAATGGTTTATCTGAAACTGATGTAGTATTCGGAGTTGTTATTTCCATTATTTAAAATTCATGCTTCTTGAGCAAGTATAATTGGAAACAGTATTGTAGAATATGCACTCAGGACGTACAAGGGGTGCTATGAGTATGGTACCTTTGAAGTTGATTGGACGTAAAATGCAAGAACTGTATATAAAAGAGAGTTTTTGATGGTCAGACATCAAAACTGTTGTTTCCTTACACCTCTCCACTGTCTATTCAATGGACTCTGGAGATTGAAATTGTTTAGAGACTTCTAAAAATAAGAAAGAAAAATACTCCAGTTACTGACCAGTAAATCTAATACCAAAGAGGTGCCTGGTCATCATAGTTCGAATTCTCTTTCTCTCTCTCTACCTTGTCATACCTACCTCAACTAGCTAATCTAATACCAATAAAGAACTTGATTATGATACTTTGACCTCTCTCTCTCACATTATAGTTCGAATTCTCTCTCTCTCTTCCTTGTTATGTCTACCTCAACTGGCTAATATAATACCAAAAGAAGAACTTGATCATGATAATTTGACCCACCCCCCCCCCCCCCCCCCCCCCCCTCTCTCTCTCTCTCTCTCTCTCTCTCCAGTTACTAACCATTGAATCTAATACCAAAGAGGTGCCTGGTGATCATAGTTTGAATTCTCTCTCTCCCTCCCTCCCTCCCTCCTCTCTCTCTCACTCTTCCTTGTCATGTTTACCTCAACGGGCTAATCTAATACCAATAAAGAACTTGATCATAATACCTTTCTCTCTGCTCCAAATTACTCTCTCAGCTTATGAGGAGCTGTCGCCCAGCACACCCTCCCATTTTCTCTCTCCTATTCACCCACCCCTTTAAAGGTGCAGCTGTGTCTGTCTCTGCTCTATGAACTCTTTTTGAAGGTGCGAGGAACTTCATGCCACTTTCTTCATCCATATTTCTCTCATTCCTATATACACACACACACACCCCCCCCCCCCAAACTCTCAATCTCAATCTCTGCACACTCACATACTCGTCCCACACACATGTAGATGGTCTCTTTCCCATAAAACACATTGGAAAATTTCCTATCATCTTTGATTCACATTGTGAGCAATAAAAAAATGATTTTGAGCTCTTAAAATTCTAGATTTGATTGTCCCTGAAATAAATACTTCAAAGTCTTATTGCTGAGGGGGAAATGAATTGGAGCAATTTTTGAGCTTCAAATCATTTTCTTTTTAACTGATCTGTGGGGTTTGTAAAAATCTACCCTACGTTTTCGAGTGGAGAAACGGGTGGTGGGTTTTCTTTCTAATGTTGTTTTTCTTCCTCTTTTCTTGCTTAGATAGAGCACATTATGGAAATCTCAAATATTATTTGTGTAATTTGTCATATTTAAATTTGTGTGCAACTTCTAGCGGGTTGATATGCTAGTAAATTTTTATTTACTTGTCCCTAATTTTGTGTGCCCCTATGGTTGCTTAGATATATCTCTGTGGGAAAACTTCAGAATTTTTAGTCTGTTGGCCTTGTTAAATTTCAATATGATCTTCAGTTGTCTCATATGCTATTAAAAATCTCATATGCTATTAAAAATCGCGTTGCTTTTGCTTGACTTTTACTTTCCACTGTCGAATTTTATTTCTTGCTTCAATATCTCTCTTGCATTGGATCAATTTTGCTGGTTTTGTTTCGATATTGTTCCACTTTCTTATTTGATGTGTAATTGTTTAGAAGTCTAGTGATAGTGATTCTATTCGGCATTTTAAAAGGCAGGCTGAGGTGGCACATGGGTGTCCTTTCAAGGCAGGACAAAACCAATTCACTCCACCTATGCGAAGTTGTCCACCTTAGGCAAGCTAGCTTGAGGTAGGCATAAACACTTCTTTTAGAAAACCTAGATTTGGAAGGTATGAATAACTTTTTCAAGGTTGGAAGATAATGTTTTGCAAGAAATCACACCCAATCCAACTTATATAGTTTTGATACTTTGTGGAACTTCAAGTGAGGCTAGAAAAGGAGTATACTCATTGGTTTGCCCCAAAAACTTCATTTTTTTCATGATTGGGTTTAAAAGAAGTTTTGTTATTTATCGAAGTTTTATTGTATTTTACGTTTTTAGAAATGCATCAGATTATAGAATCATGGGGATCCAGTTTGGGTTTATGTTTCTTTACGAAACAAATTTCAGAAATAAGGTTTTTTTTGGGTAATTTTGTAAACAAGTTTCAAATGGAGGTATGTCTTGATTGAAGCAACACCTTGCCTGCATTAAGGGACTTGTCACCTTAAGCAAGGATGTCTCTGCATTGGTTAAAAGGGATTCGGTGCGATCTACAACAAGAACCTGACCCATGCTTACACGTTGACCTGACCTATGTGAAACTGCAAGTTCTAGAATCAGAGAGATGTTTCATCATCTTCTGTAAGGGTTAACTTTTATCATATAAATCCCAGATAAATGACTAAATTATTTTGATTGGTGAAAAATGACTAAATTATCCCTTATGTGCAAATGCATAATTTAGATCACGAATATATCATACATGCTTAAATTGTTAATAGAAACAAGGGTAATTTTTGGAATTGCATTTGTTGAGAAAAGAGATGGGGACTTTTGGCCTCACTGAGGGTATAGCTCTTGATAGAGCAGAACGGCGGACAAGGATTTGTGTAGCTGACCCCAATTAGTTGAGAAAAGGCTTTGATGATGATGATGTGTTATACTTTTTGCATTCTTATTTAAAACCAATAACTTTAATAGCCAAATATTCTCAGTATGCTGATGATAAAGGCTTTCTGCCAAAGACTTGACATCGACAATCATGCCTACCATTGCAAAATCCTTGGCTTTTTGTGGATAGTAGAGTTAGAGATAATAGGAGATGTATGAAAATTGCATTTACACAATAATTTCAAGACCTGTAAATAAGACAAGAACATTTGAAAAATAGATCAAATAATTATGGGAAGACTTACTAGACTTTTGCCTAGGGTTACTCACATAGTGCTTAGCATGCCCCACACCCGATCACCTGACCAATGGTGTCCTTGATCCTGAAACCTGTTGAATCCACTAATTTGAAATGGAAAGCGCCTCTGGGACATACTGGTCTAAAACTTATGGGGCAAGAGAGCTAGGATTACAATTAGAGTTTCACAAAGAACCCTTTTTCAACCTTGGAGCATATGCCAGAAAAATATGGCACCTCCCCTAGCCTTTAGCTGAGGGCTGGGCATGGCCCTTTCTTCTCTCTCTTCTTGGTAGGTGCATATGCTACCCTAGCACTTAAGCGGGGTGGCATGCAACCTTATATATATATATATACATATATATGGGAATGGATTCTGTCAGCCCACAGGCTGACTGCTACAGTGTCAGCCAACGACCCAAATTGAATATGGTTCGATCTGACGGTTATGATCTCATTTCATATTTCAGTTTTAATTTTATTTTTTCTACAAATCCAAATCACGTGAAATTTTAGACCTTCGTTCTTCTCATCAAGGCGCACCTAATAAAAATCTATAAAAAATAATTCGCAATATATAAATTGACCAAAATACCCCTGAAAAGTTTCAGTGGTATTTTGGTCAATTTATATTTTGCAAATTATTTTTTTCATATTTTCATTAGAGTATCCTATTTTTGAAGTATAGACACTCCAAATTTCAAGTGATTTGGATTTGTTGACAATAAGATAAAAATTCAAATACAAAATGAGGTCGTAACCATTGGATCGGGCCCAGATTCAATCTGGGCCGTTGGCTAACACTATAGCAGTCATCCCATGGGCTGACATGATCCTTTCCCTATATATATATATATATATATATATATATAGAAAGAGTTGAGGCATGGAGAAGAGAGAGAGAAGGAGAGGGAGAGTGGTTGGAGAGATGTGTAGAGAATGAGGGGGTGACTCTCCCTTTATATAGGCCTCAAGGGCCCTAGGGAGTCCTAGCCGGATTAGGATTCAACATTATGAGTATTTAGGTAATCTGTGAGGTGAGATAAAACCCAAAATGGCCCCAACACAAAGTCAAAATTTTGGAGGGATGCTCTAAAATCTAAAGGTTTTAAAATTAGCAAGACTAAGGCGAGAATATGGAATGCAAGTTTAATAATAATCAGAGTACAGACGAGGAAATAGTTAAGATTGACGATCAAGAAATACTTAAAAGAATACACTTTCGATAACTTGGGTCGATAATCCATGAAAAATGGAGCGATTGAGGAAGATGTCGCACATAGAATTAGAGTTGGGTGGGCGAATTGGAGATGTATAACCGGAGTTTTATGTGATCGTCGCATACCAATGAAACTGAAGGGCAAGTTCTATAGGACAGCAGTGAGACCAGCTTTGCTTTATGGGTGGAAAGTTGGGAGGTCAAGAAACAACATACCCATAGAATGAGTGATGCTGAGATGAGGATGTTGAGATGGATGAGTGGCAAGACAAGAAGGGATACAATTCGAAATAGGAGAATTTAGGTGTGGCACCAATAGGCAATAAGATGAGAGAAAATACACTTAAATGGGCAAGCCATGTGCAGCTCAAACCCAGGACAACACTTGTTGAGAGGTGCAAGTTAGTTCAAATAAAAGGCTCAAAAAGTGCAAGGGATATGCCCAAAAGGACATTGTTGGAAGTAGTGAGAAAAGATATAGGGACTTATAGCCTCACTAAAGGTATGACTTTTAATAGAGCAAAATAGCGGATCAGGATTTATGTAGCCGACCCCAAGTAGTTGAGAAAACGCTCTGATGTGTTGATGATAATGATATGAGGTGAGAGAAATAATTTGAGTCATCCATCTCTAAGATCAGCCATCATAATTTAAAGAAGATATTTAAGAACCTTATCCCCTGTTATCCAGTTCTATCTTTATCTAGATCGATAATCATTTAAACTTATCTTCTAGAATTATCTAGAATTCCTTTTCTCTCACTAAGGGATAATAAAGGAAATTAAATAGTACTAAATATTGGTCAAAGATAATTTAGATACCACAAAATCTCATAAATTGTTTTCTTGAAAGATATTTTCAACTAAAAAATATTTTTCATCACTTTAAAAAAAGACACCTCATAAATCCCTAATAATGCGACATCCCGTAAAGAGGGGTGTGTGGCCAATGTGGGCCCCGTGTGACGCCCCTATGCGGGCCTCACACGTGTGGTGCAGCCCGTATCCCCTCATGTGGGTCCCACCAAAAGAAAAAAAATTTCCAAGATACCCATGCTGGGAAAATTATAAAAATACCCTATAGTGTTTTTTCATGCATTTAAAAACACTTTTAAAATTTGAATAACATCCAAAAATCACAATTACACAATTTTAGTTGAAATCAATATTTTTGAAGTTTAAAACATTTAAAACATTAAGAAATACGTAATATAAGAGGATTGGTACCTAATAGGTAAAAAACAAGTGAATCTCTGGGCACTCCACTTGTGTCAGGTTCCATGATCCTCTACTATCTTATCAAACCAACGCAACAAGACCCATGACCTACAGTCAAGTGCAGGGGCTCATGATTGACTCATCAAAGATAGTCAATAAACAATGAAACCAGAATCCTAGTATGTGGATTACAGGTTCCCCCTTTTAAGAGCCAGTCAAAATGCATATATCACTTTAGTGCTCGGGGGTTGTCTCTATGCACATGTACATGTGTCTCTATATATAAGGTTGTTTCCCTAAATGTGGTTGTCATATGTGCATATTATGCGGAGGTTTTGTTGAAGATTTGGCTCTCGCTATCATAGACCCTTCCTCTACATACAGGATGTCACACAACTCTCCTGGCCTACAAACAACATAACTTGGCATCTCTATAACCTCAACAAAGATGACCCACAATAAACCCTCAGCGGTAATGCCTATGCTCAGGGATAAGGGTTTTAAATATGACTTGGGCTATAGACCGTCCATCCCTAGGTCAAGTCAAACGCACACACTCCCACTGAAGTGCAGAATCCGCTATAATTAATTCTATTTACATCTCTCTAAGCTTTTAAAGGCCACAAACCCCAACATAAATTCCTACCAAAATACCTTAAAAATGCTTTCATTCTGGTTGGAGCTGCACTATTTATGTTTTTGCACTATTTCCACAATGAAATAGTTTTTCAAGTCCTACTACTCTACCTCAATGCTCCCACAATGGTGAAACCCACCTATTAAAGAAACAACGCTTGTCTGCACTTCCAGACAAACAATAACTGCTCAGGCAAGAGGAGAGTTAACTATGTTTAGTGCGTAACCAAATATGGTCATATTGAACACTCCTACGTATTTAGGCCATAAAGATCTACTCGTAATTATGCTTTGAGCGTATTATCACTCGTTGGAGGGCTATCGATGAGCTTTACAACTTTAACCCTATCTATGATTGTTTTTCCTATTAGAAGAGCAAAAGAAGGGCTTCAAAGTCCATAGGAGGTTTGCAAGGTCCGGTGTGAGATTAAAAACCAAACAACCCATAGCACCTAAAATCTCTAAGGTGGCAGTCGGTCTGAACTATTCCACGGTTACTCATAAACCAAGTCAAATCATCATCATCGTCATCGTCAAAGCCTTTTCCCAACTAATTGGAGTCGGCTACACGAATCTTAATGCGTCATTCTGCTCTATTAAGGGTCATGGGCCATGCCCTCAGTGAGGCCATAAGTCCCCATATCTTTTCTCACTACTTCCAACCATACCCTTTTGAGCCTACCCCTTGCCCTTTTTTAGCCTTCCACTTGAACTAACTCGCATATCCTAACATGTGTTGTATTGTGTTTACACCATGTATAGCCAGCTCACCTAAGTTTACTTTCTCTCATCTTATTAACTTTTGGTGCCACACTTAAATTCTCCTAAATGTATTTATTTCAAAGTCTATCCCCTCTTGTCTTGTCATTCATCCATCTCAACATCCTCATCTCAGCTACACTCATTCTATGGGTATGTTGTTTCTTGACCGCCCAACATTCTGCCCCATAAAGCAATGCTATGAACTTGCCCTTTTAACTTCATTGGTATGCAGCGATAACATAAAGCTCCAGTTGCACATCTACAATTTTCCCACCCAGCTCAAATTATGTGCTACATCTTTCCATTTTCCTGGATTATTGACCCAAGATATCAAAAGTGCACTCTTTTTGGTATTTCTTAGCCGTCAATCTTAACTACTTCCTTGTTTGTACTCTTGTTTTTACAAAACTTGCATTCCATATACTCTTTCTTAATCCGGTTAATTTTAAAACGTTTAGATTCTAGAGCATCCCTCCTAAGTTCTAATTTTGTGTTGTGTCATTTCGAGTCTCATTGATCAAAACTATACCATTTGCGAACAACATGCACCATAGTACGTCATCTTGTAGGTGCCTAGTTAATTCGTCCATAACTAAGACAAAGAGGTATGAGCTCAATACTGACCCCTAATGTAGACTTATTGTCACTAAAAATTCACTCGTCTCTCCACCAGTGGTTCGTACACTAGTTAGCACTCTCTCGTACATCTCTCACCAAGTCAATATGGTGTCTGGAGACTCATTTCTTTTCCAATACCCCATTAAATCAAATCTTGAGGTACTCTATCATAAGCTTTCTCTAGATCAATAAAGACCATATAGAGGTATTTTACCTCCACCCTAAACTTCTCAACCAGTTGCCTGAGTAGGAAAAAAGAGTCAATTGTTCACCTTCTTAGTATAAAATTGAATTGGTTTTCTGATACTCTCATTTCATGCCTTAGTCGTTGCTCAGTCACTCCCTTCCACAGCTGCATAGTGTGGCTCATAAGTTTGATCCTTCGATAGTTCCCACAAATTTGTATATGTCTTTTATTCTTGTAAACAGGTACTACAATACTTTTCCTTCATGCTGCAGTTATTTTCTTTGTTCTCTATGCTATGTTGAACAACTTGGTCAACCAATCATTACCAATCTTCCCCATGCATTTTAAAACCTTTATCGGAATACCATCTGGTCTTAAAGCCCTTTCTTATCTTCATCCTTATTTTACTTCTGATATCCTAATCGTACGAATGTATCTATGACCTACGCCCTCATTTATGTCAATGGTTCCTTCTACCACAATGTTCCCATTGTGTTCGTTATTTAATAATTTTTGAAAATAAACTTTCCACCTTTTGTTGACTTTTTAATCCTTCACTGAGACCCTTTGATCCTCATTCTTAATGGATTTAATTGGTTTAGATCCCCACACTTTTTCTCTCTCATTTTTGCTAATTTGATGACATCTTTTTCACTTTTTCTTGTTTCTAGTTTATTGTATAGATTGTAATATGCTTTAAGTTTAGCCTTACGTAATATTTGTTTAGCATTTTTCTTAATATTTTTATATTTTTTTAAGTTTTAATCATTGCTATTACATTGCAAGTTTTACAATATGATCGTTTTTCACTAATGGCCTTTTGAACCTCATCACTCCACCACCAAGTTTCCTTATTGGAATTTCCTTTTCCTCTAGATTTGCCTAAAACATCCTTGTCGCGTTCTTAAGATAGTCAACTATCTCATTCCACATAACAATGACCTCATGTTCAAAGTTCCATTTTCCTTCTTTAACTAATTTATCCCTAAATAAGTCTATTTTCTCATTTTTTAAATCCTACAACCTAGTTCTTGGACACCTATTAATTTCATCCCTTCTCTTCTATGTCTTTACGCAGACATCCATAAACACGAGCCTATGTTGAGTGATTAAACTCTCTCGTGGGATAACCTTACAATCTTTACATGGTCAATCTATCTTCTTAACTAAGAAGAGGTTTATTTGGCTTTTATGTGATACACTTTTATAGGTTATTAAATGTTCATATCGCTTTTTAAAGTGTGTTTGCTATTGCTAGGCAATAGGCCATAGCAAATTCTAGAATAGCTCACCCATCTCATTTCCTTCACCTAACCCACATCCTCCATGTACCCCTTTGCATCCTCTATTTTCCTTCCCTACATGTCCATTTAAGTCCCCTCTTAAAAAGGTCTGCTCTCCATTTGGTATGTCTTGCACAAGTCCATCCATGTCCTCCTAAAATTGTCTCCTAATTCGATCCTCTAGTCCTACTTGTGCCTGTCACTTACTCTCTTGACATTAACAACTTTATCTTTTAAATCTTTGTCTACTAATATGCTTACCGGCATTTTTTTCTCTACTAATAGGCCTACCTCCATTTCTATTACTATCCTTTTCTATTGACTAAAGTTTTTACCCATTTATTTCTTACTTTTTTCTCCTTTTCACTTAATTTCATTTAGATAAGCTATGTTTACTCTCCATCTTATTGTATGCACTAACTCCATACTCTTACATATAAGTATTCCTACAGTCCATGTGGCTAGGCGAATTCTATTCTCTTGGACTTGCTTCTTTACTGGCACTCGTCCATAATGTCGCAGGAACCCTTACGTATTTTTCACCGCAGAGGGGCGGTGTTGCAGCGTGTCGATTCTAGGGAACGCTCTAGCTAACCCATGCTCATTTCTCACTATTCCCGGGTTTCAGCACAACGTATTGATTACGAGGAATGCTTTAGCATAAGTAAATATCACAGATTCCAAATTCGTGAAAGGTTTTGACAAAGTTTTACGTTGACTGCCTACTTAACACAACCCACTTCCTTTACTAGAGTTTGGGACGGGTTAAGGGAAAGTTTAAGGTCCTCACCCTTCTTAGACCAAAACCAAGTCAAATGATTGTATTTTACACAAGAAAAAAAGTGTATATATGGATGTAAGTATTGGTTACACGGACTTCCTCCAAAAGCTGGCAGGTATCTTGTTTTCGGCCAAGTATCTCGAGGACTTATTTAATGCCTCTCTAAGGCTTCAAAAGACCATCCTGACCTTAGCTATAGGTAACTGCCTTTCCATGTTCAACGACATGAGGAGCATTGGTCCTTGACTCAACTAGGCGAGTCATTAAGGACATAGTGTCCACCTTATTGCATTGCTAGAATGGAGCCACTAGGCAGAAATCCCGATCTAAGGCATGTCCAGTCATGCAGGGCCTTGGCTTTTCCTTGGAATATAGCAACAGCCCTTAGCTCCACCTCCCATGCTTTCCTTTTGGATCACTGTGCCACCCTCATTTGTGAGTTAGGGACCACTGGGCCCCACAAATGGTTATTACTTTCAGTTGGTTATTTGAAGTTTAGATGGGGGTTTCAGCAAGACTTACAACTTCCATTTTTGTTATTATTTGGTACTTATGCGCTGAATTATTTATTGACCATATATTCATCATCCAGGTTGCAAGTGTTCAAATTTGAAGACCTTTTATTGTAATAGAGTCAGATACTGACGGCCTTTCCAAGAGAATGAACACTCTAGTTTATGTGCTTGGACCATTCAGCTTCCATTTATGGATTATATGCATTACAGAGAGAGTGGCCTGGTTTTCATTGCACATGTTTGGCATCTTGGATTGATATATTTAGGTTCATTTATATTCTATTTCAAATGTGTTGGTTAAGCACTACCTCATGCAAGTCTTGGATCTGGTCTTTTAAAGTTATTAACAAATTGGACTATTTCTAATTTTCGTAGTTTTTTCAATAGATGATTCTGACATCATTAGAACATTGAAACTATGGGGCCAAATATCCTCTGCATTTCTTTTGTTGTGTCGTGTTTTTAGCCATGGTTTGGGTAATTCACTTACTTTTTCAGGTTTTCCACTTCCCAAGTTTCATTGAATTGTAAGCCATGCATATTAAGACTGCCGTGCTATTTGTTATATGGTACACAAACACATGGATACTTACACCATTACTGACACCCTTTGGCATGCACTTACACACTTTATAACCAAGGAACGTATATGTAAATTTGTATTTGTATTATATATTTCTAGTTTCACAGATTTCTAAGTATGTGGTCATGTCTAAATGGCAAGTTTACAGCATATATGTAGTGCAGAAACAGCATTGTACACATTCTCAACCATCCATTCTCAAGAATGGATGTGCTGGTTGAATTGTTCCTTCGTTCAAGTCCATCATTGTCTGCTTAAATGGAGGAACAGTTCCTCTTAACCATGTGGTTCTGTGCACATGGCTGACATTGCATGTAGCGTACTGTTTGTGGACTCCATCACATGGTATGGTTTCAGTCTTCAGAGAAGGACTTGGCAACTTGCACGACTGGGGTTTTCATGTGTTCATGCTTCTTACCACTTCAGCATTAGGCCTCTTGTCATTTTTAATGACATCTGTACTCCATTTATCTCAATACTGTGTTTTTATCAGGTGAAGAACTCCGGATTTGCTATATAGATGCTAGTATGAGCCACAATGCTCGACAGTCCATCCTTTATGAAGGGTTTGGTTTTCGGTGTCACTGTTTTCAGTGTATGTCTGGCAATTAGACAGATGGTATACTTTGGATATTCTATTCACAGCGATAGATGATGAACTTTGGATGTTCCATTCATAGCGGTAGATGATGTACGTTGGATGTTCCATTCACATCAATTTACTTGGGAAGCAATTGACATCTACAGTTGTATTCTTACTTCTTGTATGTAGCAATAGAAAATGTCCATTATTTAATTCTCTCGAGTATGCTCAAGATGCATTTGTGCTTGTTGAAAGCCATCAAAGCATTTGAATGCTTCCTACATTGGTTGCAAACTGCAACTAAGTTTTTGGAGTTCGAAAACCTAGGAAATGTCAAAAGTGTGTTCAGGTGGGGTTAAAGCTTTATGCTCTATTTTCTGTTCATAAATAAGTCGATTTAATAATGGGACTTGTGAATAATTGGCATGTCCGAATTGAGTGTAAATGTTGTAGAAAATCTCTCTCACGCATCTGACCGATTTGCAAATGCCTGTGCCATGTTAATTGCACTTTCTTCAACAGGCATGTTAAATGCGTGTTTGGATTGGGAATGATTTGAGCCCTCTTGGCGCTTCTTCTACTTAAGGCCAATGGGTTGGGCCAGCCCTTGCTCGACCCCGGCAAGAAAGGGAGTATGCTTAGTTCTAACCCAAAAATTTAATTTTGGGCCTAGGCTGAGGCCCGCAATAGCCATGGCATTGTGGTCTGAACTTGGCCTTCCCTAAAAAAATCAGGTAAAATGTGATAAATAAAAATTATTTGATATATAAAATATTTAGTTTTAAGGTTTTTGTAGCTGAGTCCAGCTGGCCCAAGCTTGGCCTAAAAACAATTTGGACCAAACTTTGGGCCTACGCCCACTAGCCTTATCTTGAAAGCTAGTGTAGCATAGGACTGTTGGTGGCCCTACATGTACTTTGACAAACAAGAAGCTCCTTGGATAAAGGAACATAACTATTGAATGTTTTAATTGTTGTAAATTTTAAGATAAAAGAAAATGGTTTGACAGGGCTTCAGTCCTATCAAAATTAGTAAAGCTTTATCTTAAAACTCATCAAAATTTGCAGTTGTAGTGTTGAAAAGCTTTTAAATTGATCATCATAACTTTAGCCATTATAGTTGTGAAAAAAAAAATAGGATTTCAATCTCTAAAAATAGTGTATTTTGTAACACATTATTTAGACCATTTATTTCACCTTAAAAATAAGTGTTCACAAATCCGTAAGATATGTACTACTTTTTTAACTTCAATTTTTGTAATCAGTGTTAGAAATTGATTTTAGAGCCATCATGGAGATTTTTGATGTTCAAAGTGCTTTCCAGACGATGATTCGAGGTGAGGTTTTACTTTGTCCTCGTAAAGCCTAGGCTTTATAGAAAAAAAATAAATAAAGTTGAAACATTGGAGAACCCCTCTGATGAGGATGTCTTGTTTTGGGTAGAAGCCATGTATGCTAGCACCCATTGATCCACCTCTACCCCTTTTCTAATCCTAAGCCGTCTTCTCTACCCCAACCAGGCACCTAAACCTCCTCATCATCATGCCCTAGGATTGGATGGTGGTTCATCTACACCACAGAATCTTGAATTGTCCTTTTCTCTTCCTCTTTCAGTTCTTCTTCCGGCCAACCATTCAATGGCGTTTCATGGCATAGGCGATCCAACCTAATTGATTTCTAGAGATGGAAAGGATAGTGATACTCATTCTCTACAGGAATAAGAGTGGACCTTCTGTGAATCTAGGGCTAATGGAGTTTAATAGGGGAATGGTGTATTTTAAGGGATTGTATATAATGAGATCATACTTTTAGTATAGGGAGATCACAATTACAACCATCTGATGTGAAATCTAATAGCTTGGGTGTCTTATAAAGTTCAACAAATTTTCTTTTGAACTTTGAGTTTAGTTAATAAAATAAATGCAGCCACCCAATTTCACATTCAATGGTCAAGATTAATTGTGACCATCTTGTATTAAAAGTAAATGGTCGCATTATATACGGGAGAGGTAGACTGAAGTTTTTAGGTTGCAGAGAAACCCTAGAAGGCCTAGGGTTGGGGTTTAATTGAACTAAATTTATTAGGGTTTGAGGGCAAAGAGATATATTAGGGGCAAAGTTAGAGTTTCATAGTAAAATGATGGGATTCATACCTTAAAATGATTAAAGGAGGGTCAATATATAAGTAAATGGGTGTGGAACCCACCCTGAGGAGGTGGCGACCAATCTGGGTCTTCCACCTCCATCTACCTAACTTGCTCACAACCCTCAAGGTCATGTGAGGGCTTGGTCCCCTTGTGCTAGGCTGTGGGGCCTAGGATAGGGCCAATTTCCTACCATTTATCCCCCTGTCCTCAGAATACAACTGTATAAATTAATTTCTAGGCCTCAAATAGGAATTCATTCAATTTTGGCTGTTGGAAGGATGTTTATGTACTTTTCAAGGGTTTACATGTTGTGGATACCATACTTTCCCTTTCTAGAATTGAATGCAATCTATATTGTGTTAATAATTTTGGTTCAATTATCCATTGATAAAGACAAAATTGATCCCTTTCTAGGATTGAATGCACTTTATAATGTGTCCGTATAATTTTGGTTCAATTATCCATTGATAAAGACAAATTTGATATCTACATCCAATTACCACATCGTGGTATCCATTCCTACCGCTAACACCCTCAATAAAACTTTCAAAATGTAACTCTCTAATCTATTGAAAAAAATAGGTAGGGGCCTGTCTTCTCCACTAAACTATTCAAAGAAAAAGACAAAATTGATATTAGAAGTCAAATATGATCCCGCTATGTGTCTATCATCCATGCTCCCTAATGCTGTTCTATCATCCATTTATAATGACAACAACAATATTCGAAATTGCCTAGTAAAACATACAAGGCCCAATTTTTCGTAGGAGTTGAATTTATAAATAAGAATAAAAAATATACAAATTAATTTATAACCCTTAAATGGGCTTAGATTCAATTTAGACCGTTAGAATGATGCATTTGTACTTTTTCAAAGGTTAAATGATGTACATAATATACCTCCCTTCTATGAAATTGAATGTTGTCTCTATAATTTTGGATCATCCATTGATAATGGCATACTTGATGTTAGAAATCATATCTAATCCGATTTTGTTTCTGCAGTCCATGCTTCAGAATGGCGTCCAATCATCCATTTATAAATGACAACAACGATATTAGAAATGGTGTGTTAAAAATGCATCTACGCCCCAATTTTTCATGTGAAAGAATAACAATTTACAAATTAATTTGTAGCTCTCAAATGCGCCTGCATTCAATTTAGGTCCTTGGAAGGAGGCATATATACTGTCCATGGGTGTACATGATTCAATTCCTTTCTAAAGTTGAATGCAATCCATATTGTGTCTCTATTATTGTCATTAATTATCCACTGATAATGACAAAATTGATGATAGAAATCGAATATGATCCTTTTTGTGTCTGTAGTCCGTGTTTCAATTATGGGATTGTATACAATGAGACCATTTATATATATAAGGTCACAATTACTTACAACCATATGATGTGAAATTTGATAGGTTGGATATGTCCCAAAATTCAAGAAAATTTCTTTTGCAGTCTGAATTATTTGGTCAATGAAATAAGTACAGCCATCTAAATTTACATCCCATGGTCAAGATTAATGGTGACCACCTTATAACAAAAATAAATGGTCTCATTGTATACTTTTCCTTCAGTTATATACAACGATTTACGATGACTCTGTAAATTAAGGTCCAATTATCCATCAATAATCCTTCATCACAAATGATTTTCGAAATTTTGAATGTAGTTCGGCTCTTGCCAATGAAATGAATTTTAAAATTGTTTTTGTTAAAAAATGAATGTGTTTGCCGAGAGTCATTAATTATCCACTGATAATGACAAAAATGATGTTAGAAATCGAATATGATCTGTTTTGTGTCTATAGTCCGTGTTTCAATTATGGGATTGTATACAATGAGACCATTTATATACATGAAAGTCACAATTACTTACAACCATTTGATGTGAAATTTGATACGTTGGATGTGTATCAACAATTGAGAAAATTTCTTTTGAAGTTTGAATTACTTGGTCAATGAAATAAATACAGCCATCTAAATTCACATCCAATGGTCAAGATTAATAGTGACCACCTTTAACAAAAAAAAATGGTCTCATTGTATACTTTTCCTTCAATTATATACAACGATTTACTATGACAATAGTCCTATATTAAGGTCCAATTATCCATCAACAATCCTTCATCACAAAAATGATTTTCGAAATTTTGAATGTAATTCGGCTCTTGCCAATAAAATGAATTTTAAAACTGTTTTTGTTAAAAAACGATTGCGTTTGGCAGGCGTTGAACCCGGGTCAATTGCTTGGAAGGCACTTATCCTAACCGTTGGACTACAAACGCTTGATTTTGGTTTCATTTTCTTATATAAAACTACTATTTCTCAGGAGTCATTACATTGTTTTCAATAGAATTTTAAGACACTCTAATCTTAAATCGGGAAAATTACAAAACCCCCCCCAAGTGTACTATGCAATTAACCTTTTTTCACATTTTTTTTCCTCACAACCACCTTTACCCGCAAAACCCCTCCGAGGTAAAAAGTTGTTATTTTTTGGATGGAAATACCGTTTCTGTACCATAAAAACAAAAAAAAAAAAATCAATTGGCAGTCCCAAGTAACATATTGCCAGAACGACCAATTCAACCGCCAGAGCGATGTGGCTCCAAAAGGTGTATTGCCGGAGCGTTTGTCTTCATTGTCGAATAATATGTGGCTCCAAAAAATGTATTGTTGGAGCGAGTCATTGCATTGCTGGAGCGCGTGTCCTCATTACCGGAGTGAACTATCCAACCGTCGGACCGCTTTGGCTCCAGAAGGTGTACTACCGGAGCGAGTTCTTGCATTACCAGAGCAATTGTTCTCATTGCCGGAGCGTTTAAATGAACTACCGAAGCGCATGGGGAGAGAGTTGTTGGTAAAAGCCACGAGGAGAGAGAGGGGTAGTTTAGTCTTTTTTTTCGTTTTGTTTGGATTGAGGGGGTTTTGGGAGGAAAGGTAGTTGTGGGGAAAAAAGGTGAGAGAAAAAGTTAGCTGAGGGTGAATTGCATAGATAATATACTCGAGGTTTTGTAATTTTCCCTTTGAATCTTAGTGCGACCCTCATTTTAAACATTCATCTGATGTCTAATGCATGAGGGGAAGCAATTGTAGAAGTGCCTTATAAACTTCATTTTTTAGTTTTTTAAATATCTAGGATTTGGGGCTTCTTAGGACTCTTTTTTTTTTTATGAATTAGCCTTTTCATCAAATACTTTTATTGATCTCGTATCCCCGACATGTGAAACATGAGTTTGCATATATTTTTTAGGGATTTTTAAGGGAAAAAAAAAAAAACCTTATGAATATTATTTTTCAGATATTAGACTTTTTGATAATTTATTTTTTATTTTGGTTCTCCCACTTTTGTAGAGGGGCAAATGGACATTTTTTTCCCTCTTTGAAATAAAATGTAGGGCCAATTTTTTTAAATTTTTTACCTTACACATTTTCCCATGGCTTGTTGCCTCCCCTTGTCTCTCTCTCTCAAAACCCAATGTCTTTATGCTCTCCCCTCTCTCACTATCTAAGAACCGATCTCGTTGTTCCTTTCTCTCACATTATCTCTCTAAAACTCAACATGTTTAACTCCACTCTCACATTCTCCATCTAGAAACTCAACCACATTCTTGCATCCTCTCATGTTTTCTTTTTAAAACTAAAGCATATGAGAAAAACAGAGATTAAATGAGAAGAGAAATCGAATAAGAGAGATAAATCACATTCTTGGGGTGCAAGGATGCTTGAGGTGCACTGTGTATTTTGCAAGCTCACATCAGTGCAGGAGGTGCCCTTAGCCTATACACGTGTAATAGTTGATTTTTTGTAACCCGAAAGGAATTTTGGAAGCCCTAAAGGACTCCAATAAACCATGATTATCAAAAATCTAGTTGGATGTAAGTTGCGACCAATGAACTGTTTTTTATGGTTAACTCTAAGAAACGAAGATTCACAACTCTTTATCTGTGTAATGAATAATTACATTGAGTGAAGGTGAATGATTTTCTCTCTCTCTCAATACATGACTTTATATTTTGAAGAGAAGTTTTCTACTGAAATTTGCACAATTTTAGATGTTATGCGAACTTTCTCTCGCTATAAAAGATGCAAGTCAGGTGCTCTAGATCTTTCACTACTTGTCTATTTTTATAGGCAAGATAATATTTAGTTAGGTATTTGTTTATATTTTGGGAACAAATTTGCTTGGGGGACTTAAATTCGATTAGTAAGAGGTAAATGCCATCACATAAAAGCAAAGTTTTCCTATCCTGAAGTTAAAAAGTATTTCATAACTTTCATTACCTTGTCCCAAACCACTCACTAATTTCCAACATCATAAAGTTGGAAAAACTTTCTTTAGTTTTAACATTGAGTCCAATAAATGATGACATCCTAACTATCAGACTTCATTATCAACGCCACGGTTGACTCTAACCTCCTTGTACCCTTGGTAAAAAATGTTTCTCGATTCTCTCTTTTAGTTAAGGCCACGGTTTTTATGAGTCCATATAGAAATAAGTCGCCTCTTAAAAATCAATTTTTGAGATGGATTTTTGGACTTAATTTTGAAAGACATGTTATCTCTAATAAATTTATTAAAAAACCATTTTTACAGTTAGTTTCAATTGTTTTTAGATGGACCACCTATTTACATCCATCTTTAAGATGGATGCTATATACTTCAAGAATTGCATAAAAAAAAAAAATGCTACTTTTAAAATTGACATTTTCAAGTTTTTCTTGCAAATTGGCAACAAGAACAAAGTGCAGCTCATAATTCACCTTCAATTAACGGGAATCGAGGGGTACGAAACCATTCCCCTTACACGGCAACAACACTCGATAATGGGGATACCTTCTCCTATAATTGGAGAAGGGCATCGATTCTTTACTCGTCAATACTGAGAAAGAGAGCTATTCGTGTGATCGGATTCAAGGATTAGTGAGTTTAGAGAGAGAGAGAGAGGTTGCACTAACGCTTGGAGTGAGTTTAGAGAGAGAGAGGATTGAAGCAATCGATCAAATGATAAAGAGTTTAGATAGAGAGACAGAGAGGATATGATGGGTTCGATCTAGTGATACGAATGCGACCTGTGTCCATCTTGTTTACCGAAATGTAACCCATGTTTTTTTTTGTTGGATTTGGAGTTATCCAAAATCACCAACATAAAAAAATCCTATATTTGATGAGGATTGAGATATTTTGGTGTGAGATTGAAATTGATATTGATATATGAACGGTGGTTCTTCTAAAGAGTGAAAGAAGCATAGTACTCGTACATAAAAGAGATGTCTAAAGAACGAGGGAGGCAGATGGTGCCGTTTGGGAGAGCAAATTTAAAAAGGTTAACTCAATTGTATTTTTAGGTTTTATATTTTATTTCTAGTAATTTATTTGTCAAAAAAACTATTTTCGTATTTTATTGGTAAAAAATTACTGGTGGCTATGTTTTATTTTGCGTATTTTGTTTGTGAATAACGAACCCGTGGTCGGGTTCAAACTACGTAGCACGCACGACATTTTCCCGTCTCGTTATCAACTCTCTCTACTTTCTCTCTCTAGGATGACTATTATCGATGATGCGTCCCTCTGTCATTCTCTCTCTTAGGGCCCTACCAAAATTTCCCCCCGACTAAAACTGATTCTTCTCTCACTCACTCACTCTCTCTCTCTCTCTCTCTGCATTCATATCTTTTGCTGGCGGACATTGCCTTGTAGATTCTCTATGCCCCCTTCTCTCTCTGCACGCGCTCTATCTTTTGCTGCCCGACATTGCCTTGTGGATTCTCTATCTTCTCTTGCTCTCTGCTGGCATTCTTAAGATGCGGTAAGAGCCCGGAATATAACCCGAACAATAGATTTCCTTATTCGTCAGCTAGAGAGATATGCGCTTGCAGTTGCGTTATGGTTAGATTGGGGGCTTTTGGCGGAGCTGCAGTGTTTTGCTTGAGGTCAGGGTAGAGAGAGATGTCGCATAGGGACGCCTCTGCTGGGGTACCCTCTTCTTCGTCTGCTGGTGGTGGTCGAGTACGGCAACGAAGACGCTCCAGTGAGGTTAGTTTGTTTCCAATTTCTGGTTTTCTGCCAATTATTTCCTGGAATGTTTGATTGTTTCTCTTTTTATGCATCGCTTTTGGTATAATTTCTCTCTTTTCAGGCATATTATCTTGTGAATTGGATTTGGTAGTTGTTCCATCCCTTTTTTTAGTAGTCTATGGTGTTCCGAAGAATCCAGAACTCTCTCTTTCGTGGCCAGTGCAGTTACTGTACCATAAGTCCTTCACTATTCACTTCTCTTGTATTCTGGCTGCTTGTCCTTCCTTTAGATTCTTTACTCCATTTGACTGAATATTTATCTTGTGGTGCTATGTACATTTTGTTCCTTTTCTTCCGTTTAATTAAATTCTACTGTGCATTGTAGTATTTGGTGTTCTTCTTTAATAATTTTTTTTTCCTTTCTTTCTTTGAGTTGTATTTATTTTTTGTATTGTTTACTTGGAGAGCTTTTCCTTATCTTTTCTCCTTATTTGTCACTAGTTAGATTAATATTTGCTATATCTAGCGTTTCCCGATTTTCTCCTTCATCTTTCTTGAATTAATGTTTTTTTCTTTGCCTTTTCTCCTTTGAATTTTGTAATAGGTTAGCTATTCTATTTCACTTCAGAAGAACTGGAGTGCGAATCGCTTTAAAATAATTTGGCATCATTAAAAGTTTATGCATGGTTTCTTGATGGAGTGCAATGCTGAAAATTATTTTAGGTCCCTCAAGAAGTGAATAAAGCCAATGGAGGAGGAGCTCATCTTCTCATCGATGATAAGAGCAAGTATAAATCGATGTGGACACGTATACGGTCATCCGTTTGGATGATTGGAGGGTTTGCATTCATAATATACATGGGCCACCTTTACATATGGGCAATGATCGTTGTCATCCAGATATTCATGGCAATGGAACTTTTCAACTTAGGGAGGCGAGCCCATGAAGATAGGCATCTTCCAGGCTTCAGGCTTTTGAATTGGTGAGTAAACAAGTCAATCATGCCCTTTCCGTTGAGCATTAGTGTTGTCTTACCTGAATGGATGGTCTTTTTTGCAATACTATTCGCATTAGTTTTATTCTACAATTTATGCATGTCTCATTTATTGATGATCAATGCGTGTATGCTGTTAATGCTGATTGAATGTGGGGATTAGTGTTTAAGATCAATTTTTTAGACACTTGTAGGGATTAGATGTGGTACCTGCTTCTGCTTAAAAGAAGAGATAATAATATTTTGGAGGACTTTGCATAATTTTTTAATAGATATTTTCTCTTGTGTCCTCTTTTGTATTTAATTTCCTTGTTCAATTTTTTCAGGCATTTTTTCTTCACAGTGATGTTGTATGTATATGGTCGCTTCCTCAGTCGGCAGCTTGTCAACACTGTAACTTCAGATAAATTCCTATATCAACTTGTCAGCGGCCTTATAAAATATCAGATGTTTATATGCTATTTCTTATATATAGCAGGTAAATCCTTCTGTTGCTTCTATCCTGCTTCTTGCCATGCTTTTTACCATCACTAAAAGGCAACTCCTCTCTACTCTGGAATATGTGGAGCTTGTCTATTCCAATATTTGTTCTCAAAATTTGTATCACGTTGTATCTTCAGTTAGCGTAGCTTGCCCATAGTTTCTTGACACTTTGCCACCGTAAGATGCATAAAAAAAGATATTCTATGTTATCTTCATTTACTGGACAAGAACTGATAATTAGCCAAGGACAGAAAAGACCAAAAACTGATGTTCTCTGATGTTCTTTTCATTGAATGTATAATTGCATGGGAATGCCAAAATGACTTTTTTCTATGTTTTGAGCACAGGTATTGTCTGTTTCATTCTTACCCTGAAGAAGAGAATGTACAAATATCAATTTGGCCGGTTTGCTTGGACACACATGATTCTTTTTGTGGTGTTTGCCCAATCTTCTTTCACAGTGGGAAATATCTTTGAAGGAATCTTCTGGTAACAAGATTCTCATTGCTGCTTCCTTTGATACTAGTAGTGATCTTTCAGATGATTTAGAATTTGTGAACTTGGTTATGAATGCGTCAAGGGAAATGCCTGCATCGTAGAATTCATTTTTCTGAAGGACTTGCAACTTAGACTTCTCCCCTGTCTAATCTTCTTCCTCTTTCTTTCGAAGACAAAAATATCAATTGTCGTTGGGTCTCTGTGGTGTTCAAGATTGTCATTCATATCACTCGTCCTATCAATAGCATATTTGAAATTGCCCACTTGGGTGTCTACATTTTATCTAGGTAGCATGTGGCACCTTTTTCAGGAATTGGTGACAACATATTAATTTATAGATATGTTAACAAAAATATCCCATGAGGGGTGGGATGAGGTAGCCCACTGGTCGGGTGCTTTACATAACTATACCACAGCCCTCAGGCTGCATATGGCAATTGCATTATTCAAGTTCAAGAAAGATGGACTTTTGGTGGTGTATGATTATAAATGATCCCATATTCTGTTGGTGATTATCCACAATAATTATTCCCAATTCAAGTTTAAGAAAGATGGACTTTTGGCAGTACATGGCAATTGCATTATTCAAGTTTTTTATCTATAAGTTTGTGTTGGTGATTATCCACAATTATTGCTTTATGTGATTATCAACAATTATTGCTGTATGCATTATGAAAATGAGAAGTGTGTATTTATGCATTTGTGTATGTGTGACTTATATACGCATTTATGTCTGCATGTATATGTTTCTCAACGAGATTGAAATATTTATTCTGGAGTGAAGCCCTACAAAGTAGAAACATGACTTCATCTTGTACACTTCCACCAACTTGTCTTTGAACTATTCCATTTTTTTATTTTGGTTTTTTGTTTCTGCATGGTAAGCCGGCATGTTTTTCATGATGCTCAAATCCTTGACCTCTCTCATAAGAGCAAGGTATCATGGACGTAACCTAAGTTCACCTCCACGGGATAATATCCACCAAAGAAAGTAATTCAATTTTCTCGTGGATGTGTGTTATAATTTTCAATGCATGTATTCCTTCCTAAGACGTTTTGCACTATATAATCATTGGGCCCTTTATGCTCCCTGTTCACCTCCCAAATCCTTAGAAATGCAGCATGCAGTTTGGCCAACTTGGAATTTTGTGGTCAAATGGTATATAGTAATTGTTGAGTATCCCACAGAGGCCCACTAATTCTTCTAACCTCTTCTTGGTTTTAGTGGAGGCATCTAGTTAGTACTCTCCAGAACTAGAAGCAGCATTCCATCACCTTACGTAGTCCTCACAAAATGGTCCTGAAGGGACTCTGAATTCTTCTATCAACCAGCACCTATAAGCTACTGCTGCCTTATCCTATTGTGAATTACCTTCTATGCCCCAGGGGCATTGATATTTTGATTTGTCCCCTCAAATATCACTGCCCACAAAAGCATACTTGGCCACCATTGGCCCATGCTACAAAGTATATGAATGTAAACTGCGGAATCTATTTGACCTATATATCTTTATTTATCATATTCATGTGACAGATAGCATGAACACCTTAGTATGTTTGTGAACAGAGTTGCATGAAATAGACTTTCAAAAGTAAATCTGTTTTGTTCTGTTTTGCATTGCCTGCAGCAGAGTAACTCCGAACCCACCCCAGAGACCGCAACCTTCGACCCCACCCATATTAAAAAAAAAAAAAAAAAAAAAAAAAAAAAAAAAAAACAAACATAGTGGCAAAATGTGGCCTATAGGTTAGCTACTGACTGCAATATTTATTTATGAGAGTGATCAGATCGCTTTCCAGCTACAAGGTACTGCTTTTCCAACCCACTAATCTTTCTGGAACCCACCCCAAAGTGAGCCATCATGCAAAGGGAAAGGTTCAGGTATGTGGAGATGGTTTAGCTCGATTTAAGGTCCTGCTAGAGAGGTTGAATCATCTTTTGTCATTGATGGGTGAGTGATGTGGAAAACGAGTTTTTAATGACAGAGAGGGTAGCGGGGAATGATTTTTTCAAGCAATGAAGCTTTAGGGTACATCTAGTTTATTTGTGCCTTCAACAATTGTTGTGGATGGCCATTCTCTTGGTCATTTTGGTGCAGGAACAGTAATGACTTGCTTTGAGTGCTAGTGTATTGTTTCTTCATGGTCTTGGCCCCTCACTCATATATCCATCGATATAGTTGAGAATCTCTCTCTCTCTCTCACACACACTCACACTTCTCTTTCTTTCCTGTTCATTCTATATGGCAAGATAGAAGGAATAACATATAGTGCACATACTTACCAGAAAAAAGACATAACTCATACAGTATTACCAACATCAGCAGCCATACCATTTATATTTACAATGGACCAATACATTATATTGTCTCGTTTTCTTCGGCACAAAACACACGTATTATGAAACGTTATTCCCTTGTGCTAAAGATGTTGAATGGTTAAAATCATTTTGTTATCCACGAACCATGTGCTGAATATGATACACAGGACAACTATGTGTTCCGAATTTGATCAACATGGTACTGGCTAGGACCTTTTGTTAAATGTCTCTTGGTTTTCCCATTCGTCATGCAGAATCTTTATTACTCTTTTTAATGGGAAAAGACTAACAGGTAGAAATGGTCAAAACTAAAAAGGGCTGACATGAATAAATGGTCATATCTGAAAATTGCTAAGATGCCAAAGACTCCTTGTTACATGACTGTTACTTAAACCTTTTAGTTTCCTTCAATGGATCACAATGCATAACTGGTCATATGTGAAAATTGCTAAAAAAAAGAAGCCAAATAAACTCTTGTTACATCACCCTTAAATTAAACCTTTTTATTCTATTTTCCGAATATTCTCTAATTATTTTCTTGACTTCAATCTTCTAAAAGACATATCCATACTTTGTATGTGGGAGAAATAACGAATTGGGTTTTGAATGGTGACAGACAATTGGATGTTAATGTCTACAACCTGGATTCCCATGGCACTTGACTGATCCACTAGGTGAGGGCGAACGTTGCAATCTTTAGATATGCTGAAACCAGTGTGACACATGTGAAAGAGTGTGATTTTCTATCTTTTGGGCATTGGGATGAGAAATCACTATATCCCTTGGAACTCGCAAATATGAGGTGCAATTCGAATATGGGGTTTTGATGGCGAACCACATGGGCAGAGCGAACCTTTCTGTACTAAAATTGTTTGGGTTGATATGTGATGGTGAACAAGTGGTGAATGGACAGAAAGCTAGAGCTGGGCAAAGTGGATCACTAGGGGCACACTTGGTAATTGAAGCTGGGGAGGCACTGGAACCTGGAAGTTCTAGTTCCCTGGAAGCTGGAACTGTTGATGTCTACAAGTTCTTGAATAATTGTTTGATAATCTGTCTTGAAGTTATCAGATATAGAGAATAGACTTCATTGATCAAACAAAGCTTCAGAGAGAAAGGGCACAGTTAGAGAGAGAGAGAAGAGAGACGATTAGAGAGAGAAATGGCACTTAGAGAGAGGAGTTAGACAAATGGGATAGTTAGAGATAGAGAGGACCTAGAGAGAGAAGAGGGCACAATTACAGAGCATGAGCACATTTAGAAAGAGAATAGAGTTAGAGAGAGAAAGGGAACGACTAGAGAGCAAGGTTTCAAAAAGCGATAGGCAGCCCCTAGGCGGCCTGCCTGGCGCCCATCACCTAGCGCCTAGGCGGGCGCCCAGAATGCCCAGAACCTCGGGCGCCCCGTAATTTAAAAAAAAACGAAAATTGCCTAGCCGCCCAGGCACCCGCTTAGCCTGCTTGGGCGCCCGCTCAAGTACATCCGCCCATGTAGAGCTGCCTAGGTCTAGGCGGGCGGATTTTTGGTCCAAGCCGCCTAGGCGCCAGGCGGACCGTTTTTTAAAACATTTCTAGAGAGAGAGGACTTAGAGGGAGACAAAAAGGACAAAGTTAGAGAAGGGATTTAAAGAGGAAAAAGGCATGGTTAGAGAGAGAGGATTTAGAGAGGAAGAGAAAGGGCAGGGCTATAGAGAGAAAGGAAATGATTAGAGAGAGCTGGAGAGAAAGGACAAGATTAGAGAGAGAGGAGTTAGAAGAGAAAGGACATATTTAGAGAGAGAAAGGGCATGTTAGAGAGGGTTTAGAGAGAGAGTTTTAGCTTCTCGAGCTGGAAGTTTAATCATCAAACTAGGAAATGCTACAGTAAACTGGAACTTTTAGCTTCTTGAGCTGGGAGTTTTAATCATCAAACATTCCCTAGAAGTCCATAAAGGTCTAGAATTTTGCGAGAGCCAAATCAAACTGACTAAATAGACTCATGTCCTTATACATGATTTTGTACAATATCACTTATTGTACGGTATGATGATAATGCGGACCAAGGAAAATAAACAATATGGGACTTTATATATGCCTGATTTGTACCGTATGATTTGGCTATCAATTATTAGGGTATGATTCTTGCCATTGAGGAGACATTTTTAAATGATTTAATCTACTTACCAATAGAAAAAAGTGACTCAATTTAAATTGTAAATTTAGCATACCTGGTCTCAGATTTGACAACCAGGGCAGGGTATATGACTAGAATAGTTGAGCATCAGGCATGGCAAAGTGATTCTCATCATTGTCTATCAGCATCTTTCTAGGAATCGTGAAGAATATAATGGTAAGATAAGTTGGCACTGGCCCTGCGCGGCTGTGGGCAAAGTGGGAAGGGCCTTTTCTTTTGACAAATGATTGAACGTCCAACCATGGGAGGGTGTTCCTTGGTGGGGTAGAGTACTTGGATCTACTAAATTTATCTTTTAATAGAGTTTTGAGTGGTATCTTTCTTAAAGATGCTACTGTTTCGCTAAAAGCTGAAGTTGACTGTTGTGTGGGTATGATTACTTTTTCCATACTGCTTCTGTGGCTTGGGACTTCTTTCATAGTATTGATTTTCTCGTCTATTATTTCTTTTGTCTGTAATGGTCAATGACAATGTTAAATAGTTTAACTAGATTTGTTATGGGGGGGCCTCTTATCGAGTTTTTTGTCTTTTAATCTCTTATGATGGTATATGTCCTTGTAGGTTCCTCTTGCCAGCATCACTTATTGTGATCAACGATATTGCTGCCTATTTTTTTGGGTTTTTTTTTGGTCGCACACCGTTGATAAAGTTATCTCCTAAAAAAACCTGGGAGGGTTTCATTGGAGCTTCTGTGACAACGATTATCTCTGCATTTGTGGTAAGCTTCCTTGTTGTTTTATGGGCTGTTATTCATTATTTTGAAGGGCATGTTTGGGTATTTTGGCAGCTGCATTATGACTTGTTCTTAAGATCTTTGAAAAATTGGAAGCTCAATTCTTAATTTATATATGTGGGCTTTGTTGATTCTGTGTATCCAAACCATATCAAGATTGGACCAGCTGTCAATTCAATGGAGGCATTGGTTCGGTTTCACTAGTTGAATCGGATAGGCTCACAGATTAGACTGGTCAAATTTTAAAAATAATTGAAACCGAGAAAAATTTAGATAAATTGAGAAAAATAGGAAAAACCTATAAAGTTTTAGAAGAAGTCTGAAAGAATCACTTTTTTGGAACTAAGGAAATTATAAAATCCTAAAAGAAGATTATTAGAAACCAAAATTACAAACTAATAGTGCATATCACATGAAGCAGTCTATTAGGACAGTAACTCATTAAGGGAAAAACAATTAAACATTGCATTTGAAATTTTGAAGGGTACTAAACAAGTAAATTAGTAAAGTGAATCCCATTATCAATACAGAGCCCCACTAGATAATTGCCTCGCACTCTATCACAAAGACAAACCATAAGGGCATCCAAAGTTGCAAAACATCCCCTTCAAAAGGATTAAGTAATAGTAATACATAATGCAAAATATGTAAATGCAAGTCATGTGTAGTCTTCTTCTTTATTTCCTTCTTTGTCTCCTACTTCATTACGACCTCCTCCATCATCATTATTGATTTCTTCTTTGGTGAAACCCACTCTATCCTCCCTTCACCCCCTAGGAGAAGGATTTTAGGGAAATTTATCAAAGTACCCGTAAGATATAAATTATTTAACATTCTACTCATTTGCAACTATTCTTACTCAAGATCATGTATTTTTTTGGGTATTTTGAAATTAAATCAAATGATATAAATAAGGAGCTAAATTGTTCATCTCTTATGGATAACTTATTAAATTTCCCAAGATCTTATATTTCTCCCAAGCCATAGTAAAAACATACTTGAATAGGAGCCTAGGAATCTTGAATATAAAAACTGTTAAATAATGCAAATTGAAGCACTGAAGGTTACCTCCTTGTGTTGTTTTTATATTGTAGTGCATGAAGACAGAGTCAATTAGCGTCATATGCTCCACCTTGTTTTGCCTATCCGTATAAACAATGTGTTGAAATTCCAATTTCTCTAGCAAACACATGCATTGCAAATTTGGTAAGGATACGAATGTCACTTTTGACATTAAAAGCATCACTACCAAATTTTCCTTCCATTTGGTCGTAAATGTGTAGAAGCAAAGAGAGATTGGTTTAAATCAATCTAAATTACACAAATGAAAAAACTGGAACTTTGAACCTAGAACCAGATAAATTAAATTACCTGGGAGGATATCATCACGAGTGTTTATACCATGTGTCCAAACTCTCCCTATGCTTTCTTAGACAACCCATTTCCTTGCTAATCCTCACTTCATGAAGACTAAATCATTTAGCCTCTTACTCTCCACCTTGTTTGCCTATCTGTATGAATGTGCCAAACATACTCCAATTTCCCTCGTAACCACTTGCACCACAAGTTTAGCTAAGGATACAAATATCGAGCTATTGATGGTTGGGAGCATCTACCATTCAGTTGAAATTAATTAATGGGGAAATTATTAGATTATGTTAAACTTTAAGATATAGATGCTATGGAATCAATATCTATTGAACAAATGAAAAAAATGGAATTGTGAACGTAGCAGATAAATCTTAATGACCTGAGAGTAGTTACCAACAGCCACCTGGGGGAGTATGTGGCTGGACTATTTGTTATAAATTGTATCATGTTGTGTGGCCCCACATCATCAACAACCTTCTTGAATAAATATAACAATGTTGTTCCTGTTTTTGCAATAATCTAAGTCGTCTACTGACTACAGGAATGTGATGACCTTGTACCAATGCAACAAAAAGTTGATTAGTTGTCAATCTCTCCCTCCAGTCTGCCTATCAGCCATGATCTATCTTATATGGCTACCCTAGATGTCTTTGTACGTCTCTATGCAGCCCTTTGCGTCTTCCACATTCTTCTTCGAAAGCCAACTTTTAGCTTCATGGAAGCTAGGGCCTCTAACTCCAGGCTTATGAATGTCACCTCATTCAACATAGGCTGAAAGTAGAAGGAATTAATTCCATGAAAAGCTATAGCAGCATCAATACATCCACCCTGCCACCGCCCTTTTTACTGCATTCACCCCTGGCAACTTGGTTTTAATTGTTGGCTAGGCACATCTTGTGCTTTGTGGGAAATTATCCTATAACCCTGCCTCCTAAGCCTGCTAGTGGCACTCTTAGTTGGTTCATTCTCCCCTCTCCTCATTGGTTGGTCTACAACATCAAAACCACCACCAATTACACCAACCCAAACTACCAACCGCGAAATTTACAGACTGCCACTCCCACTAATTAACAATTCTCTAACCAAGATATTTCAACCATGTGCAAAGTGCAACAATCCTACATAAAAAATGACACACAAATCCATTGCAAACTTTTAGTATGTAATACATATATAAATTGAAATGTCTATTCTAGATTTATAGGATAACGGATAATAAAAGTATTAAAATTTAAAACCCTTATTTTTGTCGAAAGACCTATGCAAAAACCCTTGTTCATTCCAAAAGCAAAAAACCCGTCAAGTATTTAACCAAAAACCTTAACACTAAGATAAACCCATTATAACATCCATTTTTTCATAGAAATAATAGGATCACCCAAAAAATAAAAAGAACAAACACAGAAAACACTAGTTATCCATGTCCTTTTTTTTTTTGGGAAGAAATGCCAATTATTCATATCAAAAAAAAAAAAAACTCAAAAACAAACCATAGGAACTATTTCAAGCGTTCCATTGAAGTATTGAAGAACCAAAAAGAGAAAATGGGAATGAACAAGAAACTGATAACACCGATTATCCATATCATAAATGCATAATCAAACCATAGGAACTATTTCAATAGTTCCATTGAAGTATTGATGAACCAAAAAGAGAAAATGGGAATGAGCAAGAAACTGATAACACCGATTATCTATATCATAAATGCATAAAATACATCCAAAACCCTCAAAATTTAACCCAAAAAGCCAATATAATGGCTACAACAAACCTACTATCACGTCCCTAAAAATATTGCCTTGCTATGTTTTCAAAATTTTTTTTTTCCCAAAAACCCCTAGAAAACATTTTTGTTTTACAACCTTTTTTAAATCTGAATCAATCAAAGCAAGCAAAATAGAAATACAATATACCTATATGTAAGGTTGATGGAGCCCTGGAAGTCACCAGAAAATGACCCAATGGTCACCAGAAAATGATATTGAGATTTTAGGGATTTCGGTAGACAGATGGGTGAGCAAAATCGGCTGTCTTTCTCTTTCTTTGAAATCTGTAAAATCGTTTTTTAAGCCCCATAACTAACTAAAATGTTGGTTTAGGCCAAATTGCGCCTAAGAATAGGTGAAATGCTAAAAAAAAAATGCTAGTCAAAGTAGGCAAAAATGGCCTGAAAACTGAAAGCA
The DNA here is from genome assembly GCF_054954075.1 of Amborella trichopoda. Lineage (NCBI taxonomy): Eukaryota > Viridiplantae > Streptophyta > Magnoliopsida > Amborellales > Amborellaceae > Amborella > Amborella trichopoda. The sequence goes on along the minus strand of NC_142338.1, from coordinate 11,860,233 downwards.
ATTTTGTTTTTTCTGTTTATACTGTTCATGTCGGGTCTGACCGGCTCGAGTTTGGCTTGGTTGAACTGGCCTGTCCAGGTAGCGAACCGGACAGTCTTCCGTTTCCAATTCAATGGACCCAGTGGATTGGGATTCCTGGTCCGACTTGTGGGGCCACCAATTTCCATTCCAACTGGTCTGATTTGGTCTTAATATCTTTGAAATAAATGCCTGATTTCCCAGTCGTACGCATCATGAGATAATATTCAGCGTGAAAGATGCATGTTTGAGCCCACAGTGCAACATGTGATCATTCTTATAAAATATTGTATGCATCATGACCTTCACATGCATGTATGAAGTGGAAGAACAAAACAATTTCATCCTTGCATTCTCCGACAGATAATATGCACCTCAAGAGATGAAAGAACAATCTTTTGCCTTAGATAATTCATGGAACACCAAATACGTATTTAGACATGCATAGAATTCTTAATAATTGTGACACATATTGACCATATTGATTGTAAATAGTGAAGCGGCGGTCAAAGGGCTAGAGCCTATGAGCCATTATCGGTTGATGCAGACATGAGATATTAAATTTATAAATTAAATTGTCTTTGTACATTTTATCTGTGCAGCTAGCAAATGTAATGGGGCGTTTCCAATGGCTGACGTGTCCAAGAAAGGTACTGCTGAACTGCATTTTGGACCGATATATTCCGAGTAAATTATAATTGTCCCATCTAGAGAGCATCTTATGTGATCATGACACTATTTGATGAAATTTTTGCAGGATTTATCTACTGGATGGCTTTATTGTGATCCAGGCCCTATGTTCAAGCCAAAATACTACTCTTTAGAAGGATGGTTACCTGATTGGGTGAGTATTTTTAGTTGTTTGTGCTTAACGACTGCTGTTAATTCAACTATAAAGGACACTCTTGTCTGTAGACATCTGGAAGGCATTCTGCAAAAATATTAGTTGAAATGCAACGGGCTTGCTTCAGACCAGCTAGACTATTTAACTTGTGCTTGTATTTGCATCTGCCACATTCGCTTTTTGTTGTTCATCTTTTATTGTAGAGTTTTGGACATGTTTCTTTTCTACAACCGGCCTATTTTTTCTAATTTACATAGAGTTGAAATTAGGTAGATATACAAGAGAATCTCTAATTATTCCTTTTCACATATGGTAGATATTTGTGCTTGTTTCTAAATGGCTCTGGTGAAGAGATCCATGGTATTTTGCTTTATTGCTTCGACCCAAAAAAATTTCACCTTAGAAGAACAGAGTGGGACTGGTAGTGGGGATGGCACAATTTCTGAGAATTTTGAGTTTTGATATTGATGTTTTAGGGTAGCATACTTACAACTACAGTTGTCTGCATAGGTATTGATATGGTATAAAGAACATCTTTACATGATATGCCCCAGCAAGTTCTTGATGCAGTTGGATACTCCTTAGCCATGTCCCATTGTCTTGATAGTTTGTCTGCCCTGTTTTTATCTGCTCCTATGCTTTTCATACAGTGCATTATGTACTAATAAAAATTAAAATGATGTATATAAGTATCAATATGTTAAACAGCACATTGGACGTAACCGTAGTGTACAGATACTGGTGCATATGTGCAGCAGTTCATTTAAACCTATATCAGTATATATGTCAGCTTGTGTGGGTCAGTTATGTGAATGCCTTTGTGTCTATATTTGTATGTGCATACATATTTATCTATGTATTTACAGGGGAATGATCTAGTGTGACTTTCCTACATTCTTGTAGTAAGACTTTGTGGCTATTGGATCTCACCCCTCATCAAGATGAGGGTGGGATTCTACCTGGTCACCTGGTTGCCTATCACCATTTCTTTAATTTCGGCATCCACTTCTATTGACTTGTATTCTACTTTCCCTGAGGAGTTTTTCCTGTTAGTTCTCCAGCAGTCTGAACTCCAAGCAAAAAAATCATGATGAATACGTGATCATGAAAGTTCTTGGCCATCATTGGCGTGGCCTAATTTCCTCACTGAATGCCTTCGTACTATTTTATACTTGGGTTGTTTTATTTGGTTGCCATACTTGTGTTGGACCCACATCGATATACATAACAGAGCAAATTCTTCTGAAATCTTCTTTATCCGTACTAACTATTGATTGCATCATTTTAAAGATTTGATCTTCTTTTTAGTTTTTGAGTAGACACGTGTGAACTTTGAAACTGTCTATGAAACTTTTGAAATATCTACAAATTCAGCTAATTAAGGTATGATTGATTATCTCTTGCTCATCATCATGAGATGGGGTAGTAGTAAAGCATTGTTGGATTTGGTTGTCTCTTCACAATATCGCTGTCGCCTAATCCTCTTATTGGCATCCACGTACCAAGTGGTAAATTGTGCTCTGGCATGCTGATCTTGTACTCCAGGGAAGAGGATCTCCTTCCCTTGCGATTCCTAAATTTTGGAATCTCGATCCTTCCTATTGATGGGAGTCATGAGTTAACATGGAGTCTAGATTCCCTAGCATCTAGTATAGCAGATATAATATTGTATAGCAATGCTGTATAGTTTAGTAGCATAGTATAGTAGTATGGTATTGCCCAACAATGTTGTATATAATACTGCTATATACCATATAGTCTAGGTGTGTCATTGATTCGAAAAGCGGTGCGCCCAGCACCTAGGTGGCCGCCTAGGCAGGATGGGGGGCCTGGGCGGTGCGCTCAAGCCATTAGGCGGGCTGTCCCTGGGCGTCTGCATTGGGGCCCTAGGCACCCGTCTAGTACTTGCCTAGGCGGGCGGCTAGGGTACTTGAGCAGACGCCCAGGGGACTGAGCCCGACTAGGTGAAAAAATTCCCATCGGGTGGGGTATTTTTGGTGTTTTTGTTTTGTTTTGATTATAAAAAATGCATGAATATGCATATTTTGTACAAATTATGTACCTAAAACAGGTTACTGGACACCATTTGCCCCCTTTTGAACCTGGGCCGCCCAGGTTCTGGGCACCGCCTAGGCACCCACCTAGGCGCTGGCGGTCTAGACCCCCCCGGCCGCCTAGGCGCTACTCGGTGTTTTTCGGTGTGTTGAACCTATGCATACAAAAAAAAAAAAGAAAAAAAGAAGGAAACATAACAAAAATGCCCCTCCCCTGTCGGTGAATGTGGTCTGTCCAGATTGGGCATTGCAGGTTCTCTGGTGCACAACTTTTCCATAGGTTGGGCAGCTCACAGAATATTTATCTTGCATTTGAGGTTTGTGCACTAGGGATGTACATTTCTTGTTCTTGATGAGGCATATGTTCAAATATTTTCTATTAACATTTCTACAAGATATAGGTATTAGATTATTCAATTTTCATGGGATACACATTTATAGATTGTCCTCTTTTTTCTTGCAGTTTCCTTGGAATGAAGTGTCAGTATTACCCGTTCAGAAGCATGCTCTAGCACTTGGCCTCTTTGCATCAAGTATAGCACCTTTCGGAGGTTTTTTTGCAAGCGGTTTTAAGCGGGCTTTCAAAATTAAGGTTAATTTTACGAGATTCTTAGATGTACATGTACAATTCATTAGACCTGCATTGTGAACTTAAAGTTTAAAAACTCAATGTCATATTTTCTGATATAGGACTTTGGTGATAGTATTCCTGGTCATGGTGGAATCACTGACCGGATGGACTGCCAGGTACATATTTCTCAGGACCTGAATGATTTTCTATTATGTACCATGTGTACTTCTTCTATTTTTTTCTTTATTTTTCCTTACTTGATGTGTGTTTGGCTGACGATTGGATTTTCTAAGAGCTTGTTTGGTGCCCAACTTACTTCTATTAACCTATTAATCTATTTGAACCCCAAAAAATCAGGAATCGGGTTGCCCCTGCTGTGTAAGAGTGCAGTGCTTTTTTGCCTAAAATCTTTTACTAGTGATGCTAACTTTAAATATTTGAAAACCTCTCTTTTCTTTTTTTTTTAACTGAAATTACTATGCACCCAGAGGTGACTTATGGAAATTGCAAATTTCTCCTTAGTGGATTCGTGATGAAGTTTTGACCAAAATTTCCAACTTATTCTTGTCCAGCCTTCTGCTTTTCATGTCTATACCTTAATTAGTTTTAGTTTTCATGATCCTGTGCTGATTACTTTTGTGTACTTTTGAGTGAAACACCTTCCATTTCTATTTGCTCCTTAGAAATAGTTTAATTTTATTGTTACGTGTGTTTTTAATCCAAATAACACAAAAATATGAGCCTCCCATATTCCATAGCAAGAGCAGTGATGAGAGTTAATCTTAATAAAGATATCAGCAATAATGTGGGTTAATCTGAAGATCTCCATTTAATTGTGGGCTTCATGTCCTTTTGCTGTTCGTTACTGAGTGGGGCTGTCAAAAAATGATGTTTCAAGTTCCAAGCATTAGGATTAATTCTTATTAGTATAGACCTGAGGTGTATTTAGAAATTGAGTATGGTACCATGTAAAAGAATTCAATTATCTGTTTATTTCGAGCTATTCTCCTTTTGTTATCGGTGCCTTGAAGAGCCATGAGGTGAGATGCAGGGCAAGGAATGGAGATTCAACCTCATTGTGTCAATCTCATGGTTGCCCACATACCACAAAACCTTGTAGTGTGGCGTTTTAGTGTTCTCTGATAATTATCTTGCAAATTTAAGACTGAAGGCTGCTTGTGACTGCTTCCATGATCTCTATATTATGGGGCTTAAGGATTAGATTATTGATGACTTAGTTGTTTTTTGTATTTTTTAAGTCTTGGGCAGGTTAGTGTGCTATTCAAGCCTTGGATCTGCTGGGTCCTCAGTTCCCTGACTACTAAACTTCGATTTGTTCTTTCAGGTCATGTATTCACCGAACTAGTTTATTTTCAATTGTCTAGTCATTAGTTTCTTTCATCAGTCGCCACCAATGGTAGTATTAGTTCCAAATACCATTACGAGCAGCCTTTCTGTTTCTCTATCAGTCATTATTTTATTCTTGATCATTTTTAGTGAGTCTATTAAAATATTTCTGAACTCTTGTAGTTTGCTGGTTCCCACAAAAAACAATGATCTCTGTCTAATTTCTGTGGCCTACTACAATAAGTACCTTTTTCTCTAATTGGCTGGTCAAATTTCGCAGGTAGCTAATATTCTTTCATGATTTAGGGAGATGTTTGACACCTGCAAGTAGGTGCCTTGTGGGTGCAATCTAGTTTGTTACTATTCATGCAACGTACTGCAATCTAGTTTGTTACTATAACAGTGCCCTAGATCTATCTGTGTTTATTGAAATTTTTTATGTAACAGTTTCAAAGGGGTGAGTCTATGAAAAAGCTTGAAATTTACTAGAGCTAGAAAACAATCAATCTTATCTTGAAAATTGTGGGTTTAAATTTATTTTGTATGGTTAACATTCAGACTGATACTAGTCTTGTAGTTCAGTCTACATAAATTATTATTTAGTTTGGGAGTAGTTTGTCATATTCTTTATAGGAATCAAAACATAGTCTGTTTTAACATGTAGCAAGAATTAGTCCAGCATATAAGGATCAATTTAATACTCTTACGGTAACCTATCTTTTGAGTTTGGAGAAAAAATCTGAATTTGTTCATAGTTCAGCTGCACTTTAGCATTACTAATGATTGTTCCCAGTGAGTACCGTAGCAGTACTGTGGTAACTACTGTAGCACCACTGTAGCAGTCTGCACAAGTGTTGGTACCACTTTATCTCTTGAAACCCTAACTTCTTTTGGTATTTTCTTCTCTAGTTTTATATTGTATACATTCGGAGGTTTTTGAAACTAAACCAAAGAAGTTTCAAGTGTATATGAGGTCTTAAGAGGTTTTTTCTATTTCTATCCGATCTGCTATTGTAGATCTACTTTTTCAAGTTCTTTGGGGCCTCATTCCAGACTCTTCTAGTATCATGAATTCTTCAACATCAAAATCATTTCAGACTCAGGCCATAGCAGCTTCTTATGCAGTGTTTCATGCATCTCATTTTAAGGGGGCACATTTACAGTTTTTTCAAGCACTTTCAGACCATTTTTTTGTCAAGTATACCTAGTGTATTATCCCGTTCTTCTCAGTCTTTCTGGGTTCTTACCACTCGTGCAATCGTCAATAATGAACCAGATAAGATCTTATATTGAATTAGACTGTGATAAGTGCATCTTGCCAAACTGTCAGCATTACCGTCTCATGTCTCTGAAATTCTGAGCAAGAATATTATTGCTCTTGATCATTCTAATGGTTCGGGGCCCTCTCTTGTTTTATCCAAAAAATTGGTTCCTGATAGTCTGTGGATTCTGAAAAGCAAATCTGGTTTCTGTGATGTTTTTGTTTACCTTCTACGAAATGATTCAAACCTAGTTTGGAAAGAACATATTTTTGAATGAGTTTGGAAAGGACATTCAGGGGTCGTTTCGTTCATATGCAAATAATTCCTGGAAATTTTTTTTATATGAAAACTGAGGTTACAAATATTTGGTTTGTACTTTTAAACATGTGAAAATTTCTTCCATGTGAAAAATATTTGCCATGAAATGACTCTTTCCATATGAAAAAATCCCTTACCTCATGCCCGGGGGGGGGGAGAGAGAATTATACAGAGTTATTTTTCTCATTAGACTTGAATTATATACTATCTCAAAATTTAAGTTTTAAAGAGAGAAACTATCTCAAAATTTTTAGAGAGAGAAACCATCTCCAATTTTAAGTTATACAAAGAGAAACTATCTCAAAATGTTTAGAGTGAGAAACTATAATTTTAGATAATCTTATCTCAAAATTTTTAGAGAGAAACTTTCTTCAAAGTTTTGGATAGCCCCTCTCTTAAAAGTTTTTAGAGAGGGAGGCTATCTCAAATTTCAAAATTTTAGATAGAGAAACCATATCAAAATTTTTAGAGTGAGAAACTATATCAAATTTCATGTTTAGATAAACTATCTTGAAATGTTAGAGAGAGAAACCATATCAAATTTCAAATTTTAAATAAATAAACTATCTAAAAACTTTTAGAGGGAGAAACTATCTTAAATGTTTTACAAATGGAAACTATCTCATAATTTTTAGAGAGAAATTATTTCAAATTTTAAGTTTTGGAGAGAAGCCATTTCAAAAATTTAGACTATCGTAAAATATTTAGAAGGGAAACTATGTCAAAACTTTTAGGAAGAGAAGCTATCTCAAATTTCAAATTTAGAGAGAGAAACTATGTCAAATTTTTTAGAGAGAAGTGATCTTAAATTTTCAGTTTCAGATTTAGACTATCTCAAAGTTTTTAGAGAGAGAAAATATATCAAATTTCAAGTTTTAGAGAAAAACTATTTCAAAATTTTTAGAGAGAAACTATCTCAAAATTTTTAGATAGAAACTATATTAAAACTTTTTGGAAGAGACAATAGTAAAATTTTTATAAAAAGAAGAATCTCAAATTTCAAAATTTTGGAGAATGGAGAGAAACTTTCTCAAATATTTTTAAGAGAAATGATCTCAAATTTTAAATTTTAGATAGAGAACTAGTCTAAAATATTTTAGAGAGAAACTATATCAAATTTTAAAGTTTAGAGAGAGAAACTATCTCAAAATTTTAGAGAGAGAAACTATCTTGAATTTTTTAGAGGGAAGGTATCTCAAAAGCTTTTAGAGAAAGAAGCTACTCAAATTCCAAAATTATTGAGAGAAACTATCTCAAATTTTTTAGAGAGAGAAACTATCTCAAATTTGTTTTAGAGGGAGTGACTCTCTCAAAGTTTTTAGAGGGAGAAACTATATCAAAGTTCCAGTTTTAAAGGGACAAAATACATCAAAAGTTTTAGAGAAACTATAACAAATTTCTTGTTTTTGAAAGAACTATTTCGAAGTTTGTATAGAGAGAAGCTACTCAAATTTCAAATTTTGAGATAAACTATCTCAAAATTTTAGATAGAAAAACTCTCAAATTTATTTTAGAGAGAAATTATAGCAAAGTTTTTAGACAGAAAAACTATATCAAATTTCAAGTTTTAGAGAGAAACCATCTCAAAATTTTTAGAGAAGAACTATATCAAATTTCAAGTTTTAGAGAGAAACTATATCAAAATTTTGAGGGAGAGAAACTAACTTAAATTTTTAGAGTGTTTAAAGTTTAAACTATCTCAAAATTTTTAAAGAGATACTATCTGAAATTTTAAGTTTTAGAGAGAATATTTAAAAATTTTTATAGAGAAATTTTATCAAATTTTAAGTTTTAAAGATATAAATTATCACCAAAATTTTAGAGAGAGCAACGATCTCAAATTCTAGTTTATATATGGGGTATTTTTGTCCCAAGAAACTACTTTCTTATTTGGGGGTGGATGCAAAAATAAGTCGTAGTGGTGTGGTTTAAAAAGTAATTGGGGGGAGCATGCCTGGAAAGCATAGTCCAGGGGGTGTCTATAACTTCCCTTCTTTTTTCTTATAAATTCTGTCAAATATGATTAATTGATTATATTCCTACAATATTTCTAAGTGTCCTTGCAATGTATTTATAGATGCCTGTTTTCCATGTTGTGTTCTCTCTCACTCTGCCGGTTTCCAACTGTGTTTACCAAACATAGGAAAAAACAAGCTTGAGTAATTCTTTTCTTGTAGATTGTTTGCGTATGTAGATATTTTTTGTGTAGACATTTTCCTATCAAACTATTTCACGCGAACCAAACGACCCAAAAGACTCTCAAGAACCAATCTGGTGGTGAATACTTGGAAGTTTCAAGAGTTCTTTAAGTCATTAGGGTATCATCCACCAGAGCACACATACACTACTTGGAACAAAATAGGGTTGTTGAACATAAGAGCCGGCATATTATAGAGACCACTAGTGCATTACTTCAATCCTGGTTGAATTTTTTCCACTTGATTGTTATGGTTTTGAGTCTGCATCTCTTTGTCATTTCTCTTGTTACTTAACCTTTTATTTTTGAATCTAGTAGTTACAAAGTTTCTGTGAAACAAGACTCCTGAATGGCTAAGGAACTTCAGACTTGGAATAAAATGATACTTGGGGCTTAGTTACTCTTCTAACTGGAAAGAATCTCATTGGCTATAAACGGATGTATATGGTTAGGGCGTTACCGAATGGTTGCATCAGTTAGCATGAATCTCGGCCTGTAGGTAAAGGCTCCAGACAAGCATATGATTTGGACTGTGATTAAACATTTGCACTCATCGCCGAACTTAGCTTATGATTTGGTCTGTGATGAAACATTTGCATTTATCGCCTAACTTGCTGCCGTTTGTGTTGTTTTATTAGTTTCAGCTGTGAGATATTGGGTTTTTTTTTTTTGAATGAGTTGACTTTGTATTAATATGTATAAAGAAGTACAAGCAAAGAGTAGGTGCAAAATATAGGCAACCTAGAGAGTGGGTGCCCTGTACAAAAACCCCATGGGGCGCAAAAAATGCTCTACACTAGTGATAATATAATAAGTTGGAGGCAAGTTTATAAAATGCCTGCAGACCCCTAGGAGGTGTTGAGGATAGCTCCTGCCCTAGCTAACACTTCGGCGGCATCGTTGTCTTCCCTATGGACGTGTCTCCAAGAGACCTTGGTAGTGCCACAAATGTGAGCTATCTTGGTAAAAATGTTGTCTAGTCTGCATGGGCATGGGGCAACTCCAGTGGCCTAGGTGATGGTATTTCTAGAGTCACCCTAGACCATTAACTGAGTACTCTAGTCCATATCAAATCTACGAAGCCCTTCAAGAAGGGCGATGGCCTCCGCGGTGGTGGAGTCCATAAAACCAATGGGCAAAGAGAAGGATAGGATGTTGAGGCCTTCAGAATCTCTAAATGTGCCTTCAATGCATGAGGGACCCTGGTTGCCAAATGAGGGACCCTCAAAATTTAGTTTGTGTAACCCCAAAGTCAGGTGGGCTCCGTAAAGAGGCGTGGGGAATCCTTTGGGTTCTTAGATTCAGCAAGTTCTCCCAGTGATGGCAAAGATCGGTGAAGTAGTTGGTGAAAAGTTTCTAATTGACAGCTTCTTCCCGATGATAACAAGGATGGTGGCTTTCTCCTCTGAAATCCTACTATTTCTCTCTAACCATATAGTTCACAGAGTGGCTGAGATGGAAGCCTTCAAAAGGAGTTCTCTGGATTTGCCCCACGGGTGAGAAGGCAAGTAGAGAAAAGATAAGGGACAGACTGGGGAGTAACCCACTACCAATTGAAGAGGAGCAAGAGGTTGGTCCAAAAGGCTGTTGCGACCTCGCAATGTAAGAAGAGATGCTGATTTGTCTCTTCGGCTTTCAGGCGCATGATTCATCTATTCGGTAAGGGTAAACCTCTGCGCTGCAGTTGATCTAAGGTAAGAGCCATCTCATGGAGAGCGATCCAGTTAAATAATTGGATCTTGGGAGGCAAGAAGGAGCACCATGCCTTTGCTGCAATGGATGGAGATATCAAGGTGAGGGTAGGAGGGGCTCGGTTGCTACTGAGGTCCCTAATGGCATGGAGGACCTCGTTCTTAGAAAAGGAGCATTCAAGGGAGGCTGCAGTTTTGGGGGGATGGTTAAGAAAGAAAGGTCTGCCATTACAGATCTAGTCAGTGCAGGAGTGGAGAGGAGTTGGGAGAAGTAATGGATAACGACCTGCTCAATGAGATGCGGCTGGTCTAGGATTTGTTCCCTCTCCTTCAGATGAGTAATGGAGTTTTCTCCCCTTCGGCAGTGTGCTATTTTGTGGAAATATGCAGTATTTTGGTCGCCAAGCTTTAACTATTTGACTTTAGCCCGCTGAGACTAGTAGATCTCTTATTTCTTTAAGAGGGTATGGAAGTCCAATTTGTCCCTGGAGTGAGCCTCCAGTTCAGAGGGGAAGAGGGTCCTCTGTTCTTCAATGAAGTCCCAATGTTGAATTGACTGCAGCAGGGCCACTTCTGGGAGCAAAAATTTCCTGGCAGTTGGGATCCCCATGATTTGAGAAAACCAGTTGAGTAATTGGAGTTTCTTTTGAAATCTGAAACCTGCCCATCATTTCACAAGTGGAGCAAAGGAGCCCCATTGCAAACAAACTATGGAGGGGAAATTTGCCTCTTGGAACCAAGCCATCTCGAAACAAAAAGGTTTAGGCCCCTGGGAGATAGCTTCGTTGTCAAGGAGAATGGGTCGGTGGTCTAAGGTGGGTTTAGGGAGTACCATGGAGTGGGTTCTAGGAAAAAGGTGATCCCAATCTATGGAGGTTAAGAATCCGTCTAGTTTGGAAAGGCTAGGGCAAGCTGAGTTGCTGGACCAGATGAATTGAGCCCCTTCGAGAGGGATATCTATGAGGTGATTGTAGGAGATAAAGTCTGAAAATTGGACCATGGCTGGATCATGGAAGTTCCGTTCATGGGACCATCGGGTTATGTTAAAGTCTCTCCCTAGGCACCAAATGGAGGAGGACAAGGTCAGGCAGTTTGAGGCCCTCTCCAGAAGGCATCTCTCCTGCTATCTTTATTAGGTCTGTAGACCACAGTGCATTTCCAGTGAAGGAAGCCGGACTTCCTAGATAAGGTCACAGTGAGCAAAAACTAGCCGATGTGGGAGGCCACCAAAGAGTGCAGGGTAGGGGCCCAAAGGACCCAAATGCCACCAATTTAGATTTCAAAGCAAGCAATATGAAACCTTATACTACAATAATCTTTTATTGAATGACACACAGTTCTGCATAGACATGGAACAAAAAAGGAAGAAAGGAATTATGGAACTTTTTTTTTTTGTCGAAACTGCATTGTTGTGTCAGAGGAAGGCTAGCTATACTGATCCGGTATATTCTAAATACACCCTCGGTACCATATTGACGGGTCTTATAAGGATAAAAATAAGTAGTTTTCCATTTGCTGATCTCTATCTTTCACGAAATCAATCCCCCTTGACTGTACAAGAATATGTGGAGCTGAGAATGTCTAAAAGAAGTATGGGAGAATGTTATGCGCCAAGGGCAACCTATTGGCAAGGTCGGAAACCCCATATTTGCCTGATGTGAAATATGGAAGGAGAGGGGAGCTTGGTTTCCACCAAACCAAGAAGAGAGAATGCAAGCTTAGATGTTAACTGGTGCACATGGCTCTATTTGTCTGGGTATCCGAGGCCCCGGATATTCCACATTAGAATCTTCATTGCAAGGATAGGGGGGGAGGGGCTTTGCCTAGATGAGCAACGGGCAGGACCGATTTGACTGAAGCTTCTGACCCAATATATCTGTTTCATGCAACTTTCCTTCCAGCAGTCCCTAGCCGAAACCCTAGCCGAAAAACTTTTGACACAAGGGTTTGACTCTTGTTGGGAGAGGGAGGCAGGTGTCCCTGCCACAAAAGCGAGGGACGGGAATAGGAGTCACTTGATCGAATGGAGGGGGAAGAGTAGAATGACTTTCTATTAGGGCAGGTCGAACGACTTAAGTGAGGGTTATGTTGGCGGAGGATTCGCCTTTCTCGTATCTCACCCTGAAAGTAAGGTTAGAAAGTTCATGGGCCCCCTTGAGGATAGGTGCGGAGGCTTTGCCTTTGGCCTTCTTTGATGATCTTGATTCACCATCTGCTTTGATAAATGCTTCGAGGGCTTCATGAGGCTCATTATACCAGAATCCCATGACCCTGAGGACTTCTTCTGCGTTACCTTTTTGCTTGGTCCAAAGCATCCACAAAGTTGGAGTCAACGGAAGCCAATGAGAGGGACACTGAGGAGAGAAAATTTGGGGGTTCCGCACTGGGGATGGGGGGAGTAGTCTGCTGTGGGCAGGTAGGGCAAAGGTGGGAGGGGACATTCGAAAGAGGGGATATGAAAAGATGGGAGACATTGGGATTTTCATCAAATGGATGTCGAAATGTTTTTTTAATACATTCTTCAAAGAAGAAATTTATATAAAGCCTCCACCCAGACAAGTGACTCCTCGTAATTTAGTTTGTCGGCTTAAAGGGGCCTCTTATGGCTCCAAGCAAGCTTCTCGAGCTTAATTTGATTGTTTTAGACCGGCTGTTGTTTAAGGGGGTTCATTGTTCTACTGATCCTTATCTGTGTACCACTCAGGTGAGAAGTTAGTATATGACATTGTTCTTACAAGCGATTATAAGATACTATTTCTCATATGAGACATATTTTATAATGGCAGTTTCGAATGACAGATGGGGCCGTTATCGCATTTTCTTGGTTTAGAGAGTACTCAGTCTGCTCGAGGAATCTTTGTTAATCAGCACGTGTGTGCTTGTGGTGTTCTCTCTCGAGCTGACCTCATTGACTTCAAGATTGCAGATACCCCAGTAGAACTTAATGTTGAGTTATCCACATGTAATGGGGACAGCTCCCAGATCTGTGTTTCATACTGGTGGTAAGTTGGTGGAGTTAACTATTACCAGGCTAGATATCAGTTATGCAATTTATCATGCTGGCGAGTTTGTTTATGCTCCTCAGTCAACTCATGATTGTTCATCACATCATCTGATATAATTTGGTCAACACTTGATGGTGGTCAATTTTTCTCTGCATCCTCTGATCATCAGTCTGTTGCATTTATTGACAAAGAGTAGGGCGGCTGATCTGACATATGCAGATCGGCTACAGGGTATTGGTTATTTACTTTTTTCTTGGTGGTGCAAGAAATCAAGAGTGTAGATTCTAAATTAATAAGCAGAGCAGATTCTAAATTAATAAGCAGAGCAGAGTGTCATGTTCTACTGTCTCTGATGAGATTCTCTGGATTTTGCATGATTTTCTCTCATTTTGGTGTCCCTCATTTATTGCCTATACCTCTCAATGGAGATAATATAGTGCTATAAAGATTGCTAAAAAACTTGTATTCCATTATTGGACCAAGCATATTGAGGCTGATTGCTATTATAATTGGTAAGGCTTTTGTACTTTCCCTTACCTTTCTTCAAAGTCAATTTGCCGAGATATTTACCGAAGCTCTTAATAAACAGCAACATGATTATCTTTTGAGCAAACTTTTACTTCATTTCTACTGATGCGCAAGTTTGAGTGTTGTTGAGATGTATATCAGTATATGTAATTCGTTAATTAGTTTGAGGGTAGTTGTTTCTTATTATTTTTATGTACTTTGTACTGTCTCGCTATTTGTAGATTATCCCTTGTTTGAATCAATGAGAATCTGTCCATGTTTCTTGATTCTGGCAGTAGTTTTCACATGAAAAGAACCGTGTTTGCATTGGTCTGCATTGAGTGTTTTCTTATCATTGTATGTATTTTGTTTTTTGTTGTAGATGGTGATGGCTGTGTTTTCTTACATCTATTATCAGTCATTCATTGCAACTCAAAGCACTTCTGTTGAGATGATATTGGACCAGGTACATCAGCTTGTCACATATCTTTTCGTATTCTTTTAAGAAATTGCAATATTGTTCTTTTTTTATGACATTATCCATTTATGGATGGTTGTGATCCAGATATTGAATAATCTTACAATTGAGGAGCAAATAAGCCTTTACCAGCAGTTGGGGAAGTTCTTTCAGGAGAGGCAATTGGCGTGACTGTTGTGAAGCATGCGTTTACCCCTGTTCTGAATATCATGTACATGGTGTTCTCTGTTTATCAACTACTTAGATCCTTTCGACTCTGAGATTGTACAGCCTTTTAACAAATTGTATTTCTGTTCCCACTAGGTTTTATTCCTTCTGTTCTCAGTATTGTTTTTTGTTGCTGAGAAATTCTTGAGAATGAGACGTCTGCTCGGGTTTCTTGTGGACAAATCCTTGTATTGTTTTGCATTACCTTCTTCAAAATTTACTTCCTATTGATTGTTTCTTCAACTTCAGCAAGGTAAGGTTCGAGGGTGAATGAAAACTAACACGCAAAGATCCAGTTATCTTCGCTAAAACTAAATTGGATGCTGTTTCTATAAAGCCTGGGCAGTTATGGAAGAGTAGAGCTTCTCCTCAAAACCTTATCTGGAAAAACTTCGTGCATCAAACCCCCCTGATAGCTCTAACATCAATTTCCACCAATGATTATCATATTTATAGTTCGAAAAATGGTACAGGTATGGAAATAGACCCCTGCAATGCAATTTTCGGTTAGATTTTGAGTGTGGCTTACTCTTCTCATAGCCTAGGCACTATTTTAATCTGTTCCCATATAGATTTCATTTATTTTTCATTCTAGGGCCTTTCCCCAATAATCCATATACAATTTCTTGCTCTTCTCCAGTCAAGTTGCACCTCTCTCTCTCTCTCTCTCTCTCTGTCTCTACTACTGCTCGTTGCAGAGAATATACCCTAGCTGTTTCAGTTATGTTCAAGTCAACTGCATTCAAGACAATTGCTGAGAAAGGAAATCTTTTTCCATAAACTTTTTCACTTAGATTTTTCTCTTGGCTTTGCTTTCTTTGCAGTCTCTGAATTTTCTCTAGATTGATTACTTGATGTCTTGCCGGCATCCAAATTTAGTTGGAAAAGGTTAAAATAAGGTTTAGACCTTATGAAAAAATAAAGTCCCATCTCAAATTTAACTTAACTGAAAATTGATGTTGGAAAACAATTGAATTGTTCATCTTGACCATTATAGATGTGAAAAAACTAATGGATTTCATGCTCTAAAAACAATATGTTATGTATCACATTATTACAATTGAATTGTTCATTTTGACCATTATAGATGTGAAAAAAAATAATGGATTTCATGTTCTAAAAATAATATGTTATGTATCACATTGTTTAGATCGTCCATCCCTAAGTTTTAACATATATGTGAGATCTGTGCGCCAAATAAAGAGTTCAAAAAGGAATGGGGTTGTGGACGTGGTGTAGCATCCCTACACCTACGTACCACATTGTAGTGTATCCCTTCTTACTGTTGACACCTCCAATTAACACCTTCAAAATGTAAGAGATTTGTGTGTCAAATAAAGAGTCCAAAAAGAAAAAGGGTTGGGGACGTGGTGTAGCATCCCCACACCCAGGTACCACATCGTGGTGTATTCATTCCTACTGTTGACACCTCCAATTAATGCCTTCAAAATGCAACTCTCCAATCTATTGAAAAAACGGTAGGGGCATGTCTTCCCTACTAAATTACCCAATAAATAAAGAGTCCAACATACTCAAAAACTAACTTGCCTTTGCGAAGTCCACAAGCAATTAAGGAACAATATACCCAAGTTTTTATAGCGTAATTCAATTTTATTTTTTTATTTTCTAATAGTTTTTGTAGATATATGATGGTGAAAAACATAGACATACTAACTAAATTTGAATTTAATTTGGTGTATAAAAAAACTTATAATTAAAATATACTTTATGTTTTAAAAAAATGAGACTTGATTGTAAAATATAAAATATGGAGAACTATTTTTCTATTTCAAATAGTATTCATATGTAAATTTTCCTATTTTTAAATTTACAAATTCATTTTTACTTGAAATTTGGGCTTTGTAGAATCATTTTCACATAGCACACTCAATAAAAATAATAAAATATATATTAGACAAATATGCAGGATATTTTGTCAATTTTTTTCAAAATATTTTCTATTGTTCTTATTGGGTGCAATCTGTGTATACAAATTTTGAGAGGGGAGAAAAAGGGAAGACCTTGAGAGAAAGTGAGGGCGGATATGAAAAAGCTAGAGAAGGTTTGATGGGGAGAAGAGATGCTAATATATGAATCAGCATGTGAGAGAAAGAGAGGAAGAAAGGGAGCTTCTTCTCTATGAAGCATAAATCCTTCAGACAGAAACAATAGGAATATACAGTTAGCTTGTGAATCTCTAAACCTCAATAACTAATGGCACGCCGTTTCCATAAAGGATGAGGTTTGCATAAGATACCCTCTTTATTTTTTATTTTTTTGGAATATACAGTTAGCTTGTGAATATCTAATCCTCAAGAACCGTTTCTATTATGGGTGAGGTTTGCATAAGATACCCCTTTTTTTGCGGTGTGCTCTCCTTATACTATTTGGGTACCTGTAAATCAATTACAGGGAAATAGATTACTAGGAAATTCGTCATTTATAGTGTTTGGGTGTTTGGGTACGCACATGATAAGCAGGAAATCAAACATATTATCAAGAATTTCTTTCAAAACTGTGAAATCAATTACTCTCCCCAATAGCTAGAGAAATGCATTGCGGAATTGACATAATGTGGAGCTTAACAGACTCACTACAAAACATACAATAGTCCTCATAAATTTGAAGTCCGTATAGAAGTGTGACTCTCTCTCTAAAGCCTTGCCCAAATTTGAGGACCATAACTTTTTAACCTTACAAAGGTGCTCCTCTTCCCTTCTCTTTCTAAAACATTCGCCCTTTTTTTTACCAACGTGTTCCTCTTCCCTTCTCTTTCTAAAATACTCACCCCCTTTTTTACGTAATGTGATGCCTTCCTTTTTGTAAGTGTTCAAATTTAAATGTATTAGTACTTTTTTCATTATACACGTCTTTAAAATATGAGAAAAATTTAGGGATTGTATACAATGAGTTCATTTATCTTTGATACAAGATGGTCACAATTATTTACAATCATCCAATGTGAAGTTTGATAGCTTGGATGTGTTACAAAATTCGAGAAAATTTCTTTTGAAGTTTGAATATGGTCAATGGAATAATTGCAGCCGCGCAATTTCACATCCAATGGTCAAGATTAATGTCCCCACCTTGTACCAACGATAAAAAATCTCGTTCTATACTTTCCTAAAAGTTTATGTAGAGCTTAAGCTCTAAACAATCAAACTAAAGCCTTCCTCAAAAATTGATCATCTTGACATCAAGAATTGAGAAAAAAATAGATTTAAAGTTTTAAAAATAGTATATCTTGTGACGTATTTTTAGACCGTTAATTTTTAAGTCATTCAAATTTTTATAGATTTGTTCGATCTACACTAAGCCAATGTCATAAAAAGCAAGCCCACTCCCATACTAGGCCCGTATCACAAGGTTAACGTGGTCATAATAATCTATTACCGAATGCTAAGCGCCTCTCAATGACAAGGTGGATGCATTAAAGCCAACTCCCGTGCTCAAGATTCGCGCGGTTTTAATAATCTATGACCTAATGCTCAGTGCCTCTCTCCATCATTGAATGCATTTTGACAATCCAAATCAAATTTGGTGGATGGGTAATCTGAGTCCCTCCCCTAGATCGTCTACATTTTTTTTTTTTTTTTTTTTTGTAACTAATCATGGTCTAAAAAACGTGGGGATCTTAAATTTTTTCTTGACTCGTCCAAAGCTCGAGTAAAGAAAATGGGTTGTATTAGCTAGGCATCTTGTGTAAAACGATTCCAAAAACTTTATATGAATTCTAAATTTGTGTTTTTGCTTTTGATAGAGTAGGATGACGGATCAAGATTTGTGTGGTCTATTCCAAATAATTAAAAAAATACTATTATGATAATGACTATTTTAATAAACCATTCTACCGATTTGGCCAATTTAATTTATCGGTCCAACCAATTCAGATCAGTGGTTGGCAACCAAACTTGATTTAGAGATTTTAAAATTGCACGATCAAATATAAGTGTTGAAAAATACTCCAAAAGTCCTTAAAGAGAAAAGATACAATTATGGTCCCTAAGACCATAAGAGTAAGTTGTACGCACTCATACTTGAATGCCACCTTTAGGGAAATTCATTAAAACAACCAATTAAATTTCCCTTATATTAAATATAGGGAACCGTGCATCACGTGTTTTATCATGTATCTCACACCCCTCATATGACTAGAAAAGTCACAGCCTCTACAGCAACTTCTCCACCACAAATATTTTGCATGAAAACCGACACAATTATTTAACTGTAAAAAAAAGGCGAATAATTATATCATGGCAAGAAAGTCAATCATTGTATTCATATTCGATTCGCTTCACTTCGGCTCAATAGCGGCCGAAACCGAAGCCTTTGGATTCCAGACCTGGACCGAAGTCAAGAGAAACAATCCTTAATGTTTTTAATTTCATTTTAGAAGTCTTTTTTTGATTTGGTGAGAAAAATGAAGCATTTCGATAGTTTGGTTGATGCGGGAGAAGATTTCGGATTTTTTTTTAAAAAAAAATTAATATAAATTTTTTTTATATTTATATATAAAATCTATACAAATAACGGAAATATTAAAATTAAAAAATTAAAAAGAATACATTTATATAGTTGTTTCTTTGCTGGCCGAAGCAGATCCGAAGCGGTCAGAATTTTGACAGAAGAAGTTTGAAGCGGTACGAATCTAGCCAAAATGACAGCATCGGGCTTCACTTCTATTTGGTTTATGGCTAAAATCCAAAAGCTTTAGCCTCTTTGACCAAAACAAAGTGAATGTGATAACATTGCCTGGTGCTATTGCTTCGAATGGTTTCGAGTCAATTCAGTCAAAGCTTCGGCCTCTTCAGTCAAAACAAAGAAATATCTGTATAAAAGTGATTTTTTTTTAAAATTCGTATTTAAAATTTTTCATTATTTTATATATAAATATCTAATTTATATATATTAAATTTTAAAACAATCCAAAGTCTTCTCCCAAATCGGCCGAAGCACGAATTGTTTCACTTTTCTCACCAAACCAAAGAGAACTCCAATTTCGAATATGATAACATTGATCGCAACCATGCGAACAACTTCACACCATAAATGTTTTGCATGAAAGGCGACACAACTATTCAATCAACTAGAAAAAGGGTTGGGGTCGTGGTGGTAGCATCCGCACGTGGTGGTAACATTCCTACACCTAATCACCCCATTATGATTTCTATTCCTACCAATAAAATCACCCTACTAATACTTTCAAAAATCTAATTCCTAATCTACTTCAAAACCAGGGTCCAAGTCCAACAAAAGATACCCGAATAGTCTTGGATTCAAGTACGGATACCCGAACCCGAATTTATTATATATATATATATATATTATATTATACTGAAAAAAACCAAAGGCCACGTGAGGCCGGACTGGCATTGATGCATCCCAAGGCACATGGTGAGCGTGGTGGTGGTCCTGGAAAGTTAGAGAGAGAGTGTGTCAAATTCAAATATGAGCAACTACCTAGAGATAGAATGTGCGTTGTTTAGAGAGAGGAATATCCCATCTTGCTAAATTCAAAGAGAAAAGGAACAATTTCTAGAGAGAAAGAAGGAAAGATGGGGGAGTTTAGTCTTTAGAGTGAGATACACTCTATCTCCATTGGTTTGTTACTCCTGAGGGTCTTGTGGTAGAGTAGTGGTGGTGGAGCAGTGGTGGTGGTGGTGATAGCTAGGCTGGTAACTAGGCGATAGTGGTGGTGCAGTGGTGTGGTCGTGGTAGAGTGGCGGGTAGGATGTGGTGCCGGTGGTGGCGGCGATGTTGGTGGGTAGGAGTAGCGGCTAGATTGTGGTGGTTGGGCTGGCAGCGGTGCTGATAGTAGTGGTGGTGGAGGCTTCAATAGGGACTTTGGTGGCAATAGAGCGATGATAGCAGAGAGCAAGATGGGAGTGGTTGGAGTCCGGGCACCGGTTGGGTCGTGGGTACGGGTATAGTTTCTTTGGATCCGTCGGGTCCAGATCCAGGTATGGATCCATCACAGCCTATTGGAGTCCGGGTCTGGACCCGACCCATGCCCGACCTGTTGCCACCCTATGTCAACGCCACTGAATTAACCCAAAAAACAAAAAAAACTATTCCGTTTAACGGTGTAAATAAGGCGACATTATTATCCAGTGTTGTAACCTCCTCTTACATAAAATAAGTTAATAGGAAAGGGGTTACGCATCTTCGTTCTTCTCATTCCAAAATGGTCTTCTCTCACTACCACCATATCTCTCTCTCCACCACCATGGACACACCACCAAAGCTTCACTTCCTCTCAGTGCCATGGCTGGCCTCGGGCCACATCCTCCCCTTCTTCCACTTTGCAAAGCGCCTGGCTATCTCAGAGCCGCCTTCTTCAGCATCTTCCGCCGCCTGGTTTCCCACCTTGCTATCCACCTCTACCCCTTTGAGACCAAGTGCAAGATTGGTGTTTACACCCTCGTTGAGTTGGGTGTCACCGCTTGGTTCGGAATATCTCCGATTCCGACATGGTCATATTCCGATCATCCAAAGGGTAAGTACTTTGAATTCTTGGAGAAACAGTATGGAAATGGTCACAAAGAAAATGACGGTGGACATGAATACGATTACAGGAAGATGTTGCCCCTCGGCCCAGTGATTAGCCACCATTGGTTGGTAGTGGTGAGGGAGAGGCCATGAAACCCTGGATTGAAGCTCTAGAATGGCTGGATAGGCAGCAAAATAGGTGGGTGGCCTATCTGGCCTTTGGCACTGAATGTGTGCTCACACCAGGCCAGATAGAGGCAGTCGCACTTGGGGCTCGAGGCGGCTGGCGTCCGCTTTCTCTGGTTCATACAAACACCTCGGCAAAGGGAGCTAGGGGCCGGAGATGGGGTAAAGAAGAGGGGGACTGGTGTTGGCACCCACAAACGAAGGTCCTGGAGCACCCTGCGGTCGGGACGTTCTTCACGCATGGAGGAGCAAGCTCGTTGGCTGAGGGGCTCGCCTCGGGGAGGGCGAAGGCTGGTGCTACTTTCGATACAGTGCGAGCAAAATCTCAATGTACGCTTCGTGTCGGAGGACAAACTTGGAGAACAGAAGTATCAGCACGGATACTGTGTGATGCGGTGTCGGAGGCAGATGATACCGAGACACGCAATGCCAAGGACCTCCTCCACGCACAGGTCTTCAAGAACTTGGAGTTTATCAGACTTGCAACCTCATTGGCAAAATCACAAGTTTATCACACTTCGAATAGTGTCGTTTCAATACTGTAAATCTTTGTGATAGCTTTAAAATATTATTTTATTTTTAATTATAAAATTTAGAGTTTCAAAAATAGTGTAGATCGAGCGGATCTATGAAATCTTGAAAATTGACGGTCCGGAAATTACGTTACAAGATGCACTATTTTCAAAACTAAAATCCTTTTTTTTTTCTCATGTCCATGCATCTTGATGTGGATAATCAATTTGAGGAAATTTTAACATCAAAACAACCACTTCTGGTGAAATTTTTTATGGTGAAATTTTTTATGTGGGCATCAAATCATAGCCTTGGCTCTACATAAACCTTTTCCATAATAATATATTGATGAACCAAAATATCCATAATAAATATGTTAAAAGTCTTATGCAAAAAAAAAACCGGGTCGGGAATGTGGATTGCCAAAAATTAGGTTAGTTAAAGTACAATGAACATTTTGGATCCAGCTAAAAACATTTGTTTGTTTCTTTTTACAAATTTGATCTTTTTGTTTTACAAAATGTCAAACTCATCCATTAGTCAACTACCTTCCCTTTCCTTTCCTTTGCGCCAAACCAATCTTACTTTTGTGGACCCCCACTCTACAAATTTAAACTTGGAAAGAAAATAACTTTTTCTTTAATATTATGACCTATTTTACAATTGCATCAATATCTGTTAAACTTGCAATATGATCTTTATCGCAATTAATCAATATCTTTATCACAATTGTTAACTATTTAACAATTAACATATTGTTGTATTATCATCGTCATCGTCAATAAAATTTGTATATCAAGACAAAAAAAATATATAGATGACTAATGTATGGTTTTACAATTTTGTAAAACAAAAAGATCAAATATGTAAAAAGAACAAATAAAAGCATAATTAGATGGCTAACGGTCCAAAAGTTTTAAACTTGAGGGGATACAAGGGATTTTGGTGAACCAAAAGGACTAATGGTATGAAAATTTGGGAGAAAGGGGTAGAGGTTATTTTCACTTAAAGCTATTGTACAATAATTTTATATCCTTACCTATTATAATTAGTGTAGTACTTGACAAATTTTTGTTTGAATTTCCAATAAATACAATAACAATGCTTACTATGTCGTCAAGATATAAAACATACAATAGATTTATTAAGAGCATATAATGAAGCAACAATATCAAATACAAGTACTACATGAGCCAATAAAAAAGAACTGTAACTCAATGTACATGATTACAATTAAGTAAAATACAAAAATGCAAAAAAACGAAACAATGGTCCATCCAAAATGATGTTTTATTGTGTTAATATTTTTAGTTACGAAAAAACACTAGTTAGTATTGCAAAATAATATAGTATCAAATGCATTTTTTCGTAAGTTCTTAGTAATTAGATAGATAGTGGTGGTTTTAGTCCCACATTGAATAATAGTTATAGAGCTAGACTGGCTTTTATATAGGAATACTATCATGCCCCATGTTTAATATATAACAAAGAGAGGGAGAGGGCGAGAAGACAAGAAGCGTGCAACACACACGTGCATACATGTGTGCGTACGTTAGGGTGCACTTTGCAGTCAGACTTTTGGAGAGGAGGAGCCCTGAGCTCACTTATAAAGAGTACAGCAAGCGCTGTGTGCGTGCACGCAAGTGGTCCAACGGCGGCTTTGATACTAGTCTCGTTGAGACTAGACTATTGGGGTGCATGCATAGCCATTGGTTGTTCCTGTGTGGTGTTATAATAGCTGTTGGATTATTGTGACGGTTGGAGACCCAAAAGACACATAGTTGAACAGTAGTGATTGTTCACATGAATAATAGCCACTTCTAAGATCCACTGTTTCACTCTAGACATAGGGGTCGAACTCCCCATTTTCTATGCACCTTTTATACTTGTTCTTCTCTCTCTCTCTCTCTCTACAAAAAACATGAGCTTACTTTCTCTCTCTTGTGCTCCGTAGGTTTGCTTATAACATACAATAATGGGTGAGTATTTGACTTTTTTTTGCATCTTTGATTTTTTTTTTGCATCTTATAACTTTACACTAGTCATCATTATCATCAAAACTTTTTTTCAACTAATGGAATCATGATATGCCATTCTGCTTTATTTAAAGTGTCGTAGCATCAATGAGATCAAATATTCTTATATATTTTTTTACTACTTTCAACCATGTTTTTTTGAGTTTATCCCTTATCACTTTTTAGCCTTCCACTTGAACTAACTCACACTTTTTAATAAAAGTTATGATGGGTTTGCCCCACACATGATCAGCCCACCTAAGTTTACTTTCTCAGCTTATTGTCTATTAGTGTCATACTTAAATTCTCCTAAATATATTCATTTTGAATACTATCCCTTCTTGTCTTGTCACTCATCTATCTCAATATCATCATCTCAGCTACACTCATTCTATGGATATATTGCTTTTTGAGCCCCCAACATTGCATCCCACAAAGTAAAGTTGGTCTCACAGCTATCCTATAGAACTTACCCTTCAGCTTCATTGGTATGCGGCGATTACATAAAATTCCGGTTACGCATCTCCACTTTGCCCACCCATATCTAATTAAATGTGCGATATCTTCCTCAATCTCTCTATTTTCATGGATTATTGACCCAAGATATCGAAAGTGTGCTATTTTTAGTGTTCATTGACCGTCAATCTTAACTACTTCCTCGTCTCTACTCTTATTATTACTAAACTTGCATTCCATATACTATATTCATGTCAAGCTAATTTTAAAATCTTTAGATTCTAAAGCATCCCACCAAACTTCTAACTTTGTGTTGACACCATTTCGGGTCTCATTGATCTAAACTATATCATCCATGAACAACAGTAAGGGGCAAAATATAGTTTTGAGAGTGTGATTTTTTAACGTGATCGTTAACAACAAGGTCTTTCATCCCTATTTTCATTTTCATATTATTTCCTTATGAAATACTTCCGCCCCCTTTTCACTCATCAAATTTCCAACATTT
The DNA here is from genome assembly GCF_054954075.1 of Amborella trichopoda. Lineage (NCBI taxonomy): Eukaryota > Viridiplantae > Streptophyta > Magnoliopsida > Amborellales > Amborellaceae > Amborella > Amborella trichopoda. Next base: position 11,835,567 of record NC_142338.1, on the reverse strand, counting down.
CAAGATTGTACAATGGAAACAAGTGGGAGTTCCATCAAAGTTATAAACCAGAATTTTGCATACTTGTTCGCTTTGATGGGACTATTTTCAAGAGGTGGCAACAAAACCTTATGTTATTGTTGATCATGCTTAAAGTTGCATACGTAATCACAGAACAAACACTGGAGTTACTATCACCACATGAAGCAGAATACTCCTGAATTAACCAAATATCGTCAGAAGTGGATAGAGGATGATTATATTTGCAAGGCTGATATACTCAATGCGCTTACCGATTCAATTTACGACATGTACTGCTCAATGGCATTGGTGAGGGAACTTGGCATCTATTAGTAACCAAATATTTAACGGAGGAATCGGGTAACCAACATTTTCTTATTTCAAATTATTTGGAATTAAAGTTCACTGCTGATATAAGACAGTAGAGTGAAAATTCCATATAGACCTGTCAATTATGAACAATTTGTACATCATACGAGGTAGAAAACACACATGTTGGCTGCTAAATATATCTTTTGAAAATAACTGTGTTATGTAATCCATGTAAATCAGTGTGGCGGTATTGGGCCATGTCCACTCAAACTCGGCCGAATTGCTTGACCTCGACTTATGGAAGAAGTGAGTTTACAGGGAGTACACTACACACCCGAGCTTCAAATAACTTGGGTTAGTAAAAAAATCGTCAATGTCATTATCATCATCCTCCATCATCACCGCCATCGTCATCATCATCCAAGCTTACCCGAACTATTCAGGGTTAGCTGCACAAATTTCCGTTCACTATTTCACTCTATCAAGAGTCATAACCTTAGGGTGTGTTTGTTTGTTGGAAGATAAACGTTTTTTGAAAATAGGAAGTTCTTCTTTGTTGAGAAGTTATCTTCTGAAAGGTTTAAAGAAGTTCCAGGTACTTGTGTTCGGTAATCTACTAGAATCTTAAAGAAGTTCTGGGTACTTGTGTTTGATTACTTGCTGGATTGAGGAAGTTTTGGGTACCTGTATTTTATTCATCCTAGAACTTTTGAAGTTTTGAGTGAGGTTGAAATGGGGGGTTTTCGCAAAACCCTGCCTAAGAAGTTCCCTATTGTTAGATAGTTTCATTGGCAAATTGCGTGGAGTTGACAATAGATGTCGGTTCAATAGTTGTTTCATGGCACTAGAGAGGGGAATCGGCAGTGCCATAAATCTTGTAATCCTCTAATAATAAACAAATCCATATCCCTTATAGTTGGTGGATGTAACCCAATTAGGGTGAAAGGCATTTTTGTTATAGTTTTTAGTGTTTTGTTGTGTTTTTAGTTTTCTTAATTATTTCTGTTCAGCTCCTTTTTCATTATTCCCAATTTTATTGTAATGAATATTGTTCTTGGGCATTTGAGTTTCTTCAAATTGATTTGTAAATGATAGGTAAGTTGATTTTGAGATATCGGAAATATTGAAGTAAGGAGGCGCACTACAACAAAGAGCAAACGTGTATTGGCTCCAAACAAGTGGGACAACAGTTCAAGGGAAGTATGTAATGATTTAAAGAAAAGTGCAGGTTACGTGCTCAAATAAAGAAGTTCGATGAAGTGAAAGAAGTTTTAAGTTTGTTTTGTGGAAAACCTAGCCATGTAAAGCAAATCATTGAGAAAAAATAATAATAAATTCCTTACAATATTATGATTCAAGAATGGAAAGTCAAGGTGATGCAAGAACAAAGCTTCCCAAATTGAAGAATCTGACTTCTAATTACATTGGAGATGAGGTGTTGATTGCAGGATGTGATCCCATGTACTACTAAAGTTAGATTCTTAATAACAGTGCTACATATTATATATGCGAACATAGACCATGGTTAAATGCATAGAAGGCATGTGAAAAGGGTTTGACACCAATGGGAAGCAATTCAATGCATAAATTGATTGGATTGGGCTTAGTTTGTATACGAATGTAAACAGGATGGTTAAAATGACCAAAAAAATGTGAGGCATGTGCAAGATTTTGAAGACCAAATTTACTTTCTTTTTAAGATTTGGAAGGTTAGATGACGTGCTCATAGTTTCAAAAGGGCTTTAGTTGTAATGAAAGAAGTCCAGGATGCAAGCTTTAAATTGTTTGGGAATACAAACAAGGATGAAAGCATAAATTTGGTTGTAGTGAATGAAGGAGCTTGGTAGGGGCTACATGATTTAGCAACAAAAGATCTCAGGAGAGAAAAGCAGGGTCTTGGCATACATAATTTTTGCAAGGTAGAGAAATGCGCTTTGAGACTTTTACAAGAGGATGTGAAGCTGGGTGCATCTCATTTTGAATTTTTTTGAACCAATGTTCAAAGCTCGGTGAGAATCTAATGAAGCTTAGTTCTCCACAACAATAACCAAAGCTGAAAGAGCCGTATATCTACGAAATACACACATTCACTTATTCTCTCTCCATCCTGTTTGCAACGGTTTGAAGGCTGCTAAAACCACAGCCATCTTACAAGCAAGAAATCCAGCAACGCCTACCAAAAGTTCCTGTGGGGCTAATACCACTGATGTGCTCCCTGACACGATAAATTTTGTCCCAGTTATGGCCAATCCCAAGGTCAGTGCCAGGCTTGTTAATGGCCCCTTGAATCCTTGGACTGCTTGGCCTGCATTATACTCTTTTTCTGACTCTTCACTGTTCACTGAGGAAGTAGCCCCTTGCCCAGGCAATTTGTCAACAGATCTCTGCAATAATAAGAGATATAGGAAGCCACATACCCCACCAACCAAGAAAGAAGAAGCAATCCTCTCATTATTAGATAATGCCATGGCTGATGTACCAAATAAGATGAGCATAGCATCATACAATAACAAGGACAACTTTAAATCTGCATACTCCTTCATGCTTTCATCTAATGATGCCACATAGTTTTGCAATGTTGGTAGATCCGAAACTGAGTTGAGAAAGCTGGGGACATCCATACCAGAAAATTCTTTCTTGAGGCAGGGTCTAAGTTCGGTCATGGACACACCAGCATCTCCAAGCAATATATCCCGACTCTCAAAGCCATACTCAAATCCCATGCATGAGCCCATTTCTCCTTCTGAAGAAGTGTTTGAGCATTGACTCGAGCAGAAGATGACTCTTAAGCTGAGGCTTCCTAGTCTCCAAGAACCTGAGAGCCTCAAAAGAGAAGATCAGTAGTTTGGAATGTTGAAATTCATTGTAGAATTTATAACTATTCTAGAACTCGAGAGCCTTAGAGAAAGACAAGCATTTTTTGACATATTTGTAAGATTGGTTGCCATGATAGAGTTTGCACAATGGAAAAAAGTTGGAATGTTTTCCTGGCTTTCCTGAGATGAGACCGACCTGATTCAAGGCCAATCCAGAGTGCATCAATTTCTCCCAGTTTAGGTCCTCTGAAGGATATCATATCATTAGAGCCTCTTTGGAAGCAAAGATAGTCTGAGGCGACCATGTCCCCGGATGGCCCATGAGTAACAGGCAAGGCCGCAGGTATCCTCTGTAATATTGAATTTCCATCTTCAGCTATCAGGCAGAGTAGTATGGTAGAATTTGGGCTGCTCAAACCTGAGCCATAATCGTTGCTTGTACTCAGTTGCACAATATAGAAAGAACTAGATGGCTCTGCTTCCAAGTATGTACATAGTTCTTTTACAGGCAATTCAGTACAAATAGTCGCCCCTGTGGCTGGCAAAAGACGCAATGGTTTTGCAAAGCCTTTGAAGTCTGTGAAAAGCAAAGAACAGTCAGTCATTTTGCTAAAAGAAAGAAAACCTTTAATTTCAAAGATTTTCAATTTCCAGGTTGCACACCATATCAGGTTCAGGTACATGCCTCCAGCTCATGGAGAGGCGAAAAGTAAAGGTTCCAAAATATATCTTCAAATTGTTCAAGAGATGGTTTTCAATTTCTACATGCTGTGGTTATAATAGTATTTGGTCTCTACCAACAGAGCAATATGCTTGACAAGTGTCATTTGACGTATATGAGTCATCCACACAAAGCTCTATTAGAATATAATAATCCAGACATAAATGTCAAAATTCATACAGTTCAGAACGATCAAATACCAAAACTGGTGCATAAATTTCCCATGTACTTGAAAGAGTTGTTGTTGACAGCACATGAACCTTCACGAAGTGGAATAGCGATAGTGGTACAATGAATAACAAATATCCTTTTTTCCTTCCATGTTGTTTAAGTAATATTTTGTTCTGTTTAAGTAATATTTTGTTCAAGAATGAATGTTATGAGTTTCATTAATGTATCAAGGAAGAACATAAGATGAGGTACCTTAAATAGTTGACTTCAGTGTTCGCAAAACCAGACGATCTAACCGCTAACCGCCAGGTTAGATCGGAACTGGCCAGTTCCTGTTTTGGGCGGTTTTGGTGATCAACCAGTATTTAAAAAAAAAAAAAAAAATGTATATAAATTACCAAAAATAAGGAATTTGATTTGTAATGCATTTTTTAATATTCTTTACATTATGGTAAAGATTAAAAATTGTTTTTTTCCCATCTTTTGCAAAAAATATTTAAAAATACGCCTAGGCCCAAATTGATTCGTTAAAATCCATTTTTTTTATTAATTTTCAAACTCATTTGAATGTGTTTTGTTTTAATCATTCTTTATATGCTTTTCATATTTTAGTAGATCTTTTTTTGTATCTTTTTTATTCTTTTCAACACTGTTTTGATCGCCCAGAGCTTGCCCAGTTAGAGCGGTTGAATTGGCCAGTTTACCAATTAGGCTGGTTAAACTGCTTTCGGGCCCATGTTCGGTTAACCATTCCAGTATGATTTTGCGAACACCGGTTGACTTAGATAAACAAATGAGTAATGGCTAGAGGGATTCTGTTATGTGCATGCAAAATTGTATTTCTACATTCATTAAAACCGGCTAACATGCAATTCTCACTTAAATAGTTGAACATATGGATCAATCAGAGAAAAATTAATCTGAATAAAAAAGTAAAGATCCATGCCATTGCCTTAAAAAGAAGTAGGTGATACACTGCTCAGATGATATGCAGGGACAGGGAACAAACAATACCTTTCACATAATAACTACCTATCTACCTAACTCTTGTCAAGGAGAGGATTATAAGTAACATGGATGGCACCATTATTATCAAAATACAGACTAGCAGATGTAATAGCCAGGTCATGAAGGAGAGAACACATACTCATGCAGGAAAGCAGAACAACCACATTACCATGACATCAAGCCAGCTCAGTGTCCACTACCCATGAATACAGTTATACAGTCACTTCCAGTGAAGTCGTGGGAATTGGAAAATAAAGCAAAAAACCTCCAACAAGAGAAGCAAATATAACTTAAGAGCCTTTTGAAGTGCTTGCTGATGGAGAATAAAAGAATTTGTCATACATGAATTAAGTTAGATATGTAACTGATGCCTTCCCGTGAGAAACAAAAACAAAGGAGAAAGCTTCATTACACGATTTAGAAGATATGCTTACAATCAGATCTACTCTTATATACATTCAAATTCGTGGGTCAATGTTGCAACATGTTTGTGGGTTCGAAATTCAAACCCTACTAACCTAAAAAAATATCTGCGCTACAAGTAGATGTCATGAGATGAGAATTACCTTGAAATTCTAATGCTTTTGAACAAAGAGGCCAGCAATGAGGCCGACGGATTTGCTTGTGGATTCCTCTCTTTCCACGCAAAGACCTTCTGAGAGTTGTAAACAATTTATCTTCCAATATAGGACAAGTATCATACTCTTTCTTAATCAAACTAGCATTCAATAAAGGAAATAAAGGCTTTAATGGAAGCAGTAGTACCATTCCTGCAATTTTCAAAATGGTATTTAGAGGTTAGGAATCGTTGGTCTCAACTCTTAATTAGATCACAAATGCAACAATGAACATGCAAGTTGTCTGTAAATGGACAACTTCCAACTTCCCATGACTTAGGCCATACCAAGCATAATTTATGTGGAAATACCGGAACCATAACAAGAGCAATATAATAATCATATTTCAAAGAAACCAAAAATCCATTGGATTTCAAATGCCTATATTTGATAAATGAAGAAAACCTAGTATGTTCAATCAGTAACTGTAGCAAAAATAATTAAAACTCACAAGAAAAACCATAATAAAAAGTGAAGTATCAGCTCAACACGGTTTCAGCTGGGAAGCCATACAAATGACACAAACAACAACATGTCAAACAAACACAGGTGGGGGTGGATAAACAAATAGATGGTGCAAGTTTGTGTCAGTACAAGGGCATGCCAACATATGCCTAGTTTCATAAACTTTATTGACACACCATGTCCTTGAACATATATAATCTTTAGGCACAATAGTGTTCACCATCTGTGGGGGCCAATTGTTGGGACATGGGATTTGGGAACATATACAAAAAAAGTTTTCATCATTTGCTTATTGGAATTTTCCCTTTCGAAATGACCAAAACAAACCCTCAAAGTCATTGATTTTGAAGGAGTCATTTTGTTTATTTTGGCAATATTTTGCATGGGTTCCTTTGACATGTGTTAGAAAACTCACACCTCCAATTCCAATTGCTAGAACAAAGAAGCTCTATAAGTAAGGGGCTGGGGTTGAAGGTTGGGCACTTGTTTTCCACACTCCTCACCCTTGTCCCTTCTCACTAGAAATCAGTGGTGCATTGGTCACATGGGGTGCACCAAAGCCCCAAAAGGAGCACCTTGACACAAGCAACGCGAAGCCATGCCGCCATTATCTCTCACTCTTCCCTCATCTCCTTCTCTCCCTACATGCATACAAGGTGTATTGCAGTGTGGATCGACCAAATTGTAGCTTAGTGCGAATTGATCAAATTGCAGTATTTTATTGTGCCCATGCCTCTATTACCAAGCTTGATGGTTAGCACATACCATCTTTCCCCTTTTGCTTATTCTACATGACTGGAATGCGATGAAAAGGTGGGAGTGTGAATTGGGTCATACTTGAGTAGCTTTGGGGGAGCCCTTAGATGCTAGATGGATGCTTCTTTGATTTTGTTTTATGCTGCACCGTCCACATCATACCTGTTTGATCATACGTCTAAGTGGGCAATTGAACTAAATTTCTTGCACTTTTTGTTTTGTCTAATTCCCTTATAGCCATTTCTACATTGTTCCAACAAGTGGTACCAAAGCTTCAGTTTTCTTTTAAAAGGCCACTACAAAATTTATTCCTTCCGAATTTTATTCAAAAGCGCAATTGACACTTTTGGCTAACTAACTTGCTGGTTTTGATGAACCCATTAGTCAACATCAACAAATGAAGATAATAGAAAACCTTTATAACTCTTAGAAAGAATTAAAGAAAAATTGCTCCATAAAAGCGCAATTGACACTTTAGGTGACTTTGGACACTTAAAGGCGGAGAAAAATGATAAGAGCTATGGAGAAGAATGAAAAGGTTAGAAATCAAGCCTATTTAGCAATGACCAAAAGGAATGAGAAAAAATTTACTACAAAGAAGTTTAAAAAGACTCTTCAACTTCAACTGCAATATTGTCATATATTGCAGGAAACAAAAGAAGCATGGAAATTGGAATAACTCCCAAGATGTGAAGATTGAAAAAACTTCCAAGAGATGTACGATTTCATTCTATGATAAATATTTATATAGGGATACAAGAATTGTAATCCCTTGATTGTACAGATTGAAAGTCAAGAATGGAATCCCTTGATTGTAGGGATTGGGAGTCAATTTTAATCCCTTGATTGTAGGGATTGAAAGACAAGAATGGAATTCCTTGATTATAGGGATTGGAGATTGATACAATAATAACAAAAGATTTGAATTTGAATTGCTAACACTTCCCCTCAAGTTGGAGCATGAGCATCAAGAATGCCAAACTTGCATGCTAAAAAATGAAATTGGTCTTTCCCTAGCGCTTTCATAAAGATGTTGGCACGTTGATGCTTGGTTGGAACATATGTTGTTCGAATGAGTCCCCGTTGAATCTTTTCCAGGCCTAGAAGATAGTCGAATTCGATGTGCTTTGTTTGCTCATGATAAACGGGATTGGCAGCAATGTGAATGGCAACTTTGTTATCACAGTAGAGTCTCATAGGATCTTTGTGGTGAATACTGAGATCCAAAAGAAGATATTTTTGCCATGTTAATTCACAAGAAGCGACTGCCATGGAACGATATTTAGCTTCAGTAGAAGATCAAGAGAGTGTGTTGCTTCTTTCTTTTTCAGGAGATTGGATTGTCTCCCAACATTGTTCAACACCCAGTAGTCCAGCGACGAGTCATGGGACAACTTGCCCAATTGGAGTCGTAGTAAGCAGCGAGTTGTAATGTATTGAATGCAGAAAGAAGAATACCCTGACCTGGAGTGCCTTTTAAGTAACATAGTACACAGATTGCATCAAAATGTTGTTTCTGTGGTTGTCTCATGAACTGGTTAAGAAAATGGATTAAATAATATCAGGCCGAGTGATGATGAGGTATGAGATGTCCAACCAACCAACGATAAAAAGTGGGGTCTTCTATGCAAGGACCATCTGTAGAATTTAGTTTGAGGTTTTGTTCCATTGGAAATGCCACGAGGCAACCAGTGAGGAGACACATATCTTCAAGTATATCAAGGGTATACTTCTGTTGGGTAAGTAAAATACCCTTTGTTGATCTGAGAACCTCAATGCCTAAAAAATATCGTAGAGGACCCAAATCTTTAATGTGAAAATCCTTTTTGAGAAACTCTTTGAGAGAATCAATAGTTGTTGGATTGTTCCCAATAATCACAATAACATCAATGTACACAATGTAATACATGGAAGATGGGCCATTGTGACTGATAAAGTGGGAATAGTCAGCTTTGGATTGAGTACAACCAGTGCCCAATAAGGTATCTGGAAACTTGGCAAACCACTGTCGTGAGGACTGTTTAAGTCCATAAAGGGACTTTTTCAAGCGACAAACTTTGTGCTTCCCCTTAACGTGAAAAACCAGGTGAAATCTTCATGTATACCTCTTTCTTCAAATCACCATCCAAAAAGGCATTTTACACATCAAGTTGGTGAAGGGACCAAGCTTTGATAGCTGTCAATGCAAGAATACATCAAACAGTGGCCAGTCTGTCTACTGCAGCAAATGTCTCGTGATAATCAAGGCCTTCTCGCTGTTTGTAACATTTGGCAACTAAACCAGCATTGTCACGTTCAATAGCCCCGTCCGTTTTACTATGTATTTTGTATACCCATTTGAAACAAATGGGTGTTTTCCCAACAAGTAGTTTCACAAGAGACCATTTGTTATTTGCTTCAAGTGCTGAAATTTTGTTGCTCATAGCTGCCCTCCAATGTGGATCAATTGATGCTTGTTTAAAGGATGTAGGCTCAATAGAACAAGAAATGGTAGCAGCAAAAATGCAACATGGTTGTGAAAGTTTGTCATAAGAAAGGACAACACTCAATGAATGATGAGGAATTTGGACTTGTTTGCCGAGAGGACGTTGCAGCAAGGGTAGAGTGCACAACAATGGAGCAATGATAATCCTCCAAATACGTTCGCTTTTTACAGGTTCGATCAAAGTGATGAGGTGGAGGCGTTGGTGCGTAGACAGCAGGTGGCGCAATGGATGCATGGGGGTCAGCGGCTCTTGTGGTTAGGTGTTCAAGGGTGACGGCCTGTGTAGAGCGGTTGGGTGGAATGGAGGTTGAAGGAGTAGAGTTTTCTGTGGTGTATGGTTTAGGTAGATCTGGTAATGATAGAGGTATAACATTTTTAGAGGGATTTGGTGGCAAATCATTATGAAATGGGAAAATATGTTCATGACATACAACATCTCGTCTGGTAAAAATTTTGGCGAGGTCATATAAACGATAGGCTTTTGGCCATGGGGATAGCTAACAAATATGCATCTTCGAGCACGAGTATCAAACTTGTGTTGATGGTGTACATTGTGGGTGTAACAAAGACAACCAAAAACCTTTAAATATTTATATTTGGGTGGTGAATTGAAAAGAACTTCATGAGGGCTTTTGCCATTTAGAATAGGTGTTGGTATCGTGTTGATTAAGTTAGCAGCAGTTAAGATGCAATCTCCCCAAAATAGAAGGGGTAAATTGCCTTGGAAACACAAAGCCTGTGCAACCTCAAGGAAGTGGTGATGTCAACACCATTTTGTTTTGGTATTGATGTACATGAATGTTGATGGAAGCACCTTGAGTTTGCAAAAAATGTTGCATATCATTGGAGAAAAATTCAGTTCCATTGTCGGTGCAAAGGGATTTAATTGAACAATAAAATTGTGTTTTAACCAAGGCAAAAAACAAATTTCAGTGGTGATTAGTTTCAGATTTATGTCGCATTAAAAATATCCAAGTACTACGACTAAAATTGTCAACTAAGGTTAAGATATAGCGTGCGCCAGAAAGGGATCGGGTAGCATAACCTCCCCATCTATCGCAATGAATAATTTGAAAAGGTGCAGTGGTAGAACGTGAACTAAATGGAAAAGATAGTCTAGATTGTTTGGCCTTAGGGCATACATGACAATGGCAATCAACAGAATAAAAAATATCAAAATGTTTCTTCATAAGAGATTGTAACCTAGAATTGGACGGTTGAGATGCTAGTGCCATAGATTCATGGATTGTGGGTGTTGAGTGGAGGAAGCAATCACATTGTTAGAAGATTGAAACAGATAAAGTCCACCCTGTTCTCTACCCGCTCCAATCGTCTTCCTCGTTAACTGGTCTTGAAAACCACAGTAGGTGGCAAAAAATGTAACTGAACAGATGAGATCAGAAACAAGTTTCTTAACATATAATAGATTGAATTTGAGTGAAGGAACACATAAAACATTTTGTAAGGAGATCTGATCAAAAAGGACGACAGTGCTAATGTGTAAAACAAATGCCATGCTTCCATCAGGTAATTTAATAGGATTGGTGAGTGATGAAGGTTGGATGGATGAAAAAGAAGATCATGATGAAATAATATGGTCTATAGCACCACTATCAATTATCCAAAAATCATTGGAGGAAAGAAAAGTCGTGCAACAAAGAAACTTACCAGCAAGACCGGCCAAATGGTTGGAATGACCTGCTCGGAGGAGATTCAACAATTGGCGATGTTGTTCGACTGTGAACTGTGGTGCACTACGTAGGGATGGTTGCTTAGGTGGAAGTGTGGCTGATTGCACGTTGTTTGCACGAGGCTTGGGCTGCCTTTGGGATAGACAATGTGCTTGTAACAACGGTCTTTTGTGTGGATGGCAGTAATCACAATGTAATGGCGGATGGGTCCCACCCTTCGAGTTGCTAGCCTTAGTGCTCCATGCAGTAAGATAAATCTCACTTTGCCTTTCCTCTTGAAGAACAAGAGAATAAGCTTTGGCAACAGATGGTGGTGGTTCCATGAGAAGGATGTTGGTGCAAACCAATTTGTAAGAGTCATTTAGGCCCATCAAAAACTGAATTAAGCATTCTTGTTGGAGATAATCCGTTAGATTTTTCATAATACCACAAGAACATGGAGAGAAAGAATGGAGAGAAGATAAGTCATCCCATGTATGTTTCAGCATGGTGAAATTGCCAACAAGTAACTCTCCTTGTTGAAAAGTAGCAAGAAACTGTTTGAGTTGAAAAATGCGATGAGCATTGCCATGCGAAATGTGGTCTCGTAGATCAAACCAACCTTCAAAAGCAGTAGATGCATAACCAACACTCTCATGGAGGTCTTTAGACAAGGTATTAAGTAGCCATGACAATACCATGTCATTACATCTTTTCCATAAGGAAAATGAAGGAGAAGAATGCTCTGGTTCTAACAGAATTCCATCAGTAAAAGCCAATTTGTTCTTGGCGCTCCTAGGCCATGCGCATAGCACAAGACCATGTAGAATAGTTATCACCTGTGAGAGGATGAGAGACAAGGACAGTGCCTGGACTATCAGAGTGGTGTAAAAACAATGGAGTGTTGACATTGTTGTTTGACGAAGGAACACCATCAATTTCGTTGTGTGAATTATTGGCCATAGTGAGTGAATGAGAAAAACAGACTTGAGGTTTTGGCTTACTTTAAGAGAAGAGACCAAGAGAGACATCACTCTTGTAGGTCTATGAGAGAGGAGGCATAGGATACTCGGGCAATGTCTGCTCTGATACCATGTAAAAGTTGGGAAAACTCCCAAGAAGTGAAGATTGGAAAAACTCCCAATATATGTTTTGATTTCATTCTATAATGTTTGTTTATATAGAGGTACAAGAATTGTAATCCCTTGATTGTTCGGATTGAAAGTCAATAATGGAATCCCTTAATTGTAGGGATTGGGAGTCAATTGTAATCCCTTGATTGTAGGGATTGAAAGTCAATAATTGAATCCCTTGATTGTAGGGATTGGAGATTGATACAATAGTTACAAATGACTTGAATTTGAATTCCTAACAATCAAATATAATCCCTTGATTGTAGGAATTGAAAGTCAATTCCACTAATCTGATACCATGTTAAACCCACGAAGGGGCAGAGGAAGATTGTACTTCTGTATATTTGGGCCTTAAGCCCCCTTGAATTAGAATCCCTTGATTGTACTCATTCGATTGTTAGGAATTCAAATTCAAATAATTTCATAAATATTGTATCAATCTCCAATCCCTACAATCAAGGGATTCTATTATTGACTTTCAATCCCTACAATCAAGGGATTACATCCTTACAATTATGGGATTACAACTCTTGTACCTCTATATAAACAAGCATTATAGAATAAAAACAAAACATCTCTTGGGAGTTTTTCCAATCTTCACATCTTGGGAGTTTTTCAACTTTCACATGGTATCAGAGCAGGCATTGCCTGAGTATCCTGCGCCTCCTCCCTCATGGCCCTGCAAGAGTGAGATCTCTCCTTTTAGAATAAACCACTCTCTCCTCAAGTCCGTTTTTCTCGCTCACCCACTATGGCCACTCTTGCTGGTAAGTTACTTTGTTGCTCTAAGTTTCCTTCCTCCAATGATTTTTGGATAATTGATAGTGGTGCTACAGACGATATTATTTCATCAACATCTTCATCACCCACCCATCTTGTTCAACTACCCAGTGGTAGCATGGCATCTATTTTACACATTGGTAAGTTATCCAATCTGATAAGATCTCCTTACAAAATGTTTTATGTGTTCATTCAAATTCAATCTATTATCTGTTAAGAAACTTGTTTTCCATCTCAACTGTTCAGCAACATTTTTTGCATCCTATAGTATTTTTTAAGACTAGTTAACGAGGAAGACAATTGCAGCCGAAAGAGGACAGGTTGGACTTTATCGGCTCCAATCTTTTAACAATATGATTGCTTCCGCTACCCAACACCCACAATCCAAGGACATATGGTACTGACATCTTGGCCACCTGTCCAATGCTCGGTTACAAACTCTTATTAACATTCTGATATTTTTTATTATGTTGATTGCCATTGTCATGTATGCCCTAAGGCAAAACAATCCCGGCTATCTTTACCATTTAGTTCACGATCTACCACTGCACCTTTTCAACTCATTCATTTTGATGTATGGGTAGGTTATGCTACCCCATCCCTTTGTGGCACACACTATTTTTTAACCCTAATTGATGATTTTAGTCGTAGTATTGGGTATTTTTAGTGCGACATAAATCTGAAACTAATCAGCACTTGAGAGTCTTTTTTGCTTGGTTAAAACTCAATTTAATTGTTCAATTAAGTCCCTTTGCACCGACAATGGAACTAAATTCTTCTCCAATGATGTATAACATTTTTTGCAAACTAAAGGTATGTTCCATCAACATTCATATTCAACAACACCACAACAAAATGGTGCTGCTGAAGGAAAACATCGCCACCTCCTTGTGGTTGCAGAGGCTTTGCGTTTCCAATTGCAATTTAACTCTTCAATTTTGGGGAGATTGCATCTTAACTTTTGCTTACTTAGTCAAAAGGATACCAACTCCTATTCTAAATGGCAAAAACCCTCATAAGTTCTTTTCAATTCACCACCCAAATACAAATATTTGAAGGTTTTTGGTTGTCTTTGTTACACAAACAATGTACACCATCACACAAGTTTGATACTCGTGCTCAAAGATGCATATTTGTTGGCTATCCACATGGCCAAGAAAGCCTATCATTTTTATGTCCTCGACAATCATAAAAAATTTACTAGTCGAGATGTTGTATTTCATGAACATATTATCCCATTTCAAAATGATCCACCACCAAATCCCTCAAAAAATGTTATACTTCTACCATTACCAGATCTACCTATGCCATTAACCATAGAGAACCTACTCCTTCAACCTTCATTCCACCCAACCCCTCTACACAGTCCCTCACCCCTGAACAACAACTTACAAGAGCTGTCGATCCCCATGCATCCATTGCTCTACCTGCTGTCTATGCACCAATGCCTCCAGCTCTTCGTCACTCTGATCGAACCCGTAAAAAGCCAACATATTTTGAGGATTATCATTGCTCCATTGTTGTGAGCTTTACCGTTGCAGCAACGTCCTCTTGGCAACAGGTCCAAACTCGTCGTCATCCATTAAGTGTTGTCCTTTCTTATGACAAACTCTGACAGCCATGAAGCACTTTTACTGCTATCATCTCTTCTTCCATTGAGCATACGTCATCACTTGATCCACATTGGAGGGAAGCTATGAGCAATGAAATTTCTGCACTTGAAGCAAATAACACATGGTCTTTTGTGGAACTACTAGTTGGGAAAACACCCATTGGCTGCAAATGGATATACAAAAGAAAGTATAAAGCCGACAAGACTATGGAACGTTACAAAGCTCACCTAGTTGCCAAAGCTTACAACCAGCTAGAAGGCCTTGATTATCCCGAGATATTTGTCTCAATAGCCAAACTGGACACCGTTCAATGTTTTCTTGCACTGGCAACTATCAGAGATTGGTCCCTTCATCAACTTGATGTGCAAAATGCCTTTTTGCATGGTGATTTGAAGGAAAAGGGTTACATGAAGATTCCACTTGCTTTTTCACATTAAGGGGGAGCACAGAGTTTGTCGCTTGAACAAGCCTTAATGGACTTAAACAAGCCTCACACCAGTAGTTCGCCAAGTTTTCATATGCTTTACTAAGTGCTAGTTAAACTCAATCCAAAGCAAACTATTCCCTCTTTACTCGTCACAATGGCTCATCTGCAACTTATGTCCTTGTGTACGCATATGATATTGTGATTAATGGGAATGATTTAGTTGCTATTGATTCTCTCTAAGAGTTTCTCAGAAAGTATTTTCACATTAAAGATTTGGTTCCTCTGCGATATTTTTTAGCCATTCAGGTCCTCATATCAAAAAAGGTATTGTACTTACCCAATGAAAATATACCCTTGGAATACTTCAAGATATGGGTTTCCTTGCTGCTCGCCCCATGGCATTTCCAATGGAACAAAACCTCAAACTAAATTCTACAGATGGTCCTTGCTTAGAAGACCCCACTTCTTATCGCCGGTTGGTTGGACGTCGCATATACCTTACCATCACTCGGCCTGATATTGTATATTCAATCCATATTCACAGCCAATTCATGAGTCAACCACGAAAACCCATAGTTAGCAAGTCGGGGACTTTCAATAAATCGGCTTACCTTAAGATCGGGAAAATTTCATTTTTATTTTAAAAAGTCGAATGAAAACATCGGATAAAAAATACGGATCGGCAAAAATACTTCATGTAAAGATATCGCCAATATATCAGACTAGGCTAAAAAATTTGGAGTCAAAAAATCGAATAAATATATGTATAATTTGGATTTTAGTTTTCTACCATAGTAGCTTAATAATAATCCCAATAACATAAAATAGAATGGTAGCTTAACAATAATCCCAATAATGTTTTCGTGTACAAGTACACTGTGATCCTTAGAGTATATAATTTTTGTTGTCCTCATCTCTGTGAAATGAGTAATATAAAAGGCTCCTGCCCTCTCATACAATGTATTAAAGAAGCTTAAAACAGGGCTCGAGTAGGGAAACCATTGGACTTCGTTGCTTTGTATCAAGGGTGGGAAAGAAACCTTAACCAGGATGGGGCAAATTTTGCGATCATTGCTTTTATAGAGAAAAAGAAATCCCGAGCTCAGACAAGATTTGGAAAGGCAAGAAGAGATGGTGGACCTGATTTTAGAGATTTTAGAGAAAGAAACCCTAATCAATGCTCTGCTTGTAGTGATTTGGGTATTTTTTAGGCTAGAGCAAGATTTGAAAAGGCAAGAAGAGATGGTGGAGCTGATTTTAGAGAGAGAAAAGGAAGAGGTGATTTTTTTTCTTTTGTAATATGTAATTTTTCTTCTTAAAATAAGACCATTTTTTCTTTTTTTGATAGGTGCTTGATAAACCATTAAACCTAGTAGACCCAAAAGGCTAGTAGCATTTGAGGGCTAGTAGCATTTGATGAATGCAAACAAACATTACAAGGAATTAAACTGCCAATTGAAGCTCAATGTTTATGAGAACAACACCGTCTTCCCCATCCCTCCCATGAAAATAGAGCTTTAGAACATCTAAGCTTCCTGCTCCTCATGCGTTCTTTTTATAATTATTATCTCCTTTGGATCAAAATTCAGAAGAAAATAATATGCATCCATAGACGCTCCATGAATCAATCGGCCACATAAGTACCTCTTCCAAAGGTTAAAAAAATAAGATCATTTTTTCACAGAGGTTCTAGAGAGAGAAACATGGCCCTTTTCATTCTTTTGGGTTTTTCTCTGTAAAATCAGGAAAAAGATTGTAGTTAAATGGGGGTTTTCTCTATAAGTTGCATGTTTCAAAAGCTTGTGGTTCTAGAGAGGGAAACATGGCTTTTTTTATTTTTTTGCATTTTTTTCTGGGAAATCAGCAAGAAAATGAATTTTTTTTGGGCCTGTTTTATTCGTTCTCAAAAAAAATGCGTTTTTAACGTTATTATGGAAAACACGTTTTTTTTTTACGAACTTTTCAAAAAAATGCCGTTTTTAACGTTTTTAAAAAAATCTCCGATTTTTTCAAAAAATCGGCTATTAATTGCCGATTTGCTAACTGAGCGAAAACCACATTTTGATGCAGCAATCCATGTGCTACGTTACTTAAAAGGCACTCCACGTCAGAGTGTTCTTCTTTCTGCATCTAACATACTCACAACTTATTGCGAATCCAATTGGGTAAGTTATCCCATGACTCGCGCTCGACTAATGGGTACTGCACAATGTTAGGAGACAATCCAATCTCCTGGAAAACAAAGAAGCAACACATGGCTAAAATATCTTCTTTTGGATCTATGTATTCACTAAAAAGATCCTGACACTCTACTGTGATAACAAAGTTGCCATTGACATCGCTACAAATCCCGTTTATTATGAGCAAACAAAGCACATTGAATTCAAGTACTGCCTAGTCTAGGAAAAGATTCAACAAGGACTCATTCGAACATAAGAGGCAAGAGGGATTACAATTGATTGTTAGGAATTCAAATTCAAAATCTTTTGTAAGTATTTTATCAATCTCACGAAGAAGCTACATAACAATTCACATGGATTGATGTATTACATAACACACTTTAGAT
The DNA here is from genome assembly GCF_054954075.1 of Amborella trichopoda. Classification (NCBI taxonomy): domain Eukaryota; kingdom Viridiplantae; phylum Streptophyta; class Magnoliopsida; order Amborellales; family Amborellaceae; genus Amborella; species Amborella trichopoda. Next base: position 11,818,027 of record NC_142338.1, on the reverse strand, counting down.
GTGTGTATAATACCCTATTTTATAGGGTTACAAAACTATGGTACAACCTGCATACAACTATGCGTATCTGCACAAGTAAAATATGTCAGGGTGTGCCTGTCAGAAGAGGTTGCACAGGTCAAATACAACTTTCTCTCTCCACACTCCCCATCAAACTCAAGATGCTTTAAGAGAGAGCAGCTGGAGTTTGGAACACAGAAGGCAAGCCTGAACAACGACAAATCAGCAATCTCATAAACAAAAGCCTCTAACAAAGAAGGTATGAGTAACAACAGATAAGCAGGCCTTAGGAACAGACGGCTATATTAGAGTAGGCCAATGTTCAAAAAAATGGATTCGAGCGCCTAGGCGATTTGGGTGCCTGGCCGCCTAGGCGGGCACCCAGAGAGACAGGGTGCCCTCACCAAAATCAAACCCACGCCCCCCCCCCCCCCCACCCCACCCCACCCCACCCCACCCCACCCTATCCCACCCCACGCCACCCCACGCCACCCCACCCCAAACATCGTCCAAGTCAGAAAAATTCAATTACCCCAAACATCGTCCAAGTCAGAAAATTCAATTAATCACCGAAAAACTCAATCTTTTAACTACAAACATGTAAATATATCCTAAAAGAAAAAAAAAATAAAAGAAAAAACACATGATTCATAACATAATATGTTGTAGCAAAATAAAATCAAAACCCTCTTTCAAATATGATAATATTTTATTTTATCAAAAAAAACAAAAAATGATAATATTTAAAAAAATATCAAAATCAAATCGATGTCGGGGCAATCACATCTATTGGGTCGCCAAAAGTTCTCAAAATCAACTACTAGAAGCTTCAAATCCACCCAAGAACTATTGCCTTCGTTTTGGAAAGAAACCAAAAAAATAAAAAATTTATCGATCTTTCAATAAATCACAAAATAGTGGTTTTGAGGGGGTTTTCTCACACTAGAGGCCATGGAATTTCTATTGGGGGTTTAGAATATCCCCTAAAAGGGGGAAAATTTACATATTTTACCGTCACCCAAGGGTTTTTTTCACCGCCCGTAAGTTGTCATGGGGCGCCACCAAGGCGGGCATCCAAACAATAGCAAAGGCCTGGGTTTCCTTCTTACCTCCCAAGATCCAATTTTTTAATTAGATTATCCTCCACAAGAGGGCTCTTACATTGGACCAGCTGCAGCGCAAAGGCTTTTCCTTACCAAACAAATGCACCATGTGCTTGAAAGCCGAACAGACAAATCAACACCTATTCCTTCATTGTGAGGTCGCAACAGCCCTGTGGACCAACATGCTCCCCCTTTTCAGTACTTTGGGTCATAGTTACCGGAATCTCTCTACTGACCTTGTGTTTCCGGTTATGAAATCCGATTCCGCACTTCCGTTAAGGAATCTCCATGAAAACCATTTTTCATAACCAAGACAACTCGATTCCTTAATTTCAAAATCTCGATTCGACACATCTTTAGAAACCATTTTTTGGAACCAAGGAAACTCGATTCCTATATTTCAGAATCTTGATTCAACACATCTTTAGAAACCATTATCGGAACCAAGGAAACTTAATTCCTTAATTTTGGAATCTCGATCCAACACATCTTTAGAAAGTTGAACCCATTAATTGTGGGTAGAAGTTCCCAAATATATGGAATATAGATTCCATCGAGGATTAAATCTTGATTCCACGTCAATTGGAATAGAAATCTTCCTTTGAATGCTTCTAGTGGTTGCAAGGTTTCATTATTTTACTTGTGCCACCCTGGATGGCTATTAAAATATAACTGGTATATACAACACATACAATTAAAAGTAAAACCATGGCGTAGACATAATCCTATTTTGTCTTTATAATAATGAAGTCAAAATCACACTTTAGAAATACGTGTCTTTTGTATTCAACGACCATAAGTTCAACAGTCAACACAATCACTTTAAAATTTGGGAAACCTCTAACAAGAGACATCCAATACAGGTTTTAAAGTTGATGAGGCTCAAGATATGCTTGTGGCTTCCTTCTCCATAAAAATGAAATCTTGATTCCTGATAGGGGTCGTCAAACACATTCCATAGTCCATATTATTGTAAATCTCTATCTCAAACTGGAATGGATCTCTTATCCATATAATTCAGAAACTTGATTCCAAATATGTTGGAATCACGATTTGAAGCAACAATATATCTTTGTTCCACATATGTCAGAAACTCGATTCCATAAATATCGAAAACTCGATCACGTATATTAATGAATCTTGACTTCTGGAATGTCGATTCCAATGGTATGGGAATCTTGAGTACAAGGAGGACGGAATCTCAATTCCATGTGGATGAGACTTGAATCGATTTCCATCAAAACACGATTCTCAAAAACTAGGAATCTCATTCCTAGCGATTCCTATTGTACGGGCAATAATTCCTAAGACAGGAATCTTCTAGCCGACTGCGATTCCGCGATTCCGATTCCTAAAACGATTCGGGTTCCCAAGCGTTTCCAACAACTATGATTTGGGTTACCCCCTCAAACCATCCCTCATCTTTTCTCTACTTGCCTTGGCACCCCTTGGGAAAAATCCGGGAAACTCCTTTGAAGGGCCTCCATCTTAGCCACTCTATGGACCATATGGTTAGAAAGAAATTATAAGACCTTTAGAGGGGAGAATCATCTATGTTCTCATCAAGAAGAAATGATCCCTTGTTACTTTTTGGGATCTCAACCATAAATTTTTCACCAACTACTCCTTCACCGACCTACACCATCACTGGGAGACCTTGTTCAATTTCACAGCCCAAAGGATTCACTGACCCTCTTTATGGAGGCTGCCTGAGTTTGGGGATATCAAATTGAACCTCGATGGTTGCTCGCTTGGCAACCTGGGCCCCTCAAGTGTTGGAGGCATTTTTTGAGATTCCGAAGGTCTCAACATCCTATCTTTCTCCTCGCCGATTGGTTTTGCAGACTCCACTATTGTGGAGGCTGTTGCCCTTCTTGAAGGGCTTTGTAGATTTGACACAGAATGGAGTACTCGGTTAATGGTTGAGGGAGACTCTAGAAACACCATTATTGGGGCCTCTGGAGTAGCCCCATGAGCGTAGAGACTAGACCACATTTTTGCGGAGATAGCTCACATTTGCAGCACTACTAGGGTCTCCTGGAGTCACATCCATAGGGAAGCCAATCACGTTGTTGATGCACTAGCAAGGGCAAGAGCTATCCTCAACACCCCCTAGGGGACCGCAAGCATTTCCTAAGCTTCCTTCCCACCTTTTATCATCATTGGTGTAGAGCATTTTCTGGGCGCCCCATGGGCCTTTTGTACAAGGCACCCATTCTTTGGGTTTGCCTATATTTTGTGCCTAGTCTTTGATTGTAACTGTTTAGACATTAATACAAAAATCAACTTATTCAAAAAAAAGAAAAAGAAAGATGATGAATAAACTAATAGCTTGTGTTGTTGAAGACTCCCTGAAGGTGAACTCCCCTATGAATGGTGGTTGGACTCAAGAGCTACTTGGCACATCATGAACACCAAGAACAACAACATCATAGAGTTCAAAGAGGAGAGTGAGGAAGCCAGCAAGCTTTATATGGACAGCTCATCTATCATAAATATTCTTGGAGAAGGCACCATCAAGGTTGGTTGGTAACATGTACGAACTTAATCTTGATAATAGAATGAATAGGTCATTTGCTAATGATGAGTATTTTAGACCCGATGAAAACTGTAGGATCTCTTAATTATTTAATGAATTGTGTTAAACCCGATATAGTTTATACAATAGGAGTTGCTAGCCTATATATGGCAATATTGGAATGGAGTATTGGGAATTTGTAAGAAGGTAATTGGATATCTTAAGGCTACCAATCATCATCATCATCATCATCACCAGAGCCTTATCCCAACTATTAGGGTCGGCTACACGATCCTATTTTGCCATTCTGATAAATGCTATGGCACTGAGGATCTAATCCTCGGACGCATTACTGATGCTAATTTGGAAGAAGTTGATGAATATAGATTCACACCAAGATGGGTATTTAGCTTTGCTGGGCATGTGACCAAGGGGAAGTAAGAAGCAACTCCACTATGGAATTAGAATATATTGTACTATTTCATGTTTCAAGAGAAGAGATATTCTTAAGGCGCTTTCTTAGTAAAAATGCCACTAGCGAGGTCAAACATGTGCCTATAATAATTCATTATGATCCAGTGGCAAAAGTCATTTCTAAACACCCATTGTACCGTGGAAGTCAAAGTGGAAAACAAGGAGACAGGATTCACCTATCCTCCTAGGCTCCTACTAAACTAGTGATTACTAATCCACTAATAAAGGGTACTCATATAGACCCATTTGAAAGGAGTGTAGTGGCCATGGATTCATGCGCATTTCTAAGTCATTATGATACCAATCTTAGTGGCAGGCCATAGTGACATATTGGAGCCTTGCTACCCATTTGGAGAGTCTTTATGATTATGATGACTGTAGGATTTCGTGAGTAGCCCTTGTGCTTGCACTAGCCTTTGTGGCATAATGTATATTCTATCCTTGGTGATATTACCCGCATTCATGGCACTGGTGCCAGTGTGACACCTCATGCCATTACCTGCCCCTATGGGATTCCGAGTCTTTGTAAGTTGATGACATCTATGTGGCACTTTGGACTTTTATTCAGATGAACCCAGTGCGGCAATCATTAACCATTCTACGGTCAGATGAAATATTAATCATCAAGTGGCATCTTAGTGAGCCTATAGCCTTAGTTGCATGAGCATCTTAGTGATGCAATGGTATCTTAGTGATGGAGTAGTTTCTTAATGATCATTAGCCTCTGCAGCTGATAGTTTCAGCCTCCAAGATTGAGAAGGTTAGGTCATTTCAGCACAAGTGGTGACACTCCCTTGGAGGGAGTGTTATATAGTTGAACCACCATCAACTAGAGTGCATTAGCACACATATTACTCATTATCTCTAGCCGCAGGAAGTCGATGTGCTAGTCAGGTAATTTGTGCAGCTCAGCATCTCTCAGTATGGCTCACTTCCTTGATGGAGATTCACCATTTGGCAACGGCAGATGTATAGCATTACTAATATGGGGTGTTGGACACTATTTATTGTTGGATACTTGTAAGGGAATTCCTTGATTTAAAAGCATTTGCATGAAGTTCGTGAGGTGGTTCATGATCAATTGATCATGCACTACATCATGACAGTAATGAGCATGAGAAAGTGTGTGGTTGCTGCGATTAAGTGGATGGATCATATGAGTAGATGGACTGTTGAGGATGGACAGCTCAAGTGATCATGAGAAAGCTCCTTGTACTAACAAGTGAGTGATATATAAAACCAAAATCTTGACAAGACAGTGAGAGAATGTTGGGGCGTTTCTCCATGGTCTAGGCACATAGAGAAAAAAAGGAAAATGAAAACTTCTATATTTAACTTACTGAAACTATGCCTTTCTAAAGCTACCCCCCAAAGTCATTGATTTTGGAGGAGCCATTTCGTTTATTTTGGTTCTATTTTGCATGTTATAAAACACTCAAATAGATTTCTCTCATCTCTATTCATGCATAAATGCAAGGCTCTAAGGTTTGTCTTGGCAGCTGAAGACTAAGAATACAGAGTTTAATTCAAGAATATAGGTAATAGTACAGTCCAAAGGAGACCAACCACGCTCGTGATGTCTTCTCCTTTACCTCATTAAATCAACTGATACTTGATATGAAAATACCCTTATGGCCTCTAAAAATTTGTTAAGGATGAGAAAACATCAAACTAGCCTAGGCTCCAATCTAACGCTTCCTTCAGTAAACCTGCCAAAGCCTCAACTGCAAGCAGCTGTTCAACAAAGTAAAAAAGTACACCATACTTGTTTCTTTAATAAAGCAGGACATTGGCTACAACAAAAGCTGGTCCTCCAGTGATCCTTTAGACTCTCGATGCAGCTGTTTATCCTCTTTAGAAAAGAGGCATAGGCCTATGATGGGATTGACTCATTGGCAAAGCATCCATAGTTCTAGCTGAGGCCTCAACCATGGGTATTTCATAATCTTGACAAAACAAAAAGGGCCTGGCCACTGATCCTTTCATCCAATATAAATCAAGACAGTGCTGTAAAAGTACAAGTGGAAGAAGACGATTACCATGAAACAATCTCACTTTGCAAAACAGTGAGGAGGTAATGTAATCAATCAACAGTCAAGAATGTGCCCCTTGGCACAAACAACAGGTCACCCCATGGCCTGTTCCCAAGGAAGGATTCGTGAACTCCCAACATCATTCCTTGATGGAGCAAGTTATGCAGTCTTCTCTTCTTTTCTTTTTGTCTTTTTTTTTAAAATTGTTAACTGTTGTATTAATGAAATGGATATACAAAAGATTGAAGCACCCACAAGCCGGATGTTCATATACAAAAATTATGTAGTCTATTTTCTCTATATATGAGCATCAGAGCACGAGATATCATGACCAGCTTGAAGCAATAAATGAGCTTCCAATAATGCAAGGTTCAAAAACTCAGCTCAGGCTTGTTGACTCAAGCCCTGCCCAAGCCGAGTAGGTCAGGTGGGTCTGAGTGGATTTGCCTGGGCAGTGTTCAGGGACCAAAAAAAAGGGCCTAAAAATAAAATTCGAGTACTCAGCTCAGAAAGGCGTCGAGTCGAAGTAACTCTGTCGAGTCCGAATGGAATCAGCCGAGTTTTTTATCACTACTATAATGAGAAATAAATTTCTTATGACAAAAGCTTTTCCTGGAAGCAGCAGGATGCTCTTCCCACATCAAACAAATCTCTTTCTGGGAATTTTTCTCCATTTTGAGTTTGTACGTCAAAATTTATTTGTGTGAATAGGGATTAAATAACCATCCTCCAGTTTCTCGAATGCAACCGAATTGGTAAGTGAGAAGCACCAATAATAAGAATAGACCAATAAATTCTTAAGCTTCTAAAGGAAATCTTGCAAAATCTTCAGGCCCAATATAGATTCTAGCGTGAACCAAATTGACTCTACATTTCCCCTCACTTCACAAATAATAGAATATGAATGCGTTAAAGTTCTACATTTCTTCATTTCCAATTGCCTGTGAAATTTCCAAATAACCTATGTTCTTCTCAGTTCACCGAGCCTGATTTACTATAAGTTTCATAAGTAAACAATGTTATCATCCACACAAATGATAAAAAATCTTAATTTGGGTTCACCCACAGATAAAACGATACTGTTAATCCTGAAAATCATCATAACATGCAGATACAACAACATACATCTTATCTTACAAACCCATCAGCCCATCTTAGAACCCAATTTCTAAACTGAAGTGAAAATGAAAATAATCTTAAGAGACAGAAGTCCTCAGTAAAGGGCGATGAGCATGCGCAGAAGCAACAGTACCTCCATTTCAGAGCCTGGAAAAGTCTATAAGCTTCAAACATCAAATAGAACATGAGTACTACTCTGGTAAGAGGATAGCTGTTGCATGTTAGAAATAATTTCACAATTTTGACCACATCAAATGCTTCTTATACTCTTCACATAATCAAAATACCAAAGGTTCTACTATTAAAAGGTACCAACAAATTCACAAACAAAATAGAATTAGAACAACGGAAATAACATTCGGTTTCATAAAACCACAAAATAGAATTAGAAGAACAGAAATAACATTCGGTTTCATAAAACCGGAGTTTAATATCAAATAGGAACTTGAAATAATCATACTCATTCAGATATTGGTTCACCAGCTCAAGCTCAATCGAGAATAATTATTACAACAGAGATTTGCAATAGAAACCATAAAAACAACAGAGAAAAAGATAAAGATAGAGAAAGAACCATGTATAAGCAGGTGGGTGGTGGAGACCTTGCCTTAATTCCACCAAAACAAATCAGCAGGGACTGCAGGAAAGGGGAAGATGCAAATGGAGAGAGAGAGAGAGATCTGGGACGGAGAGACAAGTAGGATTATGACTTTAAATGGAACCAAAATTGAAAGGCGGCAAGCAAATGGAGGTGTAGAGGAGAATGGGCCAAGCGGGTCTGCATGACCCGACCGCTAAATTTTCCCTTCGGCTACGTAGGCCTACCTAGTGGTAAAAAAAGGTTTTATTAGGATTGTACTAGCTATCGAATGAGCGGCGGTCTAGTCTAGTTAAAATAGGTTTAATTAATTATTAATCGAAAAAATTTTATTAGATTTTATATATATATATATATATATATATATATATAAAAGGTGGGTTTGTATAGAGCCTAGGCTTTAAACAATCAAATTAGAACCTACCATCATATAGTGTCGAGAAATATGGTTTTAATATTGAAAATCTTTGTGATAGCCTTAAAATATATTTTTATGTTTATTTCTAAAGTTTAAAGTTTCAAAAGTAGTGTAGGTCGACATATTTATGAAACTTGAAAATCTTAAATATTGACGGTCTAAAATGCTTTATAAAATACACTATTTTCAAAATTTGCAATCCATTTTTTCTCATGTCCATACATCTTTATGTCGAGATGATCAATTTGAAAATATTTGAGCATTAAAACAACTTCTTCTATTGAAATTTTTTAGGTTGGCTCAAATTTGATTGTTTAGAGCCTCATCTCTATATAAACTTTTCCCTATATATAAATAATAGTTTCATAATATGTAATACATTAAAAATTGCCCAATGTTGTTGGCATGTCGAACTAGTTGAAATCAGTATGTCGAACCGGCTGAGAGCAATCAAACATTAGTTCTTACCGATTTTTTCTTAAACTAGATTTGCAGTGAAACAACCGATCGACAGTCCTATCGATCCGATCTCATATTAGGTCTGGAAAACAATGGTAGAAATAGTTTAATATATGCTAGGCCCAGCTAGGTCTGGAACGGGCAGTGTAGGCCAAGAGCAAGCCCAAGCTTTGGCCAAGGCTATGTCCCCTTGGACCGGCTCTTGTCTGGGTTGGGCGTCTAGAGCCCCTAGCTAGGCTTAGGGCAATCTTAACCTAACCTATTACTAAAAGTACTTCCAACCTTAACCTAACCTATTACTAGAAGCACTTCCACTCTTTCAGGGATGGCAAAGGCTTATACATGGAGACTGATTTTTCTTGGAAAGTAATAATAGGAAATGTTTCAGTTCGGAACTTGAAGGTCTGGATAAGGGGTAGTTTGGAAATATAAAAATTATGACAAAATGGGACTACAATATAAATTATAAAATATGTGGGATTTTTCAATATAAAATATACAGGAATTTTTTTACTTAATTTTCCCTTTTCAGAATGCAGGATTCATGGGACAAACATTTATAAATATTTTATTCCAAAAATATCGTCATTACCCTCGACAAAATCATTGAGGGGGTGACAATAGCCTAGTTAACACTATGGGGTTTTTAAAATTTTCATTTAATTCAGGTATTTTCTCAAAAATATCCTTAAAAATATCTATATTGCCATATACAGAGTTGAAAACAATAGACAAACAAGGGTATTTTAATAATTTGACGGAGTACTTCTACTTGTTCAGGATCAATCGCATCACTAAAATGTCCCTACTTGTTCTTGTTTCGCATTCCTGAATCATGGCAATTTAAGCATTTTTAAGATATGTTTGAGGAAGCAATTAAGTGATATAAATTTGCTCAAATTGCCATGGTTCAGGAATTGCTCAAATTGCAAGGGACAAAGACAATCTATTGTATAGGATATCCAGATACTACAATTCTGCATATGGGACAATAAAGGACAAAAGCCAATCCATTTTAGGCTCATGGGTTCCCCTCATTTGCATAACTAGAAACCAAAATACATTGATCTCATTCAAGATGGTCAAAAAATCTTCTAAATGTGAAATAGACAAGTTCAACAATAAAATACCTGCAAGATAAAGAGTAAAAACAAAAGAACACCATAATATGACAATATTTTACATAATTCACCACTTCAAAAGAGTTACATCATAGACTCATCAAGTCGAACTCCACTATCAAAAATATTATAATTTTGGGGTCACAAGATGCATATCTCTCTCTGAACATCGGCAAAAAGCCTTGCTGATTTTTCCCTCTATACCCGCTCCCCCAATCAATAATGTTGATCAATCTCCATCTTTTGACTGCTGCATTATTGGAAGACAACATTGACCACAATCAGATGACTTTTTTTATTTAAAAGCGAAAAACTAACCAATCCAAAACCCCATGAAAAATTGCCTCTCGCGGAGATGATGCCCCTCTCTATACGAGATTTATCTTGCTGATGCCCTTCTCTATAGAAGATTTATCTCTCTCTTGGAGATTTATCTCGCTGATGCCTTTCTCTATAAAAGATTTATCTCTCTCTTGGAGATCCCTGTTACCATTTTCCCAAATGGTGACAACTAAAAGGATTGACCCCCCTATATAGAGATTATTAGGCTTATTTTTTACTCCCTAATAAACCACATTCATCTTTTCCCTAAAGATCATAATACCTCAAACCTTGCTAGGAATAACCAGCACAACTCAAGTGTGCCTCCTAGTTCTGACATACTAAAATGCAACATCATAGTAAATTTCTGTTGACTAAAATAATAAGAGACCCAAGAGACTCTTTGAAACAAAATATTAAGTTTGAAATTGAGTTTGAAAACGCTATACAATAATTTGTGAATATTTTGAAGCCAACACTAGTCACTGAAGATCAATTCCATTTGAAAAAGAAACTGATCTAGAGCACATAAATGCTCCAAATCGATCCTTTCTCGGAAATGGACTCTCAAATGCCCATTTCCGTAAGTTATAAGTTTTCAATATCTCAGCAACGTTTTTCGTGTAACTATTCACAAAGTGAATCATGATATAAAATTTTTGGATAAAGAAAATCCTTCTCAAATTAAGTTGTGGGTCTGGAACACTTCATCATGTGGTTGGGCTCGACCATGCTATGTTTTAGTTGAGGTCATTCCCTTTTACTTTTTCCTTTCTTTTTCTCTTGTGTCTCCCTTTTTCCATAGTACTCAAACACAACATCGTCTAAGTTTCTTTAAGGGCAATGAATGATGGTATTACACACTTTTACAGCCGCTGAACTTTTAAATGACCATTGATACAGTGGAATTACTAAGGTTATGACCCTTGATGATCTTCTTTCAGTTTTTGTCGATGAAGGCATATTGAAAGATACTTTCGAAACGAATGTCCACTTTTGTTGTTGGGTCCTTCTAAACCTCCTTTTAATGATATTTTTGGTCTGGGTGACTAGGCAAAAAGAGCATGGAATCTTGTGTATGAACCGATTGTCAATTTCCGAGGGACACATGGACCGCTGAACAGAGGTAGTGGTTCCAGGTCAAACTTTTAAAATTCCTTTCTAAAATTCAAACAGATATAGAGGCTCATGAAATGTTTTGAAAACGATTCCCTTAGTGCTACTTCATGTTCTAATGACTCCTTTGCCCCAAATTTAATTCCTCAATTAGAAACCAATCACGTGATAGGGCTTTTGCCATTTCAAATGAGTTAGATTGGGGAAATTACTCTATAAGGGCTTGGAAAAGATTCTACAAGTCCCACTAAAACGAGTTGATGATGATAGGGATAGGGATATGACTAGCAAGGAAAAGTTATCTTTTAAAGAATTAAAAAGTAAATTAAAAAAAAAAAATTCTCAAAAAAGAATTAAGATGGAGGTGGGTGGTGTCTAGGGAAGTAGATTACATCAAAGAGGAAGTAGTACAAAAAGAAGGAACGGGGTTTCAGAAGGGGGGATAGATATAAAAATAAGGTAAGGGTTCCATGCAAGTAGTAGAGAATATGAGGCTTGTGTCCTTGGGAAGATTTTGCACAATATCGATAAGGATTTCTTTTTTAATGGAAGAGAAATAGTTATTGGCTCAGTAATTATTGATAAGGACCATTGGCTCAGCAACTATTGTGCGCGGTACACAAGACTGAGTACTAAGTACACTTATGTAGTGTTTTGTACGCATATGTTTTGGAGAACATAGTGCAAATTGCATGGTGTGTAGGTGTACAACACATGTCCTAAGTGCAGACATCATTGCTACAATTTGCACACGAATAGTGCACATTGAGTGGTTTGTGTTGTGTACAGTGCATAATATATAAGACCGAGTACTAATTGCAATTATGTAGTGCTTTGTGCACATATATTTCGGAGAATGTAGTGTAAATTGTATGGCGCGCGGGTGCACAATGCTCATCATAAATGCGGGCATCATTGCTACACTTTGTACATAGATAGCTCAGATTGAGTGGTTTGTGTTGTGCACATTGTGCAATACACAAGACTATTGAATCCATGTTTTATGATACATGAGGTTGACCTTTGGTACACCCCTTGTTCAAGTGATGAAGGTTTTTAAGGACCGTATCCAGGCTTCAAAAGAGAAAACAGAGCAAAGGATACTATAGTCAAGAAAAATGGGATGAAGGATGATGCATAGTCAAAGGGGGTCGTTGCTCGGCCTACTCATTCTTTAGCAAGAGTAGCTGCTAGGTGAGCATGTAAAGGAAGGGGGGCATTTTTGATAATTAGTGATGAAAGTAGAAGAGAAGAAGAAGATGATGATGATTCTACATCTGTCGGGAAGGAGTAAGGGTGGCAATGGACCGGGTGGCCTGGCCCGATCAGTCTGGCTCTAAAAAATTGGGGCTTCGTGACCCAAAGCCCAGGCCAAGGCTAGGCAAGCATGGCTCAAGGGTAAGGCCATACGGGGCCTGACTCGGCTTGACCGTCTTTTTCTTTGTTTTTTCTTTTGTTTTGTTTTCAATTTTGTTTGGCACATCTCGGTTCAGCCGGCCTTTATAGGCTTAGGCCAGGGACTTTTTGGCCCTATCAAGGCCGGCCAGGCTAGGACCAAGGGTGGCCTATTGCCACCCCTAGGGAGGAGTTTACCGCTTGGCATGAGTCTACTTCTACTTATAATAGAGATTATTAGTTGGAATATCCAGGCACAGGAGATTTGCGAAGAAAACAAATTTATGAGAAGTTTGGGGTATGGATCTATTGGTTTTACAAGGATAGATGCATTAGGGGTGGTAGGGGCTTTTTAGGTTACACCGTGAACCGTGTTTTCAAAAAGCTGACTCTCTCTCTAAAAAAAATAGGGTTTTATAAGTCAAAATCTGAGCTTTGTGATCACCAGTCTCATGACTTACCTCTTTTCATATCTAGGCTTGGCTCTCACTCTCGCTTCAACAAGTCGCTTTCAATTCAACAGCTCAGAGTGTGTCATAAAGTTAAAAAAACAAATTGATAGCTCTGTGTCATAAAGTTCGAAAATTTTCTCGACACCTTATCGAAAATTTTCTCCCTTAGCGTGTATCTTAAAGTTTAAAAATTCTTCTTTGGGCTTTGAGCTCGATCATTGCAATAACCCCAGCCACCCCATTTTACATCCAACAATCATAGTTGATTGTGACATCTTTGTAACAAACAAATAGTCTTATGTATGCTTTTCCATTAAAACACATGCTTAAAAGTTACACCCCTTATTTTAATGATACAAGGGTACAGCCTAAGTTCATAACTAGTGTGTAGATTCAACATCTATATGCTTATGTGCAAGGTTTTGCACATCAAAGCATCTCCCCTTTAGGGGCTTCACAATAGTGCCTTTTGTGGTTGCCTTGAGCACATGCAGCATAGAAGGTTGGGATTGTATGAAGAAATTGAATCCAAAACCTGTTAGATGGATATCCCATGAACTAATAAGCTAGGAACCTTGTTTCATGGAGCTTCCAAGCATTCAGTAACGAAGAGGAGCTAACAAGGATAGGATGATGAGGTTATATCAGGAAGGGATTCCTTGTGGACCTCAGCTGGTGGTATGAAGCAATCAACTGAGAGGCCGGGCACATTGAAGACGAGATCCTCGATAGCCCACGCCTCCTCCATTCGTGTGGTTGCGCCTCCAACCTTGACACCATCTCCAAACCTTGTTATGGTCACAGAGGAGTGGCCTGAGTGCGCAACCATGATGCCTTCGATTGCTCTGTAATCCCCAATTGAGGAAGCAATCGTAGTCTCCCAGTATGTAGCCTGAGATCCCGGGGGCTGTATTCGAGTGAGGTAGGAGTCCTCTAAGTGAACTAGTAACCCGCTTCGTTGGCTCATGTAACCCACTAGATTGTGCTTGATGATCTCTGCTGCACTGTCACTACGCTCCACAAGGGCTTCTCGATCAACTGCCAATTTCAGCATGAAGCAATCCTCATCAGAAATCTGCTTCTCTCCGACATAATCGGCCCCTAAGAAGGTGGACGCCACTGTAAAAGGATCCAGTCCCTAATCAAGTTGCCTTTGTGTTAGTTTCCAGGGATTTTCTACACAAATATATGTCCAGTCTTTTAAAGGAGAAGAAATTAACGGTATATTTATTTTCATGAAAGACTATTTTCATATAAAATAACTCCACTGTATGATTAGGTGTGGGAGTTTTTTCACATTAACTTGCGTGAAAAAATATTGAGGGACCAATTGGTATGAAAAAACTCACACACTTAAACGCATCAAGAGTTTTTTTGGGTGAAGATTTTCACCTAAAATACTTTCACGAGAGGATTTTCATGCGTACCAAACGTGCTATAATTCTTGCTGAATCTTTTTGGTATTAAGTAAATATTTTTAAATATTTTATTTTTATAAAATTTGTTCCTAAAAAGAAATAATACTTGTTCCTCATGGTAATAATGTTAAGTTAGGACCCTGACTTGAAAGATTTGGTGACATATCAACCGCATTGCTTGGTGGGGACACTTTGTTGTTGAAAATGGATTTTTTGAGCCACGTAGGCACCATAATCACCCAACAGAAATGAAAAAGAGTGAACGGTTGTGAGGAGGGTGTAATATATAGGAAATTTTATGTAGGAACCATAAAATAAGGAAAAATATACATGAGACCATTTATCTTAAGTACAAGGTGGTCACAATTAATCTTGACTATTGGATGTGAAATTAGATGACTGCATTTATTCCATTGACCAAGCTCAAAATTTAAATTTTCTTTTTCGAATTTTGTGACACACCCAAGCTATAAGATTTCATTTCGGATGGTTGTACATAATAATTGTGACCACCTCATATAAAAGGTAAATGGTCTCATTGTATACAATCCCATAAAATAAATGTGAAATTATTGTAGGTTCCACAGTTTAGTCAATGTCTTTTTTCTTGTGATTTTGTATTTCATTTTGCCCTAAGTTCAATATTTCAAACATCAAAATCATTTTTAAATTTTTTTGTTCTTCTGATTTTATGTACTTTATAGTAGTATGATGCCCCAAATGCTAAAAAACTACATTGCTAGAATTGCTTAATATTGGAAAAAGCCACATTTATAGAATTGTTTAATACTAAAAATATTGTACACCCTTTTAAGATAAGGGTAGTTTGATGTTCCAAACATTAGACAACTCCCCACTTATGAATTTATTTTTTAAATATGAAATAGTCCGATGTCTCCAATATTGGATCACTTCATTTCATCTTTCTATCTTTCTTTATTTAAATGCAGCTCAATTTTGTTAAAATCGAACGGCCCAATAATTGGGGCTTAAAAGCCCTAAGGTTGCGATAGTAGGAATTTGAATGGGGCTTTTAAGTGCTAATTTCCCATTGCGGTTTGATTTTGACAATATATAAGAAAAAGAAAAGAAAAGAAAAGATGAGATGCAGCCCTATGTTCTATATATCAGCCCTGTACAAACTTTTTTTTTAAAAAAGTTATAAGTATGGAGCGGTCTGATATATGAACTATTGAATTGCCCCAACATAAAGGAAGTATGATGTTTTTAATATTAGACTGCCGAGCTTTCCAATATCTGGGACATCATACTGCCCTAGAGTTCAAAAAGGATGGCTTGATATTTGCAGTACCGAAATGGAGGCACAACTAGAACCGAAAAAAAAAAAAAAAGGACTTCGGTGTAAAATTTGAGAAGTTGTGGGACATGCAATACTTCCGCATTATTTCATGGTCTTTAAATAAATTTCCTAATATATACACTTGTAGATACATCTCTCTCATGTTAACTTAGAAATCTCTCCAAAATTTATCGATCATAAAATTTTATATGTTAAAAAAATGATTTTGACTATATATTGTCCATGTATTCTAAGAAGAGTACTTCCATATTTCATAAAAACTCTGAAAAGTATATTCAAATATTAAAAAATCTTGTTTAATCCTAAATATTGGAGATAATTTAAACTTATAAATATGCCTTTGTTTTTTTAAAGGGATTGTCTAAAAAAAAATCATTTATCTTTATTTTAAAGAGGTTACAATTGTTCTCACTTATGAAATGTCAAATTGGATGGTTCAGGGTGAGTAATTAAGCTCGATAATTGTTTTTGTGGAACTTTGTGTCTATTCAATGCCACTCTTACAAACACCCATTTTGAAATCTAAGGGACAAGAATGAGTGCGACCTCTTTGTACAAAAAGTAAATGATCTCGTTGTAGACAATCATTCTTTTAAAGGAAAATTATTTTATGCTGGCTGGACCGCATTTCTACATATGCGATCCAGAAAGTGTAAAGCATCCATCTTAAAAATGGATACAAGTAGGTATTCCATCTAAAAACAATGGAAATTAATGGTCCAAATGTTTTCTTACTATGATTATTATTTTTAATTTTTAAAATTTATTAATTTTTTCATATTCATATTCATGATCTCCATGTTAGAGATTACATTATGTCTAAAAATCCATCTCAAAAATAGATTTATTAAAACGCCCCCATTTCTATATATGTGGGTTTGGCCGCATAGAAATCGAGCCCTTTTTTAAATGCTCAAGCAACTTTTTGTTAATGTTATTTTTGAGATCTACAAGGGTATTTGTGGTCTGTTTATGTTGAAAAATAAATAGAACCTCGAAACTCCGCTAAATGCTCTTTTGGTGCGAGAAAATTCTTTTAGGCCTTGAGAATCTATTTAATTCCTTGATAATGAAATTTGTACTCCAAAAATAGTGCAAATTTTGGCAGATTTGTAAATACTCGACTATCTATTGCGTGTACACTAATTTTAGGATTTGCAACGTACCTTTACCCTTCCAAAGAGACAAAGTCTATATAAGGTCTAAACCTTGTATTATTTAGTAAGGTGAATACCTTATACTATTTAGCAATGTGCACATAAAAAATCCTTTAGAAGAGAGTGTTTTAGTATTATAAATTCTTTCAATTGATCATCTTGACCTCGAGATGTATGAATATACAAAAAAAAAAAACTTAAGTCCTAAATTAATGCACCTCGTTACAAGTTATCTGAACCTTTATTTGTAAGATTTTTATGCATTTATAAATCGGATTGAAGTATACTATTTTTAAAATTTTGAATTTCATAACTAAGGATAGAATCACATCTCTAGATAAAATTTAAAGATGTGCTTTATTTCTACGGTTACAAAATAGGTGCTTTATATAAACCTCAACAATTCCTCACTCTTTTTCAATTCTATAATTGTCGAAGTCGAAATGATGCACAAACTGACCAAACATATCGCGGGGGGACTCTTTTATGCAATAATGATGGGTGAAAAAAAAACTCCAACAATATTAATATACAAAACACCAAACAATTTATTACCCTACATCTACTGCTCTTTGCACGTGAGGATTCCTTGTTTTAATGAGCAGGTCGGCCAATAAATAGATTTGTTGAAGTGTCCTAGTTCAAGTGGACTGTAGGGGTAGTACCCGATCAGGTCAAGATGGACCCTGACCTTGACCTGACTGAATGTCACATGGACTTGGACCAAACCTAAACTTGAGTTGGGTTCAAGTGATTTGGACCGAACCCGACTTAGACTTGACTTGGGCTAGTCCAAGTCATTTGAACCCAAACCCGACTTGGACACTTGTCAAACTCGATCTGGATCGCTTGATTTGGCTAATCGGATGAAGCAAAACCTATTTCCGGGTTTTGAATCGACCGAAGAAAGAGAGGTATCTCTTCACGTGAGGGAATGATCACACATGATCAAAGGCGACTTTTTCATTACAGGACAGAATTCTAATGAACGTAAGGTGACTTTTTCATTTAAAAAAAAAAAAAAAAGAAAAGAAAAGGAAAGAAAGAGAAAAGCCTTCTTAATGAACTTATCTAACAAAAAAAAGTTGAGGTTGGTGGAACTATTTCCACAGGAATTTCCCCAGTAAAATTATAAAAAAGGTGCCTTTTTCATGATATAGATTATAGTTCTTAACTGAAAACTGTCTTAAAAAGGAAAAAAAAAAAAAAAAGGAAAAAAGAAAAAAGAAAAAGCTTTAGAAAAGAGAAGTACTGCATGTGCACCTAGGTATCTTACATTTGTTGGACAGTTCCCCAGCTGGGGTAATCTCAACGAACTAAAGGAATTTATTTTAACCAATAATATAATCAGCTCATATCCTATGTTCCTGTGGGAGCATACTGTGCGTCTCCTCCCTCACTCAAAACACCTACTTGGGGGAATTATTTTAGTCTAAAATTTTGAGAAACTCATAATAATTACTAGATTATTTTTAAAAGTTTTAAGTTTTTTTATACTTAGATCTAACTTTTTAAAAATTAGATGGTCTCTATTCAATCTTGAGGCATTAGTTTTTTTTAGTACATAGAGAGTTCATTTCGGATTTTTTAGTACATAGAGTACATAGAGAGTTCATTTCGGATTTTTTTTGTGCTGATATGTTATTTGAGATAAAAAAAAAATGTCAGCAGGATATATTTTTCCCAAGGGAGGAAATAGATAGTATCTTCCTGCGGGACAAAAAAATCTTACATAAATTTATAAGTTCAAGGAAATTCAAAGTTGCTCTCATTTAAAATACATAGAGAGGCAAAACATTGTTTTTATTTATTTACCCAAAAAAGATGTTTTTATTTTTGTTGGGTGGTTTAGCTAGGGTCCGAACCTTGAAGCCTAAGCTGCAAGTCCTTGTGCCCAAACCACCGAACCAAGAGCCGAACCAGCCAAAGCAAAAGAATCTCGAAAATTCCCAAAGGAATCAATCATGTACTTTTTTTCATCTCAAAACAGTTTTACAACACTTTGATGGAATCTTATTACTATGGTAAGACATTTGTGCTTCAAATAGTATGCTAGCCAGCCCTCAACCATCCAATGTCCACCTCAGACCGTTTTGTACGGTTTGTGGCTCACGGGGAGAACACTTTCAGAAGATTAAAGTGAATGTTAAACTAGGGTATAACATTTGTGCTTCTAATAGTATGCTAGCAGACCCTTGACCATCCAGTGCGCTGATCGAGGGTTTGTGCACTTAGAGGGAGCTAAGCATACTGTTTGAAACCCAATTAAAAAAAAAAAAAAGATTGTATACAATGAGACTATTTACCATTCATACAAGTAGGTAAATAATAACATACCTGAAGGATACGGCGGAGGGGACGTACGCCACCCTTGGCGGCGTGAGAGGGAAGCCAAGGGGTGTGGCGCCACGCGATCTTGCCGTCGCTGCCGGCCACTACCTTGTGGGTGCCAACATCCAGCTCCATCAGCCACTTCTCTGGCGCCATTTGCCATATAACAAAGCACCCTTCCTCCACCACCCCACCACCACTACCTGATAAAGAAGAAGACAACGTATACGATGAATTCGCCCCACATTCTACTTGTACCATCACCATCTTCACTTTCCCCATTACATACATGTTCTTGACAGCCTCCTCCGCCCGTTTGCACCCGGACGCCGCCTCAAACTGCCGGATTATGTATTGCGCCGAAGAGTTCACCTGCGCAACCACCGCTGAGGTTTTCCTTTGTGTGAGCGGAAGTGGGGAGAGAGGGCAACCCAAGACGGCTAAGAGGATCTTGAGGTTGGATTTCTTGTGAGAGAGAAGTGGTAACTGCTCTTTGAGCCACTCCATCCAAGACCTCGAGCTGCTCTGCTTCTTCTTCAGGTAGCTGCTTGCATATGGGGCGTGGTCCAGGGGATCAT
Organism: Amborella trichopoda; assembly: GCF_054954075.1. Taxonomy (NCBI): domain Eukaryota; kingdom Viridiplantae; phylum Streptophyta; class Magnoliopsida; order Amborellales; family Amborellaceae; genus Amborella; species Amborella trichopoda. The sequence goes on along the minus strand of NC_142338.1, from coordinate 11,798,095 downwards.
CCTGGTCGGAAGGACCCTCTGTGAGGGGAGCCAGGCGCCTCCTGGAGCCCATCATGGAATTTTAGAGAGAGAGAAAGTAATGAGGGGGGAGAGAGAGTGGTGAGTGATGACGGTTTAAAGGAAGGGGAAGAAAGAAGGGTGGGTTGCAGAAGCGGCTTTTAAGGGAGGCAACCGCGGGTCCAGCGGTGGGCAACCTCCTCCATTATGGTCTTGAATACGATTGGTTGGTGGTAAAAATAAATGAATGTTCCGTTTACCGTGTAGAGTGATAGAATGGTGCCAAGTTTATTTAGAGAGAGAAAGAGAGGCAGGAGATTTTTTTTTTTTTTTTAAAAAACAATTACGAAAAAAAACTCAAACCATATGCAACTTGCCTCCAATCTAACTGTTCTTCCCACTTTTTCCCCCAAAATACAATTTCTATAGAAATACTTCTACGATAGAAAATAAAAAATACCGAAATTACCCTCCCGTACTTTTACCTTATGCATCTCTCCTCTATTCCACCAAAATAGAGGCTCCGGCATCATGTAAATGCGGTCCGTAGCTTTCCAGCCCTGTGTAAATGTGATCCGGCAATAGGGCTCCAATAGTATGTAAAGTGCGGTCCGATACGATAATAGGGCTCCGGCATATGAAAAGTTCGGATTGGTATTTGCAAATACAAAAGGTGGTCCGACAGGAGATGTTACTAGATTCCACGGCTTCGACACTATCAAGAGGGTGTTCCGACAATACTCAGTTTCGATCCCGTAGTTGTCTTAAGGTGGTTTAGCACTTTGGGCGCTCCGACAATGTGATAGTGTGCTTCGATATGGTAGTTGTCTTAAGGCTGTTCAGCACTTTGGGTGCTATGAGGGTGTGATTGTTTGCTTGTGCTATTGGGTCCAAAATGATTTTTGTGTATGAGAATTTGTATAGAAAGATTGTTTTTGGGAAAAAAGGTGTGAGAAAAAATTTGGTTGGGGTAAATTGCATAGACAATGCGGTTTTTTTTTGTTTTCCTGCCATAAGAAAGGTTTGCATAAAGGGCAAAAGTTTATATATAGCATAGGCTCTAAACAATCAAATTAGAGTGTACCTCAAAAATTTCACTAGAAGAAGTTGTTTGATGACCAAATATTTTCCAATTGATCATCTCGACATCAATATGCATGAGCTTGAGAAAAAAATGGATTTCAAGTTTTGGAATGGCCCATCTTGTAACATATATTTGGACCGTCAATTTTTTAAGTTATTTAAATTTTCAAAGATCTGCTCAATCTACACTATTTTTTAAGCTTTAAATTAATAATTAAAGATAAAAATATATTTTAAGGTTAGTCAAAGATTTTTAGAATTGAAACTACATTTCTCGATACTATTTGAAGGTGGGCTCTAATTTGACTGTTTAGAGCATGCAAACCATACGCCTATATAAGGCCACAACTTTGTACAGTGCGCCAACATTTAGAAGAAAAGAGGGTTTAAAAAAGGATGGGGTTTGTATATAGCCAGGCTCTAAACAATCAAATTAGAGCCTACCTCCAAATAGTCTTGAGACATGCCGTTTCAATATTGGAAATATTTGTGACAGATTTAAAATATATTTTCGTTTTTAATTAAAAGTGGTGTAGATCGAGCAGATCTATAAAAACTTGAAAATCTTGTAAATTGACGGTTCAAAAATACATTACAAGATGCACTATTTCCAAAACTTGAAATCTATATTTTTTTCTCATGTTCATGCATCTTGATGTCGAGATGATCAATTTGAGGATATTTACACATCAAAACAACCTCTTCTAGTGAAATTTATTAGGTATGCTATAGTTTGATTGTTTAGATCCTAGACTCTATATAAATTTTCTTCTTTAAAAAATGGAAAAAGTTTTTATAAGATGTCAACCTTATACTCTATAAGTAAGGTGCACTTAAACATCCCACTAGAAAAGGTTGTTCACGTGCTAGAAAACCCCCAAGTAGATCATCTCGACCTTGAGATTCATAGACATGAAAAAGAAAGGTGATTTCTATTACTAAAAATAGTTCATCTTCTAACACATTATTTGGACCGTCCGATTTCAATATTTTCAATAGCTTATAGATCTACTAGATCGTTACCATTTCTGAAACTTTAAATTTCATAATTTGGAGAAACAATAAATTTTTCATATCATTGCAAGGCTTTGTAGCACCGAAACTGCATTTTTAGTATAGTTTTGAGGTACACCTTAATTCAATAGTATAAATTTGACATTTTATACGGACCTCACCCTTAAAAAATATGACCAGATATGCACGAATATAAAGACATAGGTGTGGTTTGTACAAGAGCACGGCCTAAAGGATGAAAGTAAAGCTCACATTCAAATAGTGTCAAAAGATGTTTGGAAATCTTTGTGATGACCTGAAAATTTATTTATATATCTAATTATAAAAATCTAAAGCTTTAAAAATAATGTAGGTGGAGCAGACCTATGAACACGTGAAAATCTTGAAGTTGACGGTTCAGAAAATGCACTGCAAATTTACAAGATGCCTTATTTCCAATATTTGAAATCCATTTTTTCTCATGTCCATACATCTTAAGGCTGAGATGATTGATTTGAAAATTGTTGGGCATTGAAACAACCTCTTCTAGTGAATTTTTGAGATGTACCTTAATTTGATTGCTTAGGGCCTCACACACACACACACGCACACACACACACATACATACATATATATATATATATATATATATATATATATATATATATATATATATATATATATATATATATATATATTAAAAAAGATAAATAATTTTAAATCCTAAAAATAATAAATATTATAACTGAACAATCTGTTTTAATATTTTTAAGTATTTATAGATACGCTCGATCTACAACATATTTAAAATTTAAAATTTTATAATTAGATTTGAACATAACTCTCAAGCTATTATGAGTTTTTCGATACCCAAACTAGATCTTTCAGCAAAAATTAGATGTAGGCCTTACTTGTATAGTACAAGATAGGCACCTTACACAAACATCACCCCATAGAAAATTTATACTTCTAGAGTATTTTCTAGTGAAAAATACTATATTTCCTGGCCATATTTTACTAATTTAATTTCTCCGGACAGAGCAACTAACCTCATAAAGAAAATTTCAGACGCATTCCACGTACGCTCAAGAGGAAAAAAACAACCTACGACTAAAAGCAAATTTTAGAAAATTATATTTAGAAAATCATATTATTTTTAGAAAATTATCATCCAGATATTTTTAAATGAGATCCAAAAATTTGAGATTTACAAAAACCTCTTCTTCTATCCAAGGGCATAATTGTACAATATAATCCCTCGAGAACATTCGATACGGGATCTTATTACATAAAGATTGCTTTTCGAGAGATGGACTGGACGCAGGGCGCGTTTTTTGGAGAGCTCATTAATGACCACCCAAATGGGATCACGGAATGTTTCTCTCCTGTAGAACCGCGTCCTTGCAAACCAAGTATGGATTGGCCTTTCCCTCTTGGACAAAGTAGTCTAGGACAACAGCCATCGATTCACTCAACAAGGCAATTTTTTCTTTTTTTCTTTTTTGTATTTTTTTAGGAATGGGTAGTGGGGTACCTTAAAGTGATATCTTAAGTTTCATTCTTATCACGGGTTGTATTATGATTTTTTTAAAAAATTTCTTTTTCATTTTTATAGGAATGGGCCGTGATCAAGGTGGTTTTAAAATTTATTTTTCATTTTTCTAAGAATGGGCCGTGATCAAAGTGGTGGGGTACCATAACATGATATCTTGAATTCTATTCTTATCACGAAAGATAGAAGTTGTAGTTGGAGCAGCAACAATATGGAAGAAAAAATATACCATGCATGTAGAACAAGGGTATATGACATAATGTCAGACATACACTATCCATTTTCAATGATGAAGGCTCAAGATTAACCGGGGTAAATAAAAAAATTATGGTGGTCACCTCCATTGTAGAAAGGGAAAGTATTTAATAGTGTTGTTTATAGTTGGTACAAGAAGGTCACAATTATACTAGTGGTTGGATGTGAAATTGGACGACTAGAGCATCCCATTGATCACGTAAAACTTTGTTATATATCAATTATGCATGTAACAATGGCGCGAGTGAGCCTTTAAATCGACATAGAGGAAATTATTCATATCACTCACATCGTTAGAATCATTTTCGATTAAAAAAAGCAGCCAACATGTCCAGAAAATCATTTATGTAATTGGTGGCCGAGTTCTCACCCATTTTCCCAATAAATTGGAGTTCATGGGTGAACAGACACACAAAATATATGAGAATTAGATACCTTTTGAAGCCTGATCACCCTCTTTATGAATTTTCTCTTACTTTTACATGTGTGTGTCTCCCTTTTAGGAGACAAGATTTTGATGATCACAACCTCAGGTCTGCCTTATAGTTACTAAAACCAGCATACAAATTCACTACATAAATCCCCAAACGTTGGACATGAGTTGGACATGACCTGCTAGTTACTTGCACATAACATGGGATAGAGCCCCTTTTCTTGAGGGAGGAGAATGAATTACAAGTAAGGGGAACTTCATGGGGTTATGAGAGAGAATGGAGGGAGAGGGATCATCCTAGCTAGCACATAACATGGGATAGAGCCCCTTTTCTTGAGGGAGGATAATGAATTACAAGTAAGGGGAACTTCATGGGGTTATGAGAGAGAATGCAGGGAGAGGGATTATCCTAGGAGTTTGTACTTCCCTAAGGTCCTGTCTCTCCCTTAATCTCATTGAATATTGCTCAAAGATTCTCTCATCATCCGAGCCTTATCCCAACTATTGTTCAAAGATTCTTTATTTTTGATTAATTCCCATTTTATATAAATGTTTATGTAATTTTGAGATTTGGTTTTAAGATTCTCTTTCTATTTCTTCTACGACTAAAAATGTTTCAAATCTCATAAAAGTCCTCTGCCCATGAGGGGCAGACCTCTTAAACGCAAGAAAATTAAATAATTTGAACAATGGTGTCTTTATCTCACTCACTGGTAATAATAATAATACCATGAGGTTTTATGAGAAATACAAATGCTAGGGTGTGCCCACTGGAAATTCATCGATTTCCAAATAATAAAGCATTACATATTGCTCAGAAAAAGTTAAAAGGAAAAGGACAATAAAGTGTTCAATGCAGGAATAAATTATTGAGGTTCACAAATTGATCTTATCCACATGAACAATGCTACATTCTTCATCAGAAAGTGACGAAATCGAGTGGATGAATAAGAGGACGGACACTGTTCCAGTCATAACTTACTTCTTTGAATAGCAAGCTCTTTCTTAATTTGATCTCTCAAAACTCTTCTCATCAATTTGTTAGAAGCAGTTCGAGGGAATTCCGGAACGACTTTAACAAAACTCACCTATACACATAAGAATTCAATTTGCAAGCTATAAACAGTCACAAAGTTACTATGAAAAGTTAGAGTGGGCCCACCATTCATGTAAGATGCCTTTGCAAACCAAGTTAAGGAGATGTAATAAGAAATTTAAAAGGGGGAAGCAATAACAATTGTGTACCTTAAACAAAGGATTGAGGTTTCTATGGATGGCCCTCGAAAAGTTTTCTTTCAACACCTTGACATCTGCACTTCTTCCTTTCTTCAGAACAGCTAATATAACTAACTGTTCGGGTCCCCCAGCTGAAAAACTTATCGCTGCAGTCTCCAATACATTGTCATCGGCTCCCTCACACGCATGCTCAATTTCAACTGAACTAGTCTAGATACACAGACAGAAAACCAACCATCATAGTAACTTAAACACATTATGTCTCCATGGAAGTGCATTCATAAGGAAAGTGAGGAAGAGGCATGAGTACCTTTATGCCACCAAGATTCATAGTATCATCAGCTCTACCCTGCACTATGTAATACCCCCCAACAGTTCTTTTTATTATATCTCCATGCCTCCTAAGTTGCTGGAAATGAATATCATATAGTTGAGTGAGTTATGTGCAGCTTCCTATGGCCATTATAAAGGGATGGATATGCTTGAAATGTTTTTGAGAGAGAGAGGGAGGGAGGGAGGACTTTGATTCCATAATCCTACTTCATAAAGTCTTTCACAATATATGGTCACCTAGATACAACAAAAATTTAATGCACAAGAACATGGAAAAGGCAAGAGCAAACAATTCAGCAAAAGTGATAAAACGAGGATATTGCGAATATAGATGTAAAGATAGGTAAAGATTGGGAGTACTTGGAAGCCTACTGGATCATAGGACCATTTATGTTTTGATTTCCAGCAACTTATAGGACAATAAATTACTCCCATAGGTAAAATATAATCCTCAATTAATGGCGATGAAAATATTTGGAATCTGACGCCAGAGTAAGAAAGAGAATATGGCCCTGCTTTTGAGTTTGTCCTCTTGGCCTAGTAGCTAGGATACAATGATCATCATCATCCAAGCCTTATCTCAAGGATTTAGGGTCAGCTATGTGTTCAGAATTCATGATAAGATGTGGCAAAGTTTTATATTGACTGCCAAACTAACGCAATCCACCTCTTTTACTTGGGCTTGGGACAGGTTAAAGGAAGGTTTATGCTCCTCGCCCTTATTAGGCATTATGATTTTGCTCCAGCTCCTTATAAAATTAAAAGAGTCCTACTTAATTTTGCATAGTTACAACCACTTCATCTCAAACATACATAATAACTTTTTTTATGAGAATTGTGGCTTCCTGTTTAAGCCCATTCTCGCGGCTTCCAAAACAGCATTTCCCATTAACAAACACATGAAATGCTACCGTAACTGAAAGCCGCTGCTCCCATCTATCAAACACACCATCAGCTATATTTTCGCATAAAAAACATGGGCAGTGGCTAATCATTAATCTTTACCAGCTTCCTACGTCATTTTACATATTCAATTTAAAGTGAATCTGGTTCCATAGGGTTTCATTATAGTAACGTACTTTATTTCGAGTTGTAGCAAGATGGTTTATTTCCAATGATAGCAAGATGGTCCCATAGCCAACCACCAACTACCGTTATATTTTTCTCCAAATTCTTGTTCAAGGCTAGGAATGGTTACATCAGATGTGAATATGCTAAGACCTTTATCCGATCGCCTAACCTTGAAACACGCTCTCTGTTAGCCTCTTCTGATCATTCTCTGGCGACGTTCATCTCGAGTTTGGTCATGCAAGTGAAAGTGATGTGTAATAGAAGAAACAAAGTGACAAAAACAGCATCATTCTCAAAATGATTCTCTGGTTCATTAATCTTCCCACATTTTAGATCACCAATGGATACAACACTATTCTCAAAATTGAAATCAAAGATAATCTACCAGAAGAACAAAAAATTAACATAGCCATTGAGAAAGACAAAACCAATTATAAGTTCCAAATTCCCTGTAGGAAAAACATAACTAAAAATTCGGCAGACGTTCTTCCAGAAAGAGACCATTATCAAAGGAATCTCAATAAGATGATTCTCGTCACTAAAGGCAAAACAAAAAACTTCCATTTAAAAGGCACAATATCATGAGTTCATAACAGGCAAGACTCCTAGGTTCAGAACTAAAAATTTCCCTTAGTTTGCAACTTATAGCAGGATCATACCCTTACATACTAAAAGGCACAGCAATGACCATACATGTCACACAAGGCACACAAGTGACAATATGTAACGTTTCAATATGACTGCTATCTATTGTCATTTTCTTGTTGTGGAGTTTAAGTGTAGCAATTACCTGTGCCCTATATCTGATACAAGTGCTCCAGTAATACAACATACCGCTAGAGAGATTCTCTATTTTTTCTGTGTTTCATCTAATTTTGGATGAAGTGTGGGACCTTCCAACTTGCAAGTTTGAAATAGCTCATAATTGCAACAGCTCCACTTCCCACAGATAGACTTTCCCCTATGTTTTTGTCATTTATGATTGTACATCCATATGTTCTATTTAAATTAGGGAACTGAGTTGATGTTGGAACTTCAGAAATGTTTTGGCCTTGCTTGGTAACATGATTTTCTACTCTTAATCTATTTTGTGATATGTCCTTTTGTACAACTCAAAGGGGCCCATAGCTGTTGTAATTCTCAGTCTTCTCTATGTAAATTGGATAGGGGACCACTTCCCCACTGATTTGGCCCCCCCAAAAAAAAAAAAAAAAGAAGAAGAGAAAAAAACAAAAAATATACGAAAGGTTTTTGCAGGAAAATTGATGTCATATTTTCCACCATGCAATCTATCGACCTCTTGCTTGACAATGATTGTCTTGACTTTACATTTACTAGAATCAAGCATCATGTTGGTTTTGAAAATACTCGACCTTGCATAGGTTATGAACTATTAAAATTTAAGTTATACGCACTGATCATCTTCAATTTCAATCCCAACTGGGACATCACTCATAAGGAATTTTCATAGGCATTCAAATCCAGAAAGTTAAGCCAATGATTGAAAGTTGCATACTGAATTGGCTTCATTAAATCATTTTTGTTCTGGATTTGGCCAGAAACAGAACATAGACCTATGAACTTTAGTTTTTACAAGACTTGCCTAAATTTAACAGTAGAAGATAATATTCGCAATCCTTGCTTTTATGATTAGATTCCCGTGATTTATTCTAGAAGAAACCAAGGGAAAAACTTGAATTAAACATCTGACATCAACAATATAAGAGTAATAAGAGAACAGAGACATCCATACCATTCCTTTATAAAATGGCATTCCTTTGAAGTAAATGTCCTCATGATCAGCATTGAGCAACCTATCAGTAGCTCCCATGTACACAGGATATAAGCCCACTTCACCCTCACATGGTTGATCAGCTGGCTGTCAGTTCACAGGAAAGGAAATCAGGGAAGTGTGTTTGTGAGAAGAAGATAACAAAGAAACACAATTGGAAACCATCTAACCAGTACTTGAAATATTAAATTCTTACATAAGGAATCCCGTGCTCATCAAGGATGACAAACCCTGTGGACATTGATGGAGTGCTAAATGTTGCCAAAGCTTGTGGTTGCAGCATGCTCCCTTGAATGTAAGAAGAAGCAAGTTCAGTTCCTCCACAGCATTCAATAACAGGTCTGTAACAAGCCCGGGATGATAACCATAGATCATCATCAACATTAGAGGCTTCTCCAGTAGAAGCAAATGCCCTGCAGAATAAATTTCATTAATTTTATCAAGATTTCTCATATTATTGTTTCTGAAGACTAGTCCCGACATGAACAATACAATTCAGGCTTACTTTATTTTTGTCCAGTCAAGGCCTTCTGTGCATTGAGTATTCTTCCAGAATTTCACTAAACTTGGCACAGTACCCAGTATAGTGACACCCGCATCCTAACAATATTTAAGGAGAAAAAGCGCCCTAAATAATTTCTGAAGTATAGAAAAAGTAACGTTTTCAAGATATAAAAGGCCAAACAAGTACTGCTCAAGCTAAACGCTACCTGAATAAATTTGCAAAAGCCAAAGCCAAGAGGGGATCCATGGTAGAGGGCAAGGGTGGCACCATTTAGAAAGCATGAGTATAATAGTATTGGACCCATAACCCATCCCAAATTTGTTGGCCAGCAAAATATGTCACCTGATTGGAGATCAATATGCGCCCATGAATCGGCTGCGCATCTAATAGGAGAGAGCTGTGTCCACGGAATAGCCTTTGGCTCCCCTGTACAAGGCAAAGTGGACCACACAAACTGAAATTGATGAAAATGTAATAATTTTACCAACACTAGAAGTAGTAAATTGATATATTTGTTACCAGTGGTTCCCGATGAGAAAAGAATATTTGTCAGAGATTCAATGGAACTATAAACTGGAGAATAATAATCTGGCCTGCCAAGATAAGAAGTTTATATCAGTAGTTTGGCAAAGAGCTTGAACTCTGGGTGGGATTTTAAAACAAGAACATCCAAAGGGGTTAAAGAAAAAGCAATATTTTTGGGCTAGATATGTCGATTGAAAGAGAACTTTAGATATGTCGATTGAAAGAGAACTTTCGGTCATTGCATATGAGGTAAGAAGATGAGTTTTGCTTATGAGCCTTCAATAAAATATTAGAAACTGCACAAATACCTCACATAGATCACATACCTTGGACAGTGACAGGCAAGAGAGAGAAAGTTATGCCATGTCATATCTTGCTCCCTCAACTTAATGTCCACCTCCTTGCCCATAGCAGGAATTACAATAGCCTTGCAGGGACTAGCTTCCATGACCCGACTATCAATTAATACGAAAAAGCAAAGTTGAGGGGGTTAAATGCCTGATTAAGTTACATAGCTACAGACTGATTTAAATATGCAAATTTGCCCATACGGTGCATCAAATGCAGTTCAACTTCATTGGTAATAAAGCTGCTCCAATCATATGTTTTTTCTAAGTACGATGTTGATGTCAATAGTGGAGATTATTTTGATATATTCAGTATACAGCCAGTCTTTGAACAGTATTACAAGAAAAAGGTAAGTTAACATTTGAAGAATGTTTTTGCTTCTGTAAGGTGCTCTTACCTATATAAGGGAAATTTCCTTTGTCCCCTCAAGATATAGTCCTGAAAAGCACATAAAGAAAATGACAAGGTTGCATTATTCAAGAATTTTTAAGACTCTACATGAAGTGAAAATATAGAATTTTTAAAATTTGAAAGTATTTCCAAGCAAAAGCAAGCACCGAATACATGAGAGCAAACAATTATGTAAAGGGTGTTGAGCATATAGCCTTTGATTTCGTGGGTCTCATTAATATCCATGCAAGTTAACCACAGCTATCCGATCATCATATTGGCATTGACTCGTCTTGTTATCTCTGGTATAAGAAACATATAAGCTGGATCATCTTAACACCTATTTTCAAACACTAGGTACAAAAATAATATTGATTTCTATGCTCAGGAGATTTGTTAATGGTTATTCTAGAAATCTCTACAAGTGCTACACAAGCTGTACAATTTGGAAAAAGGGATTCATGAGAATAAATATTGTCAGCTGCATAATTTCCATGTCTCTGGTTGACAATGATCAAGATTGTGCCATGCAATTATTTTCGGCACTCAAACTCATCAAAGCCCTTGTTTCCTTTGAGCTGCAAAGATTATCTAAGCTTAATATTATAGAATTCTGGGATTTTTTTGTATAAATTTTTCCTTCTGCTAATGCTGGAAATCTACAGATACATGGATGTGAAAGTCGAGGTGGACGCCCTAGAATCTATTCTAGATGTGCAACATAATCAACAAAATGGAAGACTCCAAGTAATCAAAGATTTCTTTTATTGGCAAGTAGCGAATGATTTCTTAAGTACCAGCCATGTGTAAACAATAATTGGAAAAATCACATTGCCTATAACTCTTTTGTGATACAATGACTTGGTAACTGCATGCTTGAACAGTAATGAATATGATCAAGATGGTGTTTTATGTTCCATTACTTAAAAAATCTCATTAGAAAAATAATACCTGTGTGAAGATGCCCTTTGCTTTAGACACATGCAGGCGTGTTGAAATTTCCTTTGCTGCAAAACTGTCTGCAATGGACACGACAACAAATCCCGCTAGAACAATTGCAAGGTATATGACAACTGCATTTACTGTCATTGGCATATCTATGGCAATTGCATCACCCTTGGAGAACATGGCATCAAGTGAATTTGCCACCCTCCTGTAAAACGAAAGATAAGCATCTCAAGGTGCACATAACCATGTGGAAATTCAGAGTTGTAATGAAGCAGGGACGCTTTTAAATGCATTTGAACTTATATATCTACTGTAACATTTCATATTCCATAGTCCAAACTTACATTACTTGACCTCGCAGTTCTCCCAAAGTCATATGATTTATGGGGAAGTCATCAAGATTCTCGTCTCTCCATAAAACAGCTACACTATCATCATGCTTGTTCAGATTTTTCATTGGCAAGAGACAACACTCAGCAACATTCAGGACAGAACCTTGCAACCAAATGCCCCCATGCCTTGATCTGTCTCCAGTATTGAGAATACACTCTGGATCTCTATGAAATGCGAGTGAAAGTTCTCTTAAAGCAATGGACCAATAAATCTGCAGTCAAACATTTGACAAAATAAATAACCATCAATAGAAAAAACAACTCACAGAAGATACCTTTATTAGAAAGATGATATCTACTACTATCATTAAAGTAAAAACCCTAAAGTAACTGTCTTTTGGCTCCACGAACACAAGAAACAAAATGATTAAATGGATTGTTTCTTTACCTCTGGATGATGGACTGAGAACTGGTGAAACTCATGATAACTTGTAATGGGATCACAATATGAGTGTCCTAGAAGTTTTGGCCCATGAGTATCCATTATCCGCCCCAATTTTGTCATTTTGGCAGATGACCTGTAAGCTTGATCAATTGGTTCATGACGATTACAGGAGAATATTCAGAAGTTCATTGTAATGCACAAATTAGTTCAATTATAATGCCAGGTTTGTCTTAATGTCCAAATTTATGGGCTATTGACTGGTAGAATAGACAGAGAGAAGCAAAAGCTGCCCTCCAGGATTAATGTCCATCCAGGTTTGTTCAAGAGTATCAGAACTATTCTAAGCTTCAAAAATAATTGGCCAGTGAACATTCCAGTGTATCTATTGGCAGAACCTAAGCATAAACAGTAGGTTGTTGTTGGTGCATTGTTATACTGGAATTAGGATCCCAGTAATCGTTTCTGTGCATGCTATATAGCATTCAAGAGTGGCCATGGTTGCAACTAATTCAGAAATTTCAAAGGAAGTGGGTGATTACATTGTATACAGTCCAGCTGTCTACAAAGTAAAATATAAAACAAATTAATGGTGATTTGCACGCATGCATGGTAAAGCAGTCTAAACCACAGAGAACTGCAACAGAAAGTGAACATAAAGTTGTTCTATATAGAGCTGGGTTCATCTTCTCCAATGGCTATTCCATGGAATAAAGAGGATAAGATGGCCATGTAAATAAATTTGAAATTCTGAATTTTGAGACATGAATCAATTTATCACCCTTTTTCAAAATCTTGTCCAGATTCCATAATAGTTCCATTGTGCAGTGTAAAATTATGCCATTGTGTGCATTACTGTGCCCAACAGATTTTGTCCAGCCCTTCATTGGGCTCTTGTCATCTCAGGTAATATACGATGTAACATTTTATTACATCAATTATTTGTAGGTAACTATAGACACATTACAATGTAACATTTTGTTACATCAATTATTTGTAGGTAACTATGGCCACATTCTTTTGAAAATTCCAAATCATATCGGTTTATAACAATTAGAACCTAATGCATTTTCCCAAATCACAATTATCCCAGCAATCTCCATTGGTATTTGTGGTGAGCAATTTTATTTTTTTCCTTAACAGTTTGAATTGGCAATTTGAAACCTGAGGTCATCTGCAGAGTCATTGGTCATCTTGCTGATGTCACCACTAGAGGAGGCTGCAATTACAGATCAATGGAAGCCAACAAAGACATGGTGGGGGGACAAAAGATATGCGGAAGTTAATGGCAAGAAGCCAATGGTCATTGATGTAAGTCTACTGAAAAATCAAGGTGGATGACCACATGGTAACTGAATTATCAAGAAGTGCATTTTACATTCAAATAAGAAATTTTGACTGGAAGCATATGCAAATAGTGCTGGATAAGAGTCTCTTCGGCATCTTGTAGCATCCTTCATAAACTGATTAAGAATCCTCCACCCATTGCTTAAGTCCTAATACAAGGGAAAGGCATAATGTTCAGAAACTACAGCCAAACAAGTTCATCTAGTTTGGTTTCACATCCTAGGTATTAGTCCCGAGGTTATGTTCCCATATTTGGAAGATAAGGCCAGAGCAATTACTAGTGTTCTAACTATGAAGGAGACAGTACTGCTAATTGAAGGTCATGCAACGAATTACAAGGCTATGAACCAGCTCTGAGCACTCATCAAACAAGGGGGCTGGTGGCAGGGGATGTATAGAGTATGGGTAAAGTAAACTTGCTGTTGACATTATGGCACAAGTCAAATAATGTCACAAGTTAATAATACAAAACATTTCACCTGTATTTATCGTTATTTAAACACACAAAGACCTTAAAGCAGGGATGCCATGGATATCAGGCTATTTCAGCATCATAGTCCCCGTGGTTTCTAAGGTCGCTATGATACCTTCGCTGCTAATACTATGATGGTCTTATTCGATCACCCATTTACTGAATAGGAAGAGAATGAAAAGCATCAAGGATGCAGGAAGCTAAGTATAGAAGGAACAAATCCATGGGCTTGACAAAAGACTATGCTATTTAATGACTCTTCAAATATGTAACTTGTGAGATAAGTCCAGCATAAAATTTATTGTTTCATGCTTACCATGATCATTATAAAGCACCATTCAAATATCTTCACAATTCAATAAAAGAACACATTCAGGCTAAAACTGAATGAAAGACCTATGTGATCTTTTACCAGGGAATACATTTTTTTTTTTTTTTTCTTCACCCCTTTCTTTTGGCAAAAGATCACTTACATGTGGTCTTTATTATAATAAGATAAATTTCAAAATAAAATTAACATAACAATAAAACCAAGATCTTAACAACTTGATGCCATTGAAACAACTATGCACTATGTTTGAGAATAAAAGATAAGATTGCAAGAAACAAAAGGACGAGTGCCGGAGATTACCTCAACCGAGCTTATTACACCCCACACCGAGTCACCACCACCCGATGACGTAGGATCAATGGTCTAGCTTCAATCTCGAACCGAGAAAACAAATTTCGGCCAAGCCACACCAATGGAACATGAACCCCTTTATCACAAACTCTAACCCTAGGTGAATTCTATTAGCAACCTAGTTTGAGAGAGATGAATTCTCTTTCATCCATAAATCCATATTTGAGAAATAGGAGAGAAGAACTCTATAACCTAAACCTTAGGTTCTTTTACCATGTGGGAGAGAGATCAAACATGAGAGAGATAAACTTTCTTAAGAGAGAGATAAAAAGATAAGGTGTAGAGATTTTTTGGTAGAGACAATATCTTTTTATAGGTTTGAATAAGATTAGGGTTTCTTAGGGTTTTCTTTGGCTTGCCTCTTCTTGTGAGATTGAATATAGACCGTCGATCAAAGGTGACTTGTGGGATGAGAGATCTGAGCCATCCATTCCATAAATAGGCTATCAACATTATGGAAGGTGCATGAACCATTATCCCCCTTTTCTAAACTATTTTCTCATCAATAGAAATTAAATAAATTAAATCTAATCAAAATATTGTGCATACTATAAAATAGCACAAATCTACTCAATCTTTCCACAAATTCTTTCAAAGATATATCAAGTCAATATCTTCCAACCATATGGCCACATGCCATATCACCAAAAAAATAGGAAAGAGAATAAGGGTGGGGCGTGCCACCCAAGGGAGGCACTCATGCGCCCCACCTTCTAAAAATATGGCGCGTCCATGTGCACAATGGCCCCCCATGATATTTTTTTATATTTAAAATTAATAAAAATATTTTAGAATATTATTTGAATATTTAAACAATTATAAAATCAATATCTTTAATTTTATAAATCCAAAAATTATAAATAAAATATCCAGGGGTTTATAAAAATTCAAATAATAATTTTAAAATAATTTCCATCATAAAACAAATACAATTAAATTAATTTGATAGGAAAAAGATCCATATTGTTTAAAAATCAACAATCATGGGGCACTCTACTTTCAACTGTGGAATACAGACCACACTTGCTTTATCAGACCGACCTAGTGTTTTCTATGACCCACAGTCCAAGCAGAGGCTTATTAGCGGGTCACCAAAGTCCGGTCGATGAACTAAGGGATCATAATCCCAGTATGTAGATTTCAGGTCCTCCCCTAAAGACGAGTCAATGTCACCTAAACCTGATGTGACCACAGCTCCTATAGTGCATAAGGGTATCTCTCGCACATACATATGCTTTACCATAAAAGGTGAATTTTTGGCTTTCTTGAACGATCTAACGATATACATGCCATGTGATGGCACATGGATGAGGCTTTGGCCCCCGTCTCTATAGGCCACCATCACACAGAAGGGCACACAGTCCCTCGGCTCACTCATCAGAGCATATTCTCCGACCTCATCAAGAGCTAACCCATTAGAACCCTTCTCGATTTGTTCTTTATACCTAGGTAACATGGTTTTTGATTTGTTCTTTATACCTAGGTAACATGGTTTTTTCCCAATCGACTGGCCTAGATCGTCAAGCAAAGTCCGGTATATACAAACACCGTTTGCTTAGTATGGCCCACGAGGGACCACATTAAGTTTATGTTCCACTCTATCATTTCATTGTACAAACACTCATATGACCTTTAAAGGCCACATGAACCCAACAAAAAGACAGTTTCTCGCTACCGATCAACATGGGTTTCCAAAATCTGATAAAACTACAATATGAAGAGGAGAAGAGCAACAATTGCATACTAAATTCTCTGTTCTTATGCTAATTGTTCCAAGCAATTGACACAAAATGTGATAGATTTATATTATGTCTCAAAGACCATAAATCCATGTTCAAGAATAAATTCAAAGTTAAACACTGAGTTAAGTTTGGTAAATCCCAAATAGTTGATGCAGTTCATAAAAATGAGAGAGAAAGAGAGAAGTATTTACAGTGTGGGGAACCAATAAGGCGGAGGTCCTCGAGTCGAAGAATTCCATTGCCTGTAAACAGAGTAGTAGAGCAACTGATGAAGTTGGTGGGAGTGAGAAGGGCGGAGGAGACGAGTAGAAAGCTTCCTCCACACCTCTGTCTCACTGCCCCCTGCTTCTGCAATCGCATCTTTCAATACCTGGTAAAAGGAAAGAGCCTCTGCAACAGGAAGCCCCGTTCCCACAATATCGTTGAACCCAACTTCTCCAATGCATTTCCCACCTCCTTTTTCGTCCATTTCAGTACCACCCCTCTCTCTCTCTCTCTCTAACCTTTCTGGATGATCAACTCGCTATACAGGTGAGGTTGCCGAGGGTTGAGTCTGCTTCTCTCTCTAGAACTAAGCTCAAGGCTTTACTGAAGATGACATTGACAAGAGAGACGATGATTCACGTCACGTTAAAATGGCCAGGGCCGTTTATTTTATTTTATTTGATAATATTACTTCATTTTATTAGTATAATCTTAAGATTACAAAATGAAATCCCACTAACAGGGAATCTAATAACAGAAGGGTGTGGTTTCTAAACAATCAAAGTAAGTTGACCCTTAAATAGTGTCAAGTAAAGTAGACCTTTAAATAGTGTTAGAAAGATGCCTTCAATACCGAAAATATTGGTAAAGACCTCAATTTTTTTTATCTTATTGTAAAATTTAAAGCTTAAAAAATAATATAGGTCAAATTGAATACTTCAAAATCTTAAAAATTGATGGTTCGAAAATGTACTACAAGATATATTATTTTTAAGACTTAAAATCTATTTGTTCTCATGTTCATGCCTCTTGTGGTCGAGATGACCGATTTAAAGATTTTGAGCATTGAAACGACCATTTCTAATGAAATTTTTAAGGTGCGCCTTAAATTTGATTTGATTATTTAAGGCGTCGACTTTATATAAACCTTTTCCTTAGCGGAATCATTATCAACTTTACAAGAGCTAGACTGTAGCCGCTCAGAATTCCGATAAGACCATGAAGAAATACCCTCATTTCAACTCTATTTGCTGTCTCACTTCCATAACGCCAGCAAAAGATAATTGCCTCATCTAAATTCTTCACTACCCCTCCAATACTATATACCTTCATCCTACTTTAAGAAATCTGCATTCCAAACTATATTACTTTCAGATCCATTTTTCGATTTTTTCCCCCAAAAATCCGGCCTGTTTTTGAACTTGAAGGTCCAAAATTTGAGAAGTCCAAAGTTCTAAATTCCAAACCTTGAAAGTCCAAACTTCAAAAGGTCAAAACCTTCGAGGTCCAAAATTATTTTTTCAACATGAGTTTATTTTAGACGTTAAAGATATGAAGTTAGCGAAGCTAGTGAACTTTTTTTTATTACTTTAAAACTTCAAACCTTTAGCCGATTCCAAAAATTGAGATAAGGCTTGGAGGATGATGATAATGACGAAAACGCCAAACCTTCATTTCTTCAAGGTCTGAAATTACTAAAGTTAATTTTTTGTTTTCAACTTGAAATCTTTGCAACTTGGGACCTTAAAGATCTTGTGTTGGGTGAAAAAAAAAATTTGGGACCTTGAAGTTAGGAAAATACATAATTTCGGAAAGAAAAAGTATACAAAGAGACCATTTACTTTTAGTACAAAGAGGAGGCCGTAACTATTTTTGTTTATCAAATTTCATAGGAAATGGTTGTAAGTGTACTTGTGACTAAATTGAAAGCCTAACATTTTTTTTTTTTAACTTCGTGATATATCTCAAGCCATTCAATTTGACATCTAATAGCTAGGGTTAATTGTGACTTATTTATACTAAAGATAAATGGTCTGATAGTACACAATCCTTTTGGGAAAATAGCAAAATCAAGGAAATATATAAACTAATATTAGAGGGTATTTTTTAATTAACGTTTATTTAAGGGCATATATGCATAAATTTTCTCTAAACTATAATTAAAGGGATTAAATTGTTTTACAAAATCATTAAAAGCTCATTGTAAGGTTTACCTTTTAAGTTTCATTTCACAAAAGTACTTAAAAAATTTTAATCCAAAAATTATCAATGGAGTTTATCATAATATATCAATAATATTAACTATTTAATATTTTACCCATTTTCAACTATTCAAACTTATCATCTTATTTCGACGAGCATTTTGAAATGAAATACAAAGAAATGGGTAAAATACTAAATAGTTGATCTCCATCATCTTATTTCGATGAGCATTTTGAAATGAAATAAAAAGAAATGAGTAAAGTACTAATAGTTGATCTCTTAAGTATATTTTGATAAATTTTCCAATTCTCTCAAATCACCCTCGTTGGGAATCCTAAATAATTTAGGGATTTTGGTAGCTGAATTACATAGCGGCTCAAGCTAAATTATAAAAAGGGGAAGTTTAATTGTTTAGGATTGGTTACACATAACTACTTAATTATAGTTTGTTGTTGCTAACTTTAACAACTAGTGGTATTTTGGTCATTTTGGGCTTCCATTTTTCCAACCCTAAATAACCACCCTCAAGTCTCGCAAAATTACAAAAAATGCCCTTAGTTAATCATGACTCATATTCTTCAATAGGGTAACTTGAGAATTTTTTAACCAATTATTGAGTTGTTACTTCTATGAAATTTTAATAAATAAACCCCGCATTAAAATTAATAAATGGGTTACCTTGACTCTTTTATAATGGAATTCAAGCCCCCTAATGACCTTTTTCTTGTTTTTACTTCAATAGTGTATACCGTACTCCTACAGGAGCACACTATATACGACTGAAGCTGAAGAGCCATAAAGGAGCATTTGTCCTGTCCAAATTTTCACGATCCACTTTAGTACAAGGATTTCCAATTAAAAAAAATTAGAATTGAGTCTTAAATGCCTTATATTATGTCTCACTTTCCAAAAATTGGAGGGTCTCTATTAAAGAGTAGTCAAACTTAGATTTGACTCTCGAAATATCGACCGATCTCTTTTCAATTATCAATACCATAATCTTAGCTTTTCACCCACATATAAAGTCACAAGCTTTTATCCACAAATTTTGGTATCTTAATGGTAGTCATTCATGGGGTTTTATCTATAGGATTTAGGGTTGGCAATATCCGGTCGCCTTGGACCTAAAAATGTAGAGTCTGGGCCACAAATTTTGGCCTGATAGTTTGGCTAGGTCCAATGCCAATCTGGTTCAGCCCTGCTTGGCTTGGCCCGACCCTATTTTTTACCTTGTTTCTTTTATTTTCTTGATTTATTGGCCCTATGGGGAAAAAGGTTGGGCCAATACCAAGTTACAAGAGTGTATCCATTCACAAATTCTTTGTAGAGGCCCTGGACTGGTTGATGGAAAAGACTTATAATAAGGTAGAGTGGAATATTCCATTAGAGATAATGAAGAATATATAGGGTGGAGTGGAATATTCCATTAGAGATAATAAAGAACATGGGTTTTAGCAATAAGTGGAGACAATGGATCTTTGGATGCCTATCTTCAACCCATTTTTCTATTCTGCATAAAGGAAGTCAGATTAGGTTATTTAAGGCTACTCGGGGTCTTCGCCAAGGTGACCCTCTCTCTCTCATTTCCTCTTCACTCTTTATGCTGAATGTTTCAGTTTAATGTTGTCTAATGTTGCAAAGAGTGGATATTTTTCGGGTTTTCAGCTGCCTAACGGAGAACCTTGTATTTCCCACTTGCAATATGCTGATGACACACTGTTATTCTATGAAGCTCATATTGCTCAGGTTAGCAATATTGCAACTTTCTTAAGATGCTATGAAGTTGCCTTAGGACTTAAGGTTAACTTTGGGAAAACAACAGTTGTTGGCTTAAATTGCAGTGATGAAGTGATAAGTTCAATGACACAGGTTCTAGGGTGCAAGGTAGAGAAGTTTCCGATCATGTATTTGGGAATGCCAATCTCGGAGGGCCGACTACCAATTGCAGTATGGGACAAAAGTCTTCAACGAATCCAAGTGAAGCTTGACTTGTGGAAGTTTAAATATCTCTCTTTTGGGGGTAGGATTACTCTGATTAAGACATGTTTATTGAACTTACCTATATATCAAATGTCAATCCTACAGATCCCTTCTTAGGTGGCTAGGAGAATTGAATTGATGATGATGAACTTTCTATGGGGGTCCTCTACGGAGACGAGGAAATTCCATCTTCTTCGATGGGATAGAGTGTACATGCCCAAAAGGGAGGTTGGTCTTGGGGTTAGGAAAATTATTGCTGTTAATCAAGCCTTGCTCTGTAAATGGTGGTGGAGGAGTTTAACTTGCAAAGATCATCTCTAGTACAAAATTATTGCTTCGAAGTATGGAGAGGACATATTTGGTATGTGGGTGGGTACAAGAAATAGGGTTAGGGGAATGTCTTCATGCTGGAGATCGATTTATAATTGTAAAGCCTTGATTCATAGAGACATTCGTTGGACCGTTGACAATGGCACCAATATTTCATTTTAGCATCATAAGTGGTTGGGGGGATGCTCTTTTGAAACTAGTTTTTTTCTTTGATTTATCAAAGAATGGCTAACCTTAATGATGTATTCTCTGACTTCTATGAGCATAGGGGTGATCATATTCTTTAGAAGATCAACCTTCCTTATAATAGAATTCTCGATGCTCTCTTTTATGAACTCTTTGATTTGCTCAGATTACTGGATGATGTTTATACCCGTCATAATGCTATGGATGAGGTCGTTTGGGAGATCGATAAGGATGGGGATTATTCGTTGAAGTCTATGTACCAATTGCTCTTCCACGATAGGTGGCGGTGGTCTAGGTCTGAATTTGCCATCGTTTGGAGGTGATCCTTACCTCTTACGGTACAAGGTTTTTTATGGCTGGCTGTTCAAAAGAAGGTGCTGACGGTAGATAATCTTATCAAGAGAGGGAAAATATTGCCAAATGTATGCCTTCTGTGTTAGGAGGATGGGGAATCTGGAGATCACTTTTTTCTGCATTGTTCTTTTACTTATCGCATTTGGAGTAGGTTCTTTGACCTGATTGGGATTACGATGGTAATGCCGCCAAGTAGGTATTTTACAAAATTTGACGATATGCTTACCTCGGATTGGCGTGATTATTTGACAAATCACTAGAGGCGTAATTTTATGGGAAATCTGGAAAGAGAAGAATAATATAGTGTTTGATGAGATTAGCTTGGCCTTTGAGATAATATGGGAAAAGATTTTGCATGCTATTTGGCGATATCTTTCGATTACCAAAGTTGACTAAGATATTTCGAAATTGGACGTTAGGAGAAATTTAAAGCTTTTGTTACAGCTGGGTTTTTTAAAGTGCAGACCAAAAGGAAGATGGGTGGCCTCGGTCTTTGGGGTCTTCAAGCTAAATTTCGATGGCAGTTCGTTAGGAAATCCGGGTCCTGTGGGATTTGGTGGTGTGCTAAGGGATTCACTGGGGAATGTTATCTTTCATATGCTGGTCCTCTTGGGGTGCGTACTGCTCATTATGCTGAATTACATGCACTTTTCTATGGCTTACGTATCTTTGTGGCAAGAACATTGCGGCATTACTGTGTCCTAGAAGGTGATTCCATGAACATCATCAAACGGTGTAAAAGGGAGCACAAGTTGCCTTGGGAGTTCAAATCTCTGCTTCTTCAAATCTTAGACCTCTCTAGTACCTTTTCATTTTCTTTTGAATATGTCTATAGGGAAGCGAATGTTATGGCTGATTCTCTTGTTAAAGGGGGTTCTCCCTTTACTGAGACTCTTGTCTCTGACTCTGTAATCTTGTTTTAGTTTAATGGAATAGTGGAATTTCTATAAATAAATAAAAAAATGCCTAGCTACCTGTTGTCACCCTTAGGAGGATTGAATGGAAAAGCGACATGGGAAGGTTCCATCCCCAAAAGTTCTCTCCCAAGAGTAGTCCTAAAGAGAGTTTAACGAAGGAAGTCAGTGATAATATGCTCCCGCAGGAGCACATGATTTGGCTTTTCTTTTTTTTAATGGCCAAATTTTCCTTTCTTTACATGCTGCACACTTCTACTCCCAATGTTTGAGGTACAAAGCACATGATTTTTTTGTCTTTTTTTTTTTTCTTTAATAGCCAAATTTTCTTTTCTTTATAGGGTTTTGTTAGGCTACACCACTTGTGGTGTAAACCCTTAAAAGTGTTCAACAATTTTAGATATTTAGATACCCATACCCTATAGTATAGTGACTTTTTGTTTAGGGGTATTTTAAGTAAGGGTAAGCTTTCTATGCTTTCCCTATAACATAAAAGTTATATACTTCCCCTTATCCAACCATCCATTCAGAATAGAGGGCTAAGATTGCCCCAATCACAATGTCATGTCTTTACACTATTTTAATTTTAGTTTTTTTCTATAAACTATTTTGACACCAAAATTTGGATGTCCAATTCTCTATTAATCTCGCACTACCGAAAAATATAAAACAAATATTTTCAATAAAATAAAATGATCAAAATACCCCTGAAAGTTTCAAACGCTATTTTAGTCATTATATTTTATCGAAAAATTATTTTTAATATTTTTTATATGTGCACCCCAATGAGAAGATGACACGTACAAAATTTCATATTCATACAATATGTATAGAAAAAACTAAAAATAAAATACTTTAAGACATTGGATCTAAGATCAAACGGTGAGTGACTCTCTTGGTTAAAATTGGACGACTGGATGATAGGGGAAGCATAGATCTTATATGTTGTAGGGGAAGTATAGAAATGTTTCATTTTAAGTAATTAGTCAAGGGTAAATTAGAAATTCCTAATAGAAACAAAAACATTTATTAATAGTAGTGGACAATGACATCACCGATATTGTGTGTGACATCACCCTCAAGATGCATTATTATAAAAATATCCATTCTACCTTTTTAAATGACCAAAAATGCCCCTATTTAAAAAAATTTGTATTATAATTCATGGGTATTTTAGCATCAAAAAATATTGAGCACTTTAAGGGTCTACACCACCAAGTGGTGTAACCTAGCAAAACCCTTCTTTATATGCTACATACTTCTATTCCCAACGTTTGAGGTACAAACCTTGTTTATTCCTTGAAGTCCGAATATTTGATAAGGGAATTAGAAAATTCACCCACTCAAAAAAGAAAAGAAGAAGAAGAAAGGAAGACGCTAAAAAGCCAAAATAGTTTACAATATAGGGAAAATTCCATAAATATCTATTATACTTTTCATTATTACTAAAATATCAAATACTTTTTGTTATTACTCTCAGTCTGTTTTTTTCACTTCATAACAATTCTTTTTTAAAAAGATAGTTTTACCCTTTTTAAGTTTTTGAACAACAGAAATGGCCATGATTTTGGTTTTTCAAAAATCGAAAATAGCGCTGATCGTTTAACGATTTGTCTTCTCTGCTCTCTGCGTCTATGCTATGTGAATGCTAAAAACTCTTTACGTCTATGGTCTGTGAATGCTAAAAAAAGGAAGCTAGCGACTCTCTCACAATCAACCTAACTCTATAGCTTTGTGAAGCTCATGATTTATTTCAAATTTTGACAGCATTTTAGGAATTTAGATTGTATAAGATTTTGATTTGGGGTTTATAGTCAAGCACACTAGTTCTTTCTAGTGAAATTGATTTAGTTTCAGTTAATTTGTGGGTCGATTTTTATTGTGTAAGATTTTATAAATTTGGGGTTTTTGAGAACTAGAAATTTGGGGTTTTTTTTAGAACTTGAAATTTTTACACAAGGTTGTATTGAGTGATTGAATGTTTTGTTTTGAATCCTTTGTTTTCAGAACTCGAAATTTGATATGTTGCTTTGTTTTGAATGCTGGGCAGATTTTACATTATATTGTATTGTGTGTTAACTTTGATACTCTTAAATAGTTTTAAATACATATTTGTTTACCTTAAAAATAAAAATTTGTATGTGATTTATGATTCAAGTACAAATTTTCCTTGAACATTTTGCAAATGCTTGTGGTTTTAGAAGTACATAGGAAATAAATAAATTTATGCTTTATGCTTCAATATTTCAGATACGATTTATTTGAGAGCTCATTCGATATGTAAATTTGTGATCACCTTGTTGGAGGTTTAATATGTGATTTAGCATTGTTTCATTGATTCTATATGCAAATGCGTGATGAGTTATGGTATCTCTATATTCATTCATTTGTATCATTATGTTTATAAGTTAGTGCTTGTTATTATAATGGTTAATAATAAAGAGAGGAAAATAATGATAAGCCAAGTATGAGACTTATATTAGAACATATAGGTTGAGTTGAAAAGCTCCATAACACTAGGTTATGGTCTAAAACTGACCATCTTTTCCGTATAATAATAGCATGTCATTATTGTTTATCAGTTATTCAGTTAAGTTTTACATATGTAATTTTATGATTAACATGATTACCATATGGTGTTTCAGTAAATATAAATCGTGTCCATCTAGATAGGGGATATCCAGGAGGTCCTCAAGACGCTAGTTTACTACTGCTGCAACCAGAACATTCATCATATTACATTTGAAAAGGACATGTACATGCATATATTCATCTGCTCTTTCCATTAGTTTGTTATTTTTTAATAAATTGTAGTATATTTAAACATCATACGAGAAGTACATGTACAAGTATTGTGACCTATATGTTGTCTATTTGCTGTATTCTAAGAAAAACAAGAAATAAGAATTGATGAAAAAACACTTCAATTAAACGATTGGATTTAACCAATGAGCAAGTTCAATTAGTGAACGTGTCTGAGTTGGGTGCTCTATCTATTATTCGACCAGGTCAAATAGATCATCGCTTGGTCACAGCCAATGCAGAGAGGTGGTGTTCTGAGACTAATTCTTTTCAATATAACATTGAAATTGGTGAGATGACACCTACATTATTTGATGCTTATGAGATATTGGGATTGGCTATGGATGACGACCCTGTTACATATCCTCCAATTATTGACCTCCGAGAGTTATAAAAAACAATTTCGGTATAGTCCCCATTGGAGGCAACTTGGCAGTATCAAGCACTCATGATTGAAGGCCAACTTTCATCAATTGCTACCTGGTTCTTATGTATACCTGAGCCTACATGCTCTTCCTCATAAGTGTCACCATTTTCTCATATCCATCGCCGGTAAATGTACCAACGAGGTATTTATAATTTTTTGAGGATATTGAGGAAGCCGACAGATATGCTTGGGGTGCTGCAACCCTCACATATCTATATCATTCCCTTGGAAATACTTGTACTGTCAACTGAAGATATTTTAGCGGTTCAGTCGCTCTTATGCAGGTAAATTATATTTTCGTATCTAACATAAACATAATAGTTTAGACAACTTTCCAAAAATAATTATTGTTTATCATATCTTGATACAATGCAGTGATGGTCTTATGAGCTTATTATGCATATAAGGTCCATACCACATAGTATCTCTCCAAATATGCCTAGAGCAAAAAGATGGGAGCCACCAAATAATCATGACGGCAATCCATATAACCTGATGCCTCCCATTAGATAAGAATTCAATGACCGCCAATCTAATGAGGTTAGTGTTAATTTTGATAATACAAGGTTTATTATGGACTAATTTTGATTGTTTTTAAGTATTTGTAATTGTTTGTTGACTGATTGTCGTATGTGTGATTTCATATAATATGACAGGTAATATGGAATCCCTATTTCAAACCTAATGATGTCATTTCATATGATAGACGGTAGGCATTCGAAACCGCAATGTGCATAACGACCCTGATATTTGATGATATTATCGAGCCATATATGCCTGATCGTGTGTGTTGGTAGTTTAGAGCTAAACATGGCATTCCAAGAAATCCCATAAGAGGTTTAGTAGATAAGGTGGGCAGCAAGATTGCAGAAATATTAATTCTGACAAAATTCATCATTGGACATGAGCACATGATGCTATGCATTGAAGTGGATACTAACAATGAGTTGTCCTCTGAGGGGTACATGGCTTGGTACATCCGAGTGACCCATCGTATCATCCATAATGTTACTAACCTACAAGAAGACATAAATACAACCTGTCAACCAGAAAGAAGAAGAGGTGACTCCTACACATAAACCACAGTATATAATGAGACCTCGAGGTTATGAGGACCAATTGATATGTTTATATTATTCTGAAAATTGTTTTAATTTTGTATTTACCTATTAGTTCTATGAAATTATTTTAATATTACATTTACGTATCTCGTTTTTGCAGATTAATGCAGTTCAGGCTAGTACAGTCATGTTAGCAGAGGCACTTGCACTTAGACAAAAATGGTATCCTGAAGTTTATAATTGTGTTAACAACGCGTTTGAAATGTTGTCTAAATTTATGCAACAACACTTTTGAAATGTTGTCTAAATTTATACATTAGACGTGGATGAAATAGAAGCTAGGATGTAATATTTACAACATCAAGTTAATGAAGAAGCCGCACATGACACGCCCAGAAGTGGGGTAGTAGGTGAAAGTAGTTGTGATGCAGAAGACATGACCCCGTTCACACAACTTGATGTTGAACAACCGAAAACACTTGTGCAAATTCCAGAAGAATAATGATTTTAAACATCTGTTTTCGGTTGTTCAACAACGGAAAATGAAGAATTTTCGGTTTTTGAAAAGCTAAATATTTGGCATTTTTGGTTGTTCATTTTTTATTGTTGAACAATCGAAAATGAAGAATTTTCTGTTTTTGAAAAGCGGAAAATTTGGGATTTTTGGTTGTTGAACAACCGATAACACGTTTGCAAATTCCATAAGTTTGGTTATTTCTGAGCATTTGTTTTCGATTGTTTATTTATCAAACAAGCCCTAAAGAAATTGACCTAAAGAAATGAACAACCAAAAATTATAATTTTTTTGTTTTTTAATAACTCACGATTCGAAGAGCAATTTGTTTGAGGTCATTGCCTTTGATTGTTTAATATTACTACAATCCCACACTTATAGCCCATCATTTCTACACTTGTAAACCAAATGATAATAAATTTTGAAATTGACCATTTCTTTTGGGCTTGTTTGATAGTAAAGTTTATTGCCGACACTTGGAAACGCTTGTCATCTAGAATTAGCACCAAAGTTTGATATTAAGGTTTATTGCATTCGTAGTCACAAATATATCACCAAAGTATAATGTATGTCATGATGCACGCATAATACCAAGTACAAAAACACTAGATTGATAACACAGAATTCAAGATCTTCATTAATTCATCAAAATGATAACACAAAATTTGATATAAAATGATTTCCGAACAACATTATGAACTTATGATTCATTCCCTAATGGCCATCAGTTCTCTACAAGTCCTCTTATTATTACCCACTGCGCCGCATCGCTTGCACTTTAAAGTCCTGGTGGAGTGTTTAGTCTCAAATATTATTTGTTGCTTTTTCGACCTACCGCGAAGACGTGTTGTCCTTGGTGGCAACATTATCCAGTTGAACATACCAGTAAACTCAATGTCATTTGGGATAGGCCGAAAGGGAGTTTAGAAGGCCCTTTTAAAGTATTCCACTGTGAAATACTGATTGCAGTATGTAGTGAGATCCAAGTGCATATGGTTAATAGCCGCAATGACATATCTACACGGTATGCCACAGAGTTGCCATTTCCTACAACTGTACGTCCAATGAGTTAAATCGATAGTGTACTTCTTCCCTATATAGTAGATCTCAAACTGTGTATCGTCATCTTTCGCAAGTTGAGTAATTTTTAGGCTTTTGGTACTAGCACGTCGCTCCAACTATTAACTAACTACCTCTTCTCTTCAAATATAATCATCAACTGTACCTTTAATTCTTCGCACATTGCAATGATGGGCTTCTCTCGAACAAAGAAAATCCATGCATTGAATGACTCGACTATGTTAGAGGTAAGATGATTGTATCTAGCCCCTGAAAAATAGGCATCTGCATAAAATATGGGAGGGATATTCTTATTCCACTCATATGCTTATGGGTCAGCACAATGTATATCAAATATTATTTTGTTTAACCCACAAATGGCGGCTTTGCCGACATCCTTCCAAAACAACAGCAGCAATACTTCGGCATTAGCTGACTTCTTCATAAAGCTCTTGAAGTTTTCTCCCATGTGTTACATGCAGAATGTTGGAAAACATGTAGGAAAATCTTTTTCTATTGCTTCGGTAGGCTTTTCTGATGATCTGATACAATTGTTGAGGCAGGCAGATTGACATGTTCATTCAATAGTTCACTAAGTATTCCCAAGAACCAATACCAACTCTAGTAGTTTTCCCTCTCGACCACTGTAAATGCCATTGAGAAGAGCTCATTATTTGCATCTACGACAATGATGCACAATAATATTCCTTAATATTTTTCTTTTAAGAATGTCCCATCAATACCTATTAGTGGCCTGCATCTATTAATAAAACCCATAATGAAAAGCAATAAATAGTTGTTTGAACCTGCCTTCGTCTATGTGGATGCGACTTCAGTTCTTGGGTTGGTTCTTTGGAGCTTCTTCATATATAAGGGAAGGTCATTATATTGTTAGTCATTTGATCTATCTATCATCTCCTAGCAACCTCTTTTCTTGATCAAGCTTGCATTTAGGAAAGCCTGACACCGTGATCGTGTTGGACATCTTTTATAATATATTTTGCTTTATTTTTGGTTGGTCATGAACGCGGGCTTTAATTGTTTTTGCTACCCAATCACTACAAGCTAGTGGTTGATGGACTCTCTCAATTTGACCACTACATGTGCGCTCCTTAACCATGGACTTCACTTTGAAGTACGCCGTACTGCCAACTCGTAAACATCGCACTTGCCATGTGTATCCCTCTAACTTACAACTTGCCCACACCCTCCCCCCTTCACTTTTGTAAAACTTCAAAACAAAATTATTGTGGACAACAAAATCAACCAGATGATGTGAGCATTCATTGACATTTTCAAAAAATGGCCAATTTTCAATTGAACCTCGCCACCAACTCTTCTGCATGGGCTCTCAATTAGTTCAATGTCCTCCTTATCACGATTTGGTACAAGCTCTTGCTCGGGCGCCACTTGAATGTTCTCATGTTGATAGGTAAAGGAGCATTACGCCGACTGATGACCAAAGATAAAGTGTAAGATGAAGCAATAATTTGTGCACATAAAAGATTTAAATAAAGTAAAATAGAGATGAAAATGTAAATTGTAGGTGTACCTATTCCTTGCAGATGGGCTATCACCAACATGTTCTACCGTTCAAAATTCCATAGATCTCCGTTCCAGCTCTATTGCAGAGGCAATGTATACAATAATACTCGAAGGCTCCCCCACCCAACATAAATGATACATTTATATCATCATTTACATCAATCATTTCAAGGTCACTAGATAGACTTTTGTTGTGGTACATAATGGTCAATTTGTTTGGATCGCACGATATTAAATGCCCAAAATGACTTTTTAGTTCTTCCAAGGAACTATTTCCATTATACTTCGTAACCTTCAATTCCCCCCTTTATTAACAATACGTATGTTGTATGGATTCGACTCAAATGAAGCCCCATATCAAAATACCAGTTGCACTCCTTCAGTAACCATCGTCAATGCTATTGTATTAAATGAATACCAAAATTCGTGTTTACAAAAAATTTGGATATATCTCACTAATTTAAGGTTCATAAAATGTGAGTTTTATATAATAGATCAAAATAGTCTTTTACTAAAAAAGTCAATTATTCAATAAACAACAAAAAAAACAAATATTAATACAAACATAAAATAAATAACAAATAAACAATAAACAACAAATATTACTATAAACAAACAAATTGAACAATATTTACTCAAAACAACAAATACAATATAGTGTACGATTATATATATCAACATAATGTACTACTAAATAAATCGATTGTTCAATAGACTACCCAAAACAACAAATATCAATGCAAACACAAAATGAACAACAAATAATTATACAAATAAACTTCAACAATATTTACCCAAAAAAAGTCCACTTCAATAATATACAACAAATAGTAATACTAAAATAAAATATTATATTAATTATGACAAATTAATCAACAAGAGTAAGAAAGGTACCAATCACGACCAGACTAAGAGCCAATCTCTTCAAGTTTGTGGGATACTGTATTAGTGGACAGAAAAGTTTGTAGGATACTATATTGGGGGACCACAAATTTTTTGGAACCCTAAAATATCAAGAAAAATGCTCCTATATGCTTGTATGATGGATTTAAATTGGGTTTTTTCGAGCGAAAATTTTTGGTTTTTGAAAAAACCGAAACTAAAAAAAATTTGATTTTTGAAAAACAAAAATTCCAACCATTTTGGTTTTTAAAAAACCTAAAAATGGTAAAACCATTTTGTTTTTTAAAAAATCGTTATGAAGTGAAAAACCGGATATGTCAATAATAACATAAGCTATTTGATATTTTGGTAATAGCACAAACTATAACGGATATTTACATAATTTTCCCTACAATATATGATGAGAACTCTCATTACCCTCCGGTCAATCAGTTGGATGTTGTTGGGAAGAATGCCTACCCTTCGGTCAATCGGTTGGATGTTGTTGGGAAGAATGGCCGATAGAATCAAACTGGTTTACAAAATGCATGACATAAGGTTTATTATTTTATGATAATTGGATTTAATGGTGATGTGCAGTTTTTGGGCCGTATAATTAAATCACATCACGTTTGGATGCCATTGTCTTTTCATCATGGTCCAACCTATCACACATCGAGTAGATGGTGATGATCTTCATGACTGCATATATTATGTGGACCACGTTGGCAAGAGAGATGAGACCACCTCCTCCTCCTCCATTTGGAAAGTTCGGGTTGCTTTATGCAATGTGGCATGCCCTAAGCATGACTTTTCTCTCGTAATAACGAAAGTCATGACGAACTTCACAGTGGCATGTAAGGCTTTTTTACTCATGGATGGATACTTGGGATACAACCGAATTAGAATAGCCCTCGAGGATGGGGAGCTTACTGTCTTTAAGACATACAAAGGCATCTACAGTTGTAACGTGATTCCATTATAACGCAAGAATACTGGCGCAACATATCAAGGTGCAAGGACTATCATCTTTGACGATATCTTGTAAGGCTTAATTGAATGCTATATAGATGATTTGGGGGGTCAAGTCAAAAGGTTGTAGCACTCATCAAGATCATCTCGAAATAATAATCCAGAAACTTCAAGTCCAATTGAACCTTAAGTGCTCTTTTAGCATGAGATTAGGAAGTTTATATGGTGAGGCATCTTATCATTGAGAACGACCTAGTCAAAATAAAAACAATCCAAGAAATTCTGGCTTCCAAAACATAAAAATCTTCGCGAGCTCAAATCACTTCAAAGGAGACTTGTGTACATTTGAAGGTTCATATCAAACCTGTCAAGAAGATGCTAACCTTTCTCATTGGAAATACAGAAGAACGTGCGTGCTTTGTGTGCGATGCGACATGTTAGAAGGCTTTCGATTGCAATAAATAATACTTTCTCAATCCCCCGTGTTCTTACAACACCTATACCCAACAGACCACTCATCCTATAAGTGGCGACATTAGAAAGACCCCTGGGGGTGCTTGTATAATGATAAGGGCAAAGATGAGGTTTTATAATATTTAAGCTGCACAATGATAGGATTAGAACACATCTATATCTCTATGTAAAACAAAAAAGTGCCTCGCCCTCATCTTCTTGGTGCAAAAGCACCAATATTACTCCAATATTACATTATAAATAGGGGATAGGTTGAAGGTATTGGTGTGTGTAATGAAGTGTAGGTAGAAAAGATCAAGTGGGTGTGGGTGTGTGAGTGAGTGGGAGAGAGAGAGGGAGAGGAGGAAAGTACAAGAGAGAAAGAGGAGTGAGGTTGAGTAAAAAGTGAATGGGTGACTATTGGGTGTATTTTTAGTCATAATACATGACTAAGTACAATTAGAGAAATTTATATACAATCCCGAAGGTATAATGCATAGGATAAGTATTGAACAGATGTCAAATCTATATACCTTGATAGCCGATGGGTCACTATATAAACCCAATAGATATGATTCTTGGAAAATATTTGCGAGGCTTGCTCCTGGTATGATAGTGGAATACGATGTGCCTATGACTCGTCATGTGAGGGCCCCTATATGCCTTTAGAGTCCTTATCATTGGTCAAATCATATAACTTGACTAATGGTTAATGATAGCAAAGGGTATCAAGCCATTTCAATTTGAGATAAGCTCTGGGTCATGTATCATCGGGCCACAATATGTATTTCCATAGAATATTGGAAGAGTTTGGATACAGTATGATACACCTTCAAACCTATCGTCAGTCAAATATGTGCATCTTGGCAAACAACCAGTTATAAAAGACTATCCGAACATCTCAATTTGAGACAAGCATTGGGTCATACAGAAAACACATCATATCTATAGGTCGGTGGCCAAGTATCATCTTGAGCTTAACCTGCATTTTATATTCATAGGTGAGGCATTCAGGTCTCCTCTTGAGCCTAACTCGTCTGGACCCACATCTTATATTCATAGGCTGACGATCAGATTTCCCTTTGAGCCTAACTTGCCTGGACCCACATCTTATATTCATAGGTTGGCGGCCAGGTATCCTCTTGAGCCTAATTTGCCTCGACCTACAAATTATATTCATCGGTTGACTGTCAGGTCTCCTCTTGAGCCAACTCGCCTCGACTTACAACTTATATTCACAGGCCGGCAGTCAAGTCTCCTCTTGAGTCTAACCCACCTCAACCTACATCTCATAAAGGTCACCTCTTGAGCCCGACTGAACAAGACTAAGCTAGCGGCCAGACGTTTTATTCAATGTGACCAAGGCTAGAAACCAAACCCTTGGATAAATTGAACTTGTTCGTATGTTGGAGACGTTCACAAAGGCGGTAAGTAAAATCGCCCTTAGAAAAGCATATAGGGTCCTCAATGATCATGCCGCTTCCAAAGCAAGGAAATCAATGATAGTGTTATGGCCGAAATGTGGGCAGTGTTAGTGGAAGCCTAGAGCTACTTCTGAGCAAGCCAAACAGCACCTTTTGGGATATAAAAATTATCTGTAACATGAGTTTTGCCCGACGGAGTACAAAATCTTTTGGCTATTATTTATCTTCTGATTTCTTGCTATTGATGCTTTGTTCTGAACTCATGGAGCCTATATCGAATTGTTTTCGAAATTAAACTCATTCATCATCAAATTTTCCTTACCGCTCCGAATGAAATGTTGCCACATCATCCTCCAACTTCTTTGATTCTTGCAAATGCATAATCTCAGTCTCTAACACATTCCTTTCTCTTAATCTCTACAGTCGTCATCCTACTTGCTTTCAAATTTTGGTCATCAATGTGCTCCCCATTGAAATTTATCTACGTCACCTCCAACTTCTATAAAATTCGTTCATCTCACGCTCTAAAGCCTCTCCGCAATAAGTTACTCGTCCATCACCCCAAAACGCACCACCATCTCTCTCTCTCTCTCTCTCTCTCTCTCTCTCTTCTCAATGGATCTGTTTTCATGGCTCTCCTTTGGGTGCTCATGCAGTTTTACCTCCCTGCCTCATCTCAATGCTTACCACCTTATTGAACCACTCTCCCTCACTCTCTCTTTTCTCGCATGAACCCAACCCCACTATTATTGATTTTTTGGTATGTGTGTGTGGCCTTGGGCCTTTAAACATGTAATATTTTTTTCTCTTATAATTTAATCTTTATCACTAAAAAAAGAGGTTTTTAGAGAGAGAAAGTGTCGTCATCTAACTGTTTGAAATTTATAGACAGTTATTGTAAAAGCCTCATCTTTGCGATAGATAGTCTCAAGACACTGCCCCTAATCCTAGGAGTGGGTCTATCTCTTCCCTCAAGTTTGTCAGCATTGGTATCAGAGCAGGTTGTGGAAGCTGCACGCCAGCCAATCCCAATCCCTATCACCCATCCTTCCATCAGACCAATAGACCAAATCCCTAGAGCCTAGAACCTATAGACCTCGGGACCCCAACCCCAGGGACAGAGAAGCCATAGAAGGGATATTTATTGATAGCCATCTCCTCCCATCAAACCTAGAATCCTAGAACCCTCGTATGAAACCCCCCTAGACCCATTCCAACCTATAAAAGATATATATAAGAAAGTCCGTAGCTTTCCAAAGGCAAGAGGAAGAGTTTCATAGCCTTCCCTTCGCCCCAGTCTCGTTTGTGTAAGCCTTTCTTCCACTGCCAATGGTTAACTTCTCTCTTCATCACTATAACATTCAGGGTCTAAAGCTTACCACTCCACTGGGGCTTCTCTTAAAGAATCCCTTCGTTCCATCGGTGTTCTCTTCTTTTCGTCGGCATATAGGTTGGCTCGAAAAAGTCTTTCCTCTGCTTTTCTTGGCTCGCTTCGTAAATTGCGCTCGCTGCCTTTTCTTAGCGAATAACATGTGCAGGTAGCCTAGGAGAAGAGAAGCAAGCTACCCTCGCCTACCTCCCTCCCATCTATATCTATAGGAGGAAATGATAGTAGCTGGTAAGCATGGTAACAGTATGGGCGGCCGGGCCGGCGCTCCGCGTTCTATCTAGGTTCCGCTCTTACATACGCCCCACCTCACATAGAAGAAGGGCAACCTCTTCAATAGAAGAACCCGTGTGAGTGGGAGGGGATTGATTCATTCATTCATCGGATACGTCTTCTTCTGTGATCCGTTTCATGTCAAAGAGCGAGTTTTGTATCATGTAAAGTACTATAAATATGGGCAAGCTTTCCACTAGTAATGTTGCACAGCCAGCTAGCTCGCAAAAAGCCCTTGTTTATTGACTCAACAATAAAAACAAAGGCAAAAAGAGCTAGCTGATTGGAATGAAAAACTATATCCAAAACATCCCATTAAGTGGATATGGAACTCGGTATGAGGCACGTGTGTGGCAACTGATGTAGTAGTCTATCCGACATACTAATTATTATCATCCGATTGAAAAAGTTACACGGGTTCAGGTGGTCCCGGAGGAACTGGTGAGCGATCAAGGTGTGGAGAATGTTATAGGAAAGAAGGAGAGTGTTTATTGGAATTAAGTGAGAGGTGTATGGAGGGCCAATTGAGGAGAATAGGTTCAAACAGAGAAGATAGGAGAAAGGCTGCAATCACTAGAGAGCGAAGGGGATGGTAATGGGCTGTTCTACAAGATGATAAGAAAACAAACACGAATAATTCAATAATTCTATGAGATAGTCAATAAATGAACAAGAAGAAGAATGTGCCTTTTGGAGGTAGAAGACTTGGGCATCTATGGTCCTTCGGGAGGAGTTCGAATCCCGTCTAATGAAGAGGAGGACTTGTAATGAAGGGAAAGAAGCCATTGATCTCCCTTTGTCTTCTTTCATTAACCAGTGAGCTGGGCTGAATGCGATCGAAGGGGAAGCCGGCCCACGGATGGGAGGTTTCGTTCGCAATCTAACCGTTACAGGCTGTTGTCCTCTTTCATTTTCATTGGAAAAGAGGGTAGTTTTACTGAACAATGACCCAATCTGGAAAAGGGGCGGATCTCACCTATCATTTCTTTTCCCGTCAGCTCACCAACCAACAGGGCAGTCTTCTTTTCATTTGAAGTTGTTTTCCTTCTCAGCCCTTCGGCAACGGCCGGTTCTTCCATTTCTTTCTAGATTAAATAAAGAAGCAAACATCAGTTAGGGCGACGAGAAAGACCGCCCGAATCATTCTCATATAAGACTTTTCTATTATACGAAAGGCTTGGAGAATGATTCTATTCGTAGATGCACCTGAATGAGTGAATTAAATTCAGTAGTCGTTTTGGATTGATGACTGCCTTGTTGACTAAATGCACATCTCGATTCGAAAACTTGATGACTCGACTCGCACATCTCGATTCGGAAACTCGACTTGTTAATGCTCGCTTCACTTGCACGTTCACTCCACTACTCGCATCTGCCGGCATCTCTCGCTCTCGTTTCTTTTTTACTTCAATGTAAACTTGCGCGCTCGACCCTCACCCGCGCATCTCGCTTACAACTGATACACCTGCCTACGATTTTCAACTCGCTGACTTGCCTGCGCATCTCGATCCTTATAGAGTCAAGTTCGCCCGCTGGATTTTTTGGTTGAACGAATTGTTGATACACTCGATGTGCGCACTCCAACTTGCCTCACGCACTCTCGATTATCACACTCGATCTCTCGACTAGGAAGCGCACTACTTTGATGAAGGGGAAGAGCAACCAACACGAGGGCAAGATATGAGTACGGTGTATCAGTAGCGAGCAGCTCTCGCAATAGAAGCGCAACAGTGCGAAGGCATAAGAGAAAAAGACGTCTCGCTTAGTCAGGAGCGAAGGATGTTCTATATAACAGGTGCGCTTCATGAATGATATCTAATGCGCCTCACGAGGTCACGAGTGAAGTCTAAAATAAGTACGCTATTCTTCTTAGTGGCTTAACAGTCTAATCCGCTAGAGTGGTGTGTTGGTAAAGAGCCTGCCTTCCATGAAGTACGAGACGCGCTGCAGGTGTATTAGAACAAGATAAAAAGCTCAAGTCAAGCCAGGTTGCAAACCTTCACCTATCTTGGTGACCTTCTGCTTAGTGATTGGCTTCTCCGTGTGGTTTTGATTTGCTCTTTACGTCGCAAGGCTCATTACAAGAGTTGCTGTTCTTTTCAAAAACTATATAAAACAGACTTCTTTTGAGGAAGTCCTTTGCTATCGCTTGCCTCTGGCTGAATTGACTTGGGGGGTCGCTGCCTAAAAAGACTGTGTTGGTAGACCGACTTGCATGTGTTGCTAGCTGCCTGTATGACTGGGGCCTACCTCTGGTCTGACTGACTGGAGGGCTGGTCGAGGATTTGTTCCTATGCCGTTGCTGAGATAGCATTACTGATGTGCTGACAAAATCCGCTGAGGTGGTATTACGGACGTGTTGACTGAATGCAGTCATACATGGAAGTCATGGCAAGATTTATGCCCGGTGATTAAAGCGAACCATTCCTCTCTTTTGTATACGAGCTGTGAGTAGCTGTCTCGTCCGCTCGTGTGACTATGTATTGATGATTCTATAGTCTCTTCATTTCCTTTGCCGGAGCAGTGAGCGTCCCTAGTCTACCGAGGGGGTGGAAGAATGATACAGATGCTACTTGTTAGAGATCCCTAAAGGAGTAGCGAAGCGGTCTTTTGGTGAGTTGCCTTTGACTAGTGTTTTTAAAAGGTAGCTTATCCGAGTTAGCTCTTGAGTTGGCTCTGCCGTGCTGTAAGCAACGTATATTCTGGTTAATGTTACTTTCTTTATTCTTTTTACCTGCCTACCTCCTCATCCTTTGGTTGCCTATCTAGCCACTCCTTTCTTTAGTATCCGAGGTGGTAAACCATTCACTTGGAAACCTTCGGCAGCGCCGTATGTGACATTCATTCTTATTCTTCTTTCTTTGTAAAAGTTATCTGGAGCAGCGAGCTAGTCTGCCGAAAGCCAGTGCTTGGCCGGCTGGATTCCATCTGCTTCCTTCCCCCGGTACTGCCTTTGTTGACAGGTTTTTGCGCTTTTTGCCTTCTTTAAGCGCGACACGCGCCTCTTCTTTAAGCGCGGAAAGCAGCCAACCGGGAGAAGCCGCAGAGGAAGCGCCATAAGCCCCAAGCGACCTAGCCTAGCCCTAAGTAAGGATGTTGATTCTCGCTCCGAGTTTGATTTTGGATTCGCGTAGTGAGAAAATCATTTCCGATTGGCTTTCTTTGTGTGGTTTCTCTGAACTGAATCTAATCTTTCTGCCCTACCAACTCTTTTTCCATAAGACAAATTGGGTTCTTCTGGTGAAAACTTAGATGTTGAAGCATGGGCGGCGGCTTGAGGCCCGTTCTGAATGACCTATTCGACCCGGAAACAACGCTTTTTGCTTAAGAGAGGGGCCCCTGGGGCCAAACTCAAACTTTCATCTTGGAGCTAGGGCATACGTTGAGCCAGCTTTGCCAGATCGGACCGCGTTCTTCTTAGAGCACCAGTCAAGCTCATCACTAGGTAACAAACGAGTCGAAACAGATGGTGATCAGAGGTGGACAACTAGGCAAGCTCTAGCTGGTGGAGCAAGGGCTGAGGATGTAGTTTCAAGTCCAACCAAGAAAGTCTGCCAGCAGAATCTAGGGCTGGATAGAGGTTGCCAACCGGGATTTAGTACCCAACTAACTAATAAAAAGGGCTTGTTGCCCGCTCTAAACTAAAGGAATTAGAGCTTCCTTTGGAGGCTCCTCGGGGATAATAAGGTAGAAAGAGCGGAGATATGGGCTAGCCCTAAAATCAGTGTATGAAAGGTCCCGGCAAGAAGGGTTGGGAACGGGGCTAAACGAAACTCCCTCGAGAAGGGAAATAGAAGAGCTTTTAAGCCACATTGAGAATGGTCGGTGGGGTCAGTTAAAGGTATGTAAGCCGACACTGACGCAGAGACATCTATTGTTCTTTCAGCAAATGAATAATAGGATTTCCTCCCTTTCAAGGTAGGTATATGGGTATACTATAGAATCGGAGCATAGAGCAGCTGGTGGGGAAGGAAGCGAGGCCGGTGTGGAAGGAAGATGTCCGTGTCCTGTAGCTTTCGGCCAACAAGAGGGGAGGGCAGCGAGAACTTCACTCAATAGATGTTCGACCATACATACCCATGACCAATCACAATGAACAACGCGGTCTTAGAATAGAAAGTTTTGGGTACTGGGTCTCATTCTGTTGGTTTGACACCTATAGAGGCAACTGTATTCAAATGAGGCTGCCATCCCTTAGCTTAGGGCGGGGAAGGGCTGGGGAAGGAAGCACTTCAAACAATCCATTTTTCATTTTTTGTTAGTCTTCCCTCGACCGATGGATCAATCCCCTCAGCCACTGATGTTCGATCCTCAATTACCGATAGATGGACACTGCTCTATCCCAAGCAGCTGTTGAAGTCAACCCTGACCACCCTCTAGATAAAGAGGCCATCACCTCAATTGCTGCTAATAGACCTGCACACACCAGATTGCAACGGATGAATTACAACAAATACAGCAGCATCAAGTGATTAAGAATGTTTAAATGCCATCCTAATTGCTGACGCCCCTTCTCTAATTTCTACCCATCCGATTAGCAAAGTGACAAACAAATGCAGCTGTACAGCAGACCGAACCTTACCCAAGCCTAGACCAACTACCTCAGGCCCAGGAATAGCACCAACTTACATTTGAAAGCCCAAGCCATAGCCCGGTTTGAAAAAGTTGTAGTTGTACTAGAAGCAGCATAAGCAGCGTAAGCAGCAAAGAGAGAGCGCGCTAGCGCTATTCTTTATTCACTCCTTAATAGCAGCGGCTTTCTTGCTGGGGTAAGCAGCATAAGCAGAAGCAGCGTAAGCAGCAAAAAGAGAGCGCGCTAGCGCTATTATTTATTCGCTCCTTAATAGCAGTGGCTTTCTTGCTCGGGTAAGCAGCATAAGCAGCAACAGGGAGAGCGCGCGGCGCGCGAAAGTCTAAGCGGCTTTCTTGCTCGGGTAAGCAGCATAAGAAGCAACAGGGAGAGCGCGAGGCGCGCGAAAGCCTAAGCGGCTTTCTTGCTCAGTAAGCAGCAAAGAGAGAGCGCGCTAGCGTTATTATTTATTCGCTCCTTAATAGCAGCGGCTTACTACAAAAATTGGCTTCTAAAAAGTGAACGCGCTAGCACTATTATTTATTCGCTCCTTAATAACAGCGGCTTACTACAAAAATTGGCCGATAAAAAGTGAGCGCGCTAGCGCGAAAGCCGAGCAAGAAAGCCGCTGCTATTAAGGAGCGAATAAATAATAGCACGCCGCGCGCTCTCTCAAAGCTGCTTATGGTTTCGGCTTTCTTACTGCATTTTAGAACATTTGAATTATTATCTGGACTTAGACCAACTACCTTAGGCCCCGTTTTCAGACTTCTGTACCCAGGACCGAGCAATGCACGAGTCTTTTTCAAGCCCCGACCCGAGTCAAGACCCACTAGACTGAGCTGCACATTGGCAGTCTTGCAAAAAGATGATTAAGAAATTCGGGCAACCGACAGTACTCAGTAGGCAAAAACCGATCGACAAGGCGATTAGAATTGTCTGACTGGTTCAGCTCAAGGCTAGTCCCATGCACAGCGCGACCTCAAATTTCATGGTCCTGATCAGCTACAAACTTGTGCCATGCGTGTGGTGGAGATGTGCAGGAGCGCGCTAACCAATCCAAAGAAGAAAGGGAAAATGTAAAGCAGAGTTACAGACCTATCATCGAGGCCGTCAACCATTGGTTGACTCGGTCAGTGAGGCCAATACAGATGAGTGCAGTAGAGAGGATGGTGAAGAAGATGTCAGAGATGGACGTTGGGAGGTTGATCATCTGAGAGAGGATTTCTCCGGACTTGGATGTGTAAGCAACCATGGGTAAAGAAGATGTAGTTTATGGCCCATTCTCTACCGTGTCTGTTCAGCCATGCTTCTGATAGAAATGAACTTTACGTCTAATTCATCCCAACCATCCCCGCCCTTCACTCTGCTATCTCGCGCTATTGCTTACTTAGCTTTGCTCCTCGCGCTGCCGCTTGTTTGGCCCTACCCCACCCACCGTCAGCCTCTGCTTCTTCAGATGCCCTATCTTCTCTACTGCTTTAACCTACCCCACCCGCCACCCAACAGATGAAGAGAACGAGCCATACCAGACCTAGCGAAGAATATCCCACACAGACTACTCAATGAAGCTTTCTTTCTCGTATCACAGGTAGCTGACAGAGAGATGTTTGACTGAGATGGACGTTGCACTTGAAGCTTCTAGTTCCATGTGTCAGTCAAGATGTCAGTCAAGCGAGAGGGCTAGATCAAGGTGGCAAAGCGAAAGGAAGAGGGGCAACTGCTAGGCGTTCCGATCGATGCTTCTTTCAATCTCCCGGGTAGCAATGAAGGAAGGGCGGCACAAAGCAGACAAGGCAGTGGAGATGCGGTAGTTTCGTTCACTTGTTTTCTTTATGCGAAAGAAATATAAAAAAGCCTAATTTCAACTTGATTTTTTGCTTTTTTAAACGAATTAAAGAAGTAATGGTATTTCTTCTTTTTTATTCTTTTTTCTTTTACCTTTATCGGCTGGAAAGAGAATAAGCCGCAACAACGGCTTTCGCGTGCCGTGCGCTCTCCCTTTGCTGCTTACGCTTCTTTGAAAGTGCTTTCTTTTGAGTTTTGGCAGCATAAGTGCATTGGTCACATAGGCTCTTCACTTCCGATTCAGTCAATTCCTTTTTTAGTCTTGTTGTCAAAGTCTCGCTGATTGGCCTTGCTGGTGTGCGAATCCCGTAGCCTCTTCTGTCCATTCCTAGAGAGTCTTATGTGGCCTGGCTTCTTTCATCGGTGAATCTGCCCTCTAGCCTTTC
Source organism: Amborella trichopoda (assembly GCF_054954075.1). Classification (NCBI taxonomy): domain Eukaryota; kingdom Viridiplantae; phylum Streptophyta; class Magnoliopsida; order Amborellales; family Amborellaceae; genus Amborella; species Amborella trichopoda. The sequence continues at coordinate 11,756,063 of NC_142338.1, read as the reverse complement.
CCTCTTCTGCTAGCCCTTCCCGGTCAACTGCGTAAAACCTTCTAAATTCAATCGCCGATTTTTGAGCCTATCTTGCTAGTTCAAGCTCTCTTATGGGTCTTTGTACTAGTACTAGTTCTGCTTTCACATGCTCTTTAACTTGCCTTGATTTGCTGTCCAATCCACACACATTCATTCAATTTGGTAAATATGGCTTAGCTAGCTCTCTGCCTGCCTCTCTATTATTGATAGGCCCGGTAGGCTAAGTAAGTACTTCCATTGGCCAGTACTTTTCTTGTTAGGCTAGCTAGTAAGTAACGTAGACGTAGTTGGCAAGGCTTTCATGCTAGTAGCTTATGAGTCAGAGGCCTTTTCTTTCTCCTTCTTTCGAGCCTAGGCTTTTGTTGGATGTCGTTTAGTTTATATGTCCATCTTTTTTCTTAAACCAGAGGTTTTTTCCCTCGAATAAGTTCAAATACATTGAAAATACATACACTATTGCCTGTAACAGGATTTCTAGTTGGACTTCTTTTAACGAGATCCTTTTTCTTTTTAAGTAAGTGATATCTCCCTCAAACATGAGTAGGAGACTGATAGTTGAGAAAGTCGTTGAGTTCTAATAAGCTGTAGTCTTCGATTCTTGCCTTGGTAGAGTATATGACTTTCCTTGCTGAATAGAAGAGGAAGCTTCTGCCCTTTTCCCTTCTTTTGAGTCTATGCGCTTCTGCTTAGTATGTTGTTTATATGCTTTTGAATTTAAGCCAGAAGCCAGTTTCATTGAGCTTCTCATAAGTACACTGCCTGTAATTAGCGACCTTCCTCTTTTTCACAAGTACTAATATAATAGAAGGTTCGTTCTTTTCTCGCTGGTATTCCATCTGGCTCTTTAGGAAAAGGGATTGCCGAACTGAAGTAGAAAGACGAATATAACTGACAATGCCGCTTGTAGAGCTCTTGAGGATATCACTCTGGAATGCGAAATTGAAACAACTCGATGATAGAAGGATTGGCTGGTCATTGACTGGGATAGGTTTAATTGCTTGAGAGAGAGAGCCACCCGAGCTTGTAGTCCTTGATGGATTGCTTACCAAGAGGGATGTGGATGGGTGAAGTGAAACAACTGGGCAAGAGAGACGCACTGAAATAGGTAGATAGTCCGCTAGATTCACTGTCGAGAAAGGGATTCTCTTAGTCAATGGATTGGCTTCCTCGCTAGTCATGACAAGAACTCTAGCTGGTAGTCCCTTTGGCATTTCCCTCATTTCGCCCTCCTTGGAAAGAAGTCCTTTCGAATGATGAATTTGATATCTCTCGCTGACCAACCGTACGAGACAAGGATGGGAACAAGTTCTGATGCTTCTTCATTCACAAAGGATCGATAGCACTCAAGCTTGCAGCCCTTTTGGGAACCTAAATGGAATCCGCTTCATTCCTGACTTTCTCGGCAAGAGTCGAACTTGCATAAGAACGACTAGTCTCTGGAACTAAGTCGCTTGCTCTACCATTAAGCCACAGGGAATCACTTCGAATATCTCAAGTCTCTTCTTAGCAAACTACGATCGATTCTGATTCTGTGCAGGATTTACACCTTTCTGGAAGATGAAAAAGATATCGAATTTAGAGACTTTCTGGGCTTAGTAAGGTGTCGATCCAGTGCCTGTTGGTCTATGAGGATTCCTCTCGAATGCAGATGGTAGGTGTAGCTGTACGTACTGCTATATGGGCGGTTCTGGGCTCTCGTTCATTCATGGATTCACTGCGGAAGGGGAGATCGAAAGCATTACCATAAGCGTCTGGGCTCTTGTTCGACCACATTGCTTGATTAATTGATCGAAAGGAAGTTGTTCCTTAGGCGACCGAGAAAGGCACCCTCTTCTTAGGAGTAGGAGGAAAGTACAATTGATTTCTCTTCTTCTTCCCGACCAAGCTGACATTACGTCAAGCAACTGGGACTGGCTTCGTCGCTGCTACCTGCACCGGCTATTCCCAAGGCAGAAAGTGATGATCGTCTTAGCTTAGGTCGCTCTTAAGAGATTTGCTTTGTAGACTGAAGACCAAACCACTACATTATGTAATCAATCGAATGAGGAGTTTCTCTTTCACTGACCGACACTACCTTAGGTGCTATAGGTCCGAGCTAGAGTTCACTCTTCATTGCCTGTTCCCCGAAGCATGCTTTCTCATTGACTTTCGCCCTCAATCAAGATATCTCGGAAAACCGACACGCACATGAGATTAACTTATATATGCGTATACGTGAGTGATTCAAGCAATCTTCTATCCATCTGGGCAAGCGTCAGGGAACGCCTAAAAGAAAGAGAAAGTAGCTCAGTCAGCTCTTTCAACACTGAGTCTCCCAATACCTATGGCTAATGGGACCACCACCTGCTTATCGACAACCTCATGGCGATGAAAAGAATGACCACCCCAGTGGCTAGTGAAAAGGCATCCATAAATGGAAGGTGAAAGGCCATCCCCCCTACCATCCACCCCTGGAGAAGAAGGCTATGTTGGGGTTGAATCCGTTTCTGAAGCTAAGGTTCTTGACCTGACTGAACATCGATTCTTTTGATGTCTCTTTGGTTACTGCTCTTTCCCTGTCCTATCCAACCCTCGTAACCCCCACATGTTTGCCAATGCATATAAAAAGGTTCTTGCTGTTGCTGCTTCATCTGGTGCTGCCCCAGCGGCTGCTGCCAAACTAGTAGAAAAGTACTTATCACAAGACTTTGGTAGAATGTGGGCTAATGCTCGCTGAATATCTTTTCTCATTTTGGCTTTTCGCTCCCCTTTTTCTTAATCCAATAAATAGGTGGGGTCCCTGTAGTTTTTCAGCCTTCGTTTGCAGGCTGCCGGATAAAGACAACTCTGCAATCCACTTATCAAGCAAGGCCTGATTCTCTTCCAATCCGATCAAAGCATCCGGACAGATATGTGTGTGGAACAGAGCCCCTATAGACATAAAGGTTCTGGCTGGTCGGGCGGATAATGAGTCGCCAATCCACATTGGATCGATTGCTACTCTCAGAGAATTGAAAACAAGGGTGGTGCTTCATAATGCAGAGGGATTACATGACTTTGATAGGTGCCGAGAATAAGGAACCACTTTCTATTAGATTAAGAAAGAGCTTCCGGGAATTCATTACTCATTGCAGCTACAGCCGTAGCGTATTCGTTAACTGGATCTCCTACCTCCACTTTTAGGGAAGGTTGTATTGAAGACACCACACTTAAGAAAAGAGCATAGGACTTCCTTTGAGGAGAAGCCTATTTGGTTTTTAGACTACCCATTAAGCCTTATCCATGCCAACCCTGCTTTAGGAAAAGATGAAAGAGAAGAGGCTATGGGAACTGGTGAAGAAAGCTCCAAGCCGGTATATAGCTTAGCTCGTCCCATATGTTAAGTAGACAAAACAGGCAATTTCAGAGGTCTTTGAAAACATGTTCTTATTTCAAAGTATGCGCAGATTAAGGCCCACGTGGAGTAGTTTTATGACCGCACGGCGTCCCACAAGATGAGAATTGAAATAAGAAGGTAAAGATCGTGGTGGGTCTTAATCAGAAAGCGGCGATAAAGCGCGATATGCTTATCTTATGCTTCCCCTTCCCATACCACGCTACGTAAAGAAAGGAGGGCATGATTACTTCCACGAAGGACTGACTGACCGATGGACTGCTGATGTTACAGAAAAAAAAGGAGTCTATGCAAGCGCCTGAATGTCTTGTTGTTTAATGTAGAACGAGAATTCTCTTAGCAGCGTAAAGTACCGATCTCTTCTCCAAAGAAGGGGAACTGAACTCAATCAATCTCTTAGGCTTTCTAGTCCCGATCTGTTATCTCAATCGGCGAGTGGAAGCAGCCACCCTTTAGCATGAAAAGTGAAGCCGCTTCCATTGATAGGTAGAATTCCAGATTGGATGGTCCGGATCGCAGAACAAGCGTGGATGTGGATCGAATCAAAGCTGACCGCAAGTGACCTAGTGGTAGTGGCTCGAACTAAGTGTAGGGAAAGAAGGCAATGGCCGAAGACGATGTTTAAAACATCCCCCCTGAGATCATCAATGGTAGTCCTTTAGAGCTGAGCATCAATCGCTTTCTAAAGATCAATTGGTACTCGCCTTTGAGTAATTTTTTCCTTTTTGAATTCCAGCCCAGCCCGGTGTTCTTTCGCCTTGCATAACGTAATGAAGACAGATTGTCACACGGCCGCCAGAGAGAGAAGGAAAAGTCAGTGACGGCAGAGCTTGAAGTCACTAGAGGCATTCTACTTCCTGGTTATTTTACCAGCCAGCCTACGGCACCTGAGCATCTGCATGACGTTCTCATATGATCCTGTAACTGGGCTGAGCCTAGGCAGTTCGGAAGAAGGGTATCGTCAAGACCTCTCGAGAATAGACGAAGGGGAAAGGAAGTTGATGATGGGTCGGATCTCGAAAGGCGAAAGGCTTTCATAAAGACGTATGAGAAAGGGAGGGTCGATCGATCCCCATTCTCCCATTCAGGGTAAAGCGGTTCTCAAGGAAGAAACCCTCAGTTCTCGGTTAAAGCTTCAACTACTCTTCCGAACTCGATACCTTTTCAATTACATCTATTTTCTCACTCAACTCAAGCTCACATTCCCGGAACTACCCAACCTATTCATTCGGGATAGTCTAGTCACGCTTTTCAGTCTTCATCCAAGAACTACAAGGGCAATTACATACAATAGGCCAGTGGAATCAAGACTTGAATGGTAGAAAAAAGATGGTCTAGTCCATAAACTGGTTTAAGGGTTTACTCTCTAGCTCGAAAACCTGGGAATAAACCTCCATTCATGAATATCCATTCTAGTGTGGCATTTGTGGCATCATCGAATAACAAAGAAAAGATAGGGATAGAGCTCCTCAATCATCGTATAAAAACAGGAAGAATCGAAACATTTAGCCCAGCATGTAGGCATGTAGAGTGGGAAAGAAGTCCCATTGCGGGCAAGAAAAGAAGGGCCTAAATCGCCCTAAATAGGAAAATAACTCACGAGGGATTGGAAACATCAGATTAAAGATGCAAACTGACCTTGTTCCCCAGCTAAAGATTGTTCTAAGACAAAGATTGGGAAGGGTGATTCTTTCCATCAGACTATCCTGTTGATTGTCAGCTGAAAGCAACCAGTTCGAACGTATATCCCGAAAGGCGTATCGGCGTATCAAGATTCAAGTGCTAAGCCAAGTTTTCGCCTATATAAAGAAAGAGCATCTTCCCCCTATCGCTTTTCAAGGCCTCATAATCTGACTATCCATACATTAAGGATAACTTTCTAAAGAAAAGCTTTCCATTATATTATAGAGTGATTAAGAAGAAGTGGAATCCGCTCAGTCAAATAGGAAGAATTCTCCAACGAGGATTGAACTAAGGTTGAACCAGAGGGAGGGTGCTGCTTCAGTTCCTTCCCATAGGTCTTTGCGCCAGTGGTGCGTCTAATCGGACATAGAAAAAGGGAGATCAGGTTACATAAATGACCACAACTTCTGCTTGTGACAGAGGATCTACTATCATATTAGTCTCCTTCTACGTCCTAGGTTCGTAAGCGAGCTTTGACCAGACGAGCTAACAACTAGCAGAGAAAGCCCTGTGGAGACCTATTTCACATTTGTCTCGACTTGGCTAGTGGTATAATAGATTCTAAAAATCTCATAAGTAGAATCAGAGCACTGATCTGATAGTGATTATTGTATGTTTTTTTGGGGAAAGAAAGCTTTCGGAGATTAGATAACGTTCTGTAGACAAACTACTTACTTTCGTAGGTTGAAGTCAGAGTACTACTTGAAGAGGCGAAAGAGAGAACTATCCAAAATATTGGATTCTCGAGACCAGGTTTGAACTCCTCTTAACAAGAGAGCCGGTCCGCACATGGTATACGTGTAGCGACTGGACCTGGTATAGCAACTAAGCGGGCATGAGAGAAAAGGGAATACAATCGATATAGTCCTTTGGGGCGACTTCACCAATGGATGCGATCATACAATATATGCTGGTTTCAGGGTTGAGGGAATAAAGCGCCTACGCCTAGGCCTTTTCTGTAGACTTTCAAACTATCTTTCCTACTAATCTTGAACAAGATAGCTTCCAAAAAGAGAGGCTGGCTCCTTTCGCGACTCCGTTTCTATTGAATTTGCTGTTCTTGTTCGAGAATCCGCAGCACATGAATATTAGTAAAAAGAACTGATTGACCAAGGTCTTACAGAAGGAGCTTCCAGAGCCAAAAAGAAGGGCGGCTTTCCGTGACCACGAGCAGACTAGGTTGTGAGAGAACTTATTTAGCAATTATGCCACGTCTCTTGCAAGAATAGGCTTAAGCATCTGACATCTATAGAACAGGTTAATCAGTAGTAGGAGAAGATAGCCTTCTTTTCCTTCTGCTCAGCTCCCCGAAACAACCTTCGACTTGCATGTGTTAAGCATTGACTCAAACTCTCCTCGTCTCTTAAAAAAAAAGCAATAACGGATCGATCTTAGGCATACGTTGACCGGCCGAGCGGGAAACTTTCGTTCCTCTTTTGCGTGGCACATTGGGCGCTGCTTTCTCGTCTTGATCCACTAGAACAATTTCATAAAAAGATTTTCTTTCTATACTGAATTTCACCGGTCTCTGACCAATGTGAACTTTTCTTATCTGAATTCTTTTTCCTACTTTTTTTATTCTAATAGTCTCACTAGCGCCCCATTTCTTAATGAAGGATACACGAAATCTTTGATCAATTCGTATTTCATTAATTCAGTGGTATGCCCGAGGTTCAGACATATGGATATGGTATGGCGGAACTGGGATGGGGATTGGAAATGGGGAACATGCTGTTAGAGGCCGAACAATTGTATCCAAATCTGACCTATTCACTTACTTAATAGGCTGGATCAAATCTTGGTCATGTCGTCGCGTCACCCCCCTTTCTCGCCCTCAACAATTAGTGAAGCTGCTGAACTCATGCATCTTCTCCCTATTCCGCTCTTCATTTTCAATGCCCCATATCATGGATCCCAATTCCATGGATGACCAGCAGCTCCCCCTGCTCTTCCATGTCCCTTTTTGCCGGGATTACTGATACGGAACGAAGCGATCGAGGACATGCTTGAATGAAACATTTCTCAAATATGGAATAGGTAATGGAAACTCTGCATCATCATTATTTCTTTAGTACCACCTCCCAATCCCTTACCGGTCACGCTGTGGATGTAATAGAGGGGCATAAAGCACTGTATCTGCACCTGAATCGACCCATTGATCCGGAGAGATTCCAACTGGAAAAAAATGCAATTGCTTTTGCAGACAAGCGCTTTCAGAACGATGAGATCTGTCTTGTTCGGCTGAGTGATGGCCTGCAGTATATTAAGTTAATGTTTAAATAAGATAACGAAAGGCTTTCCAGCCTGAAGAAGAAAAGTAGCATAAACAAAGGAATAATATGATTCGGAAGCAGGGGCGAGAGCTAAATCTGAGTTATTTGAAACAATAACCAACCGAATGAGAAGATATCTATATATAGATAGAGTAGCCTCTTCCAATAGGGTAGCAGGCTATTCCACCAATCATAAGTCAGGTAGCGAATTGCCATTACCTTACCAAAGCCTTGCTAAGCAACAAGGCTCAGCTAGGGCACAGGAGAACTAAGGTCGGGGGGGTAAAATAACATCTTAGCAAACTCATTCGATTCTAGGTTGACGGGTCAGGGGGATCTTCTTACCAGGGATCGATCGGGGATAAAGAAACAAGGGTTCAGGCCATGAAAAGGGCTAAAGGTGGAAAAGAAAGGCAATGAAATTGTGGGCATATCCATGTTTGGGCACTGAACATGATGGGTAGAGCGATTGGTCTTCCTCTTGCAATCGAGAAAGGCGAATAGGCAGAAATAGGTACACTTTTAGTACGGTGGTATGCGAGGCTGCTGCTTCAGAGCAATGTTCAAGAATAGAGGCATCAAAAGTCATATGATGACAAGCACCAGAATCAAGAACCCATCAAGTCCAAAGTGTACCTGAAGGTGCTGCTCCTCATGTTACTTCCACTTGTGAGCCTTCTGTTTTTGCTAATATTTCACGTCTTGCTCAACTTGAGTCTATGCAATTGGCTAGTACCAATCCGTCAGTTGCTTCAGTTGTCTATACCTCTGGTGAAGCAACAACTTCAATTGGCGTGTCATCATCTTCTTCTATTTATTCTTCCACCATCTCTTCGCCTTCAGAATCATAGGAGCTATAAAGCCCCTCCGTTTCCCCAACCAACGCTTGTCTGAAGGAGGTTGCATGTGAGGAATTCCCTGGGAGATAGATCCCATACGCATTTTGGAGCCCTTTATCTGATTCAGCACCCAAACTTTGAAATTGTTTATGACCCCTCGATCAAGGTTACCCCATTTCACCTTCTTGGTGCTACGATTAAGATGAGCGGTTTTTTCCAAAACCTCTAATGCTAATAGCCTTTTTTTTGCATCAGATGACTCGCTCCTTTAGTTAGTAACTAGCATACGCTATCTGTCTATTAGTGGCGCTGCTTTCTAATGGTAGTCGGATGCTTAAATTAATAGCTAAAATGGGCTTATTCACCTGACCTTCCATTTTCCTTTCATATGTAATGGATGGATTCGTAAATCAGATTCCTTCTGACTAATGCTTGGATCGGTAGTTGACTGGCCACCCGGTCCCCCTAGTAGTAGAGATATCCCTGTAATGGATGGATTTGCTTTTAATCTTTATTAGGTGGTTTTTTCTACTAGTCGATCTATAGATGCCTTGCGATCGCTAGTCACTCGAATAAGAGAAACCTATGATAGGGAGGGGCGACAAAAGGAGCTGCTCTTGGTGTGCTAGGATGGGACTGGTCTTTCTTGGTGAACGTTCTAGAAAAATTGGGTTTTGCTCATTCCTGGGGGCGAGGAGAGACTGTCGATTCTCTTCTCTACATTAATTGCCAATCCCTGCTACATCAATAGCGATGTTGACATCACCTTATACTAAAAAAGAACTCAACTCATCTTTCTCAAAGGACGAATTGGTATATTCCATCAAATCAGGATTCGGCCCAGAGAAATCTTTCTAAACCAACTTCCTTTTGATGATCTTATTTCCACTTTGCTGAAGAAGAAAGCAAGGCCGGTCTTTCTTGTCTTGTGAGCGAAAAATGCAAGTTCGAAAAAAGGGGCAGATTGTCTCAAACTTTCCTTCTCATATAATTGTGAAATGAGACTTTTTAGTCCAAAACGGTTTTGTAGTCAAGGAATGAGACTGGAGTAGTTTCCTGAAGCCATAGGACTGCGAAGCTATGAGCAGAGGTAGGACCATCAGCAGTTTTTCAAAAAAGAGGACCATTTTGTTCAGGTGTATCAGTACATGAGAGTGTAGGAAGGGTGTCATGAGAACTAAGTAGATGTAAGAAAGGACGAAGAGTTGTCATAGTAATAGCTCTCCCGGGTTCTACTGAAATCTGAATTCAGCCCGTGGAAGCAAAAGAGAAAAGAAGTCAACTGGAGACTGACACTTTAATACATGAAGAACAGGCCGAGGCCGAGCCTTAACCAAGCCGCCACTATTAAGTTTGTCTTGCTCTTAATTGCTTTATGAGGAGCTGGTTCCTTTTTATACCTTTATTGACAGAATTAGACTCTCTTTTCATCAGCCTTGAGTTGAGGATTCTGACCTAGCTCGATGACCCCTCTGTGAAGCTCTAGTCCTTTTTGCTTACAATGCTGATAGTTCCGTGTCTCCAGCCTCTCCTGCCTACCCCTAAGTCCTGTCTGCAGTTTTTTCATCGCTTCTATCTTATATAGTAGACCGAGTAGATGACCGAAGAGCTTACTTTTTTCCAACAAAGAGAGGAACTTTCGATTCGAACAGAGATATGTCGGAAAATCATTTGCTCTTGGGAAAAATAGAAGGGCAGGGCTTCAGACCCATAATTCAACCTAGCCAACCAACGTGGGAGCTTCTTAAAATAGAATAAGTTCAAAAACCTTGAGATGAAGAAGGGAAAGGAAGTCGATCCAGTGGAGGAGGAAGCGAAGCTAGGTTTAGTCCTTGCAGATCTTGAGTCACTCACTTCAAGAGTCTAATCCGCAACTCTAGTTGAAGGGGTATTGGCCATTATGAGTAGTCAAGGCTACTATGAGCAGAAAGGGACTACTTGGCTCGATCGAGCAGCACCTACACCTTCTCACGTAACGACTTATTTGAAGCTAGGCTACGATCAGATCCAATTCGGCGGAGCGATGTAAGACCAGTAGACCCAAGTTATGCCTTTGACCTTCTTTCTTGGTTTGAACACGTTGTTCTCTTGAAAGCTTATTAGGAAGCTAGATTCTGTCTTTACCTTTTCTTTTCTCAATAGGAGGTGTGGTGCCGTTGGACCTGCCCTTTATGCAGCAGTAGTTTCAGTTGAACTGGACATTGCACCTGCTATTGATAGGCTTACAAAACTCAGAATGAAAGGGGCGGGACCTTGCTACTTACGAGGGTTGATGTGGGAGAGGGGGCGACTGTAGTTTATCGGTAGGAGGCCCTTCTTAGAGAGTCTGGTTCCGATCTTTTATCCTTCGAGGTAGTGAACTTTCCTAGGCCGAGCCGGAATTCTTTATTAGATTAGAAAGGGCAGGCAAAGCCCGAAGGCTGCTATCGCTCTCCCATAGGTCACCTCGTTTGAGTCTATAGTCTATAGCGCGGAGCTTCCGACTTCTCTTATGAAATGAAAATCAACTTCTCTTATTAGAGCCTTCTTGTATTGATCTTACTAGGAAACTACAAGTGAAGGGGCGCTATCCGGAACCCTTAAGGTCGGGGACAATTTGCTTTTCGATTGGGCCTTGCAGGCAGACAGGCTAACTTGTGGAGACGAAATGGAATCCTATATAAGTGAGAATGGCGAGTCCCGAGGGAGAAAATCTGGCTGAATATATAATGGGGATGTCCGATTTGCAATTGAGCTAGCCGATAAGTATGATCTCTCCAGTCTAGCATGTCCATTTCTACTTCCACTCAACAAAAAAGATAGGATTCTTGGGCCCTACCTCCAGAGTGGGATATGGAGGAGTGCGTACTGCTATTTCGGACCAAAGGGGGCCAAGGAAGGGGGATCCCATAAATAATAAGTCAGAGAAGTCAGAAAGGGGAGCCAAACCCGGGCTATGAGCTATTTCGTCGTTTTCCTGCCGCAAGGGTTGAGTTCGCTAGCCGTTCAATCCGATCTTCCCTTCGCGTGGCAGAAGAGTGCGGCTCGAGACTACTCTTTCAATGAAAAATGAAAATCAAGCAGGAATTTCACCCGGCCAGCGCTTGGCTATCTACTTCCATTCATTTTGCTAATAGTGGTTTTCCATGGTTTATGCTATCGGAAGAGGGCCTTTGGTTGTGCCGGTTTTTCCAGCGAAGGACGTGGGAATGTCTTATGTGACACTAGGCGACTTATCGAACGGAACACTTGACCCAACTCGCACTTAATTTCTCGATACTTATTCTGAAATGGATCGATACACCTATTGACATTTCCTTCAGTGGGCATGGGCTCATTTGGCTTGTGGACTTTTCTTTCTTCTCTTACAGCATATCTTACTCCTAGACACAAGTGTTCTAGTGCCTGCTTTCTCTCTTTTTTTTCTATTCTTTCTTTCTCTTTCTTTTGTAACCTGAGCGAAAATGGGCCCTAAAGTCTGTAGATGTAGACCGAAGTCAAGGAAACTTCATGAATATTCATAGCAGCGGCAAGCGCAGCGGCAGAATATCAGCAGCATGAGATTTGAAGACCTTCTCTTTTTGACTCTTTCCTTTGATACTGAATTTTCGGGTAATCGATTCAGAGTTCTTTAGTCAAGCCTGAATGAAAGGCAGTCCGACATAAAAAAATAAGAAAGATCGGACTGAGATCGTAAATCGCTGTGATAGTGGTGATGGTGGATGGTTCATAAGGAACTGAGCTCTGCATAAGACTCAGTCACGGTCCCTCTATTTTCAACATGGACTTCTTTCTGAAGATCTTTCCTGCCATTGCCTATCAACTTTGGATTTTAGCAACCAAAAAGTCTTTCTGCCTCGGCCCCCAACAACCATATTTTTACTGCCCTTCAACTATTTGGCTCCTCTCACTTGTCTACTGATGTAGTAAACTGTTCTCTCATAAGCATCATAGCATGAATGCCATTTCTTTCATTTCGGTATATGAAATGAAAATGATAAGGGAGATAGGCTTGATCAGTTAAGATGAACCTCTTCTTTGATCCAAAGACCAAAAAGCCTAAGATCTATGTTAGGATCCACAACTTTCATCGGTAGTCCACCTCGGTACAGATTATAGGGGATTCCCAATTAGGTTTGAAAGAAATCCTGACAGAATATTAGTGCACAAATTTCCAGTTGCCCCATAAGAGAGCTTCTGTCTGGTGTATTCTGAATGACTTCTCCGAGGACCAGAAAGCACATCCCGAGGCAGGGAAATGATGAAGCCAACGAGATGGCTCAGCTGAGGTTGGAAGTCAGTCTTCAGTATTGCCCTAATAAAAGTAGTTGATAAAGCCATGTTTCCTCCGGGAATCAAAGCAGTCTGTTCTCGGGTTCGTTGTCGAGGTCAGAGACCAAATCAAAGAGGTTCCTGTATCAAAAATGGAATAGCCCTTCGTATTCCCTATCTTTAGGTCATTTTAAGATGGGAACAAGAGCTAACGTCTAGTCCCCTGCAGGTCGGTTCATTTGGCCTTTGGTTTAGCCCATTCAAAGGAAGAGGCTTTAATCTCACCCGAGAAATTCCTCTACAAGAAGTTGAAGCTTTCAGCTTCTGATGTCCCAATTGGGGGAATTGTCTTACCCGACCAAATAAGATAAGGTAATGGAATTCAAAGCCTTTTCCCTTTTTTTGATTTGATTGTCACTTCTTTATCCCATTCCTCGAGTATGCTATTCTAGAGGGCAAAAGCAAAGACTGACTATCTAGTAATAATGAATCTATATGCCCAATACCTTGTCAGGAGTTGGGGTCGAAGCAACAGAAAAAGGGAGCCACCGGAGGCAAGCACTGATCTCCAATCCCCGCCTAAACCTTTATTCGAATCGTGACTTTTTGAACCTCGGATGTAGCCACTTTTTGAAAGCTAAGAAAGGTGGTGAACCGGGGGTCCATCAAAAGCAATTAGACCCAGAAATGCCTATTCCTAGAGACCAGTTCTAGAAGTCGAATCTTATTAACGTATCCGAAGAGTGGATCTGTTCATATTCACCGCCCAATTATAGTACTGCAGAGAAGAGATTTGTAATATGATTGACCATGCCCTTAACCTCACAAGAGGAAAAGGGAAATCCCTCCGCCGATGGTAGAGCACATAATTGTAAGTCGGAGACTACCTCTTCTGAACCCCAATGAACCACAACTTCTTTGGACCAACCTCTTTCGAAAGTCTTCGGGGAAGCCATTCTTTTGACTTGATTCAACCAGTATCTGCGGACCCTCTAGCCCATCACATCAAGTGGATGCAATCATATAAGAGAAAAGTGTTCTTGCACGATCCCCGCCCTTCCTAGGTTTTGGCTCGTCCTCTTGAGCGACTAAATACCTTTCCTAAAGCTTTTGAAGACAAATAGAATCAGAGACATGCGATGATAAGGAGGAGAAATGGCTGTTCACATTGAGTTGAGAACCAAAATGCGACCAAACTACTGATGCGAGATGGCTGTTTACAAAGAGATGCTTCAGAGATTCACATTGAGACTGGGGATAGCATAGACAGCGAAATACCAAAGAAAGACTAAAGTTGTCATCGACGGGAAGAGCATTGTGACAGACCTTCCATATGAAGAAACTCATTTTCAAAGGAATCAAACTATGCCACACTTTAGCATGCCATTGAAAGAGTGGGCCTCTGATTCTAGTATTTTCCAAGAAATTCTTTGAGCTTAATTTGCCTTAGGGAGATAACGTCCAAACAAGGGAGTCATCAACAGAAGGATCAAGACCAAGACGACTAATAGCTGCCACTGTTTTCGGATTAGTGTGTTGCTGCAAATCAGTGAGAAAATGTGGATTGGATAAGGCTTGCTGAACCGAGAGCTGCTCCATGCCTGCAATATAAGGAATCCGAACACTACACCAGTTGGTATCCCAAAATGGAATAGAGCCTCTGCCAACCAACCATTGAGAATTATCCAAAAGAAACGGAAGTTGGGGTTAAGATTCTTTTCTCCCTCTATTAGCACTCAATTCTATTTATATTAGTAGTGATGAGTCAGATACAGATGACTAAGATAGGGATGAGCCAGCTCTTCCTCCTTCTAAAAAGAAGGCTTCTACCTCTTTTAGCTGATCTAGGTAGAGGAATGAGTTTGAAAAGAATCAATCAACAGAATCAATACTTTGGTTCCTAGCCTTCTGAATAGATACTCTACCTTAACCTCAAGTATTCCTTCTATGACCAGATAGGTTTTCTAAGGGTTTTTTTAGGAAGGATTAAATCAATAGCATTAGTAACTACCTCCGCCTAGGGCTAGGGCCTTCCCTCCTTCCGTGATTAAGGAACCTAATTGATGACATATCCTTTTTTTTTAATGACATATTACTTGACTTAAATAAGCTTTCTTTACTGAGAGGATATGACATAAAGAATCTCATTAAGGTCGTTCCTTACACCTTCTCTTTGAGAAATAGACTTTCCTAGTTCCGAAGGTTAGATAAAGTTGTTTTCTCTGAATGAAGGATAGCTTTGCCTAAAGGAGAAGCACAAGAAAAGCAGGGATATCACTCGCTTACCACCAGATTATAGAACACGATACCTGTCCATTAACACTAAGCTTGCCAGAAGGAGAATCTTTTTTTCAATTCCAAGTTAAGGAGTGAGCGGCCCGCAATTCCCGAGTTTAGGAGGGACTTTAATAAGGGCCCGTTAACCATTTCAACAAGACTGACTTCCTATTCCTCAAGTACACCTTCTCTTACCCGATAGGAGCTCTAAGGTAGAGAAGAGGAACCACTGAAGTAAGACCAGAGCGATAAACGTCTAAAGGTAGAAACCGAAGTAAAGGAAAGAGAGATTAGCTGTTCCTTAAGGAGGGAGATAAAGCTCTTTCTTGAAATAAGCATTCTGCTTCTCCAACACGTCATTCTCTGCCTCCAAGGCCTCAATCCTCTCCCTATGGTGGGCGTCTAACTGATCGAATCTGGCCTCAAAGTCATCAATCCTTTTCCTGGTGTGATCGAGCCGTTCGTTGACGACATGAAACTCATAGTGATGCGTGGAAATGTCGGTCTCGGCTGTTCCCACGCGATTCTTAGTGGCCCATAAACGAAGATCCATCTCGTTGACAGTATCGACAATCTTATAGACGGCTTTAAGTCACTTTCGATGCTTGTCGTCCTCGCTCGACCGGCTTATATTATTTAATAAGGGGGTGGGCGTCTCCCTGGGTATTTCCTCCTTGGGATTATCTTCAAGGAGAAGATCCAGCTTAATAATAACTGGGGGTGTGTCTCCTTCCCGGAGATCTTTCCCCTTACTCATAGATGAAGGGCGGATCGTTGCCTTTTTCTGGCTCGCTCGACTCCCCCCCATGGAATATCTTCACCCCATACGTATGGGATGGCCCTATCCATGACATGCTTTAATGCGTATAGAGGGACCTGCACTCATGATTTGAAGGGCTGAACGTCCAATACTTCATCCTCCCATTCTGGGTTCTATCGGCATGGAAGCAAGCAGTCCCATCAGCAGCAGAGCGCCGCAGCGGTAAACCCACCACCAGCACCAGTAGCTGTGTGTGAAGCAAAAGTCGATCCAGCAAATGACCCAGCAGGTGATTGAGCTGTATATCCAGAAGTGGATCCAGCACTAGAAGCAGCAGCTAATCCACCAGCATTTGTATTTGACCGAGTAAAAGCATTGGTAGCTGATGAAAGCCTTTAGGTTTCGCTTCTGAGTAAGGTTCCATATTCAGTTGATAAAGATGATGATCTTGACTCAGGACCAGTATCTCTTCCTTAAAATGGAGATCGAGTTTAGGGTTCATCCCCAGATCCAAAGCTAGTAGTTCCGTATCCCATTGAATGACCGGGTAATCGGGTGGACAAAGTAGCGTATTATTCAGTAGTAGAGTCCCTGGTTGCAGAGTCAGACCTAACAGCAGATGCGGATCCATAAGCACTTCCTGTTCCATATCTAGGTGCATATCCAGATACAGAAGCATATATGGATCCATTCATTATGGATCCCGTTCCAGCAGAATCATATCCGGTTGACCGAGTAAAAGCAACAGTTCCAGCTTTTTAGCTTGAAGCAGGTCTAAATGCGGATCGAGTTTCCCTTTACCTGGAGTAGCAGCACCAATTGAAGAGTAAACATCCTTGCCTGTGCCAGTACCAGCTTCCCCTTGCACCATGGCTCCGGATGCACTTGATCCAGAGCAAATCGATGAAGATATAGCTCCATAGTCAGCCTCAGTAGAGCCAGTTTACCACCCAGGTGAATGGAACCCTACCTGGATAACGCATGAACCAACATGCTATAACATTAATTTACTATGCCTTTCCTGCTGCTCCAACTGCTGCATCTATCCAATATATTGAATCACCTTTTGCATAATCAACCGCAGAATCTGGATCTCCATCTTGGTCAAATGCACCCATAACCGCGTCTGATGGTAGAGATGAGAGCAACCTGGGTGGGATATACAGGAACGGAGCCAGCTAGAGCAGAGGCATCCAAGCCCGCAGCATCCCTTTGAGTTTGATAGGGCAAGAAAAGAGATCAATTTGCCGGTAGGTGGCATGAATTTTTTTGCAATTTTACGTCAAAAGCTATAAGAAAAGAAAACCTTTTTTGGTTTTCAGGGAAAAATCAATGAAAAAACACGTGAAATAGGAAATAAAGAGAGTTTTGAAGTTGTTTCCTTAGGTAAATTGGCTTGCATCCAAAAAACACGGGTTTTTGGAAATAAAGTAAATAAAGAAGTCATTTCCTTAGGTAAATTGGCTTGCATCCAAAAAACACGGGTTTTTGGAAATAAAGTAAATAAAGAAGTCATTTCCTTAGGTAAATTGGCTTGCATCCAAAAAACACGGGGAAATAGGAAATAGAAATTTTCGGGCCATGACTCGATTAATTTCTGTATTGATGATGATATATGTCAGAACTCGGGCATCTATGTGAAATGCATATCCTATTTTTGCGCAGCAGGGTTATGAAAATCCGCGAGAAGCAACTAGACGTATTGTATGTACCAATTGTCATTTAGCTAATAAGCCCGTGGATATTGAGGTTCCACAAGCTGTGCTTCCTGATACTGTATTTGAAGCAGTTGTTAGAATCCCCTATGAAATGCAACTGAAACAAGTTCTTACTAATGGTAAAAAAGGAGGTTTGAATGTAGGAGCTGTTCTCATTTTACCCAATGGATTTGAATTAGCTCCTCCTGATCATCTTTCTCTAGAGATGAAAGAAGAGATAGGTAATTTCTCTTTCTTTCCAAAGTTATTGCCCTACTAAAAAAACGATTCTTGTGATAACCTGGTTAGAAATATAATGAAATTCTCTTTCTGATCCTTTCCCCGGATCCCGCTACTAAGAAAGAAGTTCACTTCTTGAAATATCCCATATATGTAGGTGGGAATAGAGGAAGGGGTTAGATTTCTCCCGATGGGAGCAAGAGTAACAATACAGTTTATTATGCCTCAGCATCAGGGATAATAAGTATAAAAATACGTAAAGAAAAGGGTGGATATTAAAAAAGAACCATTGCTAATGCATCCGATGGGCATCAAGTGGTTGATATTATACCTCCAGGACCGGAACTTCTTGTTTCCGAAGGTGAATCAATCAAACTTAGATCAACCATTAATGAGTAATCCCAATGTGGGTGGGTAGATTTGGTCAGGGGTATGCAGAAATAGTACTTCAAGATCCATTACGTATCCAAGGTCAGTTTCTTTTCTATTTCCACATGGAAGGTACTTGTCATACTTTTTGCGTTTTGTACGCTCTTTTCTTGTTCTTCATTGTCATAAGAATGTACATCCTAAATTTTTGAAGCCAAATGGAAGAAAGAGGAATTTTTATTTTGATTTCTTTTAAAAATTTTGTAACTCATATAAGATTTAGAATTGGGAAATTGGCATCTGAATTATTTTGTTTGGCAGCAATTACTAAAAATAGATCAGAAGTATCATCAAAGAGGTCAAGTTATATTACAAAATCAAGGACTCAAAACATCCCATTTACCAGAACAAAGTTTATTTTTTAAGTTGAACTTCATTAAGATACCTCCCTAAAAAATATGTGCAAAAAACTTCCAAACTATTGGAACCATAGTTAGCCGGGGACTATCAATAAATCGGCTCACCATAAAATCGGAAACAAATCGTTTTTATTTTAAAAAGTCAGATGAAAAAAGTGGGCAAAAAATACGCATCGGCAAAAATACTTCATATAAAAAAATCGCTAATATATCGGATTAGGCTCAAAAGTCAAAGTAAAAAAATCAAATAAATTTATCATATTAGAAATTTTGAAATTCTAAAAAATAAAAATTTGGTCAAAGTCATCAATAACTAATTCATCCATAAAAACTTTACTAGACTACTATAATTAAGTTAATTAACTTTTATGCCTCATAACTCTCATCCAATCATCCAATATTAAATACATAATTAACTAGTATATACCAAAATAATGTATCATATAAAATCTACCAATTAAATACTTTAAGAAACATCATACTTACTTATTACATACCAAAAACAAATATACTATATAAATTTATTCAATAAATACTTTAACTACTATATAAATTTTTCATTAAATACTTAAACATCACACCTACTTAGCAGGTACCAAAAAAAATACACGATTTTTTATTTCTTATTAGAGTGATTTAACTATGGATGGTGACCATGGTCTCTCGATTAAAGTTTTATACATTTCTTTAATTGAAAAGAGACTCGTAGAAAATTGGGTTTCACATCTCAGTGTTTACGGTATAGAGACAGAAGAAGGAAGAGAAGAAAATAGGGCTGGGCTTACAGCCATTAGGGTTTATAGAGAGAGAAGAAAGAAGGAAGTGATCATTGGCTTCACAAACCCTAATGGAAGAGGTACTAACTGATTTTTAGATTTTTAGAGAAAGAATAAGACGATGGGATGCTGATTTGGGATAGTTTGAAGAGGGTTTTTCTATCTGATTTGGGATGTTATTTGAGAGAAAGCATGAAGAGGCTCGGGATGTTGTTTGAGAAAAATCCCTAACTATCTTGATTTATGAAGAGGATCTAACTGATTTTTAGAAAGAGAAAAGGAAATTTATGAAGAGGCTCTAACTGATTTTTATAAAGAGAACATGAAATTTATGAAGAGGCTCTATCTGATTTTTAGAAAGAGGAAAGGAAGAGGGTTTTTCATTTTCTTGGGGAAACAGCAAGCATAGCTGAAGGTTTAGGTTGGGGAACTAATCCTATATGTACAATTGCTTGTCATGTAAATTTACATTATATTGTTTATCTTTGTTATCACATAGTCGAAAACAAATTACTAATTACTTGGTCCTATAGTCACACTCTCTGCTTCTCATTCATCAATAAAAGACTATGTTTTGAGCTCTAATTTGAGTCATAAACAGTGTTTTCATAAAAACAATTATCACAAATAATCATAGAAATGTGCATGTATATGAATTTCTTTACACATTGATTTTCTTTACAAAACGATTTGCTATAAACAGTATTTCATTTGCACAATGATTTTCCATAATAACAACTGAAATTTGTATCTATTTGTTTAAGTTTTTTTAAAAAAAGGGAAAAAAAAATCATACAATTGTGGCTTTGAAGAACTCAGTGGATAATAATATTTTTTTCAAAAGCATGACAGTAGCAATGGCTGCAATACACAAGACATGGAAAAAAAAATCTTTCAAAAAACAAATTATAGGTATAAAAAGATACGATTTTTTGGCCTGATTTAAATCGTATTATGAAAAAAAAACACGTTTTAAACGGTTTCATGAAAACTACGCGATTTTTGCTTACCTTTTAAAAAATCGTTGTTTAAGACTATTTCCATAAAACACCGATTTTTTGAAAAAAAATCGCCGATTAAACAGTGATTTGCTAATTATGGTTGGAACTAGAAAAAATAGGGGTATTTTGGTAATTTTAGCACAGCTTTGTGTGTGGATCGAGTAAGATCACCAAATTCATTACCAAATACAAATACTTCTTGTTGCTCGGGGTTAGGAACACATAATTGTTCAGCGTTGAGAACACAACTACTTAATGATAAAAATACCCCAAGTTTTGCACTGCAATCCTAATCAACCTAAGGCTAAGGCTAGCATGATTTGATATAACTAGCAAGAAAAATAAGAAAATAAACAAATAAAGATAAGTGGATAGATATCTTTTTTGGCATTTTATAGGTTCATGTTTTCATGTATAATTAGATTGATGGCCTTTAGCAAGTAAAATGTTTTAACAGTCCAGTAATTGACTTTCTAAGTTCTGCAACTCCTTAACCTTCAAAGTGAAGTTCAAACCTTTACCTGGGACAGCAGTAATGAGGAAATGGTACGAAGAATATTATGAAACCTACAACAAAGCCCTCAATCCATCACATTCTCTTAAAGAAATTTGATGAATTCAACAAGTGAAAGTAAATCAGGACAAAATATGAATGCAGCAAAAGAATGTATAGATGTGAGAGCTGTGCATTATGGATCACAAGCATTTACAAAGTTTGAGTTAAATTTGCAGCTCTTGTGCTATACTTTAGATCATCAATAGAAGAGATTTATCACAATAAATAAATAAAAATGAGTTTTACCTTGATTCATTCACAATTTTATGTTACTTATTCAATTTTATAGAGCAGAAATGGTAAGGTAAGCTACTTTGTAAGTGCTACAACCCAGAGAAACAATAACAAAGAAAACAGATAAATTGAACCTAAGGTCTTTGTTAGAGTTGAAACCCACATAGAGGAACCGCACTCTGATAACAAAGATGAAAGGGCAACTTAGAACACAAAGTGAATGCCTTCTCAAAATGATTGTGAAGTCCACCAAGCTAAACTAATTTCCTACCAACCAAAAAAGAGATTCATGAGTGGTTTCAACCATGATCAAAGAAACTAGCCATAATATTTTGAAAAAAAAAAAAAAAAATTCAAATTTTGAAAGAAGAGTTCAAATTGTGAACTAAGAGTAACCATAAAAAATGAAAATCATTTTATAATGGATCTGAAATGAAATTGCAAGAAAGAGAAATAAAAAAGATGTACTGCAGAAGCCAAAAGGAAACGTCAAGAAAGCGGTGAATGTAAATATGACACATTGAATGACTGTCATAACATTGTTTGACGTAAAGAGTTTCCAAGTTCAAGAAATTCCAGAATAACAAATAACTATCCGGAAAGAAAATCATAAACAGAAAGATGAAAGTATACAACATAAAAATGTGATCCTAAAAGCTAAATACATTTTAAATTTTAACATACAAAAAAAAAGAAAGGAACTCAGAATTAAGCATGAAGAAATAAAGGAAATCTGTCATATTCTCAAAGAATCATCGGAAAGTTCAGTAAAAAAGTCTGAGATTCTCAAACATATTCATTTAGTGATAATACAATTGCATTTAACAATTACTGAATCTGAAACAATTGAAATATATATATAAAAAAAAAAAAATGAACTACATTTCAACAGAAAGGCAATCTCAATTTGGAAAATCGACACTTGAAGCAACATCCTCCACAAATTGCAAGGAATGAAATAAAACCATAAATTGTGAACAATATAAGAAATATACATTGATGACATGTAAAAAAAAAAACCTCAAAATACTTCAAATTGAGACCAATTATGCAAACTAGATCAGTTCAGAGAGAAGAAAAACACAAATCAGAGTCCTGAACAGAGAAAAACCTAACGCTAATTCTTCACAACATGCCTAGACAAACATCAATGGTTCAATACAAAAATGCCAACCCTAAAATATCATCATAAACCCAAGGGAAAAATAGCATTGCAAAAAGAGGCAAATTCGAACACTGGTGCCGAGGACAATTATATTTTCTAATATTGAGATCTTGAGGCAACTATATATTTTCAACAAGAACCAAATTTGACCACTGAATATTCGAAGCATCAAACCCAAGTCAAAATAATGGTAAAACACGTAAAATCAAGAATATGTGATTTTCAGGAGCAATGTGAACTATAAAAATGTCGATATGGAGATCTGCTAATAAATGCTCTATACTCTCATAGCTTCCATGGAAAAGATGGATTTTCATCAGTGAAGCTCCAACTAAAATACAAATATAACCTCACAAGTAGCCAAAACAAAAAAGGTTAAATTCTGAAAATTTTATATGATAAACTGTTGAAATGGGTTCTGATGCTTCAATGGATTGTAAGGCATCGCTGCATCCGCATCAAAGAGTCTCTAATCGTAATACATTTATACTGTAGAATTGGATAAAGGTAAAATGATCAAAGATGATTCCAACATCTGTTGATTTACCAATACTTGAATAGTTCACAAGAGAATCCTAAAATTCCAATATGGAAGCTCAAACGAGAACAGAAAAAGAATAATATACTTTAAAAGCTGAAAAAATGGCAAATTGTTTGGAGAATTATGCAAAGGACAGTAAATGCACAATCCCATAACTAATACGAGAGATCATAGTTAATAAAAAAAAAACACTTATAAGTCAAAATAAAAAGAAAAAAAAAACTAGAACGCCACTAAAAGGGCTCCGATCCAAATAATTCAGAGAGAAAAAGTAACAAACCCTAGCTTTCCATTAGAGAAGCTCAGATCAGCTCAGATCAAAAGTAGTTGCACAAAATATCAAATGTAAAAAACAATAAAAAAGAGAGAAATGATGAAGAATTAGATACTAACCAGTTAAATAGAGGCAAAGTGATTGATTTTTGCAAATTGCCAGCAGAGGCAAGAATTCACTTTTTGCTTTTCTATATAACATGTATTTTATATTTTTTTCATTTTTTAGCCATTGATGTATTTGGTTTTTTTTTTCTTTTAATTTTTTAGCCTCTTTTGTCTCCGATCGTGAGATCCACTTTAGGCAAAAGCACAAAACCCAGATCAGAATATCATTCAAAAGAAACCAAATGGTAAGATGGTTTACTTGGAGTCTCTATCGAAAGTGTTGGAAACAAAATAATCCAGTCCATGTTCATGTGCACTGCAAACAATTGAACCAAAAGGATATCCCTCACAATAGAAACCCAGGAAAAAAAAAAACCAAAAAGAATGTAAAAGGTTTCACTTCATGTTCAAATTACAGCACAGTTCATCTCTTTATAATTATGAAATGTAAATAGTTGCTCAAAGGAGCATGCTCATATGCAGAGTTATTCCTGATAATGGTTGAGCAAGGGAGCAAAGAAGTTGAAACTTCTAAGCGACTTAGAGGGAAGTGGCATCAATAAATGTAGGGAAAACATGGAAAATTAGGTGAAACAAATGGATAATCAGAAAAATATTAGAATCCAAATCATATTTCAAGGAAATGGGGTTCCCACCTATGGTCAAATTTCAATTTTTTTTTCCCTCATTATAAACCAGTAAGACTGAAGTCCTTTTGGGTAGTTTTAGCAGTAAGAATTAATATTGGGACGTTGTGCTGCAATAGCCAACAGCTAACCAATAAAGCCCAAGCCCAATTTCCAGGAATCAAGTCAAACTCAGGAAAGTTATTCAACTGAATGGAATTAAAAAATACACCATACTGCAATACCAAGAAAATAAATAATATGATAGAAAAATAAGTGAACCATGGTAATGCTCTGAACTACTAAATTTTATTGGATCACTAGAGAAAAATAAGAAAAAATCAAAGAGAACATAATGTTCCACTCAGAGAACGCTCTGAACTACTCAATTTTATTGAATCACTTGAAGGAAATAAGAAAAAATCAAAGAGAACATAATGATCCACTCAAGAGACAGTGCTTCTCATTGCTCATTGAAAGCGATTCCCAATGTCTTGGTGGAGTCTACTCAAGGCCATTCCTAAACCCCATGGAGCCTACACACTCTGACCATCAATTGCCACACATGCTATCTTCAACATGAAAAAAGTGGGAGATTTTACATGCACATCAAGAATCAAACATAGCTTCTGCCTATTGTTTGACTAAGAGAGTGGTAGCACTCTCAGAAGCCACTATTTGGAGGACTCGCCCCCAGATTTCCTATCCATATCTCTTTATTATGCTGCAAGAAGTCCTTATAACATAAGTTTTTCGTTTCTCTTCTCATCAATGACCATGGGCAGGGCCCAAAATCCCCATTGATTTACCTGAAAAAAATAACAATCCACTAGCTCAAGAAAATGAAAAATATAAAATATCCACTTCATCAAAATTTAAAATTGTTAATCTAGCAGCACTATTGGAAAACTCAGCAAGTCCAAATCGGACTTGTCAGAGTTACTTTGACTCAGCAGGCTCCAACCAAGCCCAGAACCAAACACAGGGGAAGTGGCCAGGCCAGTTCCCAATTTCTTTTGGGACTCGCCAAGTCACTGCCAGATTTGGTTGTCTGGGCTTGGAACCCTAGCGAGTTTCAACACGTGTCCCTGTTTTTTAACACTGCTTACAGTAAATTGCCCACTCTTTATTTTTTTGACAGTTATACATATAGCACAGTTTTTTTGTAGTTATACATATAAGCACCGTTGACAGAATGGGAACGATGAGAACAGAGAAGCTAAAACATATATGCAACTTAGAGAAGAGTGAAATAGGAAATTGCAGGGAGACATGGAAAATTGAAATTCAATTCAAGGATAAGAGTTATCCACAGATTGCAGAGTGTTATTCAATAATAATTGAATTCATGATAAAACCATAATAAGGAAGTAAATAATATGTCGAAAACAGGTATGACTATGATGAAAACAAGGTATTCATGGCGATGATCTGAACTACTCAATTTTATTGAATCCCAACAAGCAAAATAAGAGGAGAACAACCCTCAGTACACAGAATCACAACTTTCCTTGTTTTTCTTCTTTACTAATATTAAGCAAAACTACGACCAGATCAAAATCCAACAAGACATAGATAACACATTCCCAATTTCGCATCAATCAAAATACTAAAAAAAAAGAAAAAAGTTGATATGAGGATGCAACCTTATAATGTAGAACTACGGATGCACCTCAAAAATCCATCGGAAAAGGTAGTTTTAATGTTGAAAAACCCTTTGATTGATCATCTCAACATCGAAATGTATGACCATGAAAAATAAAAAGATTTTAAGTCTCAGAAATAGTGCATTTTACAACATATTATCTACACCGTCCATTTTCAAGATTTTCATATGTTTATAGACCTACTTCATTTTAACCATTTTTGAAATTTAAAATTTTATAATTAGATATAAAAATAGATTTTGAGATAATCCTAAGTAGATTTGACATCAAAATTATATATCATGATAAAATTTGAAGTTGCACCTTACCTCTACAGCTACGGATGCATCCGTATGCCAACTGCACCCAAAAAAGAAACCCGAATAAAAGAAGAGTACAAAAACAAAATTAAATCTGACAGACTATATAATTCAAACGATAAGATCAAGCATGTTTTGCCTTGAATTCCCTCATAAAAGGGACCAATGTCTCTACCCCAGCCAGAGGCATCGCATTATAGATCGAAGCTCGAACCCCTCCCACCGATCGATGACCCTTGAGTGAAACCATGCCCTGACTAGCTGCCCGCTTAATAAAGTCTGCTTCTAACTCAGATTTCTCCAGAGTAAAGGGAACATTCATTAGAGAACGAACTGATTTCGAGACTGGGCACCCGTAAAATCCACCACTCTCATCAATAGCATCATAAAGAATCCAAGCTTTCTCCAAATTCTTCTTCGCAATGGCCTCCAAACCACCTTGAGCAACAAGATCTTCAAAAACCAATCCACAAATGTAAATTGCATAACATGGGGGAGTGTTATAGAGAGATTTGTTATCAGCATGGATCTTGTAATCAAGCATAACAGGCGTGATTTCCTGTGCATTTCCAAGAAGATCCTTCCTTATGATAACAATGGACCCACATTCACCAGATGGACCCACATTCTTCTGAGCCCCTGCATAAATGACCCCAAATTTGGAAATGTCGACTGGTTTTGAGCAAAAATTTGAGGACATATCAGCCACCAAGACAGTGTCCTTCCCTTTGGGTTCTGGGTAATTCTTGTACTCAACCCCATGAATGGTCTCATTAGCACAACCATGGAGGTATTTGGCATAAGAGTTTTGTTCAATTTCATCAAAAGATGGGATCTTTTCGCATTTCTCAGATTTCACCAGATCAGATTAGCTTTGCAATACTTTTGAGCTTCCTTGTAAGCCCAAGAACCATTAACTATAAAATCGACACTATCGCCAGGTTTGCAGAGATTCAATGGGATGGCAGAGAATTAGCTAGTTGCTCCACCTTGTAAGAACAAAACTTCATAGTTCTCTGGTAGTTTTCAAGAGCTCCCTAAGATCCGATTCGGCTTTTTGAATAATGGAGAGGAAATCCTTACCTCTATGGCTCATCTCCATTACACTCATGCCCGTGTTTCCCCATATATAGAGCTCAGATTGGGCCTTCTTGAGAACATTGGGGGGAAGAGTTGCAGGAGCGAAGTTGAAGACCCTTTCTTTCTCAGTTTGGAAAGCCCAAGTGGGGTACAGAGAGAAAATGGGGAAATGGCGGTACAGGTGATGGAAAGGGGTTTCTGGGATTTCACAGAGAGAAGATGGGGAAATGGCGGTACAGAGCCATTGAAAGAGTAGGAGGATCTCTCAGAGAGAGAAAGAGTGCTGAGATCTTTGGTGGGTTTTTGGAGGAGGAGAGAGTGAGGGGTGTTGAGTGACGCCATTGCTGCTTCCTTGAGACTTAGAAAGAGAGAGCCGAAGAGATAGCAGAGAGAAAACGGGAGTTGCATTTTAATACCTTGACTTTAACTGAAGTCGCGCGAGGTGAGGGTGAGTATCCTGTCTCGGGAGAGGGAGAGACGTTAAAAGAGAAAGAGTTCGAACTGGGTATTTATAGGACCTTCTCCCCCTTGTATATAGGACTTGATCACCGTTAAAACTAGCATGGATCTAAAATAGTTATTGTAAAGGTCGAGGATTTTACTTTTTTATAAACCCCTGTCAAATTTATAGGTGAATTTTTAAAAAATCAAACATTCTCGGGTTTTTTTAAAAAATCAAACATTCTCGGGTAAAGTACTATAGGATCATTTCTTACTTATATATCTTTGGCCAACTTCCAAAAATAAACTTCTCTTCAAAACCTTTTTAGGGTTTTGTTGGGCGACACCAGGTTTAATGTGAAGCTCTACATTTCAACAACACTTTTGGACTCTCACTCTATCTTTATTCCAAGAATCTCTCTTCTCTCAAGATCGCTTTTTACTCCCCTTGCCCTCCTCTCTATTGCATCTGACAAAATCCAAAAATCAGCCAAACAGGTGAACTCTTATCTCTATGTAAAACTTTTACACAATAAAAAAGGTTACAAAAAGAGCCCCCAATAAAGCGGGAGACCAATATTTTCATAAGTAATATGAGCAAAAACAAATCGTAATTCAAAAAATTTTGTACAAATAATCTATTAATGTTACACAATTGAATCCAAGCATTGGTTAAACAATGGTGTAGAGGGAAAAACCATCATATATAGAGAGAGCAACTAACAGGTTCTCTAGAGCGAGAAATAAGTGACCTTGAGATATGATTTCGCACCTTTGGTCAGGTATTGTAGGGCCATTGCAAATGGGGTGTGGGCAAAGGCTGTGGAGAATACTTTTGGGACATACACACTATGTGGGAAGTTGGGAAGAGCGAGATTTGGGAGAAAAATTTGAACTTAAAATTATAATAGTTATAACGGACTAAAATGTCTTCACAAATAATATAGAAATTATTCGATCTTTTGTATATTTTGGTCAACTATTTGTTGTGCAAAGTAAGGCTTTACACCAAATGTGGTGTACCCTTTTAAGATTCATACCATTAGCTGTGGAGTGGGTTAAGAAATAAGAATCTTATTTATTTTTATATTTTAATACAATTTATTTTTATTTAAAATTGAAATATATCCAATTTATATCATTTCTTAATAAAATAAATTAGATTAATCTATCGGGTTGTGGCTTGTATAGAGCCTAGGCTCTAAACAATCAAATTAGAACCTACATTCAAATAGTTTTGGAAATGTGGATTCAGTACTAAATCTAACTTGAATTAGATTTTTTAAAATTAAATCTAATTTAAACTAGATTTTATTAAACTAAATTTAATTTAAATTAAATTTCCTATTTTAACTTATTTTAAACATAAGAACCAAAATATGAGGTGTGCCCTTTTTTTTGAGTAGTGGGATGGCCTCTTTTTCTTTTTTCTTTTCTTGTTTTTTTTTTTTTTTTTTTGTTTTTTAGCACAAAAAGTAGTGTGCCACATTAATATTATTTTAAAATTAAAATAAGGGCCGTCCACCTCCTTTAAAATTAAAATAAGGGCGTCCGCCTCCCCTCCCCTCCCCTCTTCTCCCCTGTCCTCCCCTCAATTCAATAAAATGGCGGAGCCTTTTTTGTTTAAGAAACGTGTGTGGTCCCTATGGGGGCACGTGGCCACACTCTACCCTGCCTCTAAAACTCAACATGAACATCAGCTCCTTATGAGTGGTAGGAGACATACATATGTGGGCTTGATCTTTGGTCCTCCATATATTATTTACAGTTTCGAAATCTCAAAAATACTATTTTAATAAGAAAGTTATAATAGAAATAATATTTTAAATATTTTAAAAATATGTAAAAATTAAACAACTATAATCTAAAGATTTTAAAATTAGTCGGACTAAGATAGAATATATGAAATGTAAATTTAATAATAATAAGAATAGAGACAAGGAAGTAGTTAATATTGACAGCCAGGAAGTACAAAAAAGATAGTACTTTCGATATCTTGGGTCAATAATTCAGAAAAATAGAGAGATCAAGGAAGATGTTGTCCATATTAGAGCTGGTTGGGCAAAGTGGAGATGTGCAACTAGAATTTTATGTGATCGCCGCATACCAATGAAGCTGAAAGAAAAATTATATAGCACAATGGGAAGACCCGCTTTGCTCTGTGGGGTGGAATGTTGGGCGAATAAAAAATAATGTACCTATAAAATGAATGTAGCGGAGATGAGGATATTGAGATGGATGAGTGATAAAATAAGAATGCATAGAATTCAAAATGAATATTTTTTGGAGAATTTAGGCATGATACCAATAGGCGATAAAATGAGAGATAGTAGACTTAGATGAGATAGTCATGTATGGCAACGACCAAGCACAACACTGGTAACAATGTGCAAGTTAGTTCAAGTGAAAGGACTGAAACGAGCAATGGATAGACCCAAAATAACGTGGTTTTAAATAGTCCAAAAAAATATAGGGACTTATGACCTCACTAAGGAGATGACCTTTAATAGAGCAAAATGGAGAACTATGACTCATGTAGCCGACCCCAATTAATTGAAAAAAAGCTAAAATGATGATGATATTTAAAAAGTAAATAAACAAACTTTATAATTAGAGATGAATAAATTTTCATGTTATCATAAGTTTTTTCATTACTAAAAGAGCATATTTTGACACTATTTGAAGGTGCAACTTACCTTGATTGTTTAAAGCCTTAGTCTTATATAAACCGCGCTTTTTTGTCAAAGGGCGTGGTTTGCATAAAGATGCAACCTTAAATAATCAAATTCATGCGTACCCCTAAATTTTAACATCATGTGCAAATTAAGTGTCAATTTTTTTTGACAATATATATTTATCTCAAATTAGAAATTTTAAATGCAAAAAATAGTTCAAATCAAGTAGATCTATAAAACACTTTAAAATCTTAAAACACAGATGTTCCAAATAATGACTTGCAAGATGTATTATTTTAAAAACTTGAAATCTATTTCTCTCCATATCTATAAATCTCGATATCAAGTTATCAATTAGATAAATTTTGAACATCAAAACAACAGTTTTCAAACGATTTTAGGGGTGCACCTTAAATCTACGTTTTAAAGCGCCAACCTTGTATACAATTTACACTTTTATAACTATCCTGACTCATGATGATGTATATTTTTATGGGTATTTTAAAATTAAATAAAAAATATAAATAAAAATGTTAAATAGTTTACTTTAATGTTTCGATATTATTAATTTACTAATTTATTAATTTATTGGGACATCAGATTTTTGGTTAATATATTAATATCAAATTATATATACTCTAAAAATTAATATCAAATTATATTTTAAAAATATATTTATTGCCAAGCCCGCATTTCTATAATATGCGGGTTGGCCGCATGCTAACCGTGTCCTTTGATAAATCCCTTCTGAAAATCAAATTATATGCAGTAGCTTATGTTAGGTTTATGTGGCCTTTAAAGGCCTTATGACAAGGCTTTTTTTGACAGCATAATAAAAAGTATTTTTTTATTCAAAATTTAATTATCCTTCCAATCCAAATTTAAATCTGAAATCCGGCCAAAATTCAACCCGCAAATTATCATAAATAGGCCAACCGTTTTTCTTTTTTCAAGTCAATTTTCGATCATTTTAAGTACAAAAAATACCAAGTGTTTCAAAACTCACAAAGTCAACTTATGACTCGGCTCGGACTCCAATCTGACCTAGTAGCCATGGACTCCCCCGAGTCTTTATCCATTTTGGCATTCCTATATTAATATGTTGTAGACTCAGTCGAATCTTCTACAAACTCGATCCAGTCGGACAATATGACTTGGGTTCAAGCCTTACCAAGTTTTGACCCAAGTCCAGATTCCTAAACGCAACATAGCAGTTACTATGACTCTGTTGCTTATCATCCACCTTCCATCTACAATTGATGGTATAATGCAAAAGAGAGAATATGGTCACTATTGAAACGCTGGCATCTTCTGTACTAAATAAATTCGTTTTCTAATTTTACAATATCAAATAAGGGTTTTTTTTTGTATGTTTTGTGTGCCCACCGGATCTCTTTTGGTTGAAGAACACAAGGTCTTCACTTCATAATTATTCGCCGCTTCTATCCATGATGCATGAATCATCTTTTTTAAACCAGAAATGGCAGTAGTTTATATATGAAAAAAGTTTATATAAGATTAACATCTTAAATCGTATAATTAGGTGCACTTCAAAAATCCATAAAGAAAATGTTATTTTTCCATTGAAAAACCATTTAAATTGATCATTTCAAGAACAAGATGAATGGATATGGAGAAAAAAAAGATTTCAAGTCCCAAAAATAGTACATCTTGCAACACATTAATTGGACTATCCATATTCAAGATTTCCAGGCTATAGATCTGCTTGATTTAAATTACTTTTACAGTTTAAAATTACATAATTAAAGATAAAAACATATTCCCGGGCCATATCATTTTGAACACTAAAATTGCATCTAATGATAAAGTTTGGAGGTGTGCCTCACGTTAATTGTTTAATGTTAAACCACACCTTTTATATAAGAAAAGTTATACAATAAGACCATTTACCTTACAGCAAATATAAACAATCAAAGCAATGCACATCTCTAAACCCTCTTAGAAGATGTGGTATAGGGTGCCAAAGATATTAGGACAACCTAGAAATCTATTTTTACCCTTAACTATAAAATTTGAAGTTAAAAAAATGTTAAGAATGAACAGATCCATAAATACTAAAAAACTTTAATAGTTATCAGTGCAGATAATATATTTACAAAATATATTATTTTTAGAACTTGAAATGTTTTTTTACGATATCCATATGCTTTTAAAAAAATAATTATACCACTATATACAACAAAAATTAATTGCTATACAAAAAATTAACTTTTTTATTTTTCATTTTTCTATGCTTTTTATATTGTTTACAAAAATATTTATATAATATATACAACAAAAACTATACAACACAAAAAAAGAACGCCCACAGGAGGACTCGACCTTGAGAGGTCAAGGTAAAAAAACAAAGGTCCTAACCACCACGCCACCTCACCATATGTGGTTATAACTTGATGATTAATAGAATATATTTAAATTCCCTTTTCATTTAATGATGTTTGGGAATTGTCCCACATCGAAAGATGGGTATTCCACTTTGGTATATTAATACCTATGTAATATAGATTAAAATGTTTGTGTAGAAATATTAGGGTAACTTCACACGTGTCGCACGCGTGCGATACGCACGTGCACGCATGGAACCAAACGCACGTGCAAGAATATCTATTTGATCTCTAATTAAAAAAATTTAAACTAAAAAAAATTTCAAACCAAACAGATCTATAAATGCAAGAAAATCTAAAAAATCAACGATTGAGATAATGTGCTGCAAGATGTACTATTTGTAGGCCTTAAAATCTAATTTTTTTTTCTCTATATCTATACATTTTGATGTTGAAATGATCGATTAGACATTTTCTGAGTATCAAAATATCCTTTTTCTAAGGATTTTACATGCTGAGTTGATCGATTAGATTTTTTATTTTTTTTACTTTGAATTTAGTTAATGGCATGCTCACAACTTTAAAATATAAAGGACAAGACTGATTGTAATCTTCTTGTGCTAAGTAAATGGTCTCTTTGTATACTTTGCCTTTTATTAATATTCCCATAGATAAATTAGTGCTATGGCTTTTCTATATGGGTGTGGTTTGCATAAGGTTGCAATATTAAACAATCAAAGTAATATGCACCTCCAAACTTTGTCATGAGATGCAATTTTGGTGTCAAAGATTCTTAGAATAGTGCGAAAATATCTGTTTTATCTCTCATTATAAAATTTTAAACTAAAAACATGATTCAAAACAAGGAGATCTACAAGGGCATAAAAAGCTTGAAAATGGATGATCTATATAATGTTTTGCAAGATGTACTATTTTTAGGATATAAAATTTCATTTATTCTCTATATTTGCACATCTCGATGTCGAGATAGTCAATTAGTCATTTTTTAGTAACAAAATAGCCTTTTTCGAAAGATTTTAGGTGTGCACCTGTAGATTTGAAGGTGTCAACCTTATATAATTTTTTCCTTTATGTAAACATCCCAAATGGAAAAATAATGTAAAATTGTAATACAGGAGTTCATTTTAAAATTTTCCTGGTTTGGATTGCCCATCCACTTTACCGAATCAATGATTTGGATCAGCTAACCGATGTTAAATTGGTCACAATATATAATATTATTAAAAAGGGAGTCAGGGAGGATGATTTTTATTTGTTTTTGACAAGTTAACAGTAGGGATGGAGGGTACGACTTAAAGAGGAAGAAGTTTTATGGTTTTAAGAGCCAACCCATCGATAGACCAGAGTTTTAAAACACTAAATGGACTATGAAAGTATTATCCAATATTTTCTGCCCATTAGTTTTTTCCCCCTTCCCTAGAATATTCTGTTTTTGAAAAATTTACTTCCTCTCTAAAAATACTTATCTTAGCAACTAAAAAAAACTATACCATTTATCTCTTATTCTCACGCACCAACAATTACCCTTATGCCAAACTATTGTATTTATCTTTTGTTTTAAAACAAGACTCCAAAAAGAAATACTATAACTTGCCTAAATATATCCTATCTAGAAAATACGGATATTTTTTTAAATAAATCACACCAAAAATATGGTTTCAACTTTTCTAAAGAAATTATACCTTAAGATAAAAAAAAACTTGTTTAAAAAAATAAATTTAATCAAACTAAACTAAAAAAATCTATTTTTAACTATTAACCCTAATAAATAAAAGTAAAAAATCTACTCAATTTTTAAAAAGAAAATTAACAAAAGACAAAGTTAAAATTATATAGCAACTAGATTTTTATATGTATGTGCCGAGAGAGGTCAAGAGGTTCTATATCTTTATCCGAAGCTAACCCTATTACCGCAGCAGACGCCGGAGCTGTGAAGTTATTTTCTGATCGCCACGTGGGAACAAACCTATTGACCGTTCTATATGCGGAATATACCCTGTTAACTTGTCTTTTTTTTCCGAATTCGTAACGTCCGTCCTTATACTTTCTTATATAAATAAACCCCTTAAGCATGTTCAGCCTCACTAATCTAGAGAGAGAAAGTCTTTTTATCATTTTAGAGAGAGAAAGCTCCATTAGCACCTCTCTCTCTCTCTCTACCCTGAGGACAAGAGCTTCCCTGAGTAAACCACCTCCAAATCGATAACTCCAATGGCTCCCTACCTTCTCATCTTCTTCCTCTTCACAAACATAGCATCTTCATTGTTATCGGAGGAAGAACCGGTCGCCATTGTCTTTAGGTTTCAACAATATCTAAACACAACATCTTCATTCTTATCAGAGAAAGAAACAGTCGCCATTATCTCTAGGTTTCAACAATATCTTCAGATAGACACAGCACACCCAAACCCTAATTACTCTCTCTCTACAGCTTTTATTCTCTCTCTAGCCCAAGCCATTGGTCTCGAGTCTGAAACCCTAGAATTCGTTGAGGGAAAACCAGTAGTCATCCTCAAATGGCCTGGGAAGAAAACCCATCTGTCCTCTATACTCCTTAGCTCTCACACTGATATTGTTCCATCAGAGAATCAGAAATGGGTTCACCCACCATTATCGGCTCACATCGATCATAACGGAGATATTTATGCGAGGGGCTCACAGGACATGAAATGTGTGGGTTTACAATATTTGGAAGCCATTAAAAGGCTGAAAATAAATGGGTTCGAACCAGTTCGAACTGTGTATCTTTCTTTTGTACCAGATGAAGAGATCGGGGGAAAAGATGGAACCGGAGCACTCGTAAACTCGAAGAATTTCGAGGAAATGAATGTTGGGGTTGTTCTGGATGAGGGTGTAGCTTCACCCGACGAGAATTACAGGGTTTCTTATGGGGAGAGAAGCCTATGGTGGCTGGTTATTAAGGCAGTAGGGAGCCCTGGTCATGGTTCGAAACTTTACGACAAGAGCGCAATGGAGAATTTGCAGAAGAGTTTGGAGAGTGTTTGGAGTTTCAGAGCTTCACAGTTTGATTTGGTGAAATCTGGGTTGAAGAAAGAGTGGGAGGTGATCTCAGTGAACCCGGTATTCCTAAAGGCCGGCATGCCTTCACCTACGGTACTCACTCTCTCGACAGCATTTCCTTCTTTTGTACACGAGACTGTATTTACTTCTTTTACAATTGCAGTTGCTTTTGTTAGGATGGAAGAGCTAGAAAGATTGTTGCACAATTTATTTTAATTCTTTATAATTTGAATGTAGAAATTCAAAAAAAAAATTATATAAGGTCTCATCCTAATAAAGCGCACCTTAAAAATCCAGAATGAAAATGCTGTTTTGACAGAAAATCCACCAATTGATCATCTCAACCTGTGCGTTTTGACAGAAAATCCACCAATTGATCATCTCAACCTAGAGTTAAGAAGAAACAGAGAAGGAAATCAAAAAAGAAAGAACATTAACTTAAGAAGAAACAGAGAAGGAAATCAAAAAAAGAAAGAACATTAACTTGTGAATGTGAGTATTCCGGCATGGCAATATACACAGATAAGAAAAAAAAACTCACAAAAAAGCCTCTCTCGCTCTCTCCCTACCATCTATGAAGATCAATCATTTTTCATTAACCAAAAGTCAATCTGTATTCCAACTCACGTTTTAAAGGAGTTTGCCGTCATAAACATAAAGATAAATACTAAAAAATGATAACTGACAAAGACTATTGGTCAACTCTTACCACGTCACTTTTCAAAAAGAATGTGCATTTCCTTTCTATAAATAAAAAGATGACTATCTTTATCTTCAAATAATAAACAACCTCCAACTAAAAACACAAACTTTCCTAATATAACTCTATCTTTTTATTAACAACCTAATCTACTCCCATAAACTAAGGAAATAACTTCCTTTTAAACTACCAACCCATAATACTGTACTTATCTTTTATAAATAAAGGCCAAGTAAATCCCCCAACTAAAAAATACGAATAGTTTCCTAAATAAATCCCACCAAAAATATGGTTCAACTTTTCTTAAGATATTGTACCTTATGATCTAAAAAATATATTCAATCAATATATATATTAAAAATCCTATTTTTAACAACTAACATTAATAAATAAAAATAAAACGTCTAAACAATCTATAAAAATAAAATTTTTAAAGAAAAATTAAAATTTTGTAGCCACCGAATGTTTGATTTGCATTACACAAACTGCACCCTCGACTTTCTTTTAGAAATAAGCATTTTTTAAACTCGTATGTTCATAATTTTTTTCGTAAAAAAATTTCTTGTTTTTATTTTCAATCCATGCAATCTTCGTTATGCATTTTCGTCAATTGAGGTTTGTGTTTTGGAAATCCCTCTTAATGCAAGTTTTCATGTTTTCCACGGGCATAGATTCCTTTCCCAGTTGAGCAACCAAAAAAAAAAAATTCTCTCTTAATTGAATCGAAGAAGGACCAGTTTGGGTCATTGTATTCAAATTTTCAGGTAAAGCCGGGCCAATTGTGTTTTCGCTTAGAATTAATATTTCCATTGGGACTCATTTTAAGCCTAAATTTTGGAAATTTCATTTCCACTTAGAATTCACATTTCATCATTTTGCTGCTAAAGAACAAAACAAAATATTAAAATTTTAGAGAGAGAAACTATATCAAATTTTAAATAGAGAAAATATATTAAAATTTTAAAGAGGAAAACTATATCAAATTTTAGAGAGAGAAAGTATTATGTAATTTTTTAGAGAGAGAATATATATATATATATAACTAGAGAGATAAAATCTCTAAAATTTTTAGAGAGAGAAACTATTTCAAATTTAAATTTTTTGAGAGACCATATTAAAATTTTAGAGAGAGAAACTATTTCAAATCTTAAATTTTAAAGAGAGAAAGTATTTTAAAATTTTGGAGAGAGAAACTACATTACATTTTTAGAGAGAGGAACTACTTAAAATTTTTTTAGAGAGAAATATCTGAAAACATTTAAAGAGAAAAATTATCTAAAAGTTTAACTTTTAGAGAGAAGGCATATTAAAATTTTAGAGATTAAAAACTATATCAAATTTTAGATAGATAAATTACTAAGAAATTTTTAGAGAGAGAAACTATCTCAAATTTTAAAT
Organism: Amborella trichopoda; assembly: GCF_054954075.1. Classification (NCBI taxonomy): domain Eukaryota; kingdom Viridiplantae; phylum Streptophyta; class Magnoliopsida; order Amborellales; family Amborellaceae; genus Amborella; species Amborella trichopoda. Next base: position 11,718,934 of record NC_142338.1, on the reverse strand, counting down.
TTTAGAGAGAGAAAATATCTTAAAACTTTAGAGAGAGAAACTATATCAAATTTTAGATGGAGAAAGTATTTGAAATATTTAGAGAGAGAAACCATTTAAAATTTTTTAGATAGAGAAACTATCTCAAATTTTAAGGTTTTTTTTTTTTCAGTTTTAGAGCAAGAAAATATATTAAACTTTTAGAGAGATAAACTACTTGAAAATTTTAGAGAGAGAACCTATATCAAATTATAAGTTGTAGAGAGAAAATACCTTAAAACTATAGAGAGAGAAACTATATTAAATTTTAGATAGAGAAAGTACTTAAATTTTTAGAGAGAGAAACTATTTGAAAAAATTTAAATAAAGAAACTATCTCAAATTTTAAATTGTAGATAGAGAAAGTATATTAAAATTTTAGAGAGATAAACTACTTGAAAATTTTAGAGATAAACTACTTGAATATTAAAAGTTTTAGAGAGAGAAAGCATCTTAAAATTATAGAGAGAGTAACTAAAATTTATTAGAGAAAAACTATCTTAATATTTTTAGAAAGAAACCATATCAAATTTCAAGTTTTACATAGAGAGTGTACCTTAAAATTTTAGAGAGAGAAACTATATCATATCTTTTTGAATTGTTTAGAGAGAGAAATTATCTCAAATTTTAAGTTTTAAAGAGAGAAAGTATCTTAAAATTTTAGAGAGAGAAAATATATCAAATTTAAAAGAGAAAAATATATAAAATTTTTAGAAAGAGAAACTATCTCAAACTTTTTAGAGAGAAAAACTGTTTCAAATTTTAAGTTTTTGAAAGAGATTGTATAAAAATTTTAGAGAGGGAAACCATATCAAAATTTTTAGAAAGAGTGAGAAAAAAGGATTTGTATTTTCAAGTAAAAGATATTCCAAGAAATCCAAACAAAGAATTTGCGTTTATTTGATTTCTTCTACCGGATGCCATCCAAATAGCATACACCATATTTACAGTAAATCTCAATTCGAGGATTGACTTTTTCCAAGATCGAAAAATTCAAGATCCAAACAGGCCCTAATTGAATTCCGTTTTTCATTGCCTGATTCTTGTACTTTTAGAAGGGAAATTCTGATGTTTTTGTTTCATTTTAGGGTTTTGTTATGAACGTACAACCATCTGAGGCTGAGGCGGGTTTTGATATTCGGGTGCCACCACATGCTGATTCTACTTCTCTTGAAAGGAGAATTGAAGAAGAATGGGCTCCTGCTTCTCGTAATATGACATTTCAGGTATTTAAATCGAGCTATGATTTGCCTTTCACCTGTGTACAGTGACTCGTAGGGGTGGACTCGACCAAGTTACTCAGCTCAAACAAAGTATCTCAGTCGAGTCGATTTTTCGTACACTACTTTCTTAGTTTTTAAAAACATATAACTAAACACACGACTGGTATTTTCCTGTGCGAAAGTGATGAAGTCGAAAATTACCCTCCGCTACTCTACTCTCATGGTTGTTTTGTTGGTTATTGGGGAACAATAATTTTCAACTCCGCGCATAAAAATTAAAGTGAATTCCAATGAAATTTGCAAGTCGGCTTCGAGTGCTGTGTTGACCTGATTATTGGACAGTTCAAGGACAAGTTTCCAACTGTTGACAAGTTTGGTAACCCTGCTTTCACGGCAACTGATGCCTCCAACTCATGGTGGACCCTTTTTGAGGAGGCCGTGAAGAAAGCCCATGGAAACCTCGCAGAGCCCGAAATTTTCCTGGGTGGGAGTGATGCTCGCTATTTTAGAGAGAGAAACTTACCGGTTATAGCCTTCTCTCCCATATCAAATACACCTATATTGCACCATCACCACAATGAGGTACACCCTCTTACGCTTCTCTCTCCTCCACATTATACACCCTCTTACGCTTCTCTCTCCTCCTCATTAACCACTTGTTTGGATTCTATAATAATAATAATAATAATAATAATATTATTATTATTATTATTATTATTATTATTATTATTATTTTATATAAAAATTCTAAATAGAATTCCCTCTTTTCACGCCCTCTCATTATTATTATTATTAGTATCATAATTTTTGTATCCCAAACCCAAATCCCTTTTTCTTGCCATATTTTTTTTACAAATTGCCCGTGGTTCGGCATTTGAAGTGCCAAATCAGAATTTCTTTTGAGTCAAAAATATGCTTAGCACTTCAAGGCTCATTATTATTAGTTCATATTTAATAATCCCTTTTTCCTTTTGAAGTTAGCCTCGTTTTCTTTTTCTTGTTTTTCTTTTTTTGCTTCATTTTTTTGGAAGAGAGAGAAAGGGAGAACGTCGATGTGTTTTGTCCTCGCAGAGAGAGAGAGACCGTCGATGTGTTTTGGCCATGCAGGGGAAGAGAGAGAGTCATTAATGTGTGTTTTGGACTTGCAGTTTCTGAACAAAGAAGAGTACTTGAAAGGAATCAAGGTTTATGAGTCGATCATCAAGACTTTTGCTTCTTTCGATGAGCCCATAAAAGAGGGTGAGTGATACTTTTTTATATCATAAAAAAAAGAACAAAAAAAAAAAAAGTGAGACAAAGAAAAAGATGGTGAATTATACTTTGGTGATTATTGTGCCTGTTTTAAGAAATTTAAGGGCTGATTATCTGTTAATGCTCTTAGAACAGATTAAATTATATTGAAAGATCATTTTCACTTGTGTATAATGGCTACTTACCTCCCCTCATTATCTCTCTCTTGAAAAGTTCTCTCCCTCTCTCAGTCATGCAATTACATAAAGAGCTTCTTTTTTGCAGACTTCCACTCTCTCCCCCTTTCTCTCTTGAAAAATACACTCTCCCTCTCTCAGTCATGCAACTACACAAAGAGAGCCTCTTTTTGCATGCACACGTCCACTCTCTCTCAAGAGTGCAAATTTTGCCGGTTTGGATGTCAAATAAAAAAACAAAAAAATTGTAAGTTTTTTACTTTTAATTACAAAATGAGTAATATTACTATGAGTCCCTCCCACACCAATAGTGTAGGATCCCAAAATATCACCATTAAATTTGACACAGATCTCTAAAAAAAGTTATCAATAAACCTATTCACCCATGTCATAACTTTTCTAAAAACTTATGTCAAAATTTAATAGTGATCATTTGGGGTCCTACTCCCATGGGTGTAAGAGGGTCTCGTAGTGTCATTACTCTTAAAAAATATTGTCATCTTTTTTTATTATTATGCTGGACTGTTTGGATGGCGTGAACATACTCAAAACAAATAAAAACAAATTGACATTCTACCCTTTCAAAATTTATCCTATGCAAAATCCAATACCTTTGGTGTATCATAGAGTTTGAAAAAATTTATTTTGAACATTGGGCCTTTTCAATGAAGTATATGCAAGTCCCCCCCAATTTACGTCCGATAGTCGAGATCATTTGTGACCTTCATGTACCAAAATATAAGTCGTAGTATTGTATTTTTTTAAAAAAATATATTAAGGTAGTTGTTTTGGCCATTTGTCCATTTAACTTAAATAACTTTTAGAAAAAAATTATTAAAATGTCCTCACATACAGAGGTTCTCCAAACATATGGATATTCTGTAATAAAATAATTGATGATATACTAAAATAAAATGTTTTTAAGCTGTAATCAGGCGTCAAATAGCTAATTTAACTGCCTCATTGACTTTTTTTGAAGTGTTTTGAATGTTTTATTAATAGTTCCTTTTTTTTAATGTTCCATATCTCTTCATTGTTTTCTTGTAAGAATCCTACTTACTTTTCGTAACAAAAAATATTTTTTGTAATTTTATATTTAATGTTTAATTTTATTTTATTTTATTCCATATCACTTCAGACAGAACTTGAGGTGCCCAACCAAAATATCTTTCCTTGAGTAAAACATGACCACATGCTTTAAGTGTTAAACTCATATTCTTTTCATTAAAAAAATATAGGGATTGTTTATAAAGAGACCATATCTTTTGTACAAAAACGACACAATTATTCTCACTCAGAAGTCAGAAGTTTTTTTTGAAACTTTGTATCTATTCAAAGTTTGTGTCTATAAATATCAAAATAATGTATTTATTTCATATGTAGATAATAAAGTTTTATTCAGGAACTACGTTTTTTTTTTCAATTGCTTGTTCACCTTGTAAACGAGGGTATTTTTAAAACAATCAAGGGGTACTTTTGAAATAATTTGAAAAGAAGGAAAATGTAAAAATATGCATTCATGGCCCAAACACCCCCTTCACAAATTGAAGGAAAACATTAGAAAAGACATTATAAATATCTTTCTTTTTTTTTTCTGATTTTTAATACTTTTTTTGAAAAAGGCAATTTATGAATAGGGTATTTTTAAAGGAAAAAGTTTATAAAAGGTTGCAACCTTAAAATTGTTAAATTATAGATGCACTTCAAAAATCCATCGGAAAATATTGTTTTAATGTTGAAACACTATCTCATTGATCATCACGACATCGAGATGCATGAATATTAAAGAAAAAAGTATTTTGAGCCTAAAAAATACTGCATCTTGCAACACATTATTTGGACTATATAAAAATAGATTTTCAGATAATCCTAAGAAATTTTACACCAAAATTGCACGATAAATTTCGGAAGTGTGCCTTAATTGGATTATTTAAGGTTGCAAACTTATAGAAACCACATCCATTGTTAAATAATCAAAGGGTACTTTTGAAATAATCCAAAAAGAAAGAAATGAAAAAACGTGCATTCATAGCTTAAATACCCCATTCACAAATAGATGGAAAATATTTGAATAAGTTTCTTTTTTTTTTTTTTGGATTTTTAATACTTTGTTTGGAATTTTTTAGACATAATGGAACTTGGCCACGAAAATCGACTAAAATCTGATTGGCCAAAGGCCGATTCCGGTTCAAACCGATTGGGTTGTCAAACATTATATCAGTCGGTAGTGATGTAACTGTGTATTATTTTTTCTGAATTGCTTGCTCACCTGGTAAAAGAGGGTATTTTTAAAACAATCAAGGGGCATTTTTGAAATAATTAAAAAAAAAAAAAAGTAAATGTAAAGAAAATGTAAGTATATGCATTCCTGGCCCAAACATCCCCTTCACAAATTGATGGAAAACATTAGAAAATACAATATATTACAAATAAGTTTTTTTTTTTTCCTGATTTTTAATATTTTATTGAAAAAGGCAATTTATGAACAGGGTATTTTTTAATCAAGGGGTATTTTTCAAATAATCCAAAAAAGAAGGAAAATGTAAAAATATGCATTCATGGCCCAAACACCTAAGTTCACAAATTGATGGAAAATATTAGAAAATACATTACAAATAAGTTTTTTATTGTTTTGGATTTTTAATACTTTTTTGGGAAAAAATTTCAACATCTTCGAACTTGGCCATGAAAATCGACTAAAATTGGATCGGTAAAAGGCCGATTTCGGTTCCAGTTCAACCCATTTGGGTTGTTAAACATGTGATCATTTGGGAGTGATAATTAGGTGGGTTGTACGTATGCAATTACTTGTAGCAGATTAACTTTAACTAATTATTCAACCATCAAAATAAATTTATTATTAAAAAATTTGATAAATACCAAATAACCTCTTGTAAGAAATTTTTAACCACTTAATATTTTTATGAAAATAAATTTTACTGAAACCTTGATTTCTTAAAATCATGTTTTGAGAGATTCTTTCTTTATCTACTTTTCAAAAGCTTCTATGAAAATCTCTCTCTCTTGCCTAAAATCTCTACATTTTCTCTCTTTTCCTAAAATCACTATTTTTTATCTCTCTTTCTAAAATATATACTCTTTACCCATAAAATATTAGGAAAGGATGGAGATCCTCTTTTCTCTACTCTTCATGCACAAATTTTAGGAAAATGTTGGATAAAAAAAATTCTTCTATTTCTCAATAAGATATAGAAACAATGTTTCTCTTCTCTTATAATCTCTACTTTCTCTCTCTATTCTACACACAAAATTTTAGTCTCTCTCTTTGCCTCTAAATATAAGAAATATGTCCTACAACTTTTATAACATTAGGGTCCCTTCTTATTGTCGCGACACTTAGTCTCTCTCTTCCCCTAAACGTGGGGAATAGGTCCTACAACCTCTATAACCTCTATAACATTAGGGTCCCTTCTTATTTTGACGACACGACATGTGTCCTTCCCTTAACTCTTGTTTAATAATGTATTGTATATATATATATATATATATATATATATATATATATATATATATATATATATATATATATATATATATATATAATAGGAAAAGTCTATATAAGGTTGCAACCTTAAAATGTAGACTCACATATACACCTTATAAATCTATCGGAAATGTCGTTTTAATGTTGAAAAAGCCCTTTAATCAATCATCTCGACATCGAAATCTGTCTATGAAAAAAAAAAAAAATTGAGTCTCGAAGATAGTGCATCTTGCAACACATTATCTAGACCATTCATTTTCAAGTTTTTCATATATTTATAGATCTACTTAATTTTAACCATTTTTGAAATTTAAATTTTTTTAATTACATATGAAAATAGATTTTAAGATAATACTAATATTTTTTTATAAAAAATTACATGTTATAATAAAATTTTAAGGTGCACCTTAATTGGATTGTTTAAGGTTGCAACCATATAGAAACTGCACCCATATATAATATATCCCCAGTCCTTTCTTCATAGACCAAAAAAACAATTAACAATTTAGATGATGTTAGGAGTTAGGATACTGATAGACAAGTGATATAAAAATTAAAAAGATATTGCTGAAAAGAGATGTGATATGGGAAGAGAAATTGATTTTGAGAGAGAGACAGAGTTCTCCCCTTCAAATATCCTCAAAGCATCAGAGAAAGCAATTTCTTTCTTATAGCCTCATACAGTCCTCCCCTCCACCTCATCTCAAGTTTTCCTTCTCATCACTATCTCTCTAATGTTTATTATTCATTATCGTTTTTTATTTATTTTTTACTAGTTATTTTTGTTTGATTCCGCATCGATCTATTTTATAGCTTTCTTAATTGATTTTCCTATTCTCATAAATTTTTAAGTAATTTGGTATGCAGGTATTCATATTAAAATCGTTATGCTTGACAATGCTCATATGCTCATTGTTTGAAAATCACTTAATTATATTGTTGAAGCAATGCAAGTAAATCCACTAGTCTAGACCTTAAATTGTAATACCCTTAACAAACACTCTCTGTTTTATCAACATATGAAGCCCAAGAAAGTGAAACAAAGGGGGATTTGGGAGGATCAGAAAGTTAAACTAATTTCAGTAAGCCTAATTATTGAAAGTTTGAATGTTTTGAAAGTAATAATCTTGATGCAAAAACTGAGGGAAATTAACATAATTTTTTAAGTTAAATATAGTCCTGCATTTTTTTTATCTCAAACCCAAATCCTATTTTCTTGCCGTATTATTTTCTAAAATTGCTGGGTGGGTTCAGCATTTGAAGTGCCAAATCAAAATTTCCTTTGAGTTAAATATATGTTTCACACTTAAAGGATCCAATCCATTATATTGACAGAAAAGATGGGTCCGTCGAAGTATTCAACCTATGTTTTTACAGAAGAGAAAGTATGTAAATGCGACTTGGATTTTGTGCAATCCTTTTTGAGAGCTAGCAAATGCTTCTTTCAGTGTTGGATAGAAGAATTTAAGTACCGGGCCCATAATTTCTTGTATGCTCGAATAGCTCAGTTGGCTAGAGCGTGTAGCTGTTAACCACCTGGTCGGAGGTTCAAGCCCTCCTACTAGCGTATATAAAAATTCAGTTTTAACATATAACATAATTAACCACATAAATTTTATTTTAACAAAAGCAAAACATCCCTCTAGCATAAATTTAAAATTTTATTTAGGGAAAATATCTCTATACTCCCCATTTTTAACATAACATAATTAACCTCTAGCACATAAATTTTATTTTAACAAAAACAAAACATAATTAATATCCTTCTAGCATAAATTTTAGGGAAAATATTTCCATACTCTCCATTTTTAAGTTTTATATCTCAATGGACCCAAAGTTTCAAAACATATATTAAATCATAAAAATTCTAAGTTTTATATTTTTTAACTTTCTAAGCTAATTTTATTCCCTTTAAACCTATTTTTTGGCCCTCAACAAATATAAAAAAGACAAAATCATTTCTAAACACCATCATTTTTCTCTCTTCACATTATTTTTCCCTAAATCTCTCTCTCTACCTATTTTTTCACTCTCCCTCGTGTCTCTCACACTCTTTCTCCCCTCTTAGAGAGCCAAAGAGGGTGAATGTTAGAGAGAGAGAGATTTGGGGGGAATGTATCACGTAGAGAGAATAATAGTTTAGAATGAGCATGTCTTTTCTATATTTGTTAGGGTTAAAAAAATAGCTAAAAGTGGATAAAGTTAATCAAGGGTTAGGAGGTATATTTTAAATCTTTGGATCTATTGAGATATGAAAACAAAAAATAGGGAGTACGAAGATATTTCTCCCAAATTTTATTTTTAAAAAAACCAAACATAATTAACCTCCTTCTAGCACATAAATTTTATTTTAACAAAACATAATTTTTGGCAAGAGATTGGGTCGTGGTGGTAGCACCTCCATACTATCGTGGTTTTTAATTCTACTTATACCACCTACCCACACCTTCGAAAATTTAAAAACACAATTTATTATGCACATATGAAATAAATAAATTATCTATACACCTATCCCCAACTCAAGTTCAAGAGAGTGATATGCATATATATGCATGCCCCACTTTTTTTTCTCATATTCAAACTTCCTAAAATTTGTACCTATCCTCCACTCAAATTCAAGATAGAGAAATATATGCATACATATTTAAAAGATTGTTTCCATATCCACAAACTTTGAGTGGACACAAACTCTTAATATTATGTTGCATATTTATATGTCTTCATGCAGTGCATGTGAATCTGCTATACAACCAATAATGCTCTTTGGGCTTGTGGGTTTCATTGTTATGGTTCAACATTTATTCGTTTTGGTTTTTATTAATCTTAATTTTTAATATGCTTTATAGCAATGGTTGGTTAGTTATACATTACAAAGTATTAATGCAATGATAATTGTAAAGAAATCTCATATCCTCTCTCTCATATTATCACATGGATTTTGTGATTTTCAGGTATTATTTGCCATCATTAAATAAAGCTTAACAAACTCCATATTGAAAGTAAGTTTTCAGTTATTATTTGCCATCATTGAATAAAACTTAACAAATTCCATATTGAAGGTAGTCGTCGTATTTTTTCCTTTTTTGTATTACTTATGTTTAGTATTTTTTGAGGTGTTCTTCACCTTGTTTTTCTTAAGGTATGTAATTACTTTTTAAAATTGATAGAAAATATTAGAGGTACGTAATTATTTCTTTAAAATTGATGAAAAATATTAGAAAATATAATACAAATAAGTTTCCTAGTTTTTTGGTTTTTAAAATTTTTTTTTTGAATTTTTTTCAACATCTTGGAACTTGGCCACGAAAATGGACTAAAATCGGATCGGGCAAAACGAGAGGAAAAAGTTGTGATTGTTCCATGCACAGGTTAGATGAAGAATTATAACTCTTTGATCCTTAAATCACGAACATTTTGATCCTTAATCACAATCATTGAAACTGATTCGGTTGCAACTTGACATTTTGATCCTTAATGACAATCATTGAAACTGATTCGGTTGCAACTTGATACCCAACAGCTGAAGTCCCAAAAACGCACCATCCTATTGAAGTGTCCTTCAGCCTCCATCGGTGGTAAAAGTAGGAGCGATTTGTCACCTCTCGTCTTCAAAGGTGAGGTGTCAAATTACCGCAATTAGTGTCAAATTACCGCAATTAGTTTATGTGAAGTGTAAAGTGCACCTCACTCCCGTATTCACTAACAAGCGAAGAGGATAACTATATACACTGCAATATTCACTAACAAACAAGTGAAGAGGATAACATATAATTAAGAATGATTTCTCTTCATTGTGATAAATAAACCCCTACTTATCACTCTTCAAATAAGACAAAATATATTTTTTCAAAACGTTATAACACGAAAATGATAGTATTTTAAAATAACATATTAGTATTTTCTATAATAAAATACATAGACACGGAATCATGTATTAGTATTTGACACGAAAACAAGCATAAGAAACATTCATATCAAAATTTGTCATTTTATTTCAGACGCAACACACCTGTACACCTTTTAAAAACAAAGAGGCGTGGGATCTCAAGTGACATCCATCAACGCACATATCCGTGTTATATGATCTCTATGAATATAGGTAGACCAAACCATGTGGCCGGTAAGGTCAGGCCTAGGTTAGGCATTTCATGGCAGCCCCACTTAACCCGACGATATATATATATATAAATAAGAGGATCTAGGTTAGGCCAGGCTCGCCCATTTTCAAGGCCACCCAAACATCACCTGAAGGCTGAAGTAACATGAAGTGCTAATCTCAATGGGGTAATGAGTCCTATTCCAAGATGGCGGGACTGGACCAAACCTCCTATTTTTGCTCTTTCAAGCAGCATTAAAAAAAAATGAATTGGTGACCCGATCGCCCATCCAGAAAATTGGCCCGGATCGGCAGTTTGGATTGGTAAATAAAAAATTTTAAAACTAGAGAACAAAATAAAATTTTGAAAAATAATAAAAATAAAAAGTGGGACTGAATAGGCCAGGTCCTTGACAAAATCAACCAGTTATGTTAAAGAACCTGTGAATTCCTGACGGGAACCAGCTGATTCTTGATATATGGTGGAAACCGGACTGGTCGCACCGATTCTCAATCTGAATCGGGCGATTATGATTCTGAATCAGCATTTTTTTAGAACCCTAAGTGAGAAAGAGAGTTATGTCTGTGTGTTTGTCATGTCTATCAATTAGATAGAGAAGGGGAGGGTGTAGGTGAACACGTGTTTTCCATTTACCAAAACAATAAAATGCATGCTAAAGAACAGAGATCAAATCATGAATTACTGGACAATTGATTCCTTCACAAGAGGACTGAATGATTACCAGTTTCATCCCACTGAACATTTCCTAAATCTCCAGTCTATTTCTTAGATCATCAAGAGAAGACAAGCTCCTAAAATTCTTGTACAAGCAGACTAACCATTTCAGATATGGAAAAAACGGCTTTATTTACCAAAGCATATATACAACATGAAGAAAAGAAAATGGAAGACATGGTTGATCTGCAGATCTCTTATAACTCATCTTGTGTGTCATCCTCTTTTATAGCCTCATCGTAAGAGGCAAAAGCCTCGATGATGGACTCGTAAACCTTGATACCTTTCAAGTACTCATCCTGGTTCAGAAACTGCAAGGTAATACATATTATGAGTCTCTGAGTCTCTCTCTCTCTCTCACTCTCTCTCTGTCCAACATAAAAAAGACATGCATAATCTACCAGTACACAGACATGCATAAGTGGGAGCCATCCATGGATTGATGGAGAAGGAAAGGCAGAGACTTAACACCAAAAAAGAACTTACTGCTGAGGAGAAAGAAGACAGAACGGCTAAACAACAACAAACGGTATGGTCATGGACCGATACAGAAAACAAAAGGAAACAAAAATAAGACTGTGTACCTCATTGTGGTCATGGAGCAGTATAGGAGTGTTTGCCATAGGAGAAAAGCCGATAGCTGGTAAGGCTCTCTGTCTAAAATAGCGGGAATCGGTTGAGGCTGGAAAGAGCTCAGGCTTTGCAAGATTACCATTATGGCCCCCTCCAAAAGGCCCCACCATGGGTTTGAGGCATCAGTTGCAGTTACAGCAGGGTTGCCAAAATTGTCATCAATTGGAACCTTTTGCTTAAACTGTCCAAAAATCATACATGAATCATCACTAATCAGACATCAAAACAAAGTAACCAAAAATAAAAATAAAAATTGATCCAGTAATGGCACACATATCCATTGAAAATAGTCTCTCGCCCTGTAAGATTCACCAAGCAACAACCTTCATCGACAGAACTTTGTATTTTATGAGATGAACTCCGTTTACGAGCAGAGAACAAGTGGTATGGAGCATTTGATTATATCCATTGAAAATAGTCTCTCGCCCTGTAAGATTCACCAAGCAACAACCTTCATCGACAGAACTTTGTATTTTATGAGATGAACTCCGTTTACGAGCAGAGAACAAGTGGTATGGAGCATTTGTGATAATCAATTAATCACGGGCCCCCTCCCTCCCATTTGTGGGTGCTGATAATCAATTAATCATGGGCCCCCTCCCTCCCATTTGTGGGTGCACACACATATATATATATATATATATATATAGAGAGAGAGTGGGTGTCAGCAGTCAAAGACAAGTGGCAAACTTCATTTGAACCACCGGAGTTCAATACAGTTTCCGTGCAAACCAATAATGAAAAGATATATAAATGTGTGTGTGCGTGTGTATGTGTGAGAGAGAGAGAGATTGTGTTTTTATGAAAAAAAGGGAGAGATTGTGTTATGTATCTGGAAGAGAGAGAGAGAGAGAGGGGATTGTGTGTTATGCATCTGGAAGAAAAAGAGGGAGAGAGAGATTGCATGTGCATGTGTTACAGGCTAGAAAAGAGAGAGTGAGTATATGCATATGTTATGGATGTGCATGATATCTTTCATTGCCTAGAAGGGGCTCGGAATTAAGATATTTAGATGTGCAGGACAAGTTCAGCTCCTTCAAGAGCATGGGTTCACAATGCTTTAATCTTAAACTGTAGGAGTAAACTTCAGTCTCATGATTATCAGAAAGAAAATAGGTAAAAACCAGTCATGTGTTACCTTTTCCGGAAAGTGGAAAGTACATCTGTTCTGGGGTTACATACCTGAAATGTCATATTACGGGACGTAGGAGCCCATTCTTCTGCTATTCTCCTTTCAAGAGAAAGCGGATCAGCATTCGGTGGGACCCGGATATCAAAGCCTGCCTCAGCCTCAGATGGTTGCAGGTTCATAATAAAACCCTTGAATACAACAAAAAGTTTGGAAATCACCTTCTAAAGATAAAAGAATCAGACCATGGCAGCCCTAATTAAATTGAGAGAGATTTCCTAAAGGACAAATCTTCAAATAACAAATAGGCATATCTAAGATCAGGTAGATCAAAAGAAAAACAAAAGATATTGGAGCAAAAGAATTATGAACACAAAAATTTAAACAATGATCATTAACAAAAGTCAAATTTTTCCAAGTGCCGTTAGCATAAGGCTTTGGCTTCACAATAAGAAGTAAGCTGCACCCACCTGAATGCAGCTTTGGTACTGGAAACCCCTACAATGGCCTAAAAATCTATATTGGCCCTTAACTATGAAATTTGAAGTTCCAAAAATGGCGCAGATCTGGTGGATTTGTGAACACTTAAAAATGGATAGTTTGAGTAATGTGTCATGAGAAGTTATTTTCGGGGCTTCAAATCATTTTATTTCTTTCAAATCCATAACTGTCAAGGTAAATGTTATCAATTTGATCATTTTACAGTTCTGTGTCAGCAATTTCTGGCAAGAATTGAGTTGCAGCCCTATGCCAACAGTTTCCATTGTTTTTCTATTTTCCGTCTAGTGGGTTCTGAATAACCAATTTTCCAAGCCAACTTGCAATTTAAGGCTCTGCTTCAATGGGCAAAAAAATTAATGAAGAGCGGTATTTGAAATTAGGGAAAACATTCTCTTTACTTAGAGTGACAGACATTTTCGTGGCATTTCTTAGTAAACAGGATTGCGAAAGGCATCACAAGGGAATAGTGGAGGGACCAAGCTGCACCGTTTTTCACTCCTAAATGAGTGAAGAAAGAAAACAACGATATTTCTTATGAACAGACCATCCAAATGACACCTAGGTTCATAGGCCAAATACAAAAAGCAATAGTTACAGCAATCTAAAGTTCAGAGTGAAATCTCCAGAAAATAAGGTGGAGCTATAGAAACAGGAAATTTTTTTCCTAGGACTGTGACTTTGAACAGATTTTCATTATACTTAAGTTTATAAAGTGAGTCGGGTCAAAAAGACATGCAGACACACAAATAAATGGCATTTTATGTACATTGGAGCATCTTCACATACGACCGTCAATAAACAAACAGATAAGGTCTAGAGGTTAGTTTTTGACAACAAATCAACAGTAAAAATAAATAATAAAATGCCAATTCAACTACTAAATGGATACTCATCAATGCTGAAGAATCTTCCCTATAGTGATTGGAGCAGTAACTGTCACTCCATATATCCTTAACCTTCTTAACATCCTCCTCTTATCAACAAAGGAAAATCTATATTCTCCGTTCTCAACACACTAAAGAACACAAAAGATATTCCCTAAAGTGATTGGAGCGACAACTGTCACTCCGTACACCCAATTATATCCTTCACCTTCTTAACATTCTCCTTTGATCAAAAAGGAAAATCTATATTCTCCATTCACAACACACTAAAGAATGAATTTCTGAAAAGATAACCCAAGATAGACTCACATTGAGAGCTCTAGAAGGACTAACCATCCCTTTTCCATCAGGATAAATAACTCGCAGTTTCCCTCTCATCTTTACTCTTTACCAGTCCTTAGTTTAGCATATGTTCATTAAAAAATTCACATCCAGGCATGATAGCTCTTCTTCAAAATTTCACAAACAACAGTCACACCCAGGTCTCCCCTATTATGTCTATGGAATAACTTTATGAGAAACTAGATACTTTTTCCACTAGATCCATTTCTCAACCTCTACAAAATGCCCCTAAATAAATAAAGAAAAATGCTGCATCTATGTAAGAAATCCCACATTATTGCTCGTATGAGGAAAACTAGTGTTTGAAAACACAGCCAAGTTGACTCAGACTTAGTCAAGCCGGCCGAGTTACTTGGCCTCGACAAGGTGCCGAAGCGAGTGTCTCGGACAAAATGGGGGGAGGGTGACAGCACAGAGTAAGTACTGCAAAAACTCGCCCGAGTATTTTACAACTCGAGACAACTTGTATTGACTAGCACAAGTTATACGATACTCGGATGAGTCGCTTCAGTCCTCACCCAAGTACCATATAAGTCTCTCTATCTAGAAGGCCCTCTGATTTTTATCTCATTATCTCCTAAAACGTGTTACTCTACTGCTCCCGGGGACTGCGAAGTAACTCCCACTACTTGTGTATGCCCCACTTCTGATTCCCCATCGTGTTTACTCTTGCCTTCGGACAAGTTAGCTATACACTACTACTACGTATACAACTACCCGGTTCACTCTCAAACACCATGAACGATGCCACACTACTTATACTACTTATACTACTACTAATAATAAGAATTATACTACGACTCAAACTAGTACTTATTTAAACTAGTACTACGACTCAAACTAGTACTACTACTAGTACTAATACTAAAACAACTAAAACGACTATTATAACTAACTAACCCATTCGACTACGAATATCTTAATATAGCTTCTGTAACGACTATTAAAAGATGACCATACTTTTTTACTTATACACCACTACATCGTTCTACTGCTGTTTCAAACCTTGCAACCGATCATATGTGACCTCCGGTACTTTACTTGTTATAGCTGTGCGAGTACGAGATGATGCTACAATGAGGTGTTTGACCATCAGTAAGTACTAGTAATAAGAAGAAGTGATCTACTGAAAGCTTGAGCCTCTTTTTACTTATACACGAGAAATAAGCCAGTGTGGTTCCTTCTAGTTGTTTCATGACTCAAGAGAGTAGACTAAGAGGTGCTGCTACTACTACCTGTTGTACTATTATATAGGTTGTTGTGCTATTCTACTACTAATATGCATACGAAACAAAGAAAGCATATCCTTTTCTCTTTGACTCTATGAAACTTCCCGCCTTTAATACTACTATTATTATAGGAGGTTTAGTATACTCTTAAGCTAATAGCTTGAACTGGCGGCTTCTTCAGACTCGAATGCTACACCAACACTAGTCTATATCCTCTAGGTCCAATACTACTATTTATAAAGGTGGTTGCTCCAGTCGTTCCACCCATCTCTCATACATAATAATAGTAGTGTATCGAACTAGCTTCCAGTTGTTCCTTGTTGTGGTGACCTCCACCGAGTCACGGATGAGACAACAACCTAGATAAGTACTGAGTTCATAGAGCTCACTCTCAAACGAAGCATGAGATATATACAAAAACTAACTACTCAACCTCTAAAACTACTAGCATCGTCAAGGGGAGTGAAGCAAGAAGTAAGAAGAGAGAGGGTTGTTGTTGTGGTTGTTCAATGAGGCATACAGTTTAATAATTAGGTAGTGTAAGAAAGAAGATCAGTTGCTAACTAAACAATATCCATCTTTTCTCTTCTCATCGATATCTTGAAGTTGTGGAAAAGAGAGTGTGATTCTAGACTAACCAACAACCCCATCATCAATAACTACTCTCCAGATGACAACAACGACTACTACATTGTGGATCATTTCTCTAGGTTGTTGGAGGATCTGTGCCAAGGTAAAAGAGTACACGGTAACAAGATGAAGAAGCATACAACGAGTCATGCTTGAAACCAACTACTACTACGATGGGGCTAGCTACATGTGGGGATCACCATCCTTATTAGTAGGACTCTTGCTTGTGGTACCATCTATCTATTATTAGTAGTGCCCTTGTGCTACTAGAGACAACTTGACTGCATGGTTGCATCAGACCGGGGGGGAGCAGCAATATGACTAGTAGATCGAAGGCTATTCCTCATGAGCTACTCTGCGCTGGTAGAGCATCCCTATAGCCAACTCCGTAAAAGATACTCACATCTCAGAGAGAGCAACAAGAGAAACAAGCTAGTCGTTCAGTGAGTGTAGTATTAGTATTAGTAGTTCGTAGTAGTAGTAGTCGTAACAAGTCAACAACCCCCTCTTTATCCTTATTATGCCTGCGGGTGGAGAGAGAAAGGGACAGAGCAGCAGATGATGACGTATGACAAGGACTCTCTTACTGGTGGTCTGTCGTAGTGTATCTTTTATACTGACAGAACGAATCGAATGGGGAGGAGCTTCCAATGCAGTAACCTCATTGCTCTAGTCAGGTAGTAGGTATGAGAGTGGAGCTACCAAGGATGCTCTAACCCACTACCCCAACCACAAGCACTCACACAACGTAGGTACGCTGTCATGTTCTCTACTACTATATTATATTATATTAGATAGCTGAATGATGGAGGTTAGAGAGCGCTAACTTCAACTAGACAGGAAACAAGGATGGTAGAAGAAACAACCGAATACTACCTACAACACATCCACTAGTTATACTGACTCACATGGAACAACAAACATCCAGTAGTTGTTTATTCTACTACTGATGAACCTCCTTCATGAGTGTGTCATTCCGTACCGCATCTCGACCAAGCAGCAGAGCCGTCATAGAGCTGCCCTCTGGCCCTCCGTGAGACAACTATGAAAGTTTCTACTCACTCAGTCTATGTTGTTGTATTATAGGTGGAGTGCAACACAACGAAGCACACTAACACATCGATGCAGGTTGCAGCCAGTGTAGCATCCGAGCAACCAGAAGACTAGCACGACTACACTTGCATTCTGCTCTCACGACTCAAACTACTATTATAGAGTCTGCCCATAATTCTTGTGATGCTAACGGCAGGAGAACTATAGCACTATGGACGAGGGTGGGTGTGGCTGCAAGAAGATACGAACAAGAGCACTCTCTATAAACTTGGAGAACTGCGATACTGCTTGTTGCTAGTACACTTTTGTTGGCTGCTAGTGGGTGCAAGACTTTATTTAGCTTTGCGACTATCATTTGTGGTGAGGGGCAATGAATTGCTATGAGTTAGTTAGTAGTAGGTAGTTGTATACGTTTTAGTACTAGTAGTAGTTGTGGGCTGCTGCTGCTTCTTCCTGCTACACGACTATAATGATGCTTGTCCTTGTTGGAGGTTGGTTATACCATGATGGGTGGCTTCTCTCATCATCCCATCCTAGCTCATCATCATAAATCTACTATACCAATGTCCACAACTGATGGAACTGGCTGCTGCTTCCACTCTGATTGATGAAGGTAGTAACCCATGATGCAGGTGACACTCGTTCTCTTTGTGTCTGTCTCTCTGCAGTACTACTATTATCTATTATTATAGGCTACCACCTTTGGCTGCTCCACTGCGAAGCAACATAGGACGGGTTACGTTGCACTCTCGACTACCTTCCAATGCCTTTGCCTCTCTCCCCTTCTACTACCTCATCATTCGCTACTGCTCCGCTGCCTCAACCTCATCCTCTCATGCCTGCTCTGCCACTACTCTTCGATTATAATAGCTTACTGACTAACCTTTCTTCCTGTCTTAGCGGAGGGGAGAGGTAGAGAAGATAGAATGAGGAACTGTTGTCCCTTATGAAGCAATGCCCCTAACCTTCTTCTCTAGTGTGAGTCTATCTAGTTACTCCATCTTGGTTTCACAGTGTGTGGGTCTGATGGGAGGGCTTCTTATTAGTAGTGTAGGACCAGCGAAACTACTATCCGTTACTAATTAAACTAATACTAAAACAACTACCTCAAACTACTACTACTTATTATACTAACTAACCCTTGCTTCTCTTACTACCTACTAGCTATAGGACTGCATCCTAGTTCCCCTACCGGTTGTGTTGTTCCTCTTTCTATTTTCTCTGCTTGTTTCTCTTTCCCTATCCACTGATCACAGAACCACTGACTACTAGTTTTGCTATGAGATAGAGGCTCACAACGAACATAACGCAAGTAGTGTAGCTCCTCCAGTTGTTCCCTCTACTATACTACTAAAACTACTACTAGTACTACTAAAACGTATATGACTACTGATCTTCATCCATTCGTTTCCCTATGCTCTCTCATTCGTTTATAGCAGCACGATAATAGCATAAAATCGAAACAAGTGTGATGCACTGTGTAATCTCTCGGTAGCATCATGACGTCCTCGGATTGCTTCTTCCTCCTGCTGCTCTCATAGATATAATCGTTCAGTCGTAAGAGGAGAGAAAATAAACAACTAACTCTAAAATAATATTTGTGTTCCCGTTTTAGTGCATCTAAGTAACCTTACTACTCCATCATCATATATTAAATTAGATGGCTTTCTTTACTAACTACGTTTAGAACAAAGATATATAGCCGGATGCGAAGACGGGAACAAAACAACGTTGGTGGTTTCGATCTCTTAAGATTCTGCTTGATGGAGGAAGAGTATATATATAGTAGTCTCTTGGTTGAGCCTTTGCTACTCTCACTGGAGGAACAAACCTCTCTAGCAAGATGGGACTAGTCATGTTAGTTAGCTTAGGTGGGGCAGTGTGACTCGTAGGTACTTTCATATCATATCCATTCGTCCCTGCCTCGAGAAAAAACCACTATCGATACCTTGACTCTCTGACCCCATTCGAAGAAGCATCACACTATAGTCATGAGTCGTTGTGAACTACTACTCTTATCTCTCTTACCCTCCACCTGTCCACAACCCAAGTATGCCTTTTACCTCCTGCTAACCCTTCCCTAAGCTCTACCCCTCTCTTCCACTTGTAGTTCACAGGACAGAGTGCTATGTGATTAGTCTCTCAGTGTGCAGAGGTGCGCGTATAGTGCTTGCAGTCTAGTCCATGAAGTAGCTTTTGCAGCGTACTACCGCTCTTCTTGAAAGCCCTACCCATCTTTTCTTCCACCTCTGTCTCTCACCACCATCCTATCCCTCACATACCTATATAACCTACTAGTAGTGTATACAATGACACACTCTATCGCTGGGTAGCTAGTAGTCGTTGCCCTAGTAGTTGCATCTCAGTAGCTTTTAGTAGGATCTGAGAAAAAACAGTTATCTCGCAGGTTGTGGGTACAGTAGTTGGATGCATATGGAGGTGGTGGTAGCTTCCTTCATCATGATGCAAGTAGCTCCAAGAGTAGTCATCTAGTTGCCCAGTAGTGGAGGATCTGAGAGAAACCGGTAGTTGCTCGGTCAGATCTCTATAATAGTAGTAGTGGGGTTGCTTCGATGCCAGTTGCACAGGTCCGCCAGTTGTAGAGGAGGGTAGTCTAGTACTACTGAATTCTTCTTGCTTGGATCGTTCATCATATAGCAATCATCAGTACTACTCCTCACTCCTCACCACACCTCATTTCAGACATAGTGGATGAGGTTAGTTGCGCTAGTAGTGCTGCCCATATGAGGAGGAGGAAGAAGGTTATCGACGAGAGTACAGTCTAGTAGTCGTCTTCCTTTGGAGCAGCCCAATAATATAGTATAGCTGCGGATGGAGCAGTCTAGTCGTGTGCATAAGTTGGGTTGCAGTCTAGTGTGGACGAAGTTAAAGGTTGTTGCTATTGATATCCTACTACTATATGGTGGGTGCAGGGTTAGTTAGTAGTATAGTTGCTAAGAGTCTAGTCTTTGCTTTTGGTGCTGCTCTTCTTCTTCCTTCCTCCGCATCACACACCTTCTACTTCGTGCTGGAACAACTACCACCCTACCTTCATCAAGATATCTCTGCCAACAACTACCAGCCTCCTTTTCTTAGTGCTTATGCCAGACCGAGAGACAACTCACTACCCTAACTACAACTTCCTTCTTCTGTTGCTCTGCTACCTAAATAATAGAACACAACAGTGTGCCGTCTACGAGTGAAGACACAAAGATGTGAGGGAAATCAGCAGCTGTTGTGCTGCTTCTTCACGAGCAGAGTAGAGTGTGTGGAGGAGAGCTAAGCCAAGAAGCTGTAAGTAGTATACACTAACAAGTAGTATTATAATGGGTTGCTGAACGCATAGAGACAAATAGCACGAGAGTAGTAGCACAAGGATAATAGGAGTAGTATAGAGAGAGGAAGCAAGGGCAGTAGCACCAGTGTCATTCGAGTAACTCTACTAGTCCGATAGTTAACTAGTGTGTAGTAGCTGGTTGCATGCAGGTGTTGGTTTAGCAGCAGCCATAAGAGCCCGATCTCTCTCTTACTAGCAAATAGAACTCCAGAGCCAGAGAAGCTATGTGTAGTAGCAAGCAGCCCTCCAACAACCTACCATGTCAGTATAGGCCCATGAAGCAGCCCCCCTCTCCTACTAGTATAATAAAAGGATAGAGCAGTTCGAATGCAGTCTCTAGTAGTTGTCTCGTATCTCGCTAAGCCAGAGACCCGTCGAGATGTGCCCATAGGTCTGTTTCGAACCCACCCACTAGCTGCTAGTAGGTCGTAACGTTACGTACATGAATGTGTTGTCTATGCTTCTTCCATTGTTGGTGCTTAGTAAGCTGCTCTTGTCCCACTACTTACTACTATTTAGTATGGCTAATCCAATGGTTGGTATCAACAACACAGCAGCAAAACACAGACAAGACTACGAAAGCACTACGGAACTGTCGATGAACTATCAAACACTATTATAAGTAGTGGACAGAACTACAGTGAAGCATGCACATTATGATGTGGTATCAGGTAGGGGAGAAACAAACTATAATAGTAGTGGATAGCTAGCAACTAGGAGTGAAGCAGTTATATCGGAGTCAGGCTTAGTACTAATAAAACAACCTATCATCGATGCCAAGAGTATTACTGGTGTGCAACACTACTATACAACACACTTGGGAAGGTAAGCAGCCATAGTTGTGTCTATCGTAAGCAGCAAACAACAACAAGTAGTAGCATATCGTACGAAGACCACTACTCTTCATTCGTTTAGAAACCCTTGGCTCCGGATAGAGGCATGTTTTCCTACTGGTACTGGAGAGACAATAGTGTGCTTCGTACTTACAGTGTCCAAGATCAGTCGAGACAGAAGCAGAGAGGCTGCTGTTGTCTCCATATCCTACTTAGTCTGGCTGGCTATAGCGCGCACTAGTGGATGTGCAGCCTATCCGTGTAGTAAGTTAAGTCTAGTATATCTTAGAATATAGTAGTAGGCGTTTTCATCATCTCGTTCAGTCGTGCTAGTTGTTTCATTCGGACAGCAAAGAAGCACCGCAAGGGTCAGCATATATCTTCTCTTACTATAAAACTACTAGTACTCAAAGTACTACACTACTACTTATAATACTACTAGTTCATTCAGTATGAGCTCTCTTGTTGGTGCATACATATTATAGACTATATAATAAAGGGAAGGATACGATAGAAGATGTGGGTGGAGTGGCAAGAGCAGTTAGAATAGGTAGTGAACAACTAGTAAGAGATGGATGAAGCAGCACACAGGTGACGAACGCAGGTCAGGTAGTTAACGAGGTGAGCAACCCAGAATAAGTAGTATATAGTCTTATAGTGTATACGTATAGGGTATAGGTAGTAGGAGAGATGTAATTGTTGCTTTCTTGTGTATCGGACTAACGAAGGAAAGAAGATCAGACTCCGACTCAACCTCAACCTACTATTATCCTCTTGCTCTCTCCCTTTTCTTCTTCACTCCTGGATAGCTCTCTATCATTCAACAACTCCAACCAGCTCTACTTCTTATATAAGCAACAAGGTAAGATTATACTAGAAGCAGTAGGAACGAGTGTCTGGTTGTGTACTAGTATATAAAGTGAGCTATGAATTCTAGTGGTCAGTGGTGCTGCCCCATGCCTGTGCTTCTATATAACAGCTGCTTGGCCCGTCCAGTTCTGAGAGACGAGGTTTCCTAACAACAGTAGACGTAGTAAACCAACATCTATACTAGCCCGCAAGGTTCTTCTTCCTCTCCTTGTACGGAACTCGTTTGAATTATTCGCATATGTACTTACTTACTACTCGCCATGGACGACGTTGTGTGTGCTTCCCCGTTAGCGTATCACACATACATAGTGCTCTTTACTAGCTTGAACGACGACTATACACAGAGCTTGTAGTTAGCTTCTTCTATGAACAAGGGGTTGTTCCAGCTTCTCTCTACTATATAATACATACTTACTTACTACTAACCCTACTTCTTCTTATTCTACTAAAACTACTACTACTTATTTAAACTACTATTACTTATTATACTACGCTCACAACATTACTACACACACTACTAACTACTCTGACTCAATCCACTCTCTATAACTTGCTACTAATTTACCCTTGCTCACACGTAACTTAACTCTAATAATCTATATTAACTACTAACTTATTAATAACTTCTATTATCTGGTTACTTACTCTTACTCTCTGACTAAGGATTAGAGTCTCATGCAGTAGTAAGTCTAAGTTGTTAAGTAGAGGTTTATCTCCGACACTCATTGCTTAACTCAAAAAAGAATAGAAAAAAGACCGGGCCCTAGCTTCACTTTGTTCGCTCGTGCTTCTTTCAAGGGAAGCGACTGATAAGGAGCTAGGAGTTTAATATGCTCTCATAACTGCTAACACTCAGAAACATCTGTATCTATAAACAACTTCCTTCGCCTTCCTTATTTCAAGCTTTGACAAAGGGCGACAAAAGGCTATCAATAAGTACAGTCGAGCGAAGAGCACTACTTTCGAGCTAGCTTCGCTCAAACAGTCGTTTCCCTTAGGTCTTCCCTTCCCCCTCCTTCACTTTGCTCGGCCCCGTCTAATCATACAAGACTTCACTGATCTAGCGAGCGTAAGGAGCGAATGAGTCTAGAGTTCCCCTAAGCGAAGCGAAGCAAGCGGTTTAGCAAGCGACAGTCGCTTCCCTTCGCTTTGCTCACCCTTGATGACTTCTGCCACTCCTTTCCAAAGTGGAAATGAGCGGAAAAAAAGGTTTGCCTCTATTTAAGTGAGCCGACCATAGGTGAGCAAAGCTTTGGAAGGCGAGGGGGTGAGGCAGGGAATTGAAGAGAGGTTCAGCGAGCAATCAATGAGAGTGGTCAATAGAATCGATTCTCCTATCAAATGGATTAATAGGTAAGTCTAGGAAGGACTATATGGGTGTGATCATTATTTTGGGTATGGTCCTGCAGACGATTAAAGAAGGCCGATTGATAGCTATCCTAAGGATGACACAAAGGGAAGCGACAGTCTTCAATAAAGTAAGGCAAAGCTTGCTTAGCTATCGACGACTGTACTTGTTGAGAGGGAAGCAAACTTGGACATTAGAGATCTGATTTGGCTGATTATGTACCGACGATGCGGCGTCCATAAGGGGTAAATTGGATCTTACTAGCTTCCTGGGCCGAAAAGCGGTTACTAGTAGTGATCGTACAGAACAACTAAGGTTGAGATCTGAACTATCCGGGAGATATTGAATGGTGCCCACCGATCCTATTGATAGGGCATCTGTTTAAGTGGTCGGCCCATATCATTTGTGATCGATCTAATGCAGAAGAGCAATAACTCGTATTATGGAATCGGAAGTGCCGTCAACATAAGCCAATTTCACAGTCCTCCCCTACTATTTCTTTTCAAAACTCTCACTTTTTGAACAGGAAGCTTTACTAAACTCTTGCAGCTAAGTCCAACTTCACTTTGTTCATTCACCATGCCTTCATAACCACTGCTTCATCGACATCTGAATCTACTGCTGCGGTCCACTGAAAAGTTGACTTTCCCAACTATTGGCGCTTAAGCTGCTGCTGAAGCTGGGTCAACGGGCTTACTACCGGTGATGGCACTGGTATATCAGCTGCTCCTCGAGTCATTGGCT
Organism: Amborella trichopoda; assembly: GCF_054954075.1. NCBI lineage: Eukaryota > Viridiplantae > Streptophyta > Magnoliopsida > Amborellales > Amborellaceae > Amborella > Amborella trichopoda. The sequence continues at coordinate 11,694,396 of NC_142338.1, read as the reverse complement.
TATGAGGTTGAGCGGCTAAGCTGGTAAATTCGGCCTCCCTCGCCTTCTAAAGCCCTCTTGAATTCCGGTTCACATGTTAATACGTTATACGTCGGGCTGGTTCGAGAAGCCTTATTCATAAGAAGAGCAAGTTTCCTTTAAGAAGCAGCTTACCCAGCGGTAAATCCAATGGCATAAAAGTGGGTTGACTAAGTAGTGGTTTCACCGTCAGTGTAAGTTGACCTTGATGAGGCTGAACGGGTTTCTGTTCATAGAGTCGACGAACAAAGTGACTGTCTTCAAGTGAAATAAGCTATCGACGACTGAGTTGGAGCTTTTTTAGGGAGCGGGTGAACGAGATGGGATTAGATTGAGCACTCACCCTTATATACGTAATATCATGTGATTTCATTACAAGAGCTTGAACTATTGGGCTTAGATTCTGATTATGAGCTAGGAGAATGGGGCCTTCCCACTATTTACTATTTAGAACTCGACAATCCCAATAACCCGGAAATTGTGATAATAGGATCTAACTCATAATGAGTCGCCTAGCTTCACTTTGTTCGCACCTTAATCCCTATGGTCTTCATTCCTTTGCCTCGGCCTCTTTCAGTCTGAAAAAAGTCGTTCCTATTAGCTTAAAACAACCACCCGAGTGTTCTTCTGAATCTTAGGGAAGGTCAGTAGATAGAGACTAATGAGGAAGCGCTATTCGACTTCACCTAATGAGGCAGTTTGTAGTTGGCAGGTCCTAGTCGCTAGTTGCCAGTTATTCTCGCAATTCAAATAAGTCTCTAGGTTCCCCTCATAGATAAGTTAATGTCTCCCACTTTTCTAGAGGTCCGATCCAAAAAAGCCATCCGTCACCAAGGAAGAAAAACGAATACTGCTTTTAATCGATATTGTTCTTCAAGGGGTCGCATAGCCTACTCCCATATATATCTACGTCGCCGCTGGCGCACCTCTCAATCAGTAATGAGCGATAGCGAGAGAGCGATGATGCACTAGTTGGATTTCAAGGTCTTGTCACTAACTGTAAGAAGCCAAATGTCGATACCCGTCTAATCTTAGCTTACGCTAAAAAAAGATCATACTCCACTTTTCAAAGTATATCCTACTGTTTACCTAACCGGTATTAACTGTTGAAATCTGTAAGTTCCGTTCCATTCATGGTAAAGGACCTGCACTCGATAGGCTAGCTCACTGTTGATATTGACCTAACGCTTCGGTATCTTAACTACAGGTATTTCACTTCTCTAATAGATGCCCTTCGGGTCCTTCCCAACACTCTCAAACTAATTCTCCTCAACCACTCCTTTTTTTTCATCTATGTCTATGACCGGGTAAAGGTATAGGTGGGCTTCCACCTTATGGAGCATTCGCCTTCAGCGAGTTCAAGGGAACATGCGTGTAATACAAAAAGGAAAGACATAGCTTCCCCGCTTCACTTCGTTCGTTCCCTCGCAAGTGTAGCCTACTGGGATCAGCAGGAGTTTTGAGAAGATGTAGAAGGTATCATGCCATTTTTGACCTCCTGGTTATGGACCACTGAACCAAATATCACAAGTCGGTCTCCCTCTTTCTGAAAGGCCGTTCGACATCTCTTTTGAGTTGAAGCTACGATTGTTGATGACCAACTAACGGCTTTATTGGGCCTTCAACCCATCGATGTCAACAACCGCTTTGTGACTTGCCTTTCAATAAGTTCTCAAGTGGAAGGAGGGTTTATCCCAGTCTAGTACCATTCAATGAAGGGAAGTGAAGCTGTCTTTTTTTCTCAAGTCCCCTTAATTAAGGTACTGAGGGATCCTTTTTCAACCTAAGAAAAAGAACGCACGCTTAGAGACCTGGTTTAGTTCCCTTCCTTCCTTTCGGTCTCTCATCGACTCAACTTTTCTAAGCTTGCCTTTGATAAGAGACTGAGCGAAGCGATAGCTGAGCAAGCGGAACTTCGTTCAGCTTCCCTACTTTATTTCAGTTGGATTTGTTTTGCATGGATAGAACATATTCCGCGCCTAGGGTTAGTCTCCAAGGAGAACTCTAGTAGGAATGAAATACTCTTTGGGTCGAAGACGAAGACTAGGGATTTCCTGATTGAACACTTTACCCGGGATACTCAGGTAGAGGGGACCCATAAGCACCTCACCCTTAAACTAGTAGCTGTGATTTAGAAAGGCTCTATAAAATAGCGTATATTATGTATATAAAGAATTTGGATTGAGATATCGTTTTATATACCGTATTATATAGAAATCTCAAGCAGGATTCGAACCTTTTTTTTCCGGTGAGTTGTTCACAGCCGACCGCTCTACCACTGAGCTAGAGAGAAACGAGTAAAGAGATAGAAAACACCATTCGAGTCGTTACCTCTGATATACATAGACGAGTACGGCCGTTTGATTTTGGAAAGGTGAATTCGGTTTAGAAGAGCTCATTGCAAAATAAGAATAGCGACGACATATAGATTTTGTCTATCCGGAAGAGGTCCTAACGATAGGAGATTAGTCATTGTCTGACCAGATGTCGTCCGGTTCCACACCCAATGAAAGGATATCCTTCACCTCGAATCTTGCAAGACAGTCGCCTTCCCTGTAGCAAGCTTCTAACAAGACAGTCGCTAGCTCCCTCTTCACCCTAGGTCGTTTCACTACTGGAAACACCATGAAATAAAACCACTTGCCTGGGGTCCATCTTGAAAATCATTCAGAACTCATCTTTGACTTCACATAGCTTTTTGTCTCCTTGATAGCTGGAAGTTCTCCAAAAGTATGAGAAGCTCTCCAATCTGCTTGAGAATTGGATCCCTGGCTGTAAGTTCCGGAGTTCCAGTACTCGTCAGGAACCTTTTAGTGTCTATTTAGTCTAAAAAGAGAATAACAGGTATCAAAACGATTGTCTTAGGTTTGGGGAGGATGACTAATATTGGGGTTAGACTTACAAAAAACCAACCGATAACCAGTTTCTGGGGAATTCCCCAATTCATACACAATATAATGGTAATAATGAGATAGGTTTGAGTGAGAGTAGCCAGTTGGAATAGAGCCGACTAGAATGAGAGAGGAAGTGTTGCACAAAGAGTATTTCATTACGGGATAGGATGTAACATCTCATCTGAAAAGACTAATGAAACTCTCTTAAGGTTTTTTACTTGCTTTTGCTAAGGGATTTTGGAGGTCGAGGTTGGGTTTTTGTTTTTTCCCAGAGGTGCTGGTTATCGAATGAAAAGCTGGCATTAGTGATCTAGGGTTTGCTCAGTGTGACTCACTAGAAAGTGCTATTCCAAAGAAAGCGAATCAGGCGGAGAACGGCCGGTGGGGGTAGTTGGCTTCTTTAGAAGGCGTTTACATAATGAACAATAAAGAAAAGGGTTCGTCGGGGGTGTTCCTATTGTTGGAATCCGGGGCTTGGAGACGGCAACGACTTTTGGTTCAGGATGTTTCAAGAAACGGCATATCTGCTGCAGCCACTATCGCCTCACAACCTAGGCTGACTTAATGTAGGGCTGAACAAAGTGAAGCTAGCTCGACTGAAATAAAGTAGGGATGAGCGAAGACTGAGTTGGAGCTTAGGTTAAGGAGTGGGGAGCGAGGGGGACCTAGCGCGAAAGAATAAGCAGCCTTAACGCATCCGGCAGGTTTTCTCCCTATGGGAGCTTGAGACTGTTAATAAAATAGATCTCTGGTAGCAAATCAGCAGATGTTGGAAAGATTAGGCAAAACCATAAGGATTGTTTCATTTGTTGGCATTGAAGAAGATGACTTCTTTCCTATAAAAAGTCGCTCGTCGTTACTTCGTTCCTATAGAATATCGGACCAAACGAGTTTAACGAATTTGTTTGAAAGGCCTCTCTTCTAGTTGCACTCCAGTTGATCAGGAATAGGATGGTTTGAGAGCGGATAATGCTTGACGTGTAACTGGTACGGCTTAGGTTCCTAAATAAAGATAGAACCCAGCGTCTATACAATGAGCGATTGAGCAAGCCGAAGTTGGCAACCAGATGAACCTGCTAAGGCTGATTCAATCGATATGCCGGTTGGAGCAACTTATCGAGCTGGTGAAGGGTTGGCTTGGGGCCGTGATGCCACCGCTGCCTGTGGGGATTGGGAGAAAAGTCTATTATCGATGAAACTGTTTAAGAGGCTGAATGGTATGAAATCGACAGAGCGCCGTCGTCGCTACTTCCTTCTTCCTATCAAAGGAGCTTTGCTCCTTATCAGTCGAGCGAAGTGATAACTGAGCAAGCTTTGCGATAGCTGAGCAAGCAAAGCTTCACTTCGTTTCGCTCCTTACTTTATTTCAGTCGCTTCGGCCTCCTAAAGTCTGAAAACCGTCACTTTGCTCGGCCTTACAGTCGCCCTGTGTCGACCCATCAAGAAAGTTTTCCCCTCACATCTAGTCAATCAGTACACACGATATCTGTCTATAAATAAATCGATCTTAGTCTTTTTTATCAGAGGAAACTGGGCTAGCTCCCAATTCAAGTTGGCCTGAGCAGTTCATAGAATGAGTTGCTGTATAGAGAATAACTTTCTTTGCTAGCTTCACTTCGTTCGCTCCCTACAAAAGCTCCAACTCAGTTGTCGGTTTAGCTTTCTCAGACGTTTCCCTAAAGCTTAGTTCTGTACAGATCCTTTGAAAAAAAGCGCCTCCCTCACTAAGGGGCTTTACAAGTGTAGGCCGACCATAGGCCTACTTTTTTTTTTTACCTAAGGAAGCGACTGAAGCTTCGTTGGCTAACGAAGGGACTTCCAAAGAGCCTTTCCTAATAACTACCTGAGCCTACCTTATGTACAGTTGAGAAACTGTGATAGAACGAGAGTTTGCAACTTAAAAAGGGCAGCCCTATATCTTTTACCTAATCGAAAAAGAAGTCATTTCTAAGGGAAGCAACTGTTTGAAAAAGCAAAAGTAGGGCGACTGTCTGAAAGTTTTCTAAGCTATTGACGACTGAGTTGGAGCTTAGGTTAAGGAGTTGGGAGCGAAGGAACGGATCCTATTACCGCATCCCAACTTGTCTACTCTTGGAAAAGGGGAAAACAATCTATTTTGTCTCATTTTGGCAGCATGGCCGAGTGGTAAGGCGGGGGACTGCAAATCCCTTTTCCCCAGTTCAAATCCGGGTGTCGCCTGATCAACAAAAGACTCTAAATCCCCTATTTTGTTCTGTTGATAGAATTCGCCGAATTATTCACCAGCAGAAGCAGAGAAGTCGATACTTGTCTAAGCATCTGGAGGTTCGATCCCCTAATATAAGTAAATCCTTTCTGATTATAGATAGTAGTTAGTGTAAGGGCTATCATCCCTTTTGAAAACGTTTTTTCTTTCATGTACAACAAAACAACCTTAACCGCACAAGCCTGGGCTAGGCCTATCTCCATTTAGAGGAGCCGTATGAGGCGGAAGCTCCACATACGGTTTTGAAGCCGAGCCTTTAATGGGGCTTAGGGACCGATATGATGATTGGTTTAGGTAGGGCGGCCGGCCTACTACGGGCACCTGTAGGGATTAGTGCCTGAGACCGCGATCCACAAACTGACGCATGGGACTCACCCTTGACTTGGGAATGCAGAGGGGAAACATAGCATGTCACAAGAACGAGGCTGCTAAAAAAAGGGCGACTAAGGAGCGAACGAACGACGAATGGATGCGAGCCGGGCTTCTAGAGATGAGGGGCTTCAAGGAAGGCGAAGCCAAGTCAATTTCAGGCCACCAAACCCTGCAACTGATGAGAAGGTGAACGAGAAGCGAAAAAAAGGGCAAAACTCCCTGTCTTCCATAAAGGTGCCTAGAGGAAGACGCAGCTTAAAAGGAGCGGATCCCCACCTAAGGGGGACAGGAGACGGCCATCTCGAGGCACATCACGACCTACAGGCAACACCGGCGAGACCTGGGAAGGCAACCCGATTGGGAGTCAGAGGATCCATAGTACCTGCAGCCTCCCGGACTTCATATTCATCTTCATCATTTTTGAAAGCACTTCTCTCGCATTTACTCTTTGGCTCGCTCAAAGGCTCGCATTTAGGCTCGCTCCGTGCTTACGCACTTCTCTCGTTCCATGCTTACGCACTTCTCTCGTTCCGTGCTTACGCACTTCTCTCGCTGGGGTAAGGGATTTATGCTCTTTTCTGCAACGGAAAAAAACGGAGCAGATTTGACTCGGCACAACCTAACGATACATCCAATACAAATGATCTGTGCCTAGAATGCGTTGCTAGATCTCTGCTCTTTTTTTCTACTTTACTGTAGAACTCCCAACTCGGTTTGATTCAGAAATCCGTTTCGGCAGAAGAAATCAAACCTACCTATTGTTCAAACAAAAGATAGAAGCTTAGTCTAGAGAAACAAAGGGAATAGTGACGGGGATTAGCTTTATCGATAGAGGCGACGGACGAACTTTGTTTGCCATTCTGACGGAAGAGGTGTTGACCTGGGAAGTTAGTTCATAAGTTAGCTCGTTAACTCAGTTCAGTAGCTGAAGGAAAGGAGCGACTTACAGGCGGAGGGTATTGGAAGTTTGCTTACTGATCGGCTCAAAAGAGTTTCGTTTTCCTCAAGAGATCCTTTGATCTTTTTTAGATCAGTAATGCATATAGCAAATCTCCTACGATTAGGCGTGGAATTAGGAAAGTGGATACCTCTGCATAAAAAGTTGTCGGTCAGAGGGGAATTAGCTTCTTTGATTCAAATCGCACCTCTGATGAGAATCTCTGATTACCTCGATTTCCGCTACTAATCCTACTAGAATGGACGAAATCACCAATGGCAGGCACTCAAGGCACGGGAGAATGGTGTTGTCCTTAGAATGAACGTTCGCAGGGTTGAGCGGGAGGCGCTTCAGGTCCATCGGGAGGAAATGAGGGGGCAACGAAGGGTACGGAACCCATGTTGTCAAGACTGCAAAAGGTAACTCCGCAACGGAGAGAAAAAAAGATTGGTACGTCATGAGTGGATTGGATAGCAACCAGTGGAAGCCTATACTGGAGCTTTGACAAAGGGCAACTTCAGGAGGTGCTTCGCTTGCTTAACTATCGATGACTGAAAAAGCTAAAGCACCTTCACTTCGTTCAGCTCCTCCGCTCCGCTTGCTAAACCGAAGTGACTGTCTGACAGTTTTTTTTCTTCAGGAGGCTAGCGAAGCTTCGAGTCGTTGGGCCATCCACCCGGGCATCTATCCATGAATAGAATAATGACCATCCACATGGCTCTCCCCGATTGGAACAAATGGTTCGTCCTCTGTAGCTACTGAAACTACTCATTTCGTTCCATCTGGATCTACTCATGCTAGCCTTGGCCATCTATAGGGGATCGCTGGTGGAACCAATCGAAGGGAACTCTATATACTGCTGGCTTGACTACTAGCGTACCTATCCCGCTACTCCTTTCAGTCGCCTTCTTTAAGTCTGAAAAAAGTCGGCCTTCCCATAGGTCAGTTCATTCCTCAGATGAGGAAAAAACAACACTTAAATGGAAAATGGGTTCAACGAGAGAAAGTACTCAAGGTCGAATTCCACCGCTGATAGATCCCATCCATTCATAGAAGATTCCAGGGGACTAGCAAACATGAGCAGGCAGCAAACAAAGCATGAATCCAATGGTTGTGCTAGGCTTCTGACACTCACTTGTTCATTCGCAAGGTTTCGTTGTGGCTAGTAATTTCAGGACTTTGTGCTTGAGCATTCATAGACAGGAGTGCTTTTCTAGCCTAGCCTTCGAAGCGGGACTACCCCCGGTACTGAGTCCTGGTTACTCAAAAAAGGTCAGGGTGACGAAGGGTCAATAATCTATTCGATACTCAACATCCCCAACCAGATTGATCGAAATGGCTATGATGGGTCCGGAACTGCTTCACTTCGTTCTTCCTTATTTCAAGCTTTGCGATAGCTTTTTTTCGAACATTAGCTTTTTAAGAAAAAAACCTTCTTCCTCTCGAACATCAGAATTAGAATCAACGGGTAGGCTAGTATAGTAGGTAGTGGCGAAAGCAATCTCTGAGTGGCCCACGTGAGAGCGGTCTTCTCTAGAGATGAATAACGAGACTCGTAATCTGTGAACTTCTTAGCTTAGGTAATAGATCGCTCCTTTCTCCCTGTCTCGTCATGTTGACCATTTACCATTGAGTTCTCGTTCACTGAAAGATACATAATCTGGGGTCGGCCCTGGAGTGGGCGCTTGGGTGGATTTAGAAGGCACTTTTGAATTCTATGGAAGGCAAGCTGGCACTGATCAATTGCTTTGGCCCTTACTAGTTTGCTCGCAAATTGGAGCTTTTTTTTCTTCATTATAGTAACTTCTAGCTTACTTTATGAAACTGCCACTACTCAAATGGTTTTTTTACAATGCTGCTGAAAAACAACAGCGCGCTACTTATATCACTTTGTTGTTCTCGCTGCGTAAAGTGGAGCTCGTCGCTTTTCCGTATCTTTGTGGGGTTTCAGGCTCCAACTCGAAAAAAACCCTCCTAGGGGGCACTTGGACAACTCATTAGAGAAAAAGGGGCACGAGATTCAAAAATCCCTAAACTTGCTGCACTTCCTGAGATGAGAAAAGAAGTCGTCTTGGTATTGGATCCGCTCTTCTGTTAGCATGAACATGAATTCTCTTATTTGTCAAACTATCCGGAGTCGACCAGAGAAATCTAACATGTATCAAGAACTTTCAAATCTAACATGTATCAAGAAATTTCTTCCAATGGGGGGTCCCTTATCCCCGTTGAATATACCGTCCTTCCGTTGTTATTCATCTGCTTTCTCTTTTTTTTTACTTGAACACTCATTAGGTCTACCACCCCCTCTTCCATCTTGGATTTTCGATTCATGTTCTTGAATTTCATTGAATGCGTTCACTGGAGAAGGTTCGGTTCATTTGGAAAAGAGGTCAGTCTTAGGGGAGACCATGCGAATGGTTGAATTGATGACAAAGCTTCGATCTCTTCGACTGAACCTGAAGGAGACTTCGATCATTCAACTTTAGCTTCTGAAGGAATCATGTCACTTGGAATTCCGGAAAGTTCATCTTCTCTTTCAGATCCTGGCCTTGGTAGAACTTGTCTTTGATTTACAGGTTCGATTGTTAAGCATATAGCTTGTAACTCAATTTCATCGAACCTTTCTTTTGGCTTCCTTATGTCACCTTCCCTTGAACAGTGTAAAGCATCTGCGACTCCTGACTCAAGACAGGCGGCCGGTAACTTCATTGCTAGATAGATCATGGGGTTCCTTTTCTTTATGCGCTCAGTCCCTTGCTTCTTCAGTAGGGCAGATCAAGTGAATGGTAAGCTAAGACGAAAGCCCTACCGGTCGATAATCACTATTCCCTCAATGCCTTCCATCGGCCTGCCTTCTTTATAAACCTTCTGGCGCCTTTCCTTCTTCCCTCTCTGAGTTAGACTCCTTAAAGAGAATAGGCATCCATCCATTGGTTTACGCTTTGTTCTAAAATAAAGGAAGCTCGATCGGAGTTTCGTTCCCTTATCTTGAAGAACTTCTTTTCTTATCTTTCTTGCATCCGAAATAAGGGGCTCGACAGAGAACGGGTGAACTCGCCTCTTGAAGATTTCTTACCGCGATCTGAGACAACTCCTTACAAACCTTCGAATCCTTCTTTCACTGACTACTAGGGAAGGGAAACTAAGCTGTAGCTGTAGTTGGCAGTTCGAGTTCTGGACGGATGGGACTTGAAGCTAACAAGTAATAACAAGTAAGTGTGCTCCGAGTTCGACCCCTGAGTTCTTGTTCTTGTGATAGGAAGAACTGCAGTTCGTAAGTGTGAAAAAACTTCTGAGTTCTAGTTCTTAGTAGCACAAGCGGGAGCCGGGGGGTTGACTTACTTGATTTCGCTTCATTTCCAGCTGTATCCATGTGCTTCGTATTCGCCTAGTTAGGAAGGCCTAAGGCCCAATTCTGTAAATGCAATCCGCTCTAGATTTCTTTCGGGAACCGGGCTTAGAAGCCTCATTTCCTTTCTTTGAAGGGCTAAGTAAGGGCTATGAAAGAAGTGCGCGGGTAGACCGAGACCTCACCCCCTTGGAATTGAAAGCCATCTTTGATGACAGCGGCTAGGAGTCTTTGGCAGTTCCTTTTCGACAGCTTGATTCCATGCACATCGTGGGATATTCATTTTAACTCCCTTCTTCGGATGAAAGACATTGCCTCTCGTAACCAATAGAAGGAGTGAAATTCCCTCCAAAATAGATGTGTCAAGCACGACTTGATTCACTCTGTAAATCGATAGAAGAAGGTTTGGTCGAGAGAAAGTATTCCCCGTTGTCAAGTGAAAAGGGAGATCAGAGCCGACACCAAGTGCATCGGACGATATATCATAAAATTGAACCTTATATAAGTATCTCAAAACTTATCCGTTGATGTAACTTCCAATGGTGATGATCTAGAACTGCACGAATAGCCGGGAATTCTTCGACGATGGGACGGATTGAGGAGTCATTTCCATCAGTTCCAAACCTTGATACGAGCATACGGTTTTTTACTTTTCAATCTCAAATGACATACGGTCATAATAATGAAATAACCAAGACCTTGTTGTTTCGATCTTTTTCAAATCACTTATGGGGTGCTATAGATGGTCTCGAGAAGGTTCTTTTTTCTTTTTACCGGGATGATCATTGGCGAGTTGGATTCTATAGTAATGGCAGTGGATGCTTTTCAAGACCCCAGCTCCAATGAGAAGGTCAGAGCGAGCACATACTACAAAGAAGAGGACAATTCCCGCACTTCAGTCGATCAATCAGAAAGACAAAAAAAGTCTACTAAAGTGCCCCATTTCATGATTCTTTCTAGTAATTGAAAGGCATTCCGTCTCTGATAGCACGATGGGACTCATCTGGTATTTAGCAATTCCGCCTGCCCAATCTAGCAACTTAGGTAGACAACCGAGGCAACAAATACTATGATTTTACTTTGGAATTGACCCCACTTAGGAAGGAAATAAGACCAAAATGGTTGTTTCAAAAGAGAGGATGACCTTGCTGCGTTCCCCCTCCCGGCTTTCACTGAAAATATCCCCTCAATAGATAGATTCAGGTGCATGTGGAATCAATAGATGAATTCTCAACCCCTGCGGCTCTGATAGCACCCTAAGATTTCAGATCAGGCTGAGGAATGTGTTGTTGAGTTGACTCAAAAGAAAGCATGGATCGCACACGTGTACTTTAGGGACGGTTAGCTTTCAACTAAATTCTGTTGCAGCGAGATAACCCAAAATGTATGGCATTCAATATCCCTTCCGGGAACCCACCAAAGAAGTAAATTGGTATCAAAGATCTCAACCAAGAAAGATGCACATCCTCTTCCTTTAGTGGTTTGCTTTTACTAGCAAGTCCAGAGCTTGCTTGCGTGAAAGAGATTTTGAATCCCACCTAAGAACCTATACATAGAGTCACAGAGAAAGGAGGCGCATAAAATGGATACCACCTCTTCCCTAAAAGCTTATCTAAGATGCATGCACAAGTCTCTCCTATTCCACTATCTCCTATTTGTTTGATAAGAACCCAACCCGGCTGGATCAGATAGTTCTATCCAAAGGGGATCCGCTATTAAGAATTCTTTTGCTACACCTCTTTCTGGCCCTTTCGGAGATTCTAGCGATACTGATTCCATTTCCTCTTTCTGTATAGGCTCAGCTCTCTTTCCTCCTCCTTGTGTTGATCATTACTAAGTTGCAATTTTTGATTTGGCCATTGAAAATAAAAAATTCACTCCCAAGCTAGAATCGAAGTGTTGTGAAGCATGCTGGCTGACTTTGCCTGGGGATAAGACATAAAAGAAAGGTCCACGTCTTCCAGTGTGAAGGAGTATGCCAATCAATGGAAGGTTAGAATCTTAGAAAAGGCTGACTAGCTTACCCGAATCTTTGATTTTCACAAATAGGCTGAAACTGAAATAAAGGCTTTGCAAGCATTTGATTTGAATTGACCTCTTGTGTGAGATGAGATGGCTTTGAAGCAGGCAACCTACAAGAGGTGCCTGGAACCTTCTTTAAGGTAAAACCTGATGAAAGTCGATGATACTATGAGGCTGGCTTCCTTTGAGCTAATCTTCTTTGTTGTAGGCAGAAAGCTAGAACTAGTTTGCTTCTCTTCTCTAAGGTGAGTAGGGTTAGTGGTACTTTCGCAAGGACTAGAGGACGAAAAGTCCTTCTCCTCACTTATGCGAATTCTATTACACAAAAGAAAGAAATCCCATTGCGAAATCAGCAAGAGTAGTCCGAATTGGTGAGGCTTGACTTGGCAAACTTACTTTCATTCTTCCCTTATAGATTTCAAACCTAGAGCAAGCTAATCAGAAAGCGCAATTTGCTTCATATCTGTCTTTTCAATAGGTAACACGAGCTAGAATGGTAACAAATGAGAATCTTTCAGCTTCAACTGGAGGAATTGCTTTTTTCGTGTGAGATTCAAGCCTTCTTTAGTGGCGGCTCGGACAAATGACCATTCGAGTATTAGCATATCAAATGTCTTAGATAGAAGGTTTCTCCCTTCTCACCTATCACTTTTCTCCCCTATCGCCTAGCTGCTGCAATTCGACCACTAGTTCGGAAAGTCGGCTGCCAGAGAGTGGTCCACTGTTTCAGAGTGGGACGAAAGCATTCTCATTCCGGAGCAAGCTCCGACTGTGGACTGAGGCCAGTTGGCAGACATTATTATGGTAGGAGAGGTCAACTCAAATACTATAATGGGCCTTCTTTCCGCGGATTAGTGTAGTGAAAATAATATATTCGAGTAAGCTAGTAAGGCTTTTTAGACTCTTCAACAGGTCCCAGTCTGGTCATAGGTGGGAACAGACACAGACTTTTCTTTTTAGAATGGGGCTCTAAAAGTATGAAAATAAGGGACAATTAAGGCCTTCCTTGACAAGTTATAGGTTACTCACTCCCTTTCTCTCGGGATGAACTAGCGGATCTACTTCCATTCATTTTGCTAATAGTGGTTTGTTATCCCATTGAAAATCGATTGTTAAGCATATAGCTGAAGTAGGATGATTGGAGCTTCTTAACGTTTAGGCGTCCATACCTCTGTGATCTTGCTTTCCTTCCTTTATAAAGTCGTTTGAAAACCGCTAAGTGCACTAGTTGACTTCCCCTATGAGATTGACCCTGCTGGGATTACTGAATCTTCTTCCATATCTTCTCAATCTCATCGCGGAATGTCTTTGACTGAGACCTATCTGCTTCATTCCTGAGTTTCATTTCACTTGGACACAGCAAAAGAGGACCAAAGGGGAGAGGGCATGACTGCTTTTGCTTTCAAGTCCAGTTGAATTAGAGAAGCAACTCTTCCTTATATTATAATACGCTGCAAGTCCATCTTTCCTTTCTTTCGAATCAGTCCTCCTATGGGTGAATTGGACCAAGGTCAGCGCTTTCGACTTCCCTTGAAAGGACAGTTAACTTTATTGCGTACTTCTTTCCATCCTAAGAAGGAGATCCTTTGGAAAGTTACTAGAAACTCTTCTTCATACGCTTATTCTCTGACTAGAACGCCGTACCATGCAACAAGAGTTCCAACCTATTCTTTCTAACTAAGAGCAGATTCGCCGCAATGCAAACAGCTTATTCAATGCTAAACCCTACTGACTGAATGGCTTCCCCTCCCTCTTCCGGGCTTTATTGCCAAAAGTGACTCTAGCTTGAATGGAACCAACTTAAATCCAAATCAAATCCAGATGCCAATCCAATGAGTTCGATTTCCCGCAGCTGGAAGTCAAGCTTTGATGCGAGAAAAGGAAGTCCAGCTAGCAGCGTATTCGCCGACAGAGAAAGGGAAGACCAGATCTTGGACTTGCAAGCTCTCTCGAGGGAATCACTTTTAGCAAGCTTTCGAGAAAGTTTAGATCCAATCCAGAGAGTTCGAGTTCGATCTCTGTAGTCAAGTCTAAGACAGTTGATTCTTTCTCTTTTTTACTCTTATAGAAAGCGCTAGGCATGCTTCTCTTCACAAGTAATTCAATGCTTGGCTTTGGCTTCCTTCATTTAATACTTCATAGGATGCAAGTCCAGGTGAACCATCTTCGACTAGCTAATAAAGGGGAATCCGTTTTAACACTCGATATTACGTAATATAAGATAACAGTCTGACTCGCCAAGCTGACTTAGAGGCACAACTTCACGCTCTACTTTAGACTTTCCTTTCCCATAACGGATCACTTCACTGGCTCCTATCCTTCGACTGAGACTGGGACCGGCCTTACACTGATTACTTCTTACTTTTGAATTTCCCATCCTGCATCGCTTCTATTCCTAAGGCAGTTCATTTGGGCAAGTCCCAAGACAGAGATTCCTTTATGCCAAAGCTGACTCTGATTCCCTACTTGAATGAATAGCTGAGGAAGTACAGATTTACTTTACTGGATTCAGCCTTGACTTACAAACATATCGATTGGCTAAAGACCATGCCTTGCCCGCTCCGAAGAACCTTTCTTCAGACTGGAATGTCCCATGACTTAGGCATTCGCTTTCAGTGGATTCGGAAAATGTTCGGAAGATAAGAGTGAGAGTTCGATTCCAAAGCCCAGGAAAGAAAAAAAAACTGCCGACTCAGTCCTTCTGAAAGGAAGTTCCCATGCCACCGCTTCAGGCTTACCGTACTTATTCCCATCAAAATTCGTTTACTGCGCCTAGAAAGTTTTCCTGAGGTTTAGACATATTAGAGCTACCACTAGTGAGGGGAATACCCTCTAGCTCTAGGGTGATTTAACTAGCGGATATGCCGATAAAAACAAAGCTGATCTTGGGATTTTTCTAACCTAACATCATCTATTCCTTTTAATAAGACTCGAAGATGCAAGTCTAGATTCACTCTCTTCTCTGAACTACGTTACCTTCGGTGAATGCTTTCTTGCCAGCATGCCTTCCTTTTAGACCTATACCTATCATTATCGACTAAGGGCAAACGTGGAAGATTTCCAATCATTTTGACAAAAAAACCTTCTCGTTTGATCCATGGTACTGTCTATTTACTATTCCTCTTGAAAGCACTGTGGAATTAGACAAAGAAAGTCTTTCACCAAGCTGATTGAATGTCGTACCTTTGCCACAACAATACTAACCTGCGAGTTCGATAGAATGGCAACCCTTGGAGTTTGATCCAAACAAAAGCAGAATGCCGTTCTTATCCAATTCAATCTTGACTTCCTTCTTACTTCTAGGCTTTTACCTGAAGAAGAAAGATATGAGATTGACCAAATCGGATTGCTCACCTTATTCATACTTGAAATTCTCGGAAAAAAAACCCTCCAATGCCTCAGTTAAGGCTATGAGTGATTGATGAGCCTTCTATCTCCTTCGGTCAAGCAAGGCTGACTGAATCAAGGGACGAACCACTTATAGGCTTTCTGCCTTCTCTTCTAGCTCATTCGATTCCCTATAGGTTTAGGCAAAGAGAACTGGGCAAACTTCACTCCTATTAGGTTACTCACTCCCTTGATTGAGTCCCCAGGGTAAGGGCTAACAGAACTGGGCTAACTTGACTAGCTCCCATCCCATCCTTTGAGTCAGTCTAGCTAGCATCGGATTCGGAAGATGAAAGTTCGATCCTTGTACTGTGATACTTTGCCTATTCACTCGAAAACCTAAGCTAAGGAATGAGATGAGAAAGACGAGGAGGAACCCTGCTTGAAAGGCAAAAGTGGAGCGGATCAGATATTTCTTAATAGTTGATGTCAGAGAAGAAGTTCTTGGTCCTTTCGAACCAGATATTTCAAAACCTGGTTTGGTTGAATTCAATCAAAAGTACCACTTTCAATTGAATCAGGAATCCCATCTATTGCCATATATTGATACGAACCCTTCTTCTATCAATTTCCTAAGAGAAGATAGAAAGGAGGCTTCCAAGCCCACTTGATGAGCTTGCGAAAGGATTGTAGGCTAGATTCAAGGGCAGAAGATCATCGATCGTATGTACTCCACTTTCCAAATTGGGTTAGTGTTACATTTCTCATTGGTGTCTCTTATATAAGAGAAAGTCACTCGAGCGGTCTGCCCCTTAAATCAAGCTTGTTGTAAGGCTAAAGCCCCTGTAACTCGAGAAATCATAAGAGAAGAAAGATTGGACAGCTTTCAAAGGCTAGAAGGAAGGGAATGAGGATGGCATCGAATAGGCTCTGGGACTTGCAGGATATGCCTTACCTGATGACTTGACTCTATCAATTCATTTCTTTTTCATGTCCAGATTTTCGACGAGTATAATAGTAGCAGAGGAATACACCCAAAATCAACTGCTGGTATAAAATCAGTTCTTTTCATAGTTGGTCCAATTGAATCAGCAACCGCTAGTACAGTAACCGGTGTTCAAATAGTCGTTGTTGGGATCTTCTACGCTGCTACTGCTATCGAATCAGCTGTTAAGTAGCCGCTCTTATTAGTGCCTACTGGATTGACTGCTTTACTGCAGTTACTGTTCTTGACGAAGCTCCTGGTGTCAGGTGCAGATGAAAGAAAGAAGAATGAATGAGCTACTGTCGCAAATTGAAGAAGAATCTGCTGCTAGTCTTTTAACCACAGACGGCAGAGGGAAGACTTAATGAGGAGACCGCATAAAATTGAAGCGAGAATCCCAAGTTTGGTACCCAAGCAATCTATATGAGATACCTTGTTCTCTTACTGCCATCCCCATATGTCACCAATCAGATTGGAAGTGTTAAGCATATAGCTTGTAACTCAATTTTATTTGAAAAAAGAAAGTAAAGAAGTAATTAACGAATTTTTAGATTTCTTTCGCAGACCTTAGGTTTTATAAATACCATTAAAGAACGCTTGCGTCCAATAAACGCGGAAAATAGGAAAATGCATCCAAAAAACACGGGAAATAGGAAATCAATCAAGTTTTTCAGCCACTCTAGGAAGGAAAATGCACTTGCAGCCAAAAAACAGGGGTTTTTGGGAAAAAAGAAAGTGTTGCATCCACTCTAGGAAGGAAAATGGGCTTGCATCCAAAAAACACGGGTTTTTGGAAATCAATCAAGTTTTGAAGTCATTTCCTTTAGTAAATGGGCTTGCATCCAAAAAACACGGGTTTTTGGAAATAAATCAAGTAAAGCATCCACTCTAGGAAGGAAAATGGGCTTGCATCCAAAAAACAAGGGTTTTAAGAAAAAAACTAAATAAAGAAGTCATTTCCTTAGGTAAATGGGCTTGCATCCAAAAAACACGGGTTTTTGGAAATAAATCAAGTTTTGAAGTTGTTTCCTTAAGAAAATTGGCTTGCATCCAAAAAACACGGGAAATAGGAAAAAAAGAGAGTAAAGCATCCACTCGTCGGAAGGTTTTAGAATTCAAGAACGTCGGCCGGAAAGAAGCATAAGCCGCATAAGCAGCTTTGAGAGAGAGCGCGGTGCGCGAAAGCCTTTGCTGCTTACCTTTATAGTCGAGTAACTTCGTTCCTTACTCATTTTTGTAAGCAAGTTTCACTACCTTACTTAGTTATTTTAGTTCACTGCGCGGAGTGAAAAGCTTTCTGAGAATCTCTCTGGGGCCTTAATGCACCAAATCACCATTAATGGTGACTGTTTTTATAGTTTTGGGTAGTGACTTCCGGGAGCAACATCTCCCTCGTTCTGAGTCGGATCTTGCTCAAATTTTTTGAGCGTGTTCGTCTCGCCAAAAAATATGGCTTTCCTCATGATGATGCCCGAGCAAGGGAAAACACTAGAGAGAAGTTGGTGATTCGTGGTAAAAGGTGCCGAAAATTCAGCAGTGACACGTCTCGCTCGAGTGGCCATATCACGGTGCTTGCACAACAGATCGACACGAGACTAGTTCCATCATGTGTGTAAGGTATAGGGCTTTGTCTGGTCTGAACCCCGTATGTGATGAATGGTTGGATTTCTCATGTGAAGCTGAGAAATTTGCTACAGATTCTGTTTGTCAGATTTTAGATTCCAGTAAAACCTCAACGATTGCAAAATATTCGTCCGAGGATGAAATGGAGCTGCGTTTGTTGCAACACAATCGTGACAGCATGCTCGGTGCAATTTAGCAAAGAAACCAAAGAAAAACATAAAAAAGAAACACACTATCGATCAGAAGTTTTCAAGATTTATCCAAATTTCTAGTTGTGTGATCGTGGCCTAAAAATAGGATCTGTAGTTTGAAGTTGGTATCAAATAGATCGTCATATCAAGCCCGACAAGAAAGCAATAAATCTTTCGGCCAAACGGATGTCGGAGTAACCCCGAATCAGTCATGGAAGATCACGCACGTTCTAGAGCAGCAGCAGGAACTGTTTTGGAATTTCATGTATTGTTAGGCAGGGGAAAAATCATCATTTTGTTCCTATTTTTATATTTTCCTTTAATTAAAACAAAGTTGTGTTTTTGGCATTTAGGGTAGATTTTGATTAATCCACCCATGTTTTGGCAAAAGTTTATATATCTCACATTATATCATTGTACAGGGGGGACCACTTGGCTTAATAAAATTTCGATTGTTGGGCCATGTTTTGAGAGAGAGAGGAAGGAGAGATAAATTTTTGAGTTAGTGCCCCCCCTGGGCTTAACATAAATCTCTTTCTTTCTGTTCTCTTTCTCTCTTCTCTTTCTCTCTCTTTCTCTTTGTTCTCTTTCTCTCTCCTCTCTCTTTCTTGCTCTTTCTCTCTCCTCTTTTACAGATGGTGGAACCCCATCGCCGTCCGTGTTTCACTCTTTCTCCTTCTCTTCTTCTCTCTGTCCTTCCGTTGTGGTCTCGTATGATCACGACCCTCCTCTTCCCTCTTTCGTGCAGTCCCTCACGACGATAACTTTCTCCTTTCCCTCCTTGTGGTCCAGCATGGCCACAATTTCTCTCTTTTCTGAGTCTTTTATCTTCTGCATGTCCACCTGTTCCCTGTGCACCCTCGGGTCCACTTCCTCTCTTCTCTGGTAGTCCCTCAAGTCCACCTCCCTTCCCCTTCTTTTGTTGTGTACCCTCATATTACCCCCCATTATGTCTTGACATTCTCCTTTTCCCTCTCATGCTCTATGATCACCATTTCCCAAAACTTTCCTTCCCATCACCGTTTGTGCAACCAACCACGCCACCAGGTCAACCTGACCTGGAGGGCGAGATCGAGGCATCTAATCAGCTTGGCGACTCGACTGGGGACACACTACCCCACCGTTGGATCGTTCTTGTTTGACCTTCCTTTCTTTTTATTCCTGCTCACTATACACACACCTGTCTTTGGGGTTGCTTAACCCCTTCATCCGAGTCGGGGGTTTCATAATCCCCGTACTCGTGAGTCTTCATCAGGAATAGGTTATGCGAACCTCATTCCCGACCTTTCTCTTGAGGATCAACCTTGTGTCGCGCTCCAAGGTAATCACCTGCAAAGAGGTGAGGATGGACTTGAAAGTCCCTCTCTCCCTAACTTCCTTGCAATGGTGGACCCTCTGCCAATGCACCCTGCATTGGTGGCACACATGCCACCACACACAGCATGCACCCTACTAGCAACAACTCACTTGCCAATCCCACTGCTCGGGGCAGCTTGAAGGCCGCCCTTCCCTCTCCCATGATTGGCTGTCCATCTGTCATTGCTCCTATGGGTCGCCGCGAGGCTACCCCCATTCTTTATCCCTTTGAGCCCCTGTAACGGGATGCTCGACACTAGGAGGAGGCAGCTCTGAAGCCACCACCGCACACACACTCACCAAAGCTAGTGGACCATCCATTCTAGCTACCACTCCATTCTAGCTACCACTCGAGGCAACCCTCAGGTTATCTGGGGACATTGTCAGGGTTTGTGTCTTCATGAACTGAGCCCTGCACCTCTTTTGCATGCACATCGCACCACTCGAGGCAACCCTCAGGTTACCTCGGGACACTGTCAGGGTTCGGGTCTTCTTGAACCTAACCCTGCACACCCCTTACATATGCACTGCATCCCTCGGGGCAGCCTTGTTGCTGCGTCTGCCCGAGCACACGAAGGGGAACCTCCTAGTACCCCCTCTCAGCACATGTCTGTTCACTCTATGAGGGATAGTCATACGGCCGTTCCATCGCACACACAGGCTCACGGCATTTGGCCTCTTAAGGCTGGACACGGTACTCGAGCCTAGGTTGACCCCTAGGTCACCCGAAGTTATTCTGCAAGGGGTGCACACGTGCTAATCTGCCCACCCTCCCTAAGCACACCTTTGCACTGTGCACTCACACACGGATCTAGCACTCCACCCAGTCCTAAGGGCAATCACATGAATGGGTTGGAAGAATAGTTCGCCTTTGCTCGATGAAAGTTCTCCCAGGCCATGATGAAGGGGAATCATGGTCGGGCCCAAAAATGGGGTCGGGAGACCAAGATATTGAAGGCCCATCTTAGGGGCAAAGGAAAGAAAGTGATTGAAGACTTCCCTTCTAATGAGGAGAACCCATTCTCCCCTCTCATTCCCCTTGATGCGGATGACGCTGGAAAAGCATGGCGTGAGGTAAACACCAGAAAGATTGATCGAGGCATGATGAAGCATGTTATCTATTAAGATCCAAGCTTGACTCTGGGCAATGGCAAGTCTCAAGATGGGGCAAAGAGCCACTCTGACCCTAGTGACCCCATCAATCCTTAACCAGTTCAGCCATCATCTGATCAAACTCCTGAGCTCCTTTCAAGTCGGGGCACCGAGAGCAAAGGCATCTTTGAGCAGACTGAACTCGGGACAACTCATGTCCCCGAACCAGTTTGCCTTAGAGTACTATTAAGTCGAGAAGTACTCCTGCGGGGCAGTCTCGATGTCACAAATGAGACAGAAGTCGAACCCACCGAGGGCATTGCCCATGATCCCTTGGTGGTGGAAAGTTTGAACTATGAAAGGACTGGTCTTCTTTCCATGATGTAAGAGAATGATCCACCTGCTACTCCTAAGGTCAACCTCGACATCCCAGCTTCCCAAGATGAAACTAAAAAGAGAACCGATACTATTGAGCTACTTCAAAGAGCTGAAAAGCTCACTGTTGAGATCGATCTCATAAAAAAGAATGGGACTTTGCCGTCGTTCACCTTTCCTAGCCTTCATCGGGAT
Organism: Amborella trichopoda; assembly: GCF_054954075.1. Taxonomy (NCBI): domain Eukaryota; kingdom Viridiplantae; phylum Streptophyta; class Magnoliopsida; order Amborellales; family Amborellaceae; genus Amborella; species Amborella trichopoda. The sequence continues at coordinate 11,673,415 of NC_142338.1, read as the reverse complement.
TCATCCTAGAATCTCAGATAAGTGATGGACTCCCGCCCCCTCTGGGTGGTTCTAAGGATGTGGCCTCCCTTAGTCTCTCTCAACCAGATATTCTTACCGTTGATGAGAGTTTGTTACTCTCATTCGAGGAAAGCCTCTCCCCAGTACTGGATGGGATAAGCCGCACTCCCCCTATTGGCAGCCCTACTGAAATGGATCCTCCATGCCCTGAAGGCACCATGATTCCTCGCAAAGCCAGCTGCATGCTTCCCCCATGTCATGCATGCTGCATGTGCGCTCTCGACAAAGACAATACGGCCTCGTCCTATTAGGGTTTCGCATTCCTGTTCGGGGATGAAGAGCTCAATTCTGATGGGGCGACATCCCTCGTCCTCATGCATCCAATGACTCCTACCTCTGATGAGATCTCGTCACTCTCATTCAAGGAAAGTCATTTCCTAATAGAGGACGAGATGGACAACATTCCTTTCGCTGACCACCCCAATGAAATCATGCCTCTAGCTCCTAAAAACACCATGATTCTTTGCGGGGCTGACTACGTACGGCCTCCATGTCTTGAAGACGTCATGACTCCTTATGAGGTTGATCATGTGTTCACCCCGTGTCTCAAAAACTTTTCCCCCAATGATGATCAAATGACCTCACCGTCTTGTGAGAGTTTCAGATTCTCCTTAGATGACGAGGCTACCTAAGCCTCGGAAGATGAAGAGAACCTGAAGAAAGGCTCACTGACCTTCATTAATAATGCTGTCAAAGTAGTGGCGGTTGAGCCTATGGTTGAGAACTCCATTAAGCAAGAGGCATATGGTGAGCAAACTTTATTAGAGTGTACTGCCCCGAATGAAAAAGAAGCTTTCAAAGCAATCGGCCCCAAAGCCTCCGTTATCCCTTTGCTTCCCAATGGTGAGCAACCCAATCCTCCAATAGAAGAAGAGCCCTCAAGCATGGTGATCAATGAAGTACCAGAATTTTATGGAGACGAGATTGTGGAGCTTAAGGCCATATTGAGGCAGTTACAAGCTGAAATGAGATCAAAGGATGAAATGATGGAAACTTTATGCCAAGAGGTATTGGTGTCTCATAAGCCTAAGCGTACCCCCTCAAGGCACCAAACCCTCTTTACCGTCGCTCAAGCACTGTATCCGTTCATCAAACAACACCATCAGAAGAAAGGGTACTACCACCCTAACCTCCCTCATTGCCGCTCTCCTCCCCATCAGCTCAGGTTGGGAACGAAGAATTAGTGAAAGGCATGGTAGTCAAAGCATTGAAAAAGTATGGTATCCCAGAGATGGAAGAGCCAAATCGCTATCAAAAACCTTACCCAGCGTATGTTGACCAAATTCCATTTTCGCCAGGCTATCAAAGACTTGACTTCCCCAAGTTTGACTGTACTAGCTCATCGCAGCAACACATAGCCCATTTCATTGTAGCCAGTGGCAATACAGCGAAACAATGAGCGTTTATTTCTTCGGCAATTTGTGGGAACCCTTACAGGAGCAGCATTCAAATGGTACTCTCAGTTACCACTAGGATCAATCTCATCATGGGCACAAATAGAGGAAGAGTTCCTTAAGATCTTCTGTGACATAGATAGGAAACTCCAACTCTTAGAACTTTTTGAGGTGAAACTAAAGCCACACGAGCCAGCGATCGAGTACATCGAAAGGCCGTGCAATCTGGCCATCAATCTGGCCACACTAATAGGTGAGCCTCAAGAGATAGAGTACTGCATAGATGAGATGCACCAAGAATTGGATCGTTATGTCACTTCATCATGGCCCACTACATTCGTCAAGATAGTCAACAAGGCAGTTCAAATTGAAGTTTTCTCAAGCACCACGAAAGTATATCTAGACCCTTCGCATCAGTCAAAGATGATGATCAACTATCAGCTGCCATAACAAATGCCATGCACTCCTCAAGCCAAGGACGGCACGAGGATTACTCCTTTGGTAAGTTATGATCCCCAAGCTGCTTGAGACTCTCCTATCAGAGGGGATGATCGAGCTACCCGTGCCGAAAAGATCGAGGGAACTTGGAAGGGAAAGTAAGCCCAATTACTGCCAATATCATAGGAGACTTGGTCATAGCACTGAGGAGTGTCGTGCCGGTAAGGACATCATCCAGAATTTCATAGACATGGGAAAATTGAACTTGAGGCCTAATTCTACGCGTGATCTAGTGCCACACACTGTCTAAGCTATACGACCCTAAACTATAGCACATGTCCTAGTGGCACGACATTTAATTACACAACATGCAATCTCAGAGGAGGACCTTAAACATGTCCTCAAGTCTTGCCAGATGACCTTAAAACATGTCAAATTGATGGTCACAGTGGCATGACCTTAAACATGCTTCTGCAAAAGAAAAAAACAAACAAAAGACAGTCATAATGAAAACCCGCAAGGGCACTATAGGCAAGACTATTAAAATAAAGGGGGTGTGGTGAAAACCCTTCTGGGCACTCACTCTCAAATGATGGGCGTGTTGATCCACTCATTCAGGTCATCTCAAGTAAAAATGTCAAAAGTCCCTGTAGCAAGATGTTAAAACTGCACGATATATAGTCCATGTGCATGATTATAAACTGCTTCATGTTCCACATGTCTCCATGGGGTTACCGTAAGACACCCTCCTTTACATCCCTTACTACATCCTTCTTCATAAGCCCTCGGTGAAAGGACACCATCCCTCCAAGGTGTCCTCCCTAATCAAGGTGTACTTCAGTTGTGACTACGAGGATTCGAAGTAAAGCGTGCATTTCAAAGCATGCGCACCCCTCTACAATGCCATATCTCAAAGAGGCATACCACAGTTCCGACTGTGAGGCTACAAAGCAAGGCATGCAACTGTCTCACCGATAAAGAGGCATACTGCAGTTCTAACTATGAGATTTCAAAGCATGCAACCACCTCTACCAAAGCTATATCCCAAGGAGGTGTACCACAATTTCGACTGTGAGGATTTGAAGCAAAAGCATGCAACCGCCTCGTCGATAAAGAGGCATACCACAGTTCTAATTGTGATATTCCGAAGCATGCGACCGCCTCTACCAACGCTATATCTCAAAGAGGCGTACCATAGTTCCGACTGTGAGGCTTCGAAGCAGAGCATGCAACTATGTCATCGATAAAGAAGCGTACCGCAATTCTAACTGTGAGATTCCAAAGCATGCGACTGCCTCTATAATTCTATATCCCAAAGAGGCATACCGCGGTTTCGATTGTGTGACTTCATACCATTTTGTCTGATAGGGCCTTTCACCTTCGAGCTCCCATTTCCCTAGCTAAAATACACCATTCGTGGCTTTTCTAAGCCTCCATCATGCACCTTAAGTGCGCATGACCCCACTTCTTGTCATGCGTGCCCCTACCTCTACAACGGTCTAAAGTGGGTGAAGACCTTAAACTTTCCCTCAACACATCCAACAAGGGTGAGGACTTTGAAAAGCACCCCTTGGCGGCAGGGCACACGACCTTAAAAGACCTTTCCCCATGAGGTCGGGTTGATCAGGGTAGTTGCTCCTAAGCCCGAGCTCGAGGTCCTTCGTAGGCCGCCACTCTCACGCATCTCTCGTGTGCACGTCCCCTCAACTGCCCAGCGGGCTCCTTCATCATCGCCACGTATGCACCACCATCACGCATGCCTCACCATCGTGCATGCTACCAACGAGCATGTCACTGCCGAGCATGTCATCATCGAACAAGCTACTGTCGTGCGTGCTTCATCTCCGAGCATGCTACCACTGTGCGTGCTTCATCACCAAGTATGTTATTACCGTGCACATTCTCAAGACATTCTCTCCTACTACCAAGCATGTTATCGTTGTGCACGTCACATCATTACCCCAGTAGGAGGTACACCTGTGTTGCATCCCATCATCCCCAGTGGAGTTAGGTGTATGCCAAGAAAAAGGGGGTCATGCTTACCTCTGCAATCCCCAGTGGGTTTGTTTTACACTAAATCATTATCTTATCCCAAAGGAGTCGGGTTACGTTCCATAGGCCTATCCTCCATGGAGTCTCACTCAACCCCTAATCCCTAGTGTAGTCTGCTCTCGTTTTCCATCCCTCATCGGGCCACCATCTCCATCTGAGCCCTCTGCTTGCGTATTACCATAACCATTTTCTCCCCAGGGAGTTGGATTTCCATCCACAAATCTATTCCCCATCCCGATCCCTACACCAAGAAGCTCTGGCCCGACAAATGGCCAGTGTTTCGCTGAAAGACACAGAAGAGGAGCTCTTCACTCGGAAGGGCAAGTCGTCCACTAGACAAAAGAAGAAAGAGAGTGCTGAATCTAGTCAGTGGCGGGAGAGCTCTCAGGCAGAGGGAGCTCCGCATAGCAGCAATAGTGAAAATCGGCGACAAAGGAATTTCCGCCGAGATATCGAATGCTACAATTGTGGCAAGAAAGGTCACTATGCTCCTAATTGTCGATCAAAGAAGAAGAAACCAAACCTGCCGAAGGCAATTTGGTGACGTCGACTAGTCACCAAGATGAAGGAAAAAGTGAAGATGAGTGGGATGTTGAGGCATCCTGTTGTATCGTTGAACCGAATGAACAGACGTGTCCAACACAAGAGAGGCTTCACTTCAATACAGAGACAGCTCTAGCTGTGACATCCTGTTCTGGAGCAATCGACTACAGCCGCGACTGGATTGTTGATTCAGGAAGCAAAAATCACATGACGCGCCTCTCCTTTATAGTCGAGCGACTTCGTTCCTCTCCTTCGCTTATGCTCAGTCAAGCGACTTCGTTCCTCTCCTTTATAGTCTTGTGACTTCGTTCCTCATCAAGAAAGCCGCAACTAACGGCTTTCGCGCTCCCCGGCAGCTGCTTACCTTTATAATCTTGTGACTTCATTCTTCTCCTTTATAGTCTTGTGACTTCGTTCCTCAGCAAGAAAGCCGCAACCAACGGCTTTCGCGTGCCGCCCGCTCTACCTTTGTTGCTTATGCTGCTTACCTTTATAGTCGAGCGACTTCGTTCCTCTCCTTGTCAGAATACAAAGGTGGACGAGTAGTTGTTACAACCAACAATGCGAGGTTGCTAATCACTCATGTCGGCAGGGCAACTTGCATCCCTCGATTCAGTCCGGAGGAAGCCCAGTTGCAGAATGTTTATCATGTTCCAGGTCAGGTTATGAAGTTTATATGTTTCACAATTAACTGCATCTCGCAATTATGTTGTATTTGGTCCGGAAGATGTTAAATTCTATCGAAAGATAAAGGCATCTGAAGAACCAATCATGGAAGGATGGAGGCTGGATTCTATCTACGTGATGTCGGCTGAATCGGCATACGTGGAGAAGACCCGACGAAGTGAGACCGCAGATTTGTGGCATGCTCGACTAGGTCACGTTGGCTACCACAAACTTAAAGCGATGATGGCCAAGTCAATGGCGAAGGGGCTTCCGCAACTAGAAGTACGGACTGACACAGTCTGTGCTGGATGCCAGTTTGGTAAGGCGCATCAACTGCCCTATACCGAGTAAAAATACAGAGCCAAGAAGCCCTTAGAAATAGTGCACTCTGATGTGTTCGGTCGAGTGAAACAAGCCTCCATCAGCGGGATGCGGTACATGCTCACCTTTATTGACGACTTCTCGAGGTATGTATGGGTGTTTTTCTTAAAAGAAAGATCTGTTTTCAAAGTTTGTTGAATTTCGAGAGAAGGTGAAAAGAGAAGTCAGACAAAAGATGAAGTGCTTACGCACTGATAATGGAGGAGAATTCACGTCAGATGAATTCTCTGCTTACTTGAAGAAGCACAAAATTCGACGGCAGTTGACATGTCCAAATACACCACAACAAAACGGTGTAGCCGAAAGGAATAATCGACATCTTGCAGAAGTTTGTCGAAGCATGATGCACGGCAAGAACGTTCCTAGTAGGTTTTGAGCCGAGTGCATGGAGACAATAGCTCATGTGATCAATCGACTGCCACAACCAAAGTTAGGATTTGTTTCACCATTTGAGAAGCTATGGTAAACCCACTGTAAGTAATTTTTGCGTATTTGGTTGTGTATGTTATGTATTTGTACCTAACCATTTACGCAGCAAGTTCGATAAGAAGGTTGTTCGGTGCATATTTTTAGGATATGACAAAAAAGAAAAGGATAGAGATGTTGTGACTCAAACACCAACCGATGTTACACATCTCGAGACGTGGTGTTCGATGAAGCGTCATCTTGGTGGTCGTCACAAGCTGTGGCACTACCTGATTCTGAAGACTTGGAGACCCATCTCCAAGAAAAGATAAAGAAAGAAGACCAAAGAGATAGCCCACAGCCCCATCTAGAACCTGTTGAACGGCTCGATCCACAGAAGCAGATCTCGAGCCACAGTCTAGTTCCCTGGAAGCACCTCAAAGTCCATGGAGAACAGGTGTCCGTCAGCCAAGGACACCAGAAGACCTTTGGCCCAGTCAATTCTCCGCGTGTCAAGGAACCTACGAAATGGATGCCCCAGCGTTCCTCCCTGGCTTTTTCCCGTTTAGGAGAGTCGCTTTCCACGGTCTGCTATTCCTTTCCTCCAATTCAATATCCCCCTTTCCCTCTATCTAGTACTTGCTAGGGACTCGCCTGCACTAAGCCTCAGGGAGTAAATAGGAGCCGCGCTTTGGAGAATTCCTTGAGAATGATAAATAACGCTCATCCGTAGCTTGGTTCCTGACTTGAGGAGTGAAAGGCTGGCAGTAGTATACATACATAGGGCTATGCCCTTCGGTAAGCATTCCTTGAGCAAGTAATCCCAGCAAGAAAGCCGCTGCTATTAAGGAGCGAATAAATAATAGCGCGCCGCGCGCTGTACCTTTGCTGCTTATGCTGCTTACCTTTGCTGCTTATGCTGCTTACCCCTTCGCTTTACTTAAAAAACTCCAACTCAGTCTTCGCTTCAGTCGCTTATTGAACTTTCAGACAGTCGAGCATCACCTCGTTCGCTCCCTACTTTAGCTTTTTCAGTCAGCCCTTTGATTATGTCGTGACGGTTACCGGCGAACGCTTCCAAAAGCAGACCCTCTCGAGTTGTTCAGTTCCCTACCAAAGTCACTATCAATACCAGAACGAAAAAGAAAAATAAATGGGTTTGCGCTTGAATTGAAGTAATGAGGCCAACTTTTTTCAGACTTTTGGAGGGGCGAACGCAAGTTCAGCCATAGCCATTCTTATTTTCAGATTCTACCCGGCAAGCCAGGCAAATCTCTCAGCTTGGTAAAGGATCCTTTGCCGCTTTCATACCTCTGCTGATGGACCTCCTTAAGTCGGCCTCCCTTCGGTCGCCCTCGATCCCCTGAGTCTATGATGGACTGGGCCTGTCTTTCCAAGGTCATCTAAACGGTTGAAGGTCAAGCTCTCAAAGAAGGATTGGGTAAGTATTCTTAGTCCAATTCGACTTCTCGCGGCATCCGTTGTACAGTAGAGCCTTGCACGCATCACCATATCCATGTGTAAAAAAGAAAGGGCTAGAGTTCATGGATCGATAGACATTGAAGGAAAAGAAAGAGCAAAAAAAGGTGCTTAAGACGAGTAGATAGCCACTTGGCATTAGATTCGACTTCAACAAACCCTTGCTCTCTCCTTCACTACTTGATCGAGCAACGGGGAGCCAGCTAACAACCCCTTCTCTCTTGTAGGAAAAAGAAGGCCGACTGCCCAGAGGGCTTTGGAAGGACACTGGGACTTAATCTACATCACACCTAGAGCCCGGATCCGGTAAGGTGTCTTACTACCAGGGTCGTCTTATATAGCAGCCAGCTTACTCCGTGGATACCTCGTCTAGATAAAAGAGGTTCGATCACGGGGAGTGATGGTTTTCTATTCTTCTACTCTGCGTGGCATAGCGGGGGCGAAGGTTATGCTTAGTGTCCATTAGAGCTGGCGAAGATGTAGTCGATAAGCAATAGGGAAGCGACTGCTCTTACAGGATGTTATAATGCTACAGCAGAACTAAAAGTCTAAGTTACAGAGATAAGCAAAAACAAGCACTTTAGCAGAGATAAGTCACTGCAACACTTGGACTCTTGGTTAAAGAAAAGCAAAAGCTCTCTTATAATATAAGATACCAAAGGTGACTTTTTCTTTTTTCTTTTAGTGATTGTCGGTGTAACGTCTTTAGTATCGGTAGCGAGTGAACATTAGATGTTGGAACGTTCCTTCCCCCGCAGCCCGGCGGCCAGTGAAGAAGGCATCTCGAAAGAAACAGTTGTGAAAGGAGATTTGGGCTGGACCGGAAATAGCATTGCAATAAAATTGGCTATCTCATAATACGGAGTAGAGGGCGACCTATAGGTTTCAAAGCCGGTTAAGATGAAAAAAAAAGAAGGCTGACCTAAGGAAGATGAATGGCTGCTGCTAAGCCTTCAACTTCCTGCCGCCCAAAAGAAAAACCGCCTAGAACCGAGGCTAAAAAAATAGCGTAGCGTAATAGAGAAGTGAAGAAAAAGCACTTCGCCCCTGGCCGCTTATGACAGATTCCCCTCTATGAAAAGCGAGAATCCGCTTGCCCTATACGAGGGGGAAGAAAAGTCATAAAGCAAGTACTGCGAACCCCTTTAAGCACGAGATTGGACATCCTTCCGCATCAAGACCGTCCCCTTGAAAACATACTCTTTGCGATTCTATCTATCTCTTATGTAAGACTTAATGAAGACAGTCGGAGGAAGATTCTAAGAAGCATCCTAAGCGCAGAAAGCAGTGACCTAGCCTTGTTCTTCCCAGACCGGAGAATCTCAATAAATATTAACCTAGAGCAAATGGGGAAGGAAGATGGGAAGAATAGCTATCTTTCGTATCCAGGCGACCGGACTTAAGGAGGAGTTGAGCTTTCTTTTCTTGCTTGAATCAATGGCCTACCAGGGCAAGCTTACTAAGAAATCCTCGAACGATTGGTCTTATTTGCTTTTCCTGTTTCTGATGCCAGTCCTTTTTCTGTTGATGCGGACGCAGCTAGCCCTTTTCAGAATAGGAAGGATAGCTTAAAGCGGTTTCATACGAACAGTCCCGCGGATAACTATAAGGGTAACCGAGGATGGCATAAACAGCTAGTGGTTCCGACTAGAGGGGAGCCGACTTAAGGAGGGAAACGACTGAAAACCGACTCCAAATGAGAAGGATAGGTTAATCTATGAGTTGCTTTGTTTGGAAACTGAAATGGATTGGTTTGAAACCGAACTACCAGCGAAGCAATGCCGATAAAGCTGGTCTTCATGGAATTCAATCCAGATGGTTTTTTGTCTACGCTCACTAGCTTCAAGTCTCGCCCTCATGAAGAGTGGTTTCTGGTTTGTTCCCTATTTTCATGTGCTCACACGCAGACCTGAATCAACATGGACAGCATCGCCTGGTCTACTGTGGTGAATGGTATTGATACAAGTGGTTCGAAGCAACAACGGAACCTCACTGGCTCGAGCTTGAAACGAATAGTGTGGAGGCGATCCGTATTCTACTAGCGTCTGAGGTATGAACGTCAGGCATGATGATTCAGTAAAGGCGTCCGTCTAGGAAAGAACAATTATCGTCCGTAACGACAAGCCGAGTGCAGCGAGACGGCCTATAGGTGTGATTCTAACTACCCACTTACCTCTCTGGTCGGATGTTACAGTCGGCTCTACTTCTTAGTCAACTAGTAGTCTTTAAGTCGGAAATAGCTTTCACATCTCATATGACATCTGTACCAACAGACTTCTTCGGACACTAGTAAGTTCCAGCTGTCCACTTCGCTAGAGCTAACAAAACTGTGTTTAGAGCGTTTTTTTATTGAAGACAGTCGCTTCCCTGGTGACAAATTGCACGTTCAATGAAATTTAGGAGCATGAAGCGAAAATCCAAGATGGAAAAGGAGCTGAACGAAGTGAAGCGGAGATTGTTCAAGTCAAGAAACAGATAAAGCCAATGAAGAAAAACAGCTTGAGCGGAAGGACGGAATATTCAACGGGGCCCCAAAGAAGAGAAAGTTCTTGATACATGTTAGATTGCTCTGGTCGACTCTGGATAGATCTCTTATTTGTCAAACTATCCGGAATCGAATGTAGCCTTTCCCTTTGCTTCCAACTCCTAGCTCCTTATCAGTCGCTTCCTCCCTTAGCGATAGGGGGAAAGAAGAGTGGGAATGCGGGCTTCTTTCGCTTTACTATTTAGCTTAGCTTAGCTTAATTAGGAGAGTGGGTGCTGAACCAGATAAAGGTATCTCCGTTGGTTTACTTCCAGCGGGCTCAAAAGTCGCAATTCCTGTCAGTGAGGTATGGAATAACATATGAATAAGAGAGTCTTAGTAGACCCGGGAAGAGGGTAAGCAAAGCGAAGTTGAATGCATTACATGCATAGTAGCACGGTCGCAAGCCGGTACGTATGCTTTCTAATAAGATCCTTCCTTTCCCGGCCGGCCAAGCCAGGTCTCGGATCTTGTCACTTCTTAATTGCTAAGAATCGGATGTTTCACACTAGGAGTACAGTTTGACATCGGCTGGCATTCTTTCTTTTTACCAATAACCTTTCTCTTACGGGAGGTCTTATAATAAGATACTTGCCGGCCAGTAGTAAAGCATGGTAGCTGTCCAACGGGCAAAGACCGGTTAAACTCTTTCAAGCAAGCAAGCCTGCCCCAAGCCGGGTCTGTTCACAAATCGGATGTTAGCTCTTTTGCACGAATCGACTCTTAAATGCAGTGCAGCTGTGATCAACTATACGTCCTCCATTGCTATTGAAACTCTACTTATACCGGAAGAAGTCTCTTGCCTACTGTTAGTTTTTATTGTATAAAACGAGCACTGATAGAAGATATTGGGACTTACTGATACGACTTCGTTACCAACACCAGTGAGAGTGACGCGAGCGATAGCGAAGAGATTGTCTTCAATAAAGTAGGGAAGCTGAACGAAGTGAAGCTAGCTCAGCTATCGCTTCGCTCCGCTTGCTTAACAGCTATCGATGTTGAGCATCAAAAATAGAGAGATCTTTTTCTAGTTAGACTTCTATCAATGAAAGAACCATCTCTTCCTCCTGTAAGATAGAAATCAAATTATACCTCAAAGTTTTTACCACTTTTGAGGGTGAAGGGGGGTTTACATACAACCAAGGCAAAGTGGTTTATGATTGAATGTCAGAGGCATTCTTATCATTTGGCCAAGTCCATGGCCTATTTCGGGTTCACTCGGAGCTTTGGCAGCCACTGTAGGAGGTGTGATGTACATGCACCCATTTCAAGGGGGTGCAACACTTCTCAGTTTTGGCCTCCTATTTATCTTATACACCATGTTCGTATGGTGACGAGATGTTCTACGTGAATCCACGGTGGAAGGACATCATACCTTCGTAGTACAATTAGGACTTCGATATGGTTCTATTTTGTTCATCGTATCGGAGGTTATGTTCCTTTTTGCTCTTTTTTGGGCTTCTTCTCATTCTTCTTTAGCACCTACGGTAGAGATCGGAGGTATTTGGCCCCCAAAAGGGATTGAGGTTTTAGATCCTCGGGAAATCCCTTTTCTTAATACCCTTATTCTTCCTTCATCCGGAGCAGCCGTAACTTGGGCTCATCATGCTATACTCGTGGGGAAGGAAAAACGAGCAGTTTACGCTTTAGTAGCTACCGTTTCACTGGCTCTAGTATGTCCCAATTTTTTTTGGTATTTAATTTTTTTTTTTTCTTAAGTTTAATTTACAATAACATTAATATTATGCTTTGTCATTCACGTATATCTTGCCGTAAATTTTTTCTAACCCTAAATTTAATTGTCTGAATTTATTTATTTATTTTTTAATGAGTTTCTCTCTTAATTTACTGCTCCTCATTTGCAATTCAGTGTTTGTTTTTTCTGGTATTGTTGGTTCTGAAATATTTTCTCTCCGTATATTCTTTTGCCATATTTTTTCTCTCTAGATTGCGTTTGGCTTACGTGATCATAGCGTACTCGGATAAGTCCTATATTTAATCTTTTGTAGAGAAAAGTTAAAGAGATAGAGAAGAATCATCAAAAGAATAGGAGGAGAGAGAAAATAAGTTTAAGGTTGTTGCAGAAGAGTTATATTGACTTAACAAACGCCTCAATATTAGGTTCTCTCTCTACGCCTAAATATTAGGTTCTCTCGCTACGCCTCAATATTAGGCTCTCTCTCTAGAGTAGGAACAAGTTGTGTAGTTGTTTTCTCTCTTTATAAGATCAAGTTGCTGATACAGTACATACTTGAGCCCACGGTCAAGTAACAGAAAATAAGGCAAATAATTTTTTTCTCTATTTTCTAATAAAATTAATAATAATAATAATAATAGTAATTTGTAAAGATTGTCCAATTTTTTTTGTTTTCTTCTACTCTATGCACGGTAGCTGAGCATCTAAATTTGCATATTGTTATATACTTTTTTACTGACCATGGACTGTTGAAATCAGGCGGCTGGCATCTTCTTTCTTCCATCTTTTTGTTGCTGAAAATTAGTGCATATTTTTTTTTATTATTGAATCTTATTATGCACCCGCCAATTTTATTGGAGTAAAGGCTTACATATCAATTGCATGTATTTATTTTTTTTTATTTTTTTTGTGACCTATAATTTAGGGATTTTCGACATATTTTATTTGCATGATAATTGTCACTGCATTGCATAATTATCCTATGCTTTGGTCTCTTTAAGTTAGAAAATTTCATGATCTTGATTTTGTGATTTTTTTTTTTTCTTTTTTTGTGATTATGCAATGCCATATTTTTTGTTGAAAAATATCAAATATCATTGTATACTCTATCTTGTGCTAAGACATACTCACATATTTATGAGAATTATTCTTATGCAAGATTTGACAGAACAGTAGTTGTTGCCTTACTTTATTAATTTTTTGTTGCATCATAGCAGTGCGAACATAAACTGTTCGAGAAAATTTTTCTTCGAAGTTGCAGCTCACTGAGAGTCGGTAAACTTATTGATTTAGCTAGCAGACAACCTTTTCTTAAACACAACTAAATTTGTTTTTGAAGTTTTAGGTATTATGTAAAAATTTAAAATGGTTTCTAGACTAGTCATGTCAAAATTATCCAAACTTGAAAACTCAATGGGACTAATTTTTCTATATGGAAAAAAAAAATTGGATATATTCTTTTTCAAGATAGGGTAGATTATATCCTAGAAACAGAACCACCAGTTTTAGAGCCTAATACTAATGATCAAGCCAGAAAGTGACTTGAAAATTGGTTAGAAAATGACAAAGTAGTTAGGACTACTATGTTGAGCTTTATGAAATATGATTTAATTAGAGTATTTGAGGAATACACCACAGCTCAAAGTATGATAGACACCCTATCTGAAAAGTATAAGACTACTTCTGAGACCCATGTACAATTGTTATTAGAAAAATACAATTTTTGCAGAATGAAAGAAACAGACTCAGTGACCGAGCTTGTCTATAAAATGACAATGCTCACAAAGGACCTTGCTGCAGGTGGGAATCCAGTCCCTAATCACGTACAAGTATCCATTGTCCTTAACAGTCTCCCTCTATCTTGGGAGTCTATTGTAATTACATTGAACCATTCTGCACAAGGGATAACTATGGTAAATCTTCCCATGCATCTTAGTATTGAAGCTGAGAGAAGAATGAGGAAGAAGTCAAATGAGCTCCACTTTGCCCAAAGTTCATCTTCTTAGATCCTCAAGAAACCTTTCAATTATCAGAAAAATAATAGGTATAAGGGAATGAGGAAAATTTTTAAAAATCAAAAGAATAATGTTGAGAAGATCTGTTTTTATTGTATGGAAATTGGGCACATAAAGTTTAATTGTCCTAAGCTGAAAAATAAAAATAGGAACCAAAATAACAACCCTGTTTGAAATAATCAAAACAAGAGAAATGACTTGATCTACGTAGTCCTAGAATCAATAGTTGCCGATCATGACCTGAGAAATTGGTGGGTCGACTCAGCTTCCACTCGACATGTCTCGAGGACTAAGGATGAATTTATAGAATTGAAAGAGATTGCAACCGGTAACCAAAGGATTTATATGGGAAATGACACCTACTGCAATGTACTAGGCATTGGTACTTTTCAGTTATGTTTACCAGTATGAACAAATCTCTTATTGACTGATACATTATATGCGCCCAATATGAGACGCAATTTGATTTTTTTCCCAAGGCTAGATGACAAGGGTTATGAAATAAGGTTCAAGTCTGGTCGGGTTGCCATTGGGAAGCCTTCTAGAGCTTTGATGTACGATATTAAAGTTGACAATTTGTACCATGAAAGTTTATCATTTTCTGGTTATATTGATGCTTTTTTTTATGCTTTTATGTGTATGGATGACCCATATTTATGACACTTAAGATTATGACATATAAATAAAGACAAAATGAATCAAATGGTTAAAGAGGCTTGCTCCCCAATTTAGGAGAAATTGTGTTCAAAACATGCGAGCTATGTATTTTTGGTAAATTAACTAAAAAGCTTTTCCCTAAGGGAAAATGTCTAGTGAACTACTTAGTATTATTCACTCTGATATATGTGGCCCATTAAATGTGAAAAACACGTAGAGGTATGAAATATTTCATAACATTTATAAATAATTATTCACGTGATGGATATGTATATCTAATTAATAAGAAATCAGATGCATTAGAAACATTTAAAGAATATAAAGCTGAGGTAGAAAATCAGTTAGGTAGACATATTGAATTCTTCGAACAGATAGGGGAGGTGAGTATTGCTCCGCCTTCTTTTCTGAATTTTGTAAGGAGCATGGTATAATTCACCAAACAATTATGCCATCTATACCACAACAAAATGGTGTAGCTGAAAGGAGAAATATAACTCTAATAGACATGGTTAGGTCCATGATGAGCCATTCAAATTTATCACCTCATTTTTGTGGCGAGGCTCTCAACACTGCAATATATATTATTAATCGTGTTCTAACTAAATCTATAGACTTGACCCCATATGAATTATGGACAGGTAGGAAACCTGGCTTTACTATCTTGAAAGTTTGGGGTTATTGGACACAAGTTCTTATACCACCACAAACTAGAGATAAATTACAAAGTACAACTATAACATGCTCGTTTATAGACTATTCAGAAAGTTCTAAAGGTATAGATTCTATAACCATGATACTAGATCATTAGTAGAGAGTCGTGATGCTCATTTCTTAAAAAATATAGATGATGAAAATATTTTAAATAAGTCTATTGACTTAAATGAAATTGATAAAGATAAGGGTATGTAAGACCTTGTTTCTTATACTCCCTATGCATTTGATAAGAATGATTCAATTGAATCAAGTATACCAGATAGGCTTAAAAGAACTAGAGCCCCACCTACGACTTTAGAAGAATTTTATGTATTTATGAATAAAGATAATTACTCTTCAATGAGTGAGGATACAATAAATAAACCTCGTAGCTACATTGAAGCTATTAACTCACATGACTCAGCTGAGCAGACTCAAGCCATAGATGATGAACTTGATTCTATTAAAAGAAATCAAGTCTGGGAGTTGGTTGACCTCTCTAAAGGTAGAAAACCCATCGGTTCCAAATGGGTCCTAAAGAAAAAGCTTAATACAAATAGATCCATTGAAAAATATAAAGCTAGGGTGGTTGCTAAAGGATTTACCCAAAGGGAGGGTATAGATTATGTAGAAACTTATTCTCCAGTAGTAAAATTTTCATCTATTAGAATCATCCTTGCATTAGTTGCATATTATGATCTAGAATTATTTCATATAAATGTCAAAAAAACTTTC
Source organism: Amborella trichopoda (assembly GCF_054954075.1). Classification (NCBI taxonomy): domain Eukaryota; kingdom Viridiplantae; phylum Streptophyta; class Magnoliopsida; order Amborellales; family Amborellaceae; genus Amborella; species Amborella trichopoda. The sequence continues at coordinate 11,657,677 of NC_142338.1, read as the reverse complement.
TTAAATGGAGAATTAAAAGAAGATATATACATGAAACAACCAGAAGGATATGTAATTAAATGCCAAGAAGACAAAGTATATAAACTTAAGAAATCTTTATATGGTCTAAAACAATCTTCTAGGCAATGATTCTTTACTTTTCATAATGCAATTACTGAAATTGGTTATATAGTCAATAGGTTAGACCATTGTGTATATGTCTGGAATAGTGTGAACAATTTTGTTATATTGTCACTATATGTGGATGATATTTTGATAGCTGGTCATGATATTGGCATGATTAACCATACCAAACCATGGTTAAGTTCCCATTTTGAGATGAAAGATATGGGAGAAGCCTCATATGTATTGGGCATTAAGATAACAAGAGATAGAAGTTCAAGACTTCTATGTTTATCTCAAGAAAATTATTTAGAAAGTATTTTAAAGAGATTTAAAATGGAAAATTGTAAGCCCATAGATACACTTGTTTGTAAAAAATTATCAAAAAAAATGTGTCCATTAAATGATAGTGACAAAGCTGAAATAGAAAGAATTCCATATGCTCAAGCTGTAGGATGCATAAATTATGCCATGTTGTGTACATGACCTGATTTGAGTCATGCATATGGTCTTGTAAGTAGATTTCAGAGTAATCTTGGGATAACTCATTGGCAAGCTATAACAAGGATACTCAGATATATTCAGAAAACTAAAAACAAGTTGTGCTTCCAAGTTGACAACTTAGACGTTACTGGGTACTCTGATGCAGATTTTGCAGGAAACCCAGATGATATAAAATCAACCTTAGGAATTGTATTCTTCTTTGGAGGTGGATGTGTTTCTTGGTCTAGTAAGAAACAAGGTTGTATAGCTCAGTATACTATGGAAGCCGAGTATATTGCTTGTAGCATTGCTACAACTTATGCCATCTTGGATTAAACTCTTCATAAATGATTTGAAGCTGGATATAGCAGACAGACCTGTTAAATTTTTTTTGTGATAATCAGTCTACTATTTCATCAATTAGAAATGGAGCTTATAGTTCCAAAGGTAACCACATTGAATTTGATTATCATTATATTTATGATATTATTGGAAAGAATGAAATAACTGTAAGTTATTTGCCATCTTCAGATATGATTGCAGACCCTTTAACAAAGGGATTGAGTGCAGAAATATTATCAAAGCATGTAGCTTTGATGAGACTTAGAAATATTTAAGTCAGGAACTTCCAAATGAGATTATTTTTTATGTCTTGGTCATGAGAGGAAAACTCGCATTAGCGTAAAAAAACATGACATGACTTTGGATAGTTTTTGTTATGAGATGTATAACCGCACTTGCGTGAAAGCCTCATGACAAAAATATGCACATAAATATTAAATTCATTAAGTGGTAAAGACTTTATGATAGTTCAATATATCTGGCCCTTATAACAAAGTAGGAGATGTTGGTACGTGTGTGGTCATGGGGCCTTTAAACGTGCAATATTTCTCTCTTTTATAATTTAATGTTTATTACTAAAAAAAAGAGGCTTCTTAGAGAGAGAAAGTGTTGCTATCTAATAGTGAGAAAGTAACCACCCACTTACCATGATTACAGGGCCACGTTTTCTCAAAGATTTCAGGAGGAATCCGAACGTTGGAGAACGACCTTCTCCATCCCACTTTAAAAAGGGTTTCATGGCCATGGAGAGGGACACATAAATTTACAGACAGTTCTGGTAAAAGCTTGATCTTTGCAATCGATAGTCTCAAGACACTACCCCTAATCCTAGGAGTGGGTCCATCTCTTCCCTCAAGTTTTTCAACATGATCGTCTTTCTTTGTTACTTTCTCTCTCTTCATACTAAGATGACCCTATAACCTCTCATCCCATCTCTACCATTATCTCTCTCCTTACCCCAACAAGACTCTCCCGCTCCCTCTCTCTTTGCATATTCTAGCAATTTCGAGCAAGCTTCTGACAATTATACACAAGGTTTCGAAGATGCTGGTGAGCGCAATCAAATAACTCAGCCTTTCGACAATGACGATATCCAAGATTATCAAGATTCCGACAACCATGTTCAAAATTTTAGTAATAACCACTAATGTATCCTTTGCAACAAGAGTTCGCGTTTGGACAGGCCCTTGGGAGGCACATGACTTCCCACAGGAAAGATCTTCAAAAATGAATTCAAAGGAAAAGAAGAGATAACAATGGAAATAAATTTTATGAATACAAGGTTTGTCGGTCACGCTTTAAGCCTTTCCACGCATTGGATGGTCATGTGGGAGGTTACACATCATTGTCCGATGCTGAAGTTTCCTCATCAAATAACTTTCTTGCCTTTCTTTAGATGATGAAGAAGCCGCTTCATATTTCTTGTTTTCTTACATGTTATTGTTATTGTTTTATTTATTATATTATTTGTTTTTTTATTTTATCTTTCTTGGAGTTTAGGATGTTCTGCTAGGTTTATTTATTTATTTATTTTAATGATGAAATTAGAAAAAAAATCAGTTTGAATTTTTTTTTGGGATTGTGTACCTAATGTTGAAAGTAGTTTATATTAATCTTCTTGATTATTCTTTTTGAAACCCTATAAAACTAACGAAAACAAGAAAATTAAATGAAAAGGAAATGGATATAAATGAAAAAGAAATGGATCATTTTCACAAAGAAAATGCACAAATTCAAGAAGAAATCAAAAGTGAAAAAGAAATGGATCATTTTCACAAAGGAAATACACAAATTCAAAAAGAAATCACAAGAAGTGGTATCATACAAAGAAGACCACAAAAAAGATGCATGTAATGGGTTGATTATTCTCATACCTACGGTTAGTTATTTTGAGATGAATTTTTGATGTAGTTTGCGTCTTTCAATATTTATATATTATATATTAAGCGAGAGGACTACCCTGCTTATTCTTTCTCCAGGTGCGCCACGATATTAATAAGGGAATATATCTCCATACCCCCATTTTTTAGTTTTATATGTCAATAGACCCAAGGTTTCATAACATATATTAAATTATAAAAATTCTAAGATTTATATCTTTTAATCCCTTAAGCTAACTTTATCCTCTACAAACCTATATTCTTTGCCTTAAACAAATATAAAAAAAGGCATATCATTTTTAAACACCATCTTCTCTCTCTTCACGTGATTTTCCAGTAAATCTCTCTCTACCTATTTTCCCACTCTTTCCCCGTGTTCTCACTCTCTCTCCCCCATTAGAGAGAGAAAGATGGTGAATGTTAGAGAGAGAAATTTGGAGGGCATATATCACGTAAAGAGATGAAGGGTTTAGAATAAGCATGTCATTTTCATATTTGTTAGGGCTAAAAAAATAGTTAAAAGTGGCTAAAGTTAGTCAAGGGGTTAGGAGATATATTTTGAATTTTTGGGTTTATTGAGATATGAAAACAAAAAATATGGGGTACAAGGATATTTCCCTCACATTTTTCTCATATCCATACATGTCGTGAACTCTCTCTCCTCCACATCTTTTACATGCCCATACATGTCATCTCATGCCAATCCCTCTTCTCTTTCATCACATTCTTTCCCTTCCTTTAATCATCCATCTTCTCTCTTTATTTTCTAATAACTCCAAGCCCCTGTATTTCTTTCTATTCTTACCTCCCCCATATTAATCTCTCTCTTCTTTCCCCCCAAGTTAATCTCTCTCTCGTTTCTCCTCTCCCCATATTAACTATCTCTCTTTTAAATTTTTTAATTTACTCTTTTCTCCATCTCCCTCCTACATTTACTCTTTCTCTTCCTCTTACATGCGTAAAAAGCCATAAATATAGGTAACTCTTTCTTAATGTAGACATAAATACAGGTAACTCTTTTTTTAGCGTAATATTTTTTTGTAACTCTCTTCCTCCTACATGCATAAAAAGACATAAATATAAGTAACTCTTTTTTTAGTTTTTATGTAACTTATTTTTTAATATGATATCTCTATCTCTCTCTTTCTATTTAATTAACTCTCTTTACCTCCTACTTTTCTCTCCCCTCTATTTAATTTAGTGTCTACCTCTCAATTCTCTCCCGCACACCCATGTCTCTCCTACTATCTAACGAACCATTCATGTATCTACCTTCCACGTTTCTCTCCCCCTCCCACATTTCTCTCTCTCTCTCAATCTGTCCCTTCTTAAAGCTCTCTTTAGGAACAACATCTCCTATTATATCTCACTTAAAAGGGTAAAACCCTCATGTGCCAACCCAAAAGCTTGTTACACCGAAACTTATGAGGAAGCTCTCTCTCTATGGACTATCTTAGCACTCTCTCTAGACCTTTTTTGTTAGAAATATATTTCTAAATGAAAGATAGAAGATATATTATCCGTCTCTATCTATATATATAGAGTATATTTTTCAAGTTATAATGTAGTTTTTTAATTACAACAAATAAGTGGGTTGAGCTTACTCACCCTCTATATATCTTTCTAATGTAATAATAACAATAATAACAATAATACTAATAACAATAATAACAATAATAATAATAACAACAACAACAATAATAATAATAATAATAATAACAACAACAGCAACAATTTTGGTCTCTCTATTGAGAAGTAGAAAATTACTTATTTTTTATTTTTGGTTCTTATGTTAATTGATGCATTGATTTATTTTTATCTCAATTTTTTCCTTTATATGTATTTTAAATTTTTATGACTATTTGAATATTAAATTTCTTTTGTAGCTATATTTCAAGCAAAAAAATATGTGATGAAGTATATATAAAATTTAATTCTTTTCTTGGGATATACTTGATTAATTTTTATTTTCTAATTATGAATTTTGACACATCTCCTCTAGCTTTCTCTCACTATTTTTCATTTGCACTATATCAATTTTTATTCCTCTATTTAAAATAGTATTTAAAATTTGATCTTTTCCCTATAATCGTAGTTTATCACAAATAGTATGCCTATATTATTTATTTATTGCATGGTTTTTAAAAAATCATAATTATTTCATGAAGTTATTCAATAGTGAGGAAAAATTCAATGATCTCTAAGACCATGTTTTATTGAAAATATTTTTCAATGATAAAAAAAAAAAAAAAAGAAAAGAAAAGAAGAAAATAAGATAGAGAGAGGCACGTCATATAGCCTTAACTTTTCAATGAAAAGGGAGAAACAAAATAAAAAATGAAAAACAAGAACGAAGAAAGAATACGGAAAGTTTAGTTTGATTTATATTTTGGGTGCGGTTTGAATATAGCCCAGGCTCTAAACAATCAAATTAAAGCCTACTTTCAAATAGTATTGAGAAATGTAATTTCAATATTGAAAGTCTTTGTGATAGTCTTAAAATAAATTTTTATTTTTATTTATAAAGTTTAAAGCTTCAAAAATAGTGTAGATCGACAGATCTATGAAAACATGAAAATCTTGAAAATTGACGTTCCAAAAATGTGTTACAAAATATACTATTTCTAAAACTTGAAATCCCTTTTTTTTTTTTTTCCTTAATGTTTAGGCATCTTGATGTCAAGATAATCAATTTGAGGACATTTGGACATCAAAACAACTTCCTCTAGTGAAAGTTTTGTGATAGGCTCCAATTTGATTGTTTAGAGCCTCGGTTCTATATAAACTTTTCCCCTTAAATTTTTACCATGGTACTTCAAGTTTTACTACCATTGTATTATGGGCGATGATAAAAAAGAGTGGGACCTAAAAAAAACAAAACATGCCCCTCGTTGGTTCATCACCCACCATCAAACATTTGAACGATGATAAGTACGATTTACAATGATGTACTATCATATCTCACAACGGATAAATAAAATTTAAAGAAAAACGTTTCACGCTGGCTGGACCGCATTTTTACAATATGCGGTCGAGAGGTATAAAGCGTCCATCTTAAAAATGGATGCAAATAGGTGGTCCATCTAAAAACAAGTGTAACTAGTGGTCCAAATATTTTCTTAATTTAATTAATATTTCTAGTTTTCAATTTTTGTTTTTCATATTCATGATCTCCATGTTAAAGATTATATATTCTCTAAAAATTAAGATCAAATTATATTTAAAAAATATATTTACTGCCAAACCCGTATTTTCCAATATGCGGACTGGCCGGCATAGAAACTGTCTTTCAAATCCAAACCTTTAGGAGTCTTTAGATTAGTCTCTTGGTTGAGTGTGGATCAATTCTGAATTTAGTATCCGAAGAAGGCACCTAGTTATGATTTCGCCCTAGGGAGCAAATGTACATTTTGCTTCCCCGCTAGAGCACACAATCATTTACGAAATATTATAAATCCATGTGGTAAATGATAAATATTGAATCAATATTAATCCTTCTCCTTTAATACTCATAGGATCACGAGAACTTGGTGCTATTGTACATTTGCTCCAATTGAAGAATACACTTTTTTCAGAAACTTTATTATTCCCCGGTTTATTTTATATTAAAAAATATTTAATAATAATCCCACTTATGTCAATACTAATTATCTTTTAAAACTAATAAGAGTTTTAGGCATGCCCCCACCCCCACGCCTACCCCCAATGCTCTTGGTAATAACATTTTTTATTTATACATCCACCTCTAAACAAAAAAAAAAAAAGATCCTCTTGATAATAACATTTTTTATTTATACATCCGCCTCTAAACCAAAAAAAAAAAAAGATAGCTTTTTTGGATTGAAATACCTTCATTTTAATCGATGTTCTCCATTCTCTCTCTAAGCGAGTTCGACACAAAATCATAGGTTCGGCACAACTTGAATATAGAAGCCGGTCCAATACAGAATGTGGCAAACCAACAAAATTTGAATATAAGCTGGTCCAACACAAAATGCAGCAGATCGACAAAATTTCAGTATAAACCGGTCCAACACATTTTGTGTCAGTCCGGTAGAATTTGAATATCAAAAGTCGGTTTGGCACATTTTATGTTAGTCCGACACCTTGTATTGGGCTGACAAATTTTGTGCCGAACTGGAATAAGCCGATTCGACATATTTTTATCTTGGACTGGCACATGTTGGTAATCACATTTTTGAAACAATTGGATGTGAAATTGAGTGGCTGCATTTATTTCATTGACCACGCTCAAAGTTTTAAAAAATTTTCTCGAACTTTATGACACATCCAGAAAAAACAAAGATGTGATATTATTACAAGTTCTATTTTTGAAAAATATTATTCCTATTTTAGTCCGATTCAAAAGTACTACCCAAAAAATGAAAAGATTATATTTGGGATTCCGAGAGTCCTTAACTTTCAAGCCGCTTAAAATATATATTTGAATAGTCAGAAAGTCTAAATTTAGAACCACCTTAAACTAAAAAAGATTGTACATCTGGGTTAAGTTTGAAAATCTAACTTTGTAATGCTTAAAACATATAAAAAAGAGCCAAATGTTTGGTAGCTTTTGAACCGTCCGAATTCATTAGTTTCTTTTGTGCATTTTGACTGTTGAAAGTCAAAGTTGGGCTTTCAAACCGCCAAATATATTTTCATACATTTTTTTATTTTTAGTTATTTATTTATTTATTTTTTTGTGTGTTGCTGTTCGAAACAATGGAAGAAATATGAAAAAAAAAAAAAAAAAACTTTTTCAAAAAAATAGGACGGCAATGTAATATTACCAATAACATAAACCATATGATAATACCACATCTTTTTTTCCGGTCCTCACACATATTTCTTGTTTTGTTTTCATTTTTTGGGCTGGCTGTTGAGCTGAACAGGCTATATCATCAAAAATTTGAGGTCGTGGGAGTACATATTGCTCAAAAAAAAAAAGAAAAAGAAAGGAAAAAGATAATAAAGTGTTCAATGCGGGCATAAATTATTGAGGTTCATAAATCGATTTCATCAACATGAGCAATGCTACATTCTTCATCAGAAAATGACAAAATCGAGTGGATGGATAAGAGGAGGAACACTGTTCCAGTCATAGCTTACTTCGTTGAATAGCAAGCTATTTCTTAATTTGATCTCTCAAAACTCTTCTCATCAATTTGTTAGAAGCAGTTCGAGGGAATTTCGGAACGACTTTAACAAAACTCACCTATATACAAAAGGGGTTGAACTCAATTTGCATGCTATAAACAGTCACAAATTTAATGTTAACAGTTTTTTTTTTTTTTTTTTTTTAAGAGCCACAAATTTTCTATGAAAAATTAGATTAGGCCCACCATTCATGTAAGATGCCTTTGCAAACCATGTTAAGGAGGTTAAATAAGGAATTCGAAAGGGAGAAGTAATAACAGTTGTGTACCTTAAACAAAGGATTGAGGTTTCTATGGATGGCCCTTGAAAAGTTTTCTTTCAACACCTCGACATCTTCACTTCTTCCTTTCTTCAGAACAGCGAATATAACTAGCTGTTCGGGTCCCCCAGCTGAAAAACTTATCGCCGCAGTCTCCAATACATTGTCATCAGCTCCCTCACATGCACGCTCAATCTCAACTGAACTAGTCTAGATACACAGACAGAAGACCAACCATCATAGTAATTTAAACACATCATGTCTCCATGGAAGTGCATTCATATGGAAAGAGAGGAAGAAGTATGCGTACCTTTATGCCACCAAGATTCATAGTATCATCAGCTCTACCCTGCACTATGTAATACCCCCCAACAGTACTTTTTATTATATCTCCATGCCTCCTAAGTTGCTGGAAATGAATATCATATAGTTGAGTGAGTTATGTGCAGCTTCCTATGGCCATTATAAATGGATGGATATGCTCAAATGTTTTTGAGAGAGAGAGGGAGGAAGGGAGGGCTTTGATTCCATAATCCTACTTCATAAAGTCTTTTACAATATGGCCACCTAGATACAACAAAAATTTAATGCACAAGAACATGGAAAAGGCAAGAGAGCAAACAATTCTGCAAAAGAGATCAAACGAGGATATTGAGAATATGATATAAAGATAGGTAAAGATTGGGAGTAGTTGGAAGCGTACTGGATCGTAGGACCATTTATGCTTTGATTTCCAGAAACTTATAGGACAATAAATTACTCCCATAGGTAAAATATAATCCTCAATTAATGGAGATGAAAATATTTGGAATATGACGCCAAAGTAAGTGAGAGAATATGACCCTGCTTTTGAATTTGCCCTCTTGGCGTAGTAGCTAAGACGTAATGGACACATCATCATTATTATCCAAGTCTTATCCCAATGATTCAGCTACGTGTTTAGGATTCATGATAAGATGTGACAAATTTTATGTTGGCTGCCAACCCAACGCAACCCACTTCCTTTAACTGGGCCTCAAACGATTTAAAGGAAAGTTTATGGTCCTCACCCATATTAGGCATTATGCTTTTGCTCCAGCTCATTATAAAATACAGTCCTACATGATTTTGCATAGTTACACCCACTTCATCTCAAACATACATAATAACTCTTTTAGCTAGTGTCAAATCGTTGGTTTTATGTAATTCAGTAAACAGTTTGCAAACCTTGGCACAGTAAGGCGTGTTTAATAAGTAGAAGAAGTGGTTGTCATAGGCGCCTCTTCCATCTGCTTTAGAAGCAGTGCTTCTATAGGGTAGCATGGAAATTGTGGCTTCCCATTTAAGCCCATTTCTGCAGGTTCCAAAACAGCATTTCCCATTAACAAACATAGGAAATGCTACAGTAGCATAAAGCTACTGCTCCCATTTATCAAACGGTTTAAAGGAAAGTTTATGGTCCTCACCCTTATTATGCATTACGCTTTTGCTCCAGCCCCATATAAAATAGAGTCCTACTTGATTTTGCATAGTTACACCCACTTCATCTCAAACATACATAATAACTCTTTTTGCTCAAGTTGAATCGTTGGTTTTATGTAATTCAGTAAACAGTCAGCAAACCTCGGCACATTAAGGTGTGTTTATTAAGTAGAAGACGTGGTTGCCATAGGCGTCTCTTCCATCTGCTTTAGAAGAAGTGCTTTTATGGGATAGCATGGAAATTGTGGCTTTCCATTTACCCATTTCTGCGGCTTCTAAAACAGCAATTCCCAGTAACAAACACAGGAAATGCTACAGTAACTGAAAGCCGCTGCTCCAATTTATCAAACGGTTTAAAGGAAAGTTTATGGTCCTCACCCTTATTATGCATTATGCTTTTGCTCCAGCCCCTTATAAAATAGAGTCCTACTTGATTTTGCATAGTTACACCCACTTCATCTCAAACATACACAATAACACTTTTTGCTCAAGCTGAATCGTTGGTTTTATGTAATTCAGTAAACAGTCTGCAAACCTCGGCACATTAAGCCGTGTTTGATAAGTAGAAGAAGAGGTTGTCATAGGTGCCTCTTCCATCTGCTTTAGAAGCAGTGCTTCTATGGGGTAGCAAGGAAATTGTGGCTTCCCATTTAACCCCATTTATGCGGCTTCCGAAATAGCATTTCCCATTAACAAACCCAAAAAATGCAACAGTAGCTGAAAGCCGCTGCTCCCAATTATCAAACGGTTTAAAGGAAAGTTTATGGCCCTCACCCTTATTATGCATTATGCTTTTGCTCCAGCCCCTTATAAAACCTACTTGATTTTGCATAGTTACACCCACTTCATCTCAAACATACATAATAACTTTTTTTGCTCAAGTTGAATCGTTGGTTTTATGTAATTCAGTAAACAGTCCGCAAACCTCAGCACATTAAGGCGCGTTTAATAAGTAGAAGAAGTGGTTGCCATAGGCGCCTCTTCCATCTGCTTTAGAACCAGTGCTTTTATGAGGTAGCATGGAAATTGTAGCATCCCATTTAAGCTCATTTCTACGGCTTCGAAAACAGCATTTCCCATTAACAAACATATAAAATGCTACAGTAACTGAAAGCCGCTGTTCCCATTTATCAAACGGTTTAAAGAAAGTTTATGGTCCTCACCCTTATTATGCATTACGCTTTTGCTCCAGCTCCTTATAAAATAGAGTCCTACTTGATTTTACATAGTTACACCCACTTCATCTCAAACATACGTAATAACTCTTTTTGCTCAACTTGAATCGTTGGTTTTATGTAATTCAGTAAACAGTCTGCAAACCTCGGCACATTAAGGCGTGCTTAATAAGTAGAAGAAGTGGTTGTCATAGGCGCCTCTTCCATCTGCTTTAGAAGTAATGCTTCTATGGGGTAGCATGGAAATTGTGGCTTCCCACTTAAGCACATTTCTGTGACTTCCAAAACAACAATTCCCAATAACAAACACAGGAAATGCTCCAGTAGCTGAAAGCTGCTGCTCCCATTTATCAAACGGTTTAAAGGAAAGTTTATGGTCCTCGCCCTTATTATGCATTATGCTTTTGCTCCAGCCCCTATAAAATAGAGTCATACTTGATTTTGCATAGTTACACCCACTTTATCTCAAACATACATAATAACTCCTTTTGCTCAAGTTGAATCGTTGGTTTTATGTAATTCAGTAAACAATCTGCAAACCTCGGCACATTAAGGTGTGTTTCATAAGTAGAAGAAGTGGTTGTCATAAGCGCCTCTTCCATCTGCTACAGTAGCGATGCTTTTATGGAGTAGCATGGAAATTGTGGCTTCCCATTAAAGCTCATTTCCGCAGCTTCCAAAACAACATTTTCCATTAACAAACACAGGAAATGCTACAGTAGCTGAAAGCTGCTGTGCCCATTTATCAAACGGTTTAAAGGAAAGTTTATGGTCCTCACCCTTATTATGCATTATGCTTTTGCTCCAGCCCCTTATAAAATAGAGTCCTACTTGATTTTACATAGTTACACCCACTTCATCTCAAACATACATAATAACTCTTTGTGCTCAAGTTGAATCGTTGGTTTTATGTAATTCAGTAAACAGTCTGCAAACCTCGACACATTAAGGCGTGTTTCATAAGTAGAAGAAGTGGTTGTCATAGGCGCCTCTTCCATCTGCTATAGTAGCAGTGCTTCCATAGGGTAGCATGGAAATTGTGGCTTCCCATTTAAGCTCATTTCTGCGGCTTCCAAAACAACATTTCCCATTAACAAACACAGGAAATGATACAGTAGCTGAAAGCTGCTGCGCCCATTTATCAAATGGTTTAAAGGAAAGTTTATGGTCCTCACCCTTATTAAGCATTATGCTTTCGCTCCAGCCCTTTATAAAATAGAGTCCTACTTGATTTTGCATAGGTACACCCACATCATCTCAAACGTACATAATAACCCTTTTTGCTCAAGTTGAATCGTTGGTTTTATGTAATTCAGTAAACAGTCTGCAAACCTCGGCACATTCAGGCGTGTTTAATAAGTAGAAGAAGTGGTTGCCATAGGCGCCTCTTCCATCTGCTTTAGTAGCAGTGCTTTTATGGAGTAGCATGGAAATCGTGGCTTCCCATTTAAGCCCATTTCTGCGGCTTCCAAAACAACATTTTGCATTAACAAACAATGGAAATGCTACAGTAACTGAAAGCCGCTACTCCCTTTTATTAAACGGTTAAAGGAAAGTTTATGGTCCTCACCCTTATTATGCATTATGCTTTTGCTCCAGCCCCTTATAAAATAGAGTCCTACTTGATTTTGCATAGTTTCACCCACTTCATCTCAAACATACATAATAACTCTTTTTGCTCAAGTTGAATCGTTGGTTTTATGTAATTCAGTAAACAGCTTGCAAACCTCGGCACATTAAGGCGTGTTTATAAGGTAGAAGACGTGTTTGCCATAAGCGTCTTTTCCATCTGCTTTAGAAGCAGTGCTTTTATGGGGTAGCATGGAAATTGTGGCTTCTCATTTAAGCCCATTTCTGCGGCTTCTAAAACAACATTTCCGTTTAACAAACACAGGAAATGCTACAGTAACTGAAAGCCGCTGCTCCCATTTATCAAACGGTTTAAAGGAATGTTTATGGTCCTCACCCTTATTATGCATTATGCTTATGCTCCAGCCTCTTATAAAATAGTCCTACTTGATTTTGCAAAGTTACACCTACTTCATCTCAAACATACATAATAACTCCTTTTGTTCAAGTTGAATCGTTGGTTTTATGTAATTCAGTAAACAGTCTGCAAACCTCAGCACACTAAGGCACGTTTAATAAGTAGAAGAAGTGGTTGCCATAGGCGCCTCTTCCATCTGCTTTAGAAGCAGTGCTTTTATGGGGTAGCATGGAAATTGTAGCTTCCCATTTAAGCCCATTTTTGCGGCTTCGAAAACAGCATTTCCCATTAACAAACATAGGAAATGCTACAGTAACTGAAAGCTGCTGCTCCCATTTATCAAACAGTTTAAAGGAAAGTTTATGATGCTCACCCTTATCATGCATTATGCTTTTGCTCTAGCTCCTTATAAAATAGAATCCTACTTGATTTTGCATAGTTATACCCACTTCATCTCAAACATACGTAATAACTCTTTTTGCTGAACTTGAATCGTTGGTTTTATGTAATTCAGTAAACAGTCTGCAAACCTCGACACATTAAGGCGTATTTAATAAATAGAAGAAGTGGTTATCATAGGCGCCTCTTCCATCTGCTTTAGAAGCAATGCTTCTATGGGGTAGCATAGAAATTGTGGCTTCCCATTTAAGCACATTTCCGCGGCTTCCAAAACAACATTTCCCATTAACAAACACAGGAAATGCTACAGTAGATGAAAGCTGCTGCTCCCATTTATCAAACGGTTTAAAGGAAAGTTTATGGTCCTCACCCTTATTATGCATTATGCTTTTGCTCCAGCCCCTTATAAAATAGAGTCCTACTTGATTTTGCATAGTTATACCCACTTTATCTCAAACATACATACTAACTCTTTTTGCTCAAGTTGAATCGTTGGTTTTATGTAATTCAGTAAACAGTCTGCAAACCTCGACACATTAAGGCGTGTTTCTTAAGTAGAAGAAGTGGTTGTCATAGGTGCCTCTTCCATCTGCTTTAATAGCAGTGCTTCTATGGGGAGCATGGAAATTGTGGCTTCCCATGTAAGCTTATTTCCGCGGCTTTCAAAACAGCATTTCCCATTAACAAACACAGGAAATGCTACAGTAGCTGAAAGCCGCTGCTCCCATTTATCAAATGGTTTAAAGGAAAGTTTATGGTCCTCACCCTTATTATGCATTATGCTTTTGCTCCAGTCCCTTATAAAATAGAGTCCTACTTGATTTTGCATAGTTACACCTACTTCATCTCAAACATACATAATAACTCTTTTTGTTCAAGTTGAATCGTTGGTTTTATGTAATTCAATAAACAGCCTGCAAACCTCGGCACATTAAGGCGTGTTTAATAAGTAGAAGAAGTGGTTGCCATAGGCGCCTCTTCCATCTGCTTTAGAAGCAGTGCTTTTATGGGGTAGCATGGAAATTGTGGCTTCCCATTTAAGCCCATTTCTGCGGCTTCCAAAACAACATTTTCCATTAACAAACTCAGGAAATGCTACAGTAACTGAAAGCCGCTGCTCCCATTTATCAAACGGTTTAAAGAAAGTTTATGGTCCTCACCCTTATTATGCATTATGCTTTTGCTCCAGCTCCTTATAAATAAGAGTCCTACTTGATTTTGCATAGTTACACCCACTTCATCTCAAACATACATAATAACTTTTTTTGCTCAAGTTGAATCGTTGGTTTTATGTAATTCAGTAAACAATCTGCAAACCTCGACACATTAAGGTGTGTTTGATAAGTAGAAGAAGTGGTTGCCATAGGCCCCTCTTCCATCTGCTTTAGAAGCAGTGCTTCTATGGGGTAGCATGGAAATTGTGGCTTCCCATTTAAGCTCAGTTCTGCGGCTTCCGAAACAACATTTACCATTAACAAACACATGAAATGCTACAGTAACTGAAAGCCGCTGCTCCCCTTTATCAAACACAGCATCAACTATTTATTCGCATAAAAAACATGGGCAGTGGCTAATCATTAATCTTTACTAGCATATTAAGTCATTTTACATATTCAATTTAAAGTGAATCTAGTTCCATAAGGGCGTATTTTAGTAACATACTTTATTTCCAGTTGTAGCAAGATGGTTTATTTCCAATGGTAGCAAGATGGTCCTATTGCCAACCACCATACTGTCTTATTTTTCTCCAAATTCTCGTTCAAGGCTTGGAATGGTTACATCAGATGTGAATATGCTTAGAACTTTATCCGATCTCATAACCTTGAAACACACTCTCAGTTAGCCTCTTCTGATCATTCTTTGGTGACATTGATCTCAAGTTTGGTCTTGCAAGTGAATGTGATGCGTAATCGAAGAAACAAAGCAGGGGTTGGTGGGTGATTTTAGACCACAAATGGATATATCACTATTTTCAAAATTGAAATCTAAGATAATCTACCAGAAAAACAAAAAATTAGCACAGCCATTGAGAAAGAAAAAACCAATTATAAGTTCCAAATTCCCTGTAGGGAAAACATAACTAAAAATTCGGCAGACGTTCTTCTAGAAAGAGATCATTATCAAAGGAATCTTAATGAAATGATTCTCTTCACTAAAGCCAAAACAAAGACCTTCCATTTAAAATGCATAATATCATGAGTTCATAACAGGCAAGACTTCTGGGTCAGAACCAAAAATTTCCCTTAGTTTGCAACTAATAGTAGCATCATACCCTTACATACTAAAAGACACTGCAATGACCATACATCTCACTACAAGGCACACAAGCGACACTATGTTACCTTTCAATGAGACTAGTATCTATTGTCGTTTTCTTGTTGTGAAGTTTCAGTGTAGCAATTACCTGTGTCCTATATCTGATGCATGTACTCCAGTAATACAAGGTACTACTAGAGAGATTTAATATTTTGGCTGTGTTTCATATAATTTTGGATGACTTATGGGAGCTTCCAACTTGCAAGTTTGAAATAGCTCATAATTGCAACAGCTCCACTTCCCATTCATACACTTTCCCCTATGATCTTGTATTTTATGATTGTACATCCATATGGTCTATTTAAATTAAGGAACTGAACAAGTTGATGTTGGATCTTCAGAACTGTTTTGGCCTTGCTTGGCAACCTAATTTTCTCATCTTATTCTATTTTTGATATTCCTTTTGTACAACTCAAAGGGGCACATAGCTTTTGTAATTCTCATTCTTCTCTATGTAAATCGGATAGGGGACCACTTCCCCACAGATTTGGCCCGCAATAATAAAAAATAAAAAGAAAAAAAAAGAAAAACAGAAAGGATATACAAAAGGTATCTGCAGGAAAATTGATGTCATATTTTCCACCATTTAATCTATTGACCTCTTGCTTGACAATGATTGTCTTAATTTACATTTACTAGAATCAAGCATCATGTTGGTTTTGGAAATACTAGACCTTGCATAGGTTATGAAAATTAAAATTTAAGCAATACGCACTGATCATCTTCAATTTCAATTCCAACTTGGACTTCACTCATAAGGAATTTTCATAGGCATTCCAAATCAGAAAGTTAAGCCAATGATTGAAAGTTGCATACTGAATTGGCTTCTTTAAATCATTTTTGTTCTGGATTTGGATGGAAACAGAACATAGTTGCATACTGAATTGGCTTCTTTAAATCAGTTTTGTTCTGGATTGGACAGAAACAGAACATAGACCTATGAACTTTATCTTTTACAGGACTTGCCTAAATTTAACAGTAGAAGATAATATTCACAATCCTTGGTTTCATGGTTCGGATTCCCATGATTTTTTCTAGAAGAAAACAAGGGAAAAACTTGAGTTAAACATCTTGACGTCAACAATATAAGACTAATAAGAGAACAGAGACATCCATACCATTCCTTTATAAAATGGCATTCCTTTGAAGTAAACATCCTCATGATCAGCATTGAGCAACCTATCAGTAGCTCTCATGTACACAGGATTTAAGCCCACTTCACCCTCACATAGTTGATCACCTGGCTGTCAGTTCAGAGGAAAAGGAATCAAGGAAGTGTGCTTGAGAAGAGATAACAAAGATACACAAATGAAAACCATCTAACCAGTTCTCGAAATATTAAATTATTACATAAGGAATCCCATGCTCATCAAGGATGACAAACCCTGTGGAAATTGATGGAGTGCTAAAGGTTGCCAAAGCTTGCAGTTGCAGAATGCTCCCTTGAATGTAAGAAGAAGCAAGTTCAGTTCCTCCACAGCATTCAATAATAGGTCTGTAACAAGCTCGAGATGATAACCATAGATCATCATCAACATTAGAGGCTTCTCCAGTAGAAGCAAATGCCCTACAAAATAAAGTTCATTAATTTTTATCAAGATTGCTCATCCAATTGTCTCTGAAGACTAGTCCCGACATGAACCATACAATTCAGGCTTACTTTATCTTTGTCCAGTCAAGGCCTTCTGTGTACTGAGTATTCTTCCAGGCTTTCACTAATCTTGGCACAGTACCGAGTTTAGTGACACGCGCATCCTAATAATATTTAAGGTGAAAAAGCACCCTGAATAATTGCTTAAGTATAGAAAAAAGTAAGGTTTTCAAGATATAAAAGGTCAAACAAGAACTGCTCATGCTAAATGCTACCTGAATAAATTTGCAAAAGCCAAAACCAAGAGGGGATCCATTGTAGAGGGCAAGGGTGGCACCATTTAGAAAGCATGAGTATAATAGTATCGGACCCATAACCCATCCCAAATTTGTTGGCCAGCAAAAGATGTCCCCTGATTGGATATCAATATGCGCCCATGAATCAGCTGCACATCTAATAGGAGAGAGCTGTGTCCATGGAATAGCCTTTGGCTCCCCTTTACAAGGCAAAGTCGATCACACAAACTGAAATTGATCAAAATGTATGAATTCTAGAAGTAGTAAATGGATATTTGTTACCAGTGGTTCCCGATGAGAAAAGAATATTTGTCACGGACTCAGGGGAACTATAAACTGGAGAATAATAATCTGGCCTGCCAAGATAAGAAGTTTATATCAGTTAGTTTAGCAAAGAGCTTGAACTACAGGTGGGATTTTAGGACAACATCTAAAGGGGTTAAAGAAAAAGCAATATTTTTGGGCTAGATATGTCGATTGAAAGAGAACTTTCAGTCATTGCATATGAGGTAAGAAGATGAGTTTTGTTGATGAGTCTTCAATAAAATATCAGCACCTGCACAGCTACCTCACATAGATGACATACCTTGGATAGTGATAGGCAAGAGAGAGAAATTCATGCCATGTCATATCTTGCTTCCTCAGCTTAATATGAAAAAGCAAAGTCAAGAGGGTTAAATGCCTGATTAAGTTACATAGCAACAGACTGATTTAAATTGTCAAATTTGCCCATATGGTGCATCGAATGCAGTTAAACCTTTATAAAATTGCTCCAATCACATGTCTTCTCAAACTACGATGTTCTAAATTCCTTAAGGGATGTCACTAGTGGAGATTGTTTTGATATATTCAATATACAGCCAGTCCGTAAACACTATTACAAGAAAAAGCACTATAACATTTGAAAAATATTTTTGCTTCTATGAGGTGCTTTACCTATATAAGGGCAATTTCCTTTGTCCCCTCAAGATATAGTCCTGAAAAGCACACGAACAAAATGACAAGGTTGCATTATTCATGACAATCAATGTTAATGCACTTGAAACAAAAAATATTCAGAATTTCAAGACTCTAAAGAAAGTGAAAATACAAAATTTCTAAATTCTTGAAATTATTTCCAAGCAAAAGCAAGCAACGGATACATGAGAGGACACAATTATGTAAAGGGTGTTAAGCATATAGTCTTTGATTTCGTGGGTCTCATTAATATCTATGCAATATAACCAAAGAACATGGTTCACAATGAGATATGTTATGCTATCAGATCGTCATATTGGCATTGACTCATCTTGTTATCTCTGGTATAAGAGATATATTTATGAGTCGGATCATTTCTATGATGCAATATTCATCTTCAAACTCTAGGTACAAGACTTCTATGCTCAGGAGATTTCTAAATGGTTAGTGTAGAAATCTCTACAAGTGCTACACAATCTGTACGATTTGGAAATAGGAATCCATGAGAATAAATCTTGTTAGTTGCATAATTTCCATTCGTCTGGTTGACAATGATCAAGACTGTGCCATGCAATTATATTTAGCACTCAAACCCATCAAAGCCCTTGTTGCCTTTGAATTGAAAAGATTATCTAAGGTTAATATTATATAATAGTGAGATTTTTTTATAGAAAATTTTCCTTGTGCTCATGCTAGAAATCTACAGATACATGCATGAGAAAGTCTACGTGGACTCCCTAGAATCTATTCTGGATGAGCAACATAATCAAAAAAATGGAAGACTCCAAGTAATGTTCAAAAAAAAAGAAAAAGAAAATGGAAGACTCCAAGTAATCAAAGATTTCTTTTATGGAAAAAGTTTATATAAGGTTGAGGCTCTAAACAATCAAACTAAGGCGTACCCCAAAAATTCACAAGAAGTTGTTTCAATGTCGAAAAACCCTTAAATCTGATCATCTCGAGCTTTAGATACATGGACATACAAAAAAATGAACTTTGGGTCTTGGAAATAGTGCATCTTGTAATGCATTATCTAGACTGTTGATTGTCAATATTTTCAAGTGTTCATAGATCTATTTGATGTACGCTATTTATTAATCTTTAGATTTTATGATTAGAGATGAAAATCAATTTTCAGGCCATCATAAAGATTTATGATATTAAAACGGCATCTTTCGACACTATTTGAAGTTGTGCCTTACTTTGATTGTTTAGGGCCTCAGCTTTATACAAACCACACCCTTCTTTTATTTGTAAGTAGTGAATAATTTCTTAATTACCAACCACGTGTAAACAATAATTAGAAAAATCATATTGCTTATAATTTTTTTGTGGTATAGCTAGAGATAAAGCAGCCACAGTGGAATAGTGAACATCAATAGAGTTAGAAGATTACATGCTTGAACCGTAATAAGTATGATCAAGATGGTGTTTTCTGTTCCATTACTTAAAAAACCCCATTAGAAAAAGAATACCTGTGTGAAGATGCCCTTTGCTTTAGACACATGCAGGCGTGTTGCAATTTCCTTTGCTGCAAAACTGTCTGCAATGGACACAACAACAAATCCCGCTAGAACAATTGCAAGGTATATGACAACTGCATTTACTGTCATTGGCATGTCTATGGCAATTGCATCACCCTTGGAGAATATGGCATCGAGTGAATTTGCCACACTCCTGTAGAACAAAAGACAAGCATCTAAAG
The DNA here is from genome assembly GCF_054954075.1 of Amborella trichopoda. NCBI lineage: Eukaryota > Viridiplantae > Streptophyta > Magnoliopsida > Amborellales > Amborellaceae > Amborella > Amborella trichopoda. The sequence goes on along the minus strand of NC_142338.1, from coordinate 11,637,567 downwards.
GTGCACTTAATCATGTGGAAATTCAGAGTTGTAATAAAGCAGGGACGCTTTTAAAATGCATTTCAACTTATATACCTGTATAAAAGCAAATTTCATATCCCACAGTCCAAACTTACATTGCTTGACCTCGCAGTTCTCTCAAAGTCATATGATTAATGGGGAAGTCATCACGACCCTCGTCTCTCCATACAACAGCTACATTATCATCATGCTTGTTCAGATTTTCCATGGGCAAGAGACAGCACTCAGAAATATTCAGGAGAGAACCTTGCAACCAAATGCCCCTGTGCCTTGAGCTGTCTCCAGTATTGAGAATACGCTCTGGACCTCTATGAAATGTGAGTGAAAGTTCTCTTAAAACAATGGACCAATAAATCTGCAGTCAAACATTTAACAAAATAAATAATCATCAATAGAAAAAACAACTCACGGAAGATACCTTTATTAGATAGATGATATCTACTACTATTATTAAAGTAAAAACCCTAACGTAACTGCCTTTTGGCTCAATGAACACAAGAAATCTGTACACAAAATGACTAAATGGATTGTTTCTTTACCTCTGGATGAAGGACTGAGAACTGATGAAACTTGTCATAACTTGTAATGGGATCACAATATGAGTGTCCTAGAAGTTTTGGCCCATAAGTATCCATTATCCGCCCCAAGTTTGTCATTTTGGCAGATGACCTGTAAGCTTGATCAATTGGTGCATGCAAGGACAATTACAGGAGAATATTCAGAAGTTCATTATAATGCACAAATTAGTTCCATTATAATTCCAGGATTGTCTTAATGTCCGCTATTGACTGGTAGAATGGACAGGGAGATGCAAAAGTTGCCCTCCAGGATTAATGCCCATCCAGGATTGTTTGGGAGTATCAGAACTATTCTAAGCTTCAAAAATTTCCAGTGTATCTATTGGTAGAACATAAACATAAACATTAGGTCTTTGTTGGCACATTGTTATACTAGAATTAGGTCCTAGTAACTGTTTCTGTGCATGCTATAGCATCCAAGAGTAGCCATGGTTGCAACTAATTCAGAAATTTCAAAGGAAGTGGGTGATTATATTTTATACAGTCCAGCTGTCTACAAACTAAAATATAAAACAAATTAATGGTGCTTTGTACTCATGCATAGTAAAGCAGTCTAAACCACAGAGAACTCCAACAGAAAGTGAACAATTAAAGTTGTTCTATATAGAGCTGGGTTCAACTTCTCCAATGGCTATTCCATGGAATAAAGAGGATAACATGGCCATGTTAATAAATTTGAAATTCTGAATTTTGAGTCATGAATCAAGTAATCACCCTTTTCCTAAATCTTGTCCAGATTCCATAATAGTTCACTGTGCTATTGTGTGCATTACTCTGCCCAACAGATTTTGTCCAGCCCTTCATTGGGCTCTTATCATCTCAGGTAATATACGATGCAACATTTTGTTACATCAATTATTTGTAGGTAACTATAGACACATTACAATGTAACATTTTGTTACATCAATTATTTGTTGGTAACTATAGACACATTCTTTTGAAAATTCCAAATCATATTGGTTTATAACAATTGTAACCTAATGCATTTGCCAAAATCACAATTTTCCCAGCAATCTCTGTTGGTATTTGTTGTGAGAAATTATATATTTTTTTCCTTAACAGAGTTAATTGGCAATTTAAAAGCTCAGGTCATCTGCAGAGTCACAGGTGGTATTGGTCACCTTGCTGATGTCACCACTAGAGGAGGCTGCAATTACAGATCAATGGCAGACAACAAGGAGATGGTGGGGGGACAAAAGCTATGAGGAAGTTAATGGTAAGAAGCCAATTGTCATTGAGGTAAGTTCTGAAAAATCAAGGTGGATGACCACATGTTAACTCAATCATGCATAAGTGCATTTTATATTCAAATAAGAAATTTTGACTGGAAGCATATGCAAACAGTGCTGGATAAGGGTCTCTTCGGCATCTTGCAGAATCCTTCATAAACTGATTAATAATCATCCACCTGTTGCTTAAGTCCTAATACAAGGGAAAGGCATAGAGTTCTGACACTATAGCCAAACAAGTTCATCTAGTTTGGTTTCACAACCTAGGTATTAGTCCCGAGGTCAGGTTCCCATATTTGGAAGATAAGGCCAGAGAAATTACTAACTGCTCTAACTTTAAAGGAGACAGCACTGCTAATTGACAGTCATGTAACGAATTACAAGGCTATGAACCAGCTCTGAGCACTCATCAAACAAGGGCGCTCGTGGCAGGGGATGTATAGAATAGTAAACATGCTGTTGATACTATGGCACAATTCAACTAATCTCACCAGTTAATAATACAAAACATTTCACCCATATTTATCATTATCTAAACCCATCAAGACCTTAAAGCAGGGATGCATGGAAAACAGGCTATTTGTGCATCATTACAAATGCACCATTCAAATCTCTCCACAATTCAATAAAAGAACACATTCAGAGTAAAACTCAGTTTCTCGCTGCCTATCAACATGGGTTTCCAAAATCTGATAAAACTACAATATGAAGAGTAGAAGAGCAACAATTGCATACTAAATTCTCTGATCTTAAGCTAATTGTTCAAAACAATTCATACAAAATGTGACATATTTATATTATATCTCGTAGACCATATTATTTTTGGGAATAAATTCAAAGTTAAACATTGAGTTCCAAATGAAAAGTTTGGTAAATCCCAAATACTTGATGCAGTTCATAAAAATGAGAGAGAAAGAGAGAGAAGTATTTACAGTGCGGGGAACCAATAAGGCGGAGATCCTCGAGTCGAAGAATTTCAGTTCCTGTAAACAGAGTAGTAGAGCAACTGATGAAGTTGGTGGGGGTGAGAGGGGCAGAGGAGACGAGTAGAAACCTTCCTCCACACCTCTGTCTCACTGCCCCCAGCTTCTGCGATGGCATCTTTCAATCCCTCATAAAAGGAAAGAGCCTCTGCAACAGGAAGCCCCGTTCCTACAATATCGTTGAACCCAACTTCTCCAATGCATTTCCCACCTCCTTTTTCATCCATTTCATTACCATCCATTTCTCTCTAACTTTTCTGGATGAGCAACTCGATATACAGGTGAGGTTGCCGAGAACCGAGTATGTTTCTCTCTCTAGAACCGAGCTCAACGCTTTAACGAAGTTGATAAATTTGTTGACAAGAGAGACAAGATCCGGTTGAGGGGGCCGGTATGAAAAACAGATGCACGTCACGTGAAAGTGACAGTGGTGGTAGGTTGCTACCTCGTCCTTTATTTTATTTTTTAACAATAATATTTCGTTTTATTATTATGATCTTAAGTTTATAAATGCTATAGCACTGACAACGAATCACTAGAAATCAAAGTCTAAACAACAGATTGGCTACGTGGATCGGTCATATAAAAAACGGTGTATCGGAGAATCAAGCGGTATATCGGCGTATTTTTAGTTTTATAAAACATTAGAAGTGATGTGTATTTTCATTATTTTGTAAAAATACGTGAATGCTGATATATTTATTTTTCCATTTGGATTCCTATAAACCATTCATTCTTATTACTGAATAAAAAAGCTCATAATAATCAATGACATAAATATAAAGTCCAAAATAGACTCAATTCTTCCTCTTCATCTTGTATCGTTCTTCCAAAACGAAAACAAAAGGCGGTGTCGTTCTTCCTTTTTATCATGTTAATGCATCTTATTGAATTATCTTGACAATTCATTGAGTCGATTTATGTACACCTTAGAATCCTCAATGCTGACCTGACTATACTCACATCCCTACGGTTGGAGAATTGCTGCTCTTCTTATCCGAAGTCCCTAAAGCTTGTTCAACTCTTGTGATAGCTCCCACTCTCTTGCTCATCTCCATAATCTTGTTGTTGGATCTCGGGCTGAGTATTACCTGGTTGGGATATGTTTGCTTCAGAATCATAATCTCTTTCATTTCCGCTCATTCCCCATTCTCACTCCCGTTCTCACTCCCATTCAACAGGTGCAACACCATCTACATCTCCAAAGAATTGCTTAAATGTCGGTGGGGAATTTGCTCCTGCTCCACCTCCTCTTCCCTTCTCATGAACATCGTCTTCTTAACAATTCTCACTGATTGCCTTGAGGGATGCTCTTTTATTTAGCACTTGAGGCTCTTCCTCCACCACTGATCAATTGTATCTGTGATAAAAATCGCATCCAAGTCATTCAGGTTAAGTCAGCCGATTTCTTTTAGTGGTGTCTATCCACTAAGAGGTACTCCGATTCTGCTCACATCCAGTAGCTGAATATGTCTAGGAGAGCAATCCTCATTAAGTGAGATAAGTCTCCATCATGACATTCCCACCATTCAGTTGAAATGAGATGTAAAGTGCATCGTAAGAAAGCGGCGAATATTTCATAAAGAAAATGGTGTAAAAGAAGACATAATTACATACTAGATTACCTGGATCCATCGTACTTCGAAAAACCATGCAAATAAGCCTTCTGCATCCCTATATATAGATATCTATGAAAGACATTATGCTTTGGTGCTTAAATTATGCGTCAAGTACATCAAGTCAAGGGAATTCTTATTGGCTACAACAACTGTTAAATGTTACCTCACTCGATGCCACTAATTGTGTACAAGTACTCTCCAACTTCTCAATAATGCATTTCACCCCCTCGATGACCTTGTTACGAATAATATACATTGAGTAGAAACAACTGGGGTTGAAATAGAAACCTATACAATACAAAGATGGAGAAATTATTTAAATTGACATCGCTGAAATATTTTAATCTAATATTTCTAAGCATATAAATAAACATTTTACCTGCATAGTGGACCGTGCTGCCAAATTAGTTTTTCCACCTCATGTCTATGATCTCTACCATTGCAAAGGGAAAACAACACTTCTCTTGAATAACTCTCTTTGCCTTCTGTATCCCTTCATATATTATCCCATGGTGGATTTCTTGTCATCATTCATCATTCTTAATAGTGTGACTAAAGGAGCACTTGTGAAATCGATGTGGACATACCTGGACCAGAATCTTGTATCAGAGACTATGGCCTCAACATTTTGCCCCTCACAAGAATTTGCAAGTTTGTCATTTGTCCACTCCTCACTGGTGAACATCATCTTCAATGAGGCTTGCGATTATACAATATAATTCATGACCAAGTAATCAGTCATGAAGCAGGTGATAGTGCATCTAATTAACTCCATGTCGATATACTGTCTCATCAAATAAATGATCCTGGAGTGGTTATAGATAAATTTTGTGATCAACCATGTAGATGCGAGAGTGTTCTTCACATTCTTGAGCCCGCTAATCTCCTCCAATACGAGATAAATACAATAGGCAGTACACATGGTGCATACCAAATGCTTCATTTTTTCCATCAACTTTGACCCTGCTAAAACACAAGCCCTGACATTATCTGTAACAACTTGAAGAACATGCTTCTCTCCCACCTCTTGAATTATTTGGTCTAATAATTGTGCAATGAACTTCACTTCCTTCTTTACCTTAGTGATTTCTCTACTAGACGTGAAGGTTGTATAACGTGGAGAATAAACAAAAACGTTTAGGTATTCTTTCTTGATTGACTTTGTCCCACCAACCATCAATCATGATGGTGATGCCTGTTCTCAACCAACTCTCCTAAGATCCCCAATTTATTTCTACGTATCTTCTAGCTTTGCATCCAAGATTGCCTCATTAAGCACCTATGTTGTAGTAGGCTTCATCTTAGGCCCTACATTTCTAAATTTCAAACGATCAAAAAAGTAATATGGGTTGTTGGTTGCATTGAACGAGATTGCTTGATCATAACACCATTCCACCATGTGCCTTGCCATTAAATGCCTTGCACTTTTGATCATGCCTTTGAGGGTCATCTGTTGAGATTTAAGCTTCGAGGCAATTGGATCAATGCCCCTTAGCCTTTGGCCTCACTGATCTACTACGTATTTCTCTCATGTTTGACAAGGCATATGTAATCTCATCTACATCTCAAGTGTAGGTTGAACTTGCCTCAAATGACCCCTCTACTGTAATTGAACTGGCACCAGGTGCCCCTTTGCCGGGCCCTCTATACTTGCTTGAGGTAGTCCCAACATACATGCTCGGGGCGGGCCCACCACATGCTAAGACAAAGGCTTCCATACATGCTTGGGCCGGGCCCTCCATACATGCTCGAGCAGGGCCTTCTTGTTGGGTTTGGCGATGGCCAAATCACTACACCCATATTTTCTTCTAAAGGTTAGGGTATTATAGGAAATAGAAAATTGACTTTATTGAGAAGCATGAAACTAATATCTTTATAAGAGAATGAAGGAGGACATAATACCCATCCCTTTGACCCCTTTGGGGTTTATGAGAATGGATCTCTAATATGGAAATGGGTCTCTAAGAGAGAGAGACATGGCCTTCGAGAGAGAGGTAGTATTCCCATGAGTCTTGAGTTGGTTAACTTTCACTTCTAGAGAGAGATAATCTCTATATTGCTCTCGAGATTATCGTTCTGTTAGTGGCATTGCAGTGGGAAAGAGGTCAATTAACGGTGTTGCTCGGTCTGGAGAGCGGGTTTAGAAGGAAAGATCGATGATGGTTTTTTAGCGATGTTTAGAGATAGGTATTATCTATTGTAACTCAAAACTGTAATCTTCATTGTGATAGTATATTTCTAATTGCTGAGGCCGTAGATGTAGCCCTATGGGATGAAACACGTAAATCGTGTGTTGTTGTGGTGTGCTTTTTATGTTTGCTTTATTTCTCGCACTCGATTTATAGTTGTAGTCATCTACTTCGCATTTAATTAATCATGTACACGATCTTGAGTGGGATCCTGGTGTTTGGGATTCCCGGTTCCACATGCTAAAGGGTTCTCGATATCCCTACAATTGGTATCAAAGTACAAGGTGTGAACAAGGCTAAGGCTTGCATTAAGAAAATGATGAATAGTGGAGTTTGATGGATACATGTTTTGAGGTGGAGAAATATGAAGGCAAAATGTTTGTGAAAATTTCACAATTGATGCAAGTGAGAAAAAATCAAGAAATACCCATGTTTTGAAGTTGAGATATATGAAGGCAAAGTGTTTGTGAAAATTCCACAATGGAGGCAAGTAAGAAAAAATCAATAAATCTATTCAATGAAGGTTGTCAAGGCAATTGTGGTGATTTTGCTATTAAGGTGGAGATTGTTGTGTTTAGTGATAGCCAAATCACTACACCCATATTTTCTTCTAAAGGTTATGGTATTATAGAAAATAGAAAATTGACTTTCTTGATAAACAAAAAAGTGCTATCTTTATAAGAGAGTGAAGGAGGATATAATACCCATCCTTTTGAGGGTCACCTCTTTGGGGGGTTATGGGAATTGATATCCAATATAGAGATGGGTCTCCATGAGAGATAGACATGACCTCCGAGAGAGAGGCGGTATTCTCATAAGTTTTGAGTTGGTTAACTTCTACTTCTAGAGAGAAAAAATCTCTATATTGCTCTCGAGGTTATCTTTCCGGTAGCGGCATTGCGGTGGGAAAGAGGTCGATTGACGGTGTTGCTGGATCAGGAGAGCGGGTTTAGAAGGGAAGATCGGTGACGGTTTTTTACCGATATTTAGATATAGGTATTATCTCTTGCAACTCAAAACTGCAATCTTCATTGTGATAGTGTATTTCTAGTTGCCGAGGCCGTGGATGCAACCCTACAGGGTGAACCACATAAATGGTGTGTTGTTGTGGTGTGCTTTTTATGTTTGCTTTATTTTTCGCACTCGATTTATAATTGTATTTATTTACTTCGCATTTAGTCAATCATGTACACGATCTTGGGTGAGATTTCGGTGTTTGGGATTCCCGATTCCGCATGCTAAGGGGTTCTCGAGATCTCTATACTTTCATATATGCTCGAGCTTGGCCCTTCATATATGCCTGAGTCGAGCCCTCCATACATGCCCATTTTGTAATCACTATGAATACCTATCCCACTCTCCTGCCAATGCATTTCTTCTAAGCTGTCTCTCATTGCAAGCTATGTTGTGATTGAATTGCTGGTTTGAATCCACCCCACTTGATAGCACATATAGGTTGACGATCTCTTCATCCATCTTCAGTTTGGCTATCTTCATATCCTTATTAAGCCTTGAGGAAAACCGCCATTTATTTCCTAACATTGGAAGGTATATTGTTGCACAAAGCGACCTCCCTCTTAACTACTACCAATTGCTGCTTGAACCGGTTTACTCTACTAATATGACCCTTTTGGCAATAATCACAAATGATTATGTATTTCTTGTTTGAATCAACCCTGAGCCCGTGCTACCATGCAAGGTCAACCTTAAATTTGGACATAATAACAACCGTTGAATATACAAATGGTCAAGAAATCGTACTGAATGTCATACTGAATGTTCGATACGAAAATTGTTGTGCACCTGATAGCAAAGCATGCATCTCTAATAGAAATTTTAAAAAAAGCATGCTATTAATAAAAGGAAATATATGGTCTACACGCCGTAGATATGGTTGTTGTTTCTCCTAAAATAGAGTACACGGCTGCAAACGAATGCATCTAAGTAAATGAACTTATATACTTTATGACATTAAAAACATCATTAGAACAATATTGCATAAAAAATCCGATAAAAAAAGATAATAAAAAATTCTACAATATTATCCAATTAAAGAAAAAAAACATAACTTGCATAAAAAATAAATATACTTTATAGCAATAAAAAAAACACTAGAAGAAATCAACACACATATTATGTAAAAGCTTTGATTATCTTTCAACTGCAGCAAATTGCAGTAAGAATAGTTTGATATCGAAGATTAAATCAATAAATTGGTATAGTTTGATATCGAAGATTAAATCAATAAATTGGTAGATTTTTCAGAACACTAAACTTTTCATTGCAAGCGAACAAGAAAAATTCATAGGAAAAAATTAACGAATGAAAAATAAATTCGCCTAATTCATTTGAGAGATGAAGCCTTGATGATAAAAAAACCACAACTCAGTTCGATCCAAAATGACATATAAATTGATCGAAATCTTCAATTTTGGTTCGGGGTCATTTTTTTTAACAACAGTGTTTCTAGCAAAATTAGACCCATAATCGTCTGTAGATAGAAGAAATCAAAATATAAATCTGGTGAAGGTGTCGATTATTTTTCAAACACACAAAATTACAGAAAATTGATTTGATATTGAGGATTTAATTGCTAAAATGGTGAAAATTTAAGAACCCTAAACTTTATATCACATGCAAGCAAGAACAATTCATAGAAAAAAATTTACAAAATGATAAATAAATTTGCCTAATTTATTTAAGAGATAAAGCATTGATGATTAAAAACCACAACTCAATTTGATCCGAAACGAGTTATAAATCAACCAGAATATTCAATTTTGGATCGAGGTCATATTTTTTTCAACAATAGTATTTCGAGCAAAAATCGACCTATAATCTTCTGTAGATCGATCAAATCTGAACAGATCCAGTAAATGCTTCGATTATTTTTCAAACGCACCAAATTGCAGCATAAAAGATTCGATATGGAGGATTTAATTGTTCAAATGATGGAAATTTCAGAACCCTAAACTATTCATCGCAAGTGAGCAAGAAAAATTCATAATTTTTTTTTACTAAATGATAAATACATTTACTTGATTTATTTGAGAGATTGAGCCTTGGTGATAAAAAATCACAACTCAATTGACCCAAAACGAGCTATGAATTGATCGAAATCTTCAATTTTGAATCGAGATCAAGTTTTTCAACAATAGTGTTTCGAGCAAAAATCCACCCATAATCTTCAGATTGAACAAATCAACACATAGATTCGGTAAAAGTTTTGATTACCTTTCAAACGAAACAAATTGTAGTACAAATGATTTGAGATTGAAGATTTAATTGCTAAAATGACAAAAATTTTAGAACCCTAAACTTTTCATTACATACAAGCAAGAAAAAATTCATAGAAAAAAAGTACTAAATGATAAATAAATTTACCTTATTTATATGAGAAATAAAATTGATAAAAAACCACAACTCAATGTGATCCAAAACGAGCTATAAATAGATCAGAATCTTCGATTTCGGATAGGGGTCCATAATTTTTTAAAAACAGCGTTTCGAGCAACCCACAATCTTCTATAGATCGAACAAATAAATACACAGATATGGCAAAGGCTTATTTTGATATTGAATATTTAATTGCTAAAATGGCGGAAATTTCAAAAAATGTGAAAAAACTGGACACAAAATCGATTGACTTTTTCTTTTTAATTAATCTTTGACTCCCGAAACCTAGTTTTATAGCCATATTACAATGATTTCGATCAATAATTTACTAGAAAAGGTCAAAATATGGGAAAAAAAGAAAATCAACCATAACCCCGTGTGGCTGAGAGTGTGACTTGACATTTCTATTGTAGTGAGTCAGCGACTTGCTACAGTAAAATAGGCGAGGATCTGGTGATTTTTGATATATTTGCAAACCCGGTTCGTCCACTTCAAAATCTGATCCAGATCGGGCGATTCCGATCCGGATCACTGAAATTTTAAACTTTGCTTAAAACCAAGTTATGTTGTCCCACTCCAAATCTAGCTAGAGCATCCGCTAGATTGGTAGCCTCCCGATATGTATATCACCCTCAACTATATTAAAGCTAGAGTGTGGCCGCTCCGAAATAACTTTGACCCTGAAGAACTACCCTCACTTGAGCTCCATTTGCCGTTTGAGTTCCATACGGCTCAATAGAGCAAAAGATGCTTGTCCCATCAGAGTTCCTCACCACTCCTCCAATACCATTTTTCTCCATCCTAATTTAAGAAATCTGCCTTTAAAATGTGATGCCACTATATTACTTTCGGATTTTTTCCCCAAACAATTGCCCCTGTTTTGGAATTTGAAAGGTTTCAAAAGGTCAAAACCTTCGAGGTCCAAAATTATTCTTTCTAACATGAGCTTATTTTAGATATTAAAGATCTGAAGTTAGAAGCTACCAAACCCTTTTTTTTTTTTTTTTTAGAACTTTAAACCTCTAGCCGATCCCAAATAATTGGCATAGGGCTTGAATGATGATGATGAAAATTTTAAACCTTTATATCTTTAAGGTCTCAAGTTACTAAAATTAATTTTTTGTTTTCAACTTGAAACCTTTGCGATTTGGGACCTTGAAAATCTAGAGCTGGAAACAACCAAAAAAAAAAATGGGGACCTTGAAATTGGAAAACGACAGTTTGGAAAAAAAAAAGGGAAATGTATGAACTAATATTAGAGGCGATTTTTTTAAGGGTGCAGTTTGTATAGAGCGAAGACTCTAAACAATCAAAGTAAAGTGCACCTTCAAATAGTGTCGAGAAATGTGATTTTAATACTGAAAATCTTTATGATAATCTTAAAATATATTTTCATTTTTATTTATAAAATTTAAAGCTTAAAAAATAGGGTAGTTCAAGCAAATCTATAAAAACTTGAAAATTTTAAAATTGACGGTCCAAAAGTATGTTACAAGATTGCACTATCTACAAAACTTGAAATCCATTTTTTTCGCATGTCCATGTATCTTGATGTCGAGATGATCAATTTGAGAATATTTGGGGATCAAAACAACCTCTTCTAGTGGAAAAACTTGAAAATCCATTTTTCTTCTCATGTCCCATACATCTTGATGTCGAGATGATCAATTTGAGAATATTTGGGCATCAAAACAACCTCTTCTAGTGAAATTTTTGAGGTGGGCTCTAATTTGATTGTTTAGAGCCTTGGATCTATATAAACTTTTTTTTTTTTTGTTAACTAATTTAAGGGGATATATGGGCATATATGCGTAAATTTTCGCCAAAGTATAATTGAAAGGATTATTTTACAATATTGTTATAGGCTCAAAGTAAGATTTAGCTTTTAAATTTCATTTTACAAATAAACCCTTGACTCGTGTAATGATTTTATAAGGTAATTCAAGCCCTTTCATGACCTTTTTCTTGTTTTTACTTCTACACTGTATAGCATACCCCTACAGGAGCGCACTATACACGACCGCAGCTGAAGAGCTATAAAGGAGCATTGTGCAGTCTAAATTTTCTCGATCCACTTTAGCACAACGATTTCGAATTTTAAAAAGAATTGAATTGAGTCTTAAATACCTTATATTGTACCGTACTTTCCAAAAAATAGAGGGTCTCTATTCAAGAGTACTCTTTTTTTTTTTTTTGGGGTGAGTTAAAGCAGCAAGTAAGTGGGGATTTGAGCCACTACCCTTTGGTGATAATGGAGTCAGATACTTTATCATGGAACTCAGCAATACTATCGCCAAGTCCTCATGCCATTCTCAAATACAAGCAATTTGAAAAGGATAACTATTCAAGAGTACTCGAAACTTAGATTTGACTATCCAAGACCGATCTCTATTCAAATATCAATATCTTGACCTTACTTTTTCACACACATACAAAGTGACAAGCTTTTATCCTCAAAATTTGGTGTCCTAATGGCAGTTATTTGTGGGATTTTACCGTGAGGATTTAGGGTTGGCAATAGCCGATTTGCCTAGCCCTGAAAAAGGTAGGCTCTGGACCATGAATTGTGGCTTGATGGCCAGGATAGGTCCAGTGCCGGTCTGGTTCGGCCCGACCCACCTTTTTCCTTCTTTTTATTTTTTTTTTCACTTGTTTTTGGCCCAGCCCAGCCCTATGGCCAAGGTTGGACCTAGGCCGGCCCTATGGGGAGAAGGGTTGGCCTAGCTCGGGCCCAATCTATTGCCACTCTTGTGAGGATTGAATGGAAAAGTGGCCCAATTCGACTCCTGAGAGCAGTTTTAGATAGAGTTTTAGATAATATGCTCCTGGGGGAGCACATGATTCTTTTAGCTTTCTTTTTTTTAATGGTCAATATTTCCTTTGTTTACATCCTAGAGATTGCTACTCCCGATGTTTGAGGTACAAACATTATTTGTTCTTTGAAGTCCGAACATTTGATAGGGGATTAGAAATTTCACTCCCTTATAACCACACACACATTAAAAAAAATATTAAAAAAAAAACCAAAAATTGATATTCAAAGAAAAAAAAAAAGCTAGTTGGTTTCATACCCAACTAACTCGTCTTCCCTATATGGTTTATAAAAAAAGTATACTATAAGCCATATGGTCACATGATCACATAAAATATATAATCAGAACCCCCATTACCTTTCGGTCAATGGATTGGATGGTGCTGGGAAGAACGGCCGGTAGAATCCAACTAATTTACAAAATGCATGATCGCAAGAAATATATGGTTGTAAGGTTTATTATTTTACGATCATCGGATTAATTGGTGGTGTAGTTAATGGGAAGTATTATTAAATCAGACTGTGTTTGGATGCAATTGTATTTTCATCATGGTCCAACCCATAGAGTGGATAGTGACTATCTTCACGGCTGTTTAAGGCCTGTCTTCTTCATCGAATTACCCAAAAAAAAATCCAATTGATGGGATAATTGGAATAAGAAAAATGATAAAAAAACGGAGGACCTCAATCAATAAATTTATCGACCATGCGATAATATAATAACTTTTTTCAGGTTTGTGCGTAACCTTTCCTAAGAAAAAAAAAAATCAAATTGCGTTATGTTTGTGTCAGGAAAAAAATAAGATTGTCAGAGTGAACAAACACCATTCAAATTTTGGATAGTTAGATCTAAGTGTCTCAGAAACTCAACATCCCATTTTTTTTCCTTTTTATTTTTTGGAAAATAATCATTTGGATTATTTAAGTGTTCAAGAACTCAACATCCCATGCACATCTGTGGCTAAACCCAATCTAAATCTAATTTTAGGCGCCCAAATTTTGGGGATGTAACCTCTTCAAAAAAAATTTTGAATTTCACTATGTATGAACTTGAAAAAAATAATATTTGAAAATTTGAATATTCAAATTCTTTCTTTTGAAAATAATCATCTCATGGTTCTCAAAATTTCAGATTGAGAATATCCTCCCAAGGTCTTCTGACTGAGGGAGTGGGTATACCCTGTGCTCCCTTTGGACCATAGTATACACGCTTGTCATTGTAATCCCTTTCCTATTCTCCTTTCTCTTTAACAAATTTAAAGAACTAAAGCCTATTACCATATACTTTATGCATTCCATTGACTCCCCTGACTTCATAAGAGTGGAGGATGGCTAATAAAGGAAAGCTTAAACATCAAATCTCAGTAATTGCGCTTAGGTTTGAGTGATTGGTAGTTCATGTTGACAATTAATGCTATATCTCAAGTTTAATTCCTACCTCGCTGAATTACTCAAAAAACCCAATTGTATTTCTTACACTTTTTCTACAATAATTAAAAGTAACTTTAAACAAAGACAAATTGCTTAGTTGGAATAACTAAATGCTGAGGCAGGAAACTGAAATTACCTCCTCATATAAAATATGACATACCAAAAAAATAAATAAATAAAAAGGCAATTAGACAAGGTTTTGATTATTTAATATATGGGTGCAGTTTCTATAAGGCCGAGGCCTTGAACAATCAAAATAAGGTGCATCTTCAAATAGTGCCGAAATATATTGTTTCAATACTAAAAATTTCTATAATAGTTCGAAAATTTATTTTCATCTCTAATTGTAAAATTTAAAGCTCCAAAAATAGTATAGATCAAGCAGATCTATTAACACTTATAAATCCTAAAAATTGATAATCTAGATAACAAATTACAAGATGCTCTATTTCCAAGACTCGAAGTTCTTTTTTTTTTATTTTATGTTCATTGATCTCAACGTCGAGATGATCGGATTTGAGGGTCTTTTGGCATCAAAATAACTTCTTCTAGTGAATTTTTGAGGTTGCCTTTAGTTTGAATATTTAGGGCCTCAACCTTATATAAAGGCTTTTTATTATAAATATAATAAAAAAGCAATGACCTTGTGAGACCCTCCCACACCTATGTATTTAGGACCTCAAAGGATCACCATTAAATTTGGTATAGATCTCTAGAAAAGGCAACTCCACATCAATGTGATAACTTTTCTAGAGATCCATATCAAATTTAATAGTGATCTATTGAGGTCCTACATACATGGGTAGGGGGGGGGGGAAGGGGGTCTCATAGGATCATTACTCTAAATAAAAATACAACTTTTGGGTTAACAAAGAATATGAGAACTTAAGGAAAAGAAAATGAACAAAAAAAACAGCATACCATCATTCCGAAAATTAATGGATCTTCATCTATTGCAAAACTCTAATTCTTCTTTCTTTCTTTTTTTAGTAAAATGATATATGAAGAAACAGAGAGATCATGAAATGTAAAAAACCAGAAAACGATCTCACTATTTCAGCAGCTTAATGACTGCTCTATCTTCACTTGCGTTCCTGGCCCTCACTAAACGGTTCAAGATCTTCAGATACCGAGCTGCTTTGGTCCCCCATCTCCTTCTTTCTCTAGGCCCAACAGCATCATCCCCATGCTTGGCTAGAGATAGATTACAGGTCTCCTCTTCTTCTGTCATAAGACGCCTGAGGGAACCACGCTCATTAGAAACACGAGGATCGGTCTCTGCCTCCAAAAGCGCACTCAGAGGCTTTCCTTTCTTCTCACCTCCATTTTCAAGGCGATCCCCACTGGAGCTTGAAACTGACTTCCATGTCCTTCTTGACATGCTCGGATCGTAATGCCGCTTCACACATTCTGTACCCATGGAGCACTAATTCCTCCTAAGGTAGATCTCTCTCTATCTCACTCACTCAGTCATTAGCTGTCAGGCTATGGTGGTAGTTTAATGATCCACCTTAATGTGGTTTTTGATCTCTCTCTCTGGCTCTTGCTATGAATCTTACTGATACTGTGTGTTGAGAGAGAAAGAATGGGTGGTATGGATGTGAAAATGGGAGATTGCTTGGTAATTAGGTTTAGCGTTTGTTTGCAGGCGTATTATTTGTTGGGATGGAGTGTCAAAGAGGTGGCAAGTAGGGATCGGTTGCGTAATTTGATAAATCCCAACTATATAATCCCTCGATGATCTTTATTACCACCATTGTACTTGCTATATTCCGATTTGCCTTTCTTAATATATGCATGTAGGGGTGGCAATTGGCCGGGTGCCCCCTCCCGTCCATCTCGGCACGGCCCTAAAAGAGTAGGGCCTGGGTCACATAATATGGCCTGAGGGCCGGGCAATTATGGCCCAAGGGTTTTTGGGCCGGGCTGGCGTGGTTTGCCCAGCCCCGTCTCTTTTTATGTGATTTTTCTTTTATCTTTTTATGTATGTATATATATATATATATATACTATATGGATAGTCCAAATAATATACTACAAAATATACAATTTCTATAGCTTAAAATTCAATATGTTTTTTCAAATATATAATTGTGAAGGTCGAGATAATCAAATGGGCAAGCTTTCTATACTTCTCCTACAACATAAAACTTATATACTTCCCCTTATCAAAAATAAAATAACCAAAATACCCCTAAAAGTTTCAAGAGGTATTTTGGTTATTATATTTTATCAAAAATTTATTTTTAATATTTTTTTATAGGTGCGCCCCAATGAAAAGATGGCATGTACCAAATTTCATATTCATACAATTTGCATAAAAAAAAAACTAAAAATAAAATACTTTGATACGTCGGATCTAAGATCAAATGGTGAGTGGCTCTCTTGATCAAAATTGGATGGCTGGATGGTACGGGGAGGATAGTTCTTCTATGTTGTACGGGAAGTATAGAAACCTTTCCATAGTCAAATTAAGAATTTTTTTCTTTGCCGCGTGACTTTACCTTCTATAATGTAGCCTAGGCCTTACATAAATATAACATATATATAGATGGTCAAAATTGTAGAGAGAAAAACATGGGGTTGTTTTGAGAGGGGGTTCTCGTTTAAAAAAAGAAAAAATGGAGATTGGGGGTTTTAGTAAACCCTAACTTCTTAGTGGCCTTATAATGGGTAGGATTTCATTGGTTTTTTTTTTTTTTTTCTGGCGGCAGTGTTGGTCGGCAGAGATGAAGAAGGAAGTCGATTGATGATTTTTTTATGAAAAATTCAAATTGAATTTTTTGTTTTTTTTTACTATTATATGATGTAATCTTTATAAAACTCACGATCTTGTAATTTTTTTCTATTGGTAGCAAATCATTTCATTAACAGCTGCCCGTAGATGTAGCTCAATTTCATAAGAAAACATGTTTACTTAAGAAAACAACAATTTCACATGAGAAAACATTTTCGTATGAAAATTTTTTCACATGAGAAAACAATTTCACATGAAAGTTTTTTCATATGAGAAATCAATTTCATATGAAAACACATAAGAAAACAATTTCACATGAAAATTTTATCACGTCATATGAAAAATTTTCACATGAGAAAACAATTTCATATGAAAATGAAAAAATTTTCACATGAGAAAACAATTTCATATGAATATTTTTCACATGAGAAAACAATTTCACATAGAAATTTTTTTGCATGAGAAAACAATTTCACATGAAAATATAATAAAAAAATTTCATAAGAAAACAATTCACATGAGAAAAGACTTCCACATGAAGATTTTCACATGAGATAAACACTTTTATATGAAAAGTTTTCAACATGAGAAAAAAATTTCACATGAGAAAACAATTTCAAAATAAAATAAAATTTTTTCACATGAGAAAACAATTTCATAATAAAACATTTTCACATGAGATAACAATTTCATAAGAAAACAATTTCACATGAAAAGTTTTCACATGAAAAAACAATTTCATATGAAAACAATTTCACATGAGCAAATAATTTCACATGAGAAAGCACATTCATATGAAAATTTGTTCACATGAGAAAATAATTTCATATAAGAAAACAACATAAGGAAACAATTTCACAAATAAAATTTTTTTAACATGAGAAAACAATTTCATAAGAACACAACATTACATGAGAAAACAATTTCATAAGAACACAATTTCACATGAGAAAACAGTTTCACATGAAAAATTTTCACATGAGAAAACAATTTCACGTGCAACCTTTTTCACATGAGAAAATAGTTTCACATGAAAACGATTTCACTTGAGAAAACAATTTCATATGAAAATAAAATTTTTACATGAGAAAATAATTTCATAATCACATGAGAAAATAGTTTCACATGAAATTTTTTTCACATGAGAAAACAATTTCACATGAAAACGTTTTCGCATAAGAAAACAATTTCACATGAAACGTTTTCACATGAGAAAACAATTTCACATGAGAATGAAAAAATTTTCACATAAGAAAACAATTGAAAACGTTTTCACATGAGAAAACAATTTCACATGAGAAAATAGTTTCACATGAAAAAATTTTCACATAAGAAAACAATTTAACATGTAAACGTTTTCACATGAGAAATAGATTTCACATGAGAAAATAGTTTCACATGAAAACTTTTTCACATGAGAAAACAATTTCATAAGAAAATAGTTGCACATGAGAAAACAATTTCACAAGAAAATAATTTCATATGAAAACAATTTCACATGAGAAAGCAATTTCACATAAACTTTTTCACATGAGAAAACAATTTCATATGAAAAATTTTTCATATGAAAATGTTTTTTGGAAAACAATTTCGTATGGAAAATTTTTTCAAATGAAAAGTTTTTTCATATGGAAAATGTTTTAGTATGGAAAAGTTTTTTATATGAGATAACATTGTACATGCTAGCCACACGTACGGAATAATTGCCATTTAATTAGAGATGGACCCATTTTAGAGAGAGTTTAGGATAGGATAGATTTAAGTAAAAGATGGACCAGGTGGCTCAATTTAACTCCGAGCAACATGGGCCTTACTACATTTGGGCCGAGGGCTAGACTCATGCTAGACCTAGGCTAGAGTCATCTCTTGGACCGTCCGGGCCTTGCCTTTTTCATGTTTTCCTTTTTATGAATTTAGAAATAAAATCTATTTGTCGTGATCCTACTGAAGAAGAGCTTAGGAACATTATACGCAATAATGCTTCCTAAAATAAGAGGATTCCCTTTGAGCTTGAATTAACCCATATATATGTCTGGAGGCTACATTTGAGTTTGTGAAAGGCTCGAAATTAATTTAGATGCATGTGTGTCATAAAGAGATGTACTTCAAGAAAGTACATCACTTGTAGGGTGCTTATTGATAATTTTCCTTGCATTTTCCTGATATTCTCTATGATGCTGAAGGAAGTGAAAATTGATTGCGGGAACCTTCTTTGATAAATTTTGGTGGTGCTATTTTCACCTGTTAGATAGTGAGAAAGCAGTTCATTATTTATTTCAGTCAACTGAAGTGCATAATTTATATTTTGCGATAAGATTTTCTTGCCAATCTACCAACTTGCTAGGAATTTATGTTCCATAATTGATCTTAGTGTTGCGCAATTGAACACCATGTTAAATGATCCGGAGCTCTTTATTAGTGTTGACAGCTATAGAAATCAAATATTGAGTTTCATATCTTGTATATTATAAGACATTAAGTTTCATATATTGAGTTTCCTATTTTGTAAGCTTACTTTTGTAGTGAGTTTGTTTTTATTAAAGGGCAATAATTGTAACTCTATAAATCTCAGGTAAACTAGAGTAATCCCTTATGAATGAAATACTGGTTTACCTTTCATGGACTTAGGTACTATTGTTGAACCACGCATATGCTGTGTTGATCTGTTTATCTTTCTCTTCTCTATTTCGTTATTACAATCTCTACATCGTATCAGAGCAGGCGAGTATCCATATCCAATGTTGCGGAACAACATGTGTGGGATTTTATTGAATATATCATCAAAGAACTAGTCTTTGGGAAAGACGCCTCCAGTGATGAAAACATTGGCCGTTAATATGGCTGATGCCATGGATGATATTTTTTTTTTTTTTGCTGTGAGCTATTATTTTCCAGAGTCCAAGAAAAGAAAGACTCATGCAAATATCTTGCAAGCACTTTTGAAGAACTTTTGGTCCAACAGGTTTTAGCAAGTTTTTTTTTTTACGGCAATCTCGTGCAAGCTAGTTTTGCATTTTGAGGAAGTTTTCAATTGAAAAAGTCTTGTTTTGGAATGCAAAAAGTTACATTCTGTGTAACCTCAAATTGAGGTTGATATTTATATGGACTCCTATCGATGTTCAATTTTCTCTTCAAAGAAGACCTCGGCAAGCAATTTGTTTTGGATATTCGGTTGGGTTCCTATTGAGGTGTCTTTTATTTTTTAATCACCCTTGCTATTGTTCAGGCACATTAAGAAAGTAACTCCAGTATGAAACTTGCTAGGGTTCATTTAAATCGATTTAATTATTTTGTTTGGTCGAAAGTTGTTTCTTGTTTTCTTTTAAAAAAATTTAAACTTGGACACATAACTAAAAAAAAAATCATGAATCTTAATTTCAAAACATCTGAAAAAAGTGTTGAGAAATTTTCCCCGGAAGCTAATAATGAAAAATATGAAACAAAACTGTGCATTAATAACTAAACAGTTGATAGATCTACTGCTCAGACCGCAACCACTTAAACCCATCACTGCAACTGTGTTCTTTACCAGCAACAGCGTAACAACAATGGTTCTTCATTCACACAAGATCTTTCTTCTTTATTCCCAGACACAGGTAACCCTTATGCTTTCATGTCTTCTTGTAACAATTTACCTTGGATAATAGACTCAGGGGATGCAGATTATATGATTGGTAACTTATAGTAACTATCCAACCTAAAAATACTGAAAATATAAACAATGTGTCTCTTGCTAATAGTTTTTTGATTCATGTCAATGGTGTTAGTAAGACCAAGTTCTTCTCTAAGTCACATAACTCTGAAGTTTTGTTTATGCCATCATTTTCTTCTAACTTGATATTTGTTAGTAGAATTACTCAAAGTATGAATCGCAATGTTATTTCCCCCCCCAACTCTGTAACTTTCTATGACCGGACCACGGGGAAGAAAATTTGTGAAAGAAGAATTATCTCATGGGCTATATTTATTTAATCAGGAGAATAATGCTTTTGTTACCAATCAAGATAATTCCGACATTAATAAACTATGGCATTAGACATTTGGACACCCTTCAGATAAAGTTTTGAAAATTTTAACGCACTCTCTATCTTTAACTTCTTATTCTTGGGAAGTGTATAAATTCTCAAAACAAAAAAGACTTCCTTTTTAGTCTTCCATGCATGTTTCAAGAGAACCATTTTATTTGATACATTATGATGTGTGGCGACCCGTTCCAAATGATTCTTATTCTGGCTTTAAATATTTTGTTACTTTAATTAATGATTGATCTCGTGCCACTTTGGTATATTTATTGAAATAAAAAAACAAAAGTTTTCCTTGTGTCTAAAGAATTTTCCGATCTGATTTCCACTCAATACAATGACAAGATTAAAATTCTGAGGAGTGATAATATCACAAAGTATGCGAACAAATCCTTTTTTGAGCATTTATTGAATTTTGGTAATATACATCAAACATCATGTGTTGGAACACCTTAGCCTAATCGAGTTGCTGAAATAAAAAATAGACACATTTTGGAAGCTACAAGGTATTTGGTGCTTCAGATACATGTTCCGAAAGTTTATTGGTTTGAAGCAATTTTAACTGCTTATTATCTAATTAATAGACTTCCAAGTAAAATTCTTAAGGACAAATCTCCCCTTGAAATTTTGAAAATAGAAAAATTGATTTGTCCCATTTGTAAGTATTTGGATCCATGTCTTATGTTCATGTGGCTGAGCACAACTGGGATAAACTTGAAAAACATTCTAGTAGATTTATCCTTCTTGAATACTCTTCTACTCAAAGGGATACAAATGTTATGATCTCACAACCAGAAACATGCGTATTTTCAGATATGTTCAATTTGTTGAAATATTGTCATATTTTCCTGACACATTGGAGAGTAGTTTGAACAATAGGACTTAAGAGGAGTGTTCAAGAGGTCGTTTGCCCTTGCCTAATATTAGTAGTGATGTGTCCAACACACTCGAAACAAATCATGATTATACAGTCGATACTGAAGATACCTCTGAAACTCACCAAATTGGTTTAGAAGAATAAGACTCCTCCGTAGACGTGGCCCCACTTAATCGTCCATTGCGCAGGTCTTTTCGTATATCTCAACTTTTCTCTAGACTTCCAGATTTTTATACTTACCGTGCAATTTCTTATCCTGTTCAAAATCATATTTATTATGAAAATATCTCTCACGTCTATTTTACTTTTTGAGTTCTATTTCTAATAATTCTAAGCTAACTAATTTTTAAAATGTTATTTTTCAACCTATGTGGAGGAAGACCATGAAAGAGGAACTTCAAGCACTTGACAAGAATCATATTTGGGATATTGTAAAAGCTACCTAAAGAGAATAAAGCAGTTGGATCTAGATGGGATTATAAGTTCAAATATAATATTGATGGGTATGTTGAAAGACATAAGGTCAGGTTGGTGGCCAAAGGATTTATCCAAACTTATGGAGTCGACTATAAAGAGACTTTTGCACTAGTTGCTAAGGTGAATACTGGTCATGTTTTTTTATCGCAGTTAATTGTGGGTGGTCTATACATCAGATGGATGTTAAAAATGTCTTCTTGCATGGTGACCTTAAATAATTAGTCTATATGAGTCTTCCTCTAGGTTATTCTAAAGAAAATGTGAAATGTCTTGTATGCAAATTAAAGCATGCTCTATATGAACTTAAACAATCACCTCGCGCATGCTATACCAACCTCAGCACAACCATGATGATTATCGAGTTTCTTAGAAGCTCAGATGATTCTTCGATGCTCACAAAAAAGGGAACCTCAAGTACATGATATTATCATTACAAGTAATGATAAAAAAAACATCATGAAACTTAAAAGTTATCTTCACAAGAAATTTGACATAAATAATCTTGGTTAACTAAAATATTTTCTCAGCATTGAAGTCGCACATTAAAAAAATGGACTCTTCATTTCTTAAAGGAAATATGTATTAGATCTATTAAAAGAAACTGGGAAACTAGGAGTCCGACCTATTGACATTCATGTTGATGTTAATTGCAAACTTAATTCAACAAAAATGGAAAAGCTAATGAAGATATAGGCTGTTTTTAGTGACTTGTGGGGCAGATTAATTTATTTGACTGTGACACGACCATATATAATATATGCAGTTAGCCTTATGAGGCAATTTATGCATGCTCCTAGAACATGTCATATGGAAGTTGTCGATAGGATTCTCATAGATCTTAAGTCGTCACTCAGCAAAGGTGTTCGGTTGAAACCGAATAATCATACTAATATTATTGATTATTTTGATGCTGAATGGGCAGGTAGTCCAATTGACAGGAGGCCCGCTACTACTTATTGTAAATTGGTCGGAGGAAACTTAGTTATTTGGAAAAACAAAAAACAAAATGTAATTGTTCGATCCAATGCAGAGGCTGATTATAAAGTTATGGCTTCAACTACAAGTGAATTTTTTTGGTAATAACTACAAGTGAATTGATGTGGCTAAAATACCTACTTCGATATTTGGGGCTCCCAATGGTCAATCAAATGGAGATGTTTCGTGATAATCACACTGCTATACATATAGCCTCTAATCCAGTTTTTCATGAAGGAACCAAGCGCATAGAAGTTGATTGTTACTTTATGAGAGAAGATGTTTAGTAAAAAATTATTAGTACTCATTATGTTCGAAGTGAAAACCAACTTGCATACCTGTTTACCAAAGCTATTGCATAGACAAACTTCCATCAGATACTTTTCAAGTTGGGCTCCATTGATATCTACGCACCAACTTGAGGGAAAGTGTTGACATATATCGAAACCAACTATTGAGTTTACTATCTTGTATATTACAAGATATTAAGTTTTCAATATTGAGTTTTCTATTTTGTGGGATTACTATTGTAGCGAGATATCAAGTGGTTAGTTCCAAATTTTCTCTTGTTTTAGGGCCATTCATGGTCTATTAGTAGTCTTTTCAAGGTTCTGAGTTTAGGGCCAAGCCTTCATTACAAACCATTTAAGGCAGTTTGGTGGTAGGGTACTGGTTTTGGAATTCTAGGTGGTTCCAGGGTTTACGATTCATGGTGTCTACGCAATGACAACTAGATGAGTTTATTTAACAATGAAAGTTTTTACAATTATTGCAGCTCTATATCAAGTATATGATAGGTACAACTATTATTAATAATTTTAATAATATAATTGCATTATTTTGTCAAATATTATATTAATTAAGCAAATAATTATAATAGCCATGCTACTATAATTATGTAATTATACTTTGATGCTAATAAAAATGTAATTATTATACTAATTGCGCAAATAATTTAAATAATTACTGTACAATAATGATGTGAATAAGTTTTAACACTAATAAATATAAAATTGTCTATTATAATATTATAATTATAATTATATATTCCACCAATGTTTTCTTATTTTTTGGAGGGTTTTGTGGTTGATATTGTTAATATGATCGTGGTATGTGTTCTACATGTAATTGGTGCTATAGTAAACTTATAACATGTACGAATAATATAATATTTTATGCTTATATTAATATCAACATTAAAAATCAATATTTGAATTATAAATTTCTTAATTAAAAATATTGTATAGGCCTTTTATAATCACAATATATAGAGTTGCATTAATTATACAATATTGTAAAAATTCAATCAAATTTTATTAGTCTATTTTAATAATATAATGGAAAATATATAAATTTGTATATAATTATTATTTTTAAATATTCACAAATTACAATTTAAGTATAATTAATTATTTTGATTATATTAATTGTTAATATTACTAACTATGATAACATAAAAAATCATAATCGATATATATACTGTGAATAATATTTATAATATTAATTTTTAATGTAATTAATTAAATATTACGAAATATGTTATATAATTTATTTTTGTGAGTATATGTTGGTAACATAAAATCATGATTAATATAATTTATTATACAATAGTAGATTTACGTGCGTGTATAAATGCAGTAATAAGTAAAATAAATCAATAATACATTTCAACGTACGGATAGATGAAAAAAAAAAAACAAAGGAAAATCAATAATATAATTTTGTTGTACTTATCGAGTGTTAGATGGTACATAAAAATTATTTCTACATCCTAAAACATTAT
Organism: Amborella trichopoda; assembly: GCF_054954075.1. Lineage (NCBI taxonomy): Eukaryota > Viridiplantae > Streptophyta > Magnoliopsida > Amborellales > Amborellaceae > Amborella > Amborella trichopoda. The sequence goes on along the minus strand of NC_142338.1, from coordinate 11,612,438 downwards.
ACAAAAATATCATGGTTTCGAGCACTTAGACATTCATTCTAAAAGAATTGGAAAATAATTATAAAAAAAATTTATAATATAGAAAATTTCCTTAAAATAACATCACTTTTTTATTTTGCAAAAGCCATAAAAAGGAAGATGTTATTAAAGAAAATTTGTAATGTTAGAAATTCAACATTTATAAATATAAGATACCTAAGACTGATTTTCTGTTATTATAGGAGGTACAACATATTTTATTTGAGACACTCTGAAATTTGAAATTTTCAAAAAAGAAATAAAATTGGCTTCACTGTGTTTAAAAAAGTCTAAAAAGAGATAAACTTTATTTCCTACATTCAATGAAGAGAATGTATTAACTTCACACCATAAAATTTATAAATAAAAATTGGCATGCTAGTGTAGAACACTTATAATTTCATAATAAAATTTTTAAAAAATAATAAAAATTTTAAAAATCATGAAATGAACAAATATTTAATTAAAAATCAGAAAGTTAACAATGATAGTTCTTGAAAATTACAAAAAACGTTTTTTGAAAAATAAAACTTTGTTTTTTTATGAATTAAAAATTGGAACGGACATTGTTTGTATTTAATATTTCTACATTAAGGGCATTTGAAAATTGTTAAAATATTTAAAAAATAAATGAAACCGAAATGTCTCTGAAAAAAGTAAATCATTTGTAATAATATAAAATAATAAAGTACGTTCATATTTGATTAAAAATAAAAAAAATTGAAATTACATGCATAAAAATGCAAAACAGTAATCAGAAAATCTAAATATCTACAAAGGAAATCTAATCTATTTAACTTTCCAAGCATGCCTCTTAAATGTAGGATAAAGCCAAAAAAAGAAAAAAAAACAAATTCATTCCCATAAAAATAACAAATTTTATGATCTTAGGGAAGAAGAAATAATAAATCAATCACAGACTAAAACAGAAAAAGTAGTCCAGATTATAAAAGTTTTGCCATAAATTTGGATACGAATACCAAAGAAATCCAATCTATTAGCTTTCTAATAAGGAAAAAGTAAAAAAAGAAAATGAAGTACATGTGATAATTAAAATGGTATATTAGTACATCGGATAAGTTATTTAAATATTGGTTTTATAGAGAATGAAAATGCATCCTAATTGGTCAAATATTTAAGTACCCAACTTACAAGATAAAATGAAATATAACAAAAAAATTAAAAAGGAAGAGAAGAGAAGCATACAACAATATATTGGACATACAAAGTTGATGATAGAGTTACATTCAATTGATGCAAAAGTAAAAAACCTAATGTTAAGATGAGATGCAATTAGATTTATGTAAGCTTATAAGATGAAAAATTTAAAAACAAATGACAAAATAATAAATCAACATACCAAACTATTTACCCAAAAAACAAAATACCAAACTGAATTTGAATGACGTCAAACTTCACATAAGGAAGAAAACAAAATACCAAACTGAATTTGAGTGACATCAAACTTCACATAAGGGAGAAAACATTGCATAGGCAAAATGAATAACTAAAAATTAGGTTGTAAATAGACATATGGAATTATACAAACTTTTGAAAAAATATTTATTAGATGATAAAAATAATTATTGAATGATAATACTAAAAAGGGCAAGAGGAGATGATGAGCTAGTAACTTCTCTATTTCTAAATTAATCTCTCTCGTTTTAATACTCCCTCTTTTCTTCTCTCTCTAGTACTCACTCTTTCCTTCTCTCTCCATAACCCCTTATCGCCCATAGTTAGCAAATCGGCGATTAAAAAACGTTTAAAACGATGTTTTTTTGAAACGTTCGTCAAAAAATCATGTTTTTTTCATTAAAATGTTAAAAACACGTTTTTTTAAACGGGCCCAAAAATGCATTTTTATTTATATTTTTTAAAAAAAGAAAAAAAAAATCCTGATATGTGTAATTTTCAAAAAAACGTATTATTTCCATCAACCAACCTAATCTTTATGTTCCTGCAAATTCATAATCTTCATGCTCCTGAAAACCCCCATCCCCCATAACCCCATTTGATTTTCTCTCTCTAATAGAGAAAACCCCCATCCCAAATTTTGAGCTTTTTCCAAACTCAGAAAGCAAAACCCCATCCTCAATTTTGAAGAAGCATACCCTCTTTTCAATGAAACGCAGGTCTTCCAAATGCCTTGCTGTTCTATCGAACTTCCTTATCAGTGAGATCAGGGGAAAAGAGAGTTCTATCGAGCTTCTTAATGTTCTCAGGTCCTCCAAAGCCTTGCTATATCTTTTTCCCAAAAGTCTTCAAACTCACAAATGGTTTTGAAGAAGCGGTTCTGAATGAAAACAACTATATAAAGGATAAAGTAACCTTTATATTAACCATAGTTATAATTGACTTAATTATAGTTAAAACATTTAATGATAAAAAGAAATTGTACATTTTTTTGGATATTTGCTAAAGTATTTAAGTAGATTTGGGTTTTGAAAGTAGATTTTGGATATATTGATATTTAAATAGATTTGATATTTGTTGATTTTTATTTGTGCCTTTTTTTTTTTTTGGGTATGGTGATATTTAAGTAGATTTGATATTTATTGAAGTATTCAATGTGAAGATTTATATGGTGTATATTGGGTATGTTGATATTTAAATAGATTTGATATTTGTAAAAAAACAGTTGAGCTTTTTTTTTTGGGTATGTTGATATTTACGTAGATTTGATATTTGTTGAAGTATTTAATATGAAAATTTATATGGTGTACTTTTTTTTGTTTTTTTAAGTAGTTGTGATCTTTGTTAAATTATTTAATGTGAAAATTTATATCGTGTATTTTTTTTTTGGTATGAAGTAGTTGCGATCTTTGTTAACTTATCCGATTTTTTTACTCCGATTTTTTTAGCCTAGTCCAATATATTGACAATATCTTTACATGCAGTATTTTTGCCGATCCGTATTTTTATCTGATTTTTTCATCCGACTTTTTGAAATAAAAACGATTTTTTCTCGATTTTAAAATAAACCGATTTATTAAAATCCTTGACTTGCTAACTATGCTCATGCCCCTCGTTCGCTCTATTTTCTCTCCCTCTCTCTCCATAACCTCCTATCTCTGGCGCCTCTCCCTTTCCGTCTCCCCTTACACCTCCTCTGCCCCCTCCCTCTATGTCCTCTCTCTAACCCCCTCTCTCCTTCTAACTTTTGGATTTTTTAACTCTTTAATTTAGTTATTTACCAAAAAAAAACTCATTAATTTAGTTATTAGATTAAAAATAATTTTTTTTTTATAATACACATTATAGCTTCTAAAAGAAGTATTATATTAAGATAAAAAAATCCATTTAGATCTCCTTATAAAATAAAATAAAAATAATTTCTAAAATACAACCCTAAACCCTTTTTCTATATTTTAAAATCTATCTATTAAATCTATTTATCTCCATGATTTTCTTTCTCATTCTCTCTCTTTCTCCCCCGTGTATTCTCTCTCTTTCAATATCCTCTCTTCTCTTTCTCCCTTAAAGATAAGGATTCTCTCTTTCCCCTTGTATTCTCTCTCTTTCAAGATCCTCTCTTCTCTTTCTCCCTTAAAGATAAGGATTCTCTCTTTCCCCTTAAAAATAGAAAGAAATATCCCCTTGATTTTCTCTCTCTTCCTCTTTTTCTCAATTCTACCCTACGTACTCTCTCTCTCTCTATCTCAGTCTTATCCACTTCTCTCTTTCTCTTCCCCTCTCTCTCTTCCCCTAAATATGACAAGTGTACTCTTCTAAATATCTTAAATGTTATTCTCTTGTATTAAAATAGGTGTATACCCTCACTTTCTCCTTCCTAAAATAGGTGGTGCTCTATATTTCAAATATAGAAATGTGTTCTACAATTTATATAAAATTAAGACTTTTTTATTTTCATGTCATCTCTTTAACTCTAGCTTAATAATATACTAGTTTAATTATGTGCAACGCACATAGGAATAAAATAAACAATCACAATTTTCTCATATGTATGAACTAACTGTATTATAATAATAATATTATTATTATTATTATTATTATTATTATTAATCTCCTATAACGTAATGAAATTATGAATGATGAATAATTGGCAATAATATTGTACCATAACTCTAACGATGATATACTTTTTAGGTATGAAATGAAAATAAACAATACATAGCCATTATCTATATCCTCGAATATATTTTTTTAGTTGGCTCGTAAAATATGATGATTGGATAAATAATTCATTAAGTTCATTCGGAGTATCTGGGTGAGTGAAGTTCAATCCACCTCCTCCACAACAAAAAGTGGGAGGTTCATATTGAAATTTGACTTTATGACAATGTCGACAACAATGGAAGGCTTGACATGGCACCCATTGTCATTGTCAATAATACATGAGGTAACCTCGGAAGCTGATGGATATATTCCATTATCTGTATCCATATGCAAATGATCGCTTTTTCCTGAGTGGTAAAGGATATTGTTGTTGGAGAATGATATTTGTTAATGGTGTATCTGAAATGAAAGCATAATAATGAAGTTTATAGGTTTTTTTTTCTCCAAAAAATATGTGAGCAAAATTTGCATAGAACGACAATGATTTTGAGTTCGAACCATTGTCATTATCAATAAGAGAGGTAACCTTAGAAACTTATGGATATATTCCATTAGCTATATCCATATGCAAAGGATCTCTCCTCTTTGAGTGGTCATGAATATTGTCATTGGAGAATTGGTTTGACGATGAAGAAATAGTATTTGTCAATAGTGTAGAAACGTATTGTGAAATATTAGTTTCCGAATTTTGAGATTTTTCGTATTGAACATGCTGATATGCCATTTCAATCACTCTCGCATGAGCACGGGAACGTGAATCTCTACGTTGATCTTTGTTTAAAGAACTCTTACGAATTGAGTAGTTTCTAAGGTTACGACCCATTTCCTGTTATTACATAGTTACTACAATTTTTTAATATGTATTGCATACTAATTCAGTGAATCATATAATAAATAAGATACGAGTAGATAAATAATGAACTATTATTTGATAGGAAAAGAGCCCTGGCTTAATTGGTTAGTGCTTGACGCATTGCAACGCTACGTCCTTGATTCAATTCTTACCAGGGGTATGAGCCCTCTCCCCACGGTTTCACCTAAAAAAAACATATGCTATTTGATTTCATGGAAGTACAATACGTATGATAATAATAATAATAATAATAATAATAATAATAATAATAATAATAATAATAATAATAATAATAATAATAATAATAATAATAATAATAATAATAATAATAATAATAATAATAATAATAATAATAATAATAATAAAATAAAAAAAAATAAAAAAAATAAAAAAAAGAGCATATACAGATGGACAAATTCTATTGACTTTTGTAGTTTTATGGGTGCATGCATAGACTATTATAAATTAAGCAATTGGTTAGTGATTTTATCAAACGTTTTATTGAATATATTATGGCAAACAATAAAAAAACTAATGGATTAGAAACATCTTGTGAAATATTAGTTCCTAAATTTTGAGATTGTTCGTATTGAACATACTGATATACCCTTTCGATCACTCTCAGACGTCCACAAGAATGTGAATCTCTACCTTGATCTTGGTTCAAAAAACTCTTACAAATTGAGTGGTTTCTAGGGTTACGACCTATTTCCTGTTACTGCATAGTTACTACAATTTTTTATTATGTATTGCATAATAATTCAGTACATCATACAACAAATAAGAAAGGAGCAGATAAATATTGTACTATATAGAAATGAACATATGTTTTTAGATAGGAAAAGAGCTCAGGCTTAATTGGTTAACGCTTAATACTTTGCAACTCCTAGGCTCAATTCCTACCAGGGGTTGGGGCCCTCTCCCCACTGATTCACTGAAACAAAACATATGCTATTTGATTTCATGGAAGACAACATACATGATAATAATAAAAAAGAAAAATCAAAAAAAGAAAAGCATATACACATGGGGCCAATTCTATGGACTTTTGGTAGTTTTATGGGTAATATGCATAAACTATTACAAATTAAGTAATTGGTTAGTGGTTCTATTAACCGTTTTATTGAATATATTATGGCAAACAATGAGAAAATATAAAAATTTTTATTTTATTATTATTATTAGTATTACTACTGGCTTATACATTTAGAGAGCAAAGAAATGACCATTTGAGAGTGAGGGCTTTAAAGAGTAGCTTATTAGTGGTGTTGGGCTTCTTGATTTTCTGCAATTGAGAAGATGTTAAAAAACAAAATGAGATCATCGGGAAGCAATCATAAAGATAAATAACAAATCATTCAAATAAGCAATAACTTTTTCTTATAATTTACAGTAATTGTAAATTAATTTGATCACTTCCTTGGGAAAGAATTCTACAATTCATGGACTATGGAAGGCACATAGATTTTCAAACCAACAAAATTTAGAAGTATACCTTTGTATAGTAATTTTCACCCATATGTCCAAGTGGGGTGATTCAAAAGTCTCTCTCTCTCTCTCTCTCTCTCTCTCTCTCTCTCTCTCTCTCTCGGTGTGTTTGTTTTTCTAAAATATTTCTTTGAGAAAGAAATCTTTTTAATTTTTCAAAAGTTCCAGGTTTGAATATATATTATATTCATATTATTATATTATATACTATATAAATATATTATATTAACTAAATAGTATTATATATATAATATTTTATATTATAAATAATATATTTATTATATTAAATATTTTATATATAATAATAATATATTATTATTATATATAATATATGAGTAATGATCATAGAGAACCATCCCCTACCCATACGTGTAGGACCTCAAAAGATCACTATTAAAGTTGGTACGGATATCTAGAAAAGTTAGCACATGGGTGTGGGACTTGACTTTTCTATAGTTCCGTGCCAAATTTAATGGTGATCTTTTGGGGTCCTACACACATGGGTGGGGGAGGGTCCTATAAGATCATTTCTCATAATATATATTCATTATATTATATATAATATATAGATATTATAATAGATATTTTATTATATATAATATATAGATATTATATAGATATTATAATATATAGATATTATATAGATATTATAATATATAGATATTATATAGATATTATAATATATAGATATTATAATATATTATAATATATAGATATTATAATATATTATAATATATAGATATTATAATATATAGATATTATAATATATTATAATATATTATAATATATTATAATATATAGATATTATAATATATAGATATTATAATATATTATAATATATAGATATTATATAGATATTATAATATATAGATATTATAATAGATATTTTATTATATGTTATACATAATACAAAATAAGCTAATAAACTATAAATTTCATTTTATTATATATTATATAATATTACATAGATTATATATTTATATTTATATTATTTATACATATATATATAATATTTATTATATTATTATATATGATTTATATATATTATATTATAAGCAAATTCTGTTGACTCATTGAAAAATTAAAATGGCATAATTCTATATTTGCTGTGAGATTATTGTAGGGGTTAGAAACACTATGTGTAACTACATGTAACATCTATTATATGTTAATCATGAAATTGGTGTGTAATTTTATCGGTGATTCATTCTCTGCTCCATACCTTTCTACTATAAATTATAAAAAATCCCAAGAGTGTGCCATGAAGATCATCGTTAATTCCTCAATTGTGAATTTAATATTGTGATGTTATTATCACTTAGGATGGAGATTACCTCTGTGGATTCGTAATGTGATATATCATACCCCATGCCTTTGCTGCTTGATTGCTTAGAGAGAGATTCTTGGATAAGAGAAAAAGCACAAATATATTGGAGCTTATGGATTTGGAGAGTAGAAAAAGATAAAAGACAGAATCATATGGCCTTGAGGGTAGAGATTTAGATTTTTCATATTAAATAGCAAAGGATAGTGACAATATATTCTGATTTTGAATAGCAATCTACCATCATCAGTAAAATAATAATAATAATAATAATAAATAAGAAAAGATCATGAAAATAAATCCTTCCATTCTCATGCCTATCTCATCTTAAAATAAAATCTTCAAAATTACAAAAACTTGACAAAAATATCGGAAGAAGGGGTCACCATAAATCGGTCCATTCATCTTAAATAACATTAATAGTTTCCCTTAATAATACTATAGAAGCCGATGTCTATGCAGTTTAAGCTTTGGAACATAATGATAATATATAAAGTGACAGGAGGCCCAAATATATATAGATGATGTCCAAAAATATTAGATGGATATCTCAATTTATCTATGAGCAAAATCCTAAAATTTTTTATCCAAAATTTCACTACAAAAAATCAAAAGAATGATACGAAGATCATACCATAACCATCAAAATTCTTGACATATACTTGACTTCTCACTTCAAATAACCAATTTTTTTGTATCTTCTAAGCCCGTCGACCCAAATAACCTAATTTGCTCATATATAATTGACCCAAACAAAATATGAAATGACCTTTCTCTTTCTCTCTTTCAAGAAGGACCATACTGTCTCTCTCTAAAACCCACACAACATCTTTCTCCTCTCCCTCTCTAAAATTCACAGCTCTCAAGCCCTATCTCTCTATAACGTCTCGCTCTCTAAAAAAACTGCAACAGTGCTAAAGCAACAAATATTCATTGACCACCTCTCTCTTTTGCGTACCTTTTGTCAAATATGAGATCCGATTTGCAGGACTGGGAAATCCTCAATGAAGAGGATGGCTCGTTCCAATCCATGGAAATCTCTCAATAGCTCACTTTCAATCATGTTGGCTTCCTCAATGTCAACTACTTTGTCTGCCCCATTCACTTTCCCCGGCTCCGCCAAATTAGAGAAGAAAAACCTCATGACCTCCTCTAGATTTAGCAAAGAAGGAAAACCCAATTGTCGGTTCTGTAGTGGAGAAAGACCCCCACTTGATTTAGTATAATTGATAGAACAGAAGGTCTCAGCAATGGAGATTAAAGAGTGCAACAGTCCCCTTGTAATTTCCCTTGAAAACCATAACGGGAAGGGATCAGACCCAATTTCTCAGGTGTTCCTCTAGAAACCCAATTTTTTCGACACAACATGGACAGGCATCGCTCGATTGAATTGGTTACAGAGGAAAATCAATGGAAAGTATAGATTTAGAGAGAGAGGGAGAGAGAGAGAGAAAGAGAATAACATAAATTTGTAATATACTAATCACTGAAGTCATGACTGTTCAAAGAGGAAGAGAATTGGATTCTATTCGAGCTCTGCGAGATTGGCAGTGGTACAAGGCCTATAGAGGATGAATGCTTTGGCCCTGTTGCGCTACTCTCCTTTTCTTTCTTTTTTTTTTTTTTTTTTATTGATTGATTTTTTTTATTTTTTTTTAAGAAATACGTTGTAGAGAGTTGGGGGTTTGAGAGCTTTGTCGGTTTTAGAGAGAGATATTGTGTGGGATTTAGAGAGAGAGAGAGATATTGTGTGGGCTTTAGAGAGAGAGAGATACGTTATTGAGAGTTGGGAGGTTTGGGAGCTGTATCGGTTTTAGAGAGAGGTGTGGATTTTAGAGAGAGGAGAGACGTTACTCCCCTATCTTTTGAGAGAGAGAAGGAGAGTCGTTTTATAATTTGTTTGGGTCAATTATATATGGTCAAATTTGAGTTTAAGGGTTGGATGATACAAAAGATTGGAATCATATGTTGCAAAAAAGGTTTTGAAACTTAACATCGGTTGGAAAATAAACTAAAATGGGCAATAGAGAGAAATGTTCTCTACTCTTCACGTACAAATTTTAGAAAAGAGTTGGATAAAAAAAATTCTCCAATTTCTCAATAGGATATGTAAACAATATCTCTATCTTCCTAAAATCTCTACTTTCTTTCTCTCTTTTTAAAATTTTTTCTCTACACACACAAAATTTTAGTCTCTCTCTTCTTCTAGACAGGGGTATATATCCTACAACTTCTATAATATTAGGTTCCTTTCTTATTTTCGCGACACATATCTGCCCCTTAACTCTTACGTAATAATGTAGTAGAAACTAATAATATGCATATGCGTTGCACGTGATATTTAATTTTAATGACTGAAACATGTTTATTATTGATAAATATTTTCAATAAAACATTATCTTAGATATTATTGAATTTTATCCTCATAATTGGATAATTTTATTAAATAATTATGATTTGTTTAAAACCATGAAAGAAAGAAATAAATCAGATATACTATTTGTGATAAAATAAGATAGCGGGTACCAAAAAGATTGTAAAAGCTATTTTAAATAGAGGAATCTTTAAAATTGAATATTATATCAAATAATTATAATTAATACATTATATTAAAAATATTTACTTAACACATATCCATTTGGCACAAATTAAAACATAAACAATTAAATAATTCAAATTGCATAAATAAAAGTGATAGTGAATTTTTTCAATTTCGTTGTGGATGTTAGAAGTTGCAAAAAAAAGAAAAACGCAATATAAAATACAAAAAAAAAAATTATAACATTATTTTTTGAAATACCTTTTTTTACAAAAAGGAATTTATTTTCCATTATGTTATAATTTGAATTATGTTGTCTTATATTATTTTCAGTTATTTATATAATAAACTATAATTATTTATACATTTAGGCTCAGTTTTTTGGCAAGAAATAATTTATTTACTAATAGATATTATAATTTTGATTATATTAATTACAAAAACACTTAAAAAGATGATTTATTTGTATTGATATTATTTTTTAAAATAGTATATTATAATTTACTTAAAAAAGAATATATTTACTTATATATTATAATTTCAATGCTAAATTGGTGAATACATTTCAGCATAGTCAGTACACATACATAGAGGTATAGTTTCAAGAAAACAAAGTTTAGAGATGTATTCATATTATGCATCTATTCTCATAGAGAATTTTCCTATTTTGTCAACAATTTAACGGTTTCCCATTTTTCAACTATTCTAACTTATGTGAAGGATTGGGGAAAAAATCATTCATTGAAAATTTCGTTAAAAACTATTGCAAAGAAATAGGAAATTTTTAAAACTATTAATAAGCTTACCTCTAGCTGCCCATGTAAATTATGTGATTTGCGAAAAAATCATCAAAGGTAAGCCATAGGGAAGAACAATGTTAGAATATCAAAATTTTTTGGCAACAAATAATCTAGTGTCTGTTGGTTGACCAGGATCTTAATGAACCACTCGGTTATTTCCTATTCGTACCTTACTTTATTCCGTTCCTTTACTAATAGATATTATAATTTTGATTACATTAATTACAAAAGCATTTAAAAATATTATTTATTTGTATTGATATTATTTTTTAAGATAGTATATTATAATTTACCAAAAACAATAAATTTACTAATATATTATAATTTCAATGTTAAATTAGTGAATATATTTTCAACATAGCCAGTATCCACATAGAGATATAGTTCCAAAAAAATAAAGTTTAGAGATGCACTCATAGTATGCATCTATGCTCATAGAGAATTTCCTATTTTGTCAACAATTTGTTATTTTTTAACCATTCCAACACATGTGAATGAATGAGGAAAATTTTATTCATCGAAAATTCCATAAAAACTATATCAAGGAAAGAGAAAATTAAAAAAAATATTAATAAGCTCAGCTCTAGTTGCCCATTTAAATTACGTGATCAAATTAAAAATAAACTAAAAGTGAAATAGTAAAGTAACTAACTATGCAACACAATCACCCTGAAGCAGTAGCCAAAGTGAGAAAATAATGTCAAGCGGAATGAATCATAGAGGGTGTGATGTCATCTACATGGGGTACGACATCACTCACATGGAGTATTAAATGCCTCTAGTATGCTCCATGAAGGTCATGTCACACCCCTCATAATGACCAAAAATATCTTTATTAAAAAAAATGCTCTATATACAAAACAAATATATAAAAGTGTAAAAAATTTGTTGAGTAGAATAATAAATTACTCCATAGTATGAGCACCCTAACGTAACCCCTTAATTATTGTATATATATAATTTCCTCATTCCATTAAACAAATACCTAGTATTCAATCACACTTAAAAAGATATGCATATTTTTTCATTCACTATATTATGTTTTAATAATATATCCATCTGTAATGCATTTTGTATTAACAGGGTGCTTGCCGGTATTATTTATCTCGAGATACAACTCAGTTTTGACTATGCCGAGTAAGTACCAAATTCGAGTTTTTAAACATGGTTTTAATGTACCCCAACAAATATAGGGGGTTATATTGAGGATTGATGTCGTGTATTATGGGGAAATAGATCTATTACAGTAGAGTCAAAAGGACGACTCCGGAGGGCCGTTAAAAGCTCGGAGGAGTGTCTAGCTAGGTAGACTCGGTTGATTCCGCCCCCAAGGAAACTTTCGAATATCCGTACATGGGATTCGATATATATCTCTACTTTGGGTATTTCGGAAATTTGTACCATCTATCTGAGACTCGATATACATTGTTGCCATTCAGCATATATTGTTGCGATGTGATTCATTTAGGGTTACGAGAAAAACATAGATCTCTTTGTAATCGGAGAACAAAGAGGCGTGAGGAAAAGGGTTATTGTAACCATATTCTTATTGTAACCCTATTCTCCATTGTCAGTAAAGAAGCTTTCATCTCCCGTAGACATAAGTATGTTACCGAACCACGTATATCGTTGCATTGTGGTTGGTTGTTTCTTTCTTTCTTTTGTGTTTTGTTTTTGCTTTCTTGTTTTCGTGGATTGTTTTTCGTTTCTACAAGTTATTGAGAGAGAGCATCGTTGATACTCGTCATGACAAAGCACAATAAACTTTGTGTCGTTGAAATATGTTGCAATAGTAAACAGTGTTTTAAAACCCACCGTTCCTGAAGATCAACCCATTCTTTTTGTGCCTAAGATCTTACAATTTTCAAAATAATTGGAGCTACACGTCCTTTCCATTTCTAGTCATTTTTAATCAATAGTTCTTGTGTTTCCATATGTCTTATTGAGACTTCGAAAAATGGATTCATTTCTTTTCTAAAAAAAACACATACAAGATTTAGTCGCCACAAAAAGAATGAGGGTAACCCCAACATAAACTAATTCATAAAATAGAAATACATGTTCTATTTAGAAGTATTTGTGACTTGCTATCCCTTGCATACCACACAAAGAATTAGCTTTTTGTAGGGGGTGGCAGGTCGGGTGTCCGGGCTTGGCCCGATCAGGCCGGCCTTAAAAGATTGGAGCACTGGCTACAAAATGTGGCCTTAGGGCTAGGCTACGACCCGGCCACCATGAGCCGTAGGCGAGGCTATTGGGCCAGGGCCAAGACAGGGCTAGCGTAGTTCGGCTTGGCCTGAACTTTTATAAATATACACTTTTTCATTCCTGAGTAACCTAATTAATCTTAATGCCAGTTTTGACGAGGCAGTTTTAACAACTACGTGACAGCTCGTCAAAACTCCCAATGCCTTTTAAGGTGAATAAAGATAAGAGTTACAATTTGGATATCAACTCCTATAAGTCATTAATTATTATAATTAATTCTATGAGGTAGGGACTCCATAAAATAGAGGGTTTCTTACGGACCGGAATGGAAAAGAGATGAAGGGTTACTCACATTGGACACCCGTCACAATTGGGTTTGGCCTATAGGATTTAGATTAGCACTCCATACTTGTTGTGTAGTTTGGGGCAGATCCAAGTATCGGCAATCCTATCAATGAGTTCTTTTTTTTTCTTTATATTGTATTTATTTTTTGTTTTTGCAAGGACGAACATATGGTTCATAGAAAGACTAAATCATTCAAATCAGTATGAGAGTCCAATTACATTGAATTGCTGGAATCCATGTTATATATTTAAATCAGGTTGACCTCCTTGTTCTCTCATAATATAGCCCCCATGCCATTGAGCTCTCCGTTTCTCCTTAGTCCGCATAGAAAAAAAATGTAGAATTGGTGCCATCAATTCATCAAAAAAGTTGGGATTACTAAATGAGAAATAGTATAATGAATGTAATAGTATCAGTGATCCGTATAGGGAATCGGCATGGACAAAACCTGTGTTTGAGAAGCTATTGGTAGCATCTCTGTCCCCTCGCTTTTATATTTTTCCTTCTTTTCAAACTTAAGCCTTGTCCTCTCTGCCTTTTATATATTTTTATTTTTTAAAATTAAGCATGTCCCCTCCCTTTTATATGATTGTGACCCTCTTTATATAAAAGAAAATTCTTAGGGGAAATTACGTACATATTCATTATAGTTTGCATTGTTATAAACTACTAAATAGTTTTCGTTATTCTCTATGTGTCCGTTTTTTTCATGTCATAACGAAAATTAAAAAAAAAAACAATTTTTCTTTTTTTCAGTTAACAACTGAATTCAAATCAAACCAATTTCGATTTTTGAAAAACCCAAAATTCAAAAGTTTTCATTGTTGATGATATGAAAATTGACATAACCGAAATTTTTTTCGTAGGTACTACCCTTTTTCGGTTGTTGAACAACCGAATTGAATGGGTTGTTTTCGGTTGTTTTTTCTGAATTCAATGGTTTTCAGTTGTTTTTTCGGTTGTTGGTTTTGGATTGTTGAACATTCGAATTCAATGGTTTTTCGGTCGTTCTATACCCTTCTTTACCCACACTTTACCCATCTTTTTCCTTTAAATTCTATAGGGAAGAGTTTAAACCCACTCAATATAAGATATAGAGTGAGAATGAATAAACACAGGAGAGAGTTTAGATAAACATAGGGGAGAGTTTAAAGGGTAGGAAAGAGTTTAAACTCACCCAATCTAATGTATAGAGAGAATAGATAAATATTTGGTTTAAACCTTTGTCCATTATCACTTTTAACGGTTTATCCCATATTCTCTCTTATGTTTATCCATTCTCTCTCTATGCCTCAAGGTTTAAACTCTTTACTGTATGGATAAACATCCAAAAGAGTTTAAAGGCTACAAGGACTAATCTACGTAGATAAACATTGAAAAGAGTTTAAAGAGAAAAGACGAGTAAAAAGTGGTTAAAGAAGGGTATAGAGGATTTAGGTTGTTAAACAACTGAAAATCCATTGAAATCGGTTGTTGAAAAAGGGTAAAATTGTTTTTATTTATTTATTTTCGTTATGGCATAAAAAAACAGACAGATAGGTAATACCAAAAGCTATTCAATAGTTTTGTAATAACGCAAACTATGATGGATATATACATAATTTTTCCAAAATTTTATATAAATGTGAAACTATAACCAATCAAATTAGGGCGCACTTCAAATTTTTCATTAGAAGAGGTTGTTTTGATGTCCAAATATCTTCAAATTGATCATCTCGGCCTCACAATACATATACAGGAGAAAAAAAATGGATTTCAAGTTTTGAAAATAGTCCATCTTATAATATATTTTTGTTTCGTCAATTTTTTAGATTTTCAAATTTTTATGTTTGAAGCTTTAAATTTTATAATGAAAAATAAAAATATATTTTAAAACTATTACAAAGATTTTCAGCATTAAAATCACATTAATTGTTTAAGGCCTCCTCTCTACACTAAACCACTAAGTCAGACCGCAGCATTTTCTAAACCACTAAGTCAGACCGATGAGACACATCCGACCACTAATACGAGTTTGGGTGGCAGCGGATGTTGAAAATGGAAAGGTGGGCCATTTGCCACAAGACAAACACATTGATTTATGTGACAGCGAAAATGCAATTGCCATTGCAATCACTAAAGAAAATATCACGAGTGGGCCTCACTTGTAGCTTTGTCCGTGTTAAAAAGAGTCAAAATCTTAATAAAGTTAAAAAGAGCAATCTTAATAAAGGGATTCGAAAACTGAATGGATGCCTTAAAGTAAAGTATATTTTTGAGGTTTTTTTTTATAGAAAAAGTATGAATATGAAATTTGGGGTGTATCATCTTCTCATTGAGACGCACTTATAAAAATTATTAAAAATAATTTTTTTAATAAAATATAATAATCAAAATACTTTTCAAAACTTTCAAAAATATTTTGATCTTTTTATTTTATATAAAATATTTTTTTATATTTTTTGCTAGTGTAAATTTAATAAAGGAATAGACTTCTAAAATTTGGTGTCAAAATAATTTATAATAAAACAAATAAAAAATAAAATAATCTAAAGCCGTAACATTATAATTGGGGCAATCTTAGCCCTCTATCCAAAATGGAAGACTCCCCTCCATTCAAAATGGAATAGCTGGATAAAGGGGATAGATAAGACATGATAGAGCTTCTATGCTTTAGAGGAAGCATAAAAAGCTTACCAAAATATTTAAAGGGTGTAGTTGGCATACAGATGCCTTCGTAGCGGGATGGATAAGAGAAAAATAGAACTTCTATGCCGTAGAAAAAACATAGAAAGCTTAACAAAAACTTTTATGCTGTAAGAGAAGTATAGAAAGCTTACCAAAATATTTAAGAGTGTAGTTGGCATACGGATGCCTCCTTAGGTGTAGAGGTATGGCTCTCCTTAGGTGTAGAGGTATGGTGCCTTTCAAATTTTATCATGGTATATAATTTTGATGTAAAATGTTATAAGGATTATCGTAAAATTTATTTTTATATCTAATTATAAAATTTTAAATTTTAAAAAATATTTAAAATCAAGTAAATCTATAAGCATATAAAAATCTTGAAAATAAACCGTGTACATAATATGTTATAAAATGTATTATTTTTAAGACTTAAAAACTTTTTATTTTTTATAGTCATACATCTCGATGTCGAGATGATCAATCAAAAGGTTTTTCAACATTAAAACTATTTTTGATTTTTCAACATTAAAACTACTTTTTCTAATGGGTTTTTGAGAGAGAATCCGTAGTTTATCAGCCTCGATATACTTTTTTTCGTATTTAAATTAGAAAAGAAGCAATGGATGCACCTTTTACAAGAAAATATCACAGTCTACAATCTTATCTTTGACTCACGTCAGCCCTGTAAAAGTTTTTTGGGCCAGTTCTAGGTATATAGAGAGGCTTCCTCGTCTGGATGTCAATCAGCCGGTTTCATCCCCGGCGGTTTCCGATTGTCGTCTGTTGCTCTTAATCCGAATCGGCCATTTCGATCCCAGAAACAAGTCTAATAACTCCCTCCATCCCAGGAGCATCTGGAGCCGGTTTAGCGGACTCCAACGGATTACCCAGCCTGCACCATCTCTTGAAGAAATACGCCCCCACGCCCACCACCGTGACACCGGCGCTGATCGCATACACCATCTTTCTGGCCAGTACCATCACAAACACAATGAATGCCGCTGGCACCAAACAGAGCCCCACCACCCCTGCCATTCCCATGGGCACCCTGTATGGCCTCCTCACCTCCCCCTTCCTCCACCTCAGCCACAAGAATGACGCGAACTCGAGCATCATTCCGCAGCCATACAAGAAATTTGCTGAGGAAATGATGTCGTTGAAGCTCATGAACGAGATTGCGATGCTGCTGGCGGCACAGACCACCACGCCGAAGGTCGGGGTGTTAAACCACGGCGACCTTCGGGTCACGAAGGCAGGCAAAATCCCGAGTTCCCCCATTCCAAGCAATTGGAAGGAGACGCTGCTCAATTGAGCCTCGAAGAGCCCGATCCCTGAGAGCACTGCCCCTGCCTCGACCCAGAACTTGAGCCATCGACCCACTATCCTCCCTGAGGCTTCCGCTAAGAACCCGTTGCCCCAGTCTGAATCAGCGAGCTCCAGGCTCCCAATGACGGCGAGAAGAGGGATGATGTATCCCAGGCATGTGAAGATCCCTGCAGAGAACAGTGCTTTCGGAAAAATTGTTTGGGGCTTATCGACCTCCCCGGCCATGGTGCTGATGCTGTCCCAGAAATTTAAATTCCAGAAAAGGGTGTTGAAAAAGCGTGTCCAATCCTTGTGTGCGGGCTCGGTGCTCAGCCACCGGTGCGGCTTGATCGAAGGGAGAGAACCGAAGGCCATGATGACGAAGGGGAGGATCGCGACGGTGCCAAGGAAAACGGCCGTCCAGCCAACGATGGTGAGACCAGTGTAATTCAGGAAAGATAGGATCACAGTGGAGAGGCAGATAGAGAGAGTTCTAGGCCAGCCATGAGAGAGGGGCGAGTAAGCAAGCTTGAGGTAGTCGATGCAAAGCATGGGATAGGCCGGGAGGTTTATCACACCACTTACAAATTTCCACCAGCCGAGGAGGAAGCCCCAGAAGGGGCCGAACGCCTCCGAGGCCCATATCACATAGCCACCGTTGCCCGGATACGCAGTGGCAAGCTCGGCGGTGACAAGGGCCTCTGGAATGCTCCATATGAAGGGGAAGATGAGGAAACCGAGGATCGTGTACAGGGGGCCAGCAGCTTTCACAGCGGGCTCTTCACCAAAAGGGCCTCCAGAGACTTCAAAGAAGATAAGGAAGATAAGAGGTATCAGGGTCAATTTCTTCTGTTGTGGATGGTGTTCATCTGTGAAGATCGGGATGCCGGTCTCAGTGTTGGTAGGCAGCGAAGAAGGTGAGAGGGCAACGGCCATGCCTGAAAGTTTAGGGTTAGTGTTAGGGACAGAGGGAGTCTCAGGCATGGTGGTTCAAGGGGTGATTTTGCAGGGTAGTTGAGAGAAGGTGAATAAGATTCACTTGGAAGGATCTCTCTCTTCTCCACCATGGACACAATATTTGAGCATGGGCAAGACATAGATATACTCGGGCTTAAATGGCAGCCATACATTGAGAGAGAGAGATATGACGAGGAAGTACTTTTTTTTTTTTTTTTTTTTGAGCTTGTATTCTATTCTCTTTCGGGAGCATAGTTTATTTCTAATTCCTTCGTCATGACCTCCTTGGAAAAAAAAAATTATTCTGACATTTTGCTAATTACCTTAATCTGTAGATGATTATTCTAATAAATAAATAAATTTTTTTTTTTTTGAGATTTCTAGATCTCACCTTCTAAAAATTGCGTAGAAAACCGTTAGATGGTGCGAGGTTATATTCTTAAATTTAAGATCCTAAAATTAATGACGAAGACGGTTTTACCTGAGGGAGTAAATAAATAGTATACTCCTAAAGGAATAGAATATCTTTTCGCTTTTGTTTGGGGTTGATAGCGGATGAGATGGCAAGGGAAAAATAAGGAGTGATTCCTCTTCGAAGGAGCTTTTGAGGTCAAGAAAGGCTTGCGCCACGCGAGACCATTTAAAAGGGGGAAATAGTTTTATAGGGCCCATCACAATAAGTGAAGCCCTCACGGCCCATCGAAAATTAACGAAAATTAAACCTTTATATCGATCGGTTTGACCAGTGGGGTTGTGTAAAAAAAAAAAAGTGTACATTGTAATAAATTATTTAAATGGGTTATTTCACCCTAAAAATAAGTATTCATATATCCATATATCCTCAAGATCTGTACCATTTTTTAAGTTTCAAATTTTATTTTTGGCATTCGAAATTAATTTTAGATCTATCATAAAAATTTCTATAATCGGGCAACTATTATCAACATTTTTTGGGTAATTTCCTTGAATCAAAGTTTAAAACTACGCCGATCAGGATCAAGTTCGGCTTGTCAAGATTGGGAATTGTCAAGGGCAAAGGGTGAAGGGCGAACCAATTCCCGATAAGTATTAGGAATAGGTCGGTTTCCTCGACGGTTGGTTCTAATCTTTAGTGGTTTAAAAAACGGATCGGTACCTCGGATCGGCCACTCCAAAAACCCATCCAGATCGGTGAATCGACGATCCAGATCGAGAATCGGCTGAATCGGTCCGATTCAACTTTAAAAAAAATCCAAAAAAATTATTAAATTTCATTATAAATGTTCTTTTTTAGGAATCAAATTAGAAATGAGGGTACTATATTAAGAACTTTTATTCTTTTCATCGATATATAAATATTGAGATGTTCTTTCCCTGTGAATAAATTGAAAATTTGTCTTCTAATATCATCTAATTTTTAAAAAATTATTTACAACTGTAATAAAAATAATACATTATATAATTTATAATGTAAATAAATAAACATATAAAATACCGGATTTGATTATCAATATATAATTATGAATAGTAAACAAAGGTGTGACCTTTACAAATAAATAAATCTACAAAAGTACAGATTTTACAAATGTAAATTTGTAAGTATTGTAGATAGAGATAGTCGAGGAGATATAGATAGTTGAAGATAATAGTTTTTTTTTAATTTTAAGTTTATCTTGTATTTGATGTAGATATCTATATTGATAAGCCTAGATTAGTTCATTATTATCAATTAGCACTCTCTCTTGATAATACTAGATTAGTTCATTGTTATCAATAACTGATTAGCCCTATATGAATAGGGGATTCTGTATATTCTTAATTATTAATCAATACACATAGATTTCTCTGGGGGATTCATAATTTTAACATGGTATCAGAGCCTGGTTGATCTATCACTAGCAATCCGTTGTTGCTTGGCCATTGTGATATCTAATCGACCACTAGCAATTCGTTGATGCCCAGTCATTCTCTGTTATCCATTTCCAATGTTGCAGAACAACATGAAGCGTGGGATTTTTTGAGTATATCATCAAAGCACTATTCTTTTGGAAAGACTCCTTCAGTGATGAAAACATGGAAAATTATTCTTCATCGCTGTAATTTTCTGAGATTAGTCAGATAAGCAATGGATAGGGGCATGAAGAATCAGAATATGGCCTCGAAAAAAAAAAGGGAGATCAAGTTGGGTTGAGTTGGGATCATCGAAAGATCAAAGTCTTTGTTAGTTTGAGATATTATTTTGATGTTGTTATCCTCCGATTTGGGGCTGAAATTTAGCAGAAGATATAATTTCTGACAATAGAGTTGGAGATTGGCTTTTGCCTCAAAAAAAAAAAAACAAAAAAAACAGAAGGGACATGGTCCATAAGGACCATATTATATCAAAACTCCTTTTTATGTTCATGAATTAGTGACTATATCCAAATTTTTTATCACGTCTATGAGTTCTGATACAACTTACACATGGCTTCTGAAAAATGAGATGTATTGGCTATAAAACTTGATGGGAAAAATTATCCCTATTGGCGGTTCCATTTTCAATTCTTTGTTGAAGGGAAAAGTTTTGTGAAGGTATGTTGATGGTACTGAACCTGAACCAGCTACACCTAATACTAAAGATCCCAACAATGGAATATCAACAATGCAAAAATTATTTCATGGATCCTCGGCTCTGTAGATTTGGTTATTGGAAGGCCAATGAGATGCTTCCATACTGCGATAATGTGGGAATGTTTGGAAAAAGTTTATCAGCAATCAAATCTTGCAAGACGCTTCCAATCGAGTAATACGTTTTCCTATAGTCAAGGGGAGAAAATCATTCAAGAATATTATGCTGGTTTCATGAACTTGTAGACAAAATATGAATATGTAAACTTGAAGGCTATCACTAGTGCTTGTTGCATTCAGAGCTTAATGGAGATAAATGGTGACAGAAAGGTGATGCAGTTTTTGATGAAGTTGCGCTCAGACTATGAGATTGTTCGAGCCAATATTTTGAATTGAGAAAAAATAACAAATATGGATGCTATTCTCGTTGACAAACTTTGTGAGAAAACAAGAATCATGACTCAAGCCACCATTGACGAAAAAAAGGATATAGAGTCGGTACTTGTAGCTCAACGGGTTAGAGGAACACCATCACAAAAGGATCCCTATTTGCTGCAACGTTATGAGTGTAACGAATATGGTCATATAGCATCCCAGTGTAAGAAGAAAATTTTTTGTACTTATTGTAAACGTGCTGGACATATTATCACTGAATGTCGAAATCCTTCTCGGTGAGGCAATCGGGCATTCATTACACGAAGACCTTTGTATAGGGCATACCAAGCTGCTAATGATGCTTCCAAGGGACTAAAAGTAGAGACCCCTCCATCCAGTATTATTCATGACTCAAATGTGATAATGTCCTAGACATCAGATGATATTCGACAGTTAGAACAAAACTCTATCTCTACGGCTATCTCTTCTTCTTTCTCCGCTATGGGTTTGTCTGGTATGAACTCTCACCTATCCGCTAGTGTAAATCCCCTTTGGTTTATTGACTCAGGTGCCTCTAATCATATGACTGGAGTGCACACAAGTCTAGCATCTACTAAACCATACAAGAGTAGTAGTCAGATTCTCACCGTTAATGGGGATAAACTGAATATTATTGGTACTGATAATCTTTCACTTTCTATCTCCCGTGGTACACCTTTTGATTTACGTAATGTCCTCTGTGGGCCAACTAGTTGATGATGGTTACAATGTTCAATTTTCTCGTGATGATTGTCTAATACATGACTAACACACTAGGAGAGTGATATGAAGGGGCGTAGAATTGGTTTTTTGTTTGTCTTGGAGTTTGATAAATCAAATCATGATACTTCTTTCCTTTCTTCATCAAATTCTGTTTTTTCTGTTTCCAATAAACAATGGCATATGTGGCATCAGAGACTTAGTCATCCGAATGCAAATAAATTAGATACTTTGTTTGGTTATGGTTTATTGCTAAATAAAGAACTTGATTTGAATTCTATCAATAAATCTTATATTAGTTGCTCTTTGAATAAAAACACCAGTTTGCCTTTTCTGACTCGAGTAGATACAACAACTACACATTTCCATCTCATTCATAGTGATATGTGGGGTCCTGCTCCAACTTTATCGAGAATGGGATATAAGTATTTTGTTTTGTTCATTGATAATTGTACACACTATACCTGGATATACTTTATGCGTCAGAAATCAGAAGTGTTCTCCCATTTTAAAATGTTTTTATCCATAATTGCAATTCAGTTTAATACCAAAGTAAAAATCTTACGATCAGATTCCGGGGGAGAATATTTATCAAATGATTTTCAAGACTTTTTGAAAACATAGGGTATTCAATCACAAAAAACTTTTCCATATACTCCACAACATAATGGCATGGCTGAAAGGAAAAACCGCCATATCTTGGAAGCTGTGAGGACCATTATGCATGACTATAGTATTCCTCATAGTTTTTGGGTTGAAGCTGCATCAACTGTTTATCTCATAAATCGTCTCCCATCCTTGGTTTTTCATTAACAATATTCATATTATTCATTATTTCATATTCATCCTGATTATTCACTCTTGTATGTTTTTGGGTGTATATGTTTCGTTCATCTTCCACCGTATGAACGAACAAACTTTTTGATTCAAGCAGTCACTTGTGTTTTTGTGGTTTATTGTCCTGACCAAATGGGTTTTTATGTGATGATCCTACAGCTCGTCGTATACGTATTTCTTGTAATGTTGTCTTTTTGAAAAGCATCTTTATTACTCTTCAATAGCAAAATCATCATGTCCTCTGCTCCTTTCTTTCTAGATTTCTCCATTGATAAACCATCACACCTTTTAGTACCTCAACAGCAACGTCAACAACACCAATCCATACACACTCCTTCTCACCAACCAGAGCAAGATCAAACCTCCACCCTACCTATAAGTGATTCTTTTCTTACTCTTATTGATAGCTCTACTCAGTTACGATGTTCTTCATGTGTACTTTACGGACCTGATCGATATGGTTTCTCCCTTGATGATTTTGACTTTTCACTACAGCCTAGAGTTTTGTTTACTTCTCTTTATACGATTGAGGTTCATTTTAAAGATCATTATTTGCCCCTTTAGATTCGGTGGGTATTCCTCCCTCTTACCAGCAAGCCTTGACTATGCCTTGTTGAAACGAGGCAATGGATGCAGAAATCAGTGCTTTGTTGGCAAACGATACTTGGGATCTTGTTTCGTATCCTCCTCACACATCAATTATTGGCAGTAAATGGGCATTTTCTGTGAATCTTAAATCTGATGGAAGGATTGAGCGATATCAAACACGATTAGTTGCTCAAGGTTACAAACAGGCGTATGGCATAGACTATGATGAAACATTTGCTCTTGGTTCTAAAATGACTACTGTACGAACCGTAATTTCCCTCTTCGCTATTCGTCAGTGGACTATATCTCAAATAGATGTGAAAAATGCATTTCTCCATGGACATTTGAAAGAGACATTATATATGCGACCTCCTCCTGGTTATTGCAATGATAAATCTATGGTATGTCATTTGAAAAAGTCTTTGTATAGTTTAAAACAAGCTTCAAGAGCTTGGTTTTAACGATTTCGACAGGTCGTTCTGCATGTTGGGTTGAAACAAAGTGCTCATGACTATTCACTATTTACTCATCATTGTTCTTCATGAATAACAATTCTTCTCCTATATGTTGGTGATATTCTCATCACAGGAGACAACCTGGATAATATCAGACACTTGAAAGAGCTTCTCAGTCAATCATTCAAAATGACAGATTTGGGTCCGTTAACTTATTTTTTTGGGCTGGAGATTCATTATTCCCCTAATGGATACATAGTTAACCAGAAGAAGTACACCAAAGACTTGGGTTATCTGATGAGAAACGAGTAGATACACCAATATAAGTGAATGTAAAATATAGAAAGGATGATGGCGACAAACTTTTGGATCCTACTCTTTATAGACAACTGGTTGGGAGTCTACTTTATCTCACTATGACTCGTTCAGATATTTCTCATACAGATAAGGTCGTTAGCCAATTTGTTGTTGATCCTCGTCACATCCACCTCTCTGTTGTCCATCGTATTATTCGTTATCTATGGGGTACATATCATAAATGTCGTTTATTCTCGTCTAACTCTTCTCTCTAGTTACGAGCCTATGCCGATGCGGATTGGGCAGGATGCCCCGATACTAGACGTTCAACCACTGGGTGATGTATTTATCTTAGAGATTCTCTCATCTTATGGAAAATGTAAGAAATAACAAACTGTGTCTAAAACTTCTGTAGAAGCCGAATACCGAGCAATGTCCTCAGCTTGCAGTGAAATTACTTGGTTGAGAAGCCTTTTACAGGGCCTCAATATTCTTCATCGAACTCTTACACCATTGTATGCTGATAATATGAGCGCCATACGTATTGCGTCAAATCCTGTGTTTCATGATCGTACAAAGCACATAGAGGTTGATTGTCATTTCATTCGTGACAAGTTTCTGGCGGGAGAAGTTACACTCTCATATAATACCTTCCAACAACAACTTACAGATATCCTTACCAAGGCAATAACTCGTGCTCGTCATGACTATCTCGATGACAAACTGATGATATTCACCCAAATAAACAGTTTAAATTCGATGGCCATGAAGGGGTATTCACATGGTGTGGTCCATTTTATGTCCTTGAAAATTTTCATAATCTCATGCATGTCCTAATTTATAAAAGCAATTTTATTGATTGCTGTTCTTTTTATCATCAAAACATCTTTTTTGTAAAACAAAACGATGCCCTTGTCGGGGACATAGACGCATTTGCCCCACATCGAAGTGACGAGGGCACATTTAGCGCATGAAAGACATTGCATGAGGCCAACAAGCAAGATTTAATAAGGCGTGGTAAAAAGTTGGGGGAACGGTAAGAAAAGTGGGAGACGGTGGTTATCTAGCAAGAATGTTTTCCGGTGTAAAAGTCATTAAAAAAAAAAAAAGGTGTGCATGCCTCCAAAGCTTTTTACACGATAAGCCTCCACGGGCGAAAAAAGCTCCGATTTCAAAAAAAAAATCAAGAAAAAAAAAAGGCGAACAAAAACGCCTGATATCAACGATACCTGATTTGGTACGGTCACACCAAATTTTGATCCAGATCGACGATTTTTAAAACACTGCTTTTTTACACAATCACACCAAAATCTAATCCAGATCGACGATTTTTAAAACACTGCTTCTAACATAATCTCGATTTTTAAAACACTGTTTTTAACATAATCTACCAATTTTGGCTGTCAAAGCTAGGCCCCACTTTATATTTATTTTAATTTTTCAATTTTTTAAAGTATTTAATGATCAATTTGGTAAACCTGATTGTCGAAGTGAAATGGAAACCCACCGAGATTTGGGACACCGATTCATTTTTAGAAACTTGTATCAAATATTTTTCATTTTAGGCAAAGCCACGGTGACATAGTTGATAATAGAAATTGATTTAATGGATTTCTATCATTGTTAGTAGAGAATCGACAATGATTCGATGATTCTGTATTCCACCAAATATCGTACTTCTACCTCAATGACGAAATCGTGTACGTGTGATGCGCTTGTGAAGCAGGCCAATACGGTGAAACGCGTAAATGCATGTGTTTGTGGTCCTTGGATTTTGATTTGTCCTGATCTTTGGATTTTTCATTTTCTTGAGATGATTTACTAGTGATGGACGAATTGGTTTAAACTTTAATGTAAGTTTTTAGAAAACGGTTCAGTGACCGGGATCACCAGATTTTCGATCTTATTTGGCGGATCAGATATTCGATTTATTGAACCAGTCAATAAAAAATTTAAAAAACTGAATTTTTTTTTTAAAAAAACTAGAGCAGATTTTGTCAAAGAACCGGCCAGGACCAGTTGTGCCGTTAAAGGAATCGGTCAGTTCCTGATATTTAGCAAAAATTGATTTGGCCCCAATGATTTCCAATCTAGATGGGACGATTCTCAACATTTTTTTTAAACCTTGTTTTAAAATCTTGAATTTTAGGCATGTGATGCAAAAAGAAAAAAGAAAAAAGAAAAAAGAAAAAAGAAAAAATCTTATTTTGTTGAGTTTATCTTTTAACTTTAAGAGGTGCATAGGATTTTGTGCGTAAGTTGATATTGATTAATTTGAGTTAATTAGTTATTGATTGATTTGATTGGATAGTTTAAGAAGGTAAATAAATAAGGTTAAATTAGGGGTGGGAAGCATGACTTTGGATAAAATGTGAAAAATCTTATTTTTTTTAGTATATGATCGGTACTGGTTAAAGAAAGAAGATAGGGATAATCAAGAAATTAGGTTAAAAGAGAGAAAATAAGGGGACAGAGAAAATAGGAAAGTCGATTGTCTATCTTCTTTATTAATTTTTTTAGTCTATTTAAGGGGACTTTTCCTTTTATTGTAAATTAGTAAAAAGTTAATAGAATTTGGTCTCGAGATTATTTTAGGGTGGATTCTCTTTTATATTTTTAGAGAGGGTATATTCTATCAAACCTTTTTTTTATTTTTATTTTTTTGGTATTATTATTTCTTTACATCAATTGACATCAGATGCCTATCGGGAAAGAAGGGACAAAACCATTTACATTTGGGTGAGGTTTGTATAAAGCCGAGGCTCTAAACAATCAAATTAAAGCCCACCTTCAAATAGTATCGAGAAATGTGGTTTCAATACTAAAAATCTTTGTGATAGCCTTAAAATATATTTTTATATTTAATTATAAAATTTAAAGTTTCAAAAATAGTGTAGATCGAGCAGATCTATGAAAACTTGAAAATTAACGGTCCAAAAATACATTACAAGATGCACTATTTCCAAAACTTAATATCCATTTTTTTCTCATGTCCATGGATCTTAATGCTGAGATGATCAATTTTAGGATATTTGGGCATCAAAACAACATTTTCTAATAAAATTTTTGAAGTAGACTCTAATTTGATTGTTTAGAGCCTCGGCTCCATATAAACTTCTCCATAAAGGCGTGTACCATTTACACCTAGCCAAATAATAAACCCCTAAAAAGAAAGTGGATGAAAAGAGAAAATATCGTTTTTAATCCATGATCTTCATATGAAGTGCCCACCACATGATGACAAATCTCACCACTGCCTTTCATCCTTCTGACATGTAACAAATATGAAGTGCCCACTATGCTTCATCTGCTGATTTTTATTTAAAAATGAACCCGGCTAGCAGCCATCAAAGTCCCAATAGGGCAGGACTAAAAACAAATGAGAAATATATATAAAAGAAAAAACAAGAAAAATATAGGGCCACGATGGGTTGCCATTGGCCCTAGCATGGCCCTTGGACCGCAGTTTGTGTCCCAAGCCCTATTTTTTTAGGGCTGGGCCGATAGGTTCATTGCCTCCCGTATTGGATGGCTAGGTTAGGCATGGGCAAACCTAACATCGGTCCGGAATAGGGCCTGCCCTTCTTTTACCTTACTTTTCTTTCTTTTATGTCTTTAAATGTACTTGGCCGGTCTTAAGGGACGAGGCCCATGGCTGTCCCTGCCCATCGTTAATGCCCCCAAGTTTTTTCCATAATTAAAGCAAGATCCTAAAAAAATATGTTAAGGCATTTTTTATGGAAAAGATACATTTTTTTTTAATAAAAAAGATACATATCTCTCTCTATTATTATAATCTCAAATAAACCCTGAGATCCATGAAAGCCTGAGGTTCCCCTTTGTGTTAGAATAAAAGCATGTTTAACATCCACTGCACTTTTCGTGTCAAAATTATAACATTTATTCCTTTTATTTTTTTTTAATGACCCCTAATCAAAACCAAAAAAAGCTTCTCCTCTCTCCTTCACCATGAACTTGCTCCTCCCTCTCTCTGTCAAACTTCCTTGAACCCCCATCTCTCTCGTCATCTCCTGAACCTCACCAGTAGGTTAAAAAGGCATCCCACATTTAAAAATGGAAAAGTTTATATAGAGCCGATGTTCTAAACAATCAAATTAGAGCCCACCTCAAAAACTTCACTAGAAGAGGTAATTTTGATGCCCCAATGTCCTTAAATTGATCATCTCAACGTCAAGTTCCATGAACATAAGAAAAAAATGGATTTCAAGTTTTAGAAATAATGCATCTTGTAACGCACCGTCAATTTTCAAGATTTTCAAGTTTTCATATATCTGCTCGATCTACACTATTTTTAAAGCTCTAAATTTTGTAATTAAATATAAACATATATTTTAACGTCATCACAAAGATTTCTAGTATTGAAACCATATTTCTCGAGATTATTTGAAGGTAGGCTTTACTTTGATTGTTTAGAGCCTCAGCTCTATACAAACCACAACCTTAAAAACGAGTCCTTGCAGATATCTAGGGCTATGGCAAAAATAGATTGATGAATCCGAGGTTTTAACCAGTTATAGGGTGATTCTGGGGTCACAATTATGCCAAGAGGAGGTACATAATGAATTTTCTGGTCTATTGCTCCAAGAAAATATTTTTTCCACTCGATTGCAGATCTTTCCTACACGAGGTATGAAAGAAGCGTAGTAAAACAGATATTAAGGAATACAAAGTGGTATAGTTGATTACCGATAACCACACAACAGTTATGTAAATACATTGCAGCACTTGATAGAAAAGAAAAGTATTTGGTTTGGAGTCTTTGGAATGCCCACTATATAGATCGAAGTTGAAGGAGGTGAATGGTTGCATTAAGGAGGTGAAAAAGGAGACCAAATTTATATACAACCACTGATAAAGGTTAAAGAAGCATGAATATAGGGTAAAGATAAATTTCAATACATACTAGAAATTTATATACTAGAAATTTCAATACACCACTGGGATAGAGTCGATACCTGAGATCATGCAAAGTATGCGGTATATCACTGAGAGATTTGAACCAAATAAAGAAGCCTGAGTAAATGCATTAAGAGATATAAGCTTTTGTCAATACTGCTTGGGGTTACTTTGTCTCAATAAAATTATTTAGAAAACCTTCCCAGGTAATGGTATTAAATAAAAGGCAACCAACAATACAGTGTAGTGATATCAATAAAAATGATGAAAGAAGCCTTCCTATCAAAAATGAAAAACATCTAGCCTAACATACCCTTATATCGATGATTAGATGGCTCATAATTTAGTATGGGCAAACTTTGGTCAAATCTACTTGAAAATCTCAATCTAGTATTCCAGATTTTAATCTGAGATTTCATAAGGCCATGCTTCATATTTCAGCTCAAACCGACACTAAATAATAAAGCTAGGGATCTTGCTAGTCACAAACCCAAATGCGATGCCCTAAAATAGCCTTACAGTTGTAAAGTGACCCTGTTGATATTGTATGCTAACTTGTCCACTTTTTTGGTTTTTACAAAAGGCAGCATGGTGAAAAGATCAAAATCTCAAATTTTGGGTTGAGATATGGATCTGACAAGTTTAAAATTTCAAGCGGGATATGCACACTTTACAAGGGGCCCCCACAAAATATAGACTCAAATGTCCTAAAATCCATATGAAAGGAAGGACATGGAAGGCTAAATTCCAAATTTGGGTTTGATCTGAGGTCAAATGAATGAGGTATGGTCATTATAGATGATGCACACTATTCCATCTTACTTTTACAAAGCATCCTTATGAAATTAGTGGTCAAATTGGTTGGAAATTTTATGGTAAGAATTTTTATTTTTACCTTAAAAAAAGAACCATATCCTCCAAATTTTAGCCAGATCATGTGTCTAGAAGTATTCGTTCTAAGGCTCTTTTGGGTGTACAAAAAATTGACCATCTATCTTTTTCTGAAAAGTTGCACGGGCTTTCAAATGGTATACATATCAAAGGGGTTCCATGAATAAATCATGGCTAATACGAGGGAAAAAAAAAGGGTGGTCGGGCCTAGGTTTACCTCGCTTAGGCTCACTCGGGGTCTCAGGTCCGATCGACCCTCTCTCGAACAACCACCTTGACCTCACGAGCGTGCGTGCGGCTCGTGTGTCACATGCATATAGGTATGTCCAACTATGAGAGGATTTTAATGAGATGAAGAGATGGATTTGAGTATCTATCTCATCACGGTTGTGAGTTCGTGGGATAAGCCCGTGCTATTTCCCTCTTAGATCAATGAATGAAACCTTTCTGGCTGTTCAGCAGCACTGTTTGGATGCGGCCCGCTCTCGAAACTCAACACTTCATCTGGACTCTTTCTTGAAGAATTCTAATGAAATCTAAATATGATGTACTCCTCCCTAATGTACCATTTTATGTGTGAATGACTCTAGTTTTGGGGGTAGAGTGATTAAAGAAGTAAGAAAGAGAGGGAAGAAAGAAGAGAATAAGAATGGATGAGTGAGAATTTAGTTTAGAAAAGAGAAGAAGAAGTGAAGAGGCGACCCAAAGAAAATCGGGCAGCCTCCCGGTATAACCTATCCTAAGAGGAATTATTAGAGACAAGGAAAAGTACCAGGCTTAAAGCCTTGGTACCCAGAGGATTTGAAAATTGGAGTTACAAGACTAAGCCTATAACTATGCCACTAAACCAAGAGCCCCCTAAAAGTGATCAAGGGATATAAGAGAAAGTGAAAGAGAAGGAAGAGAGAGAGAGAGAGAGAGAGAGAGAGAGAGAGAGAGATGAAAGCCTCTCCCAACCTGAACACTGTGTGACTCGGTGGTTAGATTAGTGTAAGGGTTAAAACTTTAAAGGAAGTTGACTCAGCATGACCCCAACCCGAGTGACTGAGTATAAGAGAATTAGTGTCTCTTATGACTCGACTTCATTATACAAGTTGGTGGTTAGAGTACAATCCGAGAGTTAGGACATTAGGGCACTATCTCAGAAAGACCCCAAATCGAATGCTCGATGAGGTGAAAGAGGCAAATAAAATAATGAAATGAGTTTGGTGGGATGAAAGAAGATGAGAAGGGATGAGATTGTAGGGGAGAATAATATGGGACCACCTTAAGCATGGGTCTAGACTCTAGACTATGGAGTGACGAACAAGAAGATAAGATGTAAAGAGGTGCGGATGGAAGAACAAGATGTAAAGGAGCGGATGGGAGAATGAGATATAGGAGGCGAATGTAGTATGTAAGATGAGGGGCATATGGGTTGTGAGGGATGAAGGGCGGATAGAGCTAAGGAGAGAGGGGCGGATAGGGTATTGGGTTAGAGAATGGTGGATAGGGTAAATAGGGAGGATAGGGATATAGGTTGGATAAGGCAAACGAGGCGAGTAGGATTAGTAAGGCGGATAGGGTGGATAGAGAGATATGGGTAAGAGGGGCAGATGGAGAGATGTGGGTAAGAGGGGCGGGTAGAGAGATATGGGTAAGAGGGGTGGATAGAGAGATGTTAGTAAGAGGGGTGGATAGGGAAGGCAGGGGAGTTGAGAGAAGAAAGAGTAAGACGTCCGTGACCCAAGCGAGAGAAAGATAGAGAGGATGAGGGAGAGAAAGGAGAGAAGGGAGGGAAGAGAGTGCAACGCCTGCCCTAGGGGCGGGTCCGAAAGTTTGCGAATGAGAGAGAGAGGAAAAGAGAAAGAGAGAAGGAGGGGGTACTCGGACCCACCCTAGGTCCGAGCAGAAGTGTAAGAGAGAGGGAGAGAGAGAAAAAGAGAAAGAGAGAAGAGAGACAAAGAAAGAGAGAAGGAGAAGAGAGAAAGAAAAGAAAAAGAGAATAAGAGAGAGAGAGGAGAGAGAGTGGACCTAGAATAAGCTTGAGCCTAGGTGCATCTTCATCGGTCCCTTTATATGCATATGAAAAATAAAGATCTTGGTCTTAGTGGGTCAAGACTAGAGTCCAAGGCTTAGGTGTATGGTTTAGGTAAGTTAGGTTGAGGAGTGGTCTATAGAAACTAAGGTGTATGGTACAGGGTAGGGTGTAAAATAACTAGGATGTATAGAGTAGGCTAAGGTATGGTGTACTATGGTGTTTGGTGTATTATGGTGTCGGTTGTAGGTCAAGATGTATGATAACTAATGTAGGGTGTAAGGTGTATGGTGTAGAATTGGAACCTATGAGTTCTAAGGTATGTGGAAGCTAGAAGTTCTAGAGAGTATGGGATTGGGAGTTGGGGATCCTAAAATAGTTGGAACTTTGGGGTTCTAGGGAGTGAGGGGTGCTAGGGGTATTTTCTCTCTCTAAGAAATGTTTCTCCCTCCTCCCATCTTGAATCTTGAACTTGAGAGCAAAGCAAAAGAATAAGCAAGAATTTGATTGCAAATGACTAAGAATTCAAGAGAATTTAAGAGCTCCAAATGACTAAGAGCCCTATTACAAATGACTTGGGTTTTCTTATATAGAGTGGAACGCTTAAAAACATATAAAATTGTCAAAAAATGCATATTTTATGAATTAAAATGTTAATTTCGTTTTTGGACCAAATAACCAAAATACCTCTAAGCATTTTTCAACAAATGACAAAACCATCCCTCCATGATGGGCCTCTTACCATTGTTAGGCCTCGTGGGCTTTTTCGAATGCTTACAGTGATAATTTAGGCGATCAATCGTCGTAGAATCGATGCTTGAACTTTTACACATTGTCTTGAAACGGATTTTTTTAGAAAGAAATCCGGTTAAGTTCCATAAACTTGTGATTCTTCGACCATCAATCAAGCACGATCTATGACGTTCCAAACATTCATTTTGATCACAAATCGAAGTTGATACTATCACAATCTTTTTGCAATAAATTTTGTCCATTTTGGTCTTCATTTGAGAATATTCCAATTTTGTAAATGTCGAAAAATGAGATTCCAGCGACCGGAAAAGTATGTCATTTTTAACCTCAAAATTTGTGTCATCCGGCCTCCGATCATATGTAAAAATTATATCAAACTGTAGCTCTTTGAAGCATGGTGGCAACAGACCTATACTTGCAACGATTTGACACCGGGATCTTAAGTTATGGCCTCTCAAAGAATTGGATGTTCTTCTTTATAAAATCTGATTTTTTTATGTTTAGAGCTCATTGTATCTTTAAATTTTCTCTTGTTCCGTGTCATGCTTTGATGCGTGCCATATGTCAAAACGATAGAGTCGTCGAGATTTATCTCGTGTCTGAATTTGAGCTTAGTTGAACTGAAAATGAGTGAGTTATGAATATTTGAAAATCATCTTGAAATGAAAAAACACAATTTTCATAAATGGAATCTAGTTCACTAAGGTTGCACCGCAATAGAGTAAAACCTACATTTTCATGGTAAGTTAGGCCTAGAATGGTCCCGGAAGGTCCAATTGAGACAAACTTTCTTACCTAAGGTTTTTTGACGTTTCGAATCTAATGGCAGTGGTCTGGTGCTGTTTTAAGACCCAAAAAATAGGGCTATAGCTATATGGTTCATTTTCAGGATGATAAAAACTAGATTTGAAAACCAAGTTTCGTCTTGATTATATTAAAACTTGTTAGAACACGACGAAACTTTATTGGTATCCTTAAGGTATCCAAAATTACCATCTTATTCAATTGGAGTCCATTTTTTATACTTCTTCAGAGGTCGCCCAATTTTAGGCTTATTGCTACAGTGTTCCCATGGTCTAGCGGTGTCTTGGGCATTGGTGGGACCAGGTTACTACCAACTTTCTCTTTATTCAACCTGGGATACAGGTACATAAAAAATGACGTATAACAAAGGGGGATCAATGTCATTGAAAAAATTGTTGGCTCTATGACCTCCAATCATTTTCAGGTCAATATCTCATACAATCCGAGGAGTATTTTGGACTGAAATCTGGCAGGGAGGTTCCTGACTTTGCACCGCTAATAACAATGTACATAAATTCAGAGATAAAAGTCAAACTAAGGAGAAATTATAGAGGGAAATTGCTTGTAGATTTTGGCATTATGGTTTCCAAAAATAGAAAAAAAATAAAGTGGTTGTAACTCTGTTGAATGACGATATATTCAGTAAAAAATCATGCCAAACAATGATCTCAAGTAGCTTTACAGGAATTTGGTAGCTGATCATCAAATGAAAATTAAATAAGGGTGCATTGAAGAGCCATAGAAGAAGCATGTTAAAATCTTGCCAAAAATAGAAAATCAATATTAAAAGGGTGCAATTTGTACAGAACTTATGCTCTAAACTATCAAATTAGAGCCTACCTTCAAATAGTGTCGAGAAATGTGGTTTCAATATTGGAAATCTTTGTGATAGCCTTAAATTGTATTTTCATCTTTATTTATGATGTTTAAAGCTTAAAAAATAGTGTAGATCGACAGATCTATGAAAATCTTGAAAATTGATGGTCCAAAAATGTGTTACTACAAACACTATTTTCAAAACTTGAAATTTATTTTTTTCTCATGTCCATGCATCTTGATGTCGAGATGATCAATTTGAATATATTTGGATATCAAAACAACCTTTTCTAGTGAAATTTTTTAGGTAGGTTCAAAGTTGATTATTTAGGCCTCGGCTCTATATAAAATTTTCCGATATTAAAATAGGGCATAACTCACCAAATTTAACAACGGTTTTACTCAAATTTGTCAGAAAATGATCACAGAGAAATTTTTAGCAATTTCACTTATGAAATTGAGCCAAAATGGTGGAAACATGGTCCAACTTAATGGGTTTTGGTAGCGGATGAAGGATGAAGTCTTGATAGAGCAGAATGATGGACCAAGATTAATATAGCCGGTCCCAAATAGTTGAAAAAAGACTCAGATGATGATGATGATGCTGCCTCCCTAAGGAAAAATCATTAAAAATTCTAAAGCTTGGGTGACCTTTTTTGTCACTTTCAGGCATAGCTCAAATTGAATTTTGATAACTCACCCATGGTTAACCGCATTTTTAATTTTCCACACACCCTATTATTAAGTGCCACCCATGTTTTCCCGCCATTATATAAAACCCACTTAAGCCTCATTTTCAAGATTGGACTATTGAGATTAAGAGCTAAAATTAGATAGAGAAAGTGTACGCAAATTACCCCCACGTGTCTCCCATATTATCCAATTACCCTTGCATCTTTTCAAAATTTCCAAAATACCCGGTAGTCTCAAAAGGACCTAAAACTTCCCAAGAACTTCTCACTTCTAAACCTAATTCTTAGGAAGCTTAAAATCTAAGAAAGCCCAATTTCCACAAAAATTTAAGGCTTCCAAACACCCCAAATTTCATAACCTTTCACTTATGGTGCCTAGCCTTAGAGTCGGGTGAAGGTCAAGCAGGTCTTGAGTATATTCTAGCTGCTTTGGGAAGCAAGGTTCTTTAGCCGGCTTGAGGGTTGCCGTCGCCGGGCCTGATACTATCGCCCAACCTAAAGAGCAGGGGCATCCCCTGTACTCTACAAATCGGAGGTCTAAGAGGGCCCGGCTGTACTGGACCCACGAGCGAATGTCCCTACCTTGAACTTGCTTTATTTTGAGTAATTAAAGATTGATGTTTTAATAGTGTATCTATGGTTACTAACTTTTATCGAGGTTATTGAGTCATCCAACACGCACATACAAGCATCTTTTAAATTGACACAACTACGTTTTAGTAATTAAACAATACTAATGTTATTTGTAGTAGTATCATAAGCTATTTTGAATTTGTATATTTTTTAGCTTCCCATATATTTAAAAATGCACAAGGAGATATTGGGACCGACATGTCCATAAGGACACAAAGTCAATAAGAGCCAGGTTAGCTAAAAAACGTTGTGAATTAGTATTACCTAACATAACTAATATTGTTTAATTTCACTTCAAAATAAAAAAATCTAAAAAAGATTATATTTGCCCTATATTTTTCTGAAGTTTTCGCTTCGTTTTTTAGCTTGATCTTGCCCTTTGTATGGACTCAGGTATGATAGGGCAAGTCCGCTCGGTCGAAGAAAGTCAGTCGAGCGGAGTGATGGAAAATTAGTTCTTATAACCCCAAATTTGGGAAAATAATCTAATCAACCTCCAGTCCTCGTTTCTCATTTATAAATGGCAAGAGTGTTGCTTCTCATGGCCTCGAAAACATACCCTTGTGCATTATGATGAAAAAGAATGGCAGAAGACATAAGTGTTAAAGTATCTTGGACCCTCCATATGTGGGCGTGCTACAACATGCAGCCATGGTGATATAAAATATATACCTTTTTATTATGGAAAAAGTTTATATAAAGATGCAACTTTATAATGTTGAACTACGGATGCACCTCAAAATCTATCAGAAAAATGTAATTTTAATATTGAAAAACCTTTTTATTGGTCATCTGGACATCGAGATGTATGATCATGAAGTATAAAAAGATTTTAAGTCTAAAAAATAGTGCATTTTACAACATATTATCTACACCGTCCATTTACAAGATTTTCATATGTTTATAGATCTACTTGATTTTAACAATTTTTGAAATTTAAAATTTTATAATTAGATATAAAAATAGATTTTGAGATAATCCTAAAAACATTTTACATCAAAATTATATACCATGATAAAATTTGAAAGTGCACCTTACCTCTACAGCTACGGATACATCCGTATGCCAACTGCACCCTTTTATTATTGGATGCAGTTTCTATAAGACCTAGACATAGGCCTTACATAAAGTAAAGCTTCACTTCGAATTCTTTTTCGAAAAAATACTTTGGGCATAGAAAATCTCTAAAATGGCTCTATAATTAATTTCCACCATTGAATAAGAAATTTGTAGCTAAAAAACTAGAACAAATATTTTTGATACACGAGCACTTCAAAAGCGACATCGTAGATAATGCGTTATAGTACATATTGTTTTTAAGGTTTGAAATTCATATTTTTTATCACAACCATACCGGTCAAGGTCTAGAATATCGATTTGAATATTTTGCGACGCTGAAACTGCAGTTTTGGTAAGTCTTGAGGAGGGGCTTTACTTTCTTCCATTGGGCCTAGGCCATATTTTAACCGTTATTTA
Organism: Amborella trichopoda; assembly: GCF_054954075.1. Taxonomy (NCBI): domain Eukaryota; kingdom Viridiplantae; phylum Streptophyta; class Magnoliopsida; order Amborellales; family Amborellaceae; genus Amborella; species Amborella trichopoda. The sequence continues at coordinate 11,574,957 of NC_142338.1, read as the reverse complement.
TTTTGATATCAATTGAAATAATGTTTTAAAAACCAATGAGCAGCTTGGAACCATAGGTTCGGCGGTGGGTCTTAGGGCCGGTGGATCAGCGAGCAAGGTCAGCGGTTCTGAGGTGGTTCAGAATTTGTCTGCCACTTTTTCCCCTAGATATTTTTTTGATTCGATCTTTGGACTACAAAACAGGTTCACTCCCTATTGATCTCTCTATTAACTTATTTATTTCCCTTTATTATAGTGCATGCCGTAGTTCAAATGCCCTGAGCAGTGCTTCGAAAAATCAGAATCCTAGGTTCAAATGCCCCGATCGGTACTTCGAAAAATCAAAATCTTAGAAAAATGTATTGAGCGATAAAATTCAAAAAAAGAAAAAGTATAAAATGGGATCACTTATTTTTGATATATGAATGTCACAATTAATCTTGACTATTGGATGTGAAATTCAATGGTTACATTTAATCCATCGACTATACTCGAAGTTTAATTTTCTTAAACTCTGTTAGACATCCAAATTTTCATATTTCACATCCAAACTGTGAGATTTCACATCGGATAACAAGTGCGCTAGCCAATCTAAAAAAAATAAAATAGCTGTGGAGCATTGCTCCACTATAAACATCAATGAGCATACTGGAGGGAGATTGTTTCCAAGACATGATTATCACCTTATTATTTTTAACAATATGACATGAATGAGTGCAATAACAACGTATACAATATGTGGTATTGCCACTATAACTGAATCACCCATTGTATACCATATCCTCAAAAACAAGAGTTACAAGTAGAAGACTAAAAAAGCCAACCCAAATCCCTGGAGAAAGGCATCAAGAAACCCTTACGGTTCACATGGCTCAGTCCACCACAACCTTGTGGTTCACATGGTTCAGTCCATCGCAACCTCCGGCGCCTTTTTCTCAAACTCCAACCACTTACTCTGCCTGCACCACCCCATCAAGAAATACGCCGCCACGCCCACCACCGTCACACCGGCGCTGATGGCACACACCATCTTAGTCGCCATTGTCATAACAAACACAAGGAATGCCGATGGCACCAAACACAATCCCACCAGCCCTGCCATCCCCATGGGTACCCTGTATGGCCTCATCACCTCTCCCTTCTTCCACCGCAGCCACAAGAATGATGCGAACTCGAGCAACATCCCGCAGCTATACAAGAAATTCGCAGAAGAAATGATATCTGTGAAGCTCATGAACGAGATTGCAAGGCTGCCGGCTGCAGAGACCACCACCCCAAAGGTCGGGGTGTTGAACCATGGCGACCTTCGAGCCACGAGTGCAGGCAAGAACCCGAGCTCCCCCATGCCAAGCAATTGAAAGGAGGCGCTGCTCAATTGTGCCTCGAAGAGCCCAATGGCTGAGAGAACTGCCCCGGCTTCGACCCAAAACTTGAGCCATCGGCCCACTATGCGCCCTGCTGCCTCGGCCAAGAACCCGTCGCCCCAATTCGATTCGCTGAGCTCGAGGCTCCCAGTAACTGCGAGAAGTGGGATTATGTAGCCAAGGCAGACCAGGATTCCTGCAGAGAACAGGGCTTTGGGAAAGGTCGTTTGGGGATTGTCCACTTCTCCAGCCATGGTGCTGGCGTTGTCCCAAAAATTGAGGTTCCAAAAAAGGGTGTTCAAGAACAAGGGCCAGTTCTTGTGTTCTGGGCTCGTGTCCATCCATCTGCGTGGCTTCAGTGACGGGATCGAAACGAGAGCCATGAACAGAAAGGGGATCAGGGCAATGATGCCAAGGCAGACAGCAGTCCAACCAACGATGGTTAGGCCCGTGTAATTAAGGAAAGAGAGCACAATCGTGAACAGACATACGGCAAGGGTTCTCGGCCAGCCTCCAGAGAGAGGAGGCACGACGAGCTTGAGGTAATCGACACAGAGGACAGGGTACGCAGCGTTGTTGATGACGCCACTGACCCATTTCCACCACCCCATCAGGAAGCCCCAAAAGGGGCCAAATGCCTCAGAAGCCCATATGACATAGCCACCATTGCCAGGATACGCAGTGGCGAGCTCGGCAGTGACAAGGGCCTCCGGAATGCTCCACACAAAGGGGAAGATCAGGAAGCCGAGGATCGCGAAGAGGGGTCCAGCAGCTTGGACTGCAGGCTCTTCGCCGAAAGGGCCACCAGAGACCTCGAAGAAGATGAGGAAGATAAGAGGAATAAGGGTTAATTTCTTGGAGTTCTTCTGATGTTGATCCTTCTCATGTGTGAGCATGGCCTCCTCGAGGCTGGAGGCCATGGAATTAGAGGACCGGACCATGGGAGGGGTTGGGGTTGGACTGGGTTTGGTTTTTTTAGGGCATTTATGGGTCGTAGGGTTGTTGGGGATAAGAATTGGATCTGCATTTGGGGGCTCCTCCGGCATGTCTGGAAGAGAGAGAGGAATCAAGTTGCTCAGACATTTTTAGAGGAATCAAGGCCTGGTTTTCCTTTCCTTTTTTAGAATTTCACGTCATCTTTTTCCATATTAGGAGATGTGCAAGGCACGGGCACAGGCATCCAGAGAGATATATATATCCTGGATGGGATGACTGAATCAGCCTAATCATATTATACATATGTGACCCCTCTTCCTAAAATCATGGATTTTTAATCTAAAATTTTAGGGATTAAGATGAACATGAAGATGAAAAATAAAATAGAATTTTTTATTTTTTTATTTTTTAAATATAATTTTTTTGAAACTTTTTCCGCTTTTGAGTTCTTTACAATGAGTTGAGGCTCTTGCACCCGCTGACTCATGTATGGACTTTTCCATGGGTCTTTTGAGTTGCCGCATGCGGTGGGTAGGTCGGTTAGGGCAAGAGTAATTGAGAGCAGTGTTCGATTGTATGATCTGGGCTCGGAACCTAGCCAGGGTCCGAGTAGCTTAACATAGGTCTCGGTAACTCCCCTTTATGGCCGGTCCTATAGTTTAAAAAAAATCTAAAAATTATATAGAAAAAATATGAAACATATATTTAAAGTATAATTAAACAAAATACATCTAGATAAGATTAAAAAAGTAGTGAAAATAGATTTTAAAAAATCAATATATACTTAGACGTATTTTAAAATAATCCATAAAAAGGAAAATATAAAAATAAATATTTATAGCCAAAATACTTCCCAATCTTTTCTAAAAGAGTAAAAATTATTAAAAAATTTTCTTACAAACAAATTTGTTTTTTATAATTATTTTGAATTTTTTTTAAGTTAGGTTGGCCAAACTATTGACCACCCTAACCGACTAAAACCGGCCACGCCCAGGAGCCAATTTTGATAACCGGCCTGCTTCCAATTCAACCATAGTTAACAAATCGCTGTTTAATCTGCAATTTTTTAAAAAATTCGGTGTTTTCATGGAAACAGTTTTAAATGATGACTTTTTGAAAAGGTTGCCAAAAAATAGCGTAGTTTTCATAAAAACATTTAAAACGCGCTTTTTTTCTAATACGATTTAAATCAGGCCAAAAATCGTATCTTTTTTTACCTATATGTTTTTTTTAGAAAGATAAATTATTTTTTTCATGTTTTGTGTATTACAATCATTGCTACTTTCATGCTTTTTAAAAAAAAATTTATTTAAAAAACAAAAACTTAAACAAATAGCCACAGTTACAGATTCAAGTTATGAATTTTTTTTTTCCCTTTTTTTAAAAAATGTAAACAAATAGATGTAGATTTCAGTTGTTATTTTGGAAACTCATTGTGCAAATGAAATACTGCTTACAACAAAAATCATTTTGTAAAGTAAATCATTGTGTAAAGAAAATCATATACATGCAAATTTTTGTGATTATTTGTGATAATTGTTTTTATGAAAATACAATAATGGCACAAAGTAGAGCTCAAAACATAGTCTTTTACTGATGAATGAGAAACAGAGAGCGTTACTAAATGACCAAATAATCAATATTTTACTTTTGATTATGTGAAAACAAAGATAAACATTATAGTGTAAACGGTAAAGTTATAGGAGCAAGCAATTGTACATATAGGATTAGTTTCTCAATCTTAATCCTTCAGCTCTGCTTGCTGTTTTTAAGAAAATGAAAAACTTTCTTCCTTTTCTCTCTCTAAAGATCAGTTGGGGCCTTTTCACAAATTAGTATAGTTAAAGATTTCTCTCAAACATCCCAAATAAGAGAGAAAAACTCTTTTCAAACTATCTGCATCCAATCTTCCTTTTCTCTCTCTAAAAATCAGTTAGAGCCTCTTCCATTAGGGTTTGTGAAGCCGATGACCTCTTCTTTCTTCCTTCCTCTCTCTCTATAAACCCTAATGGTTATGTGCCGAGCCCTATTTTCCTCTCTTCCTTCTTCCTTCTTCCTTCTTTTCTCTCTCTAAATCATAAACACAAAAATGTGAGACCCAAATTTCTATGAGCCTCTTTTCAATTAAAGAAAAACTTTAACCATAGTTATGGAGTGACTGCAATCACCATACCATAGTTAAACCATTGTAAAGAGAAAATAAAAATCATGTATTTTTTTTGTAATAAGTAGGTGTGATGTTTATGTAATTAATGAATACATTTTATAGTATATTTGTCACCATACCATAGTTAAAGTATTACATAATTAGACAGTATATACCAAAAAAAATGTACCATATAAATCTACCCATTAAATAATTTAAGAAACATCACACCTATTTATTACATGGCAAAAACAAATATACTATATAAATTTATTCATTAAATACTTTGGACAGCTAGATAGGAGGGCAAGTATATATGACGTATACGGCAAAGAAGTATAGAAAGTCTTCTCAAAACTTACAAGGAAGGTACGTTTTTAAAAGCCTAATGACCCCTTTGTAGTTAGTTTTGATATCCCTTTTAGTGCAAGCACGTACTCCTTCTCAGGGTCGAGAGTTTGATATACTCATCTTCAAGTTTGCCTCATGATTCGTATAATCAAGACTATAATTTTCTGGAGTAAATCTTCCTTGATCGAGATGTGAGAGTGATGAACCATCTCAACAACATCACCCTCATCAGTCATCGCCTCACTCTGATAGGTCTGATCAACAACTTATTTCCTTGACAGATGTTTCATCACTTTTTTTTTCTTCTCTTATTTCAAACTTAGATGCATATCCCATAGTGCAACATGATTTATCTAAAAGACCTTTAGCAGTTTCACTTATGCCACCACGTCGTTCCTCTCGCTCCACACAACCTCTTAGACATCGGTCAGACTACCAGATTTACTCTACAACCGTTTCTTCTCCTGACACCATCTCCAAGACCTTAAAAATAAAATACCCTATTGAAAGTGCATTCCTTTCAAAGGTAAAAAATGCATCAACTTGATGTGAAAAATGCATTCCTTCATAGTGATTTTAAAGAAGAGGTGTACATACAACAACCTAAAGGATTTGAAGATCCCTTACGACCACATCACGTCTGGAAATTAAAAAAAATGATTTATGAACTCAAACAAGCTCCTCAGGCATGGTTTGAGAATTCAGTTGTCTACTCCATAGTATTGGTTATCAAAGAAGCAAGATTGACTACTCTTTATTTCTTAAAAGATCATCCTCAAGTATTGTTATCCTTCTAATTTATGTGGATAACATCATTATTACTGGAAATGATATTAAATGCATTGAACATATTAAGAAAGAATTGAAACTGAACTTTGAAATGAAGGATCTTGGAGAACTAAAATATATTTTGGGGATTGTAATTCATCGGAACTAAAAAGACATTGTTTTCACCCAACATAAGTATATTCTTGACTTACTCTCTAAAACAAAGATTTGGGATGCAAACCTATTTCTACCCAGGCTGAAGTAAATAGGAAGTTAAGGATTGAAGAAGGGGAATTATTACCTAATCCTTTCTTGTACAGAAGTGTAGTTGGTGGTCTTCAATATCTTACATTTACACGTCTTGACATTGCTTATGCAGTGAATACAGTATGTTAGATCATGTAGACTCCCTGACAACTTCATTAGAAAGCCACAAAAAAGATTTTGAGGTATTTAAAAGGTTCTATACATGATGGCTTATTTTATACTTTGTCCAGTCCACCTGACCTCAAAGCATGTTCTGATACCATGTAAAACTTATGAAACCCTAGAGAGAGAAAGTGAAGAGAAAACCACGAATCATTCATTCCACTCAACATTTAGTTTTACATATTAATATATATATATATGTATAGTAGATAAAAATACCCTTGAGGGTACAAAATGAACAAATACCCTTAACAGTTCTCACATAGAGATGAAGGGCACTCCTCTCTTTCCTGGAGAGAAAAATCCTGGAGTGAAACCTAGGGAAGGAAAAAGGTTAACATGGGACTCACAAGAGAAAGATTGTTGTCAAGTATTTGTAGGTGGCATATAATCACATCTGTGATGATGATGTGTGTCATCTCATCTCCCATGTGTTTCTAGTAGCGATTTTAAAAATTTCGGGTTGACATGAAATCACCGGGTCTGATCTAGGAATCGGTCAAGCTGTGTCGATTCTATCAGTAAATAGGAAATTGTCTGGGTCTACAAGAGAACCGGTTACTTGTTATAGTAGAACGACATTTTGATGTAGTAAAAACGTCGTTTTGCTATTGTAAAAATGATGATTCACCGATCTAGACGGTTTTTTTGTTAGTTCACTATTTTTGCATATGTTTTTTTTTCCAGTTGACTATTTTTTCCATACAGTAAAATGACGATCCAGACCACCGATTCATACCGGTTCTTGCAATGCCCGATCCTGGTCACTTATTCGAATTTTAAAGAGCCCCTCTCTTGCAAGATTTGTCATCTTGAAAGGATTTTTGTACAATTCACAAGTCTCAAATATTCACAAGCCTAGCCGAGTTAGTATGCCACCTCTAGTAATAGTCACTCGATACTATGGATTGCATTGAAGGGTTGCCTTTGACAGGATCCTCATGATGAGCACCAGGCCTTCGTAATACTGCAGAGTGTATTGATACCTCTGGGTCTCACATAAACCATGTCAAGACGATGAAATGATGGTGCAATTCCTAGCTCCGTCTGTTCCAGCCCGAAGTGGTGATGCCGCAGTGGTGAGAGACTCACGGCATATCTTTGCAACAACTGCTGTCGATTTTATTTTCAGGGTCATAGAGGAAGCCTCTTCTTTTTTTAAATTCTCGATGTCGGCTTCCCCTATGCTGACTACATCCTTTAGAAGGTCAGGAGAATAGCCCTCCATATTACACCCGTTGCGTGTAGGTCACCGAGCCATCACACATTGTTTGATTTGCAGGAAGCATGGACATTCTAGTCCTGGTTCTAGACTCAAGACACACAGGTGCTTCTACATTGTTGAAAGTTGACCCGATCTTTATGGATGGTTACAGCTAAAAAACAGAGTCGTCTATCTTTGTGGAGTCTCTCCCGGTTAGTTCACCGTGTTGAGTTACTTTTATGGGATTATGATATTGTGTATCATTGTGTATATAAATATGTTGTAGCCCATGTAATCGAGATAAAAAAAGCATAATAGTGAATTTCTTCTTCCATGGATGTAGGCATCTTGCTGAATCACGTATATGCTCGCTACTCGTTCATTTGATTTATTTTTTCTCCGTGGTATCAGAGCAGATCGATTTCAGAGCTACTAACGGTTGTTGTTTGGGTCCATGTTGATCTAATCTCTATAAAATTTGAGAGTGACTCGTTCTAGCCTCTACCATTATTGAACCAGTAAGTTTTTTTACCATTGTTGTGTCTCTCTTTACACAGAATATTTTTCACGATACTGCAAACTTGTGCAAAAATCAGTGGATCTTCTTGATTCTAAAAAAAAAAAAACTAGTCATCCTTATCTGAAGTTTACATCATGTTTTTTTGCATCATCTTTGGTGTGCAAAACGTGTGGAGCAAAAGTTTTTCTCATCTTATGGGCAAAATTGGTGGGCAAATTTATGCTCGAGAGCTTGTGGTGCGCATGCATCTTTATCTCTCGTAAAAAAAAAAAAAAAACTAGTCATCCTTATCTAAAGTTAACATCATTCTTTTTACACCATCTTTGGTGTGCAAAACGTGTGAAGCAAAATTTGTTCTCATCTTGTGACCAAAATTGGTAGGCAAATTTATGCTCGGGCAGAACTTGTGGTGCACATGCATCTTCATATCTTGCCAAGAGATTTTGTTTTTAAAAACAGTGCAAAATTTCTTAATAGAAATTTTTGTGGGAAAATAGTGTTGGAAACATAGCACTTCTCGAATATATGTGCTCTGATTTTTTCTTAGAGTTTTATTCGGGCGTGCAGCTCATTGGTTGTTGATTCTTGGTGTTTTGGTGATCATTGGCAGTTAAGTTTTTTTTTTAATATTGTGTTCTAAGATGGGAGATAAAGAAAAAATAGTTCTTCGTGAAAAGGGGTATAGTACTAATGACAAACTCACTGGTAGTCTATTGATGGAAGCAACTACTTAACTTGGTCTAAGGCTGCTCTTATCTCCTTATATGGGAGATCTAAGCAAGGTTATGTTGAAGGAAAGAAGAAAGTTCCATTTAAAGATGATTTGGCCTATGAGGATGGGATATCCGAAGACAGAAAAGATATGTCTTGGATACCCAATTCCATCGAGCCCAATATAGCTGAAATCTTCACTGATGCTGAGAATATTGAAGATAAATGGAGATCCATAAAAGAAATATATGAGAAACAAGATAATTTATTCAGTGTTTTGAATTAAAACAAGAAATATCTCGCATTAAGCAAGAAGAGAAAACTATTACAGAGTATCTTGCTTCATTCAAAAAACTTTGCTCACCTGCTATAATCGACCTAAAAGAAATTCAACAAAGGATTGAGCAAGATAAAATTGTCTTATTTTTAGCTGGGTTGATACCATATTATGAGAATATCATAAGTCAAATATTGATGTCTAAAGAACTTTCTTCATTTATGAATGTTTGTGCATCAATCCGTTAAGAAGAAACTACAAGGAAAGTCATGACTTCACAAAATAAAGAGACTCTTGAAATTCTGAAAGAACTGCCCTTACTGCCAACAATTCCGCATTCTCCAAACGTATCAGTAATTCGGGTAGAGGGTTTGCTCTCCGTGGAAGGGGCAAAGGACGTGGCAGTGGGAGTAGATTCTCTACAAGGTGTGATCATTGTGGAAATACTGATCATACCAAGGATAGGTGTTGGGGTTTACATCCTCATCTTAGGCTGGCACGAGACAAAGGTTCCTCTGCTCAAGCAAGTCCATCCGCTCAAGCTGCGCCTTTCCACTCTCAATTTAGCTAGGAATAGTTAGCACAACTTTTTCAACAATTGGTAAAGAATGGCTTTACTTCCACACAGGAAACACCCTCGGGTAATAAATCTTCTTAAGAAACAAGTAATGTTTTTGCTAACTCTTGTGCCTTGTTGCCTCGAAAAACATCCACATGGATTATTGACTCGTGGGCTAGTGGTCATATGACAGGGAGTTTGGAATGTCTTTCCAACTTCAAAGAATCACGAATAGCCAACCTATGTCGATTGACAATATGGTGAAGTTTCTTATACGGGGGATTGAAAAAGCCAACTTTCTTTCCGATAACTATCATGATGTTTTTTATTTACCATCCTTTCCTTCAAACTTGCTTTTGGTTAATTAAATTACCAATGATTTGGATTGTATCGTCATATTCTCTCCTCAATCTGTGATATTTCAGGAAAGGGCCACGGGAAATACGATTGGTGCTGGGCATACTTCACATAGCTTATATTTAATTGATTTGCCGAATAAGGCTTTAACAGTTAGACATAATTTTAATGATGATAATTTATGGCACTCTAGGATTGGCCATCCTTCAGACAATGTTTTAAAGATTCTATTTCCAAGACTTTATTCAGATTCAAGTTCATGTGATGTGTGCAAATTTTCAAAACAAGTTGGATGACCTTTTCAAAGTTCTACAAATTTTTCTAATGAACCCTTCCATTTGATACATTTTGATGTTTGGGGACCTGCCCCGATAACTTCTTATAATGGGTTTAAGTATTTTGTCTCATTTATCGAGGATAAATCTAGGACCACTTGGATATATTTATTGACTGGAGGTGACCAGATCCATCATGTTCCAAATAAATATACCAAAAGTTTATTGGTCTGAAGCTATTCTTACAGCCTGATATCTGATTAACCAAACCCCAAGTAGAATTCTAAAAGAAAAGTCACCATTGCAAATTCTAAAAGGAAGATGTATTGATATTTCTCACTTGAAAGTTTTTGGGTGCACCTGTTATGTTCATGAACAAAATAGAGACAAACTTGAAAAACGAGCCACTAAATGTATCTTTCTTGGGCACTCTTCTACTAAAAAGGGGTACAAATGCTATGATTCGAAGAAAAGAAATTATGTGTCAAGGGATGTTGGTTTTACTGAACAGAGCCTTATTTTCACAGTAATTCTGCCTGTTGTTAATACTGATGTTTTCAAGCAAAAAATTATTAGTAAAACTCCCCAAAATGGTAGTGCTGAAGAAAATTGTAAAAATCATAAAGTTGAAGACAGACCTAAAGTGATTCATGAAGAACCCGTGGCCTAATCTCCTGAACTCATGATTCCTCTACGACGATCCACTCGTGTTACTCATCTTCCATCTAATCTTAATTATTTTTTCACTTATCATGTTGTTTCTCATCCTATTCATGTGTCTCCAAATTATGTTGTTTTTATAAGTGCCATCACTAACAGTCCAGAATCTAGTTATTTTTTTGAGGCCCAATCCCGACCTGTGTAGATGAAAGCCATGGAGGAGGAACTTAGAGCTCTTAACAAAAACCATACATGAGAGATTGTCAAACTACCTATAGGTAAAAGAACTGCTGACTGCAAATGGATTTTCAAAACTAAATTTAAAAGTGATGGAACTGGTGAAAGATATAGGGCCAGACTTGTAGCCAAGGGATTTACACAACTTATGGTCTTGATTATAAAGTGACATTTGCTCCAGTTGCAAAAATGAACACGGTTCGTGTCCTATTATCTGTGGCAACTAATCTTGGATTTCAATTGTCTCAAATGGATATGAAAAATGTGTTTCTCCATGGAGATCTTGAAGAAAAGGTTTACATGAGTTTGCCTCCAAGGCATCCAACGGAACTAGAAAATGGAATAGTGTGTAAATTAAAAAATGTCTTATACGGATTGAAACATTCCCCAAGGGCATGGTATGCAAAATTGAGCTATGCTCTCACTCGTGGGTTTTAAAAAAAGTAGTGATGATTCCTCTATGTTTGTAAAGAAAACAAGGAAGAACTATCGTTGTTCTCATTTATGTTGATGACATTGTCATCACAGGAAATGACCAAGTAGGAATTTCAAAATTACAGGCACATCTTCATAATAAATTTGACATTAAGGATCTTGGCCAATTAAAGTATTTTTTTGGAATAGAAGTGGCTTACTCAAAAAAAGGGCTTTTCATGTCTCAAAGAAAATATGTTCTCGGTTAAAGAAACTGAAAAATTAAGGGTCAAATCTAGTCGTTCGCCGATAGATAACAGTCATAAATTAAATTCTTTTATGGGGAACCCGTCAAGATGTTGGTCAATATCAAAGGCTTGTCAGGAAACTTATTTACCTAACCATAACAAGGCCCGATATTATGTATGCGGTAAGTCTTGTCAGCCAATATATGCAAACCCCACAAACTTGTCATATGGAAGCGGTTGAAAGGATTTTGAAGTATCTCAAGGCTTCACCTAAAAGAAGAAAATGGATGAAACCAAATGGAAACGTTGATATTGAGGGATACTCTAATGCAGATTGGGCAGGTAATCCTTCAGATAGAAGGTCTACCATAGGATATAGTACTACTGTTGGAGGTAATCTTGTCACATAGAAAAGCAAAAAACAGAATGTTATGGCATGATCAAGTGTTGAGGCAGAATATAGGGGCATGGTATCAACAACAAGAAAATTAATTTGTTTTAAACATTTTCTTCAAGATATGGGGTTGAAACTCAGCTTCCAATAAAAATGTGTTGCGACAATCAGGCCGTCATTCATATTGCCTCAAGTCCTGTCTACCATGAACGAACCAAACACACAGAGGTTGATTGTCATTTTGTCGGAGAAAAGGTTCAAGTAAATATCATTTGTACATCATTCATTAGAAATCATGATCAACTTGTAGACATATTTACCAAAGCTCTTGCAAAAAAACAGTTCTGTCAAATTTTGAGCATGTTGGGCTCAATAGACATTTTCACACCAACTTGAGGGGGAGTGTTGAAAGTTGCCCCTATCTTTATGGATGGTTATAGCTAAAAAACAGAATCATCTATCATTGTGGAGTCTTTCTCGATTAGTTCACCACGTTGAGCTACTTTTATGGGATTATGATATGGTGTATCATTGTGTATATAAATATAGTGCAGCCCATGTAATCGAGATAAGAAAAACTGAATAGTGACTATCTTCTTCCGTGGATGTAGGCATCTTGCCGAACCACGTATATGCTTGCTACTCGTTCATTTGGTTTATTTTTTCTTCACAGACCTATACCTATATCACTTCTTGTGGCTGAAACCAGTGTTCGCAAAATCAAACCGGAACGGTTAACCGGTCATGAGGCTGGGAGCGGTTCGAACCGGAACCGGACTAACCGGTCAAGTAGATTTTTTTTAAAAAAAAATGTTCAAAACCCCACCCCAAAAAATAGAAAAACTTAGATTAAGTATACACTATCATTTTACATACATTTATCTTATAAACAAAAATTGAAACAACTTTTTATATAATTTAATATTTGAGTATTATGGAGATATGCGAGATAATTTATAATTTCACATAAATTCAATTGATGAAGTTACAAAGTCCAACTAACAATGGATGATGCAACAATATATGCTTCTATATTGTTTTAATGTTGATGTTGAAAAATGTTGTTTTAATATTGAAAAACTCTTTAATATGGTTTAGAATTGGATTTCAGAGCGTATCTTTTTGTAGCATGATGTTCCCAATTTTTCGAAGGGTTGTGAGTCAAGGTAGTAAGAGAGAGCACGTCATTCACTCAGTAACTTGGTTATCAAATCCAAGGTGTGGGTCAAGGTGTTAAGTGTTGCTTCAAATGGCGAAATCACATATTTTAAAAAAATATGGCCAAGTCGATTTTCAAATGGCCAAATCGATTTTAAAATGGCCAAACCTCATTTACTCAATAACCTTTTGAGTTAGGTTTTAACATGAAAAAAACTATATATATATATAGAAGATGGCAACTTTAAAATGTAGAATTAAGATGCACATTAATAATATAAAAAAAAAGGTTAAATTTTTATCCATTTCGGCATATGAAAACATGAGAGAAGAGTCAAACACTTTTAGTTTCTACCTCTTTTCTTCATAGAGGCTAATAAACAGATTTAAGGAGTATGAAGTTGCAAAAAATGATAGATAGCTTGTAACAAATAAAAAGCAAATTAGAATAAAATGCCACAACTAAACAAGAAGTTGAGAACTAAGACAACAGTAACATGCACAAAAATTAACCTTAAAAAGAAATAAATTTTTTTCTCATATTCATAAAAAAAAAATATATTTTTATAAAAAAATATATATAACATTAAAACCAATCCAACAAGCTCACCAAAAATATATAACATTAAAAAGAACGAAATAATTTTTTCTCATATTCATAAAAAAAAAACATAGTTTTGTAAAAAACATAAATAACATAAAAAGCGATCCAAAAAGCTCACCAAAAATATATAAAATTAAAAAAAAAGAATATATTCTTTTTTTCTCATATTCATCACAAATAACACTTTTTTATAAAAACAAAACTTAATTTTATTAAAAAACAGATTTTTTTTTAAGAACCCTAAAATCGAGCCCAAGAACATAGAAACTTTAGAGTCAAAATCAACCCCAAATCTTTCATTTTTTGAACAAATTGACATAGGGATATGATAGATACTTTAATTAAGATTCAAATGCCCCAAATTTCATAAAGGTTCATTCACTATTGAGATCTTTGTTCAAGAAATTGTGGATTTTTCACTTCAGGAAAATTTCAGGAAAAAATCGCAGCAAAAAGAAAATCAATATAAAAACATTTAATTAATAGTAAATCAAAAGTTTATTTGATACATGAGGCTTCATGATCAAACTTCAGCGAAAAATTCAATAAAAATCGATCAATTGATCAATCAAAGATTAATTTGTTTGGATAAAAAATAGTTCTTCGAGCAGTAGTACTTCGGGCCCAAAAAGACCTCAAATCTTCATCGTTTTGGAAAATTTGAAATATGTGAACGTTGAATCCTTCAACAATGAATCAAAGCCCTCCATTTTATAAAAATCTATGAGGTATTGAAGCTGCATTTGATAGAATGGTGAAAATTTCTAATTTTCAAAAATCCCCATTTCAATCCTCCAAGAACTCTTTGTTTTTGGAATTTTGATTCAATAATTGTCGATTTATAGAAACTTTCTAGTATATAACATCAATAGTTGACCGAAAAAAACAAAAAATATACAAAAAAAGGCTGCAAAATCTTGTTCTGTAAAAAATAACGGGCATATGTCAAATAACGACCGTTATTTGATGCGTTGAAAATACCGTTATATCTGGTGTTAAAATGGTAAACCGGATCGGTTAGAAAAACCGGCCGGTTTATACTAAAAACCGCCAGTTCGACCTCAAACCGGCTAGTTTTGGTACCGATTTTGTTTGAAAAGTGTTGTCTTATGAGGTATGCCGTAAAACCGGCCCTAACTGGACTCGCCACCCCACCGGTAGCAATCTAACCGGCCAGTTTTGCGAACACTGACTGAAACAATCTTGTAATGATGGAAAGGAAATCAAATTTAAAGCACCAGTAGAGAAATAGGTTTGTTACATAAAGAAATGCTATACATCTACCGATATAGTGAACCTCTTCCGTAATGAGTATAACTGAAGTCCATTGTAGAAGGCTGAAAAACTTTCAAACTCAACTCATTATCCTTCGCCTGAACACATGTGTGATATTAAAAAATTCTTAAATGAGAACAATCAATAGGTTTACGGGTCCTTAATGGTTTTGGTGTTCTGCACCTAGTTGCTATTGATGACAATGGCGGTAACAAGTTGTATTGACTGCCTCTACCAAAAACCTCTTCGTCAAACTAATACTACTAAAGTGTTGTCTTTTTTCTTTTGAAGTGTTATGTTTATGTACGCAATAACTCCATTTGTTTGTTGCGTCATCAAAATGTAGTTTCAAACTTTTTTTTTTTAACCTTTATAGGAAGTTCACAAAGTCTTTGGAAGTGAGCCCACAATTATTGGTCCTCAAGTACTTCACCTTCTTTGTATTTTATTTTTTGAACTTTGTTTTTGAGTGCTTAAATGTGCTAAACATGTATGTTTTCATTTTTAAGGTATAAATTCAAATCTATTTTAATAAATTATCTATGAAGTAAATAACATAAAGAGATCCTCTTTTTGAAATAGCGGATGGAAGGCCACATACATTTGAATGGACATAGTGAATGATATCCTTTGTGGTATACACCAAAGTAGTGAACATAACCCCCATTGTTTCCCGTAAAAATAACGCTCATAGAAATCCAACTTGCAATTTTTCGTGTGATTGATCAATTGATATTTGACCAGTTTTGCCATAGCCCCTTGCACATATACCACATTTGAGTCAAGTCGGATTCACCACCATCAAATGTCGAAGTAGTTGCTCCTTTTGTGATGATGCTCCAAGGCCTCGCATACAAATTTCGTCCGAACATATTGCCTTTCTTAACAACAAGTGCTTCTTTTAAACTTTGAGGATTTCATGTTCTCCAATAATTTTGTAGCCATTCAAGTCTAAGGTATCAATAGAGATAATATTAATTTTTAGAACCAGAATGCGGTTCACATTAATCAAGATTCTAAAGACTCCTATAGTTTATCCTTATACCAACAATGTTACTTGCCATCATCATTCTCCATCATCTATCAGGTGAACCAATCCTGATGAGGGCACATAAATAGAAAAACCCCAAATCAAGATCCATAAGACTTATATAGTCCTTATTCCATGGTATTTTCATGAGATTTATGTTTCTTATTCTTAAGCAAGCTCCCGAGAGGGCTTAGTTGATCCATGATTAATATTTTATTTATTTTTTTCTTTTTCGTTTGTTTCGAGAAACATATCGGTTAATTCTGATTCTTTCTTTTCTATCGATTATTTTCTGATAGAATCTTTTCCACTATTTGAGCCTCCATTAAAAATATTGACCACACCAAAGGCTCTATTTTTCTTCTAATTAAGCTGTGGATAGCCCCTCTTTACATATCCCTTTTTCTTACAAAAACAACATCGATATGACCCTTTCTTGATTTGGATTTAAATCTCGATGAATAGACCAGCATTGACTTTCATGTCCCCATGCTTTTCTCTTTAGTGAACTCCCTCAAGCCACGAAACCTTCCTCATGCTGTTGAGCATTATCTTAGCTTTTCATCAAATCATATGAGACGGGGTTGTTGTTACATTATATGTGTACATGGTTTCTTTTGCGTAAAGTTACAGTGTGACAAGATGTTCATACGATTGAAGGAGGGAGGATAATGTGAGCATAACCTTGTCCTCATCTTCGGTCTTAACATCAATACTCAGCTACCTAAAAAGAATTTGTTTTAGTTTCAGATGCATTAGGATATTCATACCCTCATTCATCGGCAAGGTGTACAGCCGTTGCTTCAAATACATATGATAATGAGGGACTTTGCCATATACATGCTCTTAACCTTAAAAAAAAAAGCTTTGCTATAGGATCCTCATTAATGACATTTCATTGTACCTCATTTGATAGGAAAAAACAAGATAGTGATCAATAGCACTCTGAATTAGGTCTTCCTAGTCCTCATCTAACAAGGACTTTTTATGTTTTTCCTTTCAATGCTTTATTCAAACCCTCATGCCCAAGCAAGTCTTGAATGTTGACTCCTAGATTTCGAATCTGTTTGTGTCATCCAATTTCTACACCTTTAACTTTATATTTGAAACTTTTAATACCATTATGACAACCTTAAACCAAGATTTGATACCACTTGTTGTGCACAAAATCTCTAAAACTTGACACCTTGATTTTTGGCCAAAAATAATACCACAAGCAAGCAAATAGATAAGAAAATGCAAGTATAGATTATTGAAGTAAATTTGTCTTAGATGTGACTGCATCTATGAATGAATATGAGTGATGTTTTCCTACAAAAGCAAAAGTATAACACTTACATCCGGTGACAAGAGAATGCACACCTTCTTAACATGTCATAAAGTCTTTCACCTTCACATGGACTTTTATTCACCTTTATAAAGTCCCTCTCCTTATTGCACAATTTCCAAAGTTTCTCCGTACCCCTATAAATAAAGCTCTTTAACTTGATCTCTAAAAGACCTCGCTGCGATACATTTATACAAAACTTCTACCCCCGGCACACACAATGGAGCCGTGGAACAAGAAAGAGGCTCTCAGCTCCTAGTAACTAAGTCAAAGTAGTGCTATTCTGTCCTGCGCCCGTTGTGCGAAGGGGATTCAGAGCTTCTTTCTCTCCAGTGATTCGCCTCCCTGTTCTACTTCCGGGCAGGAGGAAAAGGGGTTTCGAATCAATGTTACAATCTTTTTGTATGTCGATTTAGCAAACCAATGGCTCAAGCGACTCAGCCATACCTTCACATGGACTTCTATTCACCTTTATAAAGTCGATCTCCTTATTGGACACTTTCCAAGGTTTCTCCATACCCCTATAAATAAAGGTCCTTAGCTTGATCTTTAGCATGATCTCTAAAAGACCTCATGTAAGTTGATCCCTAAGCAACCCAACATAATGTTGTTTGGAATCCAAAACTACCCTTTTAGGATATAAAGCAACCTTCAAGAGCATGATCATGTTGATCTTGGTAGAATCGTGAAATTGGATGTCTTGAACTTGGACTTAGAGGTATGTCCATCTATAAAATAACTAGAGCTCCACCCACAAGCTTCTTCTGAATAAGTCAAAGAAGCATAATCGATTTTCAAGAAAATTGAAAAAATTCATTATATTAATAGACAGATTTGTTTTAGGCGAGTATAGTACAACTTTTTTATAAATTTTATTCATATTAATACGGCGAATTTAAGCCATATATGTTTAGATGGCTCCGTTGTTAGTCCTACACCTTGCCAGGAGACAGCTTTATATCAGGCGGGGTAACCTATACTCCATTAGCTATTTAATTGTAAAAGCTTCTTGCTATCATGTTCTGTCGTCATTTCTTTTAAAAAAATTGATTGAGCTAGACTCAAGTGAGTTATGCGGATTTGCCCGAGTAACTCTCGGGCAAGGCCTGAGTACTTCGGTCGAGTCGATTTTATAAACACTAGTTTTCAACTCTAAATCTCTCAATGCATCTTATCGTCCGTATGGCTGCATTATTGTTGCAGGATAAATTTCTGAATGGGATTGATATCTGCATCAGAAGCATTAAAATTTGTGAGATCTGTTGTTTTGGTAGGGCTTTAGAGCTTCTTCCTTGATCCCTCGATTGTATATGCACCTTTTCTTTGATATTTTATTTTATGGCCCATTTTTCTCTTCTTGCATCTTTCTTCCTGGTGATTCCTTGCAGTGCAAACGATTCATTTCAGTAATCTCCTGGTTAAATTAATTAAACTTCTATATATATAAGGCAACAAATGATTACTTGTACTTAACACTATGCGTAAGCTAACCCACATATTCAAACCTCACCCCAAATTCCCAGCTACTTATATCTTTATATTTGCCTTAATTTCTCTTTTACTCTTTATAATGATGCTTTTGGTTTAGAGAAAAAGAACGATTTTTTATTGAGTTACTTTTTTTCTAATTCTACCTATTATTTTGGTATACATATTTGTTTTGGGAAAATATTTTTATGCGGGAAAACATTGCTAGTGGGTTTTAATACAGTTTTTTAAGAGAAAAATATTGGCGAAACTTTTTTTATAGAATATTTTGTTAAGTGAAGATTCTTAATTGAATCTGACTTTTAATGTACTTTTCTGAAACCCACATTCTCAATGGAGAGGACGGAAGTTCAATAAAGTTAGTGAAGACGCAGTTTTAGTACACCAAGTGGTATGAGGTATGCCCTTTGAAGCTCTAGTTTCCTGAGCGAAAATTGTGATATAGCTACAGGGAGACAAATTAATTTGGAATCTGACTTTGAATACCAATTGAGTAAATTTTGTGTTGGAATAACAATACACGCAACTTTTGTCCAGGCTCTATGATTCATGTCTTGCTCTCTCTAGGGGAGACAAGATGATCTGGGAACTGGAGTCCTCTATGGTTTTTTCAATTAAGTCACTTATAATTTCTTGTTAGTGGATAGAGATATTCCGACCATTCACTCTCCTG
The DNA here is from genome assembly GCF_054954075.1 of Amborella trichopoda. Taxonomy (NCBI): domain Eukaryota; kingdom Viridiplantae; phylum Streptophyta; class Magnoliopsida; order Amborellales; family Amborellaceae; genus Amborella; species Amborella trichopoda. Next base: position 11,555,573 of record NC_142338.1, on the reverse strand, counting down.
TAAAGTATGGAAGTGCAAGGCCCCTCTCAGAGTGAGATTGTTCCTGTGGCTTTTGCGTTGGGGACACATCTTAGCCATTGACCAACTTCACTCGAGAAGAGTTCATATTATTAATGTTTGCATCCTTTGTAAGCAGGATGCTAAGGCTGCTGATCATATTTTCCTTACTTGTCCCTTTGCTCAGCATATTTGGAAATGGCTTTTGTATAAACGCAAATGGCCTTGGGTGATGTCGTGCCATATTACAAGCATCTTGCAACATGGCTTGTCCCCCCACGCCACCACCCCCCCCCCCCCCCCCCCCCCCCCCACCACCCCGCCGTCCCCTCTCCCCCCCCAGCCCCACCGCCGTCCCCTCCCCCCTTTTCTTTTGCTGGGTCTGGACTTATGGCATTTATGTGTGGCGGTAGTCATTTGGACTCTCTGAAATGAGAGGAATGCTAGATGTTTCGAAGGAAAAAGGAGAAATATGGAGACCCTTTTATCCTTCATCTTAAAGATGATTTTTTATTGGGCCCATGCACAGCTTGCCTTCAGACACATTTAAAAGGCGTATTTTTATTCTAACCTTTATATGCTCTTCACCCTGAAAGGAGAAAGTTCCTGAAGGATGGTCGTTGGTTCCCACCACCATTTGTTTGGATCAAGCTTAACGTTAATGGCAGTTTGAAGGAAGATGGTCAGGTAGCCAGCTTTGGGGGCCTGCTTAGGGATAATTTGGGTGGTACAGTTTGGCCCTACCATGGTGATTTACAGCCATGTACTGCCAATGAAACGGAGGTTTGGGACCTCTTTCATGGGGTCAACAGGTTGGACGACTCTTACCCTCGGGTGGTCATTGAAGGAGGTTCTCATAATGTTATCAAGTGGTGTAGACAACCTTTTTCTACCTATTGGCAGTAGGTTCATATCATGGACCGAATAGAATTTTGCCTTCGTGGGAGGAAGCTTCAATTTGTTCATGTTCATAGGGAGAGAAACGCAAGCGCGGATGCTTTGGCTAGGGGCAATGCAGTGTGACCTTCCTCGGACTTCTCATTTTGCTTTTCCCCCTTTCTTGTTGTTCCTTTCTTCCGTACCTTTTTTTTTTTTTTTATATAGAAATTTTTCATTTCATCAATGAAAGTCGTCAGTTAATTGTCCCAAAAAAAAACAAAAGAAGTTTTTTAAAAAAAATTTATTTGACAAAAGATAAAATATGCACTTATATTAGTTCTATAAAAGAAAAACATGGTTTTTTTGAAGATCTGTTGAAAACTCAAAATTTTTAATGTATTGCAACTTTTTCTTCTCTTTTTGAATTCTCTCTTTTAGAGTGTTCCTCTTTTTGAAGTCTCTCTGTTCGGTTCTTGTCCCCTCTCTCTGTCTCTCTATCATTATCTTTTTGGACTTTTCCACAGTAATGGAAAATCTTGTTAGCTGTACTTTTTCAGGAGAGATTTATGTGGGTTTAGTGCTTTGGGATGGGCTTCTCGTTTTCTTTCCTATTAGTCTTCATTCTTCGATGGAGAGATTAAGAACATGACGTTTTCTTTCAAGACGAAGAAACTATTTCTCAAAAAAAAAAAAAAAAAAAAAAAAAAAAATAAAAATACAGCCAATCTACCTCAAACCACAAAACAATTTAAATAAAGTTTATGAAAATCCAACAAATGACCATTGGCGTTTTGAAAATTAATTTGAATATTTATTTGATTTGTAGCCAAACGAGACGTCATCTTTGTGCATATTACTATTTTCTTGACAATATTTGCAAGTGAACTTGTTTTATATGCGACGGGGCCTCTTAATAAATCTATTTTTTAGATGGATTTTAAGACTTAATTTTTAAGGACATGTAATCTCTAACATGGAGATCATGAATATGAAAAACTAAATAAATTTTAAAAACTAGAAATAATAATTCTAGTAAGAAAACATTTGGACCGTTAGTTTCTATTGTTTTTAGATGGAACACCTACTTGCATCTATCTTTAAGATTGATACTTTACACTTTCTGGATTGCATATGTAGAAATGCGGTCGGTCCAACCCGTATGAAACAATTTTCGTTTGCATGTACCTTACTTTCTTTTCATAGATAAAGTACTTACCCAATAAGATGTTAGCTTTGGGAATGCTTATTTTATCTTTAAGGATTGTATACAATGAGACCATTACCTTTAATACAATATGGTCACATTTACTTACAACCATCCAATGTGAAATTTGACAGCTTGGATGTGTCACAAAGTTCGAGAAAATTTCTTTTGAAGTTTGAGCTTGGTCAATAGAATAATTACAAGCACCGAATTTCACATCCAATGGTCAACAATAATGTAATCACATTGTACCAAAAGCAAATTGTCTCATTCTATAGTTTCTCTGATCTTTATAGTTTGGTTTCTTTTTTGTTTTTTGGGAAATTCTCTTTAAAGTTCAGTCACTTACCTTCAAATGTATGGCGATCAAGAATCCGGCTTAGGCTTGATTGGTTAGCAGTTGATGTCAAGCAAAGCCATGTTTTAAGTTTGATTCCCACCACTGAACTACCAAAAAAAATAAAAAAATAAAAAAATAAAAAAATAAAATAGGAGCTGAACAATTACGTAACACTAAACTATTCATGAAAGGTACCCAATAGACAGATACCAAGAGCATGCCCAAAATGCCTACAATAGTGACCAGGACATCATAGTCATGCATATTTTAAGCAAACATGGATGCTTTATGTTGTTCAATTACTCTCCATGACTTATTTTCAAAAGGAAATTTGGAATTATATCAAAGTGAGAAATGAGTGACCTAATTTCAACTTTCCATAAGAGTGAAACCTACAGGCATAGCCCCGAGTCACAGTCCACTATCCAACATTGGTATGTCAGGTAGCTTAAACATATCTTTTCTTAGGGAAAGTGTTGTGTGACACACATACCACACCAATAGTGTCATGTGTCATCCACGCTGTCCACATATTTCATTTTGTGTTTGTCATTATGTGAAAAGGCTTTGGTATATAATAAGCTGTTGCCTTTTTTTGTACAAAAAGGTTAGAAATTCTCTAAGCCGTCAGATGAGAAATTAGATGGTTGGGGTGTGTTATTTCTTTTCACAAAATCAATGAAAAACTTTTTTTGGACTCGAATGCAGGCAATGCAACACCCTGTGGCCCACAATTTTAAATCTTACCGTTGTGGTAGGGGTGTGATGTGAGATTTTTGCAATTAAAGATCAAATATTATTGTGTACTTTCCCATATGAATATAATGATACATGTATCATACCACTAAAACCATTGTCATATCAAATGTTTAAGGAGTTAGGCATATAAGGTTGCAACTTTATGTGTTTGAATTAAGGTGTGCCTCAAAAATCCCACAGAAGAGTGTTACAGTGTTGGAGAATCCTCCAATTGGTCATCACGATTTTGAAATATACGGATATGAAATAAAAAAAAAAAAAATTTCAAATCCAAAAAATAATACATCTTGTAACAAGTTATCTGGACCGTTTATTTTCAAAATGTTCAAATATTCATTGATCTATACCAATCTTGAAATTTTAAATTTTTTAACTAAGGATGACACTAGAATGATATCTTTAATCAAATTTTAGAGATTCTACAGACAACCTTATTCTAACCTTACCCAATGTTGAGAGGAGTTATTCTACATAAATTTGCTTCACCTGCTGAAAGCAGATGAATGGCCCATCTCCCCGGTACATTGTTTGGTACGGAAGGCTGAGATGATACGCTTGGATATGTATCGTACACATGTCATACTATAGTATCTATTTTCATTTATCAAGCGCACTTTACAAATGAGAAATAGATTTTTAGGTCATTGTAAACGTTTATGGAATTAAACGACATTTTCTGACAGGTGAGGTTTTGTATGGTGTTGTCAAAGATCCCTAATTTCAACTTTCTCAGCAACTTTTCCCAAAACACTTTTAATACAACTCTATGAACTCCAATGCTGTTTTTTTTACTACCACTTCCAAGTTAAAAAGGGGTTTTTTTTTTTATCAAAATACCCCAATTTGACCCATGTTTATGTCATATGTTTATTTGTTTGTTTTTTTCTTTTTTGGGTGTCAAACTGAAAAATGAGTGCGTCACAAAAAATGTGCTACATCGGTCCCGCACATTGATTTCATGGTGTTGGTCCAGTACAAAACATTACCAAATCAGCTTATGAAGTCATCAAGTAGTAAAGCTGGTCCGACAGTATTTTGTGTCTGACCGGAACTATAAAAACATGGGTATAAGAGAGAGAGAGGGGTATTTTAGTCATAAATTTATTGACTATTCTTTTTTACAATGGGAAAAGAAAATGCTAAAAAGGAATTAGTATTTTTTATTTTTTATTTTATTTTTAGTGTTTTAAAAACTTATGGGAGGGAAGGGTGTCTAGAAAGTAGAGCAAGGGGTTACAATAATTTTCCCAAAACGATAGCTTGAAAGTTTGAGAAATGTCCTTTAAGATTGGTCAAATAGAATATACCTCTAATCACCCAATTTCAAATCTAAGAGCCAAGATTATGACAAACACAAATGATCTTTTTATACAATTTTCCTTGTCCAGGGTTTGTATACACTGGAGAAAAACAGAGATTGGATAAGGGGGCGAATGATGGGAGAGAGAAGAGGAACAAAAGAAAGGATGACAAAAGTGAAGCGACCCTCAGAGGATGATGGGGTTCAGGCGTTTTTGTCCCCACTCTACTAGAGGGGTCATGCTACTGAATGAGAAAAACCCACACGCTTTCGTCTCTTTCCTTCTCCTACTATTCCTCTCTATTTTAATCCCTCTTCTCCCTCCACTTTCATTCTCTACACCCCCTCTCTGCAACAGCTCTCTCTCGATCTCGATCTCGATCTCGACCTCGACCTCGACCTCGACCTCGATCTCGACCTCTCGACACAGTGGTTTCCTATTTGGATAGTGGGTTTGCGCCATGAGCAGCGACGCTTGCTCGGTGTCTGCACCAAGGGAGAGTGGCACAACCGCTGCCACCTGTGGTGTAAGAGTGATTGGGAAGCGGTGTGTCAGGATAGTGAAGCAGCACAGGACAAGGCTTTACATTCTCAGGCGTTGCATCACCATGCTCCTTTGCTGGCATACCCATTCTGTGCGAGAATGAGCAGATTCCTCTTCACTCTCCCTCCTCTTCTTTAACTCTTCATTTAACTTTTATCCTCTTTCTTCATTGGGTCTCTCTCTCTTCCCCTGCTTTTGTTTCTGTGTTGGCTTGATTCAGTTTTCTCTCATGGAATACGTTAAAGTTTGTGCAACTGAGCCATGGGACTACTTGTTTATGTTGAAGAACTATGGGGTCCTTTGTTGTTGCCATCTCTGTTCAACTGTTCCTCCAAACTTGTCTCCCATATAATTGTCTATGGTTTTTTTTTTTTTTTCCTCTCTTTGAAAGAATACTAAAAGGGAAAAATGTAAAACCAAATGATAGAGGGTGTGGTTTGCATGAGGTTGCAACCTTAAACAATACAATTAAGGCGCACTTCTAAATTTTATGATAAATATAATTTTGATATAAAAAATTATTCGGATGCCTTGAGAACTAATTAAATAAATTTAAAATCTAACCATGGTTCAAATCAAGTAGATCTATTAACATACGAAAATCTGGAAATTAGACGATCCAGATAATGTGTTGCAAGATATACTATTTCCCAAACTCGGCAAGGTACCCATTTTCGGTACTTTAGATGGTTACCAGTTGATGGGAGAAATGAAAGCCATTGCGAATGACTAGGTACTCTTTTGGCTACTTAATTAATGAAAATCACAGTAAATGATAAAACAAGGAAAAGTCATCAAACCAAAGTCAAGAGTAGAGCTGATAATATTTCATTCGTAGATGTGATTTCATAAGTTTTAAAACATTTTCTTATTGGATCACAATTTGGGTAATATTGGTTATGCTTGAATTTGCGTCCATCTTAAAGGGTATCAACTCAAATACCATACGGAACGAGTTAAATTTATAAAATAGTAAAGAGGTGATTGCTCAAATTATAAATTCAAAAACATTTGTATAGCGATACAAACCTAATTCTTTTCTTAATCTATTGCCGGTGCTTGCTTCAGAATCTATGCATATTGCCTTTCTAAATACTCCTAAAAGTATTAGAGTAAAAATGTTTATCTTTATTGATATACATCATTATGAATACATAATGAGATATATATATAAATGGATATATATCTCTTAGGTGTCTCTTGATTATGATAAGATTAGTTAGTAGTTATCCATAACCATTGATATTTATCTTTAAATGTGAAAGACTTTCTCTGCAACCCAATTGTGCCATTGCTTCCCTAACACCTCAGCAACCCGGTTGTTTCATTGCTTCCCTATTGTGCCATTGATTCCCTAGATGTGTTCCCAACAAGCTCCCCACCGTGCCATTGCTTCCCTACAAGCTCCCCATCGTGCCACCTGTAACCCTCATTTCGTTCTCAACAACCAACCCAAAAAAAAGCTTTCTCCACCTCCAAAACTGCCTTCTTGCCCGTGCAACAACCTTTCTGAAACCTATTAGTCCTACTTTTGCACCCCCACCTTGCAGGACAAGGACTGTAGGTGTAGATGCAACAAATTTGGCATGGAATGACACCTTTTTTTTTTTTTGGTAGCAGATTAATACCGGAGGAGTTGTGAATCTGGGCGCAGTGCCTACCTTGATGTGCGTAAGATTGATCTGGATTTGAAACTGCCTCTAAATCCACCTCTAAAAATGGCCTGTGGAAATGGCCGATGTGAACTATCTGTCGAGTCGTTCCGTAGAGTCGTTCTTCGACTATCCGTCGAGTCGTTCTTCGACTATCCGTCGAGTCGTTCTTCGACTATCCGTCGAATCGTTCTTCGACTATTAGTCGAGTCGTTCTTCGACTATTAGTCGAGTCGGTCTTCGACTATCCGTCGAGTCGTTCTTCGACTATCCGTCGAGTCATTCTTCGACTATCCGCTGAGTCCTTCTTCGACTCTCTACAAAACAGCCTTTGTCTTTGTACTGGCTTGTGTTCTGGACTGCAAGCTGCTGAATCTGTCTCAAATCGTCATTGAGTTCTGTTGGCTCTTCCAAATATCATTTTGTGCTTGTTCTTCAAGCAAGAGACCACTGCTTTTATTGGTGGTCACACCATGCACGTGAAGACTTAAAGATCCAACTCGTTCATTTCTGCAACTTATTTTTCAAACTCCAGCTGTGTTATGTAAAAGCATCTTGGGTTTGACGAGGAGTATTAGAGTATGTTTATCTTATTGATATATCATTACAAATACATATTTGTATATGTATGGATATATATCTCTTAGGTGTCACTTGATTATGATAAGATCAGTTAGTAGTTATCCATAATTGCTGGTATTTATCTTTAATTGTTACTGGCTGTATATTTATACAAGTCATGTATATTCTTGATGAATCAAGAAAAGAGATAGTTCTCTGCAATATTAAGAAATACAATTTCTTAATAAAAAATTTAATAGCTCTAAAATAAATAAATTGCAAAGAAAATAAACTAAAATTAAAAAAAATAACTAAATTAAAAGAAGAGAAGAATTACTTACCTTAGGCACTTGAAACTCGGAATTTCAGCCTTGGATCAGTTTGTTCTTTTCATGCCACCATATCCTCTTTTGGATGCTTTTGCTTACTGAAATTTGGTGTATCTAAAACTCTGTCACTTAGATCTAGGGTTTCTAAGGCTTACTTAGTCACTTAGATCTAGGGTTTCTAAGGCTTTAGAAGGAACTAAGGATTTTTAGGTAAGGTTTACCTAATTGTTTTTAAAGTTTAGAGATAGTTTACCCTAATTTTTTAAGGGATTTTGGGACTCCTATCTTATAAATGAATTTGGGATTTTGTTTATATTTGTGGAGAATTTCCTGTTTTTGCCTAATTTCCTGGCATTTATCTAAGGTTTATCCTATTTACTTGTATTTATTGGGATTTTTTTAGTATTTTCTAGGATTTTTCGTATGAGAGATTATTCTCTGTTTTCATATATTTTTCATATATATTTTATGGGATTTTTGGAAGGGGTATTTATAGTTTGAAGTAAGGCTATGGTTGAAAATAGGTCAACTCGATTCAAGGGTCCAGATTCGATTAAAAATTCTTGGAATTTCATATTTTCGTGGAATATTTGGATAAAATCCGACTTTAAATCTTATGGTACCTGAGACTTACACCACTTGGTCAAACATGAGTGACAACCTAAAAGCACCCCTCTACTTAAAAGTTATTACACATAATTGTCCTAGACACAAGATGTGAAAAGGTGTAACACATCCGGTCCTTGTTGCAAGACCTTAAAAAGCATTACACATATTGGGACCTTAAAAAGCATTACACATATTGGTCCTAATCACAAGACCTTAATAGATGTTACACTCTCGGTCCTAAAAGCAAGATCTTAAAATCCGTTACACATGTTGGTCTTAGTCGCAAGACCTTAAAAGGTGTTACATATATTTGTCCCAGTTGCATGACCTTAAAAGATATTACATATATAGGTCCTATTTGTAAGACCTTAAAATGCATTACACATATCATTCCTGGTTGCAGGACCCTAAAAGGCACCACAAAGAAAAATAAAATGAGAAGAAAATAAAAACAAACAAAAATTAAATGAAAAAAAGCCAGGCATGGTGAAAAACCAAGCGAGTAGAAAGAAAGGTAGACATGGTGTAAAAACCATGGGCAAAAGAGCGAAAACAAAAATAGAAGAATAGTGAAAACCATCTCATGGTGCCTTTCCCTTCAAGTGCAAGTAAATACCTTCAAATATGTCAGTGAAAATATAGTGACTCCAAAATATTAAAGGAATCAAAGAACAAACACTCAATGACAAATCCACCCCCAATTTCATATAATAGAAAATAAGGATTTTTACATGGGAAAAGTTCATATAGAGCCAAGGTTCTAAACAATCAAATTTGAGCCTACCTCAAAAATTTCATTAGAAGGGGTTGTTTTGATGCCCAAATATCTTTAAATTGATCATCTCGACATCAAGATGCATGGACATGAGAAAAAAATGGATTACAAGTTTTGGAAATAGTTTATGTTGTGACACATTTTTGGACTGTCAATTTTTTATATTTTCAAGTTTATATAGATATGTCGATCTACACTATTTTTGAAGATTTAAACTTTATAAATAATTATGAAAATATATTTTAAGGCTATCACAAAGATTTCCAATATTGAAACCACATTTCTCAATATTATTTGAAGGTTGGCTCTAATTTGATTGTTTAGAGCCTAGGCTATATACAAACCGAACCTTTTTTTACATTTAAGTGGGGTTTGTGAGGAGTTTCAAGGAATTTCAATCCCTATTACATTTTACATCAGACCTCCATACGAATCCGAACAACCTTGATTCAGATCTTGAATCACATTAACAAACCTTAAAAAGAAACATACTAAGAAAATGGAAGAATATCAATACTGAGGGGTATGATCACGTACACCTAACTATTCGCAAGGGTGTTATCCATGCTCTGCTCCTTTACGGACTTGGGCTTTAAGAAAATAGAGGATATTGGGTTTGTCTCTCTTTATCAATATCTTTACACGCAGGATGCCAGCATTATCAGAGGCTTCTCTCCTTATTGAGGCATGTTATAACTGACACAATGTCACTCTCTTTTTCTCTCTTTATATCAGTATGTCCCCTTCTCTACTGTATTAATGAGGTTTTTATAGATTTCTACAGGTGATAAGCATGGAGAAATATAGTACTTATCAGAAACCTGATGGCTGGCACAAGAGCTCTCACGGTATAGGTGAACGCTTTCAAATTCAAATTCAAATGGGCTTAAAGTGGTTTAAGTACATATATTCTAATCTTGCTTTGAATTTGAATCCTTTGTAGATTTGAATTTAAATTCGAAATAACCAATTGTCTTTGTTCCTTGCGTGAGGAATCAAGGAAAATAGTTACATGCATCTATCGTCTGTCAAACCAACATACAGTGTTGTCATGTCTGAGTCCAAGTTGGTGAGTCCTTTTAACCTAAAAATTTGCATGGTGATATAGGATTCGAGATGAAAAGGATTTCATAGTACCCCTTCATATCTTATTTCCCTTATTTATTCACTTTTAACCATAAAAATTTGCCCCGACAAATCTTTTTATACCATTTCATCCCAATATGAGAGAGATAGGTAGCCCTCAACGTGGCATTGAGAGGCAGAAAAGGAAAATAATATAATAAAAAAATCTTTTTGAAATCTTTTTGGGTTAAAAGATATAATGGGGTGGGAGATATAATGGGGTGGGTTAAAAAAGTTTTTGAAACATTTTTGAAATGTTTTTTTGGTTGAAATAATGTAAAAAAGTTTATTGGGGCTAATTTTTATATTCAAAAGTGACTAAATGAAGGGAGATATCTGTTTTTTATTCCTAACCTTTTGTCTTTTAGTAAGCAACTGGTATTATTAACCTTTTGTCTTTACAAAGCTCATGCTTCCAATAACGCATTCTTCTTTCACTTCTACATTGCCAAATCGATAGCCAAACTTCAAGTAAAAGCCAGTAAGGATTTTGTAAATCAAATAAAATAAAAATCACCGAGTGGACAATGTCACTGAGTTTCATTTCATTTGTCGTAGATCCGAAATGGGATTGATGGCCTTGATCGAGCAGTCTCGGCCAATGGATGCTCCAAGAGAGGTAAGGTATAGACAGAAGGCTTCAGTGCCTTAGAGCAACTTGACAAATTGGAGATGGGTGGAGGTGGTTATCCGATGAAGAAGCCATGATTTTCAGCAAAAAAAAATCACCTTTGAAAAATGGCCTCTAAAAACAGTCAATCTGCAGAGTTGTGTTTCGACTCTATGGTGAGTCGTATTTTGACTTATCTGTTTTCTCGACTCTCTGTTCTTTGTATGATCGTCTTTGTATGATCGAATATGTTTTCCTGCTTTTCTGTCCCCAGTGAAGATCTGAAATTTTTTGTCTGATTGCTTGAGCTACTCTGATATAGCCGTATGTTCCCCTATGTTCTTGAGGCCCTAGCCTACTCTGATATGGCCGTGTTGTCCTGAGGCCCTATGTTCTTGAGGCTCTAGCCTACTCTGATATGGCCCTATGTTCATGAGGCCCAATGTTCCTGAGGCTTGCCACTTTCTATGCTGCTTGATCAAGCAATCTGCGCATTGCAATCATTGCTTCTCTTAGCTCACGCTATGCACCTCTACTTGTTGTTTTTGCAACTTAGTATTGTTCAAACTCCAGTTGCTTTGTGTAAGAACATCTTGAGTTTGAGGAGGGTGTTAGTGTATAGAAACTCCAGCTGCTTTGTGTCAGAACATCTTGAGTTTGACGAGGGTGTTAGTGTATAGATATGTATCACGTTAGTATTGATATTAGATGTCTAGGCATTTCTTAATTATGATATGTTTAGTTAGTAATTATCAATAACTCTTGGTATCTATCCATAACCATATATTTATACAAGGTATTGTAATTCTTAATCAATTAATATACAAAGAGTTTTCTGTAGTATTTTGAATTCTATCATAAGTCTCACATCAAATGGATCAGTATCAAAGGAGATATAGCTCGTCAATGTCGACATATTTGTTTTATAAATTTCGACAGCAAATCTAACGATTGAGGCCTCAACTCCTTTGTTCTCAAGGGATTATAGAATTGGGAACTTGATACTCTTGTAAAGGAGCTCATAATGCAAATCTCCACAAAATTGATACCAAGACTCTACATATCTTTGGGAGATATTAAGGTCCGGCGGTCAAACTTTTCCACAATTTTAATGCCACTATTGTAAAGCTATCCACTTTCATGTGGGAGACCTATAGAGTGTCGTCGTCCAATGGTTGGGCATTAAGAAATCTAATGATTTGAGTCTCATGAGAAAACTCATTGTACATTAGGAAAAATCTCAATTTTAAAGACGGGAGGTCATCCTGGCTGTTGAGTATATACTTGGCAATGGTTGGGCATTAAGAAATCTAATGATTTGAGTCTCACAAGATAACTCGTCCTACATTAGGAAAAATCTCAATTTTAGAGACAGGAGGTCATCCTGGCTGTTGAGTATATACTTAGCACACGACCGATACACTCTTAGTTGCCTATAAAAGATGGTTCAAATCATCTCCAAATGACCTCAAACTTTCATGAGGGTTAGTATACCTCACATCTAATTTCTCAAAGTTTTGGATCAATCCCCAACTATCACGAGGGAATAGAAGGTTGGGGCATATCCTTGCAATAAACAGATTTGGGTCATATACCAAATGATATCCAATTTATATGAATCTTGGAACAAAGCATATAAGGCATCATTAAGACTATTTGCAAAGCTCTACCTTATTTTGATATGATTTGATGAAGTTTTATAAGATTTAGCGCTCAAAACCCTTTCTGACAAAGGTGGATCTAAAGGCATATCAAATAACACTCACTCGTTTATTATTATGTGGAGAGGCATTTAGGGATCATGGGAATATATGTCACAGGTTTTGGTCTCATATCAAAATTATTTGATAGTCTGTTATGATTGATCAGTCGTCAATATACATACAATGACCGGTTATCAAGGCTTTAGGGCATATCAAGGCTTTAGATGGCAAGTCTTGATTTTGTTTTACTTTTTTATGATATTTGAAATGCTTTTTGCAGATATGTTTTGAAATTATGTTCATTGGGCTTGTATCATGACTCGTCATCTGTCAGACTTATATGGGACTGGCGAGTGCTAGCCTCTTATCTTTTGAAATTATATCTTGCCTTTGCTTATGGATATTTCAAGTATATTTGCCTTCGTATTTTGGCTCCAAAAGCACACCCAATACACTCCTAGATAACTCTGATAATCAATACCTTTAAACTATCCCATTTAACCCATGACTCATCAGTACATTCATGCAATATGCTCATGATTGGTCCATCAAAACCAATTAAGAAGTAGATTGGATCCCAAATTCACTTAGGATTGCAAGTGTACTTTCAAGAACAATTCATGTCCGGTCGGTCAATTCCGGCAACGACTTTTGCTTAGTTATCTTAGGTATCATAATAAGTCGCGAAGGATCTCTCCCCGGAGCATAAACATTCCATCTCATATCCAAGATTCGGACCAATACAATGTCAATACCCAAGTCATGCAACTATACTTTGAAGAATGAAAGTGTCAAGGTTAAGGCCATTGGCCTTAAAAATCACATTCTTCATACAGTGGCCTATAGATCTACTAAGTAATGAAGTTTAACCACCACTAGAAATAACCGGTCTCGACCGGCTAACCATGAAGCCGTTCCAGCATATGCATCCTCGGACCAAACCCAAACTTGTTACATGGTGAGGAGCCGAGTCCACGAGCCTCAACCCTAGATCCCCCAACCCCCATGCTACAAGACCGTAGGGCACTAACACACTCTGCCAACTTGCCTGTCATATAAAACTACTGACCAAGCCCACTATGCATGACATGCCATAATCTGCTCTAAAGTACATAGAGCCCAGAACTTGCACTGAAACTGGGAATTTTAAATAAGGAAAAAGTTTATATAAGGTTCAGCTTTAAAATGTAGAATTAAATATGCACTTCAAAAATCCATAGGAAAAGGTGGTTAATGTTGAAAAACCCTCCAATTGATCATCTCAACATCGAAATATATGAATATAAAATAAATAAATAAATATTTTGAGCCCCATAAATATTGCATCTTGCAACACGTTATCTAGATCGTTCATTTTCAAGATTTTCATATGATTATAGATCTATTTGATTTTAATCATTTTTTTAGTTTAAATTTTATAATTAGATGTGAAAATAATTTTCAAATAATCTTAAGAATTTGTTACATCAAAATTACCTTTTATAATAAAATTTGGAGGTGCACCTTAATTGGATTTTTTAAGGGTTCAGCCTGATATAAATGGGCCCCATCAATTAAATAAGGTGTTCCACTTCTCCCAACCTAAGGGTGGATGTAATTAACAAGTTGAAGATAGATGCCTGGAGACTGTATTTCTCAAATAAAATAGGACCCATATGAATATTTGTAGATTGAGTCTTTTTTTTTGGGGGCCTTAAATACTCCAATTAAGGCACGACTCCAAAAACATGTAATTTTGGTGTAATTTTTTTAGGATTATCTGAAATTTATTTTCATATCTAATTATAAAATTTTAAATTCCAAAAATGGTTAAAATCAAATAGATCTATAAACATATAAAAATCTTGAAACTGAACGGTCTAGATTATGTGTTGCAAGATGCACTATTACTGGAACTAAAAAAAAAGAAAATTATATTCGTATATCTCAATGTCAAAGATGATCAATTAGAGGGTTTTTCAACATTAAAACAACCTTTACCAATGAATTTTTTGGATGCATCTTTAATTCTACAATTTAAGGTTGCAACATTATATAAATTTTTCCTCTTTTTTTTGTTTGCACAAACATTTCTTTAATATATTGCATATTCAGGTCACGCTTCTAGCATGCCAAACACCTGTTAAGAAAGGCAATGCAATATGGTGTTATGTGCCCCCAGTATTGATTTGGGGAGATCTAAACCTTGTGTATCGATGAATTTCGACATGTTATTTGTTAGGTAAGTAATTGAATCTTAGCCGTTGTTTTGATAGTGACTTTTTTGCCCATCTTAGTTTAATTCGTTATATTGCAGGTCAGCGGAGAGGTTAAAAAACCTCAATAGTTTGCTACTAATGTGATATAGCACGCTATATTGAAAAGCACGTATACCATGTATCCGCAGGAGTATAATGTAAATATACTTCTAATGACCTATTTTAGAGGATTTCCTCAATCTAAAATTTTCAGGACCCACTTAAGAATGACTATTTTCAAAAGAAAATTTTTGAAATTGAAATTGTTAGCACTTAGATATCACCCTCCAAAATTAGATGGTTTATTTTCCAATTTGAAGCTTCATTTTTCTCAAGAGTATAGAGAGAGCAATATGCAATTTATTTTTATTTAAGGTCGGTTTAGCAGGTTGAAGAAATTCCATCCCTAAAATTGGGGGTTCTGAAATAACGACATTGGATTTGGCCCAAGGGAGTAAATAGATAGTATACTTGGCCAATAATATGAAATATGCTGGATATATTGAAATCATCATATGATACAAGTATCCAAGGATGGGGCGCCCTTGACCCGGTGCCTTTAAGCAAAGACCTGTGCACAGAGGTATAAGATTGCCCAAGGCACGTGAACTAGATTTCTAGATATTTTTGGATTGGTTAGGGGGATTTCAATCTTATACCTCTGTACATTGGTCTTTGCTTCAAGGCAATGGGTCAAGAGTGCGCCATCCTTGGGTACTTATATCATATGATGCTTTCATTATATCGAACATATTTCATACTATGGGGGCGGTTTGTATAGAGCGGAGTGTCGCAGCCTTAATGTGGCGTTCCGCTTCTAGACCGTACGGCACCTGTTCTTTAGTTCGTAAAGGACAAGTCAGCCTTCCCAACCCAAACACAACAACATGCTAAGTCCACAAAATATGTAACTAGGCCTAGTGCGCACCACCAACACTAGCACCTATACGTAGTATGTACCCCTACACTCAGATAGCAAAGCACATACACACCCACACTAGGGATAACCAACTAACCAAGAAAGGGCACACGAGTTGGCCAAAGGCCTTATCCAATCTACTATGTTACCAAAGAATGCTTACAATAGATCTCCCACACTCTTAAGCTCTCTCTTGCCCAAGTTGGGATACAAATGAGGGGCTCAAGGCCTTCTATACAAAGTTCTAGAGACACTCACATGTCTTACATCTATTGGCTAGGAAGCCCCTAGCCCTTGTATGGCTTCTAGAGCCATATACACAATACATCCTTCAAGATATGTCTAGTAGCCCACTAGTGTGACTAGGAACCCTCTCGCCCTTGTATGGTTTCCAGAGTCTTCTATACAATCCAACCATCAAGATACACCTAGAGGCTCCCTAGAATACTCATGAAGGCCCTAGAGTTCTCTGGAACCTTCCAGACCCAAGTGACACAAATAATGGATCTAAGTGCCATGTTCTCAAAGCACAGCCAGCACAAGGCATGGCAAAATTTCTGGACATGATACGAAGATTTAAAAAAGCCCATCTTCAAATAGTGTCGAGAAATGTCGTTTCAATACTGGAAATATTTAATTATAAAATTTAAAGCTTCAAAACTAGTTTAGATCAAGCAAATCTATGAAAATTTTGAAAATTGACGGTCTAAAAATGTGTTACAATTTTATTGCTTAGAGCCTCGACTCTATATAAACTTTTTCCCTCAACTTCTTTCTAACTTTTCATTCCCAATATTTTCACCTTTTTCATTGCTTTGGTCCAAACTAATGTTAAATTTTACTTTGAAATAAATTTTTAATATTAAAATGATATTTTAAAAAATATATATTAAGCATAAAGAAAGAGAGAATTTGAGATCTTCACTAGGAGCTTATATTGCAAAGTGGATTTTGCGATGGTATATGATAAGGTTAATTTGCTAGCTAGATTTTGAGAAGACATATGATAAGGTTGACTGGAATATTCTATATTGCATAATAGGAATGATGGGCTTTAGATCAAGATGGAGACTATAGATTCAAGGGTGTTTAACTTCCACTCATTTCTCGTTCTTGACTAATAGCAAAGCTGCTGGATTCTATTAGGCTTCTAGAGGTTTAAGACAAGTTGACCATTATCACATTTCTTGTATACTCTGGTGGCTGAGAGTTTTAGTGTCATGTTTAAAGGAGTGGTTCCTAAAAGTATTATATCTGGAGTGAAGGTTGGGAATAATGGATTAATAGTTTTACATTTACAATATGTAGATGATACTATCATATTTTGTGGTCCATGTTAAGAGGACATTACAAGTCTGTGGATTTTTTTCAAATGTGTAGAATAGATTACTGGATTAACGGTAAACCTTAGTAAAACTAAATTGATTGAAATAAGATGTCCAAAAGAGACAGTGGAAAGGATAGCTGGTTTGTTGGGTTGTGGAGTGGAAAGCTTATCTTGCCTGCCTGTTTGATAACTGGAAGGTAAAATGTTATGTGAAAATTGGAAGTTCCTCTTTGCTAAGAAAGAAGTCACTGTAAAAAGTTTTAGGTTTATGTGTTTGATAACCTACCAGTTAATGAACAAAAAACCAACGATAAAACGACTAATAATAATCAATGATCATGATTTATAACATGCATCCAGGTAAATACATCACCTTAAAATCATCGAAAGTGATATTGAGTATCCAATAGAATTCAGTATGAAAGTTAGAGATGAAGAAGCACATCAGACCTATCATGGGAACACAATCTCTCCATTCAATTGATCATGCCAAATCAACCCATGTAAGAATAATTGATATTGATATTAATATAAGAAACTCACTCTACACATATTAACTATCATGGTTAGTGTGAGAGAAGGCTTAATGATGAGGGCTAATTATCCCAAAGAGAATTGTGGGAAAGATTCATGATTTGTGAGGACCTTGGGGTTTTATCCCAAAGAAAACTAGGTGAGAGAATTTTGAGTAACTAAGAGCTCAATGAGTATGCACGAAAGAAGGTTTTATGAAAATGAATAATAAAAGAATGTAAACATATAACTAAATGACATAAAGATGCAAAGCCCGTATCAATGTAAGCTTCATATGTTTTAGCTTCTACCACAAAATCAACAAAAAAAGTCATAAAAAATATCATTTTTCTATGAACACACAATTGGATAACAAATGGCAATATTAATTACCAATGCATAGCAGATAGAACCACGACCAAGGGTATTGCATGTTTTGGTTTTCTCAATAGAAAATATTCATAAAGAAACAAGACATAATATAAGCATAGAGAGGATAAACAGATATAAATTGATTCTTTTGGATTCTGTAGTTACAATATTTTGAAAAAGTCGATTGAAAAAAAAACAATTAAGTGATCAACAAATAATAACAATATCAATCATAGGAACAATTCTTTTACTGCTATCAACCCCATTAATATATCTAAGGAATTTCATTCAAAATTTTATCCTAATTTGTAGTCTGAGACGTAAAAATTGGAATGAGTTTTTTATTTCGGAAAACAACCTCCAAATAGCATAAATAATCAATCTATAATTTACTCATTTTATATCTCCATTTTGAAATACATAAAATTAAAATCATTAGGTCCATTAATTTTCACATGCCCAGATTACCAATTGAACATACAGTGGTCAAAAAGGAATGCATTTAGGGGCATAAGTCAACTTCCCGTTAACAATCAACATGATTTATCTCCCAATATGGAGCTTCAACAAGGGAAGCAGGCTCTATAAAAAGGGGTAATGGTGTTCTATAAGCAAAGTTGAAGGGGTAATGGTGTTCTATAAGCAAAGTTGTATACTAGATGGAAGGTTAATCAAATAGGCAAACTATAAGAGTTGCTTCAAACCAGATCCAGTTAAGAGTAACTTTATGACATGATAAAATATACATGTCAACAAAATTAACCAATGTGCATCATAGAGTGTCCAAATTCAATGAAATTTTTATCAATCTTGAGTTAGATAGAACCCATTATATGAATATGTGTATAAGCATAAGCCAAATCACTCATAAGTTCAACAAAATCATGATGTAGTTCTCCAAGGAGTTGGCTTTCCATAAAAATGACACTAATACATTCATACAAAATAAATATTAATTTCGAAAAGAAAAATTGAAAAATATTCTTGGAAACTTTGGAGAAGGCCACAATATTAATCCAAATGTTGAAAAATAGACCCAGGAAATCATCCCCAAGAAGCTGCAGCTTCTAACCACAAATCATGCACAAAATCCACTTGACGACAAAATGATGCTCAAATGAATTCAAACAATCTTGTTCTTATATCCTTTTTCATGGTTTGCGAAAGGGTGGTTAAATGAAGTAAAACTAAGGTTATTTCACTCGCAACACCAAATTCTAGCTTACCTTTTTCTAGAAAAATAAGAAGAAAAAAAAAAAGGAGTTACCTAACAATATCACCCATATGAAAGAAAAGCCTCACACCATAAAACCCTAGTAAAAAAATTTATAAAAAATGATATTTTATCAGCTAAAAAATTCTCAGATCTGATGCTTCGTGATCTTTATACCAAGCACAAACTTACTGTTAGATGATTCCAACCCTGCAAAGATTGAAGAACATAGTCGTGAGCGCTAGTTTCTCTAGGCACAGAGGGATGATAAAAAATGGGGGGAGAAATTTCTTACGTCCAACTTGCGATTTGTGTTGCAATCAATCTTTTTTTTGTGCTTTTGATGTGTGTGAGAGAGAGAGAGAGCGCGCTTTATCAGAGAAATGGATGATATGCGTCTAGGGTTTCCT
Organism: Amborella trichopoda; assembly: GCF_054954075.1. Lineage (NCBI taxonomy): Eukaryota > Viridiplantae > Streptophyta > Magnoliopsida > Amborellales > Amborellaceae > Amborella > Amborella trichopoda. The sequence goes on along the minus strand of NC_142338.1, from coordinate 11,536,195 downwards.
ACAACAATGGCGCTCGGAGAGGATGGTAAGTGGCTAGGGTGCTTTTCAACACGAACCTTTTTCATCGGGATGGTAAGCCTTTTTTATCAGGACAAAGCTCCCCTTTCATCAGCTCTAAACTTCCTATTTTAACTTCCGTCGAATTCGATGGAACTTTTTTAAAACTTAAAAAGGAAAACTTCTACAGAACAAAGAAGTTCCCATGGTAAACTTACCTTGTTTTATAAAACATGAAACTGCTACAATAACAGGTAAGTTTCAACATCTGAAAAGCAACTTCTTATTGTAAAATACGCCTTGCAAGTATCTGGGAATTCCGCTTGTGAATTCAAATCCCCCGAGGTCTATATGACATCCAATCATTAGAAGATTTCTTAAAAAGTGAGATTTGTGGAATGCTAAGACTTTCTCTAGGAGAAAGGTGTACTCTTATCAAATCAATTGTGTCAAATCTACCGGTTTATTATATATCTTTGTTCAGAATGTCGAAACATATTGTTAAGTGTCTAGAATGACTAACGAGAAATTTCCTTTGGGGTAATGATGAAAAGAAGAAAAAATTGCATTTGGTAAGTTGGGAGAAAGAAAAATATGAGATAGATGTTTTTTATGGTTTATAAAAGTTCGCAGAATAAGTCAACTGTGTCTTATGTTTGGAGTGGTTTTGACAATGATAGGCCTATAGACTTAAAACATTTTCATAAAGTGATTAGGGATAGGGAAAAGACTTTGTTCTAGTTTGATAAATGGCTTGGTGACTTCCCACTGTAAGATTTGTTCATAGAGGTGTTTGCCAAAGTTACCAACGCATTAGTTTATGTTAAAGAGGCTAGTGGGACTTTTTCTACTAACATTGTTCGGTCTTTACCTTACAGACATAAAAGAGTTTCAAATAGATTTATTGATGAATACCGAACTCTTGTGGAAATGCTTCAAAACATTTATATCTCACCAAACAAAGAACATGTAATTATTTGAGATCTTAATCATCGGGAGCCTTTTCAATTAAGCATATGATCTCCTCTTTTGTGATCGTAGTAGACAGTTAAATGCTAATCTGTTCAAGATTAAAAAGCTCCATGTGCCTTTAAAAGTTCAATTATTCTTGTGGATATTGTGCCAAGATAAACTAGTTATTGTTGATAACTTGTGAAAAAGGGGATTCATTATAACCATTGTCCGTACTTTTTGCAAAGCTGTTATTAGACGACCCAACACATTTTTCCTGATTGCCCCTTTGTGGTGAGAATCTATAGGATTGAGCTCGTCAATGCCTAAACCTTTCAGTACAAACACCAAAAAATACTAGTCAAACTTTTGCAACAATGGCTTACTCATATTTCAAAGATGGGCATAATATTGTGGAGATCAATTTGGTTGACTATTCTTTGGGGTACATGGAAAGAAAGAAACAAAAAATTATTCGAAGGTTTGAGCACTGATACTAAAATCAAGTATCTTGGCAATGACAGTAGATTGGTTTTCTAGACATAAATATGCTAAATTCATTCCAAAAAGCTAAATGATTACGAATCCAAAGACTGTGGCTAGTTTATCTTCTCTTGATCAAATCAAATGGATGTTGTTTGGACGCCACCACCTGTTAATGAATACAAACTGAATTTTGATGGAAGCTCTTTTGGTAACCCAAACCCTGTTGGTTTTAGTGGACTGATAAGAGTCCATATGGGACATGTTATTTGTTCATGTTCTGGCCCTTGTGGTGTTACTACAGTTAATAAAACTATAGCTAGAGCCCTTTTGGAAGGCATTAAACTCTTGCTAAGATTTGAGGGAGTGAATATCATAGAAGGGGATTCAACAAACATTATAACTTGGAGTAAAGGCGAAGCTAATGTTCCATGGAAGCTGATTATTATTTTTCATGAGATATTGAGATATTCTTAAAACTATAACAGCTATCCGTCATTGCTATTGGGAGGCTAATGATGAAGCAAATTGTCTTGCAAAAGAAGGAATACACCAATCTTCGTTGGTGACTACTTCCTGCTAAATGACTTTGTCAGTATCTTGTAATTTGTTATCTTTTAATGGAAATTCTTTGGCAGTGTCAAAAACCAAAAAAAAAGAAAGCAAAAAAAAAGAGTTTTTATTGCTCTTTCTTTTTGTCTTTTTGAAATTATTTTTATATTAACAAATATATTATTTGCTTAGAAGCTCTATTATTCTACAGAACTAGGAAAGCTGAAAATATAAAATAGGAAAAAATATTTATTTATCCAATACAATTATAGTTTTTATAACATGCCACATAAATATAAAAATATGATTATAAGAATTATTTATTGTATTAGAAATTTATAATTTTAATTGTTTTATTTTAGTTTAATTTTTAATATTAAATAAAAATAAAAATCTTAAATAGGTGAAATATAATAGATAGATAAACAATCAATCTATATGTTTAACTCTGTGTTTGGCATACCCTTTACTCTATCTTTAGTAATACTAAATGAATAGACGTTGAGTTTACTATATATAGTTTATCAGGAACGTTCAGTACATGTATTTTAACTTAATAACAAGTGAGCAAAATGATTAGTTAGAAACACAATAAATATATGGTTATAAATGGTTATAAACGTTATTATCATTGTATTATATCTATCATTTATATTATTTCATATACATTAATTAATTACATATAAGGATACAAATTATGGGCAGGGAACTTTTTCATAATTTGATCAAAATCATTAAGGATAAAAATTATGGGTTTTAAAAGTAGAGATAGATAATATTTTTGGTAAGATGATCCCAATAGAATCAATATAACCGATAAAATTTTGATTTAGATGGCTAAGGATTAAATTTATCTTTTTTTTATTTGAGATACAGATATAATTTTTTTAATTCGAATGAAAAATATAAACTTGTCAAACCGATTTTTCTCAAAATTTCATCTTCCTTATAATTTTAGTTTCCTATTTCTTTTAGCTTCAAACATGGAAATAAATCTCTCTCTCATGTGAGCCATATCACTCCCTTCTTACCTTGGTCATTATAGTGAAGATGGCAATGAAGTCATACTACTCTCTCTTTCTTATCATCGTGCTTTTACATAGGTAAAGCGGAACATTCATTATTTTTTATTCTTATCAAACTCAAATGTCATCTTTTTTTATATCAATTTTTTTAAATTTTTTCAATTAAGGTTGGTTCTATTTGAAAAAAAGACTAATGAGATCTTGCTTGGGAATATTTTTTATTTTAATTTTCTTCTTTTCACCCCCTTTTCTTCTTTTTTTTGCTTTTTTTTTTTTTAGCAAATATCACTTACAAGTCTTATTATAATAATTTGTGCTTCAAAGAAAATAAAACTAACAAATCCAATATCTTAAATACCTTGATGTCATTAAATCAATTTTATTTAAACAAATAAAATATCCACAATTCTTATACTTATGCTTGAGAATATAAAATCAATACAATTAAATATCGTAAGAAACAAAAAAAATAAAAAGTGTCGGAGATTACCTCAACCGGGCTTATTACACCCCATACCAAGTCACCAACATTCGATGGCACGGGATCAACGGTTTAGCTTCAATCCCGAACAGGGAAAGCAAATTTCAGCCAAACGGAGTATACACTTAAATCTCCCCCAAACTCTTGTTGGCTTACCCCTAATTTCTCAACCTTTAGTATTTTTAAAGTATGAGAAAGAAAATGGGAGACCTAAGGTTGGGGTGTGCCCTTCTAGAGGCTTAGGAGAGAGAGGATTAAAGAGATGAAGTTGGAAAGAGAGAGAGAGACCCAAAGGAGAGAGAGTAGGGCGTGCTCCTATGGGAGAGAGAAAAATGTAGAGAATAGGAAGTGGGTGCACTCCTATTTATAGAGAAAAATTAGGATTAGGGTTTCTCGTAGTTTGCTTCTTTCTTAAGATTAAATATGGATCGTTGATCAAGATGACTTGTGGGGTGAGAGATCTGAGCCATCCATTCCATAGAATGACCATCAACATTATGGAATGTACTTGGACCATTATCCCCCTTTCTTTAAACCATTTTCCCATCAATATATTTAAATAAATTGAATTTATTTAAATATTATTTATTCCATAAAATAGCATATTCTTTCCTATACTATTCAAAGATGTGTCAAGTCAATATATGCTTTCAATATTTAGGATAAGATGTGGTCAATCTTTTCCATATCTAATATTAGATCACATGTCACAAGATACTTTTCCTAAATTTGAATAACTTTACAACAGAGCAAACAACCAAGAGGTGGGGCATGCCACCCATGTGTGGCATGTGTGGGCCCCACCCACATGGTACATGGTGGTCCCATGTGCATTATGGGCCCCATGATATTTAACAAATTAATTTGTAAAATATTATTTGAATTTTATAGGTTTGGTAAAATCAATAACTTTATCTTTATAAGTCCAAAAATTATAAATAAAATATCAAAAGGATCATAAAAATTCAAATAATAATTCTAAAACAGTTCCTTTCACAAAACAAACAAAATTAAATAAATATGATGAGAAATGGATCCATGTGATTTAGGAATTGAATTAACAATCATAGGGCACTCAACCTTCAACTGTAGACTACAGACCACACTTGCTTTATTAGACCGACCCAATATTTTCCATGACCCACAGTCCAAGCAGGGGCTCATTAGCGGGTCACCAAAGTCTGGCCGATGAGCCAAAAGGTCGCAATCCCAATCTTTTGATTTTAAGTCCTCCCCTAGAGACAAGTCAAGGTCGTTAAGAGCTTATGCGACCACAGCTCTATGACGCATATAAGTATCTCTCGCACATGCATACGCGTCACCCTAAAATATGGATATCTGGCTTTCCCAAACGATCTATCGATATGCATGCCGTGTGATGGATCATGGATGAGGTTTTGGCCCCCGCCTTTGTAGGCCCACCATCACACATAAGGGTCGCACAGTCCCTCGGCTCATTCATCCAGGCATAAGCTCCGAGTTCATCAAGGGATAACCCAAAACACTTCTCGGTTTGTTCTCTATGCCCAGATACTTTAGGTTTTGTAACTGACTAACCTAGATCGTCAAGCACAGTCCGGTATCTAGCAAACATCGTTTGCTTAATATGGTCCATGAGACATCACATTCCCACTGGGTTCATGTTTCACTATATTATTTCATTTTACAAGCACTCATATGGCTTTTAAAGGCCACATAAACTCAACATTTTCCACTTGGCCTTTGAAAGCTTTACATTCTCTTTATCTCACTTTCTCTCATTCCCATCTCTCTCTCCAATTACAATCTCTCTCAAGTATTTTTACTTATTCTCTCAATACATTAATCATGGTTTTCTCCATTAATCCTTTCACAAAAGAATTTATAGAGGCAACACCTTTTTCTCTTTGCTACTCGGATCTCATTTCAAAAGTGGTCATAGCTCATCTTTCACATCGCATCGCGAATTTCGTAGAAGACCATCACATACCCTCATCGCATGGGGTCGTATGTTCATGGGCTCAAAAGAGTTCTTCAAATAAGCTACTTTCTTTTGTAGCTATACAACCAATACCACACATTTGGGTTTCATGGGTGAACAATATTATAGTCTGTTGTTCCATCAGGCATGTCAAATATTAGTAGGTGCTCTCATTAGAATATTTAGTTTATTTGGATCTCGAACTTTCTCAATCTCACTTCATTTCTTAGGTGATAAAGACAAGGTTTTATATGCTTGGAGTTCACATGGAATCGTGGCTCCTTTTACACACATATCACCGTCGTGTTGTCACATAAAATTCTTACTGTCTCACAACACACGAGGTGAAAGTTAAGTCGATTAAGAAATTTCTTAATCTATATGGCCTCCTCGATCACCAAACAGCATGCCACGTACTCTGCCTCCATGGTGGACAATTTCGTCACATTCTGTTTTTTTTATTTTCAAAAAACTGCAATCCCTCCAAGCGTGAACACATATCCAGATGTAGACTTCGTATCATCTGGATCCGTGAGATAGTTTGCACCTGTGTATCTGAATATCCAAGCAGCTAAGAAAATATGGGAATAAAGCAATTTCCACTTAATTGTTGCACATACAACATATACATTCTCAACATTCTTATGCATATAGCATGAGGTAGCTTATCAAGTCTCATCTCAGTTATAACTCAATATCCGTTGGTTTCACAATATGCATAAATCTTCATGAACCACAAAGGTTCAACTACACTACATATCTTGGTAGTAAATTCATACAAACCAAGTTATCTAATCAACACAACATGTGTCGAGGAAGCCTAGCATGATGACATTCCTACAACATTCACTATGGTTCAAAGTTTTATGTAATCGAAGATTCTAAATAACTAGAAACATGGGTCAAAGCATATAGGTATCTAAAAAAAATAGTGCATGATAGTTTTTCTCCCACTTTTATAAATACCTTCAAGACACAATATTTTCCTTTTTAATAAAAAAAGTTTGATATATATATATATATATATATATATATATATATATATATATATATATATATATATATATATATATATATATATATATATATATATATATATATATATATATATACATATATGCATTCACAAGCAATAGTTATATAATGGTATGACAGTTTAAAATGATTTTCATAAAGACTTAATGGACCTTGCAAGACTATGTGGTTTTCTCAAAACCATATTTATAGACTTAGGTTTTTTTCAAATCATCCAATTTAATTTTAAAATACATGTTTAGCCTTCATAAATCATTTTACCGCGTTTACCTTTAATTTCCTACCAAGTCAAATTCATAGCCAAAAAAAAAAAATCATATATATCTTATAATTTTATCCAAAATAAAGCATGACTAAATAATGTCTATTAAAGCCCTGACAAAATACTTTCTTTTTGGTAATTATGGAGATTTTATCAAGAGATCACAATTACATGCAACACATCATATTATAGACATTGTTGAGGTCATCAAGACCAAGTTCTATCAGAACGCTCCCGTTGTGCTTACATATTTGAATGAGTCACACTCATCTCTCATGTTTCATCTTTAGCGCTCAAAACCCTTGATCAAATCACATCTTCATGTGTATCACTACCTTAAGTAGTTCATACTCAAGCACAAGGAGGCACAAAAACACAATATATTCAAAACCTGTTATTTTAAATTTGTTAGCACCTATCACTTAATGTCCATACACTTCATACATATCCATAAAACAATTAGCCAAAATATAACAAAAGCATTTTAAACAAAATTATTGAATCATCTTTCCCTATATGACTTTACCATGTAATGTGAGATATATTTCATATCTCAAAACCATGTAGTATGGTACCTAGGCTTTCTCGATTCATCGTTTTTACTTGTTTGACAAGCTTTTGTGATCTTGGAAGTACACGCAACTGATGGAGAATATATTGATCATCACTTTTACCTGTCATGAAGTGTTTATCTCTTCGGCATTTGGTTTCTCCTGTCTTACACCGTGAAGAAAATCTCTTATTCATCTCATTATTTCAAATATCGCAATTTCGATTCTTCCACTAATCTTTAGCGTTTCTATGCTACCACCAAGTCTCTCTATATATTTCTTCATTTCGAAGAAACTAATATGTTTTTATATGTATTGTGTTTCTTCTTCTTTCAGCTATTCTCAGATCGAATACTCTTCACATAGAGTGTCAAATCTTACCAACTATATATTACCTCTCTTTGAAGTTTTATTATAATAAACCATACTCATAGTACATTGTAAAACCTTTTTAAATGAGCCTTAAAAAAAAGTTTTCATAATTAGGAATCCAAAGATGTGCCTTAACATGCCACATCTTTTTAATTTACTGTAGAAAAGAACTTAAGCATCCCATGATAAAAATATGATATCTCTAAACTCATAAAGAGATAATTTTCGAATCCTTTTGAGTATTAAAATAGACTCAAAAAAAATAAAATAATGCTCAGTTTCATCTGTAAATTATATCATTTAGTGAATATTCATTTTAGTGATATTTACGTCACAATGCAACTTTTTCAGTTGAAAATCAGGTTGAGCACCTCTTAATAAAAAATTTGTTTCTCTCAGTCCTCAAAGAATTTCTTCCTTAAATATTTTGTGTTGAAAACTAGACTCAAAACCAAATCATAACATCATAGTGTGAGTCCCAAATAATACTTTTCTTTAGAGAAATAACTAAGTGACATGCATATTACAAAATAAATTATACAGCGGAATTTTAGGATGAACACTATCTAGTAAAATTGTATTTTATGTCTACCATCACGGAGTTTTCCTTTCAAACCAGTTTGAAAGTAGACACATAATAGTAACACATATATTTCCACAAGCTTTATATCACTCTATTAAGTAGGATTGGTAAATATAGCTATTCATATCTTCAATGAAGAATATACCAAATTGCAGAAAATTTAGGATGACCTCTCTTCAATCCAATATTTTTATTTCTCTCTTCCCACAGATATTTCTCCCTTAAATAAATTTTATTAGAAACCAGACTCAGCATGGACGTTTAAAAACTTAGAGTGAGCCATAAAACATTCTGCTTAAGATAAAAATAAAATCTTGACTTCCAAGTCATGAAAATAATTCTCGTTGTAAAAAACAACACATGCACACCCTTCAATAAATTGATCATATCTTTGAAATCACAAGAAATTTCTTGATGAACTTTTTTTGTTTGAAAGTAGACTCAATTTTATGAGTCACAGTAAAATTTCAGTGAGAAATAAAGTCATATCATTAGTGGAAAAAATCACGGAACTCAGTAGACAGTTCCTGGATTTTGCAGGGTCAGAACTGACACCCTTCATTGATGAGTCCACAACTTTTATAGATCTCCCACTGAAATTTTGTAGGTAAATCTTACTCTCAAAGATATACAATATTACTGACGTATGCAATAGAAAAATACATTATTATCTTCTTTATATCACTGCTCCAAAATATCTTAGAATGCCCATTATGCAGAGTGCCTTTTAGGTGTTTGAATATTCTAATAATTCTTAATTGTGGGTGTATTACTTGATTACAAAGGTCATTAGCTTTCATATATCTCATTCCTAAGCTTGATCTAGACTTAGTAAAGAGAAAAAGATAACTAATGACATCAAGTATCCGTAGCTCTGATACCAATGAAAGAAAGACTAATGCGATCTTGCCGCGAAATATTTTTTTTTTATTTTTCTTCTTTCACCCTTTTTTTTTTTTTTTTGGTAAATATCACTTACAAGTAGTCTTATTACAATAATTTTTGCTTCAAAGAAAATAAAACTAACAAATCCAAGATCTTAAAGACCTTGATGTCATTAAACCATTTTTTTTTAAATAAAGAAAATATCCACAATTGTTATGCTTGGGAATATAAAACCAATATAATTAAATATAGGAAGAGACAAAAAAAAAAAAAAAGAGCAGCTGAGATTACCTCAACCGGGCTTATTACACCCCACACCGAGCCACCAACATCTGATGGCGTGGGATCAACAGTTTAACTTTAATCTCGAAACGAAAAAGCAAATTTCGGCCAAACTGATTATTCACTTTTAAACATCTACAAATTCTAACCCCCAAAATTTTTTTCGCTTGCCCCTAATTTTCCAACCCATAGTATTTTTAAAGCATGAGAGAGAAAGTCAGAGACCTAGGGGTGGGGCGTGCCCCTCTTAAGGCTTAGGAGAGAGAGGGTTAAAGAGAGAAAGTTGGAGAAAGACAGACCCAAAGGAGAGAGAGTGGGGCATGCCCCTATGGGAGAGAGAGAGAGAGAATTGTGGGAGAGAGAAAAGTGTAGAGAATAGGGAGAGGATGCACCCCTATTTATTGAGAAAAAATTAGGTTTAGGGTTTTTTATAATTTGCTTCTTTCTTGAGATTGAATATGGACCATTGATCAAAGTGACTTGTGAAGTAAGAGATCTGAGTCATTCATTCCATAGATGGGTCATCACCATTATAGAAGGTGCTTGGACCATTATCCCCTTTTACTTAAATCATTTTCCCATCAATATATTTAAATAAATTGAAACTTATTTAAATATTATTCATTCCATAAAATAACATATTTTTTCCCATACTATTCAAAGATATCTCAAGTCAATATATGTTTTCAATATTTAGGATAGGATTGAGTCAATCTTTTCCATATCTAATATTAGATCACATGCCATAAGATACCTTTTAAATTTGAATAACTTGACGACAAAGCAAACAACCAAGAGGTGGGGAACGCCACCCATTTGTGGCAAGTGTGGGCCCCACCTACATGGTACATGGTGGGCCCATGTGCACTATGGCCCCATGATATTTAACAAATTAATTTGTAAAATAATATTTGAATTTTTTATTTTTGTAAAATCAATAACTTTATTTTTATAAGTCCTAAAATTATAAATAAAATATCAAAAGACTCATAAAAATTCAAATAATTATTTTTAGGATTCAAATTGAACTTTTGTTTTCAGGGGAATTGATTATTGAGATGAAGAGAGTGTGTGTGTAAAATTTGGGGTCATACAAATACCACAAGCATAGTTTTCTAGAAGTTGCGTTCCATTATACTATGATACAACTGCTGCATTGAATCATTGTTTGCATATATATATATATATATATATATATATATATATATATATATATATATATATATATATATATATATATATATATATATATATATATATATAAAGTCTTCCCAGCACCTATAGGTGAAAATGAATAGTGATTTCGCCTACCTTCATCACCATTCAAATTTCATCGCCTGGTCACGATTGTCTGGTAGTGTTTTATTTTTCATTTTTTTTCTAAAAATTAGAATAACTTGAAATTTAGAGGGTATGTACATCTTACTAAGGCTCATCTAATACAAATATAAAAAACAATTATCCCTGAAAATACAATTAACCAAAATAACCCCGAATATTTTCAAAGGTATTTTGGTCAATTTGTTTCATATAAAATATTTTTTGAAGATTCTCCTATTTTTTATGAATACACACTCCAAATTTTAGGTCATTTTGATTTGTAGAAAACAAATTAAAAATAAAACACTACTGGTCAATCGTGATCGGGTGACGAACTTTAGACGGTGATGGGGGTCGGCGAAATCACTTTTCATTTTTGCCGATAGGCGTAGCGTATTGTTTTCCATATATATATATATATATATATATATATATATATATATATATATATATATATACATGCCATTTTTTTGAGACAAATTTTAAAATATACACTCTTTTTGGAAACACAATCTAGAAAGTGGTTTTTTAGCTCAATTAACATAGGCCATCCATTTTGGTGTATATGTAGATCTAGGCCTCAAAAGGATCTTTTTCTTTTGCAATTTTTTAAATCACTTTATAATTATTAGATCAACAACGTTAAAAAATGAAAATTTGATTTTGAATTCATAAAGGTCTAGATCTTTAAATTCACCAAATGGACGGTCTAGATTCAATGTTGGAAGGGCCTTATTTTGACCATATATAAGGTGCAATTATATTTTCGTTTTTGAGATTAATTATTGAGATAAAGAGAGTACAAATTTTAAGTCATACAAATACCACAAACATGGTTTTCTAGAAGTGTGGTTTCTAGAAAATTTTAGGTCATATAATATAATGAAAGAATCTCCAAAAACTATGTTAAAGCCAATTGTTTGATCTCAGTTTTTAAATATATTATCTTTTCATTTTTATAAACAATCACAAAAAATAAAAATTTGAAAACATACTTAAGAAAATAATTTTTTAACTCAATTAGTATAGGGCATCTATTTTGGTGTGCTGCTTAGATCTAAGCCTTAAAATGAATTTTTTCATTTACAAATTTTTTTATGACTTTTTAATTATTAGATGTACAATGTGAAAAAAAAAAAAAAAAATGACTTTGAGTTCGTAAAAGCCTAGATCTTAAAATTCACCTAATGAATGGTCTAGATTCATTGATGGAGTGGGACTCATTTTGAGCATATCTAAAGTGTAAGATGAATTTTATTTTTTTGATAATTGATTATTAGGATGAATAAAGTGTGTGTGTAATTTTGGGAATCATACAAACGCCACAAACATGATTTTCTAGACGTGTAGTTTCATTGTATTACAATGACATAGTGACATGACATGAAATCATGCCCTAATAGAATAGTATAAACAAAATTGTCTACATTGAATCTCGGCCGATTTGATAGTCATGATTGTATTTTGTATTTGAAATTTAATATTCTCATATAAATCCAAATAACTTGCACTTTGTAGCATCCACTATTCCCATCAAGGCACACCTAAAAAAAATATTACAAAATTTATTCATAAAAAATCAATTGACAAAAAAACCCGTATAAGTTTTAGAAGTATTTTGATCAATTTATTTTTTGCAATTCATTTTTTACTATTTTTATTAGGTTCCCTATTTTTCAAGAGTAGATGTTCAAAATTTTCAAATGAATTGGATTTGTGTGTATATATATATATATATATATATGAGCTCAATGGCCGAGATTGAATCTGAGCCGATCTGACGGTTACGACTTTATTTCGTATTTGAATTTTAAGTTTTTTTATACAAATCCAAATAACTTGAAATTTTAGGCGTGTGTCCTTCAAAAATAGAATAATCTAATAAAAATATCAAAAACATCATTTACAATAAATAAATTGATCAAAATACCCCTATAAAGTTTTGAGGCTATTTTGGTCAATTTATTTATTGTAAATTATTTTTCAAATATTTTTATTAGGTGCCCCTTGATGAGAAGAATAGGTTCTTAACATTTCAAATTATTTGGATTTATATTAAAAAATTAAAATTAAAACATAAAATGATGTCGTGACCATCAGATCGCCCCATATTCAACTTAAGTCGTATATATATATATATATATATATATATATATATATATATATATATATATATATATATATATATATATATATATATATATATATATATATATATATATATATATATATATATGGAAAGTGCTTAGATTAGCCCACTAGCTCATATGAACATATGAGCCCAACGTCTTAGATTGATTTTGGGCCGATTTGACAATCATGGATATCCGGTAGTGTTTGAATTTTTGTTTTACTTTTACAAATCCAAATCACTTGAAATTTTAGGCATATGTTCATAAAAAATAGATGAACCTTCGAAAAATATCAAAAAAATATTTTACATGAAATAAATTTCTCAAAATACCCCTGAAAAAGTTTGAGGGGTATTTTGGTCTTTGTTTTTAGAATAATTTTTTTATATATTTTTATCAGGTGCATATTGATGAGAATAACACACACCTAAATTTCAAGTGATTTGGATATGTAAAATTATAAATAAAATTCAAGCACTACCACGCATCTATGATCGTCAGATTGGCCCAGATTCAATATGGGCCATTGGGTTCATATATTCATATGAGCTAGTGGGCTAAACCCATTTTTTCCCATATATATATATATATATATATATATATATATATATATATATATATATATATATATATATATATATATATATATATATATATATATATATAATAAAAAATATATAAAAAAATTTATTTGTAATAAAATAACCAAATTACCCCCCAAAATTTTTTGAGGGTATTTTTATTAATTTATTTCATGTAAAATATTTTTTTGATATTTTTGAAGATTCACCTATTTTTGACACACGCCTAAAATTTCAAGTAATTTTGATTTGTAAAAAAAAAAAAAAAAACTAAAATTCAAACACTATCAGACATACGTGATCGTCAGATCGGCCTAGATTCAATCTGGAACGTTGACCTCATATATTCATATGAGCTAGTGAGCTAATCCCATATTTTCCTTATATATATATATATATATATATATATATATATATATATATATATATATATATATATATATATATATAGAAAAAAGCTTGGGTGAGCCCACTAACTCACATAATAGTATAAGCTCAATAACTCAGATTAAATCTGGGCCGATTTGACATCCAAGAGCATTTGAATTTTAATTTTTTTTTCTACAAATCCAAATCACTTAAAATATTAGGTGAATATTAGTCTCATCAAGCCGCACCTAATAACAATATAAAAAAAATAATCCGTAAAATTAAAAATGACCAAAATACCCCTAAAATTTTGTCATTTTTTCATGTAAAATATTTTTTAAATATTTTTTTAATATTCACCTATTTTTTATCAATACACGTACAAAATTTCAAGTGATTTGGATTTGTAAGAAATAAAATAAAATTTAAACACTATCGGCCATCTGTGATCATTGGATCGGTCTATATTCAATTTGGGCCATTGGGGTAATTTTTTCCTGTGAGCTAGTTTTATATATATATATAATGTGCAGTTTGCATACAGATGCATCTGTAGGTGTAGAGGTAAGGTGCATCTTCAAATTTTATCATGGTATATAATTTTGATATAAAATTTTCTTAGGATTATCTCAAAATATATTTTTATATCTAATTATAAAATTTTAAATTTAAAAAATAGTTAAAATGAAGTAGATCTATAAACATTTGAAAATCTTGAAAATAGACAGTGTAGATAATATGTTGAAAAATGCGCTATTTTTTAGATTTAAAATATTTTTATTTTTCATAGTCATGCATCTCGATTTCGAGATGATCAATCAAATGGTTTTTCAACATTAAAACAGCCTTTTCCGATGGACTTTTGAGGGGCATCCATAGTTCTACATTATAAGGTGGCATCCTTATATAAATTTTTTCCATTTATATATATATATATATATATATATATATATATATATATATATATATATATAAACGTCTTCCCAACGTCTATAGGCGAAAATGAACCATGATTTTACCTACCCTCATCACCTTCCAAAGTTCTTCCCATGGTCACGATTGTCCGGTAGTATTTCATTTTTCATTGTTTTTTAATAATCAAAATGATCTGAAATTTAGATTGTGTGTACATCTTAGTGAGGCGTACTTAATAAAAATATAAAAAAAATATTTCAAGTAAAATAATTGACCAAAATACCCATAAAACTTTTCGGGGGTATTTTGATCAATTTATTTTATATAGAATATTGTTTTGATATTTTTCGTAGATTCGCCTATTTTTTATGAAGTAGATTCGCCGATTTTTTATAAACACACGCTCCAAATTTTAGATCATTCCGATTTGTAGAAAAAAAATTAAAAATGATACACTACTGGACAATCGTGATCGTGTGATGAACTTTGGACGATGATAAAAATAGACGAAATCACTATTCATTTTCGTCTATAGACCTTTTGTAGTATATATATATCGTCTATAGACCTTTTGTAGTATATATATATATATATATATATATATATATATATATATAATGTAATCAAAACAGCCATATTCAATCTGAACGCAGTAATTGTATTCTCCCACGAGTTGTATACAAAAAAATTCTTCGTTTTGCTCGACACAATTGGGGCATCCGTAGTCCATTTTTCAAACTTGCAGATATTTTTAAACTAGCATTACACGGTGTAAAATACAATTTCCATATGGACGGTGTACAAAAAATCTCAATCAAATACATTTTAAAGTTTAAAATTTAGGTTTTTTTTTATCATATTGATGATCAACTTGGCCTAGATGATGAATCCCTAAAAAATTAGATAAAAAAATCCGTCTTTAGGACGAATCTTATAGGATCCCATGTATACATATGAGTAAGCAGACTCATTAAAAACGATCCTTTTGTTAGATCGATCAAATCATGCGACCACCCATGTTTTTTAAGGGTTCTAGGACTTGAAACACAACGAGTTTACTTTAAAAAAAATTGTTTCATGCAGGATGGACCGCATTTCTACTAATGCGATCCATCTTTAAGATCGATGCAAGTAGTTGTTCCATCTAAAAACAATAAAAATTGACAGTTCAAATATTTTCTTACTAGAATTATTAATTCTAATTTTTAAATTTTTTTTAGTTTTTCATAGTAATTATCTCCATGTCAGAGATTACATATCCTTTAAAATGAAGTCTTAAAATCCATCTTCAAAATAGATTTATTAAGAGGCCGCATTTCTACATGGCTGGGCCGCATAGAAACCGAGTCCCTTACCTTAAATCTACTATCATCACATGATGTCCTGGGAGCTATAAAACCAGGTTTTAGATTAGATTTGATAACCTTTAAAAAAATCGAAGTAAATGTCCAAAAAAATGAGTACAAGGTAGACCAATTTTTAACTTCACAGTTCTTTTTTCTTTTTTTTTATTATAGATTCATGAATGCATCAACCATTTAAATCGCATAAGTCCCCAAGCACACTAAAAAACCCACCCTTCCCATAACTCCTCCCTCATTTCATAGGACCACCATTTAAATCAAATCAATCCTGGTAGGCCCAGACATATCCACAATACATCTTCCTTCAAAAAATATCCATAATCCATGTGCCATATTTCTCTTCACATGACTCGGTTTCAATTTTTCAGTTGTGGGGTCGTGACCCGATAAGGATGGCAGCCAGCGACGGGCCCTCGCCCGGCCCATGTCTCCAGGCTTATGGAAAAATCCAAATTTAGGAGCATTTTTCGGATTCAAATTTGGGAGATGTGAACTAATTGTAGCAATAAGCCTGAGAAGAACAAAACACAATATTCACATGCAGTTACATTTAAGTGCTTAAGTAGTGAAAATGTTGTGTTTTTTTTTTTTTTTTTCAAGGAAGAGCATACACAAAGTGTCGGTATTATCCAATGAAATTGTGAGGTGTACCTTAAAAATCTACCATGAAAAGGTTCTATTGATGTTCAAAAATCTCTAATTGATCATCTCGACCTCAAGCGTATGTATAAAAAAGAAAAAAATAAATAGAACTATGTATAAAATAGAAAAAAAAAAAAAACAATAGAACTTCAAGTTCTAAAAATAGTGTGTTTTTAACATGTCTACATTATTCATTTCCCAGTTTTTACAATAATTATGGATCTGCTCAT
Organism: Amborella trichopoda; assembly: GCF_054954075.1. Lineage (NCBI taxonomy): Eukaryota > Viridiplantae > Streptophyta > Magnoliopsida > Amborellales > Amborellaceae > Amborella > Amborella trichopoda. The sequence goes on along the minus strand of NC_142338.1, from coordinate 11,519,223 downwards.
TCTATATCATTTTTTGAGCTTTCAATTTCGGGGTGAAAATACTGCTAACCCTAATTACTTTGAAAAATGCTCCAATGATGATGATGAATATGATAAGGGGATTTGTAGGCCATCAGTCGGGCTTCTTGTCCCGACAGGGGTAGAAGGTACACCTTCCTTCGTTTCTTTTGTTAGTTTGAGTTTAATATCAACGATTTACATGGAAAAGTTTATATAGAGCCGAGGCTCTAAACAATTAAATTAGAGTTTATCTCAAAAAATTTATTAGAAGAGGCAATTTGATGCCTAAATATTTTTAAATTGATCATCTCGACATCAAGATGCATGGACATAAGAAAAAAGTGGATTTCAAGTTTTGGAAATGGTGTATTTTGTAAAGCATTTTTTTACCATCAATTTTTAAGATTTTCAAGTTTTCATAGATTTATCCATCTACACTATTTTTGAAGCTTTAAACTTTATAAATAAAGATGAAAATATATTTTAAAGCTATCACAATGGTTTTCAATATTGAAACCACATTTCTCTACATTATTTAAAAGTAGGTTCTAATTTTATTGTTTAGAGACCTGGTTCTATACAAACCCCACCCTTACATAAACTCCACCTTTTTCTGAAATACTCATTTCGTACTTTTTAATCGGATTTTGGATGGAAAAATACTTATAAGCTGGTCTTTTAACAGCGGGAGCATATGTACAGTATGCTCCTACGCTAGACTCTGTTCAAACACTGGAAAACACATAAACGAGGCTGGCTACGTGTACAAATTTGCAACTTGCTTCAGTGATAATTGCCTAAAGATCCCATGTAGCCAAGTTATATTAAATGTTCAAAAATCTCAGATAGCATTATTCAAGACGAGTTCACATTCAGCTTTGATGTTCATCTACTTCTTTACTTCAAACTCCTTTAGCCTGTTCCAAAAACTTTAGCCTGTAGCTTATCAAAATTGGTCAAGCCAAGAGCAGTTTAGGAAAAATCGAACCCAAACGGTTAATATCTATTGGATATGAAGTTCGAAGCGGTTCAATTGGGCTAACGACCTAATTAGACCAACATCATTATCAGAGTCTCATCCCAACTATTTAGAGTTGGCTGCACAAAGCTTATTAGTTATTTTACTCTATCAATTGAATCACATGGATTTTGAGGTTATTCCGGGTCTGCCCGATGAAATCGGGTGGGAGTGCTTAGTGAGAGCAGAGCAGACATCGCATGCGGCCATGAGGTTGGTGCGCAAGAGCTGGCAAGAGCTCATAGCGAGCCCTGACTCCTACAAATGCAGGAAAGCAACAGGTAAAACTCAAAAGTATGCATGCCTGGTCCGGTCCCTAACATCCCCAAGCCTTCGAGGCGCCAAGCAAGAGGTGCAGCGGCCCCTGGCCTATGGCCTCACTCTCTTCGAGCCCCGGACTCGGCAATGGACGCGGGTGCCGCCAATCCCTGCTTACCCTGATGGCCTGCCCCTGTTTTGCTAGTGTGTTTCCATGGGAACAGAGTTGATTGTCATTGGGGGCTGGGAGCCAACCACCTGGGAGCCTACATGCCGAGTTTTCCTGTACAATTTCTCGAGGGGAGCATGGCGCGAGGGGCAGCCAATGAGAGGGCTAAGATCGCTTTTCGCAGCTGCGGCGATCGATAGGCGGGTTTATGTGGCCGGAGGACACGACAGGAATAAGAATGCAGTTGCGACAGGGGAAGTTAACAACGTGGATAGAGACGAGTGGGAGGGGTTGCCTGAGATGGAGGCGACAAGGGATGAGTGCGAGGGGTTGGCAGTTGGGGACGAGTTTTGGGTCGTTACCCGACAGAGGCACAAGGCCAGTTCGACGGCGGTGGTCAGGCATTCAATCCGATATCAGGAAGATGGCGACCAGTGGAGAGCGTGTGGCGTGAAGGGAAGTGCCAGAAAGGAAGCCTCATGTTGGCTGAGGGGAGATTGGGGTGGTGGGGGGAGGCGGGCATTGATGGGTTGAGAGCCGGAATTTGCGGTGTGAGATGGGGCGATGGGGTTTTGGTTGTTGGCTCAGCTTATCAGGGTGGGCGTTTGGATTGCTATTTAGGGGAAAGGCAGGAGGAGGAGGAGGAGTAGGAGGAGGAGGAGAGAGGAAGGGAACGGAGGTGGGAGAAGGTGGTCGTGGCTGAGGAGTTTGGGGGCTTTGTTCAGGCGGGTTGTTTTGTGGAGGTTTAATTGGGGAAGAGAAATTGGGTTTGATATGATGAGATGTTGTCTTGTTTTGCTTTATTTTTTGGCCTGTTTCATTGTGTTTGTAATATGTGAGAAATATGTAACATCAGAATGTCGATGTTATCATTGTATATTTCCTCTTCTGTTCTTTCCTGTGAAGAGGTTTCCTAGTACAAATAAGGGAGGATTTCAGTTATTTGAGATCTCAATTTTTTATTTTTATTTTTATTTTTTGAACATTGACTTTATTATGGTTTATTGAATATGTGAACTTTATATAGAGGGTAAGTTTTGTATTAAAGGTGGCAAAGGGCCGAGCCTGGGCCTCGGCTATCCTAGGCCCCGACCCAGCCCTTATCCTATAGGGCCGGTCCAAGCCCAACCCAATCGGAACGTTAAGCGGGACCAGGCCAAAAATAAATGAAGAAAAATAAAAAAGAGGAGTGAGCCTGGCTGGCCCTGGTAAATAAAGCAAAGTTGGATGGATACCCTGGTGATGCAGTGGGAGCTACCATTTAGTGATGCCAATACGTTCAAACCTCTAGTAAATAGTCTAAGAGTATATGATCCCGTAAGACATGATAAATATCTCGATATTAATGAATTCTTCGTTGTGAAGATCAGCTTTAGTATTCAGTGGTGAATGAGAAATACGGGGTTTCTAGAGAGTCAATTATGTCCTTTTCCTCATGCAGAAAATCTCTGTCATCACATTTGTGGAAAGGTATTTTGCATGTGAAGGAGATAGCTGGTCGGAAATGGTGAGCACATATGTTTGTGGCCACTCTGAAATTGGCCTTTCCGAAAGTATTTAAAAAAAAGAGTGGATCTAGCAGCTAAAGTAGCCGTTAGTTGCTCTTTGGTGAATCCTGGCATTTGCTTTTCTTTGCTTTTCAATCCTACCATTTGCATTTTATTTATGGAAGGCTGCCGAATAGAGTGGGGGATGAGTTTGAATCCCTTTTAAAAGGCCCTTTTAAAAGGGTTGAATGGCGCTTACATCACGAGAGACCTCCCAGTTTGGATGTCAAATAAAAAAATATTCATGGCGAAAAAAATACAAGTTGTTTTCATCTTAATTGGAAAATGTTCTCGTTTTATTTTATTATATTGATAAACTGTTTGGATATATAATTTCATTGATTTGTCGAAAAAAAATCTTAGGGCCAGTGAATTACACTGTGCTAGCCCCTTGTCCCTTTTCTCCCGGCGCCTCTCACACCCAAACTCATCTTTCCAAGCAAATGCATCGAAATCTCCTTCTAAGGCCGACACTCCTCTGCTCAGAAAGATCAAAAAGAAGAGCGAGAATGAAGCAGAGATATTTCTAGAGAGAGAGAACACAAGGGAGTTCAGGGAACTCAGGCTAGAGAGAGAAGAGGGAAAGTTAGAGAGAGAGAGAGAGAGCTGAGGCGAGGATGGATAGAGAACCAGAGGAGATGCAGTTCTTGGGATGCCTCGGCATCTACAATGAAGCATTCAAGATCGTTCTATCATGACGAAAGATCTTCACTCGCATAACCCTAGCCCTAATCCTCCCTCTCTCCTTCATCTTTGTCGCTCACAACTTTGTAACAGATCGAATCTTCAGTAGCATCCATTGAAATGAGCAAGTCCTAGTTACCCACCCTCAATCTCAACACAAAAGTATTGATAAAATCATCTCGGAATGGATCTCTCTCTTCCTCTTCAATGCTGTGTATCTCGTCTGCGTCCACAAAATCCACCATCGATCTCAGAGAACACGACCTTATGACACCTTTGTTGGGCAATTGAGGGTGGGGAACAATTGGTTCAGAGAAAGAGAAAGGAGAGGAGCACATGGTTGAGGAAGCGGTTACCGAACTGGGATTTCTAGAGAGAGAGGGTTGGGGGCTCCTGGGGTTTCTATAAAGAGAGAGAATGGTGGGCTCTCTCTCAGCTCCTTCGTAGCAGAGAGAGATTGAAAAATGATGGGCTTTCTCTCAGCGGCTGCGGACCTATGTTTGCAGAGCTTTTGAAAGAGAGAGAGAGAGTTTTAAGTTTTCTTCTCGCGAATGAGAGAGAGTAGAAAGAGGTGAGGGAAAAGCAGGGAGGAGAGGGAAGAGCGTAAGGGTGAGAGAGAGAGAGGCGCGAGAAACACGACTCAACCCAAAAAAAATTTAAGTCTAAATTGTTTTTTTTATTTTTTTTTATGGTAATTTTTGTCTTGAAATGAGACGTTTTTTTTCTTTCAATATAAAATATGACAAAAATATGTTGTTGTCCAAATGGTCAAAGTTAGTTTCACAATATTTTTGGATTACAATCCAAAAAATTTCTAATTATGGGTACATCCAAACGGCCAAAGTTAGTTTCACAATGTGGTAGTATGGGAGATTGAGATTGAGATTGATGGGATTTTTTAGTGAGTATATGTTTTTGTACTACCTATTTATGCAAGATATTTGGGAATGGGCTTTTAGTAAAGGGTGCAGTTGGCATACAGATACATCCATAGGTGTATAGGTAAGGTGCACCTTCAAATTTTATTATGATCTATAATTTTGATGTAAAACATTTTTCGGATTATCTCAAAATCTATTTTTATATCAAATTATAAAATTTTAAATTTCAAAAATGGTTAAAATTAAGTAGATCTATAAACATATAAAAATCTTGAAAATGGACGGTGTAGAAAATATACTGTAAAATGTACTATTTCTGAGACTTAAATTCTTTTTATTTTTCATATTCATACATCATGATGTTGAGATGATCAATCAAATTTTTTTTTTAACATTAAAACTACCTTTTCCGATGGATTTTTGAGGGGCATCCGTAGTTCTACATTATAAGGTAGCATCCTTATATAAACTTTTTCCTTTAGTAAATTGGGTATTCATATGGTGATACCGGGGAGTCATGGAGAGTTATAGTTTCAAATGGACATATCAGGTTTACTAAAATGTGGATGCATATTATAGATGATATTCCAGGCAGCCCTTTTATGGGAAGTTTGAAGGGTAAGAAACATCAGAACTTTTGAAGGGAGAAATCGATGATCTTCAGAAATCAAGGAGAGTATTTTATATGGAGTGTAGAATTAGTTCTCAATCTCAGACAATTGAAGATGAATCTCAAAGGTGGATGTACGGATGAATTTGAATAATGTGGTAACAAACAAAACATGGAAGCTAAGACAGAAACATAAATGGCGGCCACCATATGAGGGATGCTTAAAAGTAAATTTCGATGGAAGCTCTTTCGATAATCCGGGAGATGTTATTCTTTCTTATACAGGGTCATGTGGGATTTCGAAGTATTTTACAAGGATTGACGTGTATCAAAGGAAATTTGAGGGGTTTGCAATTGTGGTGGAGGGTGATTCACAAAATGTGATTGATTGGTGCAATAAATCGGTAAAACCACCTTGGAAATTTTATTGGAAATTATCAGAAATATATCTTAATTTTGGGCTAATTGTTTTTTTTAAAAAAAACCATACTTTCCTAAACATCATCCGCACCATTTTTTTTTTTTTTTCACTTTTCATAATTTTTAGACCAAAATAGCTTTCACCTTCATCGTATAGCAAGTGCCGTAATGTTTGGAGGCGTCACTGTACTTAAAATACCGTAATGAACTTTAGATATATTACAGTATTTAAAGTGTGGTGATGACCACCAAGAAAGATATCACGGTACATAAAAGAACACTGAGAAATCCAACAAAAATAGAGAGAGAATGTGAAATCGAAGGGGAGGTTACAATCCACTGAGTCCAACGGATGATCTTTGAGAAGTATAGCAGTGGATGGTGTGCTGTAAGGACACACCCATGTGCCCTCACCTTTTTTCTCTCCCCTTTTTTTTTATTTATCAAAATCCAGAACTTTATTAAATGGTTAAAAGGAAATTACAGAATCAGAAATAGAAAGAGAACCAAGAGAAATGCCCCTTTTAGCTAGAGCATCTGCAACACAATTAACTTCACGATAAACATAGGAGAAGGAGATCGTTAAATTGATAGAGACATCCAAGATTTGCAACCACAAGGGCCGTAGTTCCCACAGAACCGATTGCTCTTTCCTACACCACCTGATGACATTCAAGAGTCTCCCTCAATCACACACCCTCTAAGTAAGGCAGTTATTTCCAAAAAGTTCGTTGTTGCCAAACCAATTGGGTCTGCATAGGATAATACTGTATTCCCAAAACAATAACTTATAATACCCCCAATCCCTATAGGTCCCGTGTTACCCATAGAATGCCCATAAAAATTGATTTTTAGGCAACCCATTGGGGGGCATGCCAAATAATCTTAGACCGACATCTCCTCACAACTAGAGAGAACGAGTTAGACAAATTAACCATTACATCAACTTTCGAAATCCCCCAACCCTCCTTAGTCACAAAAAGAGAAGACCAAATAGATAGACTTACCAAGTGGATGACCTTACCAACAGGCAGCACCACACCCTCAAAGGTTCTTCTGTTCCTTTCTTTCCACACTTCCCACATAACTAAGCCCCTAGCAATCTTCCAAATAATCCTTCCAATTTTAGGCAAAAAAGGAAGTAATAATTGAGAAATAATCCCTGCTACATTCTGTGGTAGTGGCAAAGATATTCCAACCATACTGAGTAACCAAAACCAAATAGCATAGGTGAAGGGACAACGTATCAAGACATGCGACACAGATTCACCATCTTGTTTACAAAATAAGCAAATATTTGGCAAGATTTTCCCCCTTTTCATGAGATTATCTATGGTGAAAATTTTATCTTGTGCAGAAAGAAAAACTTGAACCTTATGGGGGATTGGCCATTTCCAGATTTGGATAATTTCAGGGCAAAACCATCTAAAGCGGTCATGGAAAAATAGGCTATAACATGATTTAACTGAGAATAAACCATTACTCTCCATCTCCCATACTAACTCATCCTCTGCCTCCTGTGCAATATAAACCTTGTCTAAACACTCTATTAAAGAACACCATTGTGAAAGAATCACATTGTTAACCCGACTGTAGCTAAGATTGATGTTCCAAGTCAAAGCTTGTCCTCTCTTTTCCACGGCTTCAACGATAAGTAAGTCTGAATCAACAGCCACACGAAACAGATCTGGGAAGGTCACTTTAAAGGGGGAGTCTCCCAACCACTTATGATACCAAAACATGACTTATCTACCACTACCAACATTCTATCTGAAGTAGCTTGAGATCATAGGCTTACAATTGGATAAGGCCCTCCATATAAAGGAGATGTCTTTACATCTGCCACGTTGAAGCCACAAGTTTTACCTATCTATGCGATACTTAGCAAGCAGCACATGATATCAAAGGTGATCTTTTAAGTTAACACTACGCCACCACCATTTACATAAAAGCGCCTCATTGAATTTCCTAACATTTCGAATGCCGAGACCACCCTCACATTAGGGGTACCTACCTTATCTCATGTAACCAAATGGAATTTCTTATGCTCTTCAAACGATCCCCATAAAAAATCTCTTATCATTTTTTCTATCCACTTCCCCACCGAAGACGGAATTTGGATAAGGGACATCTGATACACATGAAGATTAACCGAGTAGGATCTTAACAAAGTGACCCTTCCTCCCAAAAATAAGTATTTTGGTTTCCATAAGTCAAGCTTGGTTTGCACCCGCTCAATGACTCTATCCCATACCGCAATAGGAAATTTTGAATCAAAAATAGGTAGCCCCAAATAGAAAGTAGGAAAGGATCCCATACGGCAACCTACAACACTAGCCAAATTTTCCACCAAATTCACCCCACAATTGATGCCTATAAGGGAGGATTTATGAAAATTGACCTTAATGCCCATAATCACTTCACAAATTTCTAAGAACCTCGCAATATTTCCCAACTGAACTGCCTTCGCATCACAAAAAACGAGTGTATCATCAACATATTGAAGATGAGATATACTAATATCAGAATTAGCTATTTTGAGATCTACAAAGTATCCACTTCTCTCAACCCTACTCAGCATTAAACTAAAATATTATGCATAAATGGTACATAGAAAAGGAGAGAGTGGATCACCTTATTGTAGTCCTCTGGAGGTCTTAAAGAAACCAATAGGAGTCCCTTTGAACAACACTGAGAAATATGTTGATGAAAGGAAACTATAAATCCAGTTTCTCCACCTCGTACCAAACCTCATCATTTTCAATCTTTCTAACAGCACCACCCACTCCACTCGATCATATGCCTTCTCCATGTCTAGTTTCAACATCACCCTTTCCATCTTACTCATAACTAGAGAATGAATACATTCATGTGCTACCAGTACACTATCTGTAATCTGACGATCCTTAATAAAAGCCGACTGTGAAGCGAAGATGATGAGAGGTAAAACCTCTTTAAGGCACTCCGCTAAAACTTTGGCTATGATCTTATAGACACTAGTAAACAAACTAATAGGTCTAATATCAGATAGCTCATAAATCATAGACTTTTTAGGAATTAAAGCCACGAAGGTGGAATTAATGCCTTTAAAGATAGACCCTGTGATAAAAAATTATTTGACCAAAGCTAGCAGATCATCCTTCATAATGTGCCAAAACTTATGGAAGAACACCATTGGGAACCCGTCAGGACCAGGCGCCTTATCACCACCCAATGCAAAGACCGCCTTTTTTAATTCGTCTAAGGATATACTTCTCTTTAGTAGCAAAGCTTGTTCACTGCTCAGTACCATAAAGGGGACATTTGTAAATCTGGGTTTTAAAAATGCCTCCCTAGAAAAGGCATTTTTAAAATGATTAACCACCCCCAAACCCATCTCCTCTTCATTATCGAGATCTATGCCAATGATACTTAAGCTTGAGATATTATTTTGCCGTCTCCGAGAGCTCGCAATAGTATGAAAAAACTTAATGTTAAGGTCTCCTTCCTTAAGCCATTTATTTCTCGATCTCTGTTTCCAATGGACTTCTTCAAATCTTCGCAAATCCTCCAACTCCTGTAGTTTCAGACAACGCTCAATAACCAAAGCCTTAGTAAGGACTTCATTATTTTGATTCTGGACGTCTAAAGCTTCAACTTCAGCCAACACCCTCTAACATCAAATTTATGCTCATTCTTCCATTCTAGCAACTTGTGTTTAACACTCAATAATTTTTTATGAATATGGAAGTCCATCTGGCTTAACACCACCGTATTCAGCCAATTCCTTGTAATAATATCAACCGCATGTTTGTCCTCCAACCAACCCACTTCCAATCTGAAAAGTCTATGACCCCCACTGAGACGTCCCGTACCAAGCAGGATGGGGTTGTGGTCAGAGGAGAGTCTCACTAGGTATTTAATCGAAATAAGTGAGAAAGCCTTTAACCATTCTGCAGCCACAAGAAATCTATCCAATTTTGACATAGCAAGGTTGTGGACACTATTATTGGACCAAGTGAACTTGGAGCCAATAATAGGTAGGTCCAAAAGGGCAATACTTTTAATGAACCTATTGAACTTCCTCATAGATGAGTCTATTGGATGGCCTGACAAACATTCACCTGGCCACTTAATGAGATTGAAATTCCCCCCAATTACAATAAGATAAGTTACAAAGTGAATAACAACAAGCATATCACAAATAAAACCCTCCTTTAAAGAAAAAGCAGTAGGTCCATAAACATTCATAAATCTCCATGAGAACCCCAAATTAGGACCCTTGAAACCCCAAAAAATGAAATTGTCCCTTATCACAGTTTCAAAAATAGACAAAATAGTTGGATCCTAAAGGACCCAAATCCCCCCAGAACTACCTAGAGCATCTATTCCAGCAAAACAAACTGCCCCCCGACCCCAAACTTCCCTTACTCAGCAAAGTAGGGCTAGGAAGTTTGGTCTCTTGTAAGGCCACAATAACAGGTTTAAACTTAGAAACATAAAACAAAACATCCCTTTTTGTCCTGGGGTCACCCAAGCCCCTCACATTCCAAGACAAATATTTATTACAAGGAAAAGGTCGAGGAAGAAGAACCTGGTCCAGATGGACCACCACCGAAAGATGCATCGTCAAACATTGCATCGTCAATAGGCTCTTCATCAGATGAGGACGACGAAGATTCTGAATTCACGTTCACCACCACAGGGTCACGAAACGCAAGAGCAGTAGCTCAGAAGCCACCTTTAGGTAACCCGCGTGCCTCTAACCTCACAGAAGAGTGCACACCACGCTGAAAACCCTTCTTTTTTCCAGTATTCAAAGCTTTAGCCATCATGGTGGTTTGCTCAGTCTTACCATAAACATCGTTTGGCACAGGAAGATTATCACTGGCCAACGTAATAAGATCCTTAGCCTTACCACCACTGACAGCCACCACCACAAGACACACATCTTTGCATGTTATTGAAACCTTAGTTTTCCTCCGCCTCCTAATTTCATGCATCAACAAAGCAATGCGAACATCTTCTATCCCCATAACTTTCATCATCTGTTCCACCTGTGGTGTATCATCCACCGTAACTGGAAGGGGTGGTTGGACTTCAGTGTTAGAGGGAATTGCAGTCTCCAAAGGCTTGTTTTCAGGAACGGTAACCCGTTGCAGCTCTTCCAACCTCATAACCGTGTTTGAAGATTCACTCTCCGCCGCCGATAACACTGCAGCTATATCCTTCGAGAGGGTGAGGGCCTCTTCTGGTTCCACAACAACAATGGCCACCTGATCTATAAGAAGAGGGTCGAAACGGGACCTACTCCTCTTTGCTGATGCTAGCCGAAAAAGTAAAGGATGCATCTTGTGACTGAAGAGGTGGCACACAAGGATTAAGCACCGCGTCTGGCCAAAAGGTTTATGAAAAGCAAGAAGGAAAACCAAAAATAGCACCGGAGAAAACTGACTGCCAAAAGAATGGCAATACGTAGGGCCTGAAAACGCCTTCCCTACCTCAAAACGCTCAGTCCGTACAAGAACAGGTGCCACCTGTATTCGAAGATCTTTCCCACCCTTCCTTTTCTGATCCCACAGATTTGCTTCACCTAAGGAAACTTCGGGACTGGGCTTAGCCGCCACGGGTACTTTTTCAATAACATTTGTTGCAAAAGATAGAGGTCCTGCTCGATCATGGAAATTTGTAACCGGTGGACCATCAATTCCGTTGGACATAATAACAGGCAACTTTGACTTTTCAAATTGCTTTGATGACCACTTATGACCGTTGTTATCAGCCAACAATTGGGTGTTACAAAACTCACTTGAAAAACCCTCCGTGTCATCCGGAAACCTACCCACCGAAATCCATCTTTGAAAATATTGGGATTGCATTTTTTAAAAATTCGAAATTCCATGGAAATTTCCCACAGTTAACCAACTTCTCACCAGAATTCCGGTGGCCTATTCCGATGTCTTTCCTTTTTCCGGTAAAGTGCAATTGCCCACCACATGATCCTCCTTCCTCAACTGAGTAATCGCAGGTTTACTTGGAGATCCCCAGGGGGAGAGTCGCTAACAACAGCAACAACAAAAACATCTAGTCCCACAACAAGACCAACTTTCAAAGGTAAAGGGCCAGTAGTTCTAGAGATCGTAACGCACACCACTTTACAGATTGGGTTCAAGAATGAATCCCAATCCAAATCAACATAAACACCCAAACCTTAAGCAATCTTCTTGATAATGGACAAGTTCCACACATGCAAGGGAATTCCTCTAAGACCCAACCAAACTAGTTCCCTCTGCACAAAGGAGCTATGGTCTGAAGCCTTCCATAAGCCTAAAGAGAGGAGACTTCCCCGAAACGATAAGAGAGGGCTCTACAAACCTCATCCTTAGATCTAAGTTTGAAAACAACCTAATTCGCTCCAATAATTTTCACATCATGAGAGTATGAAAGATTCCACCCTCTCCACGCCCAATCAGATAACCCATAAAAATTAGTGATCGGTGGTGAAAAAGACCCGGTAACAAAAAAAACTCTAACTTGATATTGAGACCTTCCGACTCTGATCTAGAGATCCGAACAGCGGGGAAGTACACGGGTCCATCACCAAAGTGATGCTACCTTTTTTTCTCTCCCCTTTCTCGCTTCTATTTCCAGCTAAATGTATATACTTTCTTTCTCTTCTTTTCCCACCCACTTGAGTCTTTCTCTCTCTTCTTCTATTTCCCAAGCCACTTGCGTTTGTTGCCTCCATTTAAGTCTTTCCATTTCTTTCTCTTCCAAGCCATCTGTGCCTATCTCTCTCTACCCTTCCATCAGCAAAGTCCTCTCTCTATCTTTGGATCAAGGGATTTTACGCTCTATGAAATTATTCCTTGGGATAAAACCCAACATTATTAGTTTTTAGAGCTTAATTTTGGATGTGCCTCCAAAATAGTAAGGGGATCCGAGTCCTCCGCCAGTCACTTTCTCTCTCTATCTTTGTTGAATTTATATCTCTCTATCCCTCCGGCCCGCAACTCATGGCCACATCCAACAAAGACTATTGCGTTCTCTCTCTATATCCCTCCGGTCCTTAACCCATGGCTGCATTAATCTAAAGTTCACTACGGTATTTTAAATACCGTGAGAATGTAGGTTATTATGGTAAAAAAAAGAAAAAGGGATCTACTTCTAGCCATTAGATGTCAAATTGGATGGTTTTGGGCATCATAAAGTTCATGAATTCTTTATTTTTGAACTTTAAGTCTAGTCGATGATACTCTTACAGCCACCTAATTTAAAATATGATGGACAAGAGTGATTGTGACCTTCTTATACTAAAACTAAATAATCATTTCTATACTTACCTTCTTGTATAGGATTCGATACCACTTGAATCAATTTGCTATAGGCTCAAGCACCGCAAAATGCGCAATAGTAATTTAACCATCCGCATTTGTAAGTGTGGATTGTTGTCGAAAGAATTTGGGGTACTTACAACGCGATTTGCAATACTGCAGAGCCAATTTCAAATAAAACATAGTTCATGATCGTCATCACAAGTATATTGCATAAGTTTATTACGATGATGGTGGGGGTAATTAAATTTGAGAACGAAGTGAGATTTATGAAAACTACATTGAACGGTTAAAACTATATAATTTCCATCTCCAAGTTTTGAAAATTCTAAGTTCAACAAAACACTATTGTATAAATTTTCAAACAAGTTGCCAAACACATTTATCTATGGGCATGGTTTCTATGCGGCCAGCACTCATATTGTAGAAATGCGGGCTTGGTAATAATTATGTTTTTTAAATATAATTTGATCTTAAGATTTAGAGAAAATATAATCTTTAACATGGAGCTCATGAATATGAAAAAAAAAAAACCTGAAAACTAGAAATAATAATTATATTAAGGAAACATTTGGACCCATAGTGACAAGTGTTTTTAGAATTATACCTCTGGACCGCATATTGTAGAAATGCGGTCTTGCCCGCATGAAACAATTTTCTTTTATCTATACCGGGCATCAAAATCCTAGCATCCAGATCTCATGAGTAGAAATTCGACCAAAAATCGAGAACTAAAAGGCATTTGGCAAACTTCTTGGAGGCTTTTCGATCGAAATCCGGCCAAAATCCAAAGAATTGAACCCCCAATTAAGTGCTTGTGAATTGAAACCATGTATAGGGGGGCCATGTGAGAGTAAACCATGGATTAGAGGAAGGTTTTGGTAGGGACTACTGCTGATTGTGGTGTGAAAAGGGAGGCTTCAAAGCTCTCATTGTTTTTGGTAATGGTTGATTGTAAAGAGATAGAACTTTTCGATGTTGAGTTTTTGGTATTAGGTTCCTTTTCACCTCCTGTGAACGATCTTTTTGGCTTGGCTGATTGGGCTGGAACCTATCTTACCGTCCTGATGTTAAGATAATTGGTTCCAACAAAGTCGTTTTCAAATTACGCTCGAAGGAGGAAGTGTTCAAGGCGTTGTCTAATAAATTTTATAGAGTTCAAGGTAGTCTTTTGTCCCTTGATTCGTGGAAGGCATCGGAGCATGCTTCTGCCAGACGTATGGATTATGTTTGGATCAAAATGTGGGGTATACCTTTATCGGCTGGGAACCTGTCCATTATGAAAAGGATAGCAGGACAATGTGGGGTCTATTTGGATGTAGATTAGGATTCCTTTCTTAGCCCGACATGTCATTTTGTTCGTGTTAAGATTGGTTTATGTAGTGGTATGGTTATCCTTGGTTCGGTTTTTTTTTGTGCTGCTAATGTTCTTTTTGAAATTTTCATCTCTTATGATGATGGTCTTCGCCCCTCCAAACTATTTTTTGTGGAGAGGAGTACGGCAGAGACGAAGTCCATATTCGATAATCCTAAGTATGATGGTAAGCCTTCTGGTAGTGCTCACGATGCTCCTCTAGAAAATTTTGGCCATCGATCCCCCCATTTCAGAAGGTTGCTTGTTGGATAAAGATAGTAGGGTACACGTGTATTTTCTTTCCCTTTCAATTTACAAGATAAATCAGTTCTCTCTCTCCTTCTTTTAGAAAGAGATTGAGTTGAAAAGGTTTGTGGGTCTTCACCTCTCTTCTCTGGTGCTTCTCTATTGTCTTGTTATCTTGAAGGAACTTTCCTGGTGGGAGTTTAAACATAGGGTTTGGGGTGTTTTGGTTTCACTAAAGCTTAGCATGTATCCACCATTCTTCCGAGTGGCTATGGTAATGCGGTGGGAAAGAAGTCCAAGTCTCGGTTCGACCCACTTCTTATTGATCAGGAAGCTATTGTCCTGGTTGAAGAGGAGTTACGGAATAACCAGTTGGCTACTGCAATGCTTGAGGATGGAGCTGCAATGGAAGAAGTGTGTAATGGTGGTTTGATGGTTGTGGCTGAGTCAGGCTCGCCATTACTGATTAGTATGATTCAAGACGTGCAGTCTCATTTATTGATAACTGACCCGTCTGTTGAACAGGTTCAAAATGTAAGTGGTGATGGGGATGGTACACCGATAGTGGGCCAGATGGTGCAGGATTTGGGCATGGATGAGGTGTCCCTTTGTGTGGTTATGGAGGAGATCAGGGTTCAACGTAGGGAGCGTTTGATGGCTCAGCGGGAGAAGGAGGTGCCCAATGATGTCTTGCGGCTTGAAGGTGGTGCTGATGATGGGGTGGCTGCGAAATCGCCTACTCGAGCTCCGAGGTTTGGCAAAAAGAAGAAGAATATGGTTGAATGGGATTCACGCTCCTTTGCTAGGCTCCAAGCTAGAGGGATCATCAAATCTACCCCTCGTAGCAAGGATGTGGTTTTTCGTGAACCGAAAATGGTACACCTTGACACCTCCTCTGATTCTTCTCTGAGTGATGTGGATGAGGAAGTGGCTTCACGCATGGAGGACTTGCATTTTGATTTTAATCCTGATGGACAAGGTTCTTCCTCTAACCCTTTCCCTCCTAAATTTTAATGAATTTCATTTCATGGAATGTAAAGGGGGTTAGGCCACCCCAATAGGAAGAAAGATGTTAGGTTTCTGGTTGTTAAGTACAAACCTGTGGTGTTGTTTTTGCAAGAAACTAAGCTCCCAAGCCCCATTGTTTCAGAGGTTTGGGAGATTTGGGGGTCGAGTGCAGTCGGTTTTAAGGGGATTGATGCTACTGGTGCTTTTGGAGGACTGTGGGTCCTTTGGGATCGCACAGTTCTTTCGAATTTTGAAGTTATTTTTAGAGACAATTTCTTGTTATTGGGTTTTTGTGATCCCAACTCTGACTTCAAATGGCGTATTGTGAATGTTTATGGCCCATCCGTTTTGGCTTTGAAAGAAGTCCTTTTATGTAAGTCAAATTCTGTTATTTGTTCCTTCGGTTATCCTGTTGTGATTGGGGGGGATTTTAATCTCATTCGATGGCCATGTGAATGTTTGTCTGGTACTTCTATTAATACCTATATGCGGTTATTCCATAGATTCATTTAAAGTAATTCTCTTTTGGACCCTCCAATTGTTGGTGCGAAATTCACTTGGTCAAATAATAGTTTGGCCAGACTGTCTATGTCTAAAATAGACAGATTCCTTCTTTCAATGGAGTAGTTGGACTCCTTTCCTCTCGCTACAGTAAGGGCTTTAACTAAGCTTTCTTCGGACCATTGGCCAATTATGCTCAATACTGGAATGGTAAAGGGTGGCCCAAAACCTTTTAGGTTTGAAGCTGGGTGGATGAAGGAAAGCGAGGTGCTGGATTATTAGAACCACGTGGGCCAACACGATTGTGGTAGGCTCCCTGGATTTTCAATTGCACAAAAAATTGGTTAATATCAAACATAAGTTGATTTTATGATAGCGTGAGAAGCAGTTTAATGTTAAGGCCAAAATTGATAAGGTTTTGGGAGATTTACAAGCGATTGATTGCTCTATTCAGAGAGTGATTGTATTTCCCAACAGGTTATCAGTGATCGTACTTCGAAATATAATGAGTTAAAGGAGCTTCGTAGGGTGGAAGAGATTTACTGGAGGCAAAGATCTAGATCCAAATAGCTTAAAGAGAGTGATTTGAATACAAAGTATTTCTATGCTATTGTCAGTGCTCATAGAAGACAGAATGACCTTTCTGGCCTATCCATTCTTGGGATGGATTCTGAAAATGATAATGCATTGGAAGAGGCAGTGATTGGTCATTTCAGAAAGGCCTTTTCTTCATAGGTTAAGGTAACACCTTCGTTGAATAGAGTTCCCTTCAAAGTTCTTTCTGTGGATGGGAAATTACAGTTCGAAAGGGAGATCCCCATGGAGGAGTTGCATAAGGCTATTATTGTACTCCCTGGAGACAAAGCCCTTGGCCCTAATGGTTTTCCCCTTTGTTTTTCCACCGTTTTTGGAATGTTATTAAGGGAGACTTATTGGTTTTCGTGAAAAACTTTATGGCAACTGGAAAAAATTTAAAAGGGATAAACTCCACTTTTTTGGCCTTGATCTCAAAAAAGGCTACAATTTCAGGCCTCTTTGATATTAGACCGATCAGTCTTTTAAATAGCCTTTATAAAATTATTGCAAAAGCCTTGGCTGAAAGACTAAAGGCTGTTCTCCCTTCTTTTATTTTTTGTACTCAGACTGCCTTTATTCAAGATCGACAAATCACAGATAGTGTATTGGTGGCGCAGGAATGTATTCACTCTAGAGTTCTTAGCAAGAAGCCGGGTATTTTGTTAAAACTGGATATGAAGAAAGCATACGATCGGGTCGAATGGGGTATTTTACTTGAAATCATGAGAGTGATGGGCTTTGGTGATAAGTGGTGATCTTGGATCAAGGGATGTTTGTCATCGACGTACTTCGCCGTGTTATTTAAAGGAAGCCCGATAGGTTTCTTTTAGTTCTTCTAGAGGATTAAGACAAGGTGATCTTTTGTCGCCTTTCTTGTTTACAATTTATGCTGAGTGTTTTAGTCTTATGCTAAGCAGAATGGAAAATTTGAGGTCCTTTTCAGGCTTTTCGATTTCTAATTCTTAAATTGTTATTTCCCACCTTCAGCATGTGGATGATACTTTGATATCTTATGGTGCAGAGGCTGCTCAGGTTTTTAATATTGCTCGAATTTTGGAGATTTGTGAAGTGACTTTGGGTCTTAAAGTTAACTTTTACAAATCGTCATTAGTTGGGATTAACTATTTGAAAGGGGGTGGCTGGTGATTTGGCTACTTTGTTTGGATATATGGTTGGCTCCTTCCCTATTTTATATTTGGGCCTCCCTATTTCTGACTTGAGACTTACCATTGTTGTGTGGGATATTGTGCTTGAAAGAGTAATATTGTGCTTGAAAGCGTACAAGGTAGATTGG
The DNA here is from genome assembly GCF_054954075.1 of Amborella trichopoda. NCBI lineage: Eukaryota > Viridiplantae > Streptophyta > Magnoliopsida > Amborellales > Amborellaceae > Amborella > Amborella trichopoda. Next base: position 11,501,344 of record NC_142338.1, on the reverse strand, counting down.
CACTCTGGAAGCACAAGTATTTGTCTTTAGGCGGTAGGGTTACTTTGTTGAGATCTTGCCTTGCTAACCTTCCGGTATGCCAAATGTCTCTAATTCACATGCCTGCTTCTGGTGCTAAAAGATTGGAAAAACTGATGTGGGATTTCCTGTGGGGATCAACTTATGTGAATAGGAAGTTTCATTTATTAAAGTGCGATCGAATTTGTTCTCCAAAAATAGAAGGTGGTTTGGGCATAAGAAAAATAAAATTGGTGAATCAGGCATTGTTGTATAAGTGGTCGTGACATAGCCTTATTTTTAAATATCAGCTATGGTATAGAGTGCTTGCTTCAAAATATGGGGTTGAGAGAGAAAATATGTAGATTGGGGGTTCTCAGACCTCGCATATGTGGAAGGCTGTGTATAATTGTAGACCAATTGTGTCTAGTTATTTCAAATGGAGTGTGGGGGGTAGAAGGAATGTCTCCTTTTGGCATCACAAATGGTTGGGCGAGTACCCCTTAAAAGTGGCCTATCCCGACTTATTTAGGATTGCTACTCAACCAGATGTGACTATTTGGGAGGTAATTGACCATAGGGGAGACTTAACTTCTTGGAATATTACATTTGCATATAATCGGGTGAGTGAGCTGATTCTTTTGTAGTGGTGTGCCCTTATGGAATTATTGAATGGGGTTTATGTCTCTTATAATGCTAAGGATGAGGTGATTTGGGAGATTGAACATGATGGTATTTTCACAGTAAAGTCCTGCTACAGACTTCTCTTTCATGACCGATGCAGAGCCTCCTTCCCCTTGCTTGCTAAAGTTTGGAAGTGGCCAGTTCCTCATAAAGTTCAGGTCTTTATTGGTTAGCAGCTCTGAATAAGGTTATCACTACTGACAATCTTATCAAAAGGGGGAAAATTTTACCAAATGTTTGCCTCCTTTGTAAAGCGGATGAGGAAACCGGTGCTCATCTATTTATTCATGCTCCTTCACAGTGAGAATTTGGTTTTGGCTCTTTAACTTAGTCGGGGTTTCTATGATATTCCCTTCGTCTGTGGCTGGCGTTGTTTCTCAACTTTCCATTCCTCATCTGCCTAAGATGGGAAAAATTATTTGGCGGATCGCTAAGGGAATCATCTTTTAGGAAGTTTGGAAAGAGAGAAATAGGCGGATTTTTTAGGGGAATTCTTTGCTTTTTTTTGTTTTATTAAACAATATCAAACTCTCTATTTGAAATTCAATTTCTGTACACAAGGAAGGAAAGAATATCGACAAGGTAGATGTAATGGGTAATCTTGGTAGCCTTTTCCTGTTGGGGAGACCAGGTACAAGCTTAAGAAGCCTTTGGATGGCACCTCCTGGTGATTGCCTAAAGTTAAATTTCGATGGAAGTTCATTGGGGAATCCAGGTGCTGTAGGTATTGGTGGGTTGGTGCGTGACTGTCAATATTATTTTTTCCTTTGTTGTCCCGATTGGAGTAAGAACAGCCAACTATGCTGAGCTTAGTGCCTTGCTGTGTGGGGTTAAAATGTTAGTTGATTTGTTCTTGTATCTGTGTAGGGGACTCCTTAAATATTGTTAAATAGTGTAAAAAGGAACAACGCTTACCCTGGGAACTTCGTGGCCTTTGGCTGCAAGTCATGGACTTAGTTGAAACAATATATGTTTCATTTGTCCATGTTTTTAGGGAAGCGAATGCCCAAGTGGATTGTTTGGCGAAAAGTGGGGCTCTTTTATCTTCTCTTGTTGTTCAAATGATGTAATATCTCTCCCTACTCAACAATAAAATCTTTGAATCTTTGTCAAAAAAAAATTAAGGGCTTGTGAATTATTCTTAGTTTTATTTGTTTTGGATTTAAATAAAAAAAAAAAGTTGAAAACATTTTTATTTTTTATATATATTTTATCTTTTGTGTATTTTAGATTTTTTGCATTTTTATTCCTCTTTTTTGCATTTTTTTCTTGTATTTTTGGTTTTTAAGGGCTTCTCCAAACTTAATTATGTAAAGCACTTAAAAATCACTAGAATGTATAAAAAAAAAATGAAAGTTATTTGTTTTCCTCTTTTGTGAGTTTCATTTTGGATTTCTATTTTATAAGGGCTCCTACATTTTTATTTTGTCAAAGCACTTAAAAACTGAAAATGAAAATATATTTGTGTATTTCTTTTGGATTTTCTGAAATTTTCTCGTTTTGATTTTTTTTTATTTTTTTTCTCTTTTAAACTAGTGCAGAACCGCTCTAGACTAGTCTGTCTAAACAAACCAATGATTTAAAAAAAGGATCAGTGCCATGGATCGGGCACTTCAAAAACCCATCCGGATCGATGAATCGGCAATCCGGATCAGGAATCGGTCGACTCAGTAGGATTAAGCTCTAAAAAATCCAAAAAAATTATTAAAAATAATTATAAATGTTGTCATTTAAGAATCCAATAAGAAATGAGGGTATTTCATTGTTAACTTTCACTTTTTTCATCAATTTGTGAATATTGATATGTTTTTTCTTTGTATAAACTTATGTTAACCATTAAATTTACATCACACATAAGAAAAATCATATAATTATCATGGATAAAATATATAATCATACATGGACTACTATAAAGAGTAGATTTAATCGATAAAAAATGGCCATCAAAATCTCAAATTGACGGAAAGCCCTAATCCCCTAAAAATACCAAAATTATTACAAACTCACTAACAATAATCCAAATTTATTACAGCCTAACTAACTATAATGTTATATACTGAAATTAAAATTGTTGGTTTAAATTTTATATTTATTTTATTATACAAATAATAACAAATCTAAAATATTTTGCAATACGATCTAATTAAAATGTATTATTGAGAACTGTAAGAAAGACAATAAATTACATGATTTATAATGTAAAAATTAGTAAGTAGAATAAAAATTTGGTTAGAAATTATTAGAATGCATACCAATTTTCGAAAGAACACTTTAATTTTTCAAAATTTTAATTTTTTAGATTTCTAGAATAAATTTAGTAAAAGAGATTGCTAATAGAAAGAGAGATTTCAAATGGAATAAATTTCTTTAAAAATAATAATTTTTTAGATTTATAGAATAAATTTAGTAAAAATGATTGGTAATAGAAAGATAGAGATTTCAAAAAAAATAATTTTTTTTAAAAAAAATTATTTTATGCTTATTTATAATTTTTTAGATTTATAGAATAAATTTAGTAAAAAAGATTGTTAATAGAAAGAGAGAGATTTCAAAAAAAATAAAATTTTTTTTTAAAAAAAATTATTTTATACTTAATTTTATTGTCAACAAAAATAAAATTAAATGTGTATAGGTAGAATCGAACTTGAGACATGAAGGCTTAACGTGGAAGTGATAACCACTCCACCACATCAATGCAAGTATAATTGTTTTTTACATTAATAATACTTATCCAAATTCCATCGTAATTTAATGCACCATGGGAATTATCCCACATCCAACAGCGAGCTTTAGTTTCGCTTCTATAAATTGCTTTGTAAGTTCATTGAGGCTTGTGCGCGTGTGCCCGAGGTTTCCATCAACACGCGCCCGGTGGGTGACGAAGGTCTTCCACATGTGAACTATGGAAAATCGATATTTTGCACCCGTGTATGACATCATACAATATGTGAGCACCCTTGTATGACATCATACAATATCTGACTCACCATGTGACATCATACAATATGTGACTCGCCATGTGACGTCATACTCGCCAAGTGACGCCGACTTTCACCTGTGTATGACGTCAAACAATGTGTGACTCGCCATGTGATGTCATACAAGCGACTTTCACCTATGTATGATGTCATACAAGCGGTTCACTGTGCAGAACCGCTCTATTTGTTCTAGAACTGAGCGGGTAACCGATTCCCGTGCCGACTCGAGCGAGTAACACGATTTTTAAATCATTGAACCAAGCGCTTCCCTCATCATTTCTGTCACCAATCTAATCCTAATAACATCGTAATCAACTTTTAAATCGCTGAACCAAACGCTTCCCTCGCCATTTCGGTCACTAGTGTAATCCTAATAACATCGTAATCAACTTGGGGTCTGAAATAAGGTGGATTGATGCCTAATCCTCCCTGGAAGTTACTGGAATTTCAATTCCCTCGCCATTTCGGTCACCAGTCTAATCCTAATAACATCGTAATCAACTTGGGGCCTGAAATAAGGCGGATTGAAGCCTAATCCTCCTTAGAAGTTACTAAAATTTCACAAAAAGATTGGAACGCTTCTATTGGGCGGTTCTTGGTTTTACATTGGAATCGGCACGAGGTAACCGATTCCTGTGCCGACTCGAACGAGTCACACGATTTGTATATCACTGAACCAAATGCTTCCCTCACCATTTCGGTCACCAGTGTACGCTTCCCTCGCCATTTCGGTCACCTGTCTACGCTTCCCTCGCCATTTCGGTAACCAATCTACGCTTCCCTCGCCATTTCGGTCACCTGTCTACGCTTCCCTCGCCATTTCGGTAACCAATCTACGCTTCCCTCGCCATTTCGGTCACCAGTCTAATCCTAATAACATCGTAATCAACTAGGGGCCTGAAATAAGGTGGATTGATGCCTAATCCTCCCTGGAAGTTACTAAAATTTCACAAAAAAATTGGAATGCTTCCCTCGCCATTTCGGTCACCAGTCTAATCCTAATAACATCGAACTTGGGGCCTGAAATAAGGCGGATTGATGCCTAATCCTCCCTAGAAGTTACTGAAATTTCACAAAAAGATTGGAAGTTTTTGGGTAAAAAGAGAGAACAAAAATGCTGAAGTAGCTCACTTACTCTCAATATCCATTTTTGAAGGCCCAAAACCCTAACAATTTGTATAAGAGAACAAACTGACCCTATTCTTTATGGATCAAAAAAATCAACAAAGAATGGCAAAAAATTACCCCCAAAAATAAAAAAGAAAAGAAAAAGAAAATAGAGATCATTTTTTGTCTTTTTTTATGCCAATCGGGACTGGCCAGTTCAATAGACATGTCAGTTCGAGGGGACGAAAGGGGTAAGATACCAAATTAGCCACCAATTACTGGTTCGAATGGGCCAGTCCACCGATTCGACGGCAATTCGAGTGTGAGGATTCAACTAGATAGAAATGGCCTCTAGGCAACCTCTACACTGCTCATGTGGTAGTTATTTTAATTTGGGAACGAGGTTGAGGTTGTGTCGGTAGCATTATTTGTATCTCAAGTATCGGTCTAGGCTTCCATTCTCACTAATGCATTCGAAAACCATTAACTATTTCCAAAACGGGTATGGGCCTGTGCTCCCCACAAAAAAGAATATTTATTTTGTTTAATTCGATTACATGATTTAGATTTTGGAAATTATATATCTATTTGAAAATCTTGAGCTCTATATGAACTAAGCGGCTTCTACTTTTGAAAACAAAAAAAGAGGAGACCCAGGTAAGTTTATTTCACGTCATTACTATTTTCATTAACTAGTCCATTCGAGTCTTATATTTTAATGGAAACTCATGAACTGTTCTTTGTGCCTTTGTTGAAATTGTCGTTCTAAAACAGTGAAACATGCACAAAACTGTATCAGCACCCTTCAACGTTTCAAATTAGAAGAAAAAAAGATATGGACAGTAACGATGTAATATAGTATTTCAATTTTAATTTTTTGATCTACCAAAATGACTTTTGCACTTACCCCCGAAGTAAAACTTACCAAAATGTCCTTCCTTCTTGCCTCACTTGTATTGGTGCCCGACCTCTCCATAAGCCAGGCGGCACAATTGTTGCGCCGGATTAGCTTTGGGTATCATGGTGTGGTCAGGCACAACAATTGTAGTGGACTGATTTTTGACACTAAAAGCCGGTTCGGCACGTCAGTTTTCCCGGACAGGTTTTGAATATCATGCTATTGGCCTGACACAATATATGTGTTAGACTGGGTTTTAGAATTTACAAGCTGCCCATGTGCACTATAGGTCCCTATGTATTTTTTTAATAAATATTTTAAAATTAAACAAAATGAATTTTAAAACATTATAACTTTGTAAATTAATAACTTCAATTTTATAAGTCCAAAAATAAGAAATAAAATATCAAATAACTTATAAAAATTCAAATAATAAATCTAAAATAATTTAATTATAAAATGAATACAATTAAATTAATCTGATGGGAAATGGATCCATATGGTTTTGGAATTCAATCAACGATCACAGTGTACTCCACCTTCAACTGTGGACTACAGACCACACTTGCTTTATCGAACCGACCCAGTGTTTTCCATGACCCACAGTCCAAGCAGTGGCTCATTAGCGGGTCACCAAAGTCTGGGTGATGAGCCAAGGAGTCGCAATCCCAGTCTGTGGATTACAGGTCCTCCCCTAGAGACAAGTCAAGGTCACCACGACCTGATGCGACCACAGCTCTATGGCGTATAAGGGTATCTCTCGCACATGCATATGCTTCACCCAAAGGTGGATATAGCCTTAAATTGTAATCTTTAAATGGAAAAATACCTAATACCCTGACCCAACCAAAAGTCTCCCTGTTGAAAATGGGTCATGGTCCTAATCTTGGAAGCTTCATTCTTCATGATTTCACAGTTCGGATTATGGATCATTTGAATTAAGCAATTTAGCATAGTTTCATGGCCATCATTGCTCTCCACATCTCCTCATCCTTCCCAACTTCTTCAAATGAAAAATAATGGAAGGGGAAATGGATGCATTCACACATTTATGAATGGATGCATTTCACAAACTGATGCATTCACACATTTATGAATGGATGCATTCACACGCTTCTAAATGGATGCATACACATTTCTTAATGTTGAAGGAAAAAATACTTTAAATAAGTTTGTATAATGTAAATCATTTATTGATTTTTAGTATAATGAGGTCACAATCATTTCTATATCATACTTCATGAAGTTCAAAATACCAAACACTTTTTTATAAAGTAAAATGGACATTAGATGGACCTTTGAGATGAATAATAAGCGTGACGAATATTAATATATATTATATCTCAATCTCCATTCCTACAACCGAACTACTCCAAAAAAACAAAAACATAATATGTGCAATGGCTAATTCTACCGGCGGATGGACAGCATGCGCAACATATAGTATGCACACCATTTGTCATTCGTTTCCATTAATGTGCACTTCTAACTTCGAGACGTTGTATAAGTTTTTTCTTTTTTATTTTTGGGTTATTTATAATTATATTCAACAAATTATGGACATTTAAATACCTTTATTTTGTAATACAATATTGTTTAGTAAAGGTATTTAGTCATTAGGAAAGGGTGTGAAATCATCTACATAGGGTATAACATTATTCATATGGAGCATTAAAGATACTCCATATGGATGATGTCACAACCCTCCTAATGACAAAAATATTATTACTAAAAGAATGTTTCATGTACAAAACAAGGATATATAAGTGTCCAAAATTTGTTGAGTACACTCATAAAATGCTTTATAATGTGAGCACCCTAAAATAACCCTTCCTAACTCACCCCAAGTTTCAAAATGGGTGGTCGTAAGAGTGTCATTGAATAGACACAAAGTTCCAAAACAAAAATTTTCAAACTTCGTGACTCACCCCAAATCATCCAATTTGATATCTAAAGAGTAGGATCGATTGTGGCCTCCATGTACAAAGGATAAATAGTCCCTACATATAGGCAATCCCTTATTTTTAATGGGTGCAGTTGGCATACGGATGCATCTGTAGCTGTAGAGGTAATGTGCACCTTTAAATTTTATCATGGTGTATAATTTTGATGTAAAATGTTTTTAGGATTATCTCAAAATCTATTTTTATATCTAATTATAAAATTTTAAATTTCAAAAATGACTAAAATCAAGTAGATCTAAAAACATATGAAAATCTTGAAAATGGATGGTGTAGATAATATGTTGTAAAATGCACTATTTCTGAGACTTAAAATCTTTTTATTTTTCATGGTCATACATCTCGATGTCGAGATGATCAATCAAAGGGTTTTTCAATATTAAAACTACCTTTTTCGGTGGATTTTTGAGCGTTCCATCCAAATATAAACTTTTTTCCATTTTTAATACACACATTATGGTTTCATTCTAAAATAGTAAGATAAGCTAGGAATATACCTGTGACACCAATTGTATAGCCGCGAGCATCAATGGCTACAAAAATTTAACGAAATGGTGATAAGTCCACCAACGCAAAGAAAATCGTATCATGCAAACCCTCATCCCGAAGGTGCAAGACACATAATACACGATGGGGACATCTACCGTTCATATACAATGTTAAAAGTGGTGGAGATTAACCAAAAAGGAGTATCCATCAACACTGGGCATCCTCACAGTCTGTCATGAGGAAGGGACGGTGGATATTCGATGAATACACTATACGCAATACACCACCGGTACTGTATACCTATCTGTTCTCCATGTTGCACCTGTTGTAAAGCCCTAAATCTGCCTTAAGATCAATGCCCATCCATATATGAATTTTCACAATGTGAATTAATGCTATCATTAAAACTCATGTTATTTTTAATTTGGTGGATGGGGATAGAGACCCAAGACATAAATCCAAGAACATTTATAATATCAGATGATAAAAGTGAAGCTATGTATGGTGAGTGCTCTGAATTCAAAGTTCAGACTCATCAATTACAAAACCTGCAATTGCTTCTAATATTAGATGGAGGTCCTAATGCTTGTTTTAGCAATGGTGAAGGAGGGCAAGCACAAACAAACCAAGAAACGTGGTACTGGAAACCACAGTGGTGAGAGCCGCTCTGTTGGAACCGGTGTCGTCCGGGCTACTACGCGGTCCGGGTGTGACAGGAGGACCTCCCCTAGCGTTCGAAAGAAAGCTGAGAACACCAAACAACACCATAACATTACACCCAAATGGAAAAACCTAAAATTGGCGATGGAAAAACAATGGAAGAAGACCTTACATTGGAGGAAAAACACACAAGTCATGGCCTGCGTTCACAAGAGAAACCAATCCAAATAAGATAAAAGGGAAAGAAATTAAAGAGAAAACAATTAACAGCAATATATGAATATCCATGAATCCATACTGGGATCATTTTGAGTAATAGTAGCTGTGCCATTGAAGTCGCAGGTGCCCCCCACAACCCAGTCCCTCGCATAGTAATTGTTGTAAGCGTATGAAGCGTGGCTCTCCAAATTGTCGGGCTCGAAACAGGGCTGCCCTTCTTGTATGTCACTGCAATTGGCCTGCCCTTCCCCGCAAGCCCAGACCAGCCCATCTTGTAGCTTTCCGGGCTCTGCACCACGCTTCGCCACGCAGAACATCCTGCCATCGCTTGACGCATTAAACACGCCCATTGCTCCACCCCCCAAATCCAAAGGCTGCTGCACGTCTGCACCAATGTTCATGCCCGCAAGCCCACCTGCCAACCCCAACAACACAGTACGATTCAGATATATATCAAAACATTATGGCAGGTAAAAACAATACAATATATTTGAGACATGATATTGTGTAGAAGAATATTATGGCAGGTAAACAGTAAAAACACTACAATATGCTGTCGAACAATGCTATAAAGATTTTTCTTTTTTTTTGACAGGTTCCAACTATTATTAATGAGAAACTATTTTTGACAAAGGTTCCAACTATTATTAATGAGAAACTATTCAAAAGAGATTACATCATAGAAAAACTCACCTTTGGCTAGAAAATCAGCTAAAGCATTAGCCTCCCTATGCTATAAAGATTTTTTTTGAAGTACAAAAGTACTATAAAGATTTTTTATAAAATATTAAACCGAAGATGCAAAATGCTAGTCCCAACAGTAGGAGCAAGATTGTTAGCGATCTTTCTCAAAACATGATATTGTGTACAAAAATGCTATAAAGATTTCTCATAAAAATATTAAACCACACCTGATGGGGTGCAAAATACATGTGAGAACAGTAGGAGCACGATTGTGAGCAATCTTTCTGGTTTCATTCTTGCTGCAAATGGCTCTGTGTTTTGTGGTCTCGCGGCCCTTATAAACACTCTCCGTTAACAACTGACCATCAATGGCCGATGGCTCCTGATAAGCATCATTTTCGCCCGTCGAAACTTAAAAAATGAGAGCGCAGTACAAGTAGTCTTACCAATGAGAGTGCGCCACGTGGCACCCGACGGAAAGAATATGGGCGCGTGTGGATGTTTATAGCAGGAAGCCACGCTGGCGTCATTGCCACGTGTCATGAGGATGCTGCCGGACAATGCAGAGACCTCGTTCCTCCGCACCTGCCACACACGAACAAATTATGATGAGCTCCAGGCAATAATACACTATGATCCGCCTGATCATGATAATATTGTAGTCATGGGAGTCATTAACATCTGAGTTGCAGGATCCTTTTCTCTTTTTCTCACCGACCGATCATGTGTTGGACAGTGTGTGATGACTTTAATTGTATTGTTTCTATGGTGACTTGTATCCAAAGAAAATACATTTACCATTTTATGCTATATATTACATGGACACGGTTTTTATGAGTCCAACCTCTTAAAAATCTATTTTGGAGATGGATTTTTGGATTTAGTTTTCAAGGACAAGCAATCTCTAACATGGAGATCATGAATATGAAAAAATAAATAAAATTTGAAAATTAAAAATAATAATTTTATTAAAAAAACGTTTGAATCATTAGTTTCAATTGTTTTTAGATGAGACCACCTATTTGACTCTATTTTTAAGATGGATGCTTTATACCTAGGGGACCGGCAAATGCATAAATGCAGTCCCCGTCACATGAAACAATTTTTCATATTACTTAGAGCTTACTGACAACGATCATTCTCGAAATACTATCATAGAGCCATTTTTTGAGATATTGTCGTGGAGCCATTTTTTGAGATATTGTCATGGACATATTTTTATCAAAAATTTATCAGAAATAAGAAAATGTTTTGATAGGGCTGCAGCGTGTTAAAATAAGTAAAGCTCTAAAAGTACGATACAATGTGACATATTATCTAGACCGTCCATTTCACCCTAAAAATAAGTGTTCACGGATATGCAAGATACGTATCAATTTTTAAGCTTCAACTTTCACCGTCGGTATTGGAAATTGATTTTAAATCCATGATGGAGATTCCTAATGCCCAAAGTGCTTTTCGGACGAGGATTCAAGGTGATGCTTTACTTTGTTTTCACAAAGCCCAATCCATATAGAAACTGCATCCTTGTAAATGTTACCTATTTAATTGTCTTGTTTTTTATGGAATGATGTTCTATCAAAATTTAAAAGCAATTTATCTCCATTTATTTTTTTGTTTCGATTGCAAACCAATTTTGAATGATTCAAATTAGAGTCAGAGATTGGTCATTAATACAGTAAAAATGCATGTGCCTTGTGAATTACACATTTTTAAGATTGAAAAATTCAGGGAATCAAAAGGGCCCTAATGGGCTCTTCGACTCAATAGAGTTTGAGTTGTCGCAACTTAAATGGGGGCTGGTGTGAATGGCAACTGAAATGATACAAGACTTAAAAACAAGGGTCACATTTTTGGAAATTTAAGGCTAGGCTTGGAAATAGTGCTCCACTTCAAGCTGCAACTCGCCTTCCCAAAGAAGTTTCACTTTTTCAAAAGGAGAAACCCTACCATTGTGTACTTAGACTTGTGTGAGAGTTGCAATTAACTCCCCCATCTACTTCCGTTTTTGTCACTAGTTTCACTAGGAATAATTGAAGCACTGCACTTACATGAAAGTAGCAAGTACAAAATTAAAGAGTTTGAGAAAATGAAAGTAGAGCAAGGGGGGATGTAGTGGAGAACATTACTACTTTTGTAAGGTTAGCTTTAATTTCATTAATTGTGGCAAAAGTATGATATATAAATGTATATCAATGTTTTTCACAAAAGGGTGAGGTTTGTATAATGTGTCAAGCTTATGCTATTGAAGTAAGGTGTATTTCAAAACTTCACCAAAAATGCAGTTTCGGTGGCACAAAGCCTTGCGATGATATGAAAATCTATTTTTGCACCCAATTATGAAATTTAAAGTTCCAGAGATAGAGACGATCAAGCAGATTTATAAATACATAAAAATATTAAAAATGGATTGTCTTTATAATGTATTAGAAGATAAATTATATTTAGGACTAGAGATCCCAATTTTTTCATGTCTATGAATCTTGAAATCGAGATGCTCATTTTAAGGTGTTTCAGCATAAAAACAACCTTCTCTAGTGGGTTTTTTAGGTGCACCTTACTCGTACAGCATAAAGTTGACACCTTATATAAACTTTACAAAATTTAGTGACTATCAAGGACTCACCCGAGGGAGGGGACAGAGAAATGGAGGAGTTAGAGTCATTCGACTAGTCCTTAAACCGCCACCTTTTTTTTTTTTAAATGGAAAATAAGTCCTCAGGCCACCATCCTTGGAGATAGAGTTGGCCTCTTTGTTAGCTTACCCTGCAAGAAAAAAAAAAAGGAACCTCTTGTTTTTTGCATTAGCAAATGTTACCTGCTTTTATTAAAAGGAAAGTTAGTATAATTTGTGAACCTAATACTGTGCTAGTAAAGTATACCTAGAAAACCGACTAGAGAATTCATATACATGAAAAAAAAGAGAATTTCTATTCTTAAAAATGGTTCATCTTCTAATACATTATCTGAACCGTTCATTTTCAAGATTTTCAAGTGTTTATAGATTTGCTTGATCATCACCATTTTCTGGAACTTTAAATGTCACAATTGGAGACCAATAATAGATTTTCATATCATTGCAAGACTTTACGACACCAAAACTGTATTTTTGACGTAGTTTTGAGGTTTACCGCCAGGTTGACACCTTATACAAACCTCACCCTTTATTAAATATTGTCAAAGGTTACAACTTATGCAATCCAAATACAACATAATGGCACAAAGAAAAAGTCAATCGAATAAGAAATCACTGAGGCATGCTCCAAAGGACCCCGCCTCACCAATCCATCGACCACCTCATTAACCTCCCTGTATATATGCGAAAAGGTCAAACCAGAAGCGAGATCCATCACTTGTCTCCGAAGAATTCTAAAAGCCCAAGGTAGTTTACCACTAGATTGCACCAATTAATAACATTAAAAGAATCTCCATGCCGCACCAATCCATCTGCCCCCTCATTAACCTCCCTATATATATGAGAAATGGTCAAACCAAAAGCGAGATCCATCACTTGTCTCCAAAGAATTCTAAAAGCCCAAGGTAGTTTAGAACTAGATTGCACCAGTTAATAACATTAAAAGAATCTCCTTCTATCATGCAGTTAAAAATGCTTTATGATAAAGCACGGTGTATATATATTTAAAAAATTCTTTACCCCTACACTGGCAATATCACTTACAATGTCCAATTATAATTAAACCACTCTTAAAATAAATAAAATAAAAATAAAATCGGTTCTCAATTGCTACCTCTTCAAATACAATTCTTTATTCAAGAAACAAAACTAGAATTTATTGCTTTATGGGAATAGAAGTAAATATTTAAAAAGATAAATTTGCTGGAGATTACATCAACCGGGCTTAGTATACTTCACGCCGAGTCTCTTCCTTCCGATGATGATCGGGATCTATGATCAGTATGTTGATTTCCCTACTATGGTAAAAATCCAGTCAATGGCTTAATCTTCATCAAGCCTCTTAGCTTGATTTTAGAGAGATAAGAGATGAATATGAAGAGAGAGGGAGAGATCTACTAACAAGGGGTCCAACCCTTTGCCACCAAATAATAGAGGTGGTGCGTGCCACCAAAACATAAAGCAATTTAGAGAGAGATAAAATTGGGACATACCTCCCCTTTGGAAGAGAGGGGAATTTTGGATAGGGAGAGAGAATTGTTAAAGAGAAAGAAGATAATACGTATGACATTTTATGAGGGAAAACCTCCTTTTATAGATTTTTTATGTCTTAGATTTTGCCTCAATTCGTAGGGTCAAATCTGAACCGTCGATCTAAAGAGACTTGTGAGGTGAGAGATTTGAGCCATCAAAATTCAAAGAGATGAGCTAGAGCCTTATCCTCCCTTTCCTAAATCTATTCCCATCAAATAAGGAAAGCTTATATTTAAATATATCAAATCCTTATTTATTTAATCAATCAATCTTGATTCAAAGAATTAATAAATATCTAAAATATTCAACCTTATCACATAAGTTGGCTATACCTAAAAAGATAAGTCAACCAAGAGGATAAACATTCTTCTTAAGAATGTTAGATGAATGGATGGAGGCCTGCCACCCTTTTGGTGGCTACGTATGGCCCCATCTAATCCACATCCTTTTAAATTTTGGGTCTCATATTTTATGGAAGTCCCAAATATTTTAGAAAATATTTTATTTTATATTTAATTTTCTTTTTTAATCTTATATTTTATTCAAAACATTGAAAAATTAATTTCTCTTAATTTATTAATTCAAATGACAAAAATAAAATATCATAAGATTTACAAAAATTCAAATCAATATTTTAAAATCACATAACGTAAAATTAATTAATTTTGATGAGAATCGGATCTGTTAGATCTAGGAAATTATCAATACATGAAAGCACTCCACCTTCAATTGCGTATCACGATCCGCCTAGCATTCTCAAACTGACCCAGCAGTTCTCGTGACCTACAGTCCACTGTAGGGGTTTATGATTGGACCACCAAAGTCAGCCAATAGACTAGGGGACGTAATCGTAGTTTATGGATTTCAGGTTCTTCCCTAGAGACAAAAATCATGATCCTCCAGACCATGATGCAACCATGACTCTATGATGCATGGGGGTAATCTCTCGCACATGTACACGCTACACCCTCATTGGTGAATCTCAAAACAGTTATCTATATACATGTCGTGTGATGATATAAAGATGAGATTTTAGCCCTGTCTCTAATGGCTATTCATCACATGCAAGGGTTACACAGTCCCTTGACGCTCATCTAGATATACTCTTACCTCATCAAGGGGTAACCCACTAAACCCTTCTCGGTAGATCCCTATACCCAAGTTTCTTGGGTTTTTCCAAACCTTGGCTGGCCTAGCTCATCGAGCCTAGTCTGAGTATCAGCAAATAACATTTGCCTAGTATGGTCCATAAAATGACCATACTCCTATTGAATTTATATTCTACTATATAAAATGCTCATACAAGCTCTCATAAGGCCTTTAAAGGCCACATAAACCCAACAACAGTGACCACCGATATGTTTATCACCATTTAATAATATTAAAAGAATCTCCTTCTATCATGCAGTAACCACCAATATGTCTATCAACAATGAATCTAAAGTTTTCCAAGAGAGCTTTAATTTCAGCTTCATTCACAGTTTGTGAAACCACAATGACCCTTATAACAAAAAATCATTGCACCCTCTGCATCTCTCACTACAGCCCTTATTTTGGCGAGACCTAGATTAACTAAAGAGTTTCCATCAACATTTATTTTCTGACAACCAACCATAGGAGGGATCCAAAAATCTTTTGGTCTCAATTTCACCACATTAAGCAATCAAAGATTATAAAGATTGATGTCAACATCCTCTTTGGCACTTTGTCTGTCCCATACCCTTCTTTAGTAGAAGTGAACTAGCTACAAGCATTATGTATAATCTTAGCTTTTATGCAGTCCACTGTGAGACATTTCCCTTCAAAAATCACTATTATGCCCCATCCATACCTCTCATAGTAAAGGCGCCTGCAACATCTTCCACAACATACATCTAATCTTTGGGAACCCAACTTGCTCCATTTGTCCTAAAATGGCAGCATGGGCAGATTAAAGGAGCACCAACCCTCTGCAAGGCCAACATCCAGAGTTTAGACACATATGGGTAGTGCAAGAACAAGTGGTCACCTGTTTTCTCATCACCAAGACAAAATAGGCATCCATTCACCACCAGTCTTCCTCTCTTCTTCAAATTATCAAGAGCTAGAGTCTTAACCTGAAAAAGCTGTGTGTTTTGCTTAAAATGTAGAGAAGTAAAGTTGTGGGTTTTTAGTCCCACATTAAAGAGGATATAGTGATTGAGTGGTATTAAGTGTAGGCATTCTCATGCCTTATACTCTTAATACAAAAGTGAAAGAGATGATGCATATGAGAAGCACTCTAATCGTGTGACGTGCATGTGCACGTGCGTGGGCGTAAGAGCGCTTGATCGCTCACTTTGCGCATGAGGCTCCCCTAGCCCCTCGTTAGAGTACGGGTCGGGCTCGAGGCTTGATATCGTTTTATAAGCAGGGCTCGTGTGGGACATCCAATGGTCGCTAACCATTGAAGAGATTGAGGCTTGTAACAGTAGCCGTTGAGTTAAGGGTGTGCATGTAACTTGTGATTGTCAGTGTTGCATGTAAACACTCATATTGATGGTGCATGTAACCAGTCTTATAGTAAATGGGCAGCCTATTGGAACTCTATAATATGGGTCTTCCTTGCTATACGAAAATATACTTTTGCAACTCTCTCTCCACACACCTTTCTCTATGAAATTTCAAAGAGTATAACAGTGAACTCATCTCTCTCTATAATAACACAAGACTCTGGTGTCTACTGTGCGCTTCAAGCTCAGGTGCATAGAGCTTTGGAGCATCAAAAGATATATCTATGTTTTCCTGTATCCCAAGGACTAGTTGTCCTTCTTATGCGCATATATTGCAGTATCGAAGGGGACAAATATCGTATTGAGATAGCGCTCTTGTATGCCGAAAAACAAGAATGAATCAATCTTCTCTTTCCATTAATCAAACTTCATTTTCCTCCTATTTCACCCAACTGGTTACCAACAGTTCAATACGATATTTATGGGTGAAAACAAGGAGATTTCCATGACTTCTTTGAAAGTCATAAACCATAAATTTACAGGACTTGAGCACTTGAATTTTACAATGACACTTATATAGTCACTGAATCTATACCCGCACTGCCGCCACCATCTGATGACTCCACCGAAGAGCAAACTCAAGCCTACAAAATATGGATGGAGGATGACAACATTTGCAAAGGGCATATCTCAACACTTTGGCAGATTCAATATATGATATGTACACATCATTTGTCATGGTGAGAGAGCTCTGGAAGCTTCTTGAAACCAAATACATCACTGAAGAATCGGATAACAAAAGGTTTCTCATTTCTAAATCTCTAAACTTTAAATCATTGAAAACAAGTTAATTCTTTCTCAAGTATATGAGTTGCAACTTATAGTCAAAGAACTTAAGAATTGTGGAATTCAATTAGATGAATTTTTTCTTGTAGGCACTATAATTCACATATTGGAAAGAGTACCAAAAGAGAATTAAACATAAGGAAGTGGACCTTGATCTGGTTCAACTTCAGAGTTCTCTTCGAATTAAAGAAGCGAATAGACTTCGGGGAAAAAAAAGAAGATGAAACTATGGACTTTCTTACTAAGGCAAACCTTGTTGATTTAAAATCAAGTGTTCAATATAACAAGAAGTTTTTCTTTCCTTAGGTCCATAATAATTATTCTAAGGACCAAAAGTTTAATACCAAAAAAAATGAAAGAAAAGCCTCTTATTTGCATATGGAAATCGAGACGCTATTCAAGAAGATACCGACCCCAAAAAGGGCTTAAGAGGCCTAGAAACCAAGTGAACAGGACCATTGATAAACATTTTCTAGCAATGGTCAAGGAAATAAACATAATAGATCAAGATGATGGACGGTGGGTCAATACCGGCATTACCATTAATGTATCTAATAATAGATATCTGTTTAAGACGTTTGAACATGTGGGTGATGGAAATTCGGTTCAACTTGTAACCCAAGCTATGGCAAAAATATTTGGAAAAGGTACGGTAAAACTAAAATTTAGTTCGAATGAGGTTCTTATCAAGGAAAATGTGTATTATGCACTGAATATAAGAAGAAACCTTGCGTCGGTATGAATCTTGAACAATAAGGGTCTTAAAATAGTCAGTGGTTCTGATAAACTCATTTTGATAAAAAAAAATGGTGGGTTTGTTGGCAATGGTTACTCTTGTGATGAGATGTTCAAGTTTGATTTGGTTGATGAAGTAAATAAGTCGTTTGCTCATATTGTGATTTTTTGTAATGTGTGGCACGGTAGATTAGGACATGTCAACTATGTTTCTATTAAATATCTAGTTAAGTTAGGATTGATTTCTAAATGCGATCCATATCGGGAATCGCTTAGGTTTTTATTTAAAAAACTTTTAAATGTCAAGAATTTAAAATTCAACAATCTGGATCGAAATCACCTGATTTGGATCGAAAATCATTCAAGTTTCTATATTTCCAATCCGGTTTCTATTTAAAGGCACAACACAACCCTATTTTGTACCTGAAATATGCGAACACACGTACACATGCGGCCCACATACATGGTCAAAGCTCACCTCTTGCCTAAGTACTTCAATTGACTTGTACTATTGCGGTTCTAAATTTTTATACTTTAATTTCATCCCACCATATATCGATGTGCGATATCTCTTTTTGCGTTGGCAATAGATATCTAGATTCTCTCTCTCTCTTTCTTATACAATGAGATGTTTCAATTAATCTCTCTCTCTTAGACAAGCAAACTATCATCTTTAAAATAAATGATCTATAAAATAATTCTTTTTCTTTTTCAGATTAATTATATTAATTTTTTATAATTTTCAAAAAATAAAGTACATATAACTAAGTCTAAATTGCATATAATTACAAAAAATAAATTACATATAATAAATTTACATGAATTAATATAATTATAAGGAACGGTTGTTGTTTATTTATGTTAATAACTTAATAAAATTATGTTAAATTTATTTCAGTATAATTATGTGTATATGATTGCATTATGTTGAATGAATATAACTATGTAAAAATTGTTAACTTATTTACAATAATTATGTTAAAAATGTTATTTGTATGTGATTTAATAAATTATTATTGTTATATAGATTCTGTTATTTTCATATTTAGTATAGATTGTAATTTTAAATGAATATATTTATAACTTTTACAAATATTAACAAATAATTTATTACTAATTTTTTATTATTATAATAACTTATTTTATGCAACAATAAAAATTAATTATAATTTTAGATTTTATTAAATTGTTATATATAATAATGAAATAGGTTCTCAATATTCCTATATTTCTTTATATGATAATGGAAAATCACGAAGCCATTACCACTATTTTTAAAAAAAAATCCAAGAAACTAGATTTTTAAGAAATTATAATGATTTTTTTAATTTGTTTTAGGCCAAAATCGTTGATCCGACTGATTCTTGTTCCAGATCACATATCCACCAATCTAACATGGTTTTGGGGGTGGCCGATCCGGGTCACCGATCAAGTTTTTTAAACCTGACTAAATGTAATGAATTATCAAATGAAAAATATGAAGTATATGCCCAAGCCAAAATAACAAGAAAATTCTAGACTTATACATAATGATATAATGTTATAACTAGAGGTGGTAAAAGATATTTCATTACATTTATTAATGTTTTTTTTCTTTTTTTTAAGTTTTCAAAGAACAAATTGAAAATCAACTTAGTAAGAAAATTAAAATTATAAGAAGTGATAGGGGTAGAGAATATTATCAAATGATTTTAGTGAATTTTGTGAAAACAATGGCATTGTTCATCAAGTGACTGCCCTTTCTACCCCTCAACAAATGGACTAGCAAAAAGCAAAAATATAACTTTAGTAAAAATGGTGAATACTATGTTTATTTCTTCATCGTTGCCATTAAATTTATGGGTGAAGTTTTATTATCTACAAATTTTATTTTGAACTGAATTCCATATAAAAAAAGTGATAAGACCCCTTGAACTTTCTTGAAGTATGGGTTGCCTTGTATTTGTTAGACTTTCTAAAAGAAATAAATTAGGTCCTAGAAAAACAAACGTATGTTTGTAGGATATTCACAAAATAGTAAAGAATATAGATTTTTGGATCTAAACTCTAACACAATAGTTGAATCAAGAGATGCTGAATTTATTAAAAATCTCACTTGTAAAAATGAATTAGATAAAACAAGTAGCATATCAAATAAAAATGATCATGAGAATAATCAAAATGTTGATGAAGAACATGTAGAAAAGTATAATTATGAAAAAATAAAACTACAAAGACGTAAAAGAATCAGAGGTAATCCATCTTACAATTTTGAACTTGATTTTTATATTTATCTAGTCAAAACTTATCACAATAAAATACTAAATTCAATACATAAAGTTTCAAATGTGGAGGAAGATCCAACATCACTAAGTGAAGCCTTGACATTTCAAAACGCAATTTTTTTGGAGAGGAGCTATAAATAGTGAAATGGATTCCATAATGGTAAATAAAATTTGAAAATTAGTAAATCTTCCCACTGGTTCTAGCCTATAAGTTGTAAACGGGTATTTAAAAGAAAATAAAATGTTGATGGTTCTATCAATAAATATAAAACAAGATTAGTTGCCAAAGGATTTAAACAAAAAGAAAGCATCGATTATTTTGACACATATGCACTCATGGCAAGAGTTGATACTATTCGATTTCTCTTAGCAATCGCCTGTATCAACCATGAAGTTATACATCAAAGAGATGTAAAAACCGCTTTCTTAAATGGTGACTTAGATGAAGAAATCTATACGGAACAACCCAAAGGGTTTGTAATACCAGGTCATGAGAACAAAGTTTGTAAATTAGTTGAATCTCTTTATGGACTTATACAAGCACCTAAACAATAGCATAAGAAATTTGACATTGTATTAATGTCAAATGGTTTTAAGATATATGAGGCAAATAAATGTGTATATAGTAAGCAACTAAATTCTATGTGTCATAATTTGTTTATATATAGATGACATGCTTATCTTGGACTCTAATCTAGAAATTGTGGAGGAAGCTAAAAGATTCCTCATATCTAACTTCGATATGAAGATGTGATAGTTGGTATCAGAATAGTGACAAAAGAAAATAAACTATTCTTGACTAAATCGCACTACATTGAGAAAATACTTAAAAAGTTTGAACATATTGATAGTAAGTCAGTCTCAACCTCGATAAATCCTCATATTAAGATAAAAAAAAATGATTGGAACTGTATATCTCAAGTTGAATATGCTAGGTTACGTGAACAAGAAAGTTTACATAGGATAGGAAATTTTATGATTATCTATTAGAAAGGAAGTGCGATCCTTTATTAGTTTAGTTTGATCTTATGGGAAGGTGAGCATAATAGTACGAAGTTGTTCGTTTTAGGAGAAAGAATATTTGGATATATATTTTACGGTATGAAGGAGAGAGTTGCTTTAATAGATAGAGTTCTGAAAGCTTATCTTTTAAAAAAAGGTTCACGTGACTAGTTGTGAAGGGAAGTTCTAAAGGGTATTTAAAAAGGGAAGATCTCATTGAACAAATGATTTTGATTGAATGAAATAAAAAAGTTTTCTTTGGAAAGAGAGAGAGGCCTTTTGTGGGTATTGTTTCTTCTCTTGAGTTTGTGATCCGCATCTAAATACTCGTATCTGCACATTTTGTTCTCTTATTGTGATTCCCTTCTCGTTTTTATTTCTCTCTCTAAAACGCAGTTAATTTTATCAGTATTGTTTGCTGGTTAAATTTTATACTGCGTCAGGTGGTATTAAAGTTCAAATTCTTGTGCAATCACGTCCTCTTGACAATGCATCATGGTTCGTGGACATCTGCGACAACAAGGTGACGAGAATAGCTGATCCAACAAGAGCAGAACCTCTGTGAGATAAAAAAACGAAAATTTGAGAAGGCAAGCAAAAGAACTGACCCAGCGCTTGGTGCAAAATTCAGTCCCGACATACTATGATGATGATAATTAGTTGGAAGCTGATTTTGAGAACCCGTTCTATGTGCCCTCTCCGTGTCAGGAGCCTCATGTTCGGGATAACAGATCTTGGGATTTAGGTATTAAAATTGATCTACTAGAGTTTGCAAGAGGATTGCAAGCAGAAGATTTTCTTGATTGGTTTGATTCCATCGAGCGCATCTTCGAGTACAAAGCGGTGCCCGATCATATGAAGGTTAAACTTAAGGGTGCATTAGCATGGTGGGAGCAATTGAAAAAGACTCGGGAAAGACAGGAAAAATCGAAAATATCTGATTGGAAAAAATCGAAAATATCTGATTGCCATAGTTTATGCTCTCTATAAATTGTATGGGAAGCCTATCAACGAGCTTTAACAGTAGAGAAGCAACATTACAGGAGCAGGGCGAGTACAGCCACAAGAGGAGATTCGAGTCTCCGAACATGCCAGTTTCAAAATCTTGGTGTTAGGCTTGAAGATGCACCATCTAGGGGTCGTAGAGATGTCGTTGCAAGACCTATTAATCGCTCAAATATTGTTGGTCCAGGAGCTAGAATTCAAGGCAATAGCTCAACTCTCTGTTGTTTCAAGTACAGGGAGGCGGGTCATAAGGCAGGAGACTGCAGGAAGCCTAATAGTCGTCCTGATAAAAGAAAGCAACTCATGATTGTCAATGAGAACCTAGATGATGCTGATGGGTATGACGATGATCCGGTTTATGATGAGGAGCCAGATGAGGATGATCTTTTCTATGGAGATATTAGAGAGCCCTTAGTTATTCGAAAGAGCCTACTAACGCCTAAGGAAAAAACCCAGGAGGATTGGTTGAGTACTAATATTTTTCACTCCGAATGTACCATTGGGGGCAAGGTGTGCAAGCTTATTATCAATAGTGGGAGTTGTGAGTCACTAGAAGCGAGCTGGAACAACAATCAATTCATTTCAAACTATAGTCGATTAAGAACTCTCACAAGATGCAGTCACAAAGCTCATACGCAGTACCGAGAAGCATCCACAACCATACAAGCTCACTTGGTTCAAGAAAGACAATGAGATATTAGTAGAAAGTCGATACCATGTTTCTTTTTCTATTTGAAATAAATATTTTGATGATGTATGGTGTGATGTGGTTGTCATGAATGCTTGTCATCTATTATTGGGTAGACCATGGCAATATGAACGAAAATATATACATGATGGGAGGAGGAACACATATACTATTTGGAAAGATAATAATAAAACTTTGTTAGCTCCCATGAAAAAATAAATTACATCTAAGCCTAAACCAAGGGAAGGTGTAAATTTACTCTCGATGGTTGACTCTGTCGAGGAAGTTCAGAAGACGGAATTAATGATTATTTTAGTGACTCATGAGGAGGATTTAGATTCTATTATTCTAGAGGAGGTCAAGCAAATCGAAGTATTTGATGGAAAAAAAAAGGAAGAACTCAAAGGAGAATCCATAAGTGAGGCTAAATCAATCATCGAATATTCTCAGCTAGAAGATATTAAGGCTGAGTATAAACAAATCCTATGGCTATACGATGACCCATTCCTCAAGGGTTTATCAGTTTTAGTGCACGATCATTGCCTTTTGAATAGTGATGTAACCCACAGGTTCCAAGATCGTGTTTACAACATTCGGATGAAAGAAGGCGGCGGGAATAATACAGCTTTCAACTTAGCACAATTTAAAACTCGATGATAAGTTTTTCCTAACCAAGGGAGAATAATGCATATCAAGATTTGGTTGTTCGAAATTTTAATTTTATTTTCAGACAGTCTTATATTTTATTAAATTTTATGAGTCCATTAATATTTTTGCAAGGGTTGGTCGTTCGTTTTTGTTATGAAATAGTTTAGGAAAGTTTATTAATAGATAAGGTATGTTTTCCTTATGAGATAATTTAGGAAAGTTTTCCATACGAGCTTGCTATAGGAGATAAAGTGACAGGTTTGTCTTTTTAAGAAATTAAGTGTGATCCTTTATTAGTTTAGTTTGATCTTGTGGAAAGTACGTGAGATTGGATGGTGAGCATGATAGTAGGAAGTTGTTCATTTTAGGAGAAAGAATATTTGGATATATATTTTACGGTATGAAGGAGAGAGTTGCTTTAATAGATAGAGTTCTAAAAGCTTATCCTTTAGAAAAAGGTTCACAGGACTACTTTGCAAGGGAAGTTGTAAAGTGTATTTAAAAAAGGAAGATCTCATTGTACACAAGTGATTTGATTGAACGAAATAAAGAAAGTTTTTTTTAAAGAGAGAGAGAGAGAGGCCCTGTGTGGGTGGTGTTTCTTATGTCGAGTTTGTGTCCTTATCGAAATACTCGTATCCGTGTGTTTTGTTCTTTCTTCTTGTGATTCATTTCTCGTTTTTATTTCTCTCCCTAAAACGTGTTAATTTTTGTTAGTATTGTTTGCTGGTTAAATTTTATACTGTGTCGCAATCGTAACCAAATTCAATGAATTTAGGTTGGGCGGCACCAGTTGACCCCAAAACGGAAATTTGAAACTATCAAATCTTTTAAAATTGGTAGTTATCAATTTCAATGGATTTTCAGCTTTTAAAAAAAGCATTTCCAGATCATTCTAGGGTTAGACCATCTTAAACTAAGAGAAGGCTAGAACCTTGAGCCTGGGAGAGACCTAAGAGAAATCCTGTGAGCCGACTCTGGATCTAGGCAAGCCTTAGCCAACCTAGTTTATTAAATTTGAAACATTCAAACTTTAGATCCAAGATAATCATTCAACCAAACCAAGGCTTGGTCAACATTGAAAAGAGACACGAAGGATCCACAACGAAAATTACAGCCGCAGTCCTGATACGAGTGAGACCTCAAAGCCTCGATTTTACCGGGCCAACTGCGCCTCCCAGGTATTCTTTTATCCACTTTTCCTTTACTTTCAGCTATTTTTATTAGATATAAGATTTTATTCGCACTGCAATTTGTATTTCGTGCATTTGGATCAAAGTTGGCTCTGCCACTAATTTAAGAGCAGATCTATTCGTCTTTGAACAGATCTGACATTTGATTAGAATTTGATTGACCCCCACTCTTTATCACATTTTTAATAATAAGTTTGTGGTTCAGATCTAAGCGATCTTCATTCTGATATCGCTCCGGTTTGCGCTGTGAACAATATGCAATGTGCGGATATTACATATGTAGGGGGCAAACTTAGTTGATATACAAGTTGCCCTAGTAGAGAGTATTGGGATGTTATATCTCGAGTATTAAGATATATCAAATGAATTATCCTTTATGGCATGCACTTTGTAGGTTATCCTAGAGTGTTGGAAAGGTCTAGAGATGCTATTTGGAACAAAGAAATCCAATATTCGTTATCAACATCTATATTGATTTTTACACTAGCAGGTGGTACGATATCATAGGGATTAAATAAACAAACATGTGCGTCACGCTCTACTATGGAGTTTGAACTTATTGATTTAGACTATGCCAGTAAAGAAGCAAGATGACTAAAACTTTTGTTATATGACATTCCCATATGGTCAAAACCAATACATGCAATCACCATATATTGTGATAATCAACTACTCGTGTGAGTGCTTGTAATGAAAAATCTATACATATTGGGAGAAGGTATAACTTCATTAAAATGTTAATTGAAGATGAAGTGATTAATGTTGAACATGTAAGATCCAAGAAAAATTTGGCTGATCATTTGACAAAATGCCTTGCAAGAGATGACATTAGTAAGATATCAAAAAGAATGGCACTAAAGTTAATTGAGTAATCATCTACAATAGGAATCCAACTTATTCTTTTATAATCTCAAAATTCTAAGTTCAATATGGTAAAAACAAATTGTACGTTAGTTTGGTCGCTAAACATCAAAATATTATGAGCACCAATTCTTAGAAAATCCATACAATGGATAAATCTAGTAATGGCTTGTATGTCAGTAGGATGAGTTATACTCTTAATGTTGTATATGGACTATACATAAGTCGGAGTGTTTTATATATATGGACACTCTTGATAAACACACCTATATCAGTGTGGTAGCGAGGCCGTTTCCTATGAAATGGGACTCGTCTCTAGAGCTTTATAAAATCGGGATATAGGCACAAAGCCTAAAATATGATGACAGCTTTAAGACACCAGAATTGAATATTGTTTGAGTTCTACTATCAGCCTGTTAAATAAACAACATGGTTCAAAGCTATATGCTACCGTGGTACTTGATGGACTTTGTAGCATACACTCTAAGTGAAGGTTCAAATCGAAAGATACCTTCTGAGAATGTAAATAATAATTCCTATGTTTTTCCTTATTATTTTGAAATAGTTGAGGAAAATATTAGTATTATGTGTTATGAAAGATACTTGTGTTTGCTTTAAAATAATAAATGGGAAAGGCTTTTATACTTCTCCTACTACATAGAAGATATATACTTCCCCCATCACATCCAGTCATCCAAGTTAGATCAAGTGAGGCACTAACCGTTTGATCTAGATCTGATACCTCAAAGTATTTTATTTTTAGTTTGGGAAAAGTTTATATAGAGCCGAGGCTCTAAACAATCAAATTTAACCCTACCTCAAAAAGTTCACTAGAAGAGGTTGTTTTGATGCCCAAATATCTTCAACTTAATCATTTCGACATCAAGATGCATGGACATGAGAAAAAAATGGATTTCAAGTTTTGGAAATAGTGTATTTTGTAACACATTTTTAAACCATCAATTTTTAAGATTTTTAAATTTTCATAGATCTGTCGTTCTATACTATTTTTGAAACTTTGAACTTTATAAATAAATATGAAAATATATTTTAAGGTATTCACAAAGATTTTCAGTAGTAAAACCACATTTTTGGATACTATTTGAAGGTAGGCTCTTATTTGATTGTTTAGAGCCTAGGCTCTATACAAATCGCACCCTTTTAGTTTTTCTTTATAAATTGTATGAATATAAAATTTTGTACATTTTATCATCTAAATGGGGCACACTTAAAAAATATTAAAAAGAATATTTTGATAAAATATAATGACAAAAATACCCATTGAAAATTTCAAGGGTATTTTGGTCATTATATTTTATTGGTAATTTTTTTATATATTTTCTACAGGTGCGAGCTTAAGAGATGAATGGACTTCCAAATTTTTGTGTCAAAATAGTTTGTAAAAAAAAATAAAATAAAAAAGTGTAGAGATGTGACATTTTGATGGGGGCCATCTCAGCCGTCCATTCAGAATGGACAGTTGGATGGGGGCATTATATAAGTTTTATGCAGTATGAAAAGCATAAAACTATTGCCCATAACTAATATGGTTTAGTGTGTTTTTTTTAAGTTGTATTTTGTAAGAGAGAAAGATGTGGGTTTTAGTCCCACATTGAAGAGCAGCGAGTAGATTGAGTGGTATTTAAGTATAGGCATTCTCATGCCATATATTCTTAGTACAAAGGTAAAAGAGATGGTGCACATGTGGAGTACGCGAACTGTGCGATGCGTGCGAGTGTGTTTGTGAGGGCGTAGGTGCAAGGGTGCTCGATGGTGCACTTTGCACTTCGGATACTCGCATCTGCGCATGAGGCGCCCCTCACTAGAGTATGGGTCCAGCTCGAGGCTTGATATCTTTTTGTGAGCATGGCTCGTGTGGAACATTGATGCAGGGAGAGAATAAAACCAGAAAATTGACAATTAAAAGAATGAAGGTTAAGAGAAAAATACCCTCTCTCAAAGGTCTGCAAGGGAATCCACCCCCAAAATAATCTCTTTCAAGGGACCAATTTTTATTCAATTCATAGACTGATTTACAATGAAAGGAGATGTTCTTTTAAATAAACTAAAATAAGATAACTAATGAAAAGCTTCTCTTTACACCTATCGTTATTTTCTCTCTCTTATATCCACGGGTTTCTAAATAGCCATGTTTTCCCTCTCATGTTTTACCCCAAAAAGACCTCCCTAGTTGATTATTGTTGATAAAGATAAACTCTCTTCTAAATTTATCCTTATCATAATTATATCCCTCAAACTAACCCAATCGATACAAGATAAACACAATATAAACTCTAAAGTCGCCCTGCTAATTATCCCTATACACTCTCTAAACAAAAAAATAATTAAAACAATCCTAATAAATAACCCTAATAATTTCTCCTTCTTACGTCATTGCCATTTCTTTTTCTCTTGGGTTCTGCGACCCTTCTTTGGCCCAATCACGAAGAGGCATGGCTACATCATTCCCCCCCAGTTGAAAGGAACTCGACTCCGACGAGTTGGCTTCAGTATATATGCGATATAAGTCTGGATCCACTCTTTTGAACTCTAGCTCAGAAATCCACATGCTATCAGAGTATGGCATGCCCTTCCATTTGACTAGAAATTGGTGATAGGAACCCTTTCGAGTTTGAAAGCTTTCAGTCTTCAAAACTTGCTCAATTTCATCATCTTTCTTCCTTGGTAATTTCTTCATCATATCAACTACATCTTCTGCGACTTCTAGAGGGTCTCCGTGAAACTCAAATAAGTCAGCAACATTAAATATCGGGGAGATATCCAATGCCTTTGGTAATTCTACTTTATATGCATTGTTCTCATATTGCTTCAAGATGCGGCAAGGACCCACTTTCTTGGACTTGAGTTTATTATAGGTTCCCAACGGAAACCTTTCCTTTCGCAAATACACCATTACTAAGTCACCCTCCTTAAAAATCTTCTCTCTTCTATGCTCATTTGAGGCTTTTTGATACTTTGCATTGCTCTCCTCAACTTTCTTCTTGATTTGGGCTTGCAAATCTCGAATATGCTTAGTAAAAGCATTGGCATTATCACTTATCTTGCCTGGCATAGGTAATGGCACTAGGTCCAACACACGATTAGGCATCCGCCCATTAACAATCTCAAATGGTGATTTTTCTGTAGATCGATTTATTGAACTGTTGTACGTAAACTCAGCCTGAGGCAAAGCGAGGTCCCACTGAGATATGTTATCACCAACAATACTCCTCAAGAGGTTACTGATGCTCCTATTCACTACTTCGGTCTGCCCAACTGTTTGAGGATGATAGGTACTAGAAAATTGAAGTTTCGTTCCCATGCGCTTCCATAAAGTGTGCCAGAAATGACTTAAAAACATTGTATCACGATCAGATGTAATAGACTTAGGAACACCATGCAGCCTTACAATATCTTTAAAAAGGAGATTCACAATATGTGTAGCATCCAAGTTTTCTACAAGGAATAAAATGTGTCATTTTGGAAAATCGATGAACAACAACAAAAATAGAGTCCATACCTGGTGTGGTACGTGGAAGTCCAAATACAAAATCCATAGAAATATCAACCCATGAGGCATCTAGAACAAGAAGAGGAGTATAAAGACCTGTATTTTGTGTGTGACCTTTAGATACTTGGCAAGTTCGACATCGGGTCACAAATCGATCAACATCTCGTCGCATACGTGGCCAAAAACATTTTTCTCTAACCATAGCCATAGTTTTATCATTCCCAAAATGTCCACCCAAGCCCCCACCATGAAGCTCCATGATTATCTTCTCCCTTAGGGAGCAATCAGGTATACATAACTCACACATTTAAATAAACAACCATCATGTACGAGATACTCACCCATAGGGTCTCGCCCATCAACACATCTTTCAAGGACCTTGCTGAAAATTGGATTAACTTTATATTGATCTTTTATCAGTTCAAACCCCAACACTTCCATAGACAAAATTCTAAGCAACACTACTCTTCTACTTAAAGCATCAGCTGTCTTATTTTGGGTTCCAGCCTTGTGCTTCAATAGGAAGGTGTATTCTTGAAGGAAGGCCATCCACTTAGCATGTCGCACATTCAACTTTTTCTGGGAACTCAAATACCAGAGTACTTCATGATCTGAGTATAGAACAAACTCTATATGAGTCAAGTAGTACCTCTAGTAGCGTAAGGCTTGCACCGCTGCATAAAACTGGAGGTCATAAACTGAATACTTCTTACGTACATCATTCAATTTCTCACTAAAGAAGGCCAATGATCGTCCCTCTTGACTTAGAACTGCCCCTATGCCAACATTTGATGCATCAGTTTTAATCTCAAACACCTTAGAAAAATCTGGTAAGGAAAGTACTAGTGCTTGCATCATCTTTTGTTTAATTAGAGTAAAGCTCTTTTCAACAGCGGGATTCCATGAAAACTTTTCAGCCCTCGTACAATCAGTCACTGATGCTATTAGAGTGCTAAAATTTCTGATAAATCGATGATAAAAGGTCACTAGGCCATGAAAAGAACGCACATCAGTGAATGACTTTGGCATCGGCCACTCAGCTGTGGCTTTCACTTTTTCTTGATCCACCTTAATTCCCTCAGATGAAACAACATACCCCAAAAAGACGATATTGTTTGTCATAAATGAACATTTTTTCAAATTCACAATAAGTGATTTCTTCCTTAGCACATCAAAAACTTGTTCCAAGTGGTTAAGATGATCATGTAGGTTAGCGCTAAAAGCCAAGATATCATCAAAATAAACCACAACAAATTTACCAATAAAAGACGAAGTACCTCAGTCATTAGACGCATGAATGTACTTGGCGCATTACAAAGACCGAATGGCACCACATGCCACTCATATAGTCCATCTCGAGTTTTGAATGCGGTTTTCCATTCATCTCCAGGTCGAATCCAAATTTGATGGTACCCACTCCTTAAATCAATCTTTGAGAAAACTTTGGCTCTATTAAGCATATCTAACATATCATCAAGCCCAGGTATGAGAAATCGGTACTTGGTTGTGATTTTATTGATTGCCTGACTGTCCACGCACATCCTCCATGACCCATCTTTTTTTGGAGTCAGTAATGCAAGGAGGCACATGGTG
Organism: Amborella trichopoda; assembly: GCF_054954075.1. NCBI lineage: Eukaryota > Viridiplantae > Streptophyta > Magnoliopsida > Amborellales > Amborellaceae > Amborella > Amborella trichopoda. Next base: position 11,470,682 of record NC_142338.1, on the reverse strand, counting down.
ACATGCTTTCTCGAAGCAATCCCTTCTTAAGCAATGTAACAACTTGTCTATGCAACTCCTCATGTTCCATGAGGCTCATTCGATAATGAGCCAAATTTGGTAGGCTAGATCCAAGCACAGAGTCAATGTAATGCTAAATATTTCTCATTGGAGGAAGACCATCAGGTAATTCTTCAAGCATCAAATCTTTATACTTATCAAGTAAAGGTTCAAGAGACCTAAGAATTGCAGCCGGTGCAAAATTTTATTTTGCAACCAATACATAAATCACATCCATATCCTTGTTAACCCCTTTTCATTTTTTAATATTAAGCAACTTTGAATCCTCCTCTTTAGTGGATTTGGGTGTAAGAAGTTGCTTCATAGGGTGGAGTATTATATTAATATCATCCTTAACAAAAGAATAAGTGTTTGGCCTAGTTTTATGCACTATATCATGATCATAAAGCCATGGTCTACCAAGCAATATGTGGCATGCATCCATAGGTGCTACATCACACTACACTTTATCTTTATAATTAGCAACAATGGAAAAAGAGATTAAACAATGAGTAAGAATTGGTACCTCGCATCCTTTTTTGAACCACTGGATGTGGTATGGGCGTGGGTGCTTATGTTCTTTCAATTGAAGTTTAGCCACCATCTCTTTAGACACAATATTTTCACTGCTCCCACCATAATTTAGTATTGTGCATAACTTGCCTCCTGATGTGCAAATTGTTCGAAAAATATTATGTCGCAACCACTTCTCATCCTCGTTAGGTATTGGGGTTGATAACATAGTTTGTTGGACAACTAAGACTTCACCCTCTTCATCTCCATACAAATCCTCAACTTCACCTTTGAAAAGCCTAGTCCCTTCATAAGACTGGCTCATCCCAATATCACCTTAGCCTTCATAGGTGTATCCTTCATCAACTTCTTCTTCATAATTTTCTTCAGCCAAATTAACTTTGACAAAGGGTTGCCGTGAGGGGCAATTGAATGCCATATGTCCAGGTTGTTGACACTTAAAATACATTATTTATGTATTATCACGAAGTGTTTTAGATGCTCCTAATCCTCTCCCAACACCACCTCTCACTATATTAGGGTTTGGCCTAGTTGGGAAATTCTGAGAAATTTGGTTTCCACGCCCTATAAGTGGTATTCTAAAGGTTAAAGCTTGCTGCCCCTATATTGAAGAAAAGCCTCTTGTCACTGAGCTCTTTCTCCTAAAGCCAAGATTGATTATTTCCTCTGTTTTGAGGGCCAAAGTATAAGCATCAGACATCTTATAGACATCTTTGAAGGCCAATTCATTCTGAATGCCTTGATTTAGCCCATTCAAGTAACGACTTTTTTTTATCTCCATACTCTTGTAAATTTGCCCTAGATGTCAAAATATAGAACTCTTCAGTATAGTCACTTACCGACTTTTTACCTCGCTTGAGATTTTGACATCTTTGGTACAAACTTCGAGCATAATTTATTGATAAAAATTTTCGACGCATCTTCGTCTTCATCTTTTCCCATGAATTAATCTTTTCCTTGCCTTGTAGAAGACGATGCTGTTGCAAATCATCCCACCAAACCAATGCATGGCCAGGAAATTTTATGGCTACTAATTTTACTTTTTTGTTATCTGCAATTATCTTTGTACTCAAACACTTTTCTACTTTACTTAGCCAATCAAAAAAATCATCTGCATGCAATCGACCATGGAACTCTGGAATATCAATTTTTATTCCAGGTTCTCTTTCTCTTTCCAACAATCAAATAATTCTTTCATTGAATTCGTTATTAGCAAGGGCCACCCGAGGTTGGTTAGGAACAAGATGCATACATCTTTCATCTCTATTGCCTTGAGTTCCAACGTCGGTCTCCGGATTCCTTCCACCCTGAAGCTGAGCGAACCTTTGTGCAAACTCATCGACTTTCGCAACTACGGGCATGAATTGGTCTACTCTTTCTGCTAGGGCTTGAACTAATCCAATCAATACCTTTAATCCATCGAGGGGTGCCTCTTGTGAAGCCATCAAAACGTGGTTTTGATACCAATTGATGCAGGGAGAGAATAAAACCAGAAAATTGACAATAAAAAGAATGAAGGTTAAGAGAAAAATACCCTCTCAAAGGTCTGCAAGGGAATCCACCCCCAAACTAATCTATTTCAATAGACCAATTTTTATTCAATTCATAGACTGATTTACAATTAAAATAGATGTCACTTTAAATAGACTAAAATAAGATAACTAATAAAAAGCATCTCTCTACACCTATCCCTATTTTCTTTCTCTCATATTCACGGGCTTCTAGATAGCCACGTTTTCCCCTCTCATGTTTTACCCAAAAAAGACCTCCCTAGTTGGTTATTGTTGATAAAGATAAACTCTCTTCTAAATTTACCCTTATCCTAATTATATCCCTCAAACTAACCCAATCGATACAAGATAAACACAATATAAACTCTAAAGTCGCCCTGCTAATTATCCCTACGCACTCCCTAAACAAAAATAATAATTCAAATAATCTTAATAAATAACCCTAATTCTTCTTATTACGTCATTGCCCTTTCTTTCCCTCTTGGGTTCTGCGACCCTTGTTTGGCCCAGTCACGAAGGGGCATGGCTACTTCAAACATGCAGTGGTCACTGACCATTTAAGAGTTGGAGTCTTGTAACAATAGTCGTTGAGTTAAGAGCGTGCATGTAACTTCTGATTGTTAGTGGTGCATGTAACCACTCATGTCGATGGTGCATGTTAACACTCCTATAGTAAATGACAGCCTCTATGAACTCTATAATAAGGATCCTTCTTCCCATACAAAAATGCACTTTTACAACTCTCCCTCAATACACCTTTCTATGTGAAATTCCAGAGATTATAACAGTGAGCTCATCTCTCTCTTTCTACTCGTTTTTCTTTCTTTCTCTCTATAACAATATAAGACTCTGTTGTCTACTGTGGGCTTCAAGCTCGCGTGCATAGAGCTTTGGAGTATCAAAAGAGACCTCTATGTTTTCTTATATGCCGATGATGAGTTTTCCATCTTATGCACGTCTATTACAGCATCAAAGGGGGCAAGTATCGTATTGAGATAGTGCTCATTCGTGCACGAAAGCAAGAAGGAATCAATATTACTTTTCTATAAATCAAACTTCATTTTTCCCCTATTTCAGCCAACTGATTCCCAATAATCACCTCGTTGTTACAAGAATACAATTCATTAATCTTAGTCATAGAATTAGCCATCATCTGGATGTTACAAGAATACAATTCATTAATCTTAGTCATAGAATTAGCCACTATACTAAACATCTCAGGGAAATCAAATTCGAGCAATCTATCCCCCAACTAAATCTGGTGTCAAAACAATATATTATCCCGTTTCCCAGCCATCCAACAGCTACTACTCACAAAAAAAAACTCCGACCAGATAAATCCCCTTCGAAAGATTGGACTTACCCCTTCTATTACGATCTCTACCACTAAGTTATTGAAGCCATACTTAGATTATTTGGTGAATAACTTGATGGTTAACTGAGATTATTCCACTTTTAGGAATGCATTTTTTACATTTAAGAAAGCAATTTTTACATCCATTTGGTGAATAACTAGATGGTTACCTAAGATTATTGCTAGAAGCAACTATATTATAAATATGCTTGCCACTGGGGCATATATGTTAAAATAATCTATGCCGTCTTTTTGTTTAAAACCTTTAGCTACTAATTTCGTCATATATTTTGACCCATCTGCATTAAGCTTTCATTTAAAAATCTATTTACATCCTATAGGTTTAGAACCTAGTGGTAGGACCACTGATTTTCAAGTTTTATTACCAAGTATGAAGTCTATTTCATTATTAATAGTCTCTCTCTCAAATATTGCATCATGAGATGCCAATGCTTCACCTATTAAAGATGGATCTTTCTCCACATTTAAAGCAATAGGTACTATACTTAATACATTAATTTGATTTATTTTTACTAGATGAATATAAAAATCCGAGCTAAAATTATATTTTGGATCTCCTCTTGCTCTTTTGCGTCTTCTAGGTTCTATTACCTCTTCATTATTTCCTATGGGTTCAATATACGTATTTTGATTTTCAATTTGTTTTTCATCGGTTAATAAAACGTTAATATTTTCATATTCATTTTTTATGTGTTAAATTCTTGAAGAACTCTCCATCTCTTGATTCTATTATAGTATTTAAACTAAGGTCTATGAATCTATATGCTTTAATACTTTAGATTATCCTCCAAATACACACCTATAGGTGCTAGGTCCAAGTTCGTGTCTTTTTAAGATTATAAAGTCTCATATATGCTAGACATCCACATCCTTTCAGAAAATTTAATAAGGGTTTTTTTATTAGGCCATAACTCATATGGGTTTTATGAGCTTTCTTATATCGAATTCTATTAATTATTACACAAACCAATAGAATGGCTTGACCCCATAAATTTAAAGGCAAACCCAAATTTATTAACATGGAATTAACTATCTCTAGTTCTATTTTTTTTTTCGTTAAATCATTTTGTTGAGATAAGTACCCTCCACCCTTTTGACTTCTTAATATCTTTATTTTCTTATTAAGTTGGTTTTCAACTTCAGCTTTGAAAATTTTAGATTTTTTAAATGCTTCATCTTTATGCATTAACCAATATAAATATGTATAGCGTGAAAAATCATCTATGAAAGTAATAAAATAATTTTGTTCTCCTCTTGTAGTTAAATTATTTAAACAACATATATCACTATGAACAGGACCTAATAATTCAATATTTCTTTCTACTAAAGGAAAAGGTTTTCTAGTGATTTTTTCTTGGACACATGATTCACTCCTACTTCACAAATAGAAATAGGACCTAAATTAACTATGGATTTTATTGTAGCAAATTTAAATGTCCTAATCTAACATGCCATAAATTAAAGGGTGTGGTTTGCATAAGGTTGCAACCTTAAATCATCCAATTAAGGTGCACCTCTAAATTTTGCCATAAATGTAATTATGATAGCAAATATTCTTGGCTTGAGAATGTACTTTCATCTCTAATTTTAAAATTTTAAACTCTAAAAATAGTTCAAATCAAGTAGATCTATAAACACATGAAATTCTTGAAAATGGATGGTCCAGATAATGTGTTGCAAGATACATTATTTTAGGACTCGAAATCTTCTTTTCTTTTCATATTCATACATCTCGATATAGAGATGGTCAATTAGAGCATTTTCCAATATCCAAACAATCGTTTATGATGGATTTTTGTGGTGCATCTTTAATTCTACATTTTAAAGTTTTATCCTTGTATAAACTTTTTCCTAAATTAAAAGAACTCATAAAGTAAATAGAATATTTCTTTATTTCATTGATCAAATCAAGATTGAACATTCCATTATAATAATATCCCTTCCCCATAAAGATGCTATTTTTTTATCAAAATGATCTTATCCAGATATCTCGACACCAAATTTCTTCCCATGTCTGGTACATGATACATATTTCCCAAAGCCAATATCTTTCCCGAACTTCAATTCAACTGTCCATTTGCGAAGTATTTTTGCAAGTGCTTGCGTCCCCAATTCAACTAAGTTATCCTCTTCCATTTGTTCATATGCCTTGAAGCGGTTTCGGTTTTTAGTCACATGAATGGTAACACAGGCGTCTACTCACCAACTTTCCTTTTTATCAATCATATTAACTTCAATAACCATTGCCACTAAATTCTCATTTGACTTTGCAGTTTTTGAAACCTTTTGCGGTGTCGGCATTCTTTTGAATAATGGCCTGGATTTCCATAGATAAAGCACGCACCTTTCTTTTATAAAAAAAAAAACAAATTATTCTTAAGAACCTTTTGATTATGATAAGAGAATGGCTTTTTATCATTTTAAACAATGTCCTTAGACTTTGCTCCCCAAGATTTACTTTGGAATTATATTACATGGCTGCCTCTCTTCCTCTTCCTCTATGGGTAGAAATCGTTAAAGTTGAACTAAGTGAACATTGACAGTTTTGTGCTTCGCCGATATTCTTTCTAAGAGGGGGGTAATGTACGTATGATTGTCCCTACTAGCTTTGAGTTCATTTGGTTGAGTATTCGCTTCTTGTAAATGAACTTGAACTCTTAAATAATTAAAAATCAAGAAACTTGGATTACCCACTTCTTCCGTTAAATTCTTGCTCTCCAACAAATCTCAAAGTATTTAAATTCTTGGTCTCCAACAAATGCCAAAGTTCCCTCAACGATGCCACCATACAATGCATGTCATAAATCGGATTTACGAGTACGTCATTAATGGCTAGTGTTTTAACAGTTGGAACTCGAACCCGCCTCACTGGCACCCCGCCACGTACACAAGTCATATTACGTAAAAATAGACCAAGCCTCGAACCCAACCCGTACACATATTCAGTCGGACAAAAAGCAACTCATGCACCGAGAGCTTGTGAAATGCAAAATGCACCATCACATGCCACGTGCGTCACATGCTTCACACATGCCCACACTCTTTTTAGTTCTATAAACATAAAATACGAACGTTCTTATATTTATACCCCTATTATAACACTTCAACTTTTCAATATGAGACTAAAACCTAATACAAAACAACACATATTAGTAATTGAAATAACACAATGTTTTACTACATTAAAATACTAAAAAATACTAGGAACTTATTCTCTTAAATAACCAGTCCAACTTAATTTTTTAATATTTTTTTAAAAAAAATCATTTTTTATTCATCTGTTCACTAGGCTGGATCACCAATCCAGACCGCCAATCCAAACCAATTTTCTGAAGGGACGATCTGGATCAACCAACCGTCTTTTTTAAAGATAGGTCTCAATGGATTGAAATGATACTACGTTTCATTTTTTCGCCTGTTCAATTTTCATTTTTCTATAGCATGCTCTCCCTCTTACTCCGTTTCATTTATTCCTCACTCTCTTGAGACTTAAGCAGTCCGCAGTCGTGCTCGTCCTAGGTGATGCATCTGGTGCGGGGTGTAACATATGCATTGGAGGTGCTTGTGCCAAGAGGGTTCATGTGGAGACGTCCCAATTGAGGTCCCAGCAATCTGGGGTAGAACTTTCGTCCAGCTAAAACAGAACTCAGATATATTTTGATAACAATATATATTTTTTGCTCATTTCTAATCGATCAGAATTTAGCTTTTTACATAGCTTCGTTAGCTCAATCCCCCCTCACAATTGTATCATCTTTCCCACTTCACAGTTAATGCTTTGCATAACGCCAACAATCCCAAAGAATCGAAACCTGCGGCATGACATGCACATGCACACATGCAATCAAATGCTCTGGTTGCCCATGGCCATAGCTGCACATTCCACATGCTGTAGTAGAAACCCATACACCTTCTTTCTAACCCTCTCCACAACACCATCTACATCTTTGCCATCCCGCAGGTCTCTCCCTGCACCCTCCAACCACTCACTCACCCTCTTCATCTGACCCAGCATCATAGCCACACCTTCCCCTTCGAAACCACCATCAAGGACGCCATCCAAATACTCTAAGAACCATCTCCTTGACTCTTCCACCATCCCCTTACCCAACCTAGCATTCTCCTCCAACCCCTTACCCCTTCTCCATTCGCAAGCCTCCTGCTCCCCCTCAAAGCCTTCTCGTTTCACTCCATGTCGTCCTAGTCTCTTGCCTGTTCCCAACCTTGGGGGTGTTCTCTTAGAATCTGAATCAGATGACCCCATTTGATTCTTCTTTTGTGGATTGTGGGCCCGTGATCCCTCCCGGATTGGCTCGGGAGGTGGCTTTGGGGGAGTTTCTATCACAATGTAGCGATGTTGGGTATCGGCTTTTGATGGGGTGGATGATTGCTTGCTGAGAAGAGAGAAAGGAGAGAGGTCAGTCGCAAGTGCAGCCTTCATCCATGACTCAGCGAGCTTCTTCTTGTCCGAGGAGATTTTGCAGGCTTCTTCAGAGGGAATAGGAGGGGTAGAGATTCCTGTGGTGACTGACTTTTTGGTTTGGACCAAGGAATCTGCTACAAGGGCAGCACGCTCCATGATAGGATTAAGGTTAAGGAAACGCTCCACCACAACCTCTGGCGGCTCCTGTTTTGATGTTGAACACGTTTCTGCATACATGCTGCAGGAAGAAAACCATTATCAGCTCAACATATAAAATCATAACAAGGACAAGAATATGTAGGGAATAGCCCGTAACTAAGGTCTAGCAGCTCAATGGCTGTTTGACATTAAAGAAGTCAACAAACATGACAATTTCTCTCTTGCAAAGTATTACATAATTTTCCAATGCTTACTATATGAATTCTCGCCGTTCTTGTTCTACACTTATCAGCTCCCACCTCATATGCTTTCAAACTATTTTGATATTTTACATAGTGGATTCTTTTACATACTCCATGGATTCTTTTGATAGATTTCATTGATCATACACTTGTTACATAGCATCTGTTAACATCCAAAAACCTATAAAATATCATTGGGTAACTCAAAGTGTTAACTCGACACTCCAACATGATGGTGATGCCACAAGTCAACATGTGTAACACTTTTTGACATCTTGACCCTGGTACACTTAAAAATACTAAAATGCTTTGACGTGAGTTCGAACTCAGCATATTACAATCACTTTATTTATTTTCTAGCACCTCCACCAGAACTCACAAGTGTAAAAAGTAAGAAAAATCTTGTTATATAAGTCATAAAAAACATTGATGTGTCTTGCTATATTGGCATCTCAGGCCAAACTACTAGATGCCTTGATACATGCTAGATGCCAACAGTCATGGGCGTGTGCATGCGACACCGGTCAATACTCAACATCAATCAAGAAAGTCTACTTCAACCCGCCATACAAGTTATACACAAATCACAACTGATCAGTTTCTCTTAATGTGTAACAATGATCAACATGAAGAGTTTCTTTGCATCTGGAAAATGCAAAGATCGTTGAGTTGATCCAAGAAGGAAACAGGTATTAGAAGATTAAATTGCAATTTCTTTCCCTTAATTTCTACTTATTTCAGACTTGCAGTCTGGATCATAATTCTCCATACTAGTTAATCAGTATCTCATTCATTTCCTGTTCATGGATAAATCATAGTGTTAAGCTACTAACATCCTCTATGCTATCTAATGCACAATGTGTGTTCCTAAAAGCCAAACCATTCCCAATAGGAACATTTGAAGTGTCAGTGATTTTAAATTGCAGTTCCCTTTATGGAATAAATTCCTAACAGAATATCCCAAACCAATTAGTGTACAATATCTTATTTCTTTTTGCTGGTTGTTACGGCACAATATCCAGGATGCTAGATGTACAGTTCAAGGCATGTTGAACCTGAACCCCAAGCACCCAGAAATTAGAATAATAAAAAAGAACATATATAGACCTGGGCAGATAAAAAAAATAACTAACAATAAAATATCTGAGATAGGCCTACAATGGAACTTGATGCTTTGATGAAGTCAAGTATACTTCACTCATTAAATAATTCAACAAAAATAGTATAAAGCGTAAAAGCAACATACATTGGAAAAATATAACCATCAAATAATTTTTTTTTGGGGACATTTTAATGGGTATAGTAGGTAGGAATGGAACCCATCACGTCATGTTGCAGCTCCACCACCCTGCCCGCCCAGGTCTTGGTTCCATTACTACTACAAAACATTTTAGAATAATGAATTGACCCAACATTTGAAGTCAATACCTTAAACACCTCATAACACTGTCCGCAGCTGATGCTTCAAGCAAAGCATCTACCGAGGCTGAGAATGCAGTATCTCGACTCCGTAAAGCATCCTACGTTTTCAACAAATAACAAAAAATTATAACAATACACTTAATGGGAGCTTCAAAAATCATGAGTACTGTGCGTCCTGAGAATTAAATCATAAAGCTACCTTTGCAGGAACAGAAAGATTAGATGGGAGTGCATCCCATGACACACTCCCATCAGCTATTCTTTTGTTAGCAAGAGCTGCCTTAGCCAGATGGCTGGGTGTCGAGGGCCTCATGGTGGTGTCAGCATCCCTCTTTGATGGCTTATTTGCTAATGTTGCTGACACATTTGCTGTTTTGGGTTTCAATGAATCTCTCTTACATGCAGCTGTTTTAACATTTACTACCTGCATTACATGAAACCAGATAGTTACTAGACTATGTTCATAGCCACTGTTGCTGTATTCACCTTAACATATCGAGCAGCAAGTAAACCACTCACATAAAGATGAGCAACAAAGACGAATAAAGGGACAACACTTGGTAAATTCAATTATTATCATTTATAAGGACAATGTGTAAATGAATTTCTATGGCTAGGTAAATGTGGTCTCTTTCCCATGTAATAAGTTTAGTCATTTAATTCTGTTAAGATAATTTGCCTTTATCAAAATAAGCATCATCGTACTCTTAAAATTCACACAAGCTCATTTGTTGAAACACCAGTTTGTGTGCCATCCCAGAAAACTGCCAAGAAGACCAAAAATATAGTTCACAACATGAGCCTCCTGATCCAATTAAGCCTTCCACAAATATAGTTATGTGTTCATCTTACTCGTCTTGTAAGATATGGAACTGAGGAATGTGTTTCCAAGCTTCCCAGCCCATCTGAAACACCCTCGACATGGACACATGTTTCAACACACATGAAAGTGTAGCACAAAGGATTTTTACAGTCCTATATAACATTATTTTCCTGTTTAAACTACATTCAGGAAGTCTTAAGCAACTTCCACCGTAATAAAAACCGCTTTTTATTAAGTTAACCAATAAAATAATGTTTTATATGGACTTTTACTTCCTTGACAAGTAACAGTTAGAAACTTACCATTTCAATGTTCTAGATTCTTATTGTTTATGATATGAAATAATTTTTTTGCATGTTATGATTTTTGACGATTTCCATCCACAACTTTGGGTGGTAATTATAGTCGACATACTGATCATTTCCACGCACTTTTTGGGTTGAAATAGCACAGACAAAGATATGGTATTTTTCTTTTTTTTTATATAATAAAGATGTGGTTTTTTTTTAACCAACTTTCAAATTGTTTCTCTCTATGAATCCTTAAGTAAATCTAAAAACATGTTTGACACAACAAAAATTTCAACACTTAATGCAGTACAGACGTTTCATCTAAAAGTCCTTGCTGATGTTTCTGAACACTCGCTGCTCACTGAAGATTGCTTTCTCTAAGCCACTAGTGGCTTATGTAGTGGTTGGCATTCCTACATGCTCCTCCGTGCCTTTCCACACCCCCTACTTAAGATTCAAGAGGTAACCAACGAGCAAAGCCAGTGGTAGCCAAGCCCTTCTGACCTTGTCCATTTCTTTGTAACAATCTACATTATTTTGTCACAGGACACATGAAGTATTTTTGTCATGTGTCTTGAGTAGGCCATGTATGGATCGTATTAATCGCTCATTTTTTTGTTAGAGAAATCACTACATTCATTGCCCCGAATGTATTACATGTGTAATTGACATCCTACAGAACCTGCTGAGGACCCATGATAATCAGCTATTCCATGCCACATGGGAAGTTATGGGTCCACAGCAAGGACCCATGATAATCCACTATCCCATACCTTTTTTCTCTTTCATTCCTAAGGAGGATTATCTCACACACACACGTTGGGGGGCACATCCATGCCAATGTGTATGGGCAGTTTTTCATTTTAAAATTTTTACAAATCCTTTTGAGTTGAAATTTAGGGGATTGATACATTGAATATAGGAGCACAAAAGAGAAATGGGTATTTTATCAAAATACCCATAAGAGATGGGTTATTCAACATTTTACCCATTTCCAGCTATTCTAACTCAAGACCATGTGTTTTTTAATGCGTACTTTGAAATTAAATCAAAAGATATAGGTAAAGACTTAAAATTGTTTATCTCTGATGGGTAGTTTTATAAATTTCCCAAAAACAAAAGGAGCTACACCCAAGAAATTGACATGTGTCCCCCAACCTTGTCAGTGAATGTGGGTCATCCAAAGAGGTAAAATTGGGCCATCCAATCTATTTGTAGTACATGCTAGGTTGCCCATAGAATCTTCATGCACGCACCTATGTATGGGTGCCCGCACACATATTCATCAAAATGAACAAACTCATAAAAAAAATAGAAAATGTCTTTTTAGATTAAAGAAAAGGGAAACCTTTACATGTGGCCACCAATATATAAAACATGTACCTATTATTCCAACTGTATGATCTGAATGGAAGACTAGGATAGCTTTAGTCACAATGTCACACGTAACACAGTTCTATTTTCAATTGTTTTCCTACAAATTCTCTTAACAAGAAATTTTGGACATGCCCACTTTCAGCCAGGGCGCAGCGAATAAAAACAAAAGAATATTTTATTTTGATAGAAAAAAAAAAAGTAACCAAAATATCCTACAAGTTAAAGGGGCCGTCATTTGGTATGACGGTAGAAGACTCGGCCACTTTGTGCATAAAAAGCCAAAGGTTAGGACCATTTCCAGCTCACCCCTCCCAAGACCCTGTGTAGGCGGGACCAGCACAGGGTTACGGCCCTTTTTTTTCTTTCTTAGCAGAAATATTCTTTTATTCTTTTTAGATGCGCTCTTTGTGAAACAGGGGGACGCCCCAAATTTCATCTTAAGATGATTTGCAAAAAAAAAGATTAGAAAACAAATAGTTTGAGCTATCTGATCAAGGTCAGATGCTCAAAGACTAACTTGTAACATTATGACTAAAGTTATACAAGCCATTGATTCAAATTTGATGGTTAGAAATTGCAATAGCATGTGTATTATACATGGGTGGTGCAACATGTAAAGGTTTCCCAAGACAGAAAGCTTGATTACAAATATTGTTGTAGGAAAAAAAAAAGAAAAAAGTTCATATGCAGGCAGGCCCGCATAGTAACTCTTTCCAAGAAAAAATAGTGTTAGATCACGTCCTTGGGGTGATTTGTTTGACCCGAAATCTGTAGATGTTTTCATCAGTGGTTGAAAGACAATTCGGAACTCACTTGGTGCCTGAGGTGTGTCCCCAGTCAGAAAGTCACAAGTAGATTTGCGTAGTCCGCAACAATTTGGGTGTATCACTTAGAAACACCCAAAAATTTTGGAAAAATATAAACAAAATAAAAAATTAGAAAAATCAAAAAAATAAAATTAAGAACCTATATGTAAAATGAAAAATGATGAAAAGTTGATGGTATTGGCATACACTCTATGAAATTAGTGGGGTTTTTTAACTTTCCGCCAAATAGTCTTTAAATGTTCAAAATCAACTTTTGAAGAGAAAGTGTTCAAAATCACACAAATCCAAGATTTTGAGTGGAATTTTAAGGAAAATAAGCATTTGATATGATAGAGAACTCAAAAATAGGATTAGAAAAAAGATATTTAAGGCATGACAGAGCTGGAGTTGAGAAAATTTCGCAAGTTTGTTGAAAATGAGAATCTCATAAATCCGAGATTCTCTTTTTTCTCTCGAATCTAATGTTTCGATTGTTGGACGGTGCAAAAAGAAGCCAATGGGTGAATTTTTAGAGCAAATGAAACTCAAATGACAAAATAATGAAAGAACGGGGGTCAAATCCCCCACACCCACTCATTTGTACTACAAAAAGTGTCAAACTCTGTGAGTTTTGATAGACTTTACCAAGTCTATCTGAAACTCGCCGAGTCTTCATTAGTCGTCCGAGTTTTTTAGCATTGGTTATATGAATCTACATTAGAAATAGGCTAATAACATACAAACCCCTACCCCAACCCCTTCAAAACAATGATGTTAGGGGTTTCTGTTTAACCTCATGTTTTTGCAAAACCATCCTTTTGATGTTAGCAAACATGCCCATGAAAAAATAATAATTGAAAATACAAAAAATTTGCTGAAATTTTATTTTTGGGTGAGAGAGGAGACTGGGTCAACATCAACCTACTATTTGGGTGTGCTTTTAGATTAAGGGTTAGATGTGTTGAGAATCTTTTTTTTTCCCCAAGTTATTCACTTGCAGTTTTAATACCATCAACAAATTTCGGGGTCAAATACATCCCACACGGACGGTCTTTTTCAGGAGGGCATATGACTGGAAGTGAAATACAGAAATATGGGTGGATCGGTGTGGGTGAGTGGGTGTGTGTGTGTGTGCGCATGTGTGTGTGTGAGATACTAATCATATATGTACATCAGGGGATTTACTACTGCAGATTTGAAATACAACAAAAACTTGAAATCAAGGTAGATGTAATATTCTACCATTGCAGCCATAAAATAAATCCAAATTCTAAGTGTTCTAATTTTCCAAAGGACTGATCAGAAACCCCAAAGTGAATCCCACATAACATGGTCACTGCCAGTCATGCAATATGCATATCCCTAATGATATAAAAAAAAAAACAAATGCAAAAATCTAAAGAACGATTCAAAGATCGGCCTTCTCAAAGAGATCTTCAATTTACCTTAACCGGAAAAAAAAAAAAAAACAGGTAAGGCAGTAGTGGGGATTTGGGCCCCTACCCTTTGGTAAGAATGGAGTAAGAAACTTCATCATAGAGCTTGTTGGTACTACCCCCAAGGCCCCAGCCCATTCTCAATTTACCTTAACCCAAGAACTGAAATTGCTCACAAGATTAACCAAAATAGAGATGTAGCTTACTAGATCCACTAGGGCCATTCAGTAGAAAACTCAACAGGATTTTTACGATTATCTTCCTCACTGCTCACGTTATGCCAGAGACTAGCACAATGCATTTGTGTCCATCACTTTTGGAACCCGATCGTATAGAAAATGCTGCCAAATAGTGGCTATTTGGTAATAGCCAGAGGGAGGCAAAAAATCCTAAATCTCCTCTTTTACAATAGTAAACAGAAGAATATATCTATGGTTGCAGTCCAAACTCTTAAAGAAAAGTCCCTAACCCTCAAATTGAACAAGACCCAATCATTTGTTATAAAGAACATAAGCACGAGCAATGCAGATTCAGAGGGTAACAAGAAAACTCACAGTAGAAAGATCAATAGCAGTTGAAGCCTCCCTTGACATTGAATCTGGGGACCTGTTTGCGTTATTGAGAACAGTGCTTCTCTCCCAGCTCCTCCTCAACTCCGGACTCAAATGCTGCTTCGATTTCACCACATTTTCCTCTTGTGATACAGACCTCCTTGGTTTATCCCTATTCGGCTGCCTCCGCTCAGCACGAAAATTAGCAACCGACTTATCTGCAGAAGAAGATGGAGGGGTGTCTTCTATTTCTCTACTCACACTTACACTCTTCTTTGCCGGTGAGAACCGATCAACAGAACAGTTACTCGAAGCAGAGGAAAAAGAAACCAATCGACCAGCCATTGAAGATCGACTCGAAGGACTTGCCCTTCCCTTAGTCTGTGATACAAAAACGTCCTTCTCAGACCTCTCTCCACCCTTGGAGAGAAAAACTGCTTCTTTTCTTAATCGTGCTTGATTATCTATCCTCTCTCCACCCCTAGAGACAGAAACTGCTTCTTTTCTTAATTGTGCTTGATGGTCAATCCTTCCCTTAGAGAGAGAAACTGCTACTTTCCTCAGTTCCCCTTGTTTGCACTTGCTGCTAATTAGGTTATCAGACCCTGCAGAAGCGGCAAACGGAGGGCCTGAGACTAAATCCTCAGGATTGCCAATACAAGGGTGTCGCCTTGGAACGAGTTTAACACCCCTTAGAATGGGGACTGGAGAGCCAGACTCTAGCTTTGTGACATGGATGAACTGACCTAACTGGATTTTATCATTGAAGATTAAATCATTGTTCTCGTCACCAAGAGAGACATAGGTCGCGTGCAAAGAGTCCGAGACCTTGAGGAAGAAGCCCCGGCTCTGCCATAGATCGTCGCCTGAGAGGGAAGGAACAATGCCAATCACTTGCAGAAGCACTGTTCTATGTTCACCTGCAACTTTTATGCCACTCTTCATGTGTTGTAGTAGCTTTAAGAGGACACCGGGACTTAGAGAAGCCATGAAAACAGCTCTGCTTCACTTCTCTCAATATAGGGAGGCTTCAGCCTATCTCACAAGAACAACATTTTTCTTTCTCTCTCTCCCCCTATATCTGTGTACATATTTGTCAGAGATCCAGAAGCTTCGGGCTTATGAGAGAGCACCATTTTTACTCTCTCTAGCCCTGAGTTTTTGCTACCTCCATCTCTGAAATGGGCCCCTTTAAGAACTCGGCTTTCTGTGTCGCTTTAACAGATCAGACCCTACATTTGAAAAATGGGGGGAGCTCTGAAAGTGAGCTCCAGGAATCATTCCCCCATCAACCTTTTCCTAAATACCTTTCCTTCCATTAATTAAACTTTTAGGCCAACTCCTCACCCCTTCCCCTTATCATTTCGCCATCAAACCTATCTCTGCCCTTCTGCAACTCTTCTCACCGCCTCTTGTAGCCCCTTCCATTTCACCATCCGCCATTTTTTCTGTCTCAGGAACGTAGAGAGAGAAAGGACACTTTCTGCACCCTTTCCCCTTCATTTCAACATCGCGCCATTTTCTCCCTCGTAATCCTAGAGAGAGAAAGAGACATTTTCTCTCTCGTGTTCCTAGAGAGAGAAAGAGACATTTTGTTTTGGCGTTTCGACGGTGACATGGGCAAGCACGAGAACCGAAACGCAGGCTTTGCAGCGTGGAAGGTCTCCTTTTTCCTTGATATGTCAGGAGGGGCAGCTGCACCATAACACCACGTGTCACGATCTGGAACGCCTGATGTTTATCATCTAGGGAATATCCGCCGTAGGAGAGTCCATTCGTACGAGTTTTGAGTTTTATTTGGGCATAAAAGACACGTGGCAAAAAGTGTGGGTCGTACACTGTTTTCTTGTTGAGGGGGTGAGGATTCAGCCGCTTTTTTTGACGCCCAGCCCATGTTGTTTGTTTTGGATTTGGACGTGTATATTATGAAAAAACCGAAAATATCTCTTTATCCTATAATTAAGTTCAAGAAATTGAAAATATTTTTTTAGGACCCCTGGATTCTCTTGGCTATAAATTTTCTGCACAAACAATCATTAAAATGGCATTCTATACAAATTACGTCTCGCTTTAAAACTCTTCGTTGCACGACGAGTTTCTCGATGAGTTTATCAGTTTAAGAGGTTTAGCTTCAGCGCATGGCACATTTTCTTTTCTTTACGTGTGATAGATAAATGGAGTTTTAGAGGATTAGGTTCGGTTCCGAGCACATTTTTTTAGATATAAAAGTGAAATAGAGTTTTAGAGAAAAGATTGAGTTTGGATTTTAAAGAGAAAAGGAGTTTTTAATGTGTGAAAGAGAAATGGAGTTTTAAAAAAAAGATAGGGTTTGGATTTTAGATAGAGATGGAGTTTTTATATGTAAGAGAGAAATAGAATTTTAGAGAGAGATAGAGTTTGGATTTTAGAGAGAGAGATGAAGTTTGAGTTTTAGGGAGAGAAATAGAGTTTAGAGAGAGAGAGATCAAGTTTGAGTTTTTAAGAGAGACAGAGTTTTAGAGAGAAAGAGTCATTTTATAAGTTGTTGAGGTCAATAATACATGGTCAAGAAAGTTTAAGGGGTTGGAAGATAGAAATAATGAAGTCATTTTGCTTGCAAGTAATATTTTTTAATTCTTATATCTCATGAGATATAGAAGTTAAAAATAGAGGATAATAAGATATTTTTTCTTATGAAAATGTATACAATCAATTATTTATTTTTTATAGGGTATAGTTTCTATAAGGTTGCAACCTTAAACAATTCAATTAAGGTGCACCTTCAAATTTTATCATAATATATAATTTTGATGTAAAATATTCTTAGGATTATCATAAAATCTATTTTTATATCTAATTATAAAATTTTAAATTTAAAAAAAAGTTAAAATCAAGTAAATCTATAAACATATGAAATCTCGAAAATTGACGGTGTAGATAATATCTTGTAAGATGCATTATTTTTTAAACTCAAAATCTTTTTATTTTTCATAGTCATACATCTCGATGTCAACATGAACAATCATAGGCTTTTTCAACATTAAAATAACTTTTTCCGATGGATTTTTGAGGTGCATCCATAGTTCTACATTTTAAGGTTGCAACCTTATATAAACTTTTTCCTTTTTTATAGACGAAATTAAATGGGTGCAGATGGCATACGGATGCATCCATAGTTGTAGAGGTAAGGTGCACCTTCAAATTTTAACATGGTATATAATTTTAATGTAAAATGTTATTAGGATTATCTCAAAATCTATTTTTATATTTAATTATAAAATTTTAAATTTTTAAAAATAATTAAAATCATGTAGATCTATAAACATATGAAAATCTTGAAAATGGACAGTGTAGATAATATTTTGTAAAATGCACTATTTCTGAGACTTAAAATCTTTTTATTTTGGGTGCAGTTGGCATACAGATGCATCCGTAGGTGTAGAGGTAAGATGCACTTTCAAATTTTATCATGGTATATAATTTTGATGTAAAATGTTCTTAGGATTATCTCAAAATATATTTTTATATAATTACAAAATTTTAAATTTCAAAAATGGTTAAAATCAAGTAGATCTATAAACATATGAAAATCTTGAAAATGGACGGTGTAGATAATATGTTGTAAAATGCACTATTTCTGAGACTTAAAATGTTTTTATTTTTCACAGTCATACATCTCGATGTCGAGATGATCAATCAACGGGTTTTTCAATATTAAAACTACCTTTTCCGATGGATTTTTTAGGGCAAACCGTAGTTCTACATTATAAGGTAGCATCCTTTTATAAACTTTTTCTTTTTATTTTTCATGATCATACATCTCGATGTGGAGATGATCAATCAAAGGGTTTTTCAAACAATAAAACTACATTTCCCGATTGATTTTTGAAGTGTATCCGTAGTTCTACATTATAAGGTTGCATCCTTATATAAACTTTTTCCTTATTAAATTATGATTTGGTGAAATTGATTTTGCTAATAAAATTTACTTGACAAAAGCATATAATGCAATAATTTTATGTATAAGTTTATTCTTTTAAGAAGTTAAGTTGTTTTTAATTTATTTTAAATAATTTATTTTCTTAATACATTATTCAGAAATAGTTAATAATTATTAACTAATTATAAATAGAGAAATTATCACAAATATACTTTAATTTTTGTATAATTAAAAAAAAATCTACTTTTATTAATCTCGTCCATACTTTTTTTTTCTTTTTTTTTTTACCAAAACAATTTTCATGGTAGTCGTATTACTGTGAAAGTATGATGCATCATGATAGTTAAAGTATCATGATAACTATCACATGTTATAGAGTAAAACGTGATGTCTTGATGCATCATGGTACTTTTAAGTACGGTGATGACTCTCACATGTTTTACAGTACTTAAAACACCATTATTATATTTGATGATGATTACAGTAAAAAATTTATTATTATTACAGTATTTTAAATATCGTAATATTAAAAGACATCATGCCCACTCTGCTCAAATTATGTCATTCAATTTACGTTTTGCCCTTAATATTAAGTTTTGAGGATTCGGGGCGTGAATTTTTAATTGGAAAAATTAAAAAAAAAATCCTAAAATATACTATATATGCAACTTACTCCCCCTCAAATCATTTTTCTCACCTTTTTTTTTCTCAAAACAACCTTTCATCTCAAAAAGCCCTAAAGGTAAAAAGTTGTTATTTTTTTAATATTAATACCCTTCACGTACAAGCCAAATCAATTTGCGGGTCCCAAGTCCCAAGTAACGTACTGCCGGATTGTGTCTTTGTACTGCCGGACCGCGTTCTCATAATGTCGGAGCACTGTGGCTCTGAGCTGCACTACCGGAGCGCACATTGAGAATGCCGGAACGCGGTCCTCCATTGCCGGAGCGCTATGTCGGAGCGCGTGTGAAAATAAGAGAGAGAAGGCCGTGTGAAAACAAACAATGGTAGTTTAGTTTTATTGTATATTACTTTTCAGTTGAAGGGTTATTTGTGAAAAAGAAAAAATTTAGAAAAAAAATCGAAAAAAAAATACGGATTAAGGTGTTTTTTTTGTAATTTTTCCTGTTGAATTTGTTGACTTTGCAAGACGGCATGCCATGTTCCAATTCTACTGCAGAACCACCCAAAAGAAAAGAGTAAAGTGAGCTCTCTCTCTTTCTTTTTTTCCTTTTTTTTGCTTGGACAAGCAAAACTCTTTCTTTCTCTCTTACCATACCAAAAAAAAAAAAAGGAAAACACATATTTATTGTCTTTATTTACCTGGAAACGAGAAAGTTAGAATGCTCGAACGACTTACGCACAGGGCGAGTTAAAGCTATGTGCTGCCTTCGCCTTACTGCTCCACCTAGGTCACCCTTCCAAAAGGGACGTACCTCAGTACTACCAACTTTTGATAATAATTGTGGGGAATGCCTTTTGTTTAAAAAAAAAGCATTTCTACCACCTTCCCACCCATGTTTCTCATTTTTTTTAGTGCCTATTTCCTTGTGACACGCACTGAGTTCATTTCCCTTATATATTCTAAAGTATTAAATGCGAGATAATGGATTGATTCATGTGTGCATAAACCCAAGGCTCAAGGCTATAATTTGAGACGACGACGCCCTTTTGCAATATTGCAAGGTTGCAGTTGGCATACGGATGCATCCGTAGCTGTAAAGGTATGGTATACCTACAAATATTATTATGGTATATAAGTTTGATGTAAAATGTTCTTAGAGTTATCTCAAAGTCTATTTTTATATTTAATTATAAAATTTTAAATTTTAAAAATAAGTTGAAATCAAGTAGATCTATAAACATATGAAAATCTTGAAAATGGATGGTGTAGATAATATGTTGTAAAATCTTTTTATTTTTCATGATCATACATCTCGATATCGAGATGATCAATCGAATGGTTTTTCAACATTAACTACCTTTTTTGATGGATTTTTGAGGTGCATCTTTAGTTCTACATTATAAGATTGCATCCTTATATAAACTTTTTCATTATTACAATGATGCTCTTTAGCATCATAGTAGTATTTTTTACTTTAATCATTAATCAAATACAATAACGGCAAGTGTCGTAAAATATGTGAGATTCATCACGACATTTAAAGTACCGTGATGCCTCAAGACATTATGTTTGAATCTATAACCTGGGATAGTCATCATGATACTTTAAGTACCGTGATGCATCATATTTTCATGGTAATACGACTACCGCGAAGGCAATTTGGGTAAAAAAAATGTCAAAATGACAAAAAAAAAAAAAGAAAAAAAAAAGATATGGATGATGTTAATGAAAGTATGAGGTTTTTTTTCAAATTAGGCAAAAATTAATGTATATTTCGAATAATTTCCCTTAAAAATAATCAAATATCGAAATAAGATATGTGGTAAATAGTTAACAAAAATATTTTATGCAAAGTATATTAATTTTAGATATAGTAGTTTGCTTTTGATAGGCTTGATTATTATCTAGAGAGGTCTTACTTTTATCATTTTTTTTCCACCCCTTCCCTACTTCAAAGCTTAGACCAAATCGGAACTAACTAAGCTAAGATTTTCTCGCTCGCTCTTTTGTAAACCACAAACTGATCTCGGAGCGAACGCATTTCTCCGCTAGCTATGCTGAGAGGAGCTTAGAAGCTATCACCGCTTCGGAGTTACTTTTCAGAGCGGAGGTCCGCTTTCCTTCTTTCTTTTCTTTGTGAGAATCAAAACTCAGATTTTGAGATATGAGAAAATATGTTCTATGTAATCTTATTATATTATTAAAATTTAGTTAAAGAACTTTTTTTTTAATAGAACGAACGAACTTTCTCGGGAACGCAACCTTGTCATAATACAAAAATTATATTTCCACCTTTGATATGTCTCACTAATTTGCAATGAGAAATACTTTGCTTCAATTTAAAATTGTATGAGGATAAAAAAAAAACCCTTTATATAAGACATCATAAAAATATGGTACACCCAAAATATTCACTTAAAAAAGTTAAGCGAAAAGTTTATATAGAGCCAAAGCTCTTTCAAGCCTACCTCAAAAATTTTACTAGACGAGATTGTTTTGATGCCCAAAAATACTCAAATTGATCATCTCGACATCAAGATGCGTAGACATGAGAAAAAAATTGATTTCAAGTTTTGGAAATAATGTATTTTGTAATGTATTTTTTGACCATCAATTTTCAAGATTTTCAAGTTTTCATAGATCTGTCGATCTACATCATTTTTGAAGCTTTAAACTTTATAAATAAATATCAAAATATAGTTTAAGGCTATCACAAAGATTTTCAGTGTTAAACCACATTTCTTGATTCTATTTAAAGGTAAGCTCTAATTTGATTGTTTAGAGCCTAGGCTCTACACAAACCACACCTTTTTGGAAATCAATTCAAAAAATAAAATTATGCCCTAAACTAACAATCTTGTAACACATTATCTGGAATATCCATTTCAAGATTTTTATTTGTTTAAATCTATACGCTATTTATAAAACTTTAAAATTGATAGCTAGGGGGAAATAGATTTTCAAGCTATCATAGAGGAAATATATTTTATTTTTTTGAAGTTAGTCTATGAGTATACTATTGGATTTGGTGATATCCAAAATCACCTACATAAAGAAATCTCATATTATGTGGGATTGAGATTAAAATTGATAAGTTTCTTAAAGGAAATAGAAATCAAAGAAGATTAGGATTCTTGGGTATATCTCTTGGTTCAAGATATATGTAACATCTACATGAAGTTTCCTATTTAGCATGGATTCGTAACCCGATATATACGGGATGAAAGAGGAAAAAAAAACATGTTTGCCCTATTTGGGTCATTATATAGGAAAGGTGGTTTCCTCTTTAGAGAGAGAGGAAGAGAACTTCTTATATATTATGATGATGCCTCCTGTAGATTGAGATTCTTGTTTTTCTTATAGAGAAGCTTTGGATGTTTTCCTCTTTTGGTTAGAGAGAAAGTTAGTTTTTCATTGCTCTCGTGTCTCTATCTGATGTTATCGGTAATGATTACCAGAAATAAAGAGACGGAAGAACAACACGTGGTGTCGTTCGGGAGAGTGATTTGGCTTTGTCAAGGGTTAGAGATGTAACTCTATGTCCCAAAATCTTTGATATAACTTTCATTGGTACAGTGAATTTCAATTTGACGTGCTCTTGGATGTAGCCCTTTTGGGGTGAATCATGTAAATTATGGTGTTCTTCTTCTGTTATTTCTTTATTAATTTATTTCTTTCTTGCTTGTTGCATATTCTATTTTTTCTCGAACTTTATTTGTCGAAAATCAACCCATCTGGTTTAGAGCTTTTACGTACAAGGTACAACACATACCACATTATATTCCTAAATTTCAGGATCCCAAAATTACTCGTAAATTGGATTTTACTCAAGGGATTGAATATGTATATGCTACCATCGCAAGAAATTTTTTGGTTTTTTCTGATACCTGGTGACTTTGGCCCAATAAATAGACAAAATCATTCAATCTTTTTGAAACTAATCTTGAGCCCATATGTGTCGTTGTGCATGACATATTTTTACTAGAGTACGCTACGATTTTAGCCAAAGAATTGGGCAAAATGGGCTATTATTCCCATTATATAAAGAGATAAGCTCCATAAGTATAATACTAAATAAAAATATGAAGAAATAGTGAAATATTAGTTCCTACTTCCATGAATAATCAACCTAGACTTCTAGAATACAAATAACCTTCAACCTCAAATGACCCTACACCACCAATTACCACAGAACCCTAATTAAGCCATGCAAAGTAGCTTCCATGGACATCAATATCTCTAACCTCCTCATCTGGATCCAAACATCTCAATAACACCCTCAATAATGGACCATCCCTTCAACAATTATCTCACAAGTTGGGGTTGGGATGACTTACAAACTGCACCAGTCTAACGACACCCAAAACAAGATCGTTAAATGCATGGCCACATGCCAATGGATGTTCGAGAGCGATAGTAGATAAAAAAAGGCCAAAGATAAGGAAGATTTGGAGAAAGGGCAATAGTGAAATAGAGCGGAAGCAAGAAGCGTGAAAGAGGAACCAAACTCAATCAACTCCCCAAATGAGCTGTATCAGGCTGCATATAAAGAAGTCAAAGCCCCAAAGGAAAACATCTACTTGCCCAACAGGGCTCACAAAGGCCACTCTCCTTGAGGACAATAAGGAGAGGGGCTGAGAGGGAACGGGTTAGAGGGAAACCTAGTAAGGGTTGAGAGGAGAAAACAAAAGGAGAGAGGGCAGATAGAGGCCTGAAAATGAGAGGGAGAAAGCGGGGCCGGAAAAGAAAGAACCAAAGAGATGAGAGAGGGAGAGAGAGAGAGGGGGAAGGGACCTCTAGAAAGAGATGAGAGTGCATGTTAAAGAAAAGGGATAAGATAAAGAGAGATTTGAGCTAGAGAGAAAGAAACTAGATAGAGGAGATATGAAAGATAACGAGAATAACAAAAATATAGAGATCTGAAAGATAGAGATAGAAGATATACGAGAAAAGGATTTGAAAAAGATAGATCTAAGAGGAAGATCGAGTAAAGAGATGTGAGAGGTAGATCAAAGAGAGGTTAGCCAGAAATATGGATGAGATATGAGAAAGAGAGATTAAATGGTCTAATGAATGAGGAAAGGGATGAGACATAATAATTATAGAGAACCCGCATGGCCTAATGATTTTTTATATATCTTTTCAGTAGTAATTTTAGGTAGTTATTGCTTGTAACATGGATGAGATATGATAAAGAGAAATTAAAAGGTCTAATTAAAGAGGAAGAGAGAGTAAATAAATGGGTGAAATTCATGGTGCACATGTTTGTTATTTTTTTTGAAAATTTTCCAATTAAATTCGCACCCATTTGCTCTTGTTTGCACTTCACATATTATTTTTCTATGCCTGGTAACTTTGGCTCAACAAAGAGAAAAATGGTGGTATAAAATTGATTGTTGGGTTTTTGTATTTCAACATTAAAAAATAAAAATTGTGAAATTTGTATAAGAGATTCACAATTTAATATTTTAGACATATGTTAATTTTCAATTGTTATTGAGTAAATTATTAAATAATTTATTTCTTATATGTATTTTTTTTATATTTACCAAAAATCAATCTCCCTAAACCGTAGGACTTATTAATGGTGATAACATGAAAATCCCAATTAATAATCACTTTGTGTGGGGCCATATATGCCTTGTGCAAAGGCTACTAGCATCTCACTCAAAACAACGATTTAAACAGGCAGTTGAACTTTTTCCATTTCTTCCTTGCAAAATGATAAGCAATTATCTGATACTTCTTAGATCATATTGTTCTGGTACATAGTATGGAGTCATAGTTAATTTATTCATCGGTTTCGTTAAGTCGCAAGGATATACTTCGAGTATATATTTATTATGAATCGAGATTTATCACGATAGCGGTTAAATATTTACCTTAAAAAACGATATATGACATGCCTGAAAGTAGAGTATCAACCAGTGTTTTAAGAAATGTTAATATAGATTGAAATCAGCCAGGATCGAAAATCGTTGGGAACTGATCCAGTTTCTGGTCAGAATCGGGAGATGAGCCAGTTTCTACATAATCGTGCAATTTTCCCGAAGAAATCTGCTAATTTTGTCAAGAAACTGGTTGATCTATAATTTATTTTATTTTTTGATTTCCACCTACAAGAATTCGTCAGATCACTAATTTGGATTAATCGTTCTCTGATCCTCACCAGTTTCCTGAATGGCCGCTTCACTCGATCGATCGAGTTTCTAAAACATTCATATCAAGATTTATTTTGTGTGCTTGATAGATGTGTATTAGTTATCCTACCTATTAGTTGTAAATATATTAAGTCATGATACGCCTCGTTCTCTGATAGTTGTGCACATCTATTGAGCTAGTTGTGTATTTACTTTTAGCTCATATTTCTTGTCTTCTTTGGTTAGGATAGCACAATGTACTTGCATATTGGTTTTTTTGAGATCTCTCTCGAGCAATATTTCTCCAACGAATTATATATCGGTTTTCAATTTTTTTGTAGATTCATACGTTCTTTAGACAATGATTTACTCTTTTCTTTACTTTTATTCGTAATACATTTTACAATGCATTTCTATAAATTGTTTTTAGAACAAAATTGTAGCTTAGAAAAAAAAACTCATAAAATTACAAACCAAAATAGTAGAAGAACTTTTGAAATCCTCAATCATCCACTTATTAGTAACTCTTCCCAGGTTGCTCCCTCTAATGCTAAGTCATGGGCTTCTCCGTTCTTTTCTCTGTAGACATGCACAAGTACAATCTCCTTCCCTTTACACATATCTTGTACCTCATTCCATAGATCTCTCAACTTGTATGACACCTTCAATTCCCCCTTACACTATGATATTGCATTCTTGCATTCACCTTATATGTGTCAATTTGGTGATGCAAAATCAACCCTAAGGTATTTCTCTCATTGTTTATAGGATTTTGGCCAAATAGAAATTGACATTTATGGGACACACAGGAGTCATTGTAGAGAGAAAAAAGTTGAATGTGTATTTGAGGGATAATCCTTCGTAGAGAGTGAAGAGAAGTTTTGTGGAAAAAAAGAGATTGGAGGTTTATTTTTGCAAATCCTTGTATTGTGTCGGATTTATTGTTATTTTTTTGTAGAGATGGAATTGGTCGACAATGTCAAAGAAATGAATTGTTTGATGATATTTTTATGGTAGGAAAAATTAATTGTGTCTTTTTTTCTATTATAAAGTATATCTACAAACGCACAAAACTTGTGCTTTCCTCAATTGATAGTGAATTTATCTTTGCTGGTTACTCATGGATAAAGGTGAACCACGTATATTTGTATGCTTGTGGGGATTGGATAATTTTTTTTAGTGTATTATTGTAGTTTTAATTTTATTATTTTGCTTATCTTGATTTTCTCCTCTTTTTTCAAATTTATCACACCATGTACGGCTTTTGGTGTTTGGATTTCTTGAATGCAAATTGCCAGCGATAGGCAGGTTGGTTTTAAGGCATTGGATTTGTTGTAGCGTAGAATTCACCACAATCGGGGAAATCAAGCTAGTATCGACTCCCAACAAGTAGTATCAGAACATAAGAAAAGTGTGTAATAATTTAAGAAAATGACTAATTGCAAATTGAAGTAGAGAATTTGATGGAATAAATGATTTTGAGCTTTGAAAACTAAACTAAAAGGTCATGATATATTTGCATAATAAAGCTTTTATAAAGCACTATAAGGAAAATCTAAAGAACCCGAAAATATGAAATATGAGGAGTGCGAAGAATTGTATAGGAAGGCGCTCCCCACAATTCTCTTGTGTTTGGCAAATGAAATAAAATTCAATATCGTAGGAGACAAGATGGCGGTAGATTTATAGGCAGAGTGAGAAAGCTTGTACTAATCCAAATCCCTCCCAAAACATACTTTTTTTAAAAAATAAAATTGTAATATTTGTAGATGGGAGAAGATATGAAAGTGTCGGAATACTTGAATGAATATAATTACATTATTTGTCAACTTGAGATCATCAAGGTGAATATGAATGGGGAAGTTTTATGACCACTTTGTTACTACTTTGAGTTGTAATGAGGAATATTCCCTCAAATTGGATTCCATTTTATAGTGCTTTACTCGCTGGTGAACTTAGAAATAATGTATCAATGGCTTAAAAAATAGACATTCTTGCGGCAAGAAGCGGGTCGAATGAACATGGTAGTTCACCTAGAGATTCCTCAAGTAGCTGATAAAAATCGAGGGTGCCTCATAACAAAGGTTATTGGTTTTGTGGCAAGCCCAGCCACGTGAAGAGAAATTGTCGGAAAAGCAAAAAAACAAATTCCTCAAAGAGTTCCGGTTTGATAATGGAATGGCTAGGTGAAGCGAAAATGAAGCTCATTGTGTTGAATAATCAACATCTAGTTATATTGAAGATAACTTGTTGATGGTGGGATGCAATCTAATTTACTATTAAAGTTGGGTCCTAATAGTGTAGTCACACAACATATGTGCCTATACAGATCGTGGTTTAATGCATATAAGTCATGTAACGGTAGATTAATATCAACCAAAAACAACTCAATTAGTATAGGCTTGATTCACATAAAAAATGTATAATGTGATGGTTCAAACACTTGAAAATGTGATACATGTGTCAGATTTGAAGAAGAGCTCAATTTTCACTCTCTTCTCTAGATAATGAAAGTTAGCGAGCAAAGTACAGTGCTCAAAGTTTATAAGGGAGCTATATTTATAATTAAGGGAGTCTATGAAGGAAACTTATATAAATTGTTAGAGAGTACAATTGTAATTAAAAAGGTAATTTCGATTGTAGATGAAGATGAAGATGAAGCTCAAAAGTTTGTACATGATTTGGTAATAGAATATCTTGATTTTACAAAAAAAGTTTTCGACAAGGATATTCGACAAAGAAGATTAATTAAGGATTTGGGATTTCACAAGAGTATGGGAAGTTGGTGACATGTCATGAATTTCTTTCGAACTAATGCACGAATTTTGGTGAAGGGTGATGTGATTAGATTATTGACTTTGATCGCTGTCATGGCTAGTGTAGGATGTGTTATTTCACTTGTTTGAGATTTTCTTGATTGGCTTGTGATTAGCATTGGAGGGAAATTTTGCTAAAAAATGAAATGTATTTTTGAGCATTAGATGTGGCATGGTTTAATATGAACCGTTGAAGCATCTACGTCATGTGTATGCTTTACCATCCCTTTTAAATAGGTTGAAGAGCGTTGACAAAGCAAAGTCCAAGTTTCTTGCCACACCTAGGAGTTGAGACACTGTTTTCAGATGGGATTTTAAGAATTAGGGCTATCAATGGGTTGGGTCTGACATGGGTTGAACACGAAGGACTAGGTGGTCTAAGCCAAGATATAAAAAAATAAAAATAATAAAACAAATAAAATATTTTTGATTAATTTAAATAATAACATATTATATATAAATTATGAATTTAAATTATAATTATATATATTTCATAATTCATATATATGGGTTGGTAGGGTTGACCTAGACCTGGACCCGGCATGATCCGAATTTGCCCATATTACACCCAGATCCTGACGCGACCTATAGGATCCATTTTAGGGGTCCGGACATGGACACAAGTTGTGTTGAACTGCCTAGTCCGCAAGTTGACCTGACCTGATTGACACCGATATTTTAGTGGTTTTATTTTTATCACAAAGCCTATGCCTTACATCACCGCATTTTGTCTAATGCTCACCACACTTTTTATAAAATGGGATTATATACTATGAGCCTATTTACTATTGTTACAAAGATGTTACAATTACTCTTAGCTATTAGACATCAAATTGGTTGACTTGAGGTTTGTCGTGGAGTTCGATAA
Source organism: Amborella trichopoda (assembly GCF_054954075.1). NCBI lineage: Eukaryota > Viridiplantae > Streptophyta > Magnoliopsida > Amborellales > Amborellaceae > Amborella > Amborella trichopoda. The sequence goes on along the minus strand of NC_142338.1, from coordinate 11,441,326 downwards.
ATTTTTTTTGAATCTGAGTCTAATCGATAACACACTTACAACACTCGATTTAAAATATGGCAAACATGAATAATCATGAACTCCTTGTACAAAAAAAATAAATACTCTTTTTGTATACTTTTCCTCAAAAAAAATAAATACTCTTTTTGTATACTTTTCCTTAAAATTGCTCATGCAAAGATCAAGAATGGCAGGCCAGTATCATCGTGGTCTAAAATACTGTTTAATGTTTACGTTTTAAAGGCCATGGCTTGGAACTCGAGTGTGCATGTTTGACTAGGGATATTTCGTTATAGTCCTCCCAAACCGGATAATCCAACACTTTTGGACTTTAGGGACTAACATACAAAGTTGATGAGATTGATTGCTATTTCATATGCCAAACAATGCAGGCATGTGTTGGGACCTTGAATGCAATGCCCAAATGTGGGTCATGTGCGCTCATGTGAGGGAACCTGAAAATGCTCTCCCTCCAACAAAAACTTAAAAGGGTATGGAAATTGGATAGAAAGCTTGCCCTAGAAATTGGATAGAAAGCTTGCCCTAGAAATTAGGGCAATAAATTCCCATTGCAATATATACTTTATTTTCTACGTCAGGCCCAGTGTTTTAAGACCCGGATCGATGAAGTGGATTTTTCAGTTATAGATCTGTGTTGAATTGATGGATTGTTGATCTAGATCGAGTTTGGATCAAAAAATTATTAAAAATAAATAATTTACCCTGTTTCTATGTTGTGATAGATTCTTTCTCTCTCTACCCTCTCATGTTCCCAAATGTGATCAAAGGAGAATGCAAAAGTTCTCTTTTTTTTTTTCCAGGAAAGACTAGTAAAACCACTCTTCTGAAAAAGAAAAAAGAGGAAATTATCGTTAATATACTTTTATTTTAGTAAAATCGAAAAAAAAACCCCTAACTTTTCAAAACCTCGTCTATACCATTTCTCACAAATTTCCGCTTTTTTTTTACCAAAATAACCTTCACGGTAGTCTTTTTACTGTAATACGTTTTAAGCTTTACGATAATTAAAACACCATAAAAAATTCAAAGAGTATTACGGTCATTTAAATACAGTAAAAGTTTAAATTATTATTACGGTAATTTAATTACCGTAATGTGTGGGGAAGTCTTTACGGTATTTTTATTACCGTAATACTTTGCGGGTCAATTCCAAACCGTTATTGGTTGAAAAGCTTCAAAACGAAACTAGTATCAAGGCTACCCCTCTCTTCCATAGTCTTCTTTGGAGCTGTATTCTTCAAAAAATCCATGTTCCCATGGGAGCATGATGTGGATCTACTCCCTCGCTCAAAAACACCTATTTAAGAATGTTTTGTTCTAAAATTTTGAGAACCATATAAAAATTATTTAATTATTTTTAAAAGAATTGAATTGTGAGTTCTGTGACAATTGGATAGTTTATATTCAACCTTGAAGTGTTAGGTTTTTTTAATCTATACAAGAATTTACTTGGAAAATTTCTTTTGTTGAAATTATTCTATTAGTAGATATTATATCCTAAAAATTTGAGATTTGAAAAATACAGTTAGCATGGATTTGTGTCGAGGGAGTAAATAGATGGTAGACTCTCGATAGAGTAGAAAATCTTTTGTGTTCTTTTAATGATGCGTGAGCAATATTACGGTAATTAAATTACCGTAATACTACTTTAAGGTATTACAGTGTTTTAATTACCGTAATACTCCTTCAACTTTTTACGGTATTTAAATTACCATACTGTTGTTGTGGTAATTAAATTACTATAATACTACTTTAAGGTATTATGTTATTTTAATTACCGTAATGTTATTATGGTAATTAAATTACCGTAATACTACTTTAAGGTATTATGGTATTTTAATTACCGTAATACTCCTTCAATTTATTACGACATTTAAATCACCGTAATGTTCTTTATGATAAAAAGACTATCGTGAGGGTTATTTTGGTAAAAAAAAAAGTCAAAAATTGTGAGAAAGGGCGTAGGTGAGGTTTTGAAAAATTAGAGGTTTTTTTTTTTCTGATTATAGTAAAATATAGGTATATTAGTGATAATTTTCAAAAAAAAAAAAAAAAAAAAGAAGCAGAAAACCCAAACAGTGGAAGAACCTGTAGAGGGTGAGTAATAGCACATAGCCTCTTTTTTCTCATACTTAATGCATTGATTTCTTGAGCTCCTTGTAAAGATGAAGAATGAAGAATACATGTTCCTAAAAGACCAACAAGAAAAAGAGTCACCTCATTCTAGGAACTTACAAGTATTAGATGATAAAACAACAACTAAAGGAGATTTGAAAATCAAAATAGAGATCAAAGAAATAAAGATATCAACAAACACAAATGAATCCAGATATCATATTTGATGAACTCTAGAAGAAATCTTTCCTGTAGAGAAAAACATAAGAAAATTCTAACTCTAAAATTGCACAAATGCATACATGAATAACGCACTCTCTCGAGTCTAGAGAGAGAAAGTAGCACAAATACATGGTAAAGAAGAAATGGTTGTACTTGCAGAGTTTATTGACACCAAGAATGGCAAATCTTTGGACATCAAACCACTTCTTGATAGTGAGGAATGGATTTTCCTATTGGTTTCTATTTTTATTTTGTTTTTTTTGTTATTTGTGAGCTATTTTACAGCTAGATCTGTTTAAATGTTTAGGGAATTTTGGGGTTCATGGCCCTTCTTATCAAATAAAGTTAAAGAGTTTGCTATTGCAACTGCTATAAGTTTTCTTGTGATGGATTACATCTCCTGATGGGTTTTGTGGGTTATCTGTGACTCACAGCTGAATCGACGAAGGATTTAGGGCCCCTCTCTCATTGTGGGGTTTTGAGTTTTGACCTCTCCATAACATTGTCTTACATAGAATGGATCTTGTATTGTTTGTTTTGGGTTTTATCGCAATTAACTGTACATCATGGTGGACATGAACTCTTATATAACTGAGATTAGAGGATATGGAGACCCAAGTAGAGCTCACTTTTTTCAAAGTGTTAAACGCCCACGTCTCGATTAAATTTACGAGTACATTTATGGGATACAGTTGGATCAAAATACAATTTATGAGTCCCACGAGTATACTCTTAGGATACAGTTAGATCGAAAAACAATTCATGAGTTGGACGTTTATGAGAGTGTACAAAACCACAACCATAAAAATTATTAATATGTTTTTCGAATTGGTATAATACCATTAAATTTTGATTGAAAATAGACTTCTCTCTCACACTACAAAATTATTTTGCACTCTATATATCACCAGACGGAAGTAGATTTCAGCAACAATGTATATATCCCTCTCACTCAACAAAACATCCAATAGGTAATAACAATTGAAATACTTTGATTTAGTAAAAAATGCCGGAATTTATTTGAATTGATCAATAAATAATTGGGATTGTATACAATGAGACCATTTACCTTTGATACTAGGTGGTCACAATTCCTTACAACCATTTAATGTGAAATTTGATAGCTTGGATGTGTCACAAGGTTCGAGAAAATTCCTTTTGAAGTTTGAGCTTGGTCAATGGAATAATTGCAGCCCCCAATTTCACATCCAATAGTCAAGATTAATGTGACCACCTTGTAATAAATGTAAATGGTCTCATTCTATAATAAATGTAAATGGTCTCATTCTATACTTTCTCCAAATAATTCAAACAAGGCTCCCGAAAAATTCCTGCATAAAACATATATATATATATATATATATATATATATATATATATATATATATATATATATATATATATATATATCCCTCTCACTCCGCAAAATATCTAATCAGTAATAACAACTGAAGTACGTCGATTGGGTAAAAGACACATGAATTTACTTTAGTTGATCAATAAAATAATTCAAGCAAGAATCCCTAAAAATTCATGCATAAAAAGATATTAAATTTTGGTTATGAACTATACCGGATGAACATGGGACAATGAAAACCATACATAAGAGAGTGGGAATTATCTTCTTGATGGAACTCATTCATCCATAAAGCTAAATCTGTCATTCACTTCATGATGCCAATATGCCCATGGGATGATCATCTGTATGAACTCGAGATAATAGAGTGACACCCTATGTTCTCTTCGATGGGTGTTTCTTTGTGGAGAATTCTTTTGGCTACATCACTTTGGAATTTATGGAAGGAGTGTAATCTCAGAAAAGGCAAAGTTTGGGATGTTTCTAGTTTGTGCGTGACTATTAAGTGGTCGGTTGTGACATGCGCTTTCAGCTACCCTCCCTCTTGAAATGGTGTAAAAAGCAATGGTATTCTCTCACTTTCGAGAGCTCTTGAGCTTTAAGGAGTATCGTCCTCGAATGACGAACCACCAATCAGGTGGTTTAAGCTTAATTTTAATGGTAGTGTTTGAAGGGATTTGCTTGTATTAGGTTATAGGGGTTTACTGACAAATCACCAAGGAAGGACCCTCTAGTCTTACTAAAGAAGGATGCACGATTGTAAAATTAATGAGGCTAAACTTTGGACTTTGAAGATGAAAGCGTTGAGACTCTCCCCTACTCAAAAGGTGATTATTGAAGGAGATTCAGCTTGTCATCAAGTAGCATTTGCAGCCGGACCTTACCCGTTGGAGACTAAGCCCCATAATGGGTGAGAGTATCCTTCTTCTGCATGGCCGAGAAATTAGATTTTCTCGTGTTCGCCGTGGCTTCAATTCAGATGCTAATCTTCTAGCAAAGTAGGTGACGTCGTCTTAGATTTTTTGTGTCATTTTGTGTTTTCTTCTCTTATCTTGGTTGTTTTATCTTCTTGTTTTTGGTCTTTGCGTTTGTATTCTTCATTAATTATCTCAATAAATCCCACGTAATGTTTCCAAAAAAGAAAAAGAAAAGAGCATACATGATGAGAGAGAAAATATGTTATCTATATCACCAAAAGGGGGAAATGAGGGTTTATAAAAGAGATCGATGAGGTAACACATCATCGTACATGAAGCAACACATCATTGTACATGAGGCCTTGACATATGAAAAGAGGAAGATGACATGCTTATAAAACACACACATCATTATGTATCTTATTATATATGCTTTATTTTCTTTTGTTATTTATTTATTTTAAACATGACATAAATTCAACTGAGTTACTCGAATTAGGTTGAATAACTCACCTCGGCGAATGTCCGATTACCTTAAGTCGATGTTTTGAACATTTTTTCTCTCCTTTGGCAGGTAAAGCATTCATTCTTTTTCAGAAAAAGACTGGTAAAGCATCCATCATCATCTGACACTGTGGCAAGCTTGATAATTACATCATTTGACTACCCGGCGCTCCTCGATTTATTGTCATCGTGTGGTCTTTATGGTACTATATATCAAATAAACTAGATGCTCTCCCGCAATCCGATGCCGAATGATCCATCTGCATCTTCTCGATAAAGGATTCACGGTCAACCCTGCAGTTTTCTAATTTATTGGGGTTGTTTTATTTGTTGCTGTTATTTTGGGATGATTGAGATCACAAGATCCTATTAATTTGGGGAGTTTCGTTCTGGCTTGTTCTTTTGTTTTGCGCATAAATACCTTGTAAAGTCTGCTGAAAACGTATAACAAAAAGTAGTAGAGAGTTGATACTCGTGGATGTAGGCAAGCTCTGCTGAACCACGTTAAAATATGAGTGTCTTCTTCTTCTTCTTTATCTTCTCACATTTATTTTCATGGTATCAGAGCGGTCGCAATCCATTGCTCATCTTTTGTCTTCATTGGCCGTCATCCAATTGCAATTTTTTGTGGAAATTTTGTAGGAGGTCTAGCAAGGTTTTGTGGAAGCTCTCTGCTGCGATCTCTCATTTTCATTGTAGTTTCTTTGACCGGGTGACACAAGATCCAGATATCTCTTATTGTATTTTGCTAGAAGATCGATTGGAAGAAACTCTGTCCTTAACCTCTACAATTTCATAGAAGTTTTTTTGGATGCGGCTTGTTATAGTTTTGCAGATTTGCCATTCTTTTTCTGGCTGCAGTTTACATCGTCATTTTCATCTTCTTTCTATGATCCAGGGAACAGATATTATGCGAATATTTTTTTCTTATTTGCAGAGATTAGAGGTTTGCTGCGTTCTGAGCAGCGTTCTTCTTTATGAATTTGAAACTGATAAGGCTCTGCAACTTGTCTCTGCTGTGAAAGTTTTGAGAGCTCTTCCCTTAAGATAGCTTGGCTTCATTGTGTTGACAACATCTGATGTGAAAGAATGTTGGTGGTAAAGTCCTTCGCTTCTTTTATTAAATTGACTTTCACTCCATTTCCATGAGTATTTTTTTTGGCCTGCACTTTCCTTGCAGAACTAGTGGTTGTGTTCATCAGTTTTTGGATATAAGATTTAGTTTTGGTGGATGTGTTATTCTTTGTTATTTCTTGGAATTCCCTTTTTTATTATTGCCTTTGTAATCTTCAATCAGGTATGTTTTTTGTTTTTCTTATGGCTAATAAGGATAGTAACTCTAAATATTCCACACAATACTAGTATTAAACTAACTACTACCCTGCTCAATGGACTCGATTATATTGCCTGGTTAAGGGCTGTATATTTGGCCTTGGGTGGAAAATCTAAGTTTGGGCATGTCACTTGAAAGATAAAGGCGCCTAAATCTGATGATCCTACATTTGAAAATTGGCAAGCCAATGATCAAATGGTTATGTATTGGATTTTGAATTCCATGCAACCTGCAATTGTTGAAATATTCACCCACTCAGACACATCTGAACAATTATGGGAATCTATTAAGTCTGTATATGGTAATCAAAATAATATAGCTCGCATATATCAATTAAAGTAAGAAATATCTCCGGTTAAACAGAAAAAGTCAGTAACTGAGTTAGTTGTCAGTCTCAAACCAATGTGGGATGAGTTGACCACTTATACTCCTGCCACTATTGACTTGGCCATCATCCAAAAGCGTGTTGAACAAGACCAAGTTTTTCAATTTCTTGCTGCTTTAAAATGAGATGTCTACTAGTAAAGAAACAAGAGGAGGAGGTCGTTTTCGTAGATATGGTAGAGGGCGTCAAAATGGAAGAAGGACCACCTTTAAATGTGATCATTGCAAAGCTCTTGGTCATACAAATGACCGATGTTGGCTTTTACATCCCCACTTGAGACATTCAAAGGATATAGGAGGTGACAGAGCTGGCTCTCAAGCATCCACAGCTGATTCACAAATTACTCTGAAAAAATTGCTCAATTTTTCCAACAATATGGTAAGAGTGGCAATATCTCCACACATGACCCTCCTCAGAAAACAGGTAATTCCTCACCTTACTCTTTTCATTCTTATTCAAATATTCATTCTTGGGTTATTGATTCAGTAGCTACTGATCATATGACTGGTAATCTTAAGTGCTTAACCAGTTAGGAGAAATCTTCTAGTATGCCTCCCATATCAATAGCCAATTATTCAATTATTTATGTTCACGGTTTCAGAAAATATAAAATTATCTCTAACTCTCATGATTCTGAAGTACTGTTTTTACCATCGGTTCCTTCAAAATTGTTATCCACGAGCAAGATAACCAAAGATCTAAACTGTAATGTTCTTTTCTCTTTTTACAATGTTATCTTTCAAGATCGGGCCACGGGGAGGAGATTGGTGAATGGAGAATTTCGAATGGATTATATATTCTCATTCAAAAAAATAAAGCCTTGGTGGCTAACTATTTCAGTAGCAAGTTGTGGCATGTTAGAGTTAGTCACCCTTCTTATCATACTTTACAATTTTTGATTCCTAATCTTAGAATCGATTTTCATGAGTGTGATACTTGTCAATTTTCTAAAAAAACCAACTTCCTTTTCAGAAGTCTATGCATGATTGTGATGGGCCCTTTCAGTTAGTTCACTCAGATGTTTGAGAACCTACCCCTATTGATCGTTATTCTGAGTATAGATACTTTATTTTATTTATTGATGATTGGTCATGTGCAACTTGGATATATCTTTTAAAATCAAAAGATGAGGTCTTTCAGACCTTTAAGGAATTTAATGCTCTTGTGTCCAATCAGTATAATGTCAAGAATAAAATTTTTCGACATGATAATGGTCTTGAGTATGTTAATAAAATTTTTTTTGAGTACCTTACTAGTCTTGGCATTATACATCAGACCTCATGTGTCCGGACCCCCCCATCAGAATGGGGTTGCTCAAAGGAAAAATATGCACATTCTCGAGGTTGCTAGGTCTTTAATGTTTGAAAAAAATGTTCCAAAGAGATTTTGGTCTAAAGCCATCTTCATTGAATGTTACCTTATTAATAGACTTCCTAGTAAGGTTCTCCATGATAAACCCCCTCTTGAAGTTTTAAATAAAAGGAAGATTAACATCTCTTACCTGCATGTTTTGGGTGTATTTGTTTTTCTCATATTCTTGATCATAAGTGTGACAAACTTGATTCCCGAGCTAATAAGTGTATTTTTGTTGGATATTCCTCCACAACAAAAGGGTAAAAATGTTATAGTCCAATACAAAAAAAATAGTTTATTTCCATAAATGTTCAATTTTTTGAGGATGATATTTTCACTCTGAATTATTTAAAAATAGGGCTCATGGGGAGTATCATCTTCCAGTTCTTGTTAGTCAAAATAACAGTTCTTATAAAAGAAATATGGAGAATTAGAATATTGGCAATGACAATGAGAATGAAGCTGGCAATGACAATGACACTTAGAGAGGTAATAACCCCGTGGCCCATCCTCCCGATCCTCCCCTTCGCAAGTCATATCGTGTTATTCGCCCTCCTTCAAGATTGTAGGACTTTTTTTATGTATCATGTTGCTTCTCATCCTATTCAAAATCAAATTTGCTACAAAAGCATTTCTTTAACGTACTCTGCTTTTTTGAGTTCTATTTCTAATAATGTTGAACCCAGTAATTTTAATGATGCCTACTCTCAACCTGTCTGGAAGAAAGCCATGGAGGATGAACTATTGGCCCTTGATAAAAACCATACTTGGGATATAGTTCATTTACCCAAAAAAAAAGCCCGTTGGTTGTAAATGAGTTTTCAAAATTAAATACAATAGTGATAGTACCATTGAGAGAGATAAGGCAAGACTGGTTGCCAAAGGTTTTACCCAAATATATGCTATGGATTATAAAGAAACTTTTGCCCCTGTTGCTAATATGGGTACTATTCGGGTTCTTCTCTCAATTGTTATAAATTGTGGATGATCTTTGTGGCAAATGGATGTTAAAAATACATTCTTTCATGGAGACTTTGAGGAAGAAGTGTACATGAACATTCTTTCAGGTCATCATAAAGAAGGAAATCCTGAACTTACCTATAGACTTAAAAATGCTTTATATGGACTCAACCAATCTCCGAGAGCGTGGTATGCAAAGCTGAGTAATGCTCTATTAAGTAAGAGCATTACTCAGTAAGAATAGAAAAAATGGAATCGTTGTTGTCCTTGTATAAGTTGATGATATTGTAATAATTGGTACTGACAAATAAGAAATTTCAAAGCTAAAATGATATTTTCAAAGCAAATTTGATATTAAAGATTTAGGACAACTCAAGTACTTTATTGGAATTGAGGTTGCATACTCCAAAAAGGGAATTTTTATATCTCAAAGAAAGTATATTTTGGATCTCTTAAAAGATATTAGAAAACTTGAGGTCAAACCTTTTGATATTCCATTCGACTTGAATAATAAACTTATTTCTGATGAAGGGGAGCCTGAAAATATTGATAGATTTCAAAGACTTGTTGGGAAACTAATCTATTTGACTATTACTAGATCAGATATCGCTTATGTTGTTAGCCTAGTTAGTAAATTTATGCATGCCCCAAGAACTAGTCATATGATTGCTATTGAAAGAACCCTTCGATATCTAAAATCCTGCCCTGGAAGAGGAATTTGGCTAAAATGTAACAATCTCATTGATATTGTCAGATATTCTGATGTTGATTTGGCTGGATGCCAGAATGATCAAAGGTCTATTACTGGGTTTTGTACAATGGTGGGTGGAGACCTTGTCACTTGGTAAAGTAAAAAGCAAAGTGTGGTAGCTAGATCAAGCGCAGAAGCTGAATATAGAGCCATGGATGCAATTGCAAGTGAACTTGTTAAAGTTTCTCCTCCAGGACCTCGGATTTCAAGTGAAACTGCACATGAAAATGTTTTATGACAATCGTCTGCCATTCATATTGCTTCAAATCCTGTATTTCATGAAAGGACTAAACACATTGAGGTTGACTGTCATTTTGTCCGTGATAAGGTTAAAGCTGGAATTATTAACACTCCATTTGTTCAAAGTGAAGACCAGCTAGCAGATATTTTTACCAAGGCAATTTCAAGGACTAATTTTTTACATGCTTTGAGCAAGTTGGGCTCAATTGATATTTACGCACCAATTTGAGGGGGAGTGTTGAAGGATTCACTGTCAACCCTGCAGTTTACTAATTTATTGGGGTTGTTTTATTTGTTGCTATTCTTTTGGTTCGTTTTTTTGTTTTGTGTATAAATACATTGTAAAATCTGCTAAAAACATATAACCAAAAGTAGTAGAGAGTTAATACTCGTGGATGTAGGCAAGCTCTGCTAAACCATGTTAAAATCTGAGTGCCTTCTTTTTTATCTTCTCACATTTATTTGCAGACACACACAATTGCAATTGAAATTACTGCTTTTGATCCCCAAAGAACATCCAACTCTGTGACAGGCTTAATAACTGTATCATCTGACAAACTTAAGGGCCGCAATTCATCATCGGCATGTGGTCCTTATGGTTCTCCACATGAAATAAATGAGATTGTCTCGCGCGATTCGATGCCAATTGATACAACTGTAGTTTCTCAGCAATTTTCTCCAGATGCATCACACACAATTGCAAATGAAAATGCCACTTTTGGTCCCCAACATTCACCATTGGTTTCTCCTCATGTATCAAACCAACAATTTTACGGTCCCCGTGATTACCATCTTCACCATTCACACCACCGGTTCATCATCTTCAACATGAATCAGAATTAGATGATGGCCAAACTCTACCATTCTATAAAGTACCTAAAGAAACAGAGCTCGTACACAAGAAAAACCACTCATTTCCCACTGAAATGGTTGCGGTGTTCGCTATGAGTGCGACCACATCTCTGCTGATCATTGGTTACGAAAATCACGAAGGCTGGATAATACCTACCATCTTTCTGTCGAACCCCACATTTTTCATCATATGTGCTATTTTTACCGTGCTCGCCTTTGCAAGTGCTATAGGCGAGATGAGGTGCAAGGGTCGTTATCCAAAGATCGGTAAATTTATGTGAGAAATGGCCATTTTTTTGGCAACCATAGCATTTTCTGCCATTGCCTGGGTTATGCTTCCTGCAGGTGTTTTAAGGTGGGCAACATAGGTTCCAGTGATTCCTCAACTTATGGACTTAGCCATGCTCTTGTATAAGGTTGGAAAGGAAAAAATTAATGTTCACAGTGGTCAACTCATGGACTTAGCCATGCTCTTGCATAAGGTTGGAAAGGAAAATTTAATCCTCAGTGAAGAAAGTGAGGAGGATAATTAGTTAAATTTTCCTAGTAAGATGAAGGATCACTAAACTTGCATTAAAAAACAATTGTCACTGCTACTCTTATTGTGTAACAAAACCCTATAAATTGATGTGAAATTTTGGGTTAAGATTCTTCCTTAACTATATACTACTACTCCTTATGATTTTGATCGAGTGTTGTGCATTTTTGAGTTGCTCTATTAGAATTTGATAATTATAGAAAGGGGAATGATCATGTGTATTTACAATACATAGCTTTATAGTGATTTTAGATCTTGACCATTGGATGAAAACCACATCTCGAGATGAAACTTCCCATTCACAAGCTAAACCGTTTCAGCAGGTCACCTACGTATTTTTCAAAACTGCACTTAAATCTTTATAGCCAAATCAGATTCCGTACTTCTCTATGCATATTTGAAAAATGCATCTAAATCTTTGTAGCCAAACCAGATTCTGTACTTCTCTGTGCATTTTTTAAAAATATATAAGTGACTCACTTGCCAAAGAAAGTGCTAATACTCTAATGAATGAGCAGTTTTTTACACCTTCAGTCACTAATTTAGTCTAATCAAGCGCAGCCCCATATTCTGTGTTATAGACCCTATGATAATTTGTACATTAATTTTCTCAAAAAAAATATATACCAGAAAAGAAAGACTCATTGAGGTTTTGGGAATGGGAATTAGACTTATATGGTGCCTTAATCCATATATACTCTTGTAATGAAGTTGACTCAAGCAATCATAGCTCGAAAAGTCTTCATTCTTTAAAGTATTATCCGTGTTTCAAGTGATCCATGTGTGGAACTTTGGGAGGTTAGGACATTCACCCAACCCAAATTTAACATCGGCTAGTTTACAATCGTTTTACTCTGGTAAATTGTCTTGAATTTCAAAAAGGTCACAGAGCTAGACAATAAAATTCAAAGGAGATAGGTTGTGTGGACACCCCATTTGAAAATTGTTTTAAATTTAATTTTGATGGAAGGTTTTCAAGAAATCCTGGTATTGTAGGTATTGGAAGATTAGTCAAAGACAACAAGGATCACATTTTGTTATCCTACTCGAGCCCATGTGGTGTGGTCACAGCTAATGAAGCTGAAGTTAAAGCCCTAGGATTAAAGCTATTATCTTCGTTTGATTATGGAAGAGGATTATACCAATATGATTGCTTGGTGTAAGGGGACAGCAAGGGTACCTCATACATCAATTCTTGTTTTGGATGAAATAAAGGATCTCATGAATAGGAATTGTGTGGTTTTAAATCATTGCTTTAGGGAGGGTAATAATGAGGCTGATGATCTTTAGCGTCAGGTAATGCTCATCAACCCTCATGGGTATTCACCAAACAATCTTAATCTACTTTGTACTCTCATGTACATATTTTACTTGTAGTGGAAACCTACATGTTAATGCTCAAAAAAAAAAAGAAAAGAATTCTTTTCGTTCGGGAACTCCTCAAAATTTATTTAAACATCCTTAAGTTGCACATGTTATAGATGTCAAATCCTGAAAAAGATAGGGATATTTAAAATACATAGAACATATGAAACATTTGCATTCTAACAAGTGTTAAGTGTTAATTACCCAGAAATCGGGCTTGGGCTAGAGTGCTTAGGATCTTGGCAATGCAACATCTCAATTTCGATTCGTAGCACAAAACTACCCAATAAAAAAATAAAACAAAAAATCACAGTGTTAACTACCCAAATCCTACATTTTTGAGCAAATAAACAGATCCTTAAGTTAAAGGACAAGCATTACTAGAGACAGATTGAGAGTGTCAAAAAAGAGACTCCTTTCTACATATACGGCTGGTCACACCAAAGTGAAATGCCCAACTAGAGTATCTTTTTGTTCTTTTTTTTTTTTTTGATGATTCACGTTGCACCGAATTGAGAAACTAATTGCAGAAGTGAGGCATATCTAGATTTAGTAGATTACCAAATGAACTTGAATCACTAATGTTCCTGTTAGGAGATGAAAGCATAGAACCGCAGATGGAACTAGAATAGGAAATAAGATTATTATGTAGAGTTTATGTAAAACTTTGTGTAGACAGTTACCAATACAACCAAATGCTTCATCAAGTTATTAGTCATCTGAAAATTCAAATTGTCAAGCTCAATCAAGAGGGATTGGCATCCAAGCTTGCGGATGTCAATTTTGTATTCTTGGTGTTAGTGAATTGGACTGGCTATCCAGTCGGTGAGATGCTTAGTCTAATCAAAACTAATCTAATTGCTTATTGAATCGCATGGACCAAATTCAAAAAAATTTAAAAATTTAAAAATAATAATTTAAAATATAACATATATTAAAAATTAAATAATAACCCTATGAGCCCCTCCCACATGCGGGCAGCATAGGACCCCATTTTGTTATTGTCCGATCTCCATTGGCATCTAGAAAAAAGATGTCGTGCCATGTCCTCGATAAAGTGGTAAAAATCAACCCATTGAAACGGTTAAAGAAACGCAACAAACCTATGTAGTCTTATAGTCAGCAATTGGATAAGTACTCAAAGAGAATCACAAGTAAGGGAAAAAAGATGGTGGAGGAATTATAGAGAGAAAAAAACATAGAGATGGTGGATTTGAAAAGAAAGCAAAGAGAAAGAAGGGGGAAAAGAAGTAAGAAAACCCAGTCACCATTTTTTATTTCTGGACCCTAAAATAAAATTTGGGCTCTCTCTCTCAAATTTTTGGAGCCATGATTCTGAGTGCTGGTGTTTCTTCGTTAAGATTTTTGCTTCTATGTTAGTCTTATCACTTCAATTGTTCTTATTTTATTTAACATTTTTAATCTCGTATCCTCTTCTTAAGTTCTTTAAACTCAAGCTAGAAATTTCAACCACTATACGTTCACCTTTTCCTCTGATTCTTATCACCCAAGTGTATTTTCCGGTGGTATTTACGGCCACTGGTAATTTTTCTGGTGAACTTATTCAGCAGTTAATGGTGGTTTCTTCTACTTACATGAGTTGGCAACGAAAAGGAAAAGAGAGAAAGTTTCAGGGGTTTGGAGGAGGGGAAGCTTGAGCCAAAACCATAGACATTGAGCTTAGATTGGTTCCTCTTGGTGACCACCACGCCATAATTGTCCATTTCGGGTTTTCAAATATAGCAGTTTTTGTGGAGCGAAGTGTAGTATTCAAGACCCAGTAAGAGCAAACCCTGCAACTAATGAAAGCAAGTCTTCCATTTTTAGTGAGAGAAACGAAAAGCTTTCAGGCCAAGAAACAAAGCTAGTTTCGCAACAACCAACTTTCTCTCTCTACAAAAAAATCTCAGACTAACCTTTATTCCAGCGTTTTAAAAAACGCCGAGTCGAACCGGACTCGACTCGGAAATAGTGAAAAAGGAACCGGATCGCCAAAAAATCGGAAATCGTCCGGTTTTAGAGAGAACCGGACGATTCTGTACAGTGAATCGGCGATTCCGTACGGAATTTTTTTTTTTTTTTTTTTTTTTTTTTTTTTTTTTTTTTTTTGGTAATCCATGATAGATTTTTTTGTAATACTTGATCGATTTTTTTGTAATCCATGATCGAATTGTTTTTGTTTTTTTGTAATCCATGATCGAATTTTTTGGTTTTTTGTAACCCATAATAGAATTTTTTGTAATCCATGATCGAAATGTTTGTTTTCTTTTCTTGTAATCCATGATCGATTTTTTTGTTTTTTTTTTTTTTTTTGTAACCCATGATAGAATTTTTTGTAATCCATGATCGAATGTTTTGTAATACATGATCGAAATGTTTGTTTGTTTTTTTTTAATCCATGATTGAATTTTTTGTTTTTTGCTTTTTTTGTAACCCATGATAGAGTTTTTTGTAATCCATGATTGAATTTTTTGTAATCCATGATCGAACTATTTTTTTCTTTTTTTGTAATCCACGATTGAATTTTTTGTTTTTTTTGTTTGTTTTTTTTTGTAATCCATGATCGAATTTTATGTAATCCATGATCGAACTTTATGTAATCCATGATTGAATTTTTTAAAAATTTGTGATTTTTTTTGTTTAATCCATGATCGAATTTTTTTTTGTAATCCATGATAGAATTTTTTGAAAATTTGTGATTTTTTTTTAATCCATGATCGATTTTTTTGAAAATTTGTTTTTTTTTTTTTTTAATCTATATTATTCAAAGAGAAAACGAGAGAGATGATGATTCTGAGGCCACCCTATCCCAGCCATATTATTCACATATCGAGTCCCAACAGCAACTGTGTAGGGATGAGCACAAAATACTGTAAATTAAATGCTGAATGGCGGTTCATGCAGGGAAAGAACATATCAATATTCGCATATTCATTCAAAAACATGAAAATTCTTAATGGAGTACCCTCATTTTTTATTGAATTCCTAAAAACCAATATTTATAATGAATTTTAATAATTTTTTCGAATTTTTTTTAAACTTTATTATGACGGATTCACCCGATTCTCGATCCGAATCGCCGATTCGCCCATCCGGATCGGTTTTTTGGAAGCCCGATCCGGATCACCGATCCGTCTTTTAAACCATCGCTTTATTCTATCAAAACAGGCCTCATCGATTTTAATGAAAAAAACGACAAGTCCAAAACTAGAAATATGAAAGAGAGATGAGAGAGAAACTGCTCCAGGCACGTTTTTAGTGAGAGAAGCAACGAGCCCAAAAAATAAAACACAAAAACAGACGAGAGAGAGAAACTGCTCTACACTCCTTCATCCAATCTCACTAAAATAAAATATTACCATTTCACCCGGTTGAGTTTGACCTTTTTCACGCGTGACGTAACACTGGACGTTTTTTTCGGGATTAAAAAAGACGGGGGTCTATTCAGTGGGCCTGTGTGAGGGGCTCGAAGGATCATATTGCTCTTTAAAAATTTGTCCAATTTTCCCGGATAAATAACGCAATCCAAGGTCCGAGTTCTCCGTTTCGCACGGGGTTGGAGACTATTTGGTGAAGAATTCGAAAGGATTTGGAGTTTGAAAAGGCCCACCTTCAATGGAACGGACGAATTGAAAAGGCCCAACACTTTACTCCGCTGAAACCTTCAATGGAACGGACGAAACTCCCATTCCACTGTTACAATAACCAGCACGTACTGTGCTCCCTCCCTCAAAGACCGCCGTCGCTCTTGAGACCTACATGGAGGATTTTTTAAATCTTTCGCAACTATTTAAGAATTAGTAGATGATTATTCTATTTTTTTTTTTTTTTTTTTAAAGTTCTCTAACATTTAGATTTCATCATTTAAAAATCGGAGGGTCTCTTTTCAATCTGAAGGCATTATTTTTTTTACATAAAAGATACAATTAAAAATTATTTTATTGAGTTTAATCTCGGAGTTGAAAAGGTTACTGCCTCAAAATTTGAGGGCCTAAAACTAAGTGTAAGTAGAATTTTATTGGAGGGAGTAAATGGACAATCTATCGGGAATATATTTAGGTGTGGTTTGCATAATATTGCAACCCTAAACTATCAAAGTAAGACGTAACTCCAAATTTTATAATAAGTAGGTGTCGCTATGGATCTGACCAGACCCAGGGCTTGACGGGTAGACCCGACTTCAGGTTTGGGTATGGTATCAAATCCAAAAGACCAGGTTTAGGTCCAATCGGATCCGACCCGTACACAATCCAAATAATATGGGTATATGTTGTGGGTATTCATAAAAGTTGTCGATTCCAATTATGATGTAAAACAGTAAGGGATGTGATATTATGTAATATTGTATATCTTGTGAATAATATGGGTACATAATACTAAAAAAAGTGAAAAAAAAAAAACTCATAGTCATACGGTGGACCTGTACGCAATCCAAATAATATGGGTATATGTTGTGGGTATTCATAAAAGTTGTCGATTCCAAGTATGGTGTAAAACCGTAAGGGATGTGATATTATGTAATATTGTATATCTTGTCAATAATATGGATACATAATACTAAAAAAAGTGAAAAAAAAAAACTCATAGTCATACGGTGGCAATGGACTCGAATAATCTTCAGGTTCAAGTCCGGGTCCAGTCAATCACATAAAAATCTAAAAAATGGACCCTTTAGATAATATTTTTATACTATTTTTTAGATTAAAAAATCTTTAATTTTTTATCTCAATACGTCTCAATGTCAAAATAATCGGTTAGAAAAATTTAAGGTTGAAATACACTAACATCAAAACAATGTTTTTCTAACAGATTTTTGAAATACACCTTAATCCTACAATTTAAGGTATAAACCCCCTTCCAAAGTCCAAACTGCGCATCTAAAAATTGAATATAAAAATACTAACAATCAATCATGCAAGACTGCTGTTCCTTACCCACAGAAAATCCATGTGTCGTCTACTGCCGGTTTGTCGCTCAGAGAGAGAGAGAGAGAGAGAGAGGAGGAGCGAGAGGAGGCGCATGGAGTAAGAAACGGGAATCCCCTCTGCTCCTCCAATGGATTTAGTTCTCTCGACCTTCGCTTCTCCTCGAATTCCCACTCTCGCACATTCTTCTCGCCCCAGTATCAATCCCCTCGGCCCACCACCTCTGTCAGATACTCAACAGAGCTTCAAACTCTTTCTTTCTCCGCATTCGAGTTTGGGTTTTGCCACTTCTTCTATATCAACGCTTAACGTGAGCCCAACCTTCAGGGGCCACCATGGGAGAGCTCGTCGAACTGTTCTGGTAAGCTTCAAGAAACACCTCCTTCACTAAGGAAAGTGGTAATTCATCTTTTCATCGATGTACTCATAGTTACCTAGTGTATTTATTTATTTTTAATGGGTGTTCTGAACTGGATTACCCAAAGAATTGATAATGTTCTTATTCTCTGATTAAAGCTTATGCTTTAAGGATAGACTTTTTAATGCTGTCTTAATTTTTTGGCAATTTCTCTCACACTCTCTCGTAGTTATATGCATTGGACAATACATATAGCAGTGAAGTAAGTGCCTTGGCTGCAATGAAATTCGAGGTGAATTGAGATGGTGGGTTCTTTTTTGCAAATGAAGATAAGATATGTATAAAGCTTCCTATGATACAGAACTATCATCTGATAAATATGAGATGGTGATATGCTGTCCAAGCTTCAAAGTTCAAACCCTGCCTTGGAAGTTAGATATCGTTGATTTTTTTTGTTGTTTTTTATGTCTTCCACCATGCAGAATTCCATGCAAATTTTGCTTTCTTGTAAATCGAACTGTTTGCTAATTTTGTGTCACCTTCTATCCCTGTAACGTTTAATGCCTTCCCTTGGGGCTCTGATTTATTCTGCTTGATTATTTGATCAATTTCATTATGGTTAGGTTGCCATTTCCATCCCTCACATATTTCGCCGCTGCAACTGGTAGTTCATGAATCTGCTTTTGGCAGTCTATCAAACTTAAATTTAGACCACTCATTCTTTGTTCTAACTGTATTGACCAATTATCTTCAACATTTGTGACCTATTGGTTTTTGAAAATCTTTAGTTTTATGGTAATGATGAACATCTTCCATGGACGGAAATATAAATAGTTGAAGCCGAGATTTCGCTCTGCAAGATAAGCATAACTGTTGGGAATATTCCAGTTGATTGTGTTTTGCATAAGATGATGTTTGAGCTAGATTTTATAACCACTATAGGCTAACAAATCCAACCTGATTTGTTCAAATTTTATATACTTTGCTTATTTCGCTTAAATAAGTTTACAACAGTTTGTATTTATGTGCCTTTTCAGAAAAGAAAAAAATATTTCTCTTAATTATAACAGCAAAGGTGCATTAATTGAAATGTTTGGGCATTCCCCTAATTTAATATGGTTTCTGTCTACTGATTCTGTACTTAGGCGTGGGAAGTATTGTATGATTTTCCACGAGGCAGAGCTTTGTTTAAGCTAACTCCAAAGAAGGAATTTTAAGGATTACCATTTTTCATGTCTCATCTGGCATACGATCAATTTGGGGAGCTTTTTAGTTTCCAAATAAGCTCCTATCTTTCCTTTCAGTATACACTGTCCGCATTCCATATTTTCACAGTTCATTCTCCCTTGGAGGTTGTTTCTTGTAAATAGTTATTAGGCTTTGGGTATATACGGCTTAATATTTTTAATTTGTCCAATACGTTTCATGAAGAACTGGAAGATCAGCTGATGCATTATTGAGTATGACCCAGGACAGGATCATCAAACCATCTCAAATTCTGCAATTCACAATCACGAATTCCTTCTCCATCCATGTTGTTCTGTCAAAGTTGATGTTACATCGATGTTGCACTAGCCTACCTTGTTTTCAGTTCAGGAACTTACTCTTATGTTCTCAGTCCAAACACAAAATTAATATCTGATAATGCTTTTTCCATGAAAATGTATCATTCAGGTAGTGTCTTTTGGCATTAGGCACAAAAACAATTGATTTCCAAATTGAGCTGTACCATCATCATACTGCTAGTCTAGGATGCCTGTTAATGAAGGAGACAAGGATTCATAAGAACCAAAACTGCGAACTGCTTGAGAAGTACAACAATGTTACCTTTCTGTACAGCGAACTGATGAAAGTAGAAGTAGGATTACTTGGATCAGATGTATGAGACTGGTTCTGAGGTATTTCAGGTACGGTAGTCTCCACAGTATGGACTTTTAATTCCTTTAATTGGATAAGGCTTGGATGATGATGATGACGATGATGGTGATGATATCATTAAACTTCCTTACACTGCCCTCCTGCACTCTTGAGTCAGAAAAATTAGGAACATGAAGGGGAGCATGAGAGCTTTTCTTCCACACTGTGCTCCCCTTGAAGAGAGAGAGGGAACAAAGGAGTAGATTCAAAAAAGGTTATATCCATTGAAACAAATTTCTTCCCAGATCATCATAACTTTTGTAACCCTTCTGAGAGGAGGGATAACTGAGAAAAACACATTTCATTGATTTAAGGTCTAACTTTGTATGATTTGGACTAAGAACATGAGTGAAGCAAACAAAACCAAAGACCTTAGGAGGGACACTAAAATGTGGATGATCAGGATGGAGAAGTTTATAGAGCTATTTGTAGTCTAAAATACGAGAGGGCATAAAATTTATGAGATAGGGTGCTGTAAGCACAACTTCAGATCAATACTTCTTGGGCACATTCATACTCAAGAGAACAACACGACTCACTTCCAAGAAGTGTCTATTCTTTCTTTCACCTACCACGTTTTGTTGTGGGGTATATGAGCAAGAATTCTGATGTTCTATGCCCTGTTCTTTAATATAGGACAATAACTCTCCACTGCAATACTCTCCACCTTGATCCAACCTGAGTACCTTAATGTTGGTGTCAAACTTAGTATGAATCATCTTATGAAAGACCTTAAAGATTTTAGAAACTCCGTCTTTGGTCTTCATGAAATAGATCCATATAAGATGAGAGTAATCATCCATAAAGGAAACAAAATACCGATAACCAAAAATAGAAGTCACAAGAGATGGACCCCACACGTTAGAATGAATAAAAGCAAAAGGAACAATACTTTTATTATCACTGGTAAAAAAGAGTTTCTACAATGTTTTGAAAGTTCACATGCTGCAAATTGAAGCTCTGGCACACTTGTAGAAGTAAACAACTTAGGAAGTAGAGTTTTCAATTATTGAAAAGACAAATAACCAAGTTAGAGATGCCACTGCTAAATTCGATCTTACTAACATTAGTATTGGATTGAAGAGCTTGAGAAGTAGTAGTAGGTGGGTCAAGAATGTAGAAACCACCATCTTCATGACCATTGACAATCGTCTTCATCGTATCTAGGTCCTGAAAATTGCAATGGGATTGAAAGAAGGTTACACTACAATTTAGACTCTTGGTAATGTTACTAATAGACATTAGAATTGTAGCAAAGTTAGGAACATGAAGAAAAGATGATACAGGCAATTGAGGTGAAATATTTACAGTTCCTTTAGCAATAATGGAAGAGAAAGAACCGTCAACAATTCTAACTTTGTCTCGACCAGAACAAGGAGAATAAGAAGAAGACAAAGGGGACATACCAGTCATATGATATGAAGGGCCAGAATCAATGATCCAGGACTGTCCAGAAAGATAAAGGGAGCCATGATTAGTAGAAGCATGAATACTTGAGTAGGCAAAGGATGATGTGAAGGTAGTTGGTGGGCCATCTAACTTTGCAAACAACTGACGAAGGCTCTCAATTTCCTCCTTAAGGACTGATATCATCTTCCTTTGGATAGAAGGCGAGGGTGTAGCTGCATTGAATTGTACCTAATCTGCATTTATAGTTGCTAAATCACCAGTAGATGAAGCATTACGTACATCGAATTTCCCAGGACAATTGAATTTTGCCGGTCAACTAACTAAGTCCTAGCAATTCTCTTTATAATGACCAATCCTACCACAATGATTGCACTTTAGCTTACTTTTATCTCCTTGATTGGGTTTCCCGTTACTAAATTTCGTGATCCTCTCCCTTTATTGTTCTTAGGAGGCAATGAGGTAGAGACAAGAGTAGGACGATCCATTGGTTGTGTAGGCAGCATGACACGTTTTCTACTTTCTTCGCTCTGTATAAGGGAGTATACTTGTTTGAGAGTTGGAAGAGTATCCTGACTGAGTTTGAACCTTAGCTAACTTAAACTCGGGATTCAATCCCATCAAAAAGTCAAATATACAAATTTGTTCCACGAGCTCCTTGTATTGGTGCCCATCTTCCTTACAGACTGGTTTAAACATTTGATAATGATCTAATTCCTCCCATGGCCTGCAAAGTAAAGAAAAATATGCTGTTAGAGACTGCTGCTCCTGTCGAAGATGGGATATCCTCTGTCTCAAGTGGTACGCCCAGGACGCATTCGTGCTTTGGGAGTATGTTTGTTATACCAATGCCCAGATTTCTTTTGCAGTCTGAAGAAACAGGAAACCCCTATTAATTGAAGGTTGTATTGAGTGCAATAACCAAGACATTACAGTCCAGTTTTTAGTCTCACAACTTTAAATATGAAGGATTTGTCTCTTTAGGTTCAATAATTTTACCATTGATATATCCCAATTTCCGTCTACCATCGATACACATTTTAGCACATTGCGACCATTCCAAATAATTGGTCCCATCAAGTTTAACAGTTGTAATCTGCAATCCAAGGTTTTCTACAAGGATACCCATGTGAGTTTACACCCTGAGTATTGATGGTGGTAGAAGAATGCTCTGAATCACTGATATTTGACATATGAGGCAAAGCCCTCTAGAGTGCTTTGCTTGTTGCGAACAAAGCCCCCTAGGAGCGAGTGATTTGATGTTCCTCATAGGCTACACATAGACAAGCCATTATTAGGCTTTGCAACAGCAAAAAGCCAGCAAGCATAGGCTCGAAAGCCAAGAAGCAACGGCTAGCGCGGTGCATTAGCGCATCCGTTTTCTTGCAAGAAGCAAGGGCTAGCCCAGCGCTAGCATTAGCGCATCTGTTTTCTTGCAAGAAGCAAGGGCTAGCCTAGCACCAGCGTTAGCACACTACACAGCTAAAATATAGCAAAAACCCTGCTGATTACCACAAACAGCTAAAAAAACCTTGTTGATTGCCACAAACAGCTACTTGATTTCACTTCACCCAGAGATCCGAGACCATCTATACTAGAGATCTCAAAAAACTATGAGTCTTACAACTCATGTCCACGTCTGAAACATCAAAGAAAGAAAAAATTCCATACCAGTTTTAGAGTTTTTGGTTCAACATAACAACCTCAGCATCACAAATTGTACCAGGGGAGTATCCATGAAAATTAGGATTTGACGCATGACTTAAATTTTTCAGAACTGAATTTTGAATCTAGATAGGGTGCATCCATGAAAATTAGGTTTGACGCACGAGTACAAATTTTCAAATCTGGTTTGTTGAACCACACATCCCAAAGTAAATTCACAGACGGAAGGAACCGTAATAGTTGTTATTATCATTTTTTTGTCCAGACCTGATTTTTACAAATTTAGGTTTTTGACCATATGGCTATTAGCTATCTTCGCACAGGCAGATCACATCATTTGGGTTGAAGGCTCTTACTCTGATGCCAAGTTAGAATACAACCCACTAGTATGCTAAATTTTTTAGTGTAAGAAAGATCAAGGTATAGGAAGAGAGACAAGGTTGGAGAGATATATGAGAGAGAGGGAGAGAGTCACGTGAGGAACAAAATAGGGAATAGTCATGGTGGTGTCCTCATAGACACCCACGCTCCACTGAATCATTTATTTTAATAATAAAAGCATGAAGTACAAAAATGCCCCTTAAGAACGTAAAATGACAAAATGTCCTCAAGGGCTTAAATACAAGAAGAAATAGATAAAAACTTGATTATTCACAGCACAAGTCCGATGCACATATCACTATAGTGCAAGAGGGACTCTCACTATGCACATGTACATGTACCCTTTGCAAGGATGCTTTCTGATAATGCGGTTGTCACATGTAAATATTGTGCGGAAGTTTGTTGAGGTTTTAGCCCTCGCTCTCACAGGCCTACATCCACACTCAGAAGACCACGAAGTACTCTTTGTGTACAAAACATCATTGGGCATCTCTCTAACCTCAGCAAGGGATGACCTTCTAGAAACCCTCAACGGTAGCGCCATATGCCTAGGGGGTAAGGGTTTTTGATATGACCTAAGCCATGGACCGCCTAACCTAGGTCAATCAACCAACACACAACTCCTTTTGAAGTGTGTAATCTGCTATTTTACATAATCTCATGGCCCTTTAAAGCCACAAAAACCCCTACAAAAACTTGTACCAAGAAGAGAAGAAGAAAAGGAGTGGCATAGATTGCAAGATTGTTGTGTCATTCCACTCAATTGATGTGGACACCCATATTCATAGATATATATAAGTTTTGGATTAAGAGCAATTGATGTGGACACCCATACACATAATAGTGCTAATAATACATCAAGTCAGTCCGTTTGCTTCTAACTTATTTAGGCATTTAGATTATTGCCCACTCTTCACTCGCTTGAATAGACACATTAGATGGATGGTGAGGCAAAAAGAACAAACCTGTGTCCTAAGTACTTGGACGCTCAGAAGACATGAATGTCATTAATAATATGGTCCAATTTGCTTAAGTGTATTATTTGTAGGCTACAATTTCCTTCATACAATATGACCATTTGGTTAGAAGAACAGAAGATAATGACACATAGGCTACCTGATGTCGCTCTTTAGTAGGCTCAACACATTATATGTAGGGACATGGCAAATAGATTATGTAATTATGCTTAAATCCTGATGATACATTCCACTAGGAATCCCCAAACATTTCTTAAATATTAGATTTAACTTCATGAAAAAGACTGGAATCCTAGATGAGCCGTTACTCCAAAATGGGTTGTAGAACCATCTGATCTGCAAGTGCATGTTTCAAAGGAATCCTAGATGAGTTGTGTCTTCATCCCTCTAAAATTTTTCTTCAATTTATTCTTGTAACTTTAAATGCAAAGGTTTATTTTCATGCTTGTTTCTCTGTACTTACAGGGGCTGTAAATAGGTTGGGTTCGGTCCAGATCAATCTCGACCTATAGGGTCTAGGTGAGACCTTGGCCTGACTTAGACCCAGGTCGGGTCCAAATTAATTGGACCTTGGAACTGACATTGATGGGTCGGATCAGGTCAGTGTCAAGACATCAAATGTTGTTGAATGTTATAATATTATATTTAACATATTTTTAATATATAAGTTACATATTATTAATATACAAATATATCGGGGTCAGTTTGGATTGTAGCGACCTAGGCCCGAACCTTGGTCAGGTCCAAGTCAATTGGACCCAGACAAGACCCGCTGTGTCAAGGCCTAGACTTGGTTCAGGTCGAACCGATTCCCACCTAGTACTTACTAGAGTTTCCCACTAAGTTTGCATGTTGGAGATTGTGTCTGTTTATCCGTATCTCTTTAGTTGTATTGCATAAGTTTATGTCTTGAAACTAATTACAATAAGCAACTGGTAATTCTCATTAAGTCGACCCCAAATAGTTGGGTAGGCTTGGATGATGATGATGAATTGGTAATTCTTGATACAAACATGAATAGGGCTGTATATATAGGTGCTTGAGTTGGAATTAACTTTTCTACAGTGATAACAATGAAATCTGTGACTGAACTTGTAATGTGAGTCTCTTTTCCTCATTTGAAGTTGTTTTCATTGATTAAATACTTAAATGAGCAGCTAGGACTTCCTTTGTAGCATGACAGTTTCCAGTTTTCCATGTAAAACTAATGCGGGAAGGAAAGTTGGGAAATCAAATCCACCTTTTTTTCCCTATCCTCAAACAAGTCTTCATCATCATCATAGCTTTTTTCCAATTAATTAGGGTTGGCTACACAAAACCTGGTCCACCATTTCACTCTATCAAAGGCCATACCCTCAGTGAGGCCATAAATCCCCATATCTTTTCGGATCACTTCCAACCGCATCCTTTTGGGCCTACTCCTGGCCTTTTTCAGTCCTTCTGCTTCAATTCTATCCTCAAACAAGTAAATCAGTAATAAAGGAGAAAAATCATCTTTGTAAATCAAGCCAAGCGAAGAAGAAGCTCTCTCTTCTTTTCATAAAATAAAATTTCACTCACAAATAACATAAGCCTCCCAAATGTGACTTCTAACCTTTTATAAGGTTACGAAACCCTAAATTTAAATAGAGATCCAAGTAAACAACTGAGACTCTAAAATACCCCTAAACAATACTAAAAATACCCCTGTGAATAGTAACCTGTGAACAATACTCATGAAAGGTAACATGAACAATACCCATAAATAGTAAATAAAAAATATAAGAAAAACCCTAGAATCCCTAGAAAACTTAAAAACCTTAAAAATAATTCTTAAAACTAAATATAAATTTTTTGAAATTGAATAAAATTTAAAATTAAAAACAATTTTTCCCTTCATTATTCTCCCTTGGTTGGAGAAAACTCGTCTTCAAGTTTTAAAGTGTGTTAAGATGAATTCAACATTAAAACCACCTTCTTCAACTTTCTTTTTCTTTGTCGGCTCAAATATTATTCGTGGTAAAAAGAATTCCTCAAGAAACGGATCTTGATATGTATATTGAGGAATCAATGCAAATTTATCAAATATGCTTTATCCTTGAACTCCCATTGGAAACTTTTATAGGAAACTTCAAACCCAATTTTCTGGTCTTTAGAGGTTTTCGTGACCTTAATTTGCGATGTATGAGTCGACCACACTTCCACTACTCTACTATGATTCCAGTACCCTAAGTTTATTGAATGCTCTACCTCTTCGATATTAATGAGATCTTCAAAGGTCATGATTTGGATCAGTCCTTCTACTGCCTTCTCTCTATATTTTTCACCCTCTTCCAAAATATCTTCATCATCATCTTGATCCTTATTATAGATTGGATCCCCTAAACAATTTTGTAATTCATTGGAGTATGTATTGAAGATTGGTGGTGAATCCAAATCTATAACTTGCTGATTTTTTATGTAATCTATGTCAAAATCAAGAATCTCATCCTTCAAATAAAAAACCCTAGAGAGATGTTCCTCACCTCTAAGTCTTTTTTCGCTATCCTTATTACTTGACTCCCCATGAGGAGAAAGTGAGAAGGCTTGTACATGAGATCCTCTTAGGCTGAAAGATCACCGTCTTGCCCATTATTGAGGTTCACGAACTGCTGCATTAGTTGCTGAGCTTGTCTTTCAATTTCCTCAATTCTATCATCTCTGTGATCACGGAGCGGGTCTCAACCCCCCCTCCCATGGTCCCTTCTTCTCGTCAAGGTTGGGGAAATCACAAACCCTAGGCAGATGATTAACAAAAACCTACCGAAATAAGTAAGATCTAGTCTGATTTGGCAAAACTTGGGCCAAAATCAGCAAACCCAAAATTTGGTTGTAATTCGTTGGCCTTGTTGTTGAAGAAACCCTGGGCTCTGATACCAATTTGATGTAGGAGGGATAGGTGGAAAGTTAAATCCAACATTTTTCCTAATCCTCAAACAAGTAAATCTACAATAAAGGTGAAAAATCATGGCCGTAAATCAAGCCAGGAGAAGCAGCAGCTCTCTCTTCTTTTCATAAAATAAAATTTCACTCAAATAACAAAAGCCTTCCAAATTTCACTCAGATCCAAGTAAACATTTAAGATCCAAGTAAACATTTAAGACACTAAAATACCCCTAAATAATATTAAAATTTCATAAATACCCCTATAAATAGTAACGCTTGAACAATACCCATGAGCGGTAAATAAAAATATAAAAAAAACCTAGAAGCCCTAGAAAACTTAAGAACCCTGTAAATAAATCTTAAAACTAAAATTAAAATATAAATATTTTGGAATTGAATAAAAATTAAAAATAAAATTAATTTTTCCCTCCATGAAAAACTAAGTTCATAGAAAAAATAATTTTGCCCTCCATCAAAAACCAAGTTCATAGAAATGACTGAATATTGTTTTCCATCTTTTCAAAGTTTGATGTCCTAAGCATGATTTGAAACTAAGAATCATTTATCTTGTTGGCTTATTTCTAAAATTTCAAACCCTTGAAGCAGAAGAGGTGTAGAGTGCTCCATTTTGTCTTTATTTCAGTATCCATTTTAAGGTTGGAACTTAAAAGAATTTGATATCTTAGGATGTAAAACAATTGTCTCATTCTGTTGCTACTTCTGATTGTTGAAATTTGGAATTATGAATATGTTCCATGGGCTTTCTATTGGTTGAGGTCTGCATCTCATGCATCTAGGTAGCTAATGCATAATTGTGATGGTCAGAAATTCATGTGCCTCCTATCGAGTTTATTTTGCATTTAAATGGATTTTAAAACTGTCCAGGCCAGTACTCAAATTGGAGTTGGTGGACCTGATCCCTCATTGAATAAACTTTCAGAGTTTAGAGATGCATGTTGGAGATTTCTAAGGCCTCATACAATTCGAGGTACTGCACTTGGGTCGACGTAAGTTATTTGGATTCCTAAATCTATTTCACTTTCATACTTGCATTCTCAATTCTTTCCTGAATTTGTGGTCTGAAGTTTCCTCTGCATGTTCTTAACTCTTCTGATCACTTTTGCAGGGCTTTGGTTGCTCGGGCCCTGATTGAGAACTCACAGCTGATTGATTGGTCATTGCTACTTAAGGCACTCTGTGGACTATTTGCTCTCTTATGTGGAAATGGATATATAGTTGGAATTAATCAAATATACGATATTGGGATTGACAAGTATGTATTACATCTTGCAACTTGGGTTACACTGCACATGCTGATGAGAGAGATATGATTAAGTAAATGGAAATGAAATACATAGGGTAAAACCATAACTTTAAAAAGAAAGCTTTGTGATAATACACAATTTTTAAAAATTAAAATCTTCAAATTTCAAATTTCATCACGAAGGGGCATTTTTCTAACAATGCCTTCTTTGTTTATAATGGAATAATCAAATATATAATAGCATACAAAAGAGTCATCTTCTTTGGGTTCACCTATTCAAGCAGGGGCATTTTAGGAATACAATATGACACACCACCAATCTCCAAACCCACTTTTAGTAGAGATGATAGATTTAGTTGTACTACTTTATGAGTTTCCTTTTGATGTATGCTATTGTTTCTCGCGACCTTACTGAAATATTTCGGAAAGAATTTCTGCTGATAAAGAATACCATGCCAGGGTAAACAAACCTTTCCTACCTATAGCTGCTGGGGATCTGTCAGTTAAGTCAGCATGGTTGCTAGTTATATTTTTTGCCTCAGCCGGTCTTCTGATTGTCGGAATGAACTTTGGTCCATTCATCACGGCACTCTACACTTTTGGCCTTTTCCTTGGCACTATCTATTCTGTTCCACCATTTAGAATGAAGAGGTTTCCTGTTGCCGCATTTCTTATCAT
Source organism: Amborella trichopoda (assembly GCF_054954075.1). Lineage (NCBI taxonomy): Eukaryota > Viridiplantae > Streptophyta > Magnoliopsida > Amborellales > Amborellaceae > Amborella > Amborella trichopoda. The sequence goes on along the minus strand of NC_142338.1, from coordinate 11,411,937 downwards.
TGCTACTGTAAGTTCTTCACTAATATTTTTTGTTTTTTGTTTTTTTCTTCTGTTGTTATGGTTTTTGTTCTGTAACGATATTTGGAATATTAAGAACATAACTACTGTCTGAATCATTTATTCATTGGTTGTTGGACAATTTGGTAACTTCACTTTTCCTTTACAGCACGTCAAGTACCAATTATTTCTTTGATGATAGGCATATGGGATTACTTATCTACAGGGCTTTGCTTTTAAAGTGATTAAAGTAAATTGTAAAAATGAGTAGTCCATTGGCATTCTACGTTTGTATTGAATGCAAACAATTTTTATGAATTGAATGTTGAAATATTTGTGCTTCTTGGCTCATCTTTGGTCTTTTAAATCAAACTTATTTTATGGAGTTTGTGGGATATTAATATTATATTTAATCTTGATTTAATGTTCACTATTTACATGTCCATTATGCCAATGCTTAGGGTTGTTCTTGGTGCATTTTATTTTTTCATATTATGGTTTGAGATGTTGTATTCATGCTAAAGAGTATTTATCATTTTTTCTCATTACTTTGAAAATTTGAAATCTCCAGGTACGCGGTTTCCTTCTAAACTTTGGCGTATATTATGCTACTAGGGCTTCTCTCGGTCTCCCATTTGAGTGGAGGTGATATGTTAGTGGTTGTTTATTCCAGTTATTGATGAAGTGAAATTGTTTTATTTAGCCGAGAATAATAAAACTGGTGACATGTGTATCATTTTTGTTGTATCTTTGTCTGCAGTTTGCCTATAGTTTTCATCACAACTTTTGTAACATTGTTTGCTTTGGTGATTGCCATAACGAAGGATCTTCCTGATGTTGAGGGAGATCGCAAGTAAGTGCGGTTGTTGACATTTTGGACAAATGCGGTATTGTTGTTCCTTATTTCCTTTATGTGACAAGCTTTCAAAGGTTTTAATTGAATCTTGATTGCAAGTACTCATAGTTATTATTCAATGATGGTTGATAATGTTCTCAAGTAACTGCAGCATGTGAAGGTCTAAGGTATAATTGTATGTCTAGGACTTAGCAACTTTCAGTAGCTGCACTTTCATAATCTATTACTTCTTCACAATATTAGGTGATTGAATTGAAATGATTAACATTTGAAAATGCTACATCTCAAAAGGTGTAGAAGAAGAAAACAGTAGTAATCCCTTTCCTATAAAAGAGTTAAGGATGTATAGCATGCTTATGGCGGACTGTTATGCTGATTTCTTGTTAGATTTTGCATGAACTGGCTGACTACTGCTATTGTATAGTTAGACTAAGATAGATAAGATTGGATATCACATTTATGTATTTACTGACTTCCAAGGTAATGCGTTCTTTCTTTTATCCCCTTTCAATGGCAATGATTTATTAATAATCTAAGTTTCTCTCGGAGAGCAGTCCCTATTTCTTTGCCATCAAATTTTGTAATTATGTACTTATCAGTTTTTGTTATTACCAAAAATTGTATATTCTTTACAAATCAATGAATGCAGTTATTTTCCCAACTTTTTGGGGTCGGCTACACGAATCCTGGTCTGTCATTTTGCTCTATTAAGGGCCATACTCTCAATGAGGCTATAAGTCTACATATCTTTTCTCACTACTTCCAACCATGACCTTTTGGGCCTATCCCTTTCCCTTTCTGAGCCTTCCACTTGAACCCACTCACACCTCCTAACCTTGTCATTCTTTCTAGTAATTTTATAAATATTCAGGGTAGTCTTGTAATAGTAGCAAATGTTGAATGTTCTGAATGGGTGCATGCATTTACTTGCTGCTATGTTATTTATCGGGTTCATCCAATTGTGATATCCTTCCAGGTTCAAGATATCAACCTTGGCAACCACACTTGGTGTTAGGAATGTTGCATTTTTAGGTTCTGGTCTTCTGTTGGTAAATTACGTTGGTGCCATTTTGGCTGCAGCTTACATGCCTCAGGTAGATTATTTTTCCATGGATCCAATGTTTTTGACCTTTTCAGTTTGGAGTTATATGAGACCCCATACAATATGATTTTTCCTTTGGGTACAAAATGATTGTAACCATTTAGTCCACCACTTCAATGAAATTTATTTTTTCTTGTAGGCTTTCAGGCGAAATTTGATGATAGCAACTCACTCCATATTAGGACTGTCTTTGATATTTCAGGTTTTTTTTTACATATGGTTGCTTTTTAGTTTTTATTTCTTTGTGTTCTCGTTTCAGTTCAAATGCAATGATCCCCATTGCACAGAAAAATAAGTGGATGTTCTCATTTTAATGGCTTATGCTTCAAAAAGTTGCATGAACAAAGTCATGATATAAATTTTAAAAATTGTAACTTTATTTCTCTTTTGGAACCAAATCTGCAGTTTTTTGTGGACATTGATATCTTGTGTTCACTTTTCTATATTAATAATACTAAACATGTTGGTCCAATATGATCATTTTAATGTTGGAACTAATTGTGTTCTTGGTGAATGCTAATTATTTGTGTTTCTTTTTGGCTTCAGTCATGGGTGTTGGAAAAGGCAAATTATACCAAGGTATGACCTAATCTACTGATGTTTGAGTTGTGTTTTTTGAAAGAAACACATCTGATTTTCTTAGTGAGAGAACACCCTAAAGCTAACTCTGTTTTACTGTTAACACTAGGTTTTCTGTGCTCTTGTATTCTTTGCATTATAGATGCAATCAATTTTATGAATCCTGTATTATTTTCTTATTCTAGAGATATTTAGTCTTTTGAGATTGAAGTCTAGTTTCTGTCGGGCAACACAATTCTTTATATATTGAAGTTTTCTTTATATATTGAAGTTTTCTTGTGGTTTTACAATGTCATAGCCCAGGTTCTTCAAAGCCTGTCATCTGAGTGATTGCTTAGTTTATCATGAACTTCCGACAAATTTTCCCTCTTTTTTATGATATTTTTGGTTAGCATTTGGACAGTTTCATCCAGTTGGGAAGCTTTTAAGGGTTGGAATGCTCTCGTGCGGAAATTTTTCCGCTGAGTTTCATGTTGATCTGACAATAACTTGGAAGTTGCTGCATTTTCTTGTATATTGGGTTTAGTAATTTTCTTTTTACTTGAATTCAGTTCCAATATGTCAACCATTACGTGCTTGATTTCCAACTTTATGACTTCCTCTATTAATGACAGGGTGAGCATTTTGATCCAGTTTTCATGTTTTCAACATCTCCACGGGGAAAAATAATTTGTATTATAAGTAGCATAAGTTGATGTTTAATGAAGGTTTTAGGTAGATCCCTAGAGGACGACTTTCAAATTGTCTAACAAAACTTTTTTTAATTAACAAAATTTCATTCTTACTTGTTTCAGTACCATCCTCCTTACTGAATCTACTTCCTTGCAAATCCCTGATTCTTGTCTCCCTTTGCCCAGAGCTTTCACCACACATGTTTTCCTTCCAATAGTTTCCACTGATCATCTTCCTCGAAAGTGATCTGTGATCTTCGAGAAGTGCCACAACCACTTTCCCAGAAGGGCTATATTCATCTCCTTTATTTTCCTAATATCTGAACGCCCTAACCTTTTGAGCCTGCATATGGCTCCCAACTGACCAAATGAAACTTGCGTTCATTGGAGCTTGCTTTCCACAGAATTTCTCTCGATCCTGTCAACCATTAGCTTAGGCATTAAGACAAGAGATATAGAGTGGGTCAGGAGGTTAGAAATGGTTGATTTTATTAGATTAATTCTTCCTCCCAGAGAGAAGAAATAAGTCTTCCAAGAGGTCAACTTTCTATCGAATCTTTCAATTGTATCATCCCCTTGGTTCTTTGGAGGCTTCCCCACATCTAAAGTACTTCCAAGTATTTGTTTGGGAGTTTGTCAGTTCCATACCGCACCCTGTGAGTAAGAGATTCAAGTTCCTGATCTTCCACCCTAATCCCTCTCAATTTAGTCCTGGAGATATTGGTGCACAACCCTGATGTCAGCTCGAAACACTGTAAGAACGACCATAGGTTATCCAATTAATCTTCTTTTGGCTTGCAGAATAAACTTGTGTCGTCAGTAAACTACAAGTGCACACAACCTTTTATATGGGGATGTAAAATAGTTACCCCATCTACCTTCATGAAAATAACGTCCTCCCTCAGTCTTGCATCTTTCTTTCTCTTCCCGAATTCACTTGCAAGATAGGTAAAAGTAATTTCCTTAAGACAACTAGCACTGGAGTTCAACCTTGCATTGAACATCTTTTCTACGTAAGATGCCTTCCCCGCTTCCAGAAAAGTGGAGGTTCAGGCCATGGAGACATGGGGAAAGAGAAGGGGTGGGGGGAGAGAGAGAGAAAGAATACATGGATGAATTTTGGGAGATTGATAAATAGAGAATAGGTATGGAAGGTAGGGAGGCCTACATAGATGAAATTTGGGAGAATGATAAAAAGGGAAAAGTCTTTGGAAGGTCAGGAGACCCCCAACCTATTAAGGCTGCAAACGGGTGGCTTGTGCTCGACCAGATGGGGTCTGTGCATGAGACTCCGGATATGTATATATGTATGCCCGACCCAACCTATCAGACGGACTCCGGATATGTATATATGTATGCCCGACCCAACCTATCAGACGGCATGGCTTGTGCTCGACCAGATGGGGCTTGTGCTCGACCAGATGGGGCTTGTGCTCGACCAGATGGGGCTTGTGCTCGATCAGATGGGATTTGTGCATGAGTATGTATGTGAATGTGCCACTTGGACTCAGGTGAGTAATTCAGCCTCGCCCTATGGATGAAGTCTAGTTTCCTGAGTTGTGTCCCCAACTCAGGGATATAAAAAAAAAAAAATTCGAAAAAATTCTTAAAAATTTAGAAATGTTGGATTGTTTTATAATCTTTTTTTTTTATATGATTTGGATGTATTTGGCATAGATTAGTGAGTGGTGTTTTTGCCATAATCACTATTTCTATATTTTTCCTCTTTTTTGGAATTTTTTAAAAATGTCCCAAACTAATTCACTTTTTTTTTTAAACCCATTTTTTCTCTACATGTTTAAATCAAAACAGTTGGTCACTTTTATTTTTTCAAAAATTTTCTATTTTTTAATTTTTAGTTTTTAGGGCTAAAAGGCCATGTGCTAGACTTGGCCAAACCCTGAGGACTCGGCCGAGTAACTTGCTGCGGCAAGGGGCGAGTCCCCTGGCTGGGGTGTGTCCTGGGACACTGTATATGTGTATGTATGTATTGATGTATATAGGTTTGGCCTGGACCCATATGCAGGTTAGGTTGATCTGGTGGCTGGTTTGATTTTATAGCTCTTTACTGCTTGTTTGGTGTACCATCTCACCCCCACTCATATGGCAGTTGGCTAGGCTTTCAGTATACTCGTCATGAGTACCATAACCTACCCCATATGCAATACGTAAAAGATTCAATGGGATGCAAACAACTGCATTTTCTGGCATAAAATTGGCATGGGCAAAGTTCAAATGTTATCTTTTGGGAAGAATCTATAAACAAATTCTTGAATATCCGAACATTAGCACTTATATGGTTAGAACCTTGCACAGAATCTCAGTACAAACTAGTAATGTTTGAAAACTGATATGCAATCTGGTTCATAAAGAAATTCATTGATATCCTACGGCACATTTGACAGCGGGGATCTGGAAAACACTAGGGATCTTGAAATCCTGTCTCCTGCAGTTTAGACTAATCTTGAAACTCTAGAGACCTGGCACTGGCAAGTAGCTTGCTTGATAACATGTCTAGATTCTTGTTGATCATAATATCCCTTGTTTAAGTCAACCTGGGATTCTGAGATTCTGGAAATTAGCCAGTTCGAACCCTTCATTGTGCAATTAATCCATGAGAGGTTCTTATTTGTTAAATACTAATGCGATCTAAATCGTTGTCCATTCATTGGGTTACTAGCAAAGTAGATGGCTCATTGAAGTTTTTGTTTTCACTATTGATAAATTGGTGCTGTTATTATTTATGTCTTTGTCTTAGCCCATCTCCATGCTCTAGTGAACATGAACACATGATATCCTTATCGTAACTGATTCACTCCCTTTCTTATGAAATACATAGTTGTTCACCTAATAATAATTCAAATATAATGGCACTATAATTTCCCTTGAATTTGAAATCATAGTTACCGGGATTGGGATCTGGACTGGTTTCAGGATTGGATCGGGTACAAGGAATCATGAAAGGCTAGACGGTCCCTAGGTTTGGGATTGCAAGTCCGTACACCCCAAAATTTATGGATTGAGATCCTAGTTTGTTAGAAAGCTCAATCCCAACTTCTAGGGATCAAATGATAAGTTCTATATGTCTGAGCTCCATTTGGTTAGAAATTGAGGTCCTGGAGTGCACTTATCTAGGGTCCCTAGGTCTGGAGAACAGTCCATGAATCCATATAATATTAGAAATAATTAATGAAATTTTAAAAATAGAATTATATGAGAAATTGATAGAAATGCAATCTATAACAATTTAATATTCTTGTATTCGTTTGACTGTTCTTTATATTTTAATTAAGTAATTCAAGGAAATTGAAGCTCTATAAAAAATTAAGAACATCCAATCATTGTATAAAGTTTTAATTTTTAATTCTTTGAGTGTAGTTTAGACTCTATGAAATGTGATGACAATCATGACCATCCATCTATGTTGAATATAAAAGGATTAATTAAGTATTAAGTTCAATATTAAAGAGGCCAAGAGGGACATGATAGTCTACCACCTTTGGAAATAAAATTTGTAAACAAAACATGCAAACTACTATATTACATAATGCTGTTCCCTCAAAGAAAAAAAGAGTATTATATAATACATAACTGATTATGCAAAATAGCCGTTGCTTAGCATTAAGTTGAAGCTCAAGGTCGAACTCGTGACCTATTACTAGAGTATTCAACACAGGGAATCTTCATGCCATGCTGGTGGAACCTCGGTTCAGTTTACCAGTGAACACTCAGATATGATACTAAGGAATTTGGATCCTGTGTAACTCAGGATTTCAATCCCTCGTAAGAAGGTTTGGGATCCCAGAGTTTAAAAATCACAGAGGAGCAAGACCCCCCTCACTAGAGGGGGATCAACCCCTTGGTTGAGAGATCCTGGTACCATGTTCCTAATTGTAAAATTGGTAATACAATCTTTCATTTATTCAATTCAGTTCATACAACTTGGTAATGCAATTTCTTTATTCAGTTAAAATCATACAACTTGGTAATATAATTCCCAAAAAATTCGAGTACTAATGGGAGATCTATTCCAAAGAGTCACCTAATTTGAATAAGTGGCTGGCATAATGGGTGGGAGATCCACATATCTGACTGGTGTAAGTGATTGGAGATACTCCAACCGTCATAAATGTGATCCCAACTCGCATAAATGAGTACCTAACTTGCATAACTGACTGACATAATTGATAGGAGTGACTCCAACTGACGTATCTCATCACATTTGATCTCTTACAATGATATACTCTTTCCCCACAATTCAACCACATGTGATCTGCATGCACTTAGTAGTGCTGTCCAAATGAGTAGAGTGGCTATAATTAATTGGGGCTACCAATTTCAAATGTATTTTCAAGTAACGCCTGTACTTGTTGTATCGCTGATGCACCAAGAATTTATTTCAGTTATAAACCCTTTCACCACTTGACTACTTTCTTGCATTCCATAAAACAAAAGAGAGAATTTGTATATATGACTGAATACAAGTGTATAGTGCCGTGAATTTTGTACAGATTCCATGATCTGTCTTGTCATGAAAATACCAAATTAATCTTTTTTATTTACTATACATACAAGTTATTGTCAGCTTAAATCAATGGACCAGGCTAAAAGTACAATATGTGCATCTGAAGCATAATAAATATCCATTTAAATGGGCTTATCAGCACTAACAAAAGATTTTAGGTTTTACTCACTCATGTTGAGAGGATGAAATCAGTAATGCCCACTAAAGAGCTGATGAAAACCCTAATAGCTTTATATATCATGAGGTTCAAACAGCTCACTTTGAGCTTACTTTTGAACTGCAGGTCAATTTCATAATACAAAGCAGATAAGAAGAAGGGAAACAAAGGCAATTCCAAGTAATAAAACATAATGATGATAGCATACGTAAAAAATGCAACATTATAAATCCCAAAACCATGCAAGTTGGACAACAGAATCCCTACTTCTGGAGGAACATCAATTGAAATGCAAGTTACAAATTCACATACCAATACAATACGCATAGAATTGAAAGGAAACACATACCAATAAAAAGAGCACAGAATTGAAAGGAAATACATATCTACAGTAGGAAGGGACGAAATTCAACGTAATAGGCACATGCAAGCAGAAAAATGAAGTGCACACTCAAACCTAATTTGTAACTTCTGGACTACAAATTTTTTTAACTTTTCTCTGGAGCATCCGCTGTGTGGATTGCCCAGCTTTTACTTCAATTTAAGGTTAAGTTTATAAAAATAAATAAATAAATTCTGGACTACAAATTCCTAGTTCACACCAACAAATTTGACCTCATAAATGAAATGCCTTAGCAATTTTTTTGCTTTGACCCCATCTCTCAATAAAGTTTATAGATTATACTCTGTAAAATTAGTAAACTCTATAGATTTTACTTTTGTAGAACTCCGTAAAATCTATAGAATAGTTTCTACCATGTAAAATCAGTAAAATCTATAAAATTTACTCTGTAAGACTCTGCAAAATCAGTAGCTTATATTTTAATATGTAAAATGCAGTAAAAATAATATATTTTCCCATATAAAATTCTGTAAAATATAAATTTTAGGCTGTCAAGTTAGTACAGTATAAATTTTCCTCTCTGTAAACTAGTAAAATCTGAATATTTTACTCGATAAAATTAATAAGATCCCCCACTGGTTTATCAGGCTATTCTTCACCGGATGTTCATTCAGATTGGAGAGTCTGGAACTACCGGTCTTTATCGAATAAATATCCTTCTGATGGTTCATTTAATCTGATTCATGCTTCAAGCCAGGAGCCCACCTTCCCATTTGACCTCTATAGCTATAGCTGGTGAGATGGGCTTGCATTGGAATTTCAAACACCACAACTGGACACATTTTTAACAACGATTCTAATTCTATAAATATCAAATAGATAGCAGCATCAAATTTTCATATCGGTGGTTGGGAAGGGAAGAAAGACTTTTATTGGACTGATGAGGATGGCTCGAGAAAGTCTATAAATCTGAATATTTTACTCTATAAAATTAATAAGATTTTTTTTGTTCTTTGTAAGATTAGCAAAATCTATAGATTTTTCCTTGTAAGAATCAGTAAAATCTATAGAATATTTAAGAGTAAAAGAAAAGGAAACGAATGAAACTTGTGTGTGCGTGTGTGTGTGTGTGAGAGAGAGAGAGAGAGAGGTCACATGCCAGTAATTTCTTCTTCCAGAGGAGAGAGAAGGCATAGAGCGCTGTCTTGATGGGTAGAGAGAGAGTAGGGGGAGAGGTCCTGGGAAAAGAGGGAAATGGTGTAGAGCTACTTGAAGTTTGAGAGAGAGAGAGGGCATAGAGCTAGCACAGAGAGGCATCAGGCTAGCACAGAGAGATTGTAGAGAGACGGAGCGGGCGAGATGAGCAACTATCCTTATTGTCGAATGTGCATTCAGTTATGCATAAACTGAGATGTTTATTAAATCCCTTGCAATGGCATTAGATTACCTTTATCTCTTTGGCCTGTTGGCAAGGGAAGAAACAACCCTGCCCTCTGTTGCACCCTTTCCCTTATATTTACGAAGTGTCCTATGAGATGATAGTACACCATATTTGCCAAAGGATGAAAGTGCTTATGCACACCTAAAACTCGAATATCCTTCCAAGAATATCGATAAATCAAAAGTTTTGTTCATTGTGTTTTGCTTGATCACTTTTTGGTCATTATGTCTATTTGAAGTTGGTAAGAATTTAGTTAAAGAGTAAGTTGAAATTTTCGACACTATTGCGTTTGCATCCTAGGTAATTTCTACGTCCGGTTGATCTATGTATATAAATTTCTTGATATGTTTATCATGAGGTTGTTGTCTATCTGTGTATATATGTTTTCATGTGTGCATGTGCATGTGCATGCATGCAGGGATTATTCTTTAAGGCAGGTTACATTATTTTCTCAAATAACAATGATGGCTTTGTCTGATGTTAACACTTGAACAATTCTGTTGTCTTTTATCTAATATGCTCTCTATATCTTTAGTTATTGATAATGTGAAGCTAAAGCTATCTGTGGGCTCTCCTTTGGTTCTGGTGACTCTGCATTTGTATGCTCAGTCTTCAATCATTAAATGGAGAAAATAGAAAAAGGGTCAGGAAGTTCTGGGCTTTAGAGTATAATTTGTGAAAACTAACTAGTTTTATTTTTCATTTTGCAGGAATCAATATCAAGTTTCTATCGTTTTATCTGGAACCTATTCTATGCTGAATATATCATTTTCCCTTTTATTTAGCATGGGATCACAGTTGTATAATTTGATGGAAAACAACATCTTTTTGTATCCCTTTTTTTTTTCTTTTTGGAATTTTTTTTTACGCATGGACTGGAAACTACATAATTTGGGAAGCGCGAAGTGTTTGTTAATGCCCAGTTGAAATTTGTTGTAACAAATTGCTTCATGATTGAAAACATCTGAATCACCACTGACTCATCACAAATGCATGGATTCCATCTGACAACAGCAAATAATCTCATTAGACAGTACTGAAGAACATGTAGGACATGCAGAGGTCACAAAGATCTTTAGATCATTGTGAGATTTTCAATGGACAAATAGCACAAAGTGATGGAATCCGACTTATTGAAAAGTTATGTAGGACATAGTAAAACTAAAACATACCCATTGCTGAACAGTATTGAATGTGTTGCATCTTGTGATTTGATTGAAGACAACTGAATTGCAAGAAGTATCCCTAGGTTCCTTATTACTCCAATATGAGACATGTTCAGTCCCAAAGGTCCTTGGACATTGTAGCCATCTTTACCAAAAAAGCGGCACTACGGAAAACCTTAGGGTTTCATGCATTGGGTGAAAGTTCACTTCAATCCATAGGACTCTGGGAAACCATAGTCCAATGTGATTCTACAATGACACAGAGAGGACAATGATGCAGAGATGACCTCACCAGCATTCTCTCTCCATCACCATTCGCCACTTCCAACACCACTTTCATGGGGTCAGGTGAGCCATCAAGCTGTGGTTTTTCCGGAGTCCATTAAAATTGAATCCACTTAAAATATTTGTGAACCTAGCACTGCTTCCTCTACTCGGTGCATTCTATTTCCTTGAGACTTTGTTTCAATTGATGTGGTGAACTGGATGTGGTTGCTATCAAAGATATTTCCATATTGCTGGAGCATGCATGACTAATTTCTTGGTTCTCTAAATAGAATTGGGTGAAAATTCATTTCATGCTATGAATGAGATTAGCAAACGTAGCATACATTGATGAAAACAACAATCAGGGGAAGATTCAATCACTTCTTCCCGCATCCAACCACAAGCAACAGTAATTCTCGCAGGGGCTTATCCAATCGATGTTGGAACACAGCATTGCCTCAACACGATCTTCAGATTGTATCCTAGCAGCTTGCAGCATTCTCTCCTAATTAATGTTCTTTTTTCACTCAAAATTTTTTGATGCATGTCTCTAATCATATTCATATCGTAGTCAAATTGAATATTTACTATCTAATTCAAATATATCAAGTCAGTGTTCATGTTATACTGCAGTCGATACCTCAACAACTTTCCTGTATATGGAGCTGAGCTTCATATTTCGAATCCCTAGCTACACTCTTTCCATATCTTCCATGGAAGATGGCTAATTTCTTTGCACTATATATTAAACTATACTTTTTTTTTCTTTTTCTTTTGGTTTTGAAATAAGAAAGCAATTCTTGATTTTCTATACTAATTTTACTGGAGCATGGAAAGATGAAAACATGTACATCACAATTGCTTGGTCTGTCTTTTCAATTGATTGAGTTAATAGGGAAGTCTTTTGGGATGGGGGATAGGAGGAGCCTTAAACCATTTTTCACCACTCTTACCTAACCCATAGCTCCACACACCAAACAAAATACAGAGATCTTAGGGGATCTTTTTCAACTATCAGATGCTTCCTCAAAAATATCTTCAAAATACCAACATTGCCCTTGTTCAAGGTTGATAACAGTGAACAAGCAAGGATTTTTAGCAATTTGACCTACCCTTAATTTGCAGGAATACTCTTATCATTTGGTGGGAGCCTCTTAGGTGGGTCAAATTGTTAAAATGATTTTTTTTTGTTCAGGATTCTCAAACTTAAATAGTGCAATTTTGACATTTGGTAAGATATTTTTTGACGAGTTACTTGAGTGAAATATAAATAAAAAATAAAATGGTACCTCATAGGTAAAAAAAAAGTGAAGTATATAAGGACACTACATACCGCTCGGGCAACGATATCACTATTCATCCTCGATTGTTACGTATGAAATAGGCCAATTAGGGGGGTATCATTTATTGATGGATTCGGTTTATGGATTGGGAAGAGGAGTGGTTCTTCTAATAATTCTGTTATCTGGAGAACTATATTTCTTTGTAAGCCGTTGATTCAAAGGAATATTGGTAGGGATGCATCCGTAGCTGTAGAGGTAAGGTGCGCCTTCAAATTTTACCATGGTATATAATTTTGATGTAAAATGTCCTATTTCTGATAATAAAATTTTAAATTTCAAAATATATTTTTATATCTAATTATCTCAAAATATCTCAAAATATATTTCTATATCTAATTATCTCAAAATATATTTCTATATCTAATTATCTCAAAATATATTTTTATATCTAATTATAAAATTTTAAATTTAAAAAATGGTTAAAATCAAGTAGATCTATAAACATATGAAAATCTTCAAAATGGAAGGTGTAGATAACATGTTGTAAAATGCACTATTTCTGAGACTTAAAATCTTGTTATTTTTATGGCCATACATTTCAATGTCGAGATGATCAATCAAAGGGTTTTTCAACATTAAAACTACCTTTTCCGATGGATTTTTGAGATGCATCCATAGCTCTACATTATAAGGTTGCAACCTTAGATAAACGTTTTCCTATTGGTAATGGCTTCTAGATCTCCTTTTGGAATTATAAGTTGATTGAGGAATGCTCCCTAAAAATAGCTTTCCCGATGGTTTTTGGTAAGTATCGTAATCTTAATGTCGTGGTCTCTGATATGTATCAATGTAAATGTGAGCAAGAGTATGGAATGGGACTCCCTTATAATAGGATCAATGACGATCTATATGCGCAGCTGTTATCTCTTATGGAAGTTCTGAATGGTGTGTATCTCTCAAATAGAGCGGAAGACGAGATCGTGTGGAACATAGAAAATAGAAAATGATGGCTTATTCACGGTCAAGTCTATGTATCGGTTATGTTTTCATGATTGATGGAGATGGTCTCTACGGCTAATAGCACAAGTTTGAAAGTGGCCAATCCCACATAAAGTGCAAGCCTTTGTTTGGCAACGCAAAATAAGATTTTGACAGTTGACAATTTGATAAAAACGGGGAAAATTATACCAAGTATTTGCATTATAGGAAAGTAGGATGGGGAAACCGGTGAGCATTTATTTCTACATTGTCCTTTTGTTTCGCAGATATGGTCACTACTATTTTCCATAATAGGAGTTAGTATGGTGTTACCTCATAATATTATTGGGATCATCTCTAACTTTATGTTGCTGCATTGCCAAAAGTGGGGAGAATAATTTGGTAGATTGCTTGAGGAGCAGTTCTGTCGGAATTATGGAAACAGAAAAATAGAAGAGTCTTCGATGGAGTGGGACTACTGCTGGATAGAGTGATCAATAAGATGCTTCATACTATTTGGTGTTGCTTATCAGTTACCAAAGATGGGTGTGGTATCTTGGAAGTTGATGTGATGATGAATTTACACAATTTGTTTCAGATGGGATATATGCATGGAATCCACGGATGGAGGGAGTTTTTAAACTGATTTTTTATAGGAGTTCCTTAGGAAATCTGTAGTTGGCAGGTTTTGGAGGTGTGGTGAGGAACTCGGTAGGTGCAGTATTGTTCTCTTATGCTGGCGTGCTTGGGGTTAGAACTGCTAATTTTGATGAGATTTTAGCTTTATATCATGGATTAAAGCTCTTTATTAGCAAAAATCTGGGAAGGTTTTATGTGGCTGAGGGAAACTCCTTAAATGTCATCAAGTGGTGCAAGCGAAAGCAGAAAGTTCCGTGAGAACTCGAGCCTTATCTTCTGTAGGTGATGGATTTAGCTACCTCTGTGACAGTGACTTTCCAACATATGTATATGGAATCAAGTGTTGTGGCTGACACCCTTGTTCGGGGTGGAGCTGCCTTATCTTCTATCCTGGTGTGTACCGATGTAACATCTTTTCCATTTGATTAATAAAGATAGAGAACTTTGGTAAAAAAAAAAAAAAGTTCAAAAAAAAGAAAAAAAAAGAAAGAAAGGAAATTCTCTAATTTCATGAGATATACCCAATGATCTTCTTGTAGTAAAAGGAAATTGTCTTATAATATACAATTCCAAAATGGGAAATGTCAATTAGAAAATAGCACCTTGGTTAAACTTAAGTAGGGGTGGCAATGGAACCGACCTTGATGGGTAGACCTGACCTCGGGTCCAGGTGTGGGTCCAAATTTGAGACCCGAATACTATTTGGGTATAGGTTCAACCGGACCGGACCCGTACCCATAGTCATAGGGGTATATAATGGCAATCGTGTGTTTTTAGGAGCGTCCTAGGTGTTCATATTGTCACAATATTAGTAATATTTACAATGATATTGGGAAAAAAAAAACTTCATAGTCATAGGGTATATGATGGTAAAAAAAAGGAAAATATATACACACACGAAAAAAGTAAATAAATAAGGATTTTTATGTATTATATATAGGCTAAAAAACTAACATTCTATGATTGAATAGAGGAGGTCCAAGTTTTGCATGCTCAGATTTAAGTGTTAAGAACTCCAAATCCAAACTTCTTTTCATAAATATTCATGTGGTGATTCCAAAGTGGATTTCAAAATTTAAGATTGGAAAAATCCTCGTAAGTAGGTCTTTTTCCTAATGAAGAAGACGTATAATATGTTTCCATGGGAGCTTGATACACGAACCCTAATTTAATAGTCATTATTATGATCATCCAAGCCTTATTTCAATCATCACACAAATAAAAGAATTGGAAATATTTTTTAATAGTCATTATTATGATCATCCAAGCCTTGTTTCAATCATCACACAAATAAGAGAATTGGAAATATTATATGCCATGCAAGCATTTTAGGACCCCAAAATTTACACTAATATCTCATGTTACTTGTGAAATTAAAAAAGTGTCCCTAATATTTCGTAGTTTACGATGGTGTCATTTTTTCCTTGCATCGTTATTTTTTTCTAGTAGCCTTGTTTCTTAATCGCGGTTTTTATTTTTATGGTTGAGAGATTGGTTTGGAACTTGAAATTCCAATTTGATTTTGTTCGTTACTCGGGTGGTTTAAAACGGTTTTCCAGAATTGGACGATTCAAATAAAGAATCGGCTAGACCATCCCAAATCCAGCCATAAAATGAAATTCGCCAACATCACGATTTGACGATTCTGTACAGTATGATGTCACTGAATCAAACACCTCATCATGTCGATGCAGAGTATGATGTCACTAAATCAAACAGCTCATCATATCGTTAGAATAAATTGTTTTTTGAATTTTTCAAAGGTAGTTTTGAATTTTTTGCAAAATTAAGTAAATTGTTTTTTGAAATTTTCAAGGGTAGTTTTGAATTTTTTTTTCGAAATTAATCAAACACGTGTCGTTAGAGTAAATTGTTTTTTGAATTTTTCAAGAGTGGTTTTGAATTTTTTTTTTTTTCAAAATTAAGTAAATTGTTTTTTCAATTTTTTGAGGGTAGTTTTGAAATTTTTTTCAAAATTAAGTAAATTGTTTTTTGAATTGTTTGAGGGTAGTTTTGAAAATTTTTCAAAATTAATCAAACACGTCATAAATAATTGCCCACTAACCGACGTAACCTGACTATGCATACCTCTTAAGCAGTACACAATAAAAGATATGCACCTCAAGCATTTTATAGAAGTGAGTTGTACCTAAAATTTTCGATATGAGACAATTCTATGCAAACTTTGATCCATGTGTGCAAATTCTCCCACATGACCATCAATTTTTATGCATGGAAACTTTGCACTGCAAAGACACCAAGTGTTAATTCCCCAAAAAAAAAACCAAACGCCCTCAATCCAAATATATATGCAAGAGCATTGTATACTTGCTCAAATAGAAGACTCTTTGAAAAAATATATTTTGGGCGGTAAAATATATACAAGAGCACTGTTTGTTTTTTAATTTTTAAAATATACTTGCGACTCAAATATTGTTTAAAAAATAGACTAGCAATTTAAATTATATTTAAACTAAATACGTTTATGATAAAAACTATACAAGCAATTCAAAATTTACATGCAAGAGCCATCCTATTTTTTGAATCACATTTAGTGTAATATAATTAATAGTTATACTAATTACATTGATAACCAAATTTTATGTATTATTTATTAATATATTTATATTATAAATTATATAATGTATTATTTTATGTTATAGTTGTAAATTAGATTTTTAAATTTAATGATATTATAAATTTCAAATTTATTTTTATTTGTATAGTAAAATGATTATAAAAAATAAAACCAATAATTTCAATTTCAATGTATAATATTATAGTTAGTTAAGTTGTGATAATTTTGAATGAGTATAGAGAATTAATAAATATTTGATATGAATTTTTTTTTTTTAATTTTATAATATAAAATTATTTTCTAATATTTTTAAATTATTTTGATGTAATATTGTAATATTACATTATAGTGAAGAGGAATGATCCTGTGCGTTCTAGATACATGATTATATAGTGTATTGGAATATTTTTACCCATTCTCTCAAAAATGAAAAAAATTAAAAAAAAAAGAAAAAAAGAAAGTCTTTTGACTCCCCTCTCTCCTTTTCGGAACATTTCAAAGCGTTGTCAAGTTCAGTTATCCTTTCTTGTCTCGAGAAGTTCATGTAGCCTGCGTTGAAGCTCACTAGACGATACCCCACAAGACTGCTTACTTTCACCCAGGCGTAAACAGTCATCTACAACGATTTGTGAAGCCTCTCTTTGGTGGTTTTCTTCTTAGAGAAATATTCAGTGTCCAAGTTAAGCTGCAAAATTTCCAATTCGACTTCAAACTCTGCTTCAAGTTGATCCCTTTGCATGTGTTGAGTCATCTCATTTACTCTGACATAGTTAGGGAACTCAGCAGGCTGTGTAGCACAACTAGCCATTAGCTAGTTGTCCCATTGCGCGCTCTCTATATGAATCTCTCTTTCTCTCTCTAAATCTAACTCTCTCTCTCTTTGCTAGTAAAAAAACCCACAGCCTCTCTCTATTTATTGAAAGAAAGACCTATGTGATTTTTTGCAGGAGAAATATAATTTTTTTTTATTTTTTTAATAATAATAACCTCTTATATTTTTGGCAACAAAATCACTTACAGATGGTCTTATTATAAACAATAGAAATTCCAAAATAAATAACACATCAATAAAATAAATCTCAACTACTTGATGTCATTCATACAATCTAATACTGTGCTTGAGAATATAAAATAAAAGAACTAACAAATAAAATAAAAGATGTCGGATATTACCTTAACCACACACACCCCACACCGAGTCACCACATCCAATGGCGCGGGATCTGTGGTCTAGCTTCAATCTCGAACCGGGATAGCTGATTTCGGCCAAACTAGGTAACCACCCTTTAAAATCTATACTAAACCTTAACCCCCAAAATTAACTTAGGTCTAGGGAGGAGAGAGAGTACCACTTAAAATTTGGAGAGAGAAAATTAAAGACAGAAAGATGAAGGAGTGAGAGTAGGGCGTGCCCCTCTAGTAGAGAGAGAGAGAGGTGAGAGAAAAAGAAGAGAGATTGTGTGTGTAGAGATTTGGGAAAAGCACCCCTATTTATAGTACATACTTAGGTTTAGGGTTTATTAGGATTTTCTCATAGTTTGCCTTTTTCATGAGATTGAATCTAGACCGTTGATCAAAGTAACTTGTGGGTTGAGAGATCTGAGCCTTCCATTCCATAGATGGGCCATCAACATTATGGAAGGTGCTTGAACCACTATCCCCCTTTCCTTAAACCATTTTTCCATCAATATACTTAAATAAAATAAATATCATGCATTCCATAAAATTACATGATTCATGTCACGTATTCCATAAGGATATGTCAAATATTATCAAATAAATAAATCCGAACAAATATAAATAAGATAAGATCAATATTTACTATCTATTCAAATTAACCATATCCCTTTAAAGTAAACTTGCTATAAAACAAATAAAGTCATGGTCAATATTTCCCTTCCAAGATTTGACCACATGCCACAAATCAAACTTACCTTAACTTAAAGTCTTGAAGACAAAGCAATTAAAGAGAATCCAAAAAGGTGGGGCGTGCTACCCCGTTGTGGCACATGTGGCCCCCACCCACATGCCACATTGTAGGCCCATGTGCATTTTGTGCCCTCATTGAATTTTATAAAAAAATATTAAAATTAAACTAAAACGAATTAATATATATTTGAATTTTTTATAACTTTGTAAAATCAATAACTGTATTTTTATACAACCAAAAAGTCATAATTAAAATATTGAGAGATTCATAAAAATTCAAATAATAAAACTAAAATCATTTCAATAATAAAATGAACACAATTAAGTTAATATGATGGGAAAATGATCCATATGGTTTTTAGGAATTCAATCTGTAATAATGGGGTACTTCACCTTCAACTGTGGACTACAGACCATACTAGCTTTTATCGAACCGATCCAGTATTTCCCATGACCTACAGTCCAAGCAGGGGCTTATTAGCGGGCCACCAAAGTTAGGTCGATAAATCAAGGGGTCGCAATCCCAATCTGTGGATTACAGGTTCCCCTCTAGAGAGGA
Organism: Amborella trichopoda; assembly: GCF_054954075.1. Lineage (NCBI taxonomy): Eukaryota > Viridiplantae > Streptophyta > Magnoliopsida > Amborellales > Amborellaceae > Amborella > Amborella trichopoda. Next base: position 11,392,867 of record NC_142338.1, on the reverse strand, counting down.
GTCAAGGTCACCACGACCTGATGCAACCACACCTCTATGGTGCATAAGCGTATCTCTCGCACATGCAGACGCTTCACCCAAAGGTGGATATCTGGTTTTTTCGAACGATCTATCGATATGCATGTCGTGTGATGGAACATGGATGAGGTTTTGGCCCTCGTCTCAATAGGCCTACCATCACACACAAGGGTCATACAGTCCCTCGGCTATCTCATCTAGGCATAAGCTTCGACTTCCTCAAAGGCTAACTTAAAACCCTTCTCGGTTAATTCTTTATGCCTAGGTACTTTGGGTTTTTCAACCGACTGGCCTAGATCGATAAACACAGTCCGATATAAGCAAATATTATTCGCTTAGTATGGTTATCGAGGGACCACACTCCCACTGAATTTATGTTTCACTATAATAAAAGTATTTCAATATACACTCACAAGGCCTTTAAAGGCCACATAAACCCAATATCTCCCACTTGGCTTTTGAAGGTCTTGCATTCTCTCTTCATCACTTTCTCTTATCCCTATCTCTCTCACATGTCTTACAAAAACATTAGGGGCAACTCCCTTAGTCAAAGGGTATGCAATCATCAAAAATATGCAGATATGTAGCTGATCTCTATCTCTTTCAATCTCACCTCATTTCTCAGGTGATAAAAATAAGGCTTAATATGCTAAGAGTTCTTGTAAAACCGAGGCTCCTTAGAGACACAAATAGCCGCAATGTTATCCCAACAAATTCACACTGCCTCACAATGTACATGATGAAAGTTAAGTTGATTAAGAAGTTTCTTAATCCACACGGCCTTCTTGGCTGCTAGATAGCATGCCACATGCTCAGATTCCATGGTGGACAAGGCCACAATATCTTGTTTATTTGACTTCCAAGAAACTGCACCCCATCCAAGCATAAACACATACCCAGATGTAGACTTTACATCATCTGAATCCGTGAGATAGCTTGCATCTGAATATCTCTCTATTGTTATTTCAGTTCCCCCCTTATGTGTGAGCGCATAGTTCATGGTCCCTTTTAAATATCTGAGACTTCTTTTTACAGCTTTCTAATGCTCCTCTCCTGGATTACCTTGGAAGCGGCTCACCAGGCTCATGACGAAGGACAAGTCAGGCCTTGTTCCCGTCATGTCATAAATAAGGGACTCAACTACGCTGATGTATGGTACTCTCTCCATGGCTCTTATATCCATGTCTTTAGTAGAACACTTCTTATTACTAAGCTTCGTCTTTTTGTCAATTGGGGTAGACATGGGTTTACACATACTCATATCAAGCTTTTCCATAATCCTCTTATAGCAGGTTGCCTGGGAAAGTTAGATCATCTTATCTCTCTTGTTTCTTATTATCTTGATGCCCAACACATATGAAGCTTCTCCAAGATCCTTCATATTGAAGTGTTGTGCAAGGAAATTTTTCATCTATACCCACATCTAACGATATAAAGGCCACATCACTCCCACTGACCTTTTGATATATGCAATAATCCTCATTATTTGTGGAGAACCCTGCAAGAGCAAAGGTTTCCTAGAATTTTATATACCACAGTCGCGATGCTTGTGTCAGGCGATAAAGGGATTTATTTAATTTGCATATTAAATTTTCTTTCCCTTTTTTTTCAAATTCAGGTTGAGTCATGTAAATTTCTTCTTCTAAATCCCCATTTAGAAAGACTGTTTTGACATCCATTTGATGAACCTCAAAGTCAAAATGGGGTATTATAGCTATAAGGATTCAGATGGATGGAAATTTGGCAACAGGGGAAAATGTTTCATCATAATCTATCCTTTCTTTCTGGGTGAAACCCTTAGCAACTAGTCTAACTTTGTATTTTTCTATTTTCCCTTCAAAGTTCAACTTTTTTTTGAAAATCCACTTACAATCAATGGTCTTATGTTTGCAGGTAGGGGTACTAATTCCCATACATGGTTTTGGTTAATGGAAGCATACTCATCCTTCATGGCTTGTACCCAGAATTCTTTTTCAGGACAAGTTCATGGTCTCGAACTATATCCTTCTTTTTCCCTTCAAAGTTCAACTTTTTATTGAAAATCCACTTACAATCAATAGCCTTACGTTTTTCTGGTAGGGGTACTAATTCTCATACATGGTTTTGGTTAATGGAAGCATACTCATCATTCATGGCTTCTACCTATAATTCTTTTTCAGGACAGGCCAAGGCTTCATGGTGAGTTCTAGGTTCTGAATCTGGATCTTCTCCAACCTTATCAAAATGTTCTTCAAAATAGACAAAATGTTCTAGGTAAAGAGGTGGTCTACTGACTGGGTTACTTCGTCTTGGTTCAGGTAAATGTTCACTTTTTTAGAGAGTTCAGGAACAGGTTGAGTTAGTTTAGAAGTTTCAGGTTCATGGTCTCGAACTATATCCTTGTTTTTGCCTCCTCATAAAAGTTAGCTTGTTTTCTACTCACTCTTGCTTCAATGAACTCTTCCTCGAAGAAGTGAGCATTGCGACTTTCAATAACTGTACATGTTTCAAGGTTGTAGAATCAATACCCCTTACCATGATCTGGGTAACCAATGAAAATGGATTTGACAGTTTTGGGTTGCAATTTGGTTCTATTTCGATGTGGGATAAGGACATGGGCTGAGCAACCCTAAACTTTCAGGTGTTCACGGAAGGGAGTATAAACTGTGAAATTTCGTGAGGAGTAAGTGGGGTAGCTTTTGTGGGAGTCCGATTAAGGATGTAACATGCCATTAATACGGATTCTCCCTAAAACTCTAATGAGAGATTTGCATGCCCCATCATATTCCTTACCATTTCCACTAACGTCCTAGTTCTTCTCTCAACTACATCATTTTGTTCAGGAGTATAAGGCATGGTGTACTGATGGATAATCCCATTTTCAATACACAAGTCTTTGAAAAGGCCAGATGAATATTCCCCCCTTCTATCAGTTCTAAGGACTTTAATTTTCAGGCTGGTTTGGTTCTCTACCTAGGCCTGATATTCTTTTAGTTTTTCTAGGGCTTCTACTTTTGCATAAATAAGGTACACATGGCCATGTCACGAGTGGTCATCTATAAAAGAGATAAAATATCTTTTTCCACTTTTGGTGAAAATATCTTTTTCCACTTTTGGTGGTCACATTCATAGGTCCACATATGTCACTATAAATAATTTTCAATACGCTAGTAGCATTTTTTGCCGTGGTGGTATTTTTCCTTATTAGTTTTCCTTGCACACAAGACTCGCACACTTTCGATAAATCTCCCTTATAATTTTGAAGAATCTCGTCCCTTTTTAATCTTTCTATTCGTTTGATATTAATGTGTCCTAACCTCATATGTCATAGGGTAGCATCTAATTAATTAGGGGACGAGACATAAGCAACGTTCTCTTTTATTTCAATAGTAAATAGTTCGTCTACAAGTCGTCCAGTCATGATCACATCTTTTCCCTTCTTGACCACCACTTTCTCCACAATGAAAGTAGTTATGAATCCAGCCATAGACATTTTAGGAACCGAAACCAAGCACTTCCTCATATCAGAGAGCATAAAGTGCTTGCTTTCGGATCCAGGTGCTCACACTCTTCAATTTCAGTTCAAAATCTCTAATTCCAAGTACATCAGTCTTCTGATTTCCTCGTATATAAATATGATGTTGTCCTGGCCCCATGGAAGTGAAGGAACGATAACCTTCCTTGGTGTTTGTGACATGGGTTGTGGCCTTCGAGTTCAGACACCAAGAAGCTCCCTTGGGCTTAGCTAGCATGGACTCGAAAACCACACATGCCAATTCCTTGTTAGTTCCACTAGATTTGTTGAATCGATAACTATTGGCTATGCAGCCCACTTTCTTGCAAATAAACAAGTTCGAGTCTCTCTCTTTGCTCCCTTATTTCCAAAATCTCTTCTTTTGAAATATCTTTTATTCTCAAAAGTATTTCTTTCATTTTATTTCTTAAATTTAAAAGATGGTTGAGTTGAGATTTTACCATATGCACAGCATCCCTTGGGGTTTGCCTTAAACTCCTCATTTCTTCTTCAGATATGATGATCATGATGAGTTCCTCTAATTTTGGTGTCTTTCTTCTAGCAGAGATGGAAGATATGAAAGTCTCTCATGTATTAGGAAAATGATTCATTAAATGAATCACTTGCATAGATTCATTAGGCTTCATGCCTGTATCTTCCAAATCTCTTACTAGCACACGAAACACGTGCACATGATCAGCAAACTTTGTACCTTCTACCATTTCTAAATCATTGTACCTTCTCATAGCCATAGTTTGCTTCATGAGAGAGGGTTCAATATACGCCATTTCAAGTTTATCAAAAATCTCATTTGCAGTATAGATTGACTCGTACTCAGAAGCATACGAGTCAATCATGGTACATAAAAGAATGCGCTTGCATATCAAGTTCCTCCTCTTCCAATTGACGTATTCATCTTTGATTATTTGAGATGAGTCGTTAGTTGGACGACGAGGTCGGTCCTCAAAGAGCACCCCATATAAGTTTTCTTTATAGAGCACAAATTTGATTTTTCTTTTCCATGAAGCAAAGTTGGTCCCATCAAACCATTCGCTTTTCAGGATCTCAGAGATGAAGGTACGAGCAGCCATATATTTCTTTTCTCAAGCAAAAATAAGAAAAGACTCCTAATGACAATAAAGTAAAATTAGCTTTGATACAATCAAGTAAAACTAGCTTCAATCTCGAACCGGGATAGCTGATTTCGGCCAAACTAAGTAACCACCCCTTAAAATCTTTACTAAACCTTAACTTTCAAAATTAACTAAGGTATAGGGAGGAGAGAGAGTACCACCTAAAATTTGGAGAGAAAAATTAGAGAGAGAAATATAGAAGAGAGAGAGTGGGGCATGCCCCTCTAGTAGAGAGAGAGCAGAGAGGTTGTGTGTGTAGAGATTGGGGAAGAGCACCCCTATTCATAGATTATACTTAGGTTTAGGGTTTCTTAGGGTTTTCCTATAGTTTGCCTCTTTCATGAGATTGAATCTAGACCGTTGATCAAGGTGACTTGTGGGGTGAGAGATCTGAGTTATCCATTCCATAAATGGGCCATCAACATTATGGAAGGTGCTTGAACCATTATCCTTTTTTTCATAAACCATTTTTCCATCAATATATTTAAACAAAATAAATATCATGCATTCCATAAAATTACATGATCCATGTCACATATTCCATAAGGATATGTCAAATATTATCAAGTAAATAAATACTACCAAATATAAATAAGATAAGATCAATATTTACTATCTATTCAAATTAACCATATCCCTTTAAAGCAAACTTGCTATAAAACAAATAAAGCCATGATCAATATTTCCCTTCCAAGATTTGACCACATGCCACAAATCAAACTTACCTTAACTTAAAGTCTTGAAGACAAAGCAATTAAAGAGAATCCAAAAGGGTGGGGTGTGCCACCCCTTTGTGGCACATGTGGAGCCCCACCCACATGCCACATGGTGGGCCCATGTACACTTTGGGCCCCCATGGAATTTTATAAAAAAATATCAAAATTAAATGAAAACAAATTAATATATATTTGAATTTTTTATAATTTTGTAAAATCAATAACTGTATTTTTATAAAACCAAAAAATCATAATTAAAATATTGAGAGATTCATAAAAAATTCAAATAATAAAACTAAAATCATTTCAATAATAAAATGAACACAATTAAATTAATATGATGGAAAAATGATCCATATGATTTTTAGGAATTCAATTGTAATAATGGGGTATTTCACCTTCAACTGTAGACAACAGACCACACTAGCTTTATCGAACTGAACCAGTGTTTCCCATTACCCACAGTCCAAGTAGGGCCTCATTGGCGGGTCACCAAAGCTAGGTCGATGAATGAAGGGGTTGCAATCCCAGTATGTGGATTACAGGTTCTCCCCTAGAGACGAGTCAAGGTCACCACGATCTGATGCAATCACAGCTCTATAGTGCATAGGGGTATCTCTTGCACATGCATACGCTTCACCCAAAGGTAGATATCTGGCTTTCCCAAACAATCTATTGATATGCATGCCGTGTGATGGAACATGGATGAGGTTTTAGCCCCCGTCTCAATAGACCTACCATCACACACAAGGGTCACACAGTCCCTCGGCTCTCTCATCTAGGTATAAGCTCCGACCTCATCAAAGGCTAACCCAAAGCCCTCCTCGGTTAATTCTTTATGCCCAGGTACTTTAGGTTTTTCAACCGATTGGCCTATATCGATAAGCACAGTCTGGTATAAGCAAACATTATTCACTTAGTATGGTTCTCGAGGGACCACACTTCCACTGAGTTTATACTATAATAAAAGTATTTCAATACACACTTATAAGGCCTGTAAAGGCCACATAAACCCAACATCCATCTTCACCTGTTTGTCATTTCTCAATCTCTCTCTTCCCAAACCATGAAGTGCACTCTCTCTCCGACAAAAAAAATAAAGCAATCCATAAATTTCAACTTTCTCTCACTAATAATGCAAACCCATGAATTCCACCTCTCTTACCAACAACAAGAAAAAATAAGAATTTAAGAATGCATCTCTCTCTCTAACAGCAACAACAAAAAAAACCATGTAATGAGTTCTTTTCCCTCTTATATTATTCACGAGTTCTTCTATCTTCTTGTTGCAATGGTTTTGTCCAGTTTCACTCTCTATCTTTTGCTGATGTTTTTATCTCTAAAACTGCATATTGTTTGTTTCTCTCAAAATATGAAATTGTGTCCGAGGATGTGTTTCTCTCTAACACTATAAACGGGTGTCTCTACTGCAAATGGGTTCCTCCCTCCGTAAATTCTTAGGAGAAAGTAAGAGTCAGATAGGAGAGACCTGATATTAAAAAGTAGGGTCAAAAAGGTTAAAAGTAATGGGATATTAGATTTTTAGATTTTGTAAATAGATTGTCCAAATTTAAAAAGATTCTAACTGTTTATATCTAAAATGCACAACATCATTCCCCTATAGTTAATAATTATATAGACATCCAGACAAGAAAGCAATGTCTCAGTATTCACCTATTTTTACAAAATAATAAAAATACATAATGCACCACTCCTACTTTCTTTTTAGAAAATAAAAGAGAACTATTTTTAGACATTTATAGTTATTTTTGGAAAAGTTTTTGGAACAAAAATTGCCTCCTATCCAATACGGGCATGAGTGTAAACGATTCGGGTCACCGATTTGTTTTTCTTAACTTTGCCCTAGAGAACAAGCGGCTTGGAACTTGAAGTCCCAAAGATATACAACATGCTTATGCAAGAGCATATTGAATGTGTGATCCATTTGATCCAATTAGTTTTTTTATTTTATTTTTTGATTTTTTAGAAGATAAAAGTTAGGAGTTGGGGTTATTTTGGGTTCCTTTTTTTATTTAGGGGCAGTTGCTATCTTTTTTACTTGTAGAGAATTGAGTAGAATTAGAAATTTATTTTTTTGATAGATGAAGGGTCTATATAGCTTAGGGTTTGTTTTTTTTTAAGACCGAGTTATGTTTTAAAGTTTTTCTTTTATAAATATGTAAGTATTGGACCATAGAAGAGAAAAGAAGAGAAGATTTATTTTGGATCTTGGGAAAAGATTTTTTTATAGTGGCCTCCCTTACCAGCCATAATAGAATGTGTAAACTCTCTTATCTTTATTTTGATTTTTAGGTTTCCTTTTTTCTTTTTCGTTTTATTATTATTATTATTTAATCTTTTCTCCTTTTTGTTGCATAAATTGGTATTAGAGCTTTAAAAAATCCATCAATTAAAATTTCACTGTTACCAAAGCTGGCTCTTATGATCGAGGAAATATTGCCATAGATCATGGAGCTTGTGAATCAACAGATTAAAGTGTGCAAAAACATAAGGATTGGGGTTGGGGCATTAGTGGTTGCCTCAACATAATAACACATCAAAAAAAAAAAAACAACGAGAGAGAGAACATAAATCAAGCCAGGGAAGAAGTTCGAGGTCAAATCTACGAAATTCAAGGGAAGATCATTGGAATTTGTGGAGAGATTGGCGAAACAAATCTGTACCAACAATTAAAAGTTCCTATCAATGAGAAGAAAGTACTTTCAATCTCATAGATCCAATACAAAATCTCACCCAATGTATAAATTGATATTCACCACATAATCTAGAAGTTCATCTTGTACGTAATTAACAAATTTTGAGGCAAGAAGCACGGCCTGAGGAAGTTCCACACGATATTCGTATCAAGCTTGATCTTCCCAAGTTTCATGAGGAGCTTAAAAGAGATATTTTGTGTCATAGAGTTCTATTCCAAGTTACACATCAAGTGTTCGATTAATTAGTTCACTGAAGAAGACAAAGTACTTAGGTGAATGATGGGATTCTATCGTTGACTATTCAAGCGGCCTTTAAGGGATGAGATGTGCAAACAAACTTGAGGTTGAGCTTCTCACAACTTTAGAAGAATGATGCAATTAGTTTTTTGTTTTTTCGTTTTTACTTTATTAACTTTTGGGAGATAAAAATTACATTTTATGGTTATTTTGGATTTTTAGTTTTATTTAAAGGTATTTGTATCTTTTTTAAGTTTCAAATAATTGAGGGGTAGATAAAAGGTTAGAATTTAATTTTAAGGTTAGGATTTACTATAGATTAGGGTTTTTTAGAGTGCAAGTTAGATTTTAAGGTTGTTTTTTTAAAAATATATATAACTATTGGACCATAAAAGAGAAAAGAAGAGAATAAAAAATTATTTTAGATCTTGGACCCCCAATATTTGAGATAAAGCTTGGATGATAATGATAACCTTAAAAAAATAATTTTTTGGCATGAACTCCCTTATTACTTTCATTGTTAGTTTTCTAATTTATTCGTTTTCCTCTTTCCCCTACATCACCTATGAATATATGAATAGACAATGTTTTTAAACTAAAAATTCAAATGTTTGTATTTAAAAATAATCATTGGGTGATTCTTATGTGAACTCCATGATTTTAGCTAAAAAAAACTTTATCTCAGGGAACAAGCCTACAGTGTACTCCTGCAGGAGCATCATTGAAAGGAGAAAAGGGCCCTTAAGTTTAATGCTCCTGTGGGAGCAATTGTACACTCGCTCCCTTTTGTCAAAAGCCTACTTGGGATGTTGTTTTTTCAAGAAATTTTAAGAACCATCTAAGAGTCGATGATTATTTTCAAGAGAAAAAAAAGTTTGAATTTTGAGTTTTTCACCACTTAGATCTCACCCTTTAAAAATTAGATGGTCTATTTGCAATGTTGGGACATTATTATTTCAAGTACATAAAGAGTAATTTGGAAATAGTTTTTATTACGATACTCTATTTATTGATTGGGAAAATTTAGATCCCCAAAATTTTGGATCCTAAAATTACTCCTAGATTGGGTTTGACCCAAGAGAGTAAATGGACAGTATACTCATATTGGAGTATGAAAACTTTTGGCTTCAATAAGATGTAAAACATTTCTTGGTTACAGGTGTTCCCATAGGAGCATACTGTGATATATTAGGTAAAACATATTTCTAATAGAAAAACATTTGTACCGTTAGTTTCCATTGTTTTAGATGGATCACCTACTTGCATCCATCTTTAAGATGGATGCTTTACCCTCTCTGAACCGCATATGTAGAAATGCAATCCAGCCCGCATGTAACAATTTTCCTATTTTATTTGAGGAATTGAATGTTCAAGCGCCCACATGAGCATACTATACACTATTTTTCATAAAAGGCGGATTGAAGCTGCACGTTCACTTGTTTTTAGCATGAAGGACGGGTTCGAAACTTCAAGTTTGGAATCACCTTACAACATCAGTGTGGAACCTCAGTCTCTTAGCCATAAAAGAAAACCTTGGTTTTAGAACTTCAAGTTTTGAACTGGAGTTATTTGGAAAAAATAAAAAATGCAAAATATAAAAAATGAGAATGTTTATTTTCATATTAGCCTAAATTTCCCCCAAAAAAGAAAAGAAAGCACGTAACTAAGTTGACCAACTTAGGGACCAAAGAAAACGAGAGAAAAACAAAAGAATCACATGTAAAAAATCACACTATAGGATTAGCGACAGAAAAAAACCTTAAATGCATGCTCAAGTGCATAGAGCCAGACTTCTCTACTCCCGTTGGCCAGAAATCTTCCCGTGCTCCTTTTTTAACCAAAAAACTACCGTGCTCCTTTTTTAACCAAAAAACTATTTGTCGAGAATTAAAAAATTCAAAAAAAATATTTTGTAAATTGACTAACATATAATAAATTTTTTAAAAAATTACATACATATCCGTTATAGTTTCCGTTATTACAGCTCTACCGAATAGTCTCTATTATTACCACCATGTCCGTTTTTTCATGTCAAAATGATTCTTTTTCAAGAAAATGATTTTAACTTTTTTTCAGTTGTTGAACAACCAAAAAATTTTAAATTTTCTGTTGTTGAATAATATAAAAATTTTAAATTTTCTGTTCTTCAAGAAGAGAAAGATGTTTTCTCTCTCTTGTGGCGTATTTTCTCTACCTCTTTGAAGTCCGATAAAATTGAAGGGGAACAACTAGTTTGAGCCCCTAAATTTAGCAGAAATCTAAGGGATTATGAGATTAGAAGATTAGGAGAAATCTTATGGCGTATTCTCTCTCTACCTCTTTGAAGTCATGGTTATCCGATAAAATCAGGGAACAGCTAGTTGAACCCTTAAATTTAGGAGAAATCTCAAGGATTATTAACTTACCCAAAGTCATGGTTATCCGATAAAATCAGGGAACAGCTAGTTGAACCCTTAAATTTAGGAGAAATCTCAAGGATTATTAACTTACCCAAAAAAAGACACTGGGTGAAGGGGAGAGAGTGAGTTTTAAAAAAAAAACCATTTTTACTGTAGAGAGAGAGGTAGGGAGGATACGCACACCCACAAGAGAGAAAAAAAATTTCGTTTCTTAAAATTTTAAATTTTCGATTATTTAAAAACCGAAAATACTTTGAATTCGGTTGTTCAACAACCGAAAAAGGGTACAATAGTATTTTTTAAAAATTTCTGTTTTGACATGAAAAAAACGAACACGGTGGTAATAACGGAAACTATTCGGTAGAGCTGTAATAGCGGAAACTATAACGGATATATATGTAATTTTCCCTAAATTCTTTTTCATCTTTATCAGCAAAAGAACATTAAAAATATTAAATCTAGACCCAACATTAATATTTATATCTCCAACATGTGAAATAACCAATTGCGGTAGAGCTGTAATAGCGGAAACTATAACGGATATATATGTAATTTTTTCTAAATTCTTTTTCATCTTTATCAGCAAAAGAACATTAAAAATATTAAATCTAGACCCAACATTAATATTTATATCTCCAACATGTGAAATAACCAATTGCTCACCATTGCAAACTATGATTGTATTTGTACCAGTATAAGGGCAAAGGTTGAGGCACCTATGCCCAAAACCATTATAAGTCTTGAGAATCAGCTATACTTATTGCAACAAGAGCCTGAGGAATGTCTTCTACTAGGTATGTATTATTGAATTGATATAAACACTTTAATGCAATATGTCAAAATTTTAATTGGGTCTCCTGTCATATGAGATGAGGCACCTATGCCCGAAACCATTCTAAGTCTTGAGAATCAGCTATAGTTACTGCAGCAAGAGCTTGAGGAATGTCTTCTACTTGGTATGTATGATTGAATTAATGCATACACTTTAATGCAATATGTCAAAATTTTCCACAAATTTGGCATTTTTTCTGGGGATGTTAACACAATAGCTACATCTGAAATCTTATTGGCAACCTTGCTAAGGAGATGCACCAACACCTCCTTGGTTTCTCTGGAGTACACCATGTCGTCCATTATTGTTCTGCCCTATTTGAACAAAACTCACGTCCCTGAGAGTTGAAAAATTATTGACCACCAAAGTTGCGTCTGCCTTTACCTCTATAATTCATGTTACATCTATTGGGTCCAAAGTTTCTTTGTTGTCTAACAAATGTCATATTCTGATTTGGACAAATATGTTCTTCAAGGGCTGGAGGCTAGTTTCTAATTTCATAGCTTTGAAGAAGAGGTATAGCATCATTACAAGAAGGAATCGAGGGCTTAAGCATCGTGGTAGTAAAACTCCCATAGTTTGGTCCAAGTCCAGTGAGAAGCCAAAATGTCTTATCTTCATCTAGTACCAGTTTGTCAAACAGTCATCATACAATCACAAATAATCTTGAATTGGCATATATATTTTGATTGAGTCGAATTCTCTTTCTTACAGAGTTGGAGTCCGTAGCTTGAAAATTACTTATGTAGTCATTTTTCAGGCATTTCCAAACTTTTGTAGAAGTCTTAAGGCCAACAACAAGGTCGGGACACTCTTTTGACAGTGTCCCTATGATGCAGGCTTTAAGAAACACGGCAGACTTTAGCCATGATTTGTTGTCTGGGTTTTTTATTCACTCTTATCTTCAAAAGAGGAAACCTTTTGACTTGGAGTAAGGCAATCAACATTATTAAACTGAAAATTTCTTGACTCTCAATCTAAGAGAGCATTTGGGTTCCTACAACAAATAGTTGTTTTGCATCAATTTAATTGACACAAAAGTTCCTACATTTGGAAGGATAGGATACTTGTTTGATGAGGATGAAGATTCCATTGAAGCAAAGTGATATTTTGATAAGAGAAGGTAAGAAACAATGGGTTTAGAGATTTGGTTGTATATGAGAGAGTGGATTAAGATGGGATGTGGAACTAAAGAAAAAGATGAAGGTTGCATAAAAATTATGAAGATGAAGATGGAAAAAAATTTCAAAAGATGAAGAACAAAAACTGAGATAGATAACAAAAATTATGGGATAACAAACAATTTAGGTAAGGGAAGTGGAATTGAGAAAAAAGATGATGGAAAAGTAAAAATTATGAAGATGGAACAAAGGATAGGAACTAGTTGAGAGAAGAAATAATGGCATTAACAAGTATGGGAGGGTTGACTTGCTTGAAGGTGGGACGTAATGACTAGCGAGGTCGATAGAGTTGATAACAACCGATGAGATGAAGGTTTGGTTGGCTGACCAATACGTGATGGAATATCGATACTAAAGCACCAATTATTGTACATAGGGAGAAATTTTTTTTGAAAAAGTAATTGTGCCCCTCTACAATTGTACTGATTTTTTTATTTTATATATATATATAATAATAATACAATGGCAAAAAATACAACTCAATCGTAATGTTACATTTGTAATATACGCTTTTCTATCTTGTTACACTCCTTAAGATGTTTTTGCATGTGTTGTGCATGATTGTCTTAAAAAGGAAATGACAATATTCCTACCCTCTGGCATTTTAAAAAAAGTAGGAGTGCTAGGCTTTGTTTCTATTAGAACCACCATGAAGTTGCGTAAAGCTTAATTTTGATAGAAACTTTTTAAGGAACCCTTGACCAGCCAGATTTGAAGGAGTTGTGAGAGACTATGAACAAATGATTGATGTTACTTTTAAAGAATAAAAGAGATGCATGCCTGAAATGGAAGCCACAGCGAAGGTTCACAGGGGCCGCAATGAACAAATGATTGATGTTACTTTTAAAGAATAAAAGAGATGCATGCCTGAAATGGAAGCCACAGCGAAGGTTCACAGGGGCCGCAATGACTGGGCAGGCCTTGTCTACAAATAAGTCCACCTGGGACCTCAGCTATTGCTCTGCATGCATGCATGTAGGGAGAGACAGAGGAGGGTGGTTTCTCGGTAGGCGAGACTGAGACTGTTTTATTGGGGAATAATAATATCTCGACCAGCCAAAATATCGGTATTAAATTGATTTTATTTTAAAAATTCGAAAAAAAAAAAATCAAGTAAAAAATACATATTTTAAAAAATAAGGTAATTTATGGAATCGCGGCTAAAACAATGGAGCGAAAAATCAGATATATAAAAGTAATATAATATAGAATTATGATTTGTAATCTGCCTATAAATATATTAAAGCCATTGAACAATAGTATAGTGTCACTGGAGTGAATCTAGTGATACTATATAATTTATTGTCTAAACTTTCAATAAATCTAACAACAATACTTACTCTATTATCACAACACAGAACGTCAAAGATTTATTAAGGCCATAAAATGAAACAACAACACTAATACTAAATTCAAAAACTAGATTAGCAAACAACAAGAAATGTAAAACAAGGCATAAGATTATTGTACAAAGAGAAAACAAAAAAGACCCACAGTATGGGATTGCAATTAACTAAAACAAAACACAACACACAAATATGTAAACTAGTGGTCCAGCAATTAACTAAAACAAAACACACCAATATGTAAATTAGTGGTCCATCCAAAATAGTATACTGTATAAACTAACGAAATAAAAAATAAAAAATAGCAATATGAAATTACTCAAACTACATATTTATATCGGTTCCATTAAAAAAATCTTGACTTTTTAAAGATCTTTTGAAAAACTCGTAGTTTTTAATGGATTTCAAAAAATTAAGACCTTTTGAAAAAAATCATGTTTACACGAAGACTTGCTAACTATGATTATACGTGAGCCTACTTCTCAGCCGTTTGCTTTGAATAGATGGCTACGTTTGCTCATGATATAATGCCATACCAAATACTATTTAAATTTTTAGTTTTTGTTTTTTAATAAAATTTGGGGCATCCCATCTTTTTAATGGGGCGTATCTAGAAACAATGAAAAAAAAAAGTTCTATAATCAAAACGCGTCAAATTTTTATGGATATTCTGGTGATTTTTTATCGAATGAAGTATATATTTTATCATGTGAGTCAGATATATCATGCCCCAAATTTTACTGCAGAATGATCTATAGAATAAAATTAAAAATAAAGTAGCTGGAGCAGTAAGAACAATATATGAGGATCATTAGCCAACTTGTGACATTGTGACTCAAGCCATCCCATCCATCTGCTCAGATCTGACGGCGAAGAGCAGGCGTCACCTATACCTTATATATGGGTGGGGTCACATATGTAAAGATTTCCCTTAGAAGGCAATCTAAAGACCTTGCTACAAGATGCATTATTTTCAGGATTTGAAATTCGTTTTTTTTTAATAGTCTATACATCTCGAGGTTAAGATGATCAATTAGAATATTTTCCAACTTCATAACACTATTTTCTACTAGATTTTGGAAGCCAACCTTATTTCTATAGCATAAAGTTGCAACCTTGTACAAGCCGAGGCTCTAAACAATCAAATTAGAGCTCACATCAAACATTTCACTAGAAGAAGTTGTTTTGATGCCCAAATATCCTCAAATTGATCATCTTGACAACAAGATGCAGGGACATGAGAAAAAAATGGATCTCAAGTTTCGAAAATAGTGCTTCTTTTAATGCATTTTTTAACTATCAATTTTCAAGATTTTCAAGTTTTCATAGATCTGGTCGATCAACACTATTTTTTAAGCTTTAAATTTTATAATTAAAGATAAAAATATATGTTAAGGATATCACAAAAATTTTCAATATTTTTTAGTATAAAAAATACTTGAAATATTTGTGATAGCCTGAAAATATAATTTTATCTTTAATATTTCCAGTATTGAAACCACATTTCTTAATACTATTTAAAAAAGCCTCGACCCTATACAAACCACACCCATATATATTTGAGTCGGATTGACATATGATCCGGGTGAATGGACCTAATCCAGCTGAGATAGTGGTTTTTTTTAAAAAATTGAATGCTAATATCCCACGCGTTAACATGTTTATTAGATGTAAGTGTTAAAAATACAAATGTTTCATGCGATGTTAAGATCTTATATTGAGAATTCTTTTTTGACAAGGATTTCATTGAGATTTTGTCGTATGCAAACATCATTGTCATGTGAAACTTAACACCCATGAGATACACGTAAAAAGTAAAATACAAGAATAGTCATGAATGTTGTCGTTCAAAAAAAGAAAAAAGAAAAGAGAAAAAAAAAAAAAAAAAAGATTCTCGTAAAATACCAATATCTCATAGAAAACATGCGATTGAGATGATAGTGTTCGAAACTACTAAACATTTGCAGGGAAAATATATTTTTTTGGGTAGTTCTTTGAGGTGAAAATATACCCCTATTTATGCGATTGAGATGATAGTGTTCGAAACTACTAAACATTTGCAGGGAAAATATATTTTTTTGGGTAGTTCTTTGAGGTGAAAATATACCCCTATTTTCTAGGCCAATGCCTCACCCTATTACTTTTTAAATTGCACTGCAGACTTCAATACTATTTTTTTATTTACTTATTCCTCAAATAAGAAAGTAAATTTTTTAAGATGAAAGTACACTCTCATGTATTTAAATAGGTACTCTCTCTAAAAGCTTAAATTTTAAATTTTAGAGAAAAAAAGTATCTCAAATTTCAAGTTTTTAGAGAGAAACTATATCAAAAATTTTATAAAGAAAAACTAACTTAAATTTCAAATTATTAGAGAGAAAATTTTCAAAAAAATTTAAGACTTGAGAGATTGAAGGAATGGGAAAGAATGTTATTTCATACAAGGGTATTTCCATCCCAAAAAAAACAAAAACTTTCTTATTTGAGGGTAGATTAAAAAACAGATACTATTAAGGTTAGTGGATTGGCCTATATATTATTAAGGATGGGCATGCCTATAAATTATCAGTACACCAGTACCTTACATCTCAAATTGGCGAGTCTCCTAAAACCTGCATTGGATTTGGCAGTAAGAAAAGCTTAAGAACTGCGCCCTTTGAAAGATTTCACCCCCTTATTTACCTACTATGACATGTTCTATGAGTGATTTTTTAAATTATTACAACGTAATTAATGGATTGCTAAATGGTGGGGAAAGGGGTTGAGGTCGTGGTGGTAGCACCCACAGCCTAGTTCACCACATTGTGGTTTTTATTTTTAATACTTTGAAAAAGCCAACTCCTAATCTACTTGAAAAAATGAGTAGGGTGTTGTCTTCCCCGTTGGCCCAAAAAAAAAAAAACAGAAACTAAATAGTTCACATTTGTAGGTGCCGATAAATTACCTTCATATTAACATTAGGAGAAAAGGAGACATTTGAAAAGATAAATTTCCATAAAATTAATACATACAAAACAAATAAAAACTCTATTTCAAAGGAGAAGTACACAGTCATATTACCATTAGAAGAAAAGGAGACATTTGAAAAGATAAATTTCCATAAAATTAATATATACAAAACAAATAAAAACTTTATTTCAAATGAGAAGTACAAAAAGTGACCATTTACTTTTGGGAAGGGTTTCTATGCTTCTTCTACAACATAGAAGATACATGCTTCCCCCCATCCAGCCGTCCAATTTAGATCAAGTGAGCCACTAACTATTTGATCTAGATCTGACGCTTCAGGGTATTTTATTTACAAATTATATGAATATAAACATCTCAATGGGGAGCACCTAAAAAAATATTTAAAATAATTTTTTAATGAAAATATAATGATAAAAAAACCTTGAAATTTTCAAGGTATTTAGGTCATTTTTAATTGATAATATTATATATATATATATATTTAACAGATGCGGGTTTAAAAGAGGAGCGGACGTCTTAATGTCGTGTCAAAATAGTTTGTAAATAAAAATAAAAATAAAATAGTGTAGAGATGTGATATTGTGATTGGGGCCATCTCAGCTGTCCATTCAGAATGGACTGTTGGATAGGGGAAAGCATGTAACTTTTATCCACCAAAGGAAACATAAAAAGCTTGTCTTTTATTTCTAGAACAAGGAGACTACAATCACTCATGTCCTTCAGATTTCAAATTGGGTGGTTGTGAGCACGTTATTTACCAAACTCCAAATTTCAAAAAAAACTTCTCGAACTTCATGTCATACCCCAAGTCATCCAATTTGACATCTAGTTAAAAAATAATCGTGATCTCCTTGTATGAAAAATAAATGGTATAATCAACTAAGTTAACAATGGGAAAAGATGTTACATGACCCACATAAGGATTCGTGTTTCTGGTTGTTCCTGGTTTTGTGCGTCTAGAACGCGGCAGCAAAAATCCACGAAAAAAGCATGGAGAAACATGCATCTAAAAAGGAAAGAATATTCAACGTTGAAAAATAGGTATCCTCCAAAGACGGGGTGGAAAGTTGATTTTCTTTTCCAAGAAAAAGAAAGGAAAAACTAAAAGGGCAGTCCTCTATGTTCAAGTCGAAGGGATGGTGATGGCTCAGAGACCTTGGACTCCTTCAGATTTCTGAATTCCATCACCTTGTCAAAACCTAGAAAATTTCTCGGAATTTCCGTGTCTCTGTTTTCATTTTCAACAACCTTCAGCTCTTGGAAAAAAAACTTCAGTTCTTTTATTCCCAAAAAAACAATAAGTCCCCTCTCTCTCTCTCTCATTTTCAAATTTTTTTTTTTTTTTAATGATAACCAAGATTCGTACAATCAAGAGAAGGATCTAACCACCAAAGAACATTGGTGTACACCACCCTTAGTAAGAGAATGAGCTTCGAAATTAGCCTCTCTAAAGCAATAAAAAAGCTCAAAAGAGTCGCAAAAAAAAAAAAAATGAAAAATTTCATCAAACATGGATGTCAATCTGCATGCCGGCTTCATCTATCCTTTAACCCATGCTATCACATTTTTTAAGTCGCCCTCAATAAGTGTGAAAATAATTGCAATCCTTTCGATAGACCTCTTGTCTCTGCTTCATTCACAGAATCACAGTTGAGATGTCAATTGGACCCAAAAACATCAATAAAATGTTCCCTCCATTATCGTAAATAACTCCACCAAAACCAGCAGGACCGGCATTCCCGATGCCATCAAAATTAAGTTTAAGGCATCCCTGTGGTGGTGGAATCCATGTTGCTTGTGTACTACTGAATCGATTATGAAGATTTGCAACTTCAAAGGGATTTTGAATAATCTGATTTTCTAGGAATGAAGGTGCAATCCTTATTTGTGAGAAAGCCCATCAGGACGTTTGTTTTCAATGAATGGATATCTATGCTTTTACCCCCACACACTCTTTTTTTATACTCCTTCCAAATATTCCACATCACCAAAGAGATCTCCATAACATTGTTCCAACTTTTTTTAATCCTGGGTTCATCCATTGCTGTAACACAGTTGGCATTGATTGAAGAATAACGATCCGTAATTTGATGAGTTGTCTGTATCAACTCCAAATCTCCTGTGAATGAGAGCAATGAAGTAGGATATTGTCTGCATATTCATTACCCCTAAGTATAGTTGGCAAACATTTGGTAAGATGAAGCTTCTCTTCCTTAGATTATCCACAGGCGGTAATTTTTTTTGGCTTGCTACTCAAATAAATAATTGAACCTCCATAGGGACATGAAGGTTCCATATTTCCATATTGCTACTAAGTTTGGGTCAATGATTATATGCCTCTTCTCATAAAGAAATCTGTAAACAGATTTTGATCGAGAAGTCACCCTCAGAATTCAACTCCCTAATAATAGAATCCTCTTTATTTGGAGCATAAAAAACATTCTACAACACTTTCAATAGCTTCTGATATTCTTGAAAAAAAGCTATCGAAAACCCTCCTGTCCTGCAAGTAATAGACCACACATTGTTAGTAGAAAAAAGCCCTCTCAAATCCTCCATAGAGGCCAGAGGGTCGAGGGCTTTAGCAAGACCTCAGCGAAAGAATACCAAAGGCGAGTGTTACCCAACCATTTGTCAAACCAAAATCGGTCTTTTAGCTGAGAACTTCACATCATAGGCCTTTTAGTTGCGAACGATAACGGCACCGCCTTTTAGTTATCAGACTAATATTCATTAGCTTCAACCTTTTGATCCCCAAACCACCATCAATCATTGATTCACAAATTCTTGCCCATTTTACTACATTAGATTAACCCTTTGTCAACCATTGAAGTAAGCATCACGCTAAAACACTTAGCCAAAAGTGTGTAGAGATAAGGCGGTCACCTTGTTGAATACCTTTGGAGGCCGGCAAATAACCACTGGCCTTCCTATTAGATAAGATATAAAAATGAGTTGATGAAAGGTAACCATGAATCCACAGTATTCATTTGGATCTAAAACCTATTTTTTCCATGATACCATGGAGGATTTGTCAGTCCACTTTGTCATATGCTTTCTCAAATTCAATCTTACAAATTAGACATGGTTTTTGGTCTTTGATCCTAGCATGAATGTATTTCTGAACAATTAAGATGTTATCCATAATCTATCTTTCAAAAAAGCAAGTTGTGGACCATCAACAGCAAAGGGAAGGACTTCTCTTAATCTGTTTACAGAGACTTCAGCAATAATCTTATACAAACTCCCCAAAAGATTAATAGGCCTTATATCTAACATCCTCAATCAGATTCTTTTTAGGAATTAAAGCAACAAAAGTAGAATTCATTGATGTACAAATTTTACCTTTACTGTGGAATTCATTCGTCATAAGCATCAAATCTTTTTGTAGCATGTCCCAAAACCTCTGAAAAAAATTCTAGAGGGAAACCAAGCGACTTATCTCTCCTTAATCCAAACATTGCTCCTTTGAACTCACCCATTTCAAACTTACGCTCCAACCAAAGAGCCTTATCAGCTGGCAGTTCATCAAATATCATTGAATCTATCCTTAAAAATTGTCACTTTTTAGCTTTGAAAGCTTCTTTTAAAGTGATCGATCATTGATTTTTCAATACTATCAGGCTCAAAGGTCTCCACACTATCTACTTTGATTTTTTGGATTGAATTCCCTCTTTTCTTGGAATTGGTTATTGTGTGCAAAAATTTAGTAATTCGATCACCTTCTTTGAGTCACTTGACTCTTAATTTTTGGTCTCCACTGCACTTTTTCTAAATTCAATAAAGGATACGGTTTCTATGAGCCCATGCAGAAATGAGTCACCTTTTAAAAATCTATTTTTGAGATGGATTTTTGGACCTAATTTTATGGACATGTAATCTCTAACATGGAGATTATAAATATGAAAAAATAAATAAATTTTCAAAAATAAAAATAATGATTCTATTAAGAAAACATATGGACCATTAGTTTCAATTGGTTTTAAATGAACCACCTATTTACATTCATCTTTAAGATGAATGCTTTGTACCTTGGGACCGCATATTGTAGAAATACAGTCGAGCCCGCATGAAACAATTTTCCTTCACTAAATCTCTAACAATTTTCTTTTTTCACAAAAAAAAAAAACAATCCTCTCTCTCTCCCTTAATTTCAGTTATTTTGTTCACAACAATACTAGTCTCAATTTCAGTTCTTTTATTCACAATAAAACAAACAAGCCTCGATAGTCCTCTCTCTCTCTCTCTCTCTCTCTCTCAACCTTGCTGGAGCTTGCGCCTTTACGCTTCCTACAAACTGCTTAAAGTTCCTTTGATTTCGTGAAGCACACAAAATCGAAATTCGATCATACACCGCATCAGATTAAGAGCCACCCTCCAAAACCAGTTAATAATAATAAAACAAAAAAAGAAGATATTGGGCTGGAATCCCATCAAAAATTTCTACACTCTTTGTTTCCCAAATCTCTAGAATTAGACCTCCAACTACAATGGCAAAAACAACTTTTCTCTTAAAAGGTCCTTTACTAAACTCCAAGTTTTAAAAAGCTTTTCCAATTTGAAATTAAAAAGTCCTTTCCTAAACTCCAAGTTCTAAAAAGCTTTTTTAATTTCAAATCTAATACTTACGAGTAATTATAATTTCTTTACATAAAAAATAAAAAAAATATAAAATTAGATCATTCATCTTTAATACAAAGTATACAAGGTTGAAAAGTGAGTGAAGTTCTTGGTGGCTCATTATTTGAAAAACGATTCCCATCGTTTTACAAGGTCAACGCCTTGGGCCACTATTCAATCAACACATAAAGTGCAGCAGCAAGAACCCACAAAAAACCATGGAGAAACAATGCCTTTTTCTTTCTACAGTTTCTTGTCTGTCACTGTCTATTCAACATTGAAAAATTGGTATCCTCCAAAGAGAAATTGAAAAGTTTATTTTCTTTTCCAAGCAAAGGAAGGGAAAACAGAAGAGGCAGTCCTCTATGTTCAAAGTTAAAGGGATCCAACAATGGTGATGGCTCCCTTGGACTCGTATCGATTTCTGAATTCCACCACCTTGTCAAAAGCTAGAAAATTATTCGGAATTTCCGTGTCTATATTTTCATTTTCAACAACCTTTCTGCTCTTGGAAAAGAAAATTCAGTTCTTTTATTCCCGACAACACAAACAAGTCTCCAAAGTCGCAAGAAAACAAACAAGTCGCCATGGTCCAATCTCTCGCTCTCTCTCTAAACACTACTAGGGCTTGCGGTTCACGCTTCCTGCGAACTGACTTCGTCAAGTACACAATATCGAAATTCCATCATACCCCACATCAGAATAAGAGCCTCCATCCAAAACCAGTCAATAATAATAATAATAATAAATAACATTTCCTTTCATATATTGGGCTTGAATCCCATCAAAAATTTCTACACTTGCTTTTTGTTTCCCAAATCTCCAGAATTAGACCTCCAACTACAATTATAAAACAACTACCAAATAAATAAATAAATAACCTGCTCTACAGCTGCTTCTACTTACATCAAATCAAATAATGGATTCTCTCCCCACCAGTTCGGAGAGAGACAAGATTGTATGCCCCTCCTCTCAGAGAGAGAGAGAGAGAGCTTCAATTGGCACTGCACAGTGGACTGCCAATGTTGTTGCTCTCTTTCAAAACAGAGCACGCCCTCGGGCTAGCAATGGAAGATGTCAAGAAGGATGTCTTGGGGCACGAGCAACTTCTAGGAGAGAGGTTGACTTGCTCTAACGCTCTCCATTGAAGCTCAGATGGATAGTCCCTAACACAACCAATGCGAGGTCCCACACCAGTTGTCCATTTACATGAAAGCTGCTTCCCCAATTGATAAGATTGCATCCCCTTCTTGGAGTTTATCCTCTTAAGTATTGATGCCTCTGGTATTCTTGTTTCTTCCCCACCTTCTTCCTCCCTTGAGTGCAACTTCTTATTACTGAAATTTACCTTGTTATCTTCTTCTTCTTCACCCTTCAAGAAACTGCTAATGCGGTTTAAGGCTCCAAAAGATTCGCCCCTTTGGGGAATAGACAAATTGTTTGAATCTTTTGCTATGTCTGATTCTGAGGCCACACTTCTGAGGGATGCATTTCCACCTTGTTTGCTCTGTGCATCATCCTCATCAACTGATCTCAACTGTAAAATTCGAAGGAAGGGGGATTGATTAAATGATATATAATTTGGGGGCAAAATCAAGGTAGAAAGTAAATATGAGATGATGGAAAGGAGACTCTGTACCTTAACTCCAGTGAGATCCACTTTGTTCTCCTTGAGAAAGCTCAAAAATTCCTGAAAGTTTTCTTCAGTTGGGCGGTAATGGCCGCTATATGGCCACACAACCTGAACATACAGGCAAAATCAAAGACCTTCTTAGAACCCAAACAATAAGATTTATTGTTGATGTGCCATAATTTGATATTTGATAAGGTGAAAAGGGATTTTAGTAGAGTTTTACCTTAAGGCATCCCTTTTCAACAACCAGCCTTCCTGCTGCGGATGTGGCTCCCCCAGATAGAAAGCTTGAATGCTGAAACATGCCTTTTTGTTTCTGCATGCCGAATCCAGACCATAGTCAGACAACCAGTTCTCAACAATTACTTGGGAGAATTAAATCTTTGGAATCTATAATTTTCAGAAAAACAGCAAAAGCCCAATAGACTGGCTTATTAAAAGATCTTGGGAGCCTTCAAAAATTTCTCAAAATGCAAAATTTCTTGACATTATTGGAAAATACTGCCAAAAATCAAATTTTTGCTTTGATCACTTAGAAATCTGAAGTTTCTTGACAATTTTGGAAGAAATTGTCAAAATAATAAATTATATTGAAGTTTCATCCCATTTATTATTTGATTTCTCAATGCAATATTACTTCAAATTCCATGCATTTTTTGGTCAACAAACTCAGCAGAGAATCATACCTGGCCCACGTATAAAGCCTTTGATGTGCTGAGCACAAAAATCCACTTAGAATCTTTTGGTCCTTCAGAAGTGTCAAGAAGCTCTCCATTTTTCTTGTACACAAACTTCCCATCCTTCACAATCACTTCATATGCTTCCCTCTCTTTCTGCAAGGAAATCACATAAAAACTTCAGTCAAAATAGGCCACAAAACTCTTTTTCCTCTCAATTTCCTGACCACTTGATAACTAAATTCATAGCAAGAAATTGTTAGGACCCAATTGAACCATGAGAATAGAAAAGGCGAATGACAGTCTAATTCAAACTAGTGGGGTTGCTAAGCACAACTAGAGTTTCTTGGGGGTCCAAAAAGACCTACCGGACCAAGATACTTGATACACTGTTGTTGCAGCTTTGATCTAGGGCATCGCTCAAGGTTCACCTCTCGTCCCTCACCCACATCCAACCTGCAAATCTTGGAAATCTTAGTCTATAAAAAGCAGGCATTAGAGTTTTCTGATTGCTTATTTTTGGATCCTTGTTAGAGCAAGAGATGAAAATATACGGTGCGATGTACAAGCTTACCAGTAGAAGTATGGCTGTCTACTCTCACAATCGAACCATGTGTCATAATAGAAATGCAGATTATGTCCATAACGATGGCGTGGATCAATCTATAGCCACAATAAATAATGAAATCAGTTAGAAAACAATAAAAACACAGATCGAGACAAACAAAAGCCACTCCTCTGTCAAAATTTCCAAGGTGGATTTTGGTAACATACTGCTTCAAGCCAATGCTGCAAAGCAAGTTTTTGAGCCTTTTCATCTTTCGATAAGCCCTTCCCAACCTGCAATTGAAACAGTGAGTCTTACTTTTAAAAGGAAAAAAAAGTTAAAAGCTAGTCTAAAGAAAATCAGAATGAGAAAAAATGGTGCACACAATTTACATTGTGGACGATGTGAGCCACAATGTACCTTTGCAGCCCTAATTCTGGCCCTGGACCATTTTGAAACCGCAGATTCAGACTTCCCAATATCAAAGAAAGACACCGAACTCCTTTTAAGTGCTGCAAATTCCAAAGCCTTCCACCTACAACAAGGAAAGAAAATACACCATTTAAGACATAGAAATCTAAGAGGAACAGAAACAAAAAAAAAAAGAAGAAAGCTTAAGATTGCAAAGAGACATACCAGAGCTCTTCAGCTACAACTGCACAATCTGCAAGGTTCCTCCTTGTCCGATAACTCTTGTAGACTTTCTGCAGCTTAACTGCAGCTTCATGCTTAGAACCACTCTTCTCGGCCAAGCTGTTTGATCTCAAAAAAACAGACCTAGTTTCCTTGCTTTTAGGATTAACATGTCCATTAGTATCCGAGTCTGAATCAGGGCTCTTGATAGAAATAGTGGTTTCCATTTCAAAGGGATTCATTGGATCCCTCTTCTTAAAACTCACAGATCCCTCAATTACGAGCCGACCACTGGAACGGCCGAAGGATTTCAGAATGGAGTCTTCCGATGAATCCCGACCATTGAAACTTACAGACCTCATGGTGGTTTTCACATCAAGTCCATTAAAACTGATCGATCTAACAAACACGGTTTCATCTTTCGAA
The DNA here is from genome assembly GCF_054954075.1 of Amborella trichopoda. Classification (NCBI taxonomy): domain Eukaryota; kingdom Viridiplantae; phylum Streptophyta; class Magnoliopsida; order Amborellales; family Amborellaceae; genus Amborella; species Amborella trichopoda. The sequence continues at coordinate 11,367,289 of NC_142338.1, read as the reverse complement.
GCGTCATCGTTTGGGTCCTCTACGTCTGACCAAATTCCTGTGTATGTGGAAAAAGACATCCCCATTTTTCAGAGACCCAATATCTCACTGATAGATACGGTTTCTCTGCAATAGCATAAACATATGGAAGATGAGTCCCATGGACATTACAGGAACTGACCACGAATATTTATTCTATCCACAAGCTTACTCGTAATGGAAGAAAAGCACCTTAAACTTTTCTTTCCAAATGGAAACAGGGAAAAGGAGAGAAAGATAAGATTTTGATTATCTTTCCAAAGGCGAAATAATAATAATTAGTCGTCTATACACAACGGTGAAAGAAGAGAGAGAGAGAGAGATTCTATGTATACATAATGGTGGAAGAAGAAGAAGAAAAAAAAAAGAGAAATAAAGTTTTCAGCTAAGAAGAAGAAGGAGAGTGAGACAGAGATCAATTAAAACTACAGAACAATCAAAGCCATAAAAAATGTCAGGCCCGAAATCTAAAACAAAATAAATCCTCCATGAACAGGCCTAACAAAGTCTCGAGAAATCACAGATCCCACCATGCATTTTAAAGAATCTAAAACCAACATTTGAATCTCACGCCTAAATCAAGAATGCGGAAAAATCTCCATTTTTTCAATTACACAAAAAAGCATTCATCAAACAAAACATATCGACATTTCCTATTCATAAAAAATTGAAAGGATTCATTCCATTTCAGGCAAAACATGGTTCAGTAAATAAAAAAAAAAAAACGAGAAAGTAAATGACTTACTTTTCAGGAAATGCTGGAGTCCGAAGCGTGAGATGATACGAATTTGATGGAAATGGAGGAACACAATGCGGAGAGAGATGAAAAGAAAGGAGGGCAGGCGTTGATGAGAGAGAGAGACAAGGCCAAACGTTGAGGAGAGAGAGAGAGGAAATATTTGGAGCAGGGGGAAACGGGAAAACAGGGTGTCGTACTCGTACCCCGAAAAACCCCGTCAAAATTATTCCAAATACAATACTCGGAAATGAACCTTCTTCCCGAAGAAGTCGTCCCGTCGTAAACTGAGTTTTCTCAACTCAACAAACCATAACAACACCACGCCGCATCGCCATTTCTTCCCAATCAAACAAAAAATAAACCTTATCTCTCTTTCAGAATAGAATTATTTGAAAACCATACGAATCGTTGCAATACAGTGCTGCCGGCTCCATATATGTTGTAAACAAAAAAGCGAGCTTTGGCTAATAAATCTATCTCCACTCTCTCCTTATACACAACACAACACATCCCTCCCGATGAAATGATGGCATTGATTAGTGTTTTTATAGAGAATAGGGGATAAGGTGTCCCTCAAAATGGAACCCACCTCCGTCCCAAAAGTCTCTACACGAGTTTTGGCCAAGACCACATAACCCTACATCTTCAAAGTCCCCAAAACTTCCGAAGAAAGACTGATGACCTTCAATGAAGTTTACGATACACCAACCTGTGTAGCACACAGCCCGAGTATTGAATAGTTGTCATATTTAAATAGGATTGTGTTAGGGTATACATACATAAATGTACTTAACATTTTTAAATATTTAATACCTTTACCAGTAACTTTTTATCAAGGGATATTATAGCTAACTAATCAATGTCAATACAGAAATTCATAATAATAACAAGATTATTTATTAATTATAGTGGAGGATCGTATTATCGAGATGGGGTGTAACATCACTCATGTGATTAAATTTTTATGGGAAAAGTTTATATGAGTTTGCAACCTTAAAATGTAGAATCAGATGTACTTAAAAAATCTATCGAAAATATTGTTTTAACTTTGAAAAACCCCTCTAATCGATCATCTCGACATTGAGATGTATGAATATGAAAATAAAAAGTTTTTGAGTCCCGAAAATAGTGCATCTTGCAATACATTATCTAGATCGTCCTTTTTTTATAACAAAATTACATGTTATAATAAATTTTTAAGGTGCCCCATAATTGGATTGTTTAAGGTTTCATCCTTATTATATTTATAGTTATAATTATTTATATATATACACTTAATGTATTTATGAAATATATTTAAGCGATTGTCTATAAAAAAAAGCCATTTACGTTTTGTACAAGGAGGACACAATCATTATTGTCCTTTAAATTTCGATTGTCCCTTAGATTTCAAAATAGGTGGTTATAAGAGTGTTATTATAGACATAAAATTTCAAAAAAACATTCTCAAACTTCGTCACTCACTTCAAACAATCCAGTTTGACATCGAATGAATAAGAATAGTTGTGACCTCCTTATACAAAAAGTAAAAAAATATTGTCTTGTACAAGCTGGATCGCATGAGAGTCCAAAAAATATAAAGCGTCCATTTGAACAATGGATTGTAAGTAGGCGTTCCATCCTAAATTTTTCGCAACCATAATATTAAAGCGGAGATGGTCGATTTAAAAGTATTTCACCAGTTGAATTGCAATTTTTGATGAGGTGAGGCTTTACTTACTTAATTTGATGATGCTGACAGGCCTCAAGTATCGTCGATCTTTACTATCTTTGCCCCTTACACCGTACACAACCTGTACATGATCTACCTTCCCATGAGTGCCTGTCGCCCCGGTATTTTCCTTTTGTCTTTCACTTGAACAATCTCCAGTAAATATTAGGGGTTTGTACGAAGGTTGACTATGTGCCGTTGATCGGTTTTCTAAAGATTTAAATAAGTGATGAGTTGGACCTATAATAAATAAACGGAAGAAGTGGGGCTTGTCGGAACCATGTCAAGGGAGCTCCTCATCTTTTCCTTGCGCACCAAGCTCACCTATTCTACCCTACTTAATCCTCCGCAAAATTATTTAATTTATTTAAGGAAAAAGTTTATGTAAGGATGCAACAAGTACGGATACCCCTAAAAAATCTTTCGAAAAAGGTAGTTTCATTATTGAAAACCCTTTATGGATCATATCGACATCGAGATGTATGACTATAAAACATACAAAAATTTTAGGTCTCAAAAATAGTGCGGTTTACAATATATTATCTACACCATTTATTTTTAAGATTTTCATATGTTTATAGATCTACTTGATTTTAATTATTTTTGAAATTTAAAATTTTATAATTAGATATAAAAATAAATTTTAAAATAATCCTAATAACATTTTACATCAAAATTATATATCATGATAAAATTTGAAAGGCACCATACCTCTACACCTACTTAGGCATCCGTATGGAAAATGCACCTTTCATTAAAAAGATGCGACAAAGTTTGACATTGCTGTATTATTTAACATAACCCTCCTCTTTTATTCGAGCTTGAGATCAACAAAACCCGCTTGAGAGCGACTATAGTAAAAAAATAATATAAATAAATAAATAAATAAATATAGAGAAGATGCGGATTGATAATGGTGGTATTATTCTTTGTAATTGCGGCTTGGGTAAAAGGTCAAAAGTTTAGATAATGTTGAAGATGTCGAAAGCTTCACGCGTACGTAATTGTTTTACATTCACTAGGTCAAAGTGATCAGGGTAACGAAGTTATTGGTGTAATTAATGAGAGGGGACGGTCGACTCCCCTCAAACGGTGAAGAAAAAGAGGGAGAGGTCGATAGAAGACGTGGATAGAGAAATTGTGGGTCTCCACATTACACCAAGAAAATGAAGCTTTGAGAAATAACGATCCGGATCGAAATTAAGTAGATCGAGGTATGTGAGTTGGTGATAGGGATTTATTACATTAGATCAAATTTGGTGAATGGATGATATGGATGTATAACTTATTCCAATCATCCAAATCCCATTCGTTTATTATTGTTATTTTCCCCAGTTTGATATTGTGTTCAGCTGGGTCAACCCAGGCCCAACCAGGTTCCCTGGAATCCGTCACTAGCAATGGCTGGGTAAGGTGGTAAAGCCAAGAACTTAAAAATAAAAAATAAAAATTAAAAAATTAAAAAAAAGAAAGAAAGAGAAATTTGTTTGTAATAGGTTTATAATGTTTTTATTGTTTTGAAAAAGATTGTGAAGTATTTTGGATTATTTTTAAAATATCCCCGAGTACAGATTGAAATTTCAAAATCCTTTTTTCACTACTTTTTAAATCTCATTTGGATATATGTTGTTTAATTATACTTTAAACATATTTTTGATAATTTTTTAGAGTTCTTGATAATTTTTTTAGAACTTTTTAACCTTTTTAGCAAGGCCGTATAGCCGAACCGATTCTGATTTACCGGTACCCAGCCACTCCCAAGTCATATTTTATAAAAGTTGGTTGTTGTCATTTTCCCAATGGAAAAGTATTTGGTGAGTCAGCCAACTCATTATATGGTCTCCGTACAAAATACATCTCAAAGATATATTTTGGATCTCAAATTTTAGAGTTCAATAATCTAAACCACGGCAATGATCTAAATCTAAAAATTTCTCATTCAAAAAATATAAATAGCAATTTTTGAATTCCTCTTTTCAAAGTTCATTTTAACCGATGGTTTAAAAAGTGGATCGGTGATCCGGATCGAGCATCTCAAAAACATATCTTGATCGACAAATCGGCGATCTGGATCAGGAATCGACTGAATCAGTCAAATTAGAGCTTCAAAAAAATCCCAAAAATTTATTAAAATTCATTATAAATGTTATTTTTTAGGAATCCAATAAGAAATGAAGGTACTACATTATTAACTTTCATTTTTTCATCAATTTGTGAATATTGAGATGCTCTTTCCCTGTATAAACTTAAGTATTAAATTTGCATCATATAAAAGAAAAATCATAGAATTATCAAGGATAAAATATATAATTATACATGGACTATAATAAAGAGTTGACTAAATCAATGAAAGAATGGCCATTAAAATCTCATTTTGGCGAAAAACCCAAATCCGCTAAAAAATCCAAATTATTACAGCCTTAACTAACTATAATCCAAAATTATTACAACCAAACTAATTATAATATTATATACTTAAATTATAATTATTAGTTTATATTTTATAATTATTTTATTAGATAAATAATAACAAATTAAAAATATTTTATAATATTATCTAATTTAAAATATATTATTAACAACTATAAGAAAAATAGTACACTGCATGATTTATAATGTAAAAATTAATAAATAAAATAAAATATTTTATTATCAATGTAAAAATTAATAAAATGCGTACAAATTTTAGAAATAGCACCTTAATTTATTATATGCCCAAGGGGAAACAAAAAAGGGGAACAAAAATTAGTTCAAGAAGGGATAAACTATTATATGGCCCAAGGGGAGATTCGAATAACATTAGTGATAACCATCATGCCTCCTTAGCATATATGTTTAAAATTATCTATTAATAACATATATTTACATTCTGTTTTCATTTAATGACGAACTATCCCACATCGAATGATGAGTATTCAAATATGCTATATAAATAACAATGTAATTGAAAAATAAACACAAGTGTGAAAATACTAGGGCATTCGTGCACTTGCACTCATGCATGTGCACCACGCACTCGTGCATCTGCGCCACGCACTCGTGCATTTGTGCCACGCACGTGCGGGAGTGTGTGTGATACTTGTGTGCGTGTTACACGTGTGGAAGTGTGTGTGGCACACTCCCACATATGCGACACGCACACACATGCCACACACACTCCCGCACGTATCACACGTGTGGGAGTGTGTGTCACACGTGTGGGAGTGTGTGTCACATGTGTGGGAGTGTGTGTCGCACGTGTGGGAGTGTGTGTCGCACGTGTCACACGTACACATGTGTGGGAATGGTGCGTGTGTACGTGTGGGAATGCTGCGTTTCGCACCCGTGACGGGTGAAGGTGCTTTTGAGGCTAGAACCAGGAGGGAATCGTAGGAATGACGCGTTTCGGTGCTTTCGAGGCTAGAACCAGGAGGGAACCGAGTGGGAACCGACGGTTTTGCTCTAGAACCGCGGGTGGTCCCCAGCTTTGTGTTGGAATCGGCACGGGCTGTGCCGATTCCCAAGTCGAACCAGGCGAGTCCGGTTTGACTCGTCGATTTTTAAATCATTGATTTTTAACTTTAAGTGGATATAACATTTTCTGAGATCACACTCCCGCACGTGTCACACGTGCGGGAGTGTGTGTCGCACGTGTGGGAGTGTGTGTCACACATACACATGTGTGGGAATGATGCGTTTCGCACGCGTGACGCGTGAAGGTGCTTTTGAGGCTAGAATCGGGAGGGAACCAGGTGGAAACTCGCGGTTTCTGCTCTAGAACTGCGGGTGGTACTCTGTTTTTTGCTGGAACTGGTACGGGCTGTGCCGATTCCCAAGTCGAACCAAGCGAATTTAGTTCGACTCGTCGATTTTTAAATCATTGATTTTTAACTTTAAGTGGATATAACATTTCTGAGATCACACTCCCGCACGTGTCACATGTGTGGGAGTGTGTGTCACACGTGTGGGAGTGTGTGTCGCATATGTGGGAGTGTATGTCGCACTTGTCACACATACACATGTGTGGGAATGACGCATTTTGCACGCGTGACGCGTGAAGGTGCTTTTGAGGCTAGAACAGGGAGGGAACCAGGTGGGAACCCGTGATTTTGCTCTAAAACAGCAGGTGGTACTCGATTTTGTATTGGAACCAACACAGGCTGTGTCGATTCCCAAATCAACCAAACGAGTTCGGTTCGACTCGTCGATTTTTAAATAATTAATTTTTAACTTTAAATTGATATAACATTTTATGAGATCTATCTTAGCGATAGACATCGGTAAAAGGCACACTACACACTTTACTTACAGTAAGTGGGCCGACTTTGGCCTTTTGCAATGAGGCCGCAAACTCAGCAGTAAGTTGACCGACTTGGCACGTTGCAGCAAGTCCGGGGGGGGGGGGGGGGTGGGTCGGGCGACCTCCCAAAAAAGCCTTTAAAATTTTTTGAAACTTTTGAGAGCATGAGAGAGAGTAAGGGGGAAGAGAAAAAAAAGGTAGAGGGTTGTGGTCCATCCATAAAGAAAAGTGGATACGAATCTAAGCTGGCTTACATTTATTTTTGCTTTTTTTTTTTTTTTTTTGTAGAGAGAGAAAACATTGAATCCATATCGAATCAAGAAAAACGCTTTTTTAGAGAGAGAAAATAAGCGATTTCAATTAAGACTGGACAATGTGCATTAATTTTAGTGTCCGAGGGACGGTGAGAAGACGGTGGGTCAAAGAATGCCAACTGTCACGTGAGGGGTGGGTCCCCGTACGTTTCCTGTACGATCTCAACCCGTCACCGCCGCCAAATGAATTTTTTACTGCTCCCTACGAAGCCGCGCGGCATGTTTAGAGAGAGAAGAATAATAGTTACTTGAGACGGATTAGAAAACACAAAAACCCAAATCTCAAAAGAGGGCCTCAAATCCCTTTTCATTACATTTATCATATCATTTTTTCGAACCTTTGCCATTAAATTTCACATCATAAATAATTGTCATTTTTTTTTACTATAAATGAATGTTCTCATTGTATATAATCCCTTAAAATAAACGTCGAAAAGTTCGAAGTTGTTTTTGTTCAACATTAAGAAAGCTGAACACTATAGGTTAATTTCAAAAATTTATTTTGCCTTATTTCATTAAAATTCGGTGGCTTGATAAATATTACTTCCCTTTTAGAAACACAAAACACAATTTATTTCTTTAAGCTCTTTATTAGTTTAAAAAACGGTCTTCATTGTTATGCTTTATCATAAGGTTTCGTCAGAAAAAACTTCCACTCTACCTTTCTAAATGTGAACAACGAGTGTCAAAAATGTCATTTTACTCGCGTAACATAGATTGAGAATGAGATTGAGATTGAGATTGAATGAAAAGACCAAGTTGCTCCCAACAGTTTCTTAGTATTAGAAACACAGATGTTGTATGTTGACAGAAAGAAAAGTGTATTCCGTGTTTCTAAAACAGAACAAATAAAAGTAATTTTATTCAACCACCTATTTTTAATGAAATAATAAAATCACCAAAATACTCGTTATTTTTCTTTTCCAATGCAAAAACAAGTGCAATTTAGAAAATTTTCAAAGCTAATTGGGAAATTATAAGAAATATATCTTACTTTTTTTGATAAATTAGAGAAAAACTTTGTCCACACTTTTTTTTCCAATTTTGGATTAACTTTCATAAACTTCGTTTGCACTTTTTTTTTTTTTAATTTGGCATTTAAAATACTGGGAGCTACCACAGAATTTAAAATGCCATATAAAATGGGGAGTCATTATGGGTACTTAATGTTAAGGCTTTACAATAATACGGCTACTATGAAAGCTATTTTAATAAAAAAAAAAAATTTTACATTATATATTTTTCAAAAAAAAAAAAAAAAAAAACCATATTACTGCTAGAGAGCAAAGGGGGGGGGGGGGGGCAACGTGGGTGTGTAATTTAATTGTGCGACTCAGATGAAAGAGAAAGAGGGAAAATGCATGGATTTTGTTGTTGAATGCGAGAATCATGTCTTGCTGTCACCGTCTTGTTTCTTTTGTCTCCTTCCTCCATCTAACCAACCCTCATCATATGCTAACCATCTCACTTTACTCTTAAACTCTCTCATTCAATTCGACGCGCTTTCTTCTGGTGAGATGGCCACCCTTTTCTCCTTTCACACGCACAGGGCGTGCGTTGTGAAGGGCTCGGATTTTGATTCAATATTCAAATGCAAATGCCCACCCCTACCATTCAATATCTTAAGCTTTTAGCCGTTTGGGTCATGGAAAATCTACACATGGAAGAGAGATTTTAGTTGATTAAATCATTTTCTTATGCTTATTTAAGGAAAATTGTTTCATGCGGGTTGGACCGCATTTCTATATATATATATATATATATATATATATATACCGTTTAGAAGTATAAAACATCTATCTTAAAAATAGATACAAATATATGGTCCATCTAAAAACAATTGAAACTAACGATTTAAATGTTGTATTAATAGAAATATTATTTCTAATTTTTATAATTTATTTATTTTTTAATATTCATGATCTCTATATTAAAGATTACATATCTTTAAAAACTAAATCCAAAAATCTATATAAAAAATAGATTTATTAAAGGACCCGCATTTCTACATGTGCGGGCTTGGCCTGCATGCTAACCGCGTACCTTATTTAATGCAAAGGTGTACCCTCGAAAGCGCATGTGTTGAGGCGGCAGCACAGATTAGGACTTTTCACAAGAAATGCAGTTGCACTGATTATGAATTCTCACAAAAAATATGGCTTTTCATAGGAAAGTGACTTCGTACCCTCATCTCTCCTAGAAAGATTTCCCTTGAACCAAACATGCCTTTACTAAGGATCTTGACTAGACTATGTTACATTTGGGGTTTGAGTTTGTATCCTGACTAGACTATGTTATATTTGGGGTTTGAGTTTGGTTTTATGTTACGTTTGGGGTTTGAGTTTGGTTTTCAACAAGATTGGTTGGAAGTAGTCCGAAAAAATTATAGGTGCTTATGGCATCATTGAGAGCATGGTATTTAATAGAGTAGATTGACGGATTGGGTTTCGCATAACGGATCTCAAATAATTAGAAAAAAACTATGACGATGATGATAAGTTTGGGTTTTAACTGAAGTATTTGAATTTCCAATAAATTTGGCTTTTAATGAACCTCGAAATCTAGACAAAAAAGTTGATATTAACGGTATGTTTGACAAGCCCATAATATTGGGATATTTTAGTATATTATAAGATTTAGATATTCTTTAAAACGCTATGTTCAAAGCCGCGTTTGATATAATTTAACTGAATAAAAAAAGATTCGAATATTACCCCAAAATCAATATCTTGCTGAGAATTGAATTTCAAAAGATTAGGCAATTGTGGCTTTTTTTCTCCATACTCTCATTTCTTAAGAGACCCGTCCTCTCACTCAGTAAAACTCTCTCTCTCTAGCTCTAGAATGGGTCTCTCAAATTCTATGGTTCCTCATCCTTTTCTTGGAATTTTCTCTAGGGTTGCCTTTCTTGTGATGGACCAATTGTTTTTTTTTTGGCATGAATGGTGTTCTATTTATATGAGTCTATAGTGTTTCGAGCTTGAGCGGCTCAAAATAAAAAAGGAAGAGGGTTAGTTCACTTCATCGTCTTCGCCTCTTCTTTTACTCATCAATATTATTACCTTTTTGGGGCCTTTTATGGTACAATAAAGGTTGATGGAAATGTACTGCTTTTGCTCCCATACCTATTCTTATCATTACCATATTTTCCATTGTTTTTTTAGACAAAAAAGAGCAAATGCTATTTGCCTGCCTTTTTGGGTTTTGAATTGGTGGGCAAAAAAAGAATTAGTAATGGAAGTTTTTCCACTTTCTCCCATTGGGTTTATAGAGAGAAGGATTTGTTTATTGGTATGAAACTTGTACTTGGGGTCAAACTATAGCGATGTCGCTGACTTCCTTTTGCAGTCCCTGTGCCATTCATGTTTTAACTCCAGAAATTGTGAGATCACAACTTGCTTTACACTCTTCCAAACAGTCAAATATTAAAATTCTAAAATGAAGGTAGAGAGCCAAACATGCTCAAAAAATATATATATCAAGATAATATGCGAATTCGATATATGAAAAACGGGTAGTGCCTTTATTCAGATTTTCAAAAATTTGAATACGCAACTTATGTTTTGTCAAATAGATCCTAAATATCGGGTTGACCTAATTGATCACAGTATCTGATATTTTCAAGATGTCATGAATAAGTAGGGGTGGCAATGGACCCGATTAGGTCTGGGATTAGATGGGTATACTTGAACTTGGATCCGGTTATGGTTCCAAATTTTGGAGTTCGAGTCTAGCCAGACCCGACCTGCACTTGTAATCATATGGTATATGATGGCAGTCATGTGTCCAAAGGCACGTATTAGTTGTTCATATTGCCGCAATATTGGAAATATTTATAATATTACGGGCAAAAAAAGAAGAAGCTCATAGTCATAGGGTACATGATGGTTGGAAAAGAGCAAAACAAAAAAAAAGTGCTCATAGTAATAGGGTGGTAATGGATTCGACCAGACCTAAGACTCGATGGGTTGACCTAGGACATGACGAATCTAAGTCAAAATTTTGAAACCAAATACTATTCCGGTTCTGGTCTAGATCTAACTGTACCCAACCCGTTGCCACCCCCAAAAATAGTACTACTAAAATAGGAGCCCTAAATATCTAGGGGCCTATTGTGTGGATCAACAAAAATTCAAGCCCAACTTGAATTTTGGGTGATTAAGAAGATCATATCTTACCAACGACCCTCTGTAACTTTCGTTGAGTTTCATTTATGAGATACTTGAATAATCCATGTCATAACCTCTCTTAGCGCTCCACTAAATTGTTTCTAAGGTTTAGATCATTCCCAACATCGGAGTGTTAATGTGGAATAGTCTCAAATTCCCAACATCACATCACATCACATCACGTTTGTTTTAAAAAAAAAACTATAGTTTTTGAAAGGTGAAATTTTATATGTTTATAAAGAGAAAAGTAGTGGGTTATTAGTTTCATAAATGCATAACTAAAAATTAGATTTAAATGTGAGAATTCCCTCTTGTATTGTATTCTTGGAACCAAATAAAATAAGCCCCATGTAGAACTGTGATGTGTGCATGTGTCTAACGATGCTTGAGACACACTTTGCACTTGATGCTTCGCATCAACATATAGGTTTTCTTTGCCATTGCACATGTGGGAATCGAACCACAATGTTCGGGCCAAAATATATTGTCGAACAATGGTGGTCGTTGTCAAACATCGCTTGAGTCTTGTGTCGAGTCACTTGACAGCATTTGAATTGTGTGTTGCCACTGTCGCAAAATTCATCCATGGCCGTGCTTCGCAATATTGAGATAGTCACGCATCATGTCGCCAGTATCGTATCATTGATACACATGCATTTTGTGTATGACCGTTCATCTCGAGCCGTTGTGGTTGTTGACGATTTAGTTACATAAACGGTTGTAATTCATGAATAGTTTTAAGGCTTTTGAATCAGTCAAGATGTTGTTGTTTTCAAATGTCTAAAATGAAGAGTCACAAGGAATCAAACAATCACAAACCATAACTTGAAAGGATGCTCTCTCTCTTTAGAAATATGTCCCGGAATTCGTTTTCAAAATATATTTTTTTATGAAGAAAGACTTAGAACTATTTTAAATGTGACGGAAAATAATGGAGGATGATTATAAATGCCAAGGGCACATCCTCAATGCTCTCACCAACCAACCCAATTTGTCATGCCTGTTTCAATGTCAGTGGTAAGAAAACTTTGGTACTTGCTGAAAACAAATATTCAAATGGAAGAATCATGTCACCAATGGTTTTTTATTTTTATTTTAAACTACTTAGATCTCAAACTTACTTAGAACAACTTGACACTCAATTAAACGCACGGGTTGGATTTTAAAGAGTATAGAATTGAATTAGATGAGTCATTCTAAGTAGGAACAATTATTCACAAGTTACCCTCATCATGTGGTGAGCATCAAAAGAAAATGAAATGCAGGAATGTTAGTGGTGATTTATGTCTTCAATGTTCTGTTCAAATTGAAGAAGGAAGTAGACTTTGTGAAAGAAAGTTGAAAAATTGGCATTTCAATAAAAGGCAAACCTTATAGAGCATAAGTGTTAAGGATAAAACTCGTAATAATATCAAACATTTCTTACTTAGCTTAAAACGGATCTATTTAAGGATTGAGCCCAATAAAGCAAATAAAGAATTGAAACTATCATGTATGTAGGAAACCCGAACAATATTTAAGGAAATCTTGACACCGAAAAAGCTATATAAAGCCTTAAAATGAAGAAAACATGGCCATCAAAGTGAAATTCGGTTGCTGTGATCACTAAATTTAATATGATAAAGAAAGTGAATGGTTGGTTGAAGGGAATTCAGTTAATTTGGGAACTCAAACCATTTCAAATATGCTTAATAAAGTTCCAATGAAAAAAAAAGTATAGTTATGGCAATGTTTTTCTACCATAGAGAATGTTTTATGAACCTGATATGAGATAGAATTTGGTGTAAGCTTGAGAGAGTTTGTTAGATGGTTGTTGGGTCTGATAAGATCATATTCAACAAAGAATGATATATTTGTTGGTAAGGAATGTAAGGTGTTCAGGCTTGATTTAATTTTTAAAATAAGGCATTCTTCTACGTATGCTATGAGTTCGTATAATACGTGGCATGCTAGAACATGATATTTGAGTTACACTTTTATAAAATCCATGATTAAATCAGGCCTAATCTTTGGATGTGGCGATTTATCAGATGAAAAATGTGTTGCCTCCATGCAAGCCAAAATAGCAAGAAAGCATCCTTTGGCAAAGATGAATATAGAATTATTAGGGACTATACAAAGTGATACTTGTGATTAAAAAAATTTACTTACACTAGTAATAAAATAATATTTTATCAGATTCTGATAATTTCTCTCATTATATTTATATGTATTTGCTACGGTATAAATATGCAACTCCTGAAAAACTCAAGGTCTATATAGGGATGTTAAAAATCAAATCCATACGAAAACTAGATCCTAAGAAGTGATAGAAGAGAAAGTATTTATCAAATGATTTTACAAGTTTTTATGAAAAGAATGAGATAATTAATCAAATGACTAGTTGTAGAATTTGTAATAATAGAAATATTGATGAGAGAGAGAGATCAACAAGACATACATAATTCAATAATGATGCCTACATCCACGTAGGATAAACCATTATTTCATTCATGCGGATTACTCTGATTTGTCAGAAATATATAGAGTAACAGTTTTTTTCTTTTAGGAAAAAATCTCATTACAAGTGTAATCCGACAAAAATAGGAAACTCAATGTCTTACAATTCACAAAATAGAAAAGACAATATTTTGCTACTAGCTGCCAACACTATTCCTTATACGCCTTAATAAAATGTCTTAATCGAAAGAAACAATAGAAATTTAACTGAAATTATTAACTAGTGTTCAAATTCTGGTTTACCTTTGAATCTATGGTCCGGAAGCTTGTTTTTAAAAAAAAATATCTCCATATCCTATATTTTTAAGTTTCTTATCTCCATACACCCGAGCATTAAAATATATCGTGGGCCATAAGAATCCCATGTTTTATATCTTCTAACCCCGTAACTAACTTTACGATCCTATTTCTACTCTCTCAGGCCCCTTCTCTCTCTCTCTTCGTGCTACCCCCGTCTCTCTCCCTCTCCCCATCCCCATATTACCCTAAGTCCATACAAATAGATCTTCAAGAGCCTGGATTGCCAACTTATAATTAGCTCTTACAATGTCTTGTTCCTTCGCTTCGACCACAATCCGTATAACTTGTACGCTCCAACTAAAGGCTCGCTTGTTGAGGCCAGGGCAGATGCAGCCAACAAGAGAGAGAAACATATGAAGAAGATCTGGTGTTGGGCTATCATGTTGCTAGAGATTGGGATTTCAATTTTTGGTTCCCATGGTTAGGGTTTGTCTATATTATATCTACAGAAATTAATGGCAATGGTGGTGCTGATTTTATGCACTTTTTTTTAGAGAGGGAGATCAATGAGAGAAATTAATGGAAATGGTGGTACAATGATTTTATGCACTTCATTTAAGAGAGATCAATGACAATGGTGGTACAGTGATATTATGCAGTTTTTTTAGAGAGAGATCAATGGCAAAGATGGTACTATGATTCTATGCACATTTCTAAACAATTACACCTGTTTAGAGAGAGTGGAGGTAGAGGTCATGCATCTAATAAACCTATTTTAGAGAGAGGTAGTATGGAGAGAGAAAAGGCTTAGGGTGAGTCACACGGGGGAGAGAGAAAGAGGGAGAAGTTTGGGAGATACATGTGAAGAAAGATAGGATGGGTTTAAAAACAATTGTCATTCTATAATTTGTTTGGATTAGAAAAATAGGATTAAAGATGGTAAAATTAGTTAGGAGGTTAGAAGATATAAAACATAGGATTTCTATGGGCCAAGACATGTTTTTAATTCTTGGGTGCATGGAGATATATATTGAGATATTTTCCTTACTTTCAACATCTTTATTATTAACAAAGTACGATATAAGAAGATAGATAAAACTCTATACGGACTGTGATGTAATAAAAGACCCATTTTAAGACTTTCTTAATGTGTGTTGATGCATAGATTATGCATGAATTCCATTTTGAAGGAGAAACAAACTAGGATCTCAGACCTCTAGGTATGTATTTGTTGGGCATGCACAAAATGTTACACATAGAGGTTTGGTAAATAAGTACAAATACAATAGTCAAATTTAGAGATGCAGAATTCTTTGAGTAACTAGGCCAAAAAGATGAATCTAAAAATATCAGCACTCTACCACTATAGGACAAACTGCATAAAATGTAGAATTCTTTGAGTAACTAGCCCAAAAATATGAAGCTAAAAATATCAGCAGTCTACCACTATAGGACAAAATGCATAACATGTACCCATAGAAAGTAATGGTGGTAGGGGCAATGGAACAAAGAAGAAACAAAAGAGCATGAAGGGATCTGGTGTATGAGGAAGATCCTTCCTTACTACGTAAATCCATGACATTGCAGTTTTGATAGATGTCAAAAACCATGAGAAACAAAACATGGAAATTGTTGGTCCTACCACTTGGTGCTAAAACCCAAGGGATATAATGGATAATAAAAGAAAGAGTAATGCGATTGGATCCATTCATAAATATAAGGCTAGGTGAGTAGCCAAATGATTTAAACACATGGAGTTTACAAAATATTCTAACACATGCATCAATAGCAATGACATATGCTATACAGTTGTGTTGTTAGACATATAATTATATTCCCAATCGATGTAAAGGCTGCATTCCAAATATGTGGAACAACCTGAAAGGTTCGTGATGACATGCTCACAAAAGATAGTCTTTGTGACAAATAGATACCACAATAATGACATAAAAAATGTGGCAAATGATTTTAGGAGAGATGAGGATAATAAATGCAGGTAAATAAAATGGATTAATTCAATGTGTGTCATTATATTCATATATGTAGATGATGTGCTAATTTTTGCCCCTAACACAAAAAAAATAGAGAAAACTCAAAGTTTCCTTGCACTTACTTTGATATTAAAGATTTTGGTGAGGCTGATGTGGTACTTGGGTACTAAGATGGTCAGTGTAGTTGTGACAGGGATTTAACCAAGCAAATATGTATTATACGCTCAATATTTTATTCATATCGTATTGTTAAATGTTTTTTTGGGTAGATTAACAGAGAACGCATTTTCTACCCATGGCTAAAATAGAACTCAAAACCTCGTATCGTGGCACCCCACGACCGTGACCTTGAGTCCGTTATGATTGCTCAAAGGAATGTGGACCACGTCTTGATCTTTGAATGGTTCCTTGAACGAGCATGCAAAGGGAAGCTCCCATCGATTTCCTCATGACTAGGCCAAACTAAACTTCTTGGTCGACTAAAGCCAAGAAATTATTTGACTTTAGAGGCAATAACCCATCCTCGCTGCACTTGACGATTTATGGTATTTGAAGTTTGAACCTCTTTGTAAGGTGTCACATTGAATAGTTCCACTTTAATTTCCATATAGTGTTTAAACCCTGGCATTTTGTTGTACAACCACCATCCTTTACATTGAATGAGTCCATAAGTAGGGCTGGCAATGGGTTGGGCCAGCCGTAGCCTTAGCCAGCCGTGGTCCCTATAGGGCTGACCTGAGCTCGGCCCAACCTTGGCTCTTTCTGGATAGTGTCAAATACAATAACAAAAAAAAGACAGAAAATATAATGAAAAAAAGGGCCGGGGCTGGTTGGCCGTAGTCCTATCGTGGTCCTTGCCCGGCCTGGACCTGCCTGACTCTGAGGCTATATTTTTCAGCCAGAGCCCTACATTTTTAGGCCCGTTGCCAATCCTAGACCAACCCTATTGTTCATATATCTTCTATTGGCCTTTTTTAGTGTACCAATAAAAATGGGAACCAAGGCCTTCATAGGGGATTTTATGGAAGGTTGCCTATGACATAATCCCATGAGAACATAGTGTACTTTAATTCACTTAAGAGAGATTTTTTTTTATCTAAAAGATGGGGAATCACCTTAGGATTACCAGATGAATAATTTTTAGTAAAATAAAAGAAAACCATACTTGGGTACCCGAACATTAGTATGTAATTTATGAAAAACTTAACTGTTATGTGTTCAGGGAATTTTAGAGTGCAATTTGAATACTTTCTTCTTTCTTTTAGATTGGTTTCTAGAATGAGTACATTACATCCCAAAACTTTGGTAGAAGGGAATGAATTTTAATCTTGTGGGAGCATGGAATCGTTTTTGTTCAGGAAGTATTTACATCATTAGTTTGAGATACAGCACATATTGCAGAAGAACATACCTTATGAACTAGAAACCAGTAAAAAATCGGTTAATTGAATACCAAGATTTCTTATGTGACCTGAGAAATTCATTTCACAGAAGAACATTATTGGAAACACGATATACGTGATGGCCAGGCCAAGTAACTCTGCTTGTCCTTGTGGACTCGGCTGAGTTCCGGTACATTGATCTAATCAATGTCGTGCAATGCCACAAGGAAGAAATTATGTTCTGTTGCAAGGATATAAGCCCATTCGTCTATCATTTTGTCGATGAGTTTCACAGCACTGATCTTTCACTTATCAATCGCCATCTGATGTTTCACGGCATCCACCAAACAAAAGGATACACAACCATGGATCTCTTTTTCTTTTCTTTTTTCTTTTTTTTCCATTTATTTATTTAAAAGTTAACAAATACACAACCATGGTTCTTATGGTGGGAATTATTCATTAATCCTGGTAACACACTGATTTTGCTTACTTTTTTTCGAAGTTGTTATGTAAGCAGCTAATCTCCATCCAAAAAAAGGCAATAAGAGCAGCTACGAGGCTTCAAATCAAATGACACACCAATCTTATTCTTTAATGGAAAATTTTACTGCGTACAAATTAAGGATTGAGCACCATAGACATCCCAACAAGTTGCAATATGGGCTCTATCTGGCACCACGTAAAGTTAGTAGGGCCCGGAGTTGATGTAGTTGCCCGGAGGAGAGTACTCGCAGACACTGAGCGTGTCTCCGCTGTCACATATAATATTGGCACAGCCGACACATTCAGTGTTCGTCCACACGAACTAAGTATACTGAGTGGAATCAGGTCCATTGCAAACATTGAGGTTGTGATTGTAATATTGCTTTTGAATGACTCATGCGTCCACAATATCGGCAATATTCCACTTTCTCCCACTCCCCAAAAACATCTTCTCCCCTAATGGCCCTTCAGAGTGCTTCAGAGCGCAGTTACTGGGCGCTACCTCGTGTAGCTGCGGGCAAACTCGGCGAGCTTCGAGTTCCAAACCAAGGGCCCACAATTGGGTTTTTGTAGCCTTTTAAAAACTTTATGAAAGCTTGTATGAGCATTTTTTATAGTGAAACATAAATTCAGTGGGAGTGTGATCCTCTTATGGACCATATTAGACAAATGTCATTTGCTGATACTCGGACTAGGCTCGATGTGCTAGGCCAGCCGAGTTTAGAAAAACCCAAGATACCTGGGCATAGGCATTTACCCAAAAGAGTTTAGTGGGTTAGTCCTTGATGAGGTCGGAGTATGCCCAAATGAGAGCCGAGAGACTGTGTGACCCTTATATGTGATGAATAGCTTTTAAAGACATAGCTAAAACATCATCGTTAATTATCACATGATATGTATATAGATAGCCATTTTGTGATTTGTCAATGAAGGTGAAAGCGTATACATGTGCAAAATATTACCCCTATACATCCCAACAAATCCCTAGCTTTACTTGAATTTCGAAAGAGATTCTCATCGACTTTGTTCTCCATATGCAACCATAAGTGCTCACTTTTTCAATGCATTAATGAAGTCAAAGCATAGTTTTAATTTGAGTAACGAAACTGATTTTGCCAACATCTTTGCAGCATTTTTCTTGGTGTCAATCTTCAACTACAATAGATTGCCCTCAATTATTATCTCATTGATAAAATATTACTGGACGTCAATATTTGGTGTGAGTAGGTATGAACCGCTTCATAAATAGTTTGATGCAATGGTTTAAAAAACGGATTGGTGACCCGGATCGGGCACCCAAAAACCGATCCGAATCGACGAATCGACGATCCGGATCGAAATTCGAGTAAATCGGTCATAATAAAGCTTCAAAAAAATCCCAAAAAATTATTAAAATTCATTATAAATATTGTTTTTTAATAATTTAATAAAAAATGAGGATACTCCATTAAAAAATTTCATGTTTTTGAATGAATATGCGAATATTGATATGTTCATTCCTTGCATGAACCGTCATTCAACATTTAATTAACATCACACAAAAGGATAAATATAGAATTATCATGGAATAAGTATATCAACATACATGGACTACAATAAACATAAAATTAATAACATAAGATCTAAAAATAAAATGATAGACGACGTTATTGTTCTTCTTGGTCACGCTTGTGCTATTGATTGAATTCGTTTGACAATTCATTGATTCGATCTAAAAATGAATCATCGATATTAGCAAGCGTCTGACTATTTCCAAATCCTCGAGTATTAGTGTTTTGTTGTGTTCCCAATCCAAAATCCCCGAAATTTGTCCATCATTCATGCTCACCTGCACTGTCGTGCTCATCCCTATAATGTTGCTGTTGGGACTCGATATGTGAATAATACGGTTGGGATAGGGTGGCCTCAAAATCATCTCTCTCATTTTCTCTTTGAATAATATGGATTAAAAAAAAATTAACAAATTTTCAAAAAAAACGATCATGGATTAAAAAAAAAAAATCACAAAATTTTCAAAAAATTCTATCATGGATTACAAAAAAAAATTCGATAATAGATTAAAAAAAAAATCACAAATTTTCAAAAAATTCTATCATGGATTACAAAAAAAAATTCGATCTTGGATTAAAAAAAAAAAATCACAAATTTTCAAAAAATTCAATCATGGATTCCAAAAAATTCGATCATGGATTACAAAAATATCGATCATGGATTACATAAAATTCAATCATGGATTACAAAAAAAAAAAAACATAAAAAAACAAAAAATTCCATCATGGATTACAAAAAAAGAAAAAAACAATTCGATCATGGATTACAAAAAATTCAATCATGGATTACAAAAAAATTCTACCATGGGTTACAAAAAAACAAAAAAAACAAAAAATTCGATCATGGATTACAAGAAAAAAAAACAAACATTTCGATCATGGAATAGAAAAAATTCGATCATGGATTACAAAAAATTCAATCATGGATTACAAAAAATTCGATCATAGATTGCATAAAATTCGATCATGTATTACATAAAATTCGATCATGGATTACATAAAAAAACAAACAAACAAAAAACAAAAAATTCGATTGTGGATTACAAAAAAAGAAAAAAACAATTCGATCATGGATTACAAAAAATTTAATCATGGATTACAAAAAACTCTATCATGGGTTACAAAAAAACAAAAAATTCGATCATGGATTACAAAAAAAAAAAACAAACATTTCGATCATGGATTACAAAAAAAAAAACAAACATTTCGATCATGGACTACAAAACATTCGATCATGGATTACAAAAAATTCTATCATGGGTTACAAAAAAAAAAAAAAACAAAAAATTCGATCATGGATTACAAGAAAAAAAAACAAACATTTCGATCATAGATTACAAAAAATTCGATCATGGATTACAAAAAATTCTATCATGGGTTACAGAAAAAAAAAAAAAAACAAAAAATTCGATCATGGATTACAAAAAAAAAAAAAAACAATTCGATCATGGATTACAAAAAAAAAAAAAAAACAATTCGATCATGGATTACAAAAAAAATCGATCAAGTATTACAAAAAAATCTATCATGGATTACCAAAAAAAAATGTTCTTCCGTACGAGACTTGAGGATTCCATATAATGAATCATCGAGTCACTATGCATAATCGTCCAGTTCTGAAAACCAGACGATTCCCATTTTTTTCATCGATTCGATCCATCCATGGCGATTCCTGAATCGAACCGGACGAATCCGATTCGACTCGATGTTTTTTTAAACACTGGTTTGATGTGAATAGAAACGAAAACCACAACGTAGTGACTAAGGTATGGGGGTGCTACCACCATGACTCTTCCTAATATACGTGAACACTATCCTAAAAGGCATTCATGCAACCTTATACAATCTAATTAAAGCGCACCTCCAAATTTTAACATAACATATAATTTTTGTGCAAACAATTCTTAGGATTATTTTAAAAGTTCACATCTAATTATAAAATTTTAAAGTCCAAAAATAATTAAAATCAAGAAGAGATATAAACATATGAAAATCTTGAAAATGGACAGTCTAGATAATGTGCTGCTAGATACACTATTTTTTGGACTCGAAATATTTTTTTTCTTCATATTCTTACATCTTGATGCCGAGATGATCAATTAGAGAGTTTTTCAACATTAAAACATTTTTTTCCGATGCACTTTTGAAGTGCATCTGTAATTCTACATTTTAAGGTTGCAAACCTCATATAAACTTTTCCTCACATTGTTCACAGAATCCACCCCAATAGAGGACTAGCCTAATTCCCCTTAAAAAATGGGGTATAGAGGTCTCTTTTCTAAAGAAATCACCCTGTTGCATATGCGAACCGGACCATTCTCTGAAAACATTAGCCAATTATAGTCAATTCTATAAGAGAAAATTATCAATTCCCCAAAAATCAAACTGTATCACTCCTTTTCACTTCACATTTTTCTTTTTTCAGCAAGAAAGTCCTGATCCATTTGACTCTCATTTTCTTCCACATATCTCAACGAAAATTCTCACAAACGTGCACACATGCATGCGTCACTCACGTACAAATGCTATAAATAGGTAAAGGTAATGCAACTATGATGTTAAAGAAAGGAATCACAAATACCGTGCTTCACACATGTAGTACGTCACTGCTGGCAGCTACTAAAAGCCATCTGCAAACTAGGAAGTAAGTTTTATGCAACCAGCAGGAAATTGCAGTTTATGCTCGTACTATTACACATAGCAGCTGAATCAAAATTTTCACTGGAATTAATAAAAGCATGGAGCAAAATTGATCGTTATGTACAGCTTACTCAGGAGTGCAACCAGCTCAGTTGGTTTTCTGATCCTCTTAACCTCTAGGTAATTTAAAACCGTTCTCACTCAGGATCATATGACTTTACCTCCCTCTTTGGCACCCAATTACAGCTGATGGTCATGGGCACCAGCGTACTAAAACAAAATCACCCAAGTGTGCTATTCACAAACTCCATAGCCTTCTTCATCACGTATTCAACTCGAGATTCATCACCATGTGATTTCTCATATGTGAGGTACTTCTTGAACAGGAACTGCACAGTGGAAAAAAAAAAAATTTGAGAGGACAGAAGATGAAAACTTCCCCCCACACACAAAACAACAACAAACAACAAGGAACAGCAACGACAAAATAAATATATGTCTGGGCATGGTCTATGAGGAAGAGAAGTCATCACTCTGAACCTTCATCTTTTTGGGTGGGAGAGTTAAACATGTTGCTCTCTCAAATAATGCACGGATTAATTCACTATCACCAATGCGAATCTCCTGCACAGAAAAGAAAACTGACAATTAAGTTCTGATAATCAGTCCCTCATTTTCTATCAGGCAAAAATGGGTGACAATGAGTCATGCCTGATCAAGATATACACTCCACAAGTCAGTTCGCTTGGGATGGTTTCTCAATAACTCTTCAAAGAGGGATCGTCCTCTCTCAGGTTCTCCACACTTGAACTCAAGCAGGGCAGTCTTTGAGATGAATTCAATGTGTTGATGGCGTGGAAGGCTTTGAAGCCCACGTCGCAGAATGTCCTGGACATCATCCTTGCCTTGCTTTAAGAGGTTCTCTACACGCCTCAGCCAAACCTGAGATTTGTAAATTTGAGATTGAACAGCAAAAATTATCCCTCTTTTTCTATTTTCCATTCATTCCCCTCTCTTTATAATTACAAAGGGTTTTTGAAGTCGTAATTGAGAGTGAGAACAAACAGCAACCCACCCTACGCTTCATGGCTGAATGCAAGGTATCTAAACAAGATTCCAATGAACATATTATTTAGGGTGCAGCACTAACCTCACAGGAACTTTTGAACTTTTTAACCATCTTGTTTAAGAGCTCATCAGCCAACTGATATTGTTCAGTCCTTTCATACATTCCTAGTAGAGCCAAATGTAGCTTTTCAGGATCACAGTACTGCAAAGCTCTCTCGAAGATCTTACGGACAGCCTCCTGAAAGTTAGTAGTGTTTACTGCTTAGCAACCTTGAAATGTACAGGATTAAAAGTCAAAAAAGTCTCAGGCGATATCCAAGTGGACCCATCATTTACCTCAGGCGGTTTTCCATGTGTATTCTCCAGATTGAAATATGCAACCCAGACATTCAGCTTTTCAGCCTCCTCTCGGATATCAATTGCGTTCAAAGCCCTTTCAAGTAACACAGAGACACATTACAGATGTATAGAAGTTCAACAAATGTCAGTTGATTTCAGTTTTGGTCATTGTCAGACACCATCTTAAAATTATGGCTATCAAATTATGTCTGTGTCTGACAAGATTCAATTCTGAGTTTATTAAAAGACCATGATTAGATCCCACAATTTTCACCTTACAAGTAATAAAGGTCCACAGGAAACGAGTAACCTATAATTGTGGTAGTTTTGTTGAAATTCATATCCAATAAAATTGATAAGAAATCTAAATGACAAGCTTGGCTGCCACATTCATCACAAAAATAAAGAAAAGAAAATGAGAACTTGGGATAGCAAACAGTATCATAAGTGTCACAAGCATACCGTTCCGCAATGGACCTGGCATTCTCAACATCAGCAAGAGAGAGCATAAAGTCCATGTATTTTATCCATACAAGGCTGCTATTGGGAGAACCTCTCACCATTTTTTCAAAGTCATCAACAGAATTGGGACACAAATCATCAAGAAGATTTTCTTCAGCAGCCCTAATTTCCATCTCCCTGTGTGAAAAAATAAAGTTAGGATTCACAAATATGAAAATCATAATGAGCACAAAACAAGACGAACCAAGAGATGAAAAGCAACCTTTCTTCTTTTGCTTTCTTCTTTGCACGCCTGCTTTTCTTTTCAGTGCTGCTACTATCAGCAATCTTTTTTTCCTTGCTATTTTCTTTTGCACCACTTTCTGCATCTCCGAAGTAGCGATCCTCCGTGTCACCAAAATCAACCTCAAGGGGAAGTACTGATTCCCTCGATTTGATATCAGTCAGAATAAGAAAATCGCTCTTCATATCAAAAGATCTGACTCGTGCAGAATCTTGAGGACTGTTTTTGAAACCATCGGTCTCTGTATGTGTCTCCAGATCGTCACTTGATCCATGGCCATTGATAACTTCTTCAAGCATCTCAAAATTAGTGAATATTTGATTCGTCTTCACCCCTAGATAAGACTCTTTTAGCCCAAGCGATACTCGGTTTCTTTCTTGGTCTATCTGATAATCGAAAGAACATTATTGAATCAGATAATATTTCCTAGATCATCAGAAAACAAAAAGGCAACTCATCCAGCACGATGAAAAAAAGGATTTCTCTATTTTATTATTTTTATTGTTATTTTACATGTTAACGGGTATAGCAGGTAGGAATGGAACCCGTGCCACCACGTTGGGGCTCTGTCACCCTGACCACTAAGGCCGTAGGCACTTTGCTGTGAGAGAAGGCAGTCATTCGTTTAATTTATGGGAATGATGTAGGCAACCAACCTAATGGTGAACAAGAGACGATTTGAAAGTTGCTAGGGAAGATTAGTTTGTTACAAGTGAAAACATTGATGAAACCTGGGTTCCCTTAAGAAGTACAAATACGATCATTTACTTTTCCAGAACTTAAAAGAGATATTACGTCATTATCCATCAAAGGTCCAACAATAAAAATCATCAGCTCCAGCACATAGGGGCAATATGCCATAGAAATACAATAAAAAAAAAATTCAGGCTTCAGTAACCATCTTCTAAAGACCAATAAGACGTGCACTTTGATCAAACAAAACTAAAAAATGACATGAAGCTGTGCAACTTCACAAATTTACAGTACGTAACAAACCTTCAAAACCTTCGCCTGAACTCTCTGCCCCACAGCATACTTGGAATCGATGTGCTCAACGTGATTATCAGAAAGCTCTGAAATATGGCATAAGCCAACCTGCCAAATCGTAGAATGTCAGAAATCTGAAAGAAGTACATACATTTTAGCTGCAAGAAAGCAATATCTGCATACTTACTAGGTTTGTGTGATCAATATTTATAAATAAACCATATGACTCAACACGCCTAATCCTGCCGGATATGACATCCCCAACATGCAAACTTTCGAAGTCTAAAACACTAGAATCTGATACTCCAGTTCCAATTTTTGACTTGAGAGTAACATCAATTCTCTTTGACAGAGGCTCCACAGAAATGACCCTGCATCAAGTGTTAAAACTTTAGTACCAATGGGAAATAGCAAAATGAAAAATGAGCATTGTTCTCATACTTACTTTCCATGTACCAGTTTCCCAACCGGAAATTCCTTCTCTGGATCCTCAATGTATCTGTCAGACAAATTCGACAGGAGAATCCGTGCATCTAAATGACGAGAAAGCATAACAAAACAGCCTTTCGAGGTAATGGACTTGACATAACCCTGTATGAGAAACGAGTATGAGATGATTACAATATTCAAAACCACTAAATGACCAAGAATTGGAAGATAGAAAAATGGAGATGATGTGATGTCTTGAACATCAATACATCTGATGTGTCCATGGAAAATACAAGGAAAACAGTATATATGGATACTGTCAGCCCACGGGCTAACAGACACAGTGTCAACCAACGGCCCAGATTGATTTTGGGCAAATCTAACAGTTATGACCTCATTTCGTATTTGAATTTTCATTTTGTTTCGACAAATCCAAATCACTTGAAATTTTAAGCATTAATTCTTCTCATCAAGGCGTACCTAATAAAAATATTAAAAAATAATTCACAAAATATAAATTGACCAAAATACCCTTGAAAAGTTTTGGAAATATTTTGGTTAATTTATTTTTTTCATATTAATTATTTAATTTTTTATTAGATTCTCCTATTTTTAAAAAATAGACGCTCAAATTTTCAAGTGAATTGGATTTGTAGAAATAAAATGAAAATTCCAATACAAAATGAGGTTGTGACCATTGGATTGGACCCAGATTCAATCTGGGCCATTGGATGATACTGTAGCAGTTAGCCTATGGGCTGAGATTATCCATTTCCTATATATATATATATATATATATATATATATATATATATATAGCCGAGGCTCTAAACAATCAAATTTGAGCCTACCTCAAAAATTCACTAGAAGAGGTTGTTTTGATACCCAAATATCTTCAAATTAATCATCTTGACATCAAGATGCATGGACATGAGAAAAAAAAGGACTTCAAGTTTTGGAAATAGTGTATTTTAATGCATTTTTGGACCGTCAATTTTCAAGATTTTCAAGTATTCATAGATCTGTCGATCTACACTATTTTTGAAGCTTTAAAATTTATAAATAAATATGAAAATATATTTTATGGCTATCACAAAGATTTCCAGTATTGAAATAACATTTTTCGACACTATTTGATGGTAGGTTCTAATTTGATTGTTTAGAGCCTAGGATCTATACAAACCCGCACCCATATATATATATATATATATATAAATACTAAACAGAAATATTTGATTAACAGATCATCACAAGGAATAACGCCATATTTAATGCATTCACCACGTATATGAATTTCATATATCTGCAAGTTATACCATAGGACAGAATATGAACAAAAAGAAAGCCACAAGCCAAATGCAGCTTTAGAATTGCACGGTCAAACAAACCAGCCACTTGATATGAGAAAGCATGCAATTTGCTTCTGACAAATATTGTTCAGAAACATAACTCCCAACTGTGCCACTGGAAAAGCAAACATAAATCTTAAAGCTGCTTACCTCTATATCCATCATGGGATGCAAGTCTGCAATCTTTTCCACTCGCACTTTAGAAAACTTCCTGCAAGTAATAATAGTTATTCATTAATGGGGAGCAGATTTCACTATTAACTACTTTGTAATGCATATATATATATATATATATATATATATATATATATATATATATGTGTGTGTGTGTGTGTGATGCATACAGAGTCTGTGTTGTGTGTGTGTAATGTTTGATAACTTTGATTTACATGGTAAGCATATCCAGTATATTCAAAAGCAAGATCTATCCTGAGCATGAAATTT
Source organism: Amborella trichopoda (assembly GCF_054954075.1). Taxonomy (NCBI): domain Eukaryota; kingdom Viridiplantae; phylum Streptophyta; class Magnoliopsida; order Amborellales; family Amborellaceae; genus Amborella; species Amborella trichopoda. Next base: position 11,339,910 of record NC_142338.1, on the reverse strand, counting down.
AGGTATCAACTCATATTATACAGGAAAAGGTTTCCAAAAAAAAACGTATAAACACACACAAGCACTGTTCTCCACGAAAACTTCAGGTTCTTTGTTTAAACCCGATAGACACTGTCAGATCTAGTTAAGAACCGTATTCAGTTACATGTTAGATCATAAGATTTCAGGTTGGATGTATAACCTGACCTAAAGTCACCCGAATCGCCTATGAGGGTAGCGATTCCGTTTCGGAATCTCAATTCGACGTTTCCTAGGCGAAAGTCGATTCTAAAATAAAGGAATCACGTTTCCATTTTTTGTGGAATGCGATTCCACCTAGTTTAGGAATCTCAATTCCTGAATTGCCAGAATCAAGATTCCATATCGAGGACTTTATGATTCTTAGCTCCACAAAAATGCGATTCTACCTGTGAGAAACGTTGATTCCAAATTTTTTGGAATTGCGAATCCATGTTGTTTGGAATCAAGTTTCTATATCACAAACATTGTGATTCTTTGCTACACAACAATGCTATTCTACTTATGCTAAACATTGATACAAAGTAGTAAGGAATTGCGAATCCATGTTGTCAGCAAGCAGTGTGAGCATAAGGAAAGCAGAAACCTTCGATGTGTGCTCAATCATGAGTGAGTGCGACATGTATGAGAACATGAGAGAATTTGAAGTTGTTGCACACGGCAATAAAATCAAAATTTAAAATATGAGTAATATTAGAGCATAAGAAGAGCAGAAACCCTTCGATGTGTGCTCAATCATGAGTGAGGGTGACATGCATGAGAGCGTAAGAGAATTTGAAATTGTTGCACACGGCAATAAAATCAAAATTTAAAATATAAGTAATATGTTAAATTTTTTATTCTCTTATTTACTAATTTCCATCCTCATTCCATGTTACTTTTTAAGAACTCTAACCAAGAACAAATAATACTAAAAAAATATGTTACTTCAAATTTAATAATATTTGGTAAATGGTATGTGTACTAAACTACTAATGTAATAATGTTTAATATATGATTAGCACCATCATTTCTTCAAGTTGAATACGAGGATAAAAATGCTTTTCTTTAAGTAAAATAAGAAGATAATAAGGTTACGAGCGAAGTGCCCTGTGTGGTGTTTTAGGTTAAATTGATCATTAAATATCAGAGAAATTGACTAAAAATTGAACAACTCAATTTTCAAAAGTCAAAAGACTCAAAACTACATTTAACAAAAAAGAATTACTATGTCATGTACTTATTTTATGATTCAAGGAAAGGAGATAAAGGGAGCTTGCCCTTGTTCTCACTCCTTATATGTCGTAGACTAGCTCCAAACCTTGTAGAATAATAAGATTATCAGTACACCGAGACCATTGTATGGGATTGTCCACAAGATATCATAACGGTTGACAATAGTACTTGGAGTCTTGGACTGAATATATATAGACCAAAATTCGATCTTGTAGTAATGGGTAAATTTATATATTTTATGAATACTTCTTTCATATACCAGAGGGAATTGGTTCGCAATTCTAGTAAGGGGAAAATCTCAATTCCAATTTGGGGAGAATCACGATTCCGGAATGGTGAAAATATTGGTTCCAAGCTGATGGGGACGACGATTCTAGAATTATAGGAATCACGATTCCATACTTTTAGGAATCAGATTCCAGCAACCACCGAAACAAGTGGGGTCATGTGTGATTCTATATAGGTATGAAATGCGATTCCAACATGAAGGGACATCAATTCTTGTAAATAGGAGACACGATTCCTAATTTTTTGAATCGCGATTCCGAAATAGTGAGAATCATTTTTCCCAAATCCAAATCCAATGCGATTCTGATGCACGTGATTCCGCGATGCCGATTCCAAAAACGATTCGGAATCACAGACGTTTCCAGCAACTATAACCTGACCCCATTGATTCAATAAGCAGTTCGCCTAATGCCTAGGCGGGATGGGGGGCCTGGGTAGACCAACTAGGAGGTTGTCCCTGAGCGCCCGCTGAGTACCTGCCTAGGCAGGCGTGTAGGGGACTGCGCTCCACTAGGTGAATGAAAATCCATCGGATGGGGTATTTTTCGTGTTTTTTTTGTTTGAATTATAAAAAAATGCATGAATAAACATCTTATGTACAAAATATGTACCTAAAATAGGGTTACTAGACACCATTTTCCCCCTCTTGAACCTAGGCCGCCCAAGTTCTGGGTGGCCGTCTAGGCCCCCCGGCCACCTAGGTGCCGCCGGCCTTATTTGGAACACTACCTAACCCAATTTGGTTTCAGGTCAAGTTGCAACTTGCAAGACTGAATTGAGGCTTATGTAGAAACATATATATAAACACACTAAAAAATTCTAGGGTTTCCTTTCCTTTTTATGAACTCATTCATGATGTCTTGCCCAAATCCGCCATGGTCGGTCCAAATCGGTCGTGCAGGTCGTAAAACCCGAAAAAAGAGGAGGGTTGTGCTAGGTTGGTAACCAGCGTAAAACTTTGCTACATCTTTTGAATCTTAAACCAATGAGGTGGGAGGTCATAGATACATTTGTAGAATTAGGATATTAGAAGTGAAAGAAGCGTTAAGAGAGATGAAGATAGGAAGGACTTTAAGACCAGATGGTATCCAAGTAGACGTTTGGAAGCGCATGGGAGAGATTGGCTTCTGGTTGACCAAGTTGTTCAACAAGATAGAGAGAACCAAAAAAATGCTAGATAAATGGAGGAAAGTATTGTGATTACCTATTTACATGAACAAAAGGGGCATAGAGAATTATATGAACTATCAAGGGATCAAATTTCTGAGCCACACTTAAAGCAATCGACGAGTGATTGAGAAACAACTAAGACATGAAACAAGCGCATAAGAAAATCATTTTGATCTCATGCTAGGGAGGTCAATAATTGAGGGGATTATCCTACTTACACAATTAATTGAGAAGCTTAGCGAGAAGAAAAAGACCTCCTATGGTCTTTATTGATTTACAAAAAGTACACGATCGGGTACCAAGAGAGTTAATATGATGGCTGCTGAAAATATAAGAGTCTCTAGAAGCTATATTGACATGGTGAGAGATACAAGGGAACGGTAACCAGTGCAAGGAAAACTAGTGGAGAGACAAGGGACTTTTCAGTGACATTAGACCTACATCAGGGGTTAGCGTTAAGCCCGTATCTCTTTGTTTTGATTATCGATGAGTTAACTAGGCATCTACAGCATGAGGCATAGTGGTGTATGTTGTTCGCGGATGACATTTTTGATTGATGAGACTAGAGATGGCATCAATGGAAAGTTAAAACTTTGAAGGGATGCTCTGGAATCTAAAGTTTATAAAATTAACCAGACTGAGATAGAATATATGGAATGCAAGTTTACTAATAACAGGAGTAGAATCGAGGTGTAGCTGAGTTTGATGCCCAAGAAATACCTAAAAGAGAATATTTTCGATATTTAGGGTCGATTATCCATGAGAATCGAGAGACTGAGGAAGATGTCACACATGGAATTCGAATTGGTAGGGCGAAGTGGAGATATGCTTTTGGAGTTCTATGTGATCGTCACATACTAATGAAACTGAAGGGGAAGTTTTATATGATGGTTGTAAGACCAGCCATGCTTTATGGGACAGAATGTTGGACGGTCAAGAAACAACATATCTATAGAATGAATATAGGTAAGATGAGTGTGTTAAGATGGATGAGTGGCAAGATAAGAAGGGATGGAATTCAGAATCAATACATCAAAGGTAACTTACGGGTGACTCCAACAGGCGTTAAGATAAAGTGGACTTAGGTGGGTTGTCAAGTGCAACGTCAACCTAGACTAGCACCAGTTAGGAAGGGCGATTTGGTTCAAGTGAAAGGCTTTAAAAGGGCAAAGCAAAGGTCCAAAAGGACATGGATTGAACTAGTGAAAAGAATTATAGTGACTTATGGTCCGACTGAGGGTATGGCCCTTAATAGGGTGGGCTGGTCGAACAAGATTCGAATAGCTGACCCCAAATACTCAGGGATAAGGCTCGAATGACGATGATGATGATGATTCATGATTTCATGTCCATGACAGAGCGCAAATAGGGAATTGCCTACCACTCTTCACTATTCTTAAGTGCTTCACTTGTAACATCCCCACCATTCACTTCTGACAATAGAGGCCAACCATTGCCAGGAGTGGAAGATTAATGCTTGATGTAGGAACAGAAGGTTTATGCTACGCTGGTATTCTTAAGAATAAAGATCTGATCGGCCCTTCCCCAAAGAAAAATTACAATAAACTGTATTTTAAAGAAAACAAAACCAATTAAAACTCAACAAGAATTGTGAATAAAAAGATAGGACACATTTCTTTTTAAGAAAATAAACCTCTTACATGCTGAAATGTGTTTTGACACCTAACTTTCAATTTCTAAAAAGAATCACAGATTGGATGCCAACAAGCATTTCCAAATAAAATTCTCATGATGTGCTGCATGTTACAGAAAACAAGCTTGCCAGATATTGACATGCCTTTCAGCACTAGTCATTTATGATAAGTTGACTTTCCTAAGAAAACACAATTCATCAGTTTTGAAAGGAATTCCTAACAAAATGATTAAGGCACGCTACATAGTTTTAACAAAATAAAACGTTATGGACACCAATGGCTAGCATTTCTTTCATTTGTACCGTAAGTTAAAAGGGTACAATTGTGGGCCTCTTTCTTAGTTTCCTCTTTTTTGTTTTTCTTTTATCGTGCTAGTTTCTCATTTTTTTCATTTAAACATTCACATCCATAGTCTTGAGTCCACAGCTTTGCCAAGGGCATGATAGAGGGAATGGCAGGGCAACAGTCCCCCAAGAGTATTGCACCAAGGTTTATTTTAATTGAATTCATACATATCCCTTTGTGAGATAAAAAAAAGGAATTCTAGTTAATTTAAAAAGATATGATATGACCGGTCAAGATTTCGATAGATTAGAAGTTGATATGGGTCAAAATTTAGAGGATAAAGGTCCCTAAAATCCTACCTAAATCATGATGGTTAATTTCAAAGATGGATGGCTCAAACTGTCTCCCTACTCACAGATTACCTAAATATTTTTACACAATGTTGAATCCTAAGCTGATTGGAACACCATAGGACCCTTGAGGTCTATATAAGGAGGGGACCCCCCTCCCCTTCATTCTCAACACATTTCCAGCCCTCTCTCTCTCCTCCCCACACCATCTCTCTCTCTCTCTCTAAATATTCATCCATGCTATGTAACATTAATAGTTTTGTAATAAAAATTCAAACCGTAAACAATTGAAATCACAAAAGCAAGAGCATAAGATAAAAGCAAGGGAATAAAGTAACAAAAAATTATAAATAACTATACTACAAGATAAGTCACTAGTACCTAACATGGAAAACCCTTGCGAAAGTAAACTACTCACTCTTGAAGGCTTTCATGTCCTTCAGAAGAAACTAACTGAGTGCCTTCAGAAGGCGTCCATAGAGAAAGATCTACATGCAAGTTACCCTTTGTAGTGCGATCAACGTTTAAAACTCTGCACCTGACAAATTGGCCCTCCTGATATTGGGACAATGGTTCAGGTACGAAATGTTCTGTCACTTCTGTATAATGAACTTTCCCATATAGATGCGGACCAATTTGCACATGCAAACCACCAACACCTGGAAGAATCTTACTTATTCTTCCACCAAGAAAGTCACCTTCATGTATAAACTCCGAAGCTTTCTCATTAGACGAAGTACTTCCAATATCATCTGGCTGAACAATGTCATCAACATCATGTCGAGCGCCATGCTTAGCTGATATTGCATGTAGTGACAGCCGCAATACTTTTTTCCCTCTGTCAATACCAATAATAAAGCAAGAAATACCTTGTCCCACACTAAAACGCTTTGGAAATTCCTCAAGCTCTGAAGGCTCTGCAGAAGTGTCCAGCACAAACATATGCCCCATAATACTACAAGATACAGCTAAGCGGAGCCATTCATTGTCCACCTTAACCACATAACATGTGATCATTTCCCCCAGCGAGTAATCAAAATCTTCCACCAAATGTCCATCAGCCACCTCTGCACTTCCTGCAAACATATGAATAAGAAGAAACACCTAAGTAATGAAAGCATCGCCCCATGAGCTAGTGCATTTCAAGAAGCCAATGTAACAACACACAGAACTAAATACCATTAGGATACAAATTAACAAACAAAGAACATAAACTCCATATATGCTTGCATATTCCAGATTTAAACAACTGCTGGAATAGTCTCAGTTGAGACCCATTTTCAGCAGTTGAAAGAACTTATTTTTGGCAGGTGCATCTGGGAAGCAGGACATTAAGATCTACAACTGTCAAAAGCTCTTTCAAACCTTCAGCTACCAATGGGCAAGTGAGGCCACCATCCACCAAATTTTAGATGCATTATTGACCCCACCCTAATGCAGATTGGGTCAGTTGCTGTGGAAGACCTGCAATTACCTCAGACCCTTCAGGATTTTGGTCTGAAACCTCTTTCTGGGCAGGGGGAATGCCCCTGCCAGCAAATTTAGGGACTTCTCTCCTCTACTAAACAGTTGGGAGCACCCGGGCATGGAGGTGTCCTTAGGACCACTGAGAGTATGGTTCTCCTCTCTTTCTCAGGGTTCATAGGTCACATTGACTCCACTATGGTGGAAAGTATAGCAATTGTAGAAGGCCTCAAACGGGTCTGGTAATCCAACTGCTATTCCCATCACCCCATGGCGGAAGGAGACTTCCATAGTGTCATTGCTTGGGCTACAGACTCAGCATACAGCCCATGGAGACTGGCACATCTTTTTGCTCACATTCATCTTCGTGCAAGGGACTTCGGGTGACCTTTAGCACATGTGCCCAAGTGAGTCAACCAAGCGGCTGATGCCTTGGCAAAGAAAGGGGCAGCAAGTGGAAGTGACAAGTAGCTCCTCCCCATTGGCTATCTGATCCCCACTATCACCCCATGCCCCACAGGAGACACACCCCTTTTCCCTTCCCGAACTCTATTCTTTCCTCTCTCTCCCCCTCCTCTCATCCTTTATACCTTCTCATCCCCTCACTCCCTAATCCCCTCTCTCTCTTACCCTCCTTTATCTATACCCTTCTCTATCTCTGTTCACTCCTCTACCCCCTACCCTCGTCTACTCCCCTTACTATCTTCCCCCCTGCATCATTTTCTATCCCTGATCTTGTCTTTTCCTCCCCTCCTCGGTTCTTGTATAGGAGCCACACTGTATGCTGCCATTTTTGCTATTAGACACTTGCACATTTCCTTCTATGAGGAGTTTTCAGACACCCCATTTTGTACATTTTGTATAGAGCTCATGACTTGTGGGTAGCCATTTTTGGAATTTTGTAATATTAATACGGTAATTCATCATCATCATCATCCAAGCCTTATCCTAATTAATTGGAGTCGGCTACATGAAGCATGTTCCTCCATTCTTCTCTTCAAGGGTCATACCCTCATTAAGACCAAAAGAATATTGATACAGTAATTAATAGAGTGGAACATTCCTTGTAAAAAAAAAGTGTGTTTCTCAGTTCTCTATGTATCAGGGACCCCTATTTTTGCTTTCACATTATCGCCCCGACCAGGACTACTTTCACCCCTTCCCTTCCACCGATAGCCTATCTCCTTTAGCCCTTTCCCATTCATGTTATCTGGCTTGCCTTGGAAGTACTCATTGGTTATGTTTTGATGTTTAGTAAATTTTCTTTCTATATTTATAGAAAAAAAATTAAATAAATCACGTCCATATTTAAGGGGACAAAAGTGATCACCCTTCCCTTCCCTAAAGTACACAATTCAACAGCCCCATACTTGACAGTTGAGATGGCCCACGTCTCACTCTCTTCCAATGACCAATTGCAGTAACTTGATTAACTAAAACATCTCCAGTTAATAAAATTTGAACCGCTAGAAAGAGTACCTCAGCCAGAAATAATGAATCATGAATAAAGAATATGCACAACAGGACATGTTGCAGATTTGAGTAACATCGAGTACAAGAGCATCTGAAGCAGTTTAAATGAGGGATTTTGAGCAAGACAAATAGTCCAAGGGTTTGCCGAACATCAAGGAAACATCTGTTCCCAAGGTAACCATTAACGGAAGATGCTAAAGCATGCAATCAATAAGGAAATAAGCATTTCTAGGTTGCCATTCAAAATCTCAAATCATAAAAGATACGTAAGTTATAATCAGAAAAATAAGACAGATGTTACCATGAACAACAATAGCCTCAAATCTTGTGAAGAAAAGCACAGACTGCATGAAAGTAACGAAAAATTGACAGTGATAAAGAGAAAATGAGTATACCAGCAAGCATTGAGGGCTTGATAGAAAGCTCCCAAATGTGCTGTTTGCTACTAACATCAGATTTGGTAGCTTTTTCAAAAATGCGTGCAGTTAGATGCTCCCCAATTCTATAATTGCTAAATGGCTTCAACTCCACATGACCAGCATCATAGACCTATGTATCAACAGAAGCAACACTTGTAACCAGGCACATAAACATAAAATATAAAACATTGTGGGCCATATCATTGACAAAATGACCTAACGTGGACAGTCTGAAAATACAAATTGAAACAACGATACAGAGAAAAAAGCAGGTAATTACCTCCGTAATATGTATTCTCCCATGAAGACCCTTACCAAACTTGAGTCGCATTTCCAAAGGCCTAATGCCCGTGATCTGATTATCAATAATGGTCAGAGAGATCCAATAGTCACCAAAAGGAGAACAGAGATACAAGAAATCAGGGGCCCATAACCATATCGATATATGGAACAATCCATAATGATCTCACCTCTGCCTCAACGAGTGACCCCACATTGTAACCTGACTTCTTCAAGGCTCTTTTCAAACTAGAAGAGACAACTACCTCACTTAAACATTTGAGAAGAAGTAGAAGTCTCCCAGCTCCAGATGCTTCTGGAAGCGCCTCAATGGTAGCAACAAGTCTGCAGAAAATTAGAAGCAAAGATAATCCATGAAATTCTGTGTCGGCCTCAAAGCATACACACATTACATCAACTACATAAAGTTAAACTACAGGGTTAAACATGCGCATAAACCCATGGGCTTCAACTAGCAGCAGGAACACAATTTCCCCAGAATGATTCTCATGGAACAACTTAACCAAAGATATAGGTCAAGATGCCAGGATCAGCCAAAGATAAAAAACATTTCGGGATTCCAGCTCAAAAAACTCATTGAGGACTATGAAGAATTACATATGACAACAATGCCATGAACAAAATGAAGGTGCTCATAACAAGACAAGCCGAGAAGCTCCCACAATAGGTATAAACAAAAAAATATGTACTAGCCAGACTATATTGTAAAGATTTTAGGAAGCATATTAAATAAGAATGGAATAAGTGGCATTTTGAAGAACTGCTCTAACATAAAAAGTGTCGGCAAGCACCTCCGCATTGACCACCACAGAACCCTTAGAAAAAATTCCCTTCCTGAACTCAGTCTAAGCTGTAAACTACCATCGAAACGTATAACACAGCTGTACACAAAACGTGGTCCCTTTGACTTGCAAAGGAACAGTCCATTGAAAATAAATGGAGATGGTCAACCTTTTTATAAGTTCAATGATTAATTTTTAGATGATGTCACTCTCTTTTTTTTTTTAAGCGTTGACGGTGGGGCATAACTATCAGTGCCTGACATATACAATGTGTCACGGCTCCAAAAGAAAGGGGCATGTGAAACACGTCTACAATGCTGAAGCAGCAACATGGGTACCTGTGGACACTTGAATATTTGTCTATAAATGTAAAATTATTCAGTTTAAACAAAAACAAAATTGATTTAAAATCACAATTAAAAAAATGAGAATAATTTAGAGACATGGGTCAAATGTATCAACACATTTGTCAGATTTCTAGGCATGCATCTTAAAAATTCTGGGCACCTCTAAATCGTGGAAACAAGTTTGTTGAATTTGGACATTGCGTCCTGAATTCCAGACTTATTTCAGCAGCCAGCAGATAAAGCATCATGCGAAAAGGTACACCAAGCAGGAGTGGCTGAATTTGTCATCAGGCATGTTTGAAGTGTGGACACGTACATTATCCACAACGAAACATACCATACATGTTCGTCTTTACTTCATGGTTTACATCAGACACATAAATAATCAATGACCCGCAGTAAACCACGAAACACTATACATGGCAGTTCTCCCAAATGCAATTCTATAACCATGGAGAATACCACCCAAACTAACCTTTGGCCATTAACAAAAAATTTATGGGGCAACTTTTTTGTGTTGTAATCACTTGTAGATGAATAACCTATAGCATGACCATGCTCCGGCAATGTCAACACCTGAAATGAAACCAGGAGTAAATCACATCTCAAAACTATCCTCGAGAAAAGAAAAGATCGCTCAATGTTTATTCACTATAGGTCAATAAAACACATCCAATAAGCTAAGATAGGTACCAAATAGTTCTCCTTCACCATCTCAACAACAGCATTCACATTTTGATGAAGCTCCAAGTTGAAGCATTCGTCTCTTCTGCGCTTCTGATAATGTGAAAATAAGGATGTGTAAGATAAAATTGGAGGGAAGAATTGAATAAAAGAAAAATCTTATGCAAAGTAGAACATAAAAAATGCCACTAAATTAGAGAAAGCACGAGCTATCTAACACCATCAAGAAGAATCTCTCAAGAGACCATATGAAAAACCCCTGATATAACCATAACTGAAAAGATAAGGAATGTTAAAAATCCTACGGACTTGCATGATCTAATCAAGAGTGACTGGAGAGGAATCAAAACTCCAAATGTTTACATTAACAGCAAGCACCAACCTTCGAAGAAAGGCTCCCTTCCAATCCCTCCCTTTTGTGCCCCACAAGTAACTCTTCCCTCAAAGACAGGTCTACTATGCCCTCTCCCATGCCAATGTCAAGAACTAAAGCTTCAACAACAGAACCAGTGTGCACTGTGGTGCCGCCAACTGCATAGGAGGTAATACATAGCACTGGGTCTAATACAGAAAATATCCCATCTCTAGTAGCCAATTCTAACAAATTTAGACTCACGCTGATATGGTGTTATAAAACCGACTGCGGGATCAGCTTGCAACAATCGCACAACAACTCCATAATCTTTAATCTCTTGTATTTCCCCCTTGATGAAGCTACTTATCTTACAGCTACAGATCCATTTTAAATCAGAAACTTTAGAACGAATCGACTGCAACTTCGCAATCTGCACAATTAAATCAAACTGAAGTTTATGTGACAATCAACTCGTGAGAATGGAAATAGAACTGAAAAAGGAAGTTGAACTATGACTAACAAAAGGGATTGTCTACAAAGAGAGCATTTATCTTTTGTATAAGGAGGTCACAATCATTCTTGTCCCTTAAATTTCAAAATGCGTGGTTGTAAGAGTATCATTGAATGAACACAAAGTCCAAAAAAAAATTCCCGGACTTCGTGACTCACCCCAAGCCATCCAATATAACATCTAATAAGTGGGAATGATTGTGTCTCCATGTATAAAAGATAAATGGTCATTTTGTAGACAATCCCTTAACAAAAAGACTGATTTGCGATGATCCCAAGAAAAAGTGCAACAAAAAAAATAACAGCAATGAACCGGAGTAAAGAAAATGTAGCAAGACAAAAGGCACAAGGATGAGTACACATGCATACAAGTGCAACAACACCAACTTCAAGCACATGTGTACCCATGCACTTGCATGGTCCCAAAAAAGAAATATTATTACATGCAATTGCGCCTATTCTCCCACACATGCACTGGCAGACATTCCCATGCAATCACACAGACTATCACACGTAAACGTGCCCCAGTATTATCAAATGTAGAATGCCGAAACTCGATATGGTATTGACTCGATGGGGTCCCACTGCAGGTGCATCACCTCAAAAGAAAAAAAGACTAATTTTACAGAAAAATATAATAATGCAAAGCATAACATGTGTATATATGACTTATGTAATAGTAGCCATTTTAATTTCGTATGTCATCATCATTATCCATGCATTATCCCAGCTATTTGGGGTAGGCCATATGAATCCCGATCCGCTATTCTGATCTATCAAGGCCACATCGTTAGTCAGACCATAAGTCACCATATCTCTCTCACCACTTCCATCCGTATCCTTTTGGGCCTTCCCCATGCCTTTTTAGAGCCTTTCACCATAACCCACACAACCACATACAGCCATCCCCACTTCCCCAACACTCCCATGCAATCAGAAATACAGCTATATATATGTGAATAGAATTTACAGCACACTGACATCCAGACACACCACGAACCCACATAACCACATACAGCCATTTTCTAATGCAAGAAATCATTGGTGATTGGCCAGAATAAAGTGAATAACTAACTAAAGGCCAAATAACTGTGAGTGACCTGCTTTTGAAAACCCTCCATGAAAGGCATATCACAATTGTCTTTTGAAACTTACTAGTAACTAAAATAGACTGTCATGTTCTCATGCTAGTTCATGGAATCACAGCTAATGGTGACCATCACAAAGTAGCATCTGTCATATTTAGTTATTTCCAAATTCCTCATTTCTCAGGTCCAACATGTTCCAAACTTGACTTGAAACCTAGTTTTGATTTGCTTAATCAAAATTGTATTATTCCTTTTAATAATCTGTGCATTATTTACAACAATAGGAAAGTTTGTAGGGGGATTAGTAAAACCATTAATATCGGTGTTTTAAACCCAAGAAATGGGTCGGGAATCAAGGTTGCAGTGCCCTGAGTTGGGGGCGGAATCAAACAAGTCTCTAGAGTCAGACTTCGCTGAGTCCTAGCAAATTTAGTAACGCAACCTTGGAAACTGTTGAGAGTGGGCTAGTTCCCAAGGTTTTTGCCAGGATGCTGCCGTGTCCAAGGGACTTGATTATTATATTTAGTTAAGGGAATTGAAGTATCAATTATCCCATATATCACAGAATCGATGGGGTACGATATTCTAATTGGCTCAACATCTTTTGTGATCACCTAGAAGAGTACAATGATCAGATTGCATGCCAGATATCACAAGTTTGATAGAATGTTACTTTTCACTTGGTTCAACATTATAATAACTTCCAAGAAGAGCAATAATGACCAGATTGTATCCGAGATACCACGAAATTGATAGGATAATATTTACTACATGGTTCAACGTCTCTAGTAACTTCCAGAAAAAGTAACAGCGACCTGATTGTTAGAGTAATCAAATGTAAGACATGCCAACTCTTCCCTTATTCTTTTTGAGAGTAAAAGGCTAAATTCGGCATCGCGGTGTGCATCTAGGCACGGCGCCGCGAGGGCCAGCGGGAAGCCCGAGCTAGAAATACCCACACACAGCATGGGTGGTGGGTACCGAGGTGTGCGTCTAGGCCATAGTTAGCAAGTCGGGGACTATCAATAACTCGGCTCACGTTAAAATCGGAAATAGAAGGTTTTTATTTTAAAAAGTCGGATGAAAAAATCGGGTGAAAAATACGGTTTGGCAAAAATACTTCATGTAAAGATATCGGAAATATATTGGACTAGGCTCAACAAATCGGAGTCAAAAAATTGGTAAAGTTTAAAAATATTAGAAATTTTGAAATACACCTATTTAGTAGGTACCAAAAAAAATACACCATATGAATACACGATAAATACGCCATATGGATACACCCTTTGGATATGCCATATTATAACTATGGAGATATGATAACTACGGTATGGTGAGTTGGTGACCCATTACTTCAAGGTTCAAACAGCAGCAAGAAGCATCTGAAGTTCTGGACAGAGAGGAAGAAGAATAAAACCCCAATTGGAGCAGCACGCAGAGATGGAGAACCAGAAAAGCAGCACATATAGAGAGACAAACAGCATGCACAGAGGGCGCAGCACACACAGAAGAACTATGGGTTTGGGAAAATGAAAAAACATGTTTGGGGATTGTTTGTCAGAGAGAAGCGGAATGCACATAGGAAGCAGCATGTACAGGTTTGGGGATATGAAAAAACCCTTAATCTGGTTTTTTTTTTTAAAGCTTTTATTTTTAAGATTTTGTATTGATTTTGTAATCTAAAATTTTGGAGGCTCTTTGAACCCTAATTTGGATTAAAATTTTTGGTGGAATTTTGTCAAGCCAAATTTGGGTACTTTTATTCAATTGTTTTCATGCATTATTCTAATTTGGTTATAATTTGTGATAATCTGGATGGTTTGAGCCCTAATTTATAATAATCTGGATGGTTGAGCCCTAATTTATGATAATCTGGATGGTTTTATTCCATAAACAATATTTCCATAATAAACACAGAAATCTACATCTATTTAAGCTTTTTTTTTTTGAAATAATAATTTTTTTAGAAAGTATGAAAATAACAGTATACAAATCAGGAAAAAAAAAATTTATCTTTCAAAAAACAAATTAACAGGTAAAGAAAAGGATACGATTTTTTGGTCCAGTTTAATTTGTTTTTAAGAAAAATCGCGTTTTAAACGTTTTTCTGAAAAAAAACACGTTTTTTTTCCGAACTTTTAAAAAAGGCGTCATTTTAAACGTTTTTTGTAAAAATTCCTTTTTTTTTAAGAGGACACATTTTAAACACCGATTTGCTAACTATGGTCTAGGCAAGGCACCACGAGGGCCTGCGGGAAGCCCGAGCTAAGCACACACATAGTGTGGATAGATAGGCACTGAGGTGTGCGCCTAGGCATGGCGCCACAAGGGTCTACAGGTAGCTCGAGCTAGGCACACCCACGCAGTGTGGGTGGTGGGCACCAAGGTGTGCGCCTAGGCACGGCACCACGAGGGCCTACGGGTAGCCCGAGCTAGGCACACCCATGCAGTATGGGTGGTGGGCAAGCTCGAGCTTGGCACACCCACGCAGTATGGGTGGTGGGCATAGAGTTGTGCACCTAGGAAAGACGCCGCAAGGGCCTATGGGTAGCCCGAGCTAGGCACACCCTCACAGTTGCAGCACCTAGCACACATCACGCACCTCAGCCTCATCCCACTCAAGGAATGCATTGCTCTACAGTTATTTACTGAAGGAGAAGTACAATAATCTCTTTTTGTGTACTTTATCCCCAAAAAAAAAAAAAGTACAATAAGTTGTAAGTTTGTCAACAACATAAATTGTAATCCCACCCTTACAATTGGCAGGCGAGATTTTGGGCCATTATTCTTCTCAAGGCCCTGCCCAGACTGGCAGAACCTGCACATACATGAACTAGGCGAATTTATCTATTTACTTTATTATATTGTGTCACTGGAAAGGGTACTTAGAAACTTTATATAATGATGATTGCACAAAATGGGCTTAACCTCACATTTCATTTAACAGGAATTAAATATTCCATCCTTTAGAAGAGGAACCTGAGCAGTAAAATGATAAAGAATAAAGCCAAGAATTGCTACAATCTAAAACCTAGAAAGCAATAGCCGAAGGAAGGTAGTTTGCTATCAAGCGGACAAAATTGGGCGAGTGGAAGTCAGGGTAGGGTTAAGTAACATGAATTGAGTACCAAAACAGTGATAATCGAATCAATCAGGCCCATTTTTAAGGTAAAACTTCTCTGCAGAGTTGCATCTCATGGTTACATGCATCCAGGTGGCTAATGGAAGTCTATGATTAATACGAAAGAAAATCCAGTAGTTTCATATTCCTAGAAATAGGCATTCTTGTTCAGGTACAAAAGCCATCACAGATGGGACTCCAGGGACTCGGTTGTTACAAGGTGGATGCAGTTTGTTGCATGCAGGAGTGGGTATGGGGGAGGGGATGGTCAATAACAAGAAACTCCACAATGGTT
The DNA here is from genome assembly GCF_054954075.1 of Amborella trichopoda. NCBI lineage: Eukaryota > Viridiplantae > Streptophyta > Magnoliopsida > Amborellales > Amborellaceae > Amborella > Amborella trichopoda. The sequence goes on along the minus strand of NC_142338.1, from coordinate 11,324,091 downwards.
CCATGATAGGATTGCCCTCACAATTAATATATAAAAGTATAGAATCTCAAATAAAATTAAAATACACACAATGTTAAGAAATTATACCTAGATAAACAATAAATACATTAGAAATAAACTTATTGTAAACACACAACATTTTCTCAAGTAAATTTTAAGACTTGTATTTATTTGCTTATGTCTTACAATATAAAGTCCAATATTGATAATATATCTAAGTTATCTTTTATCAATATATTTATAATTTTTAAATAAAAGATATTATTAGTAAAGTTCAGGCTAATAAGGCATGCCCTTCTCTTCCCCTACACCTTATATATTAAAAATTAACTAAAGCATACATACATAGAAAATAAATAGAGTAATAAAGTGATGGATGAATTTTTGCCCAATGTTGCTTACCTTGGACCTACCATCCCTTCTTATATGTGATTCTGAAGCTATTGCAATTAGGGCACCTTTTTTTTAATGATTTGAATTTAAGCACCTTTTACCCCTAGAAAATACAGTGTTTTGCTACATTATTAGTCTCTTTTGTTATTAATATACATTTAAGACTTTGTTTCCTTCTAAACTATATATCTAACATTGGTCTGAATTACATTGACCACTACCAAAAGGATTGGGGTCGTGTCCTTCCATAAGGGAGCAGAACCCGTGAGATCCAGTTTCGAGATTGTGGGATGACATAGCAATCCCAGTAACTAAAGGGCACACAGCTTTCCAAAGGAAGCATAAGACAGAAGCACCCCAAAATAACAAATAACCAGTTTCCATTAAGTTGCAAGAACAGCTAATTAAAAGCATTGGCAATAGCAGAAAATGGACTCTTTAAACTGGAATCGAGCATCCGGAGTTTTACAGGGGCCTGGAGACAAATGGTACTATTTGAGTATTTGAATCTTGTGGAGATAAACAATTTATGAGTCAGGGGAAGGCAATAAGAGAAGAGAGTGAGCTTAAATAACAAAGTTATTATCATTCGCTACAAAGAGCAGAAGGACAATATAGTTTTGACGAAAATAGGATGGGGCAGCTTGAGCTCCAAAGGCCCAAGTTGAAACTTGCCCAACGATATGATTAGCACTACATGGTGAAAACTGTGATTTATGGCAATTTCCAACAATTAGGTCAGCAGCAGCGAAAGTTAGAGAGAGAAAAGGAGAGTAGAGAGAGGCCCGAAAGTTAGAGAGCAAGCCATAAGGTAAAGGGTAAAATTGTCCTATGTCATAGTTAACTGTACGATAGGGGGTCCCTTGCAAGAAAATAAACATTGTGGGTGGGGGGCAGAGAGAATGGGGGAGGGCATCTAGGCAGTGGTCATGGGGCCAATATAACCCTTTAAGGCCTGGTCCTTTTCCCCAAAAAAATATAAATAAAAAACCGCATGTAGTCATGTAAAATAATGAGAAACACCAAGCTAAGTCATCTAAATAAATATAAAAAGGGCACACGTTCTGGAAAATATCTAAAGAGACTATAAAAATATAAAGGGCACACCATGTCGCAAGAAAAATATCAATCAATTCTATCCCAAAATAATGTGCATGCACATCATACATTGGCCCAAACTTTGATGTGCTATACCTTCCACAAAGGCACACTTGATGCTTTAGATGAGAAAACAAAATTACTTGCATCTAGTAATAAATTTTCCCTGTCTAAATACATCTGTCAAGTAATGAATTCAGCAGCTCAGTGAAACAAACGGTTTACCTGCTCCTCCATAACGAAATACCCCTGTATTAAGGAAACATTGGTTGAAAAACAAGATGATTGCTTCAAAGAAAGACTTATTCTTCCAGTGTCCCCATCAACCTAAAAGGCATGGAAGAAATTTTTCATCCAACTTCAGTATCTGCCAGCTAGAACGAATCATTAACATCATTTTCTCTACTTCATCTATCTCACTTACATTAAGTACATGACTCCGAACAGACTGCCCAATGTATAAGACGTCAGAAAGGCCAATGGTCCGATCATCTACAATCTTCAAAATAATTGATCGAGTGAAATTTATGTATCATATATTAAGACAGTAATAGTAAAGCAAAAAACCAGAAAAAGGAATTCGATTTACTTTTCCTTTTGGAGCGAATCCAGTCAAACGCCCAAGGTAGCGGACAAAGCAACCAGTTTCAATTAAGTTGCAGACATAACCCTTCGAGAAAACAAGCAAACAACATAAATCTAAACTATTCCACCAAATCTCGACAAAGAAAGATGACAAGATTGTTGTGTTATCATAAGAACACAAACCATGATAACTGCTTACATGTAGCACCGATTGAGGGACAACTTGATCGATATCCGAAGGGAGCTGCTCGACAGATTTAACAAGAGAATATTTTGCAGAAAGAAACAAATGGTTCCCATCCATATCTGGAAAATGAGACATGCAAAGTGAATCATGAATCATCAGAATCAGTGGAGTTAATTCTTTTAAACATTATGAAAGTTTGAAATATTAAAAAAAAGTTTTAAAATCGAAAACAAGTTGGATCCAAAATATTTTACATAAGATACGAATAAAAGGTAAGATACGAATAAAAGGCAGCAATAACCCACGGCTTAAAATCCAGCAAGGAAAAGGCTAGATGAAAACTTGAATCATATTAGCTAGGAAATTTGTGTTGGGGTTTGTGACATTTAAAGCCCGTGAGAAAATCTAGTTATAACAAATTGTACATTTCGCTAGGAGTTGTATGATTAGTTGACTGACCTAGGGCTAGTCGGTCTATGGCCCGGGTCTTGTAAAACATATTTTCCCTTGAGTATGGGCACTATTGTTGGGGGTTTCTAAAGGGTCATCTATTGTTGAGGTCAGAAAGATGCCCAAGGATGGTTTGTAGGCTAGGAAAACTTTGTGGTCTCTTGTATGCGGTTGTAGGGCTGTGAAAATGATCCTCAACAGACTTCCACATGGTATGTATATATAACAGCTGCATTCTTCAAAGCAAACTTGTAGAGACACGTGTACATGTTTATAGAGAGAGTCCCTCTTGTATATACTTATACGAGCATCTGACTTGCTCTTAACAGGGGGACCTTAAGCGATATATTGGAATCATGGTTCATTATTTATTGGTCAGGTTTGACAAGCCAATCATAAGCCCCTGCAAATAACTCTAGGTCATGGGTCATGTTGGGCTAGTTTGAGTAGATATTTGTAAATCACGGTTTCTAGCTTGGGAGGAGTGCCCAGAGAGTCACTTTTCTTAACTCATTAGAACCGATCCACTTCTAGACGTATTTCTGATTATGTTTTAGATTTTTATTTTTTTTAGAACCACATAAATAGTGTATTTTTCCTCTTTCAAATTTAATTATGATTACAGATTTTCTTAGAAATTTTTAGAATTCAAAAAAAAAATGTATTTTCAACTGTAAAAACATAGAAAATGTACCACTCATATTTTAAAATTTAGTAGGGACCTAGTTTTAAGTGGGATCCCACATTTGTGTGTGTGTGTGTCTGTGTGTGTGTGTTTTGGCAGTTGGCAATGGTCTAGCTATCACTTAGGGGTGGGTCATGGGGCCCATAAGGGCCACAAGTCCCCCACACAAAGAGAGACACCCCCATTAAAATTTAAAATATTATCAAAATATTATTTGTCTTAAGGAGACCTGACGTTATTTGAAGTCCTATTTGGATTAGAATTCTTACTTGGACTAGAATTCCTACTTAGATCTGAATTTTTGTTAAAATATTATTCGTTTTAAAAAGTCACAATTGTATTAAGAGGTCCTATTTAGATTACAATTCCTACTTGGACTAGGATTTCTACTAAGATAAGAAATCATATTAAAATATTATTGATTTTAAGGACACTTGATGGTATTCGAAGTCCTATTTGGATTAGGATTCCTATTTGGGCTTAGGACTCCTACATAAAATCAAAATTCAAATCAAAATAAAAGTCTCGCTAGCAGTGGATATGGGTCAAAGACTAAAGGGTTAAGGACCCTAAAATTCCTCCATAAACCATAATTGCTGACTTTTAGGATGGATGGCTCATATTTATTTTTTCTCTCTCACCTCATAGATTACCAGGGAATCCTATTGGTCAAATTGATTTCTAATTAAGACAGACATACCCAAGACTTCTTGAAAACTATAAATAGGGTGTCTCTCTATTAGTTTAGGTCATTACCAATACTGTTGTGGATTTTTGCACAATCTCAATTGATAAATTTTAGCATGCTTCTACTTCTATTCTTCCAATAGAAAGGTACTTTGACCTAAGAACTAGTTTTCGGAAAATCTTATATCTTTCCCACTCAGTTTTGTTTTTGTTCATAACGTTGTGGTTTTTATTTCAGCCACTTATACAATTTTATTCATCTTAGAAGAATAAATAATGATCATTTTTTATTGACTATAATGAAAATAAAGTCAATATGAAAAAGAATAATATACATAAAGTCAAGTAGTTATACCATGCATTAGGCAGGTTAGATCATGTTCCTCATTAATCATTACAGTTAATATGAAAAAGAATAATATACATAAAGTCAAGTAGTTCTACCATGCATTAGGCAGGTTGGACCATGTTCCTCATTAGTTCAGTGTCAAAAACAAAGTTTTGATATGAAATTTATCCCAAAAAATATTACAAAAGAGAACACCGCATCACCAAAAAAAAAAAATCTAAAAATAATGGTGTGACAAAAACATAAATAAAAAAAAAGGCATTAAAAATTGAAGGTATGGCAGCACATAAGGCACTAAAAATTGAAGGTATAGCAGTACAAGGCATTCAATCACCTAGCACCAAAAGCTCTTTAAACTCGTATCCTGGCGTCAATAGTGACTTGAGCAATTCTGCCTGGTCTGCATATGTAAAGACAATTTGAAGAACGTCACACTTTTCAGAAGAAGGAAGAGATAAGCATGTCACAAGGAGGTCTTTTAATTAGTGATGCTACCTCGGTTATCTGCCAAATGTTCGGTGATTATTTTTCCCTTCATGTAAGCATTTGTTCCCACATATACCATAACTGCATTAGCAGTGACATGCTCGACAACACCAGAAATGATACTTCCGCACTTAATAGCGTGGTCAGTAACAGAAGCCCTGCCATTCAAAATGTTCAGTGAACATAATTCCCAATATTAACTCCAAACAAATAGCTTCAAACAAAGGAAACAGATAATTTCACACTAAAAAAGAGCCAATGTACACATGATGATCAGTAAAGGAATAAAGATGCCCTAATGTGATCTCACAACTCACAAGCACAAAAACTTATTACAGAAAGGCTAAGGTTTGCTGACTCACAAACAGTTACAATTAAAGTTCAGAGAAATATTATCAACTTCTTGGATACAAAAGAACTTAAATGAAAATCGCTACAGTTGTCACCGTAACAATAAGTATAAACATGAAGTGAAACAACCAAAGAACTAGAACACAAAAATGGCAAACTAGCAAGAAATTAAAAAACACTATCAGATAGTAAAACAAACATTTAAAAAAGAAGCTTGCCAGAATCATGAAATATTATCTGAACCAGTATAACATATTGTGCTTCTTTAAAGACTACCTATGCATCGAGTAGAACTAATTTAACAAGCCAAGGTAATTCTTCAGTCCCCTTTTTTTACTAAATTAATAGGCCAGGATAATTCTTCAATCCCCTTGTTTCGCTAAGCTCCTTACGCGGAGCTTGTTAAATCCCAAACACTGCCAGATAGAGACCACTGCCTCAAATGACTACACACACGACAGTTTCTATAATTTTCCTCTGCATGTTAGACATATAATGCATATCTATACCAAGATGAAACAACGGGCAGGGGCTTCTGCACTCCTGGAATGCAACAACAAATGCACTAGAAAAAATCCAACACAAGATAAAGGTGCAAAGGAAGCATACAAAAAAAAAAAAATTGCTCAAGTCCTTTAAAGCCAAGGACATTAACCAGATGACAAAGAGGCCTTAGTGAGCATTAAAACAGCAGAAGAAGACTGAGAAACAAGAACTACTCAAACAACTATTTGCACCAGCATAAACACATAGGAATGAACTCAATAAACGATGAAAACCCTTCGAAGAATTTTTCCTTAAGAGAATATCACCGTACAGGATTTACAAAACTACAAAATGACAACTGGGAGCAAGAGATATTGATGACATAAAATTCTTGTAAGAGTGATGGAACAAAACACAAATACCTGATCAGATTAACAACACGGCACCATAAACATGATACAGGATATGCATCATTATATGCAATGAACGCTACTTAACAGCCAAAAAATCATTGAATCAAAGAAATTTACTAGAAGAACAGATTAAACAACTGCATAAAAAATGGCAAGATGCTGAGTGATGTGCCAAAAGCATTGAGAGGTTTAAAACATGCTTCATCAATACCCAAAATTTCTGACTAAAGAAACCTAACCCACATGAAATTTTCCTGAATTCTCTTTCCTTTAAATGATAATTCAATAATATTCTAAAACCATCAAGCACGGCTCGTAACCATAAAAAGACCTTCCCAATATAATCAAACAGGAAATTCCCAACATAATGAGAAGATAGATCAGGCAATAACCTACAAACAATTACAATCATGTTATATTCTATTTCAACCTTTATAGTGATGTAAAACACACAAACCTTTTAGGAGACAATACAAAACTGAGGTTGATCTTCCGCGCACCAGGAATGGCATTTATTACTCTACATTTGACTACTTGCCCAACATGATACGTGGAATCAACTTCACTACCTAGATCTAATGCAAGCTCCGATCTGGATTACGACATTAACAAGAATAAGCCCAGAATAAAGATAAATAAAAATAAATCAATGCATTTCAAACATATGAGTTCCATCCTGGCTTTAAGGAAAGAGGGAAAAAACAACACTATCATAGCACTGACAAGTGGCAAATTTCCTAGGAGACATTACTACAAAGGAGAATAGCAAGACATGAGTTGCAGCATATAGGTACAAAAATGTTGAACTCTATCAAACATAAAACAGTTATACAATTACAGTACAATATGACCACACAAAAAAGTTTTATAAGCACCGCATACATCATTATATTGCATGTACTGGCTTTTTAAAAATAAATGGCACTTCATGTTACTCTCAATCCAACATAAACACAAATGAGACCATGCACTCATCAAAAGTTTGTATAGCTTTAGGAAGCTTCAAGTAGAGCTTACACAGAGCACAAGTAGCATAATTCACCAAGAGCCACCGCGGTCAAGTAACCAAGAGGTATTATAGCTCATGGTCAGATTGTTGGGGTTCGTAGCCTTTAAAGGTCGTGAACGCATGAAAATATAATAGTGGACTATGCACTCCAGTTGGAATGTAAATTAGTTGACTGACCTAAGGTTATATCCAACACCCTTTCCTAGGGCATAAGCACGAATGTTGAGGGTTTCCTAGAGGGTCATCCCTTGCTGAATTCGGAGAGAAGCTCAAGGAGGTGGTTAGCAGGTCAGGAGAGCTTCGTGGCCTCCTCTGGGCAAATATAAGCTTGTGAAATCGGGGGACGGTCTGGACGATACCTGATTCTGGATCAAGGCATCAAATTTTTAAACACTGGCTCCTAATAGGGTTATGCTCACATAAGAAAGCTTAGTTTGTGAGGTATTGCACAAGGAACCTTCCTGGCTCAAAAAATTTAGCAAGGCCAATAGGATTAGAGGTTGCTATTGGTCAAAAATCAAATGTGGGGTCTACTAAGTCCCATGGGGATGACCCTAGACACATTCGAGTAAGTCCTCCCAACTGTTTGTTTTATTTTTCAGTCACATTTACATAGGTATTATGAATTTTCAGGAATATCATATGTATAAATTGTAAGTGGAAGCTTGTCTTTCACTCCTGGATTGTGTTTAATTCGATTTGGCAGTAAAATCAAAGGTCTTAGGTTTTAATTAGGGTTATATTTCTTATTTATAGCAGTGTACTGTAGCACTTCTAAGCGGACCTCAGATTGATTATTTAAAGAAAAAAGATAGTCTTTACCACCAAGGCAAATCCAAGTCAGATGGTATCCATTTCTCATATCAATCTCTGGCAGAATCTTGGGCTTGCTAACATGTCAAGCAAATCACCAAGAGGAGGAATTGAGAAGCAGTACTTGATTGTTATTTTATAAATTGCCCTATTGTCCACACACATCTGCCAAGAGTTTCCTTCTTAGGGATCGATAAGGTTGACCCAAACTTCTCTCAAATCAGCTCCTTGTTGAATAACTTAGTGACTGGCCTATGTAGTTTCTCGTGTTCTTTTGGACTAAAATGAGGCAAGTACAAAAGAGTGGCACCGAGGTCTACATCAATGTAATGTTGTATATCCTCACAGTAGGTAAGCCACAGAGTTATTATTTTGGCATAGCATCCATAATGGTAACAGCAATAGAGATGGAATTAAGAGGAGAAGAACCCTGTGTTACCAATGCAACCACAATCCCTTGCTCTCAGCTTTCCTCAAGAAACCGATTCAAAGGAAGTATAACCACCCCCCACCCCCCTTCTTTTCAGATTCAAGCTGGTTTTCCTCTTTTACTGCTTGCAAGGTCATTTTAGTACCATTCTCCCAAAAGTTATAAGTATCATGTCTTTCATCGTGTATGGCACTGCGGTCATACTGCCATGGGCAGTCCAATAATATGTGGCAAGCATCCACAGGTAACATCACACCAATTGTACCTGTACATTTTTCTAATGGCAAATTTAACAACCCTGATTAACATGGGTTTTATCACCTCATATCTGGAGATCTTGTACGATAACAGATGCCTTTCCCACATCAAATAGTGCTTGTCCACCATCTCTTGTGACACCGCAGCTCCAACTATCAATGATAATGGTGCAGACCTTTCCCTATACAGTGCATCAGGTGCAAAAGATATTTGTTTGCAGCAAGGGTTCTTCCCCCAGTATTTGGATAGGAAATAATTGTCTACTCACAGGAAATTCACCCTCACCGCTGCAACACCTTCGGGTTCATTTATCAAGGTCTTCCGCATAGACACATCTCATCTCAAGTTCTCCATCATAGTCCGAATCTATATCATAGAGATGTCCAGGCCAGCCTCTTTGGGCACTCAAACGATCGATGCCAGGTTCATCACACTTAAAAAAATTATCACCATGTTCCCAGGTTTGAAGAGGCTAATCAAGATCGTGCCTTTTCCCGTTGTTGCCTCGTCACCAGGACAAGGATTCAAGTTGGCAGGGTCTCAAATTAGCATTGGGCCCTATGAGAGCTGAAGATGGTTCCTGATCATAGGAGCCACTAGAAAAACTCCTCAATGTTGATTCAACCTTTAATGCAATTTGTTTGGATCATGGCTAAAGATTTAATGAACAATCATTCATCAGACGAAAGATGGTGAGAAATAGGGTAAGTGCTTACTTTCCAATGTTCTTTCAGTTTCTAACGACTAAAAAACTCCCAAAGAGTGGATCCAAATAACAAAGCTTTCTTCACAGTGAGTGAACAAAGAAAATATATATTAGTACTGTCTGATCACATCAAGAATACTAGCCCAAGGGAAAAAGAATATAGTACTCTAGAAAAGGAGGTGACAAGGTAAACCGGTGATAGGAAACTTCAATTACAACTCGAACATTTAAACCATTAACAATAAATGTAAGTGGAATCAACAAAAAGCAAGAAAAGATAATATAAGGAATGCGTTCCTAAAATGTAATTCCATATTCATTTTAGCACAAATAGATGACAAATCAAAATAACTTCAATGCAATGCTCTCCAGAAACTAATGTGCTGCCCAATTCCCTCAGAAAAACAAAATTGCGCTATCCATTGTCCTCCACTTCCAAAGCAGCCCATAGTACCAATTATACAAATATAATAAAAAATGAATTTCAGTAAGTTAAAAATATTGACAAAATCAGATCCTTAAAGGTCTCCACCTAGAGCAACAGTCATATCAAGTGGGAAACATTAGTAAAATGCACAAGGGCAAAACAGGTAAAAATCTTGCCTATGAGCAAAACCCTGCACACCATTGTAGAATCTTACAAAGCAACCATGCTTCTCTATTTTGGTAATCCAACCATGTGTGATTAATCCAACAGCAGCATTGACGTATGAGGAAAGAACGCCAAGCTTTGACTTCACCTAAAAAGAACAAAATACTATATTTATGTTTAACCAAACCGAAAGATGTATGGTACACCACAAAAGTTACAACTAAGAACAATCAAACAGTAAAATAATCTTGAAAGAATTTATGGAACACCTTAATGTTTGTCAAATTTAATCTAAGTTATATATAGCATATTATATGAATCAACAATAGTTTATGGCTAAATGTTAAATAGCATGAAGGTGTGATGTATGTAGCCGAGGATGGAGATCAGTGGGAACATGCATAGATGCCTATCAACAGAGAGGCGTATATGATGCCTATAAGCATATATGGCTTCAAAGCATAACCAATTCTAATACAATTTTCGCAACTTACCATAAATATGTTCACGTTATGTGCAGAAGCATGAATGAAGAAAGTTCACATGCAAACATATACAGACCATGTAGACATCCATAGCATTACATATATGCATATGAATAATCCATATACACGTGGAAACCATTGGAATGCTGCTCTTAAAGTTACCATGTCGCTGAAGGCATGGTTGTTTGGCAACAAAGTTATGCCTTTTTTTAAAACAAATTGCAAGTGCATGTCCTCATTTGAAAAACCATCAATACACCCTTAGAATGCTACACCGCTTGCTAATAATGTACGTCTTCTCAATTATATACTTCAAAAAAAAAAAAAATTTACACTAGTCTGGTTGCCTTTTATAAAAAACTTAATTTCTTAGGTTACAAGGACATTACATGTGACCATACTATCATATTATCATATATGTTCAGTCAGCTCTTGAACATGATCTAATGTTATAGTAATCAACAGTTTTTGAGCTGGTAGCAGCTCCAGATTCACTTCCAAAAAGTTGTCCACATAGAATATCTATGTGGGTACTACATATCTCGAAGATCTATTTCCACAACTAAGTAGGAAGCAGTATCTCATTTCCAAGTCTCATGCATAAGTTGTCTATAGAAACACGCTGTTTTCGAGCTAACAGATAATTTGGATACACGCGCTATTGTCAAATTTTAAGTTCAAATCTCAACCTGTACTTCTCAAGGGAATAATAATGTGGTGATCAAATTAGAAAAATGTTTTTGCACGACCATAGCCTCCGACACCATCCAATGAAAATGGAGAGGCAAGATGCACTGATATCTGCATCAGCACATCATGGGAGTCCAATTCTCGTTGGACAGGACAGGAAGCTGTGGCTGCATGCAACAGCAGCAGCACAAACACCCTACCCTTCAAATTATTTATGATCATGAATTTTATCCAGCATGAAGCCATTGAGGTGCTGGGTTTTCATAGCACAATGTCTCAAGTTCCATTCCTTTGTAACTTTTGTCAAAAAAAAAAAACAAACATTGTACAAGAGAGGGTACTTGGGAATGTTATATATGTCCCACATTAAATAAACCCTGAATATCAACTTAACAAAAAGTAAACTTGTTCTCCAAACAATCAAAACAGCCACGATGTTTCCGATGCAAATAAGAGACTCCCCAATTTTAAACTGTGTACACAATTCGTAATTGTGACTCAGGCATATTCTCGGTCCATATTATGTGTATGACACCCATTGAGGGTCTTTTAGTAAGTTTACAAATGTAAACCTATACATAATGATCAAGCAAAGTTAATCAATTATCAATTTACGGCACCACATACAATCAATGAGAGTACAAAACTTTACCTTTCTAGGGGATTTGCTTGCCAAAACCAAGACAACATCCGAAGACAATGTAAAAAGTACAATATCTACTAATGATGCAGATGGACTCCATATAAGTTCTAATTCAGTATTTCATAACAACAGACAAAGCACATCAAAATGAATGACCAATGCAACCCTACATGTGCATTATAGAGCCCATCAATGACCATGCTGTTAAGGCTTTAGCAAGAGGATACGACTATGCAGTAGGCCAATTGTGATTCAACTCATCAGATGATCCATTTCAGGTTTCTTTTGTTTTTCCAATTCTTAGAGAAGTAATCAACTTGTGCCATAATTACTTGTAACCCAGCAATTAATTTGGTGGAAATTTTCTACTCCTTCCATATGGCACAGACATTGCACATAAGATAGATCACAAATTCACATCTCAAACATACATACTAATGCCATTAACCTAGAAATGGTGAAAATGGTAAAACGGTCACCGATTTTCTTAAAATGTAACTTGCTTAATGTGTAACAAAGGACTGCACTATTTTACCACCAAGAAATGGAAAAAGAATTCAAAGAATGTAAAACTCAGAATACTGAAATCATCTTTTATAGGAAAAGATCAGCACAAAAGAATCAGGCTGCAAAACGTACAAGGGTTTTCTTGTGTGTCACAGTGATTCTCTTTGATTTGCATCCCAAGACACGAAATGTTAACTCTGCTCCAACCTACAGACAATTCCAGGAAGAAAGTAAAGATCTCCTGCTAATGTGACAATGAACGAGATACATAAACAAAGCAATGATAAAAAAAAAATCACATCCTCCAGCAAACCAACACAGTTGACTAGAAAATTATTTTAATGAAGGTAGGTTGAAAACATACCTCGAATTTCTTAAAAGGTTTTACAAGTTCGAATTCTGACATATGCTGAAGAGGACAAAGTGCCTTGATACCATTAGAGAATTGCACGATTGCACCAAATGTTTCCACAGCAATGATCTTTCCTTTGACAAACATACCAGGCTTCACATCTGAATGAGCAAAAACAGACCCCTCAAAAGCAGAAGCCTGTACATATTCAAATAAGAATGACAGTTGCCAATATATATATATATATATATATATATATATATATATATATATATATATATATCAATCCATCAAATTCTTTGCATAATTAAAAAGGTTAGCAACAAATAAAGCCATTAAAATTTGTGAAATTAAAGTTAGATTTTCTTTATTTTTCTTTTTTTTTTTTGATCGATGCAGTTCCAGTGAAAGTCAAAACGATAAATACTTTTAACTGGATTTCCTCTTTGACTATTGACGAACCAAGAAATTAACTACAAAAGAAGCCACGAGGGAGAACAATGTATCTACCTTTAGAGTACACATCACTAATCCTTCCAAGGGCCTGATTCCAAGCACACGGGCACGAACATTACTCCCTACTTTCAACTTCTTTTCCAGCTTCAGAGCTTCTTTATCAGAAGCATCGAATATCTAGGCAAAGATAAGAGAAAGTGAAATGAATGACATGTTTGGAGAATTAAACAGCATAGAAAGGTAGCAATAAATAGTGCATGCCAAGAAATTTTGACCTACATTTACATATCCAGGTGTTGGATCTGGACTTGATGGAATCTCGAGTAGAAGTCCAAATCTTCTATCAACTCTAACTACCCGTGAACTCTCAAAGATATCTCCAGCTTTAACATACTTCAACAGTTCGAACACCAGAAGTAAGAAAATCAGCAGCAAAAAAATCAGCAATTACTTTTTAAGTAAGCTAGAGTGAGATAATAATTTGTGAGACAAATTTCAATATTCCTGGGGAACAACAGTATGGCTCCATTTCCTCGCAACATATACTAGAGGACACACATATGAGCACAAACTATAACCATAATAATTCCATAAACTCATAAGCTTTAAGATTAGGCATGGAAGTCCATGATACACCTAAACTAAAGCAACATACTGTTATGTTTCCAACTAATAAGAAATGGAGAATAAGATTACTATTTGGAGGCACCATTGCCCTGTAAAACATATGCATATCGTGATCCAGGAAACAGGTTGGAATAAAAGCCGCATTTCAACTTACAACAGGAGGCGCCTTGTTACGAATAAGATGAGGATTCAAGGTAAGACCAACAGCTCTTGTAGTAGGATCAATAAATAGTAACCGAGCTCTTACCTGACCAGTAACCACAGTATATCAGAACAATTAAAGAAAAGATAGAGAATATAAAAAAACTAAATGAAGCATCAATATTACACCTAAAGATAACAATAACACATGTGACGGAACAGAATAATCATTGCTCAATTAGTGTTTTAAAATACGGCCGCATCAGGTGCTATGTGCTGCCCAGTACATTGCACATGCCCGGATATGCGATTTGGAGAGATGCGCCTGCATATGCGTCGCATCAGAACCGCATCCCGCATCAAGCGCATCAGGCCACATAATATGTCTGCCATATTTTAGAAACTGAACCCCTCAGGTAGGGGGGGGTAATAAGATCATTTTGACCTTCGAAAATGGGGGGAAAGGGTTTGGGAGGGGGTCTTAAACCCCCCAAACATCATTTTTCAGCCACATTTTTGGCTTTCATTGAAGCGATTGAATCAAAAAAAAAAAAAAAATTGGTGGAAATTTTATTTGTTGAAGTTCTTTGATTTGTGCATTTGTTGATGCTTGATTGTTGATTTGTATCTTTTGGATGTTGATTTGAGGAAGTTTAGGCGAACTTGTGAGAACAAATCAACTTGAGAAATGACGATGATTGCATTGACTCCTCTTGAGCTTGACTTTTAAACTCTTTAATCTTCATGGACTTTTAGTATATAATATTTTGTAACTTTAAAGTTTGTGGTCGCAGATTTGTGCTTATGGTAGTTGATTGTTGAATGTTTTATGAAGCTAGTTTCAAGTTTCTGGTTTCTATCAAGGGATAGTGGATACAGAATCTCCGAGAGCTAATACTTTTGGAGTGAATGAATAAACTAAATACCTACTATCACATATATCACCTCCATAGTTTTTATATGCATTAACCTATTTTTTTAGATTTTTTAGAATTTTTTTTGTATTTATTGACGTTCCTTCTAAATAGGGAAGAAAGCATATTTTGATAAGAATTGAATCCATTGACCCATGACAGGAACAAGTACAGCAAAATAATCAAATGCTAAGGACTTGCAAATTACGAGGAAACCAGAACTTTATCACATTTCATCATAACCACTTTTGAAGCAGGCAACAGAAAGCACATCTTTCCAAGTAGTAACACAAAATACATAAAACAGTACGGATATATATTCCATAGAATTACTATACCCTCATAGAATGATCAAAGTCATCCTTCCAAGTGGCACTAGGAAATTGAATTTGCATATTAAAGATGTCAACCTGTAGATCATAATCCACAAAAAAAAAAAAGGAACCGGATCAACATAATAATCTTTATCAATACAAAATTGCATTCAAAAGGAACTGTCAAAATAACTCAGAGCAAGAGACAACCAACAAAAGATGATACTTACAGTTCCTGTAAAATAAGTAAGAAAGGATAACAGGATGCCATTCTCAAGCATCGATTGGACACGAGCATTAACCATCATCCCAGGGACAAGCATATCAATTGATAATCCTTTAGGATCTTTAGCCTAGAGAAAATTTAACATGATAATGTCTTGTATCAATTGCAATTGAAGGAGAAAAGAACAAAATTTGCGATGTAAAGAAAGGACAGCTGTAAGGTAAAATGCTAAGCCATGTACAGAAAAATATTGAACTTCATGGAATTCAATAATTCATTTATATGACACAAATAAAACATCATTTGCCAAAGAAAAAAGACATGAATAGGCAAATAGGTGTGTAGTCCCATGCTTACCAAGCCATTGGCTACTAGATCAGGATCAGAACTCAAGTGAACAACTCCCCGAACTCTATCAACACTGGAAACCACACCTTGTAGTAGATGACCTCTATTCATCATGGCATCAGCATCATCTGCAGCAAAACAGCATTACTTAAACAAGTCACCTTGTTCCACCATGCACGCAATCCAATATATCGGGCAATGATTCTTTCTATAATTAACCAATATGTATGGAAATTCTAGAAGTAATTACTATCTTATTGCTACTGCCCTAAACCTAGAAAGGGATGTTCCAAAGCACAAGGGAAAAGTATTTTATGATTGAAAAATAGACAAAAAGAAAATGATGATTGAAATGAAATCAGGCACGAATGAGATGCATCAACAGCAATGACAAGTTGTAGGAAAACCTAAAAATAGAAAAAAAGAACATAGCGAGGGTAATATTAATACCAATTTTGCTGCTTCTTGGCATAAATCCAGTGAAACATGAGATTCCAAAATGAAGAATATAACCATGATCTTCAACACTTCTCACACATGCCATGAGTACCTACATAGCATGAAAAACATAAAAGAAACAATAAAAAAAATTTGATCTGCGAATGAACCCTATCACCAAACACCAAAAACATTTAAATAGAAACAAACAAGAAACCTGGAAAAGATTTCATAGCCTTCCCAGAAACTTTGAAAAAAAATACAAAGGGGAATGATCCTATGAATTTTCAATACGCCATGTTACAATGTAAAAAAAATTCCATACCCTTTCTTTTGAAAAATTCCATGGGCCATTGCTTTTTTCTCATTCTCCTTCTCTTAATTGTAACAAAAAGAACCCATCAACACCTCTTTTTTCTCGCTTCTCTCTCTAACTCAGACCTCTCTCTTCCGCATCTCGCTCTTCAAAACCAGACATTCCCCTGCTTGCAATATCTCTACAAAGCAAGATTAAAAACCATGTGTTGCTCCCTAAAGCTATGTTGAGAAACCCATATATCTCTTTCTACAAACCCACACATACATCCGCTAAAGAGAGAAGCTACCCCTTCATGAATCTCGGCCTTTCTCCCTCTTTGTCACCATCTTCAACCATTAAAAGAACTTAGGTGCTGCACCCTCTTTCCACACATGCTGCAATTCTTAAAAACATTTTGCCCCTTCTTTTCAAGTATTTGTAGGTTGGGAAACTACCCAGCCAACCTTGTGTTTTCTCTCCCTTGCTCTACATTATCTATGAAAGGGAAACTCAAGCCCCTGCAATTTTGTGTTTGCACTTCCTTTTCTTCTCCATTAATAAGAGAAAAATAGGAAAAACCAAGCCTCTACTAGATCTCTGCTAATTCCTCTTCCTTGACTGAGTATCTCTATCATTCATCTATCTAATGCGCCCTAATACAAATATCACCACTCAAGTTTCAGGACAGCAACCTTTGAAGTTGCAGCAGCAAAGAAACCCATCGCATTGGATAGGGGGTGAAAGTGCTAGAAAGAGAAAGGGAGGAGAGGGGCAGATGAGGTTTTAACGGGAAGAGAGATATAGCATTCATTTCCTTTGATGGCTCTACTCAAGAGAGAGAGAGAGAGAGAGACCCCATACATGGAGACAGAGAGAGAGAGGCCTCTGTAGATGGATCTTTGGCACCCATAGGAGAGAGAGAGAGAGAGAGAGAGAAAGCAGGAGAGAGAAAAGAGGGAAAGAGAAATAGGATGACAGTAGGGAAGAGAGAAAAAGGGGGAGAGAGAAACGGGGGAGAGAAATTGGTGGTTTGAATGGGATAAGAGAAGGGCAAAAAGGTAAAAGTATAATTGGAGTTAGAAGACCTTAAGAGTTATCATGTTTTGACATTTATTAGATGGGATGAGATTTAAAATGGACGGTCTAGAATTCACATACACACTATCAAGGTGTATTGAAAATACACAGGAGGATCATTCCCCAAATACAAATGTCAAAATCGAGACAAACTATCAAAAATAGTGTACAATGTTCAGCCATTCACTTCACACTATCATTCTATCACTCCCGGCATATAAATCTAAACTATCGAAAGGACTTTATCTAAACATGTGCAGTTAGATCTCTCAAGGCTAAAGGCAGGAAACATCGAATCTCATGAAATCAAAACAACAATTCAGTGAGAAGCATATATTTGAGGAGCAAAACAAAATAAATAATAAATAATTATTTAAGGAGCAGTCATGTTTGAGAATCAATTTTTGGTTGTTCACTCTAGATAAATACATTTCTATCAACTTGTTCCCACATAGCACCATATGGAAACATACTTGACTGAACCTATGAAATGAAGAAAGAAAGCACTCCGTCAGAGTCTCCACAAAATTCCAGAAAGAACAAAATGTAAATAGTGTACCATCCTTTACCCTTTTGTTTATTATCAAGTATTCTCTTCACAAAACGACGTCTTGCAGATCACTGAAAAATAGTATAACAAGAAGTGTTGGTAGCCATAGGATCAAGTAACTAGCTATACCAATAAAAACAAAATAGGCAAATGGCCAAATCAGGGTTGTCTATGAGACGTTTAAAAAGGCTGCCAGGTAATATGGGTCCTAGTGTTTAGCTAAGTATGCTAGGGAATCAGGGGTGTGGATGGCCATTAAATTCGCTGCCCCCAATTTAAGGAGGTTCAGGTTTAAGATCAGGACAATTTTAGAATTCTTTTTTGGTGGACGTCTAGTATGGCGGATTCCACCTCTACCTTTCGCTGATACTTAATCAAATTACTGCCAAGCCCTACATCAATGTCAAGAACGTATTTCAGAGAGGTCCAAGGGATTTTGTGTTTGTTGATTGAGGACTTAACATAAAGATTGCTCAGACTACTTTTATCTAGATCTGTAGGTGTGATGGGTAGACTCGGCGAAAGCAAGTTCTTCTCAATCAGGCCCATCAGGTGTTTAACCAAAGCGCTTCATGAAGGTTCAGAGTTCCAACACCGAGCCTCTCAAGTTTCAAAAACATGACACCAGATCTAGTGGCAACCCTCGAGCTCAGCAATGCCGATTCCAATTACTAAAAATTTTAGCATGTTAAAAAGCACACAAAAGCATAATCATCTCTTTCTATCGTCTACCTTCCCCGTGGAGTTTTTCTTTGCCACGTCCGGAATCTGCAGGGTGATTCCAC
Source organism: Amborella trichopoda (assembly GCF_054954075.1). Taxonomy (NCBI): domain Eukaryota; kingdom Viridiplantae; phylum Streptophyta; class Magnoliopsida; order Amborellales; family Amborellaceae; genus Amborella; species Amborella trichopoda. The sequence goes on along the minus strand of NC_142338.1, from coordinate 11,305,262 downwards.
AAGAAGTTAAAGCTCTAATGTCTTGCTGTAACTAATTAACTGATACAAAGCCACCATATTTCCTAATGCTCCCTCATCGACAACTTATAGGGAACAAGGCTAAAGAGGAACAACAGGATCTTTAAATAAGCTTTCGTACTTAGAGTTCCAAGATGTGAGAGGGATTTGTGAAGCAAGAGCTCTAGCCTATCACAAATTCTGAGTTACCAGAGTTATGGATGTTCATTAACAGTTCTCCCTCAATCGTGTTCGACAAACTGATGGTTCAGAGGGATTCCCTTGACGTTATTAGGAGGTCTAAGGGCCACTCTTAGTGGGGTTAGTCGCCAGATATCTAGGCCCAGACTATGGCTGACAGCGTCAGATGAAGCGAAACAAGTTACTTCAATCTCTCACTCTGCAGTACCAATTCAGAGGTAAATACATTGCAAAATGAAGGAATTGGGAAGGCTCCGCAAGGCTTGGCATTAGCATTTAAGACCATGAGGCCATGGACCCTTTCTCAACCCATCCACCCACCCACCCACCCACGCATCCACCCCTTTTCCCTAAGCCCTCCTTTCCCACCACTCTTCAGATCTCGCCCATATTCCTTAGACTTTGAATCATCTCTTATATTCCCCAGCAGTCAAAAACTCAGACTCTGCTCCAGACACGACCTATGTACGGAAATTTTCTCTTTTGTCTTTATTTACAACGCCAAATTAAACAACAGAAGCAGGAAATAAAACCTAAATATAACCAATGGACATTAAGTTTTACTGCCTTAAAGAAAAATAAAAACTTTTATCCATAAGCTGAATTCCAATACAAGTAGAATTCTAAGTCAAATAGGAATCATAATTCAAATAGGAATCCTACTCAAGAACAATAAACTTAAAATTAAACTGAAAACATTAAAAAAAAAAAAAAAGCTGAGAAGACTTATCTAAACTTTGCCTAGGGTCACCCCTGTAGGACTTAGCACAACCCACACCCGTATACTTGATCGATGGCGCATTGATCCTTGGCCCTGCTTGAGTCTCCCAAATCTGGGAAGCACCTGTGGCAATACCCTCTCACAAAATTGGGGCTGGGAGCATGAATAAAACAAGGTTTCTTTTCAACTCTTAAAGTTGAAACCACTACAAACAACTGGGTTGGGCGTGCCTGCTCTCAGCCTAGCCAGGTGGCGCGCCAACCTCTTATGGCCCTGCCTTACTAGGTGGGGTGTCACCTATCCAAGAGCAAAGAGGCTAGAAAGAGAGTGGCATGGAGGAGGGCGGGGGAGGGTCAGAGAGAGAGAGAGAGAGTCCTCTACAAGAACAAATGGTGGGAAACAAGGGGGCTCCCCCCATTATTTAGGGCCTCATGGCCTAGGATATGCCAGCTTCTAAAGGGACTCAAATTTGACTAAGGAGGTCTAGGTAATCTGTGAGTTGAGGAGGGAATTAAATCTGAGCCACCCATTTCTTAGATCAGTCATAATGATCAAAGAAGAATCTTAGATCTATTATCCCTCAATATCATTGACCCATATCCACTTCAACTAAGACTAGAATTAGATCTTCCATATTCCCATGAAATATGAACTCTTTCTCAGATAGAAATAATTTCCAATTACTTTAGAAACTAAGAGCCAACAAGATCAAAGTCAAGACCAAAGAGGTCAAACAATAACCAACTAAATCTGTTAAAAGGTTATCTTTAAGAATTTTGACCATAACGAATAATAGAATTCCAAGGGGCATCTAATGGATTGGACATATGGGCCTTGTGGGGCCCACATCCTCCCCCATGCGGGATCTCCAATTTGTGGGGCTCGGCCCTAGGCCCCTGGCCCCCCAAGTAGGCCCCACAAAGCCCCTCATAAATTTGAAATTCTTAAAAATACCCTTTTAGGGATTTTTATGTATAAATAAATTTATTCAAATTGTGAACATTATTCAAAACCACAAAACCAACTAATAACGTTTAAAAATAGTATTTATGACATTCTAAAAATTTTGAAATACAAATAATACAAAACTAGAAGTGAATTGGTACCAATATGTCAGGAATAAGTAACATCTCTGGGGCACTCCATCTTTGCTAGAATTCATGATCCAAAACCATCTTCTTAAACCAACCCAACAGAACTCATGAGCCACAATCAATAGAAGAGGCTCATGATTGACCCATCAAAGCTGACCCATAAATGACAGAACTGTGAACCTAGTAGGTGGATCACAGATCCCCCCCCCCCCCCCCCCCCGCCCCCCCCCCCACTCCCCTCCCCTCCGCTCCCCTTACAAAGAGCAAGTCATATCCATAAGGATTCACATATGCACATATCACCACAGTGCAAAGGGGACACTCTATTATACACATGTACACAGTTCCCTCTCTATAGGGTTGCTTCCCAACATGTGATTGTTATGTGCGTGCCATGGGATGGCCGTTGAGTATTTGGCCCTTTCCCTCATAGGCCCGCAACAGCACACAAAAACCCAGCAGCTTCCAAGCTCTCATCATCATACCTGGGCATCTCTTCGATTCAACAAGGGAAAACCTACTGAAACCCTCAACGGTAGCATCAGTGCCAAGGGCTTTCGACATGACCATGGGCCATAGACCATCCAACCTCAAGATCAATCAACACTCCAACTGAAGTGTGAACACCCACTGTAAAATATTTATTTTCACATGCTTTAAAAGCCTTGAAAGGCCACAAACCCCAATAGCTGCAAGTCAACCATAACTTGTCATTAACCAACACTTATGTCCAAGGCAAGTCGTTTTGAATCAGCTAGGCAAGCTGAGTCCTATAGGCTTAGTCAAGACACAGGCTCTTATTAGAGAGTGAGTGCAAGTCGATTCAACAAAATTTAAAGATACGGCGTCCCCACTTCTTTGTTCATTGTCCTTTTTCTATAAAGCAACTCACACTCTTTTGAGCCTACTTTCTATCCACTTTTTGTTTTCTTGAACTATAAACATCCTAGACTTCATGTAGTTATGCATCCCCTAAAAGGCATAGAACTTCGGAAAGGGACAGGCGGGGGTTCGACGATTGGGAAGAGACTGGTGGACCCCAAAGACAAGGTCAAGGACTGATTGCGGGGGGGGGGGGGGGGGTGGGGGGTCAATTAAATCATGGACCTCGAAGAAGCAACAGAAGATGACTGCCTCTTTGTTCAAAACCCTCCAAATTCAAAACATAACCCCTTTTTTATTCTACGAGCTCGTTAAATATATACGCCCAAAACCAAAAAGCCAGAAACAGTAACACATCTCTGCAACCATTTCCCAAAATCAATATTCTGACTGGTTTCTCTCTAAAATATGCAGGTGTGATCTTTGATCTTTCAACCAATAATGTATTTTGCAAAGAAGAGCAAGAAGAACTTGATTGAGTGCACTTGGAAAACATGTTCTACTTTTTCCTCTTTTATAAGTAGAGAGATAGAACGAGTTTGTGAGAGGGGGACTGGGGGGGGGGGGGGGGGGGGGGCGCACCTCAGATTGAACAGTTGAAGCCATCTTCTTCATTTTGTTCTTTTTATATGTAGAGCGACAGCATATAGGTCCACGCGTGTGTTTTTGTATGCATGTGCAAGAAAGAGGTTCTGCATCGAACAATTGCAAGGCGTCTTCTTTTTCCTCTTCTTCTTACACATAGAGAGCACATGGGCCTATTAGCGAGAAAAGTCCTTAGCTATTTTTCCAAGCCTTAACTATTTTTTTTAAACGGGCTTACACTTTTTTTTTAGTATAACTAGGGGTACATAGGGGCTATATTGCGGGCCCCCCTCCCCCCCCCCCCCCCCCCCCAAAGCTACCCTTTCCCCCCTTTTTTAAGGGAGAAAAGCATAGTTGTTGGGAACAGGAACAGGAACAGGAACGGTTTTAGGATCGACGGATCGAAGCTATACTGAAGATCCCTGTATTAGGGATCGATGCCCGTACAACCTCAAAGGTAGGGATCGAGGTTCATGTGTGTTGGGGATAGAGCTCCTTTATTACATAGGATCGAGAATTATTATATAAAGGTGCGAGATCTTATACATAAGAAGCGAAGTTTCCAAGAGTATTTTTTTAGTTTCTTAACTCAAGGGACGCATTACTAAAAGTGATCCAAAATATTATGGAGCGAGGAATAACTTTTATAGGAGCGAGCTCCATTTTCTTAGAACACAAGTTCTCATGTAGGTAATAAGAATCCGTGGCTTTAAAATGCAGCTCCCGACGTTGTTAACCAATAACATGTAGGCTTAGTCCTTTTATGAAATAAATAAGGAACTTTAAAGCGATCCCATATTGGTGGGATCTGGATGCCATATAAGGCAATGCTTGTGTTCTGTTATTTTGGAATCTAGATCCCAATGCACTTTGGCGCACGAACCATAAGACTAGGGAACTAGATCCTGTAATGTTCAAGAACAAGAAATTAAATTGTGAGGAACTTGTTCCCTCATAAGATGGAGCGAGATCCCGAAAACACTAAATTGAGTTTCAGACAAGATCCACTCCAGAATCGAGAGAATTGAGGTTCTGCAAGGGATTGCCAGCAAGGGCGGAGATCCCGGTAACTATGGAGAAAAGTACTTTTTTGCCCTCGACGAGCTAGGTACTTTAATATAAAAATATCACTTTTACGAGCTCCATAGTGAAGTACTTTAGTGCTCCAACACCCTAGGTGCCTGTTGGGTTTTGTGGTCTTTAAAGGCCTAGAGAGCTCGTAAAAGTGATATTTTTATATTAAAATATGCACTTCACTAGAAGTGTAAGTGTTGATTGACCAAGGGTTAGATGTTTTATGATCCTAATTATGTCCAAAACCTTTACCCCTGGGCATGTGGTACTACCCAAAAGGGTTTATAATAGGGCATCTCTTGTTGAGGTCGAAGAGATACCCATGGATAATATTTGTAGGCCAGGACAACTGTGGGGTCCCCTGTGTGCGGTTATGGGGCCGTGAGAGTAAGGGCCAAAGCCTCAACAACAATCCGCACAACATGTACAAATGACAGCCGCATTATTGAGAAGCAGCCCTATAAAGGGACACATGTACATGTGCATAGAGAGCCCCCTTTGTACTGATGGTGACAACTGTTGGACATGCTCTTAAAGAGGGGGCTAAAATCCACATTCTAGAATCATGGTTGAACTATTTATTATACAACTTTCACAAGAGCCCCTACATTGAGATTGTGGGTCTTTGTTGGGTTGGATAAGAAAACAGTTGTGGATCACAGTTCTTGGGTCAAGTAGAGTATTCTTATTGTCGCTAATTTTGACTCATTGATATCAGTCTACTTCTAAAATATTTTACTTTGGTATTAGAAATATTTGTATGAGTTTTTACAAACTTTCAGAATTTTAAAATTTCTTTTTGCTGTAAAATCCTTCAAAAGAGTATTTTTGTAATTTCTAAAATTTGGAAATGCACATGTGGGGCCCAGGATCCAGCCCCACATGTATGCCACCCATGGTTGGGACATGGATCATTATGGGGTAACACTTAATCTCTCTTGAGTGGCACACCCTCTTTCTTTATTTATGTGACATGTCTTTTTTGTTAAAGATTATTTTAGGGATTCTTTTAAATATTAAAAGATTGTTTTAATTAGGAGTTTAGTTTGACCAAAACTCTAATTATTTTGACTTCCTACAAATTTTGGAAAGCTATTAGAAACTTTTGGAATAGTTATAAATTCTAATTTAAATAGAAGTTGGATTTGGGTCAAATTATAAGGGGATAAAGTTATTAATAATCCTCCCAAAATCATGATAGCTGATTTGTGAGACAGATGGCTCAAATTTGTTACCTCTCACCCCATAGATTTTTTAATTATTCTAAAGTTCAAGCTGAAAAATAAGATAAGACATACCTAGATGAAATCTTACTCCAAGTAGGAAATAGTTTTGTTTCATTTAAACAACATTTTTTTTTTTTTTGATAAAGTTAAACATTGTATTGCTGTATGGAGTAAGAGTACAAAGAAGAAGAGTGAAGAGGTGGGACCGAAAGTACCCACAAGACGGGTCTCTTTGTCAAAAAATTAGGTCCTAGAGACCCTATACAAAAAATGACCTTTTAACCTGCCTGATTACAAGATATGTACTTGTGTGTAGCAAAAAATGGGGCTTATAAAAGTGCCCGATTACAAGATAAGTAGATGTGACTAACTACACTCCTAGGCGCCCACTGTGGTCCATAGCAAAAACGGAGATGGACCAAGCGGGGTCTTCTGCATGTGCCTTGCTCCGTCTTTAGCAAGAAGATCGGCGAACTCGTTTGATGTCCGCCAAGTATGATTCCATAAGACGTTCATATCCCTACATATGTAATCAATTTCATCAAAAATCGTGGAAAGGTACCAAGGAGGTGTTGTAGTGCCTGCTGCCCAAGAAATGATATTTCGGGCATCTCCTTCCACCACCAAAATTGGGCCCCATGAAAGGTTAAAACTTTTGAGACCCATAAGAAGGGCCATGGCTTCAGCATACTGGGAGTCTGCCTGTCCCAAGCATTCGGAGTAGGTGAAAAGGATAAGGTGAAAAGGATATTGCATTTATGGTCTCAAAAGTTTCATTTAAACAACACTGAGCCCCTCTCTTAACACACGTTTCTCTCTCCTCCATGTACCAAATCTCTCTCTCTCTCTCTCTCTCTCTCTCTCTCTCTCTCTCTCTCTCTCTCTCTCTAGTAAAAAAATCATTTCTCTCTCCTCCCTTCTAGATAGGGCCATGCCATCTAAACTTTGATAAGGGAGCCAAATTGAAACCATAATTAGGGTTTTGTTGTTCGGAGAAGAAATATGGGTATGCCCAACCAAAGGAGGATTCTATGCCTTCAAGCCCAATCCTGATTTGTTCCTAAGGGTTCCTCCAAACCCTAGTTAGGTTTCCATGCCCTCTAAAACCCTAGAGAAAGAGGTATTGCCTGTGAAAGATATCTCTTATAACACTCTAAATCCTCAAGAAACTATTTATTATAAGTTGTTGCCAACAAAAGCTTAGGAAATGCAAAAAGGAAGTTGTTAGAAATTAGATTATTGCCTAACAAAACATATGATGTGTCTCTCTCAATCAACAGTTAATATGAAAAAACAATGAGTGAGAAAACCAAAACAAAAACCTTCATCATTAACAGTGTTTTTCAATGAACTTTTATTCTTTAAAATTAAGCATCCAAATTATGAAACAACAAAACAATATGATATGACAATATTAAAAAACAAACAACAATAAGTGCAAAGGAGAAAGATTACAAGTGGACCATCCAGTCAAAGATGAAAGAGTTATGAATGCTATCCCTAAGGGTGAATACATAAAACAGCATACCATCCCATCATGAATGGAATCTAAGGCAAGCCCCTTGTGCAACAATGAAAGACGTAGTGAGAGCCAGATCCTTTTGCTTCCTTTTGCTTCTCTTTTATCATCATGTGCAACTCCGATAACTACGCAAGGGACTAATTGTCCAACATAAAAATTACATTCCAGCACCTACATAGGAAAACAATCAAACGTGAGAATCCATACACATAAGCCCTAGCACAACACTAATGGTGCTTGTAGATTTATAAAAAGATTAGAAAAAAGGGCCAGGAATAGGGATAGCAACAACACAATGATTGGTTAAGGTCCCTCACATTGTTCTCCTTGCTAGAGGAACCACGGGTCTTCTCCAAGCTTCCTCCTTTCTCTAAGAAGAGATCAGATGCTTCCTCTACTTTAACAAACCCTTTCAAACCCCCTGGAAGACTAACTAGGAGATCTTTTGCGTTAACTTCAGAAATAATTCCCCATATCTTCATTCCAACGGATACATTCTGCAGAATCAAAAGGTCACCAGAATTTAGTTGTAAGAATGTGCAGTTAAAGGTATGTGCTCATTTTACATTTATAACGGAAAAAAAAAAAGTATAGACATCTTTAGATCACTATAAATATAACAATTTTAAAAAGTGAAGGCACAACTCATTACAGTAAAATCATAACACATTCTGAACAGATGGATAACCAACCATATAAAAAAAATGGATATAATGAGCAAAAACTAAGAGACACTTCATACAAAAACTCTTAAGTTCAAATCCAAATAACATCAAGTAATTCACATGCCTCCATGAAACTATGCTTTTGCCAAAAGCAAGAATGTCAATGAGCTCTAGATGTAATAAGAAGTCCAGATAAAAAATCAATAGAACCAGAGTGGCCAGGATAGCTTGGTAAGCAAGCACCCGGCGCCAACTGCCAGTTCGTTTCTTTCTCTTCTTGAAGCATGAACAGCCTCTTACTTCTCCAACTTCTTAAAGGCCACAGTGGCCACACAAACACCCACGAAAGCGCACACACACAACACAAACACAGACACAGAGACACACAGGCACAGGCACAGGCACAGGCATAAGCACAGGCACACATGCACGCACACACAGGTGCAAGCACGCAGAGAAAGAGAGAGAGAGAGAGAGATTACTGCAGCAGAATAAATAAGAGTGTGATTTTCAATTATTTTCATGGCTCCTTTTTCCCCCAATTTTTCTAAAATCTCTCTTCTCAAACTCTAAACAAGAATTCCTGCTGAAATACGACTTCCAATCAAATCAACATTTCGTTGATGAGTACCCCTCCAAGTTACCGAAAATCTCTATCTAAACTTTACCAACCATTAAGTTAGAATAAGATGCAAAAGAAGGAATTTCAATGATTATCAAAACAACAATATTCATCAAAATAAATAAATGCCAATGTTGAAAATTAACTAAGAATAGAGAAATTTATGAAATAAAATTACACAGATAAATTTAATTCAAAACTAATCAATTACAGCAAGTAATTGGAAAAAATCCTATCAAAAATAAAAAATGAAAGATGCTGAGACTTCTAACATAATCTGCAATAACAGGTATAGATCACTTATTTGCCCTAAAATTCATCTTGGACATCTATCCCGACCTCAACAAGGGACAACCCTTTGAAAACCCTCAAGAGTAGCACCATATACCCGGGGATAGGGTTTTGAACATGACCAAGGTCGTAGACTGCAACCCTCGGTCAATTAACCAACACATACACTCCCAATTAAAGTGTACAATCCACTATTTACATGCTCACACAGGCTTTAAAGGCCACAAACCCCAACATATTCAAGCAATGGTAGAGGAACCACCCTCAGTAGGCCCCCACCTGGCAAGAGCAACCGCTGTCGTATTGGCTTCAGAACCAAGTTTCCAAGGATACTAATATTTCATCTAGACTCATCCTATGGTGTTCTTAGAATCACCATCAACTATGAAGTCCTGGTTCCAATTTTTATAGAACCTCGTTAAGCCGTCTAGTAGGGCATTTACCAGTGATTCAAAAAACCCCAACGCCTGGGCGGCCGCCTAGGTGGAATTTGGGGCCTGGGCGATTTTGAAGCACAAATTCCTGGGCGCCCGCCAGGCGCCCAGAAAACCGGCTAGGCGGCCACCCAGGTCCTGCGCCCCGCCCGGGGGCAGAAATTCACTTCGGTGGGGGCATTTTTGGTCCATTTTTTTTAGATTAAAGGGCCCAAAATGGTGGTTTTAGGTTCATTTGAAACCTAAAACTTATTGGAGCGTATTATAGAGAGAGAAATCCCCCAAAAAACTAGTTTCTTGGCAATTCATAAGGATGGCAATTCAAAGTTATGAGAAATTGATCAAAACATCACCCATTGATATTAGATTTAATTTTTGATGTTTTATAAATCTATTGAGGTCTTTTTTAGAATATTGTGAGTCCTTAGAAGCATCTTTGGGGTGGAAATTTGGAGAATGAGCAATCAAACTCAAAGTAAGTGATTTTTTTTTATTGTTTTGCTTGTATAAATTGTATTATTTTGAGATGTCTTCTTCGACATCTAATAGAAGTGGTGATCCTGGTTGGAAATATGGCTACAACCCAGATTCTAATGATAGAAATTGCATAAGATAAAAATTTTCTGAGATGGATACAAAAGGGAGCATAAATCAGTTCAAGAAACATCTTGCCGGTATCAGGGAGGATGTTGCCCCATGTAAAAAGACTCTTGATGCTGTTAAAAAGGAAATAACCAATTTTTTGAATATGGTAAAAATGAAAAAAGATGAGAAATTTGCCTCCATAGCAGAGATTAGGTCTGGGGTTCAAATAAATGATGATGATGATGATAGTGATGAGGATGGGATTGGGAGGGATGTCAAGAAGTAAAACAATCTATTATTAAGGGAAAGGGAAAGGGAAAGGGAATTGTAATTGTTTCTAGTTCTGGGAGTAAGAAGCCTCGGGTTAGAGGCCCTATGGATAGTTTTTTGCCTCGGCCTGATTCTGAAGTGGCAGGAGAGAAAACAAAGAAGCAAACCACCATTGAAAAAAGAATAAAAAAGGAAGCGAGAGATATAGCTACTTATTATCTTGCTACATGGTTTTATGAGGCGAGCATTCCTTTCAATACTGCTCACTTAACCAGCTTCTATACTGCAATAGAGGCAATTGGCCAATTTGGGCCTGGGATGAAACCCCCAACCCCATATGAGCTTTCAAAGCCTCTTTTGAAAAAGACAGTGAGTGTCATGAAGGAAGCTGTAGAAGTTAAGAATGATGCCTAGGGCTCAGTATGGGGTTTCTATTATGACTAGTGCTTGGAGTGATAAGAAGAGAAGAAGTCAAATGAATTTGCTTGTGAATTGTCATTTAGGGACTGTTTTTTTGATGTCTATTGATGCCTTTGATCATATCCATGATGCCCATTACATATTCCAAGTTATAGAGAAGGGAATCAAGGAGGTTGGGGAGTATCTTGTTGTACAGGTTGTCGCAGACAATGCTGCTCCTAATGTTGCTGTAGGTAATTTGTTGCACATAGCTTATCCTAGAATCTTTTGGACACCATGTGCAGCACATTGTATAGACTTCATGCTTGAGGCTCTTGGCGGTTTAACCGAGATATCAGGTGCAGTGATGAAGGCAAAGTCAGTTACGAATTTCATTTATGGCCACCATCTCACCCTCAGCATGATGCGTAGATTTAAAAAGAAGTAAGAGATTGCGAGGCCTGGGGTCAAGAGATTTGCGACCTGGTACTTATGCCTAGATAGCATACATTCAAGGAGAGTGCAGTTGAGGCAGATGTTTACCTCGGATGACTGGAGAGTATGCAAGTGGTCCAAGGATCGGTTGGGAAGAAGGTGAGAGATATTATCCTTTCTAAGGCTTTTTGACAAAGGGTGAAGGGCGCTCTTAAGGTATTTTTTCCTCTTGTCAAAGTCCTTCGCATGGTTGATAGTGACAAGCCTTCTATAGGCTATGGAGAAATGCAAAAGAGAGATAGCCCAAAATTTCGATAATGATGAGAGCTGCTACAAGCCTGTTTTGGAGATTATTGATGAGAAGTGGGATAGGCAACTACATCGACCATTGCATGCAGCTGGTTATTATCTGAACCAAGATTTTTTTTATGTTGACAAGGATACACACACAAATGACACAATTATGACTAGATTTAATAAATGTGTAGATGTGCTAGTCCCCGATCCTGATATCCAAGATATTATATGCACTGATGAGCTAGTAAATTACAAGTGCTCATTAAAGTCTTTTGGGAGTCCAATGGCGATGAGGAAAAGGGCCAAAATTGATCCAGGTACCATAGTAATAATATTCTTAAATTCATCAAGTTCAAGTAATCAAGTTTCATTTTTACAATTCTATTATTTATTTATGATTTTATTATATATCTTTGCAGCCCATTGGTGGAGCCAATATGGGTGTAATTCTCCAAATTTACAAATTCAGATCTTAAACCTATCCACTTCCTCATCCGGTTGTGAGCGCAATTGGAGTACTTTTGAAGGGGTAAGGCTGTAAGGGTAATTTGTATAATTGTATTAATAATACATGAACCTTAAATTTTAATTAGTTTCATTTGATTTTGTTAGAGACATACAAAAAGAAGGAACAGGCTTGAATCAAAGAGGCTCAATGACCTAGTCTATGTCAAGTATAATCAATTCTTGAAGGACAAGCTTGCTGAGAGAGATAAGAAGACCCCATTAGATCAAAAAATATGGACAATGCTATGGAGTGGTTAGTTGATGATGATGATGAGGTCGAGGGGCATGAAGAATTGACATGGGATATGGTCATGGATGCTTCAGGGACATCAGTTGACCCTCCTAAGGCCACTAGATCTTCTGCACAAAGAACGTGGGTGGAGGAGGAAGAAGAGGCAGATTCAAAAGAGACGGAGGAGGATGACGAATATGTCAAGGAGGGTGACAACTCCGATGAATATGATGCCAATGCAGCTGACCCTCGTTTTTCTGATGATGAATGATGAATGTTGTATAATTATTAAACTTTGAACTTTGATTGAACTATTGTCTATTGAAGATTCTTTTGAGACTTCAAGTATTTGTATTTATATTACTTTCATTTTTGTTTTCTTCCTCATGGTGGTGTAATATTATAATGTGTTTTGTGGATAGTGGATTTGTAGTTCCACTAGTTTGATACTATTTGGTAACTTTGGTTTGGTAATTTGGTTGGTTGGTAAATTTTAAGTATCTATACCGACTAATGGTTATGCTTTTCAGCTTATGGAGTGTGTGCTACTGTGTAGTATACTTTGGATAGATTCATTCCTCAATCAAGTATTTCAATTTTACCTTGGAACCAAAAGTAATTTTGAGTATACTCTATATAGATACCTTTTTAAATTCAACTGGGTCGCCTAGGTTCTGAGCACCAGCCTAACGCTTTTTGAAACACTGGCATTTACCTTGGCCTAGGTGGAGTAACCTATAACAAGGTAGCAATGAAAAGATTAGTAGATGTTTGCTTAGAATTTCGAAGATACCTCCGAAACTATAAGGCCCCACGTTGCCAAAGAGCATCCATCTCTATTCAATTCGACAGTCCCATGGCCTGCGGATCCACAAAATAGACTTGACTACGTTTGGGCGCTTGTGCCTAATGACGTGTCACGTGTGATAGTTTGAGCTCTTTATAGTTTACTCGCCCAAAAGATGGTCAGACTTCTAACATAATCTGCAATAGCAGGTACAGATAACTTTTGCCCTAAAAATTCTAGAACTGCATTCCCCCAAAATAATCCAACAAAATAGCCAAAACTCAGACTCTTCAGACGAACAAGCCGGATTTGGGGTAAGGAAGGGAGAACTAGGCAGAGAAAAGTTGTTCCGTTGAGAGTGGGGTGATCCATTTCCAATTGAATACTCTCAGTACTTGGCCCAGAGAGTAGACGCCATGCTACACTGGAGAAAGTAATTGGTACATGTTTCTTCAGCATCCAGACGCAAACTATAGCAATTAGTTACAGGCAATTCTCGCCATAGTGATTGTAACAATCACGTAAGAATCTTGTATAATGGGTTGTAACAGTCATCTAACAATCTTGTATAATGGGTTGCATTAGTCATGCAACAGTCTTGCATAATGGGGTGTAAAAGTCATGTAACAGTCTTGCATAATGGGTTGTAATAACCACAATAATCTTGCATAATGGGTTATAACAGTCTTGCATAATGGGTTGTTAACTCCCATAGGGATCTATGTATATAGAGCACATTGGCCCACAATTTGAATAGAGCGGAAAGATATTTATACATTCTTTATCTTTTACTGAAATTTACTCTCTCTTTTCTCTCTCAATTTTAACATGGTGTCAAAGCAGGTCTTGAAACCCTAGGATATCCAATACTTCCGATGACCCAAGAATCATGATTTGTTTTCATTCTTGGGCTTGAAGCTCTGATATATCAACAACCTCGTATTTCCAGTATAATTCATCTCACTTTGTTTTACCGATAAGTAAGCTTTCATCCCAAACTCCTTTCTTTTTTAGCAACCTCATATTTCCAGCATTCTCACATTTCCAGCAACCTCATAGTACTCCCAAACTCTTTCTTTCCAGCAACCCCATATTTCCAAAAACATCACATTTCCAACAACCTCATATTTCCAGCAATCTCACATTCCAGCATGGGGGGGGGCAGCAGGGTTTCCTAGTTCAAGAGAGAAGGAAAGTGTCAGAAATCAAGGACAATATTTCCTCGAGAAGCAGTCAATTTGACCACCCAGGATGGATGATTGCTACATTTAAGCTACATGGGACAAACTACTGAGAATGATCTCAATCTGCCAAAATGTTCAGAGGAAACCGGAGGAAATTGGGTTCTATCATAGGAAAAGTGAGAGAACAGCCACAAATGACCATCCCGTGGTAAATGGGAAAGTGAGAACTTCACGGTAATGGCACGGCTCTTTCATTCCATGCAGCCAAGTATCAACATGGAAACGTTGTGTCCTAAGACTACAAAGCTACAAAGGATATATAGCAGGCAGTAGCCAAGATATGTTCACAACGAGATGATATGGCCAGGATTTTACCAACTGCATCGTGAAATGGCGAATCTGTGGCAAGGAGAAATGGCTTTGGAAGAGTACTTTGGGATACTAAGGCAAAAGTAGGAAGAACTAGAACACTATCAGACTATTAATCCTACTATTGATGACATTAAAAACAGGCCGAACGATGAAGAATCATTGAGTTCTTAACAAGCATACATCCTAACTTCGAACTTCAGAGAGTACAAGTTCTAAGAAAGGACAAATTTCCCCCTCTTGAATTAGTCTATAGTTATGTAAGAGGGGAGGCTAACAAAAAGGCTATTGCAGAGGGACAAAACTCTAACATCCAATCAAAACGACCAGCCTTTGCAACAAGCTTCAAGCAAGGAAAAGCAGGTACAAAAGGACCAAATTGTGCCCCACTCTCTCCTGCCGAAAAGGAGAAATTCAAATGCTCTCGTTATGGTAAGAGGAGATACACTCGAGAGTATTGTTGGGACTTGCATCCACACAAGACCGAAACGTAGGAATGCAAGTACTCATACTGTATCGACTGAGGGGCAGGAAACCTCAGACACACAACCCAATGAATTCAATCCAAGAGATCAAGCCATCAAAGATTTATAACCTCAGTTGACTACTCTCAAGGCTTCACTCAGTTCCAAGACACTAGTAGAGCAATCAGGTACATATGCAACTGCAAAACATGCGTCCAACTCCATTTCTTCTACATCCTGGATCATTGACTCCAAGGCTGCTAACCATACGACTGATCAAAAAAGTTAGTTTCTTGTCTTTTTCTCTTGCTTCTACTAAAGTTAAACTTGTTGATGGGTCCATGACCAATGCCTCTTGGACTAGTACTTACAAACTTTCGTCATCCTTGTCCTTACCCTCCATAATACAAGTGCCTTCTTTTCCTTCCAATTTTCTTTCTGCTAGCAGCTGAACAAAACAACTAAACTGCAATGTCACATTTTACCCCCCACATCGTGTTTTTCAAGACCTAAAAACGAGGAAGACATAGGTGGGGGTCGTGAAGACAATGGGTTGTACCTGTTCAACATGGGATGCACAACCACTGCACTCAACACGGAGTCTCCTAGTCATGAGCAACTTCTCTTGTGGAACACCACGTTAGGTCACATGTCTCTAAAATCTTTAAAATATTGTTTTTAGATAAGTTTGTTTCTTTGAATGTTCCTCAGTTACAATGTGAGGCTTATCACTTGTTTAAATATTGTTAGACGTATGTTTCTTCTAGTGAAGATAAAAGTTCTAAGCCATTCCATCTTGTTCACTCTTATGTTTGGGAGCCTGCTCCAGTTATTGCTTTTTTGGATATCAGTATTTTATCTCATTCATAAATGACTACTCTCGTTATACCTGGATCTATCTTATGAAAAGTAGAGAAGAAGGGCCTTCGATAGTAAAATATTCCACAAAATGGTTCAGGCCCAGTTTGAGACCCAAATAAATATTTTCCTTTCTGATAATGCACAAGAGTATCTATAAAATGGGCTGAAAATTTATTTTCTTGAGCATGGTATAGAAACTCAAACATCGTCTTCCTATATACCACAATTGAATGGTGGCAGAATGCAAAAATAGACACCTGTTAGAAGTGGTGAGAGACATCTTAATGGGAATGAAGGTTCCTAAAACATATTGGGATGAAGCAGTTCTTACTATTGTCTATATAATAAATAGAATGCTTACACCTATTCCTGATGGTGCTTATCCTTTCAAACTTCTCCTTACTATTGTCTATATAATCAATAGAATGCCTACACCTATTCCCGATGGTGCTTATCTTTTCAAACTTCTCCATCATGCACCGCATGTGTTTTTCTTCCACCAAAAACCTTTGGTTGTGTCTACTTTGTGCAATACCTTGGGGTCGGCTAGGAATAAACTAGGACCTCAATCTACTAGATGTGTGTTCCAAGTATATACTCGAACTCTTAGAAAAGATACAAGTGGTACTGTCTGGAAACTAAAAGGAAATACATCTCTAAGGATCTTACCTTCTTTAAGAATACCAAAGAGATTTGACATCCACTATGCCACCCAACAATCCTCTTCCTCCTCTAATGATTAGAAATAGCTCCAATAATCCAACCAAGAAACAGGTGAAATCTAGTGGGAAAATAGCTAAAATTGTACCTCCGGAAAAGGAGCAATGGAAGTCTATGCAAACGATCAACCCCAACTCGTTGACTCGTCAGGTACTTCTCCTTTTACCCCTATTCCTTCCCAACTCAATTTTCCTATTTCTGTAAGAAAAGAATAAAGGACTTGTGCTTGTCATCCAATCAATAAGTTTGTTTCTTATGCTTCACTTTCACCTTCCTTTCATGCATACCTTTACTCTACTCCCTATGTTCCTATTCCCACTAAAATTGCAAATGCATTGGCTCGTCCACAATGGAAGGCCGCCATGGTTGAGGAAATCATTCCCTTAGAGAAGCAATAAACTAGGGATATAATTGATCGACCAAAAAAACATGTGGATGGATGTAGGTGGGTGCATACCCTAAAGCACAAATTAGATGGTTTGATTGAGAAATACAAAGTTCATCTCATGCCTAAGGGTTTTACACAATTGTATGGGGTTGACTATAAGGAGACTTTGGCTCCTGTAGCAAAATCGATATCAACATGGGTACTTTTATATATTGCAGTAAACAGAAAATGGCCAATTCACCAATTAGGCGTGAAGAATGCTTTTCTTATTGGAGATCTACAAGAGGAGGTATATATGGCATTACCTCCTGGGTTTTATCCTCAGTGAGAGAAAGGGAAGGTTTGGAAATTGAGAAAATCTATATATGGATTGAAACAATCACCTCGGGCTTGGTTCGAAAAATTCAGTATGGCAACTTGTCAATGCGAATTTGGAGAAGTGTTTCAGATCATTCTGTATTTTTTAAAAGAGATTCTTGTTCTACCACAATACTGATAGTGTATGTGGAGGATATAGTGCTCATAGGAAATAATCATCACAAGATTCAAAAAAGTGAAAAATTTTAAGGGGGGTGTTTTTGAATTCAGGGATCTTGGTCCACTGAAAATTTGAATACTTCCTTGGAATAGAGGTCACTAAGGTATTTTTTTGTTTCAAAATATACTCTTGATCTTCGATGACACAGGATTGCTTGGAGCCAAACCAACATAATATCCAATTGAGGTTAACCAAACATTGTATGATCAGCAGTCAGAGCCTTTGAGTAATCCTAGTGTATATCAGAGATTAGTGGGTAGACTTATTTATTTGATTGGCACAAGGCCAGATTAGATATGTTATAAGTGTGGCAAGTCAGTTTATGCATGCACCATACTCCCATCACTTGGAGATTATCGCATTTTACAAAAATTAAAATCTGCTCTAGGGAGAGGGCTACTTTATAGCAGTCATGGTCACCTTGATGTACAAGGTTTCTGCGATGCGAATCGGACTAGGTGTTCTCTTGATCGAAGATCCACCAGCGGCTACTTTATGACAATGGGTGATAATTTAGTAACCTAGAAGAGTAAGAAGCAGGGTGTTGTAGCTCAATCTTTAGCAGAAGCCAAGTATCAAGCAATGCAAGTGCTACGTGTAAAATGATTTGGCTCCGTTCTCTTCTTCAAGAGATGGGTGTTAATATATCAGCTCCTATTCTTCTACATTGTGATAATTAAGCGGCAATTATATTGCTTTGAATCTTGTATATCATGAAAGAACCAGGCACATTGAAGTCGATTGTCACTTCGTCAGAGAAAAGGTCACTTCAAAGAGAATATGTACTCCATTAGTTCAATCTGAGAATCAATTGGCAAACATACTAAGGCCTCTAATCGAGTTGTAACAGCCATGTCAGAGTCTTGCATACTGGACTGTAACAGCAATGTAACAGTCTTGCATAATGGACTGTAATAGCCATGTAACGGTCTTGCATAATGGTTGTAAGAGCATGTAAGGGTATTGTATAATGGGATGTAACAACAATATAACAATCTTGCATATTGGACTGTAATAGCCATGTAACAGTCTGCATAATGGACTATAACTCCCATAGGGATCTGTGTATATATAGGTAACAATGCCCCATGATTCGAATAGTGCAAAAAGGCATATATACTTTCTTTATCCTGTGTTTGAGTTTACTTTCTCTCTTTTCTCTCTCAATCTTAACACTCTCCTTTATAGCTAATCAATTGAAAGACTATGGTTAAAGATGACTAGCTGGGAGAAGGCTTGTAGCTTGGTATGGGGGCTGATCCAAGCTTTAGTTAGGGTGGGTATATGGATTAATACTAGAGAGAGCTTGGTCAATGGAAGAAAAAGTCGACCTACCAGGCTGGATTTTGGTCCAAATGTTCTTATTGTTCACTGAAGGCAAAATAAAAACAAATTGAAGCAGGTGAAACAGGTTTAACGGGTATTTGGCTTCAAGGTCTGAAAGAGGTTTTCTTAAGGTTGGTGTCCCTGTCGTCTAAACAATCAAATGATTGAACAGGAATGGCATTAGGAAGGTTGGTAACCAGAAAAAGGCTCGCCAAGTGTCTTGTACAAGCAGATGTCCAACCCAGGTATCTTTCCAAAAAGGGAATTCGTCACCTCTATTAGCTTTGAATTGAATGAAAGACATGAATTTATCTCCGAATGGCTAGATGCTTATATAGATGCTAGAAGAACTTGCTTTGGGTTGGCAGTGAAAAAACCAAAATTGTCAGTCCCATACTAGCTAGATATGACCCCTCGCCAAAGAAGGTCGCGTGGGTAGCAAGGCCCCACCACCACTTGTCTAAGAGGGCAAGGTTGATGGATCTTAAGCTTCAAACACCTAAAGCGGCTAGGTGTTTAGGTTGATAGACTTTCTTCCAAGCAACCAGGTGGCATTTATGCTTGATGGCCTCATCAGATCAAAGAAAGGATGACTCTCTAAAGAGTTTATAACACTCACAGGCATAATGAAAAGGAACATAAAGGAGGTAGGAATATTGGTGTTTAATCCAACCACATGAGCAACCCTAACGGCCACCTTTCACTTCAGGCCCACACCTACTAAGCAACCAACACATATAGAAGGAAAGCATTGTATGTCAAATAGCATTCAAACCTCTAGAAGAACAAAAGGCCGCACTCTCAATCATTTCACTACAATGACCATCATCTACTATGAGTTTTTTCATAACTTCACAGCAAATTATGGAGCTTCCAGAGATGACACTGTAGTGAAGTTGTAACTGCAAAATATTCATAGCGTCAAAAAAGAGCATGGGTTTTAGAGGTAAGGACCTCCAGAATTAGAGTCATGAAACCCCTAGACATTGACCTAACTAGGGACATGTTGGAGTTATGTCATGCCAGGCTATCAAGGAAGGCTTCATTCCCTTGCCTTTAGCTCAGCTCCAATGCCGCCATGTGCTGCCTTGGTTCCCTACCCTTACCAAGACAACTCCTCCCTAGTAGGATTCACCATCACCTTACTCTGTCACTCGACCCTATAAGCCATACTGGTTTTTCCATTATTGTTACAACCACAGAGAGTTACATTTCATAAGAACTTATATAGTTGTCTTCTTCATCTTTGTCATCTTCAAATCTGTGAAGGTAAATATGGGGCAACCAAGTATGATAAAGGCCAATGTGGGGCAACCAAGTATAATATATAATGTGAATCTTGGACTTCTTTCTCATAATTGAACCTTCCGTCTAAGTGTGTGTCAGTTGAAACCCCCAAGGCTATCTTGGGGCCATCATCTTCACTTCGAACAGCATAAAAAAAAAGTAACTTCCTTCAACCAATAAGAGTTCCTCTTGTTACAGAGATTCAGTAAGCTCCACGTCATAAATTATTGTTTATCCTTCCACAAAGCTATCCTTGGCCTCTAAGACCATAAAGAGGTTTCTCCAACAATATATAGCTGTCACTCAACCATACACGGAGAAGAACAACATCATTCTAATCCACAGCCTCTTTTCTCTTGTAGCATATCCATATTGATGTTACACAAATTCCAGGCCAAGGCCATCTCTCTTAGGCTTCAAGCACCCTTCCATGTTACCCATGCTATCTCTTGTGCCAAGTCGAGCTAAAAATCTAGAAGACTGTTAAAAGGATTTGAAACATAAAGAGCAGAAAGTCAGTCTTTTGATCCTGAGATGCTTATATGCCTCACCAAAGGGAGGATCTAATAGATATACCCAAGAGGCATCATCAGAACTACTCCATCCAATAGAATGAAATGTATTCATCAACAACAACCATGAGCTGTTCGTTATTCCGTAGGTCCTCGTACTGCCAACCATATTATTTTCCCCTATGAGAGTGGAGATTTGAGGCATCCCTGAAGGACTTAAGTGCAAAGCTGATATCTGACTTGCCTTACACCTGAAATTAGAAAAGTTGTGCCTATAATCTTAGCCATTTCATAACTAATTCTCAAAACCTAGCCTTAACAAATTATGCCTCTCTCCAAAGTCAATCCCCTAAATCTTTCTTACCAAAAATATATCCGATTTCTAAGCAGCAATGTAATCTCTCTCTCTCTCTCTCTCTCTCTCTCTCTCTCTCTCTCTCTCTCTCTCTCTCTCTCTCTCTCTCTCTTTTATATTCCCGGTAACCTCCCCATCTTACACATATCTGACACATTCCTCCCTGAAATGCATTTTTAAACTATGTTATTGTTTAAGACATATGTATAATTATTCATTATTTCTCTTCCTTCAAAATAAAGTGCTTTTGAAAAAAATCAAATCCCTCTTCCTAAAACAGGCACTAAATGCAATGCACGTTTGTGTTTATAAGCATGTATACACATCGACACGCATTGCACAAGCCAGCTGTTGCCAGTCATAGAATTCATCCATAATAAGAGCTCACTCTCAGAAAATAATACGCACCTCCATCCTTACCAGACCCCTTACAATGTTATATTTAAATTGGCTGCATCAAGATCTTTTTTTCTCTCATTAAATTAACAACAAACCATCAGTTTGGAGACAAAAGAACAGTTGCAGCAAAATTTGCAAGTTAGGTTTTAAAACAAAAAGGAAACTATATTTAACAGAATCCATAACTTTATCCTCATAAAGAGGCACACAAGATTGATAAGCGCATAAACTTGATCTCTCATCATTTCTACAGTTACAACTCAGACAATTTCATTAACATGCATCAGTTACCTTAGGAGTGATCCTGTTAGCAAATCTAGGCAATGTGCTAGAGCTTCCATCTCCAAAGAGAGAGCCAAGGTCTTCTTCTGATGTAAATGGCTTCCTCGGGCGCTTTGCCTTCTTTGAAACCCTAGCCTCTACTTCAAACTGAGCATCAGCTGAGGCTCGAGCTTCTTCAAGCTCAGACCTACTCAGTACACTCGCACCTCCTTCAATCAAGGAAGCAACAAAGCAACAACGATCATTACAGAGAATTAGCCAAAACCATAAAAAACAGTCACTTGAGAAGGAGTCATTAAAGATTTATCCAAACCTCTTATAAACACGGAAAGGCCATGGTTTATGAGGACAAAAACACAGAAGAAGTACCTCGTGGGAAGTCGGGAACGTCTTCTTGGGAGAAAATGGAATACGGCTTTGCATGACCTACTTCTTCAACTTTCCTCTTTAAAGACGCTTTCTTCTTCTCCTTCTTCTCCAAAGGCCTCGCTTTGCGAGTCATCGGTGAAGTTTTCTTCATCTTAATTGGTTGTCCTTTAGGAGCCATGAGTGAAATTGCAGAAAGTGAGAGAAAGGACGATAAATAATAGATGCTTAAACCCTAAGGGATCGTTTGGTTCATAAGTAACATTTTGCATATGTAAAACAGTTTTCATAGGTAAACAGTTCCTTGTGCAAGAATTTTCCAATCCTGTTTTTTCCCATGTTTGGTTCACAATCAAAATTCTTGTGTATCCAGTTTCTTATGTTTGGTAACCCATTGGTAAACTACTTCCTAGAATCTGGATTACTACCTACTTTTAACCGTTCTATTGCAATATAAATGATTTGATATCGACATCCATCCAAATAAGATGATTTTTTTAAAACATTCAATCTATATTATGTTTAAAAAAAATGGATGGTTTAGAGCATAAGTTTGGATCGCTTTATTAAATTATACAAGCATCAAGCCTTGGTTAACTAATCCATGCATTTTTTTTTGTTTAATCTCTTTATCTTGTAAGAATAATGAAAAAATATTTGTACTAATAAATATAGCAATGGTTTTTCTGTTCCAATGAATGAATACATCTTTTAACACATGATGTCCATATCCAATCTCGAAAAGCATAACAGAGGTACAAGTACAAATAAGTTCAGCATGCCTTTTCAAATACACTTTTCCACATATATCATCAAATAACAAATGGTGTCTAGCAAATTTGAAATATTTAATAAAATGTCTCAAATTTGACAACAGTACTGATTAAAAGAATCGAAGGAAAGTATTTGCCTTCAAAAATTCACGATTTCTGCTCATCATATAATCCAATCCACTTATCAGAAGGTCCTCACACAACATTATCGATGGGTTTCATAGGAGAACATTGGACTTGAAATAGAAAAGGTTCAATATCTCTGGGCATTTATAATCACCTAATTCAAATAGAAGCGACCCCTAAAATTGTAATCCCATTGAAGGACCAAATACTGCAAATGAACATATATGACTCCTAATAGAGAATTATCAAATCACAGCTAAACCCTAGAATAGAGATTCTCCTGTTTGGTAGAATTCCCACACACAACAATGAAGGTTCCAAGGAAACTCATAGTACACATGCAATTCTTCAGTGATGTAACTCTTCTTTGTGTTTCTTCCTCCAAACATTTGACTATATGAGGAAAATTGGCTTCTAAGGATATACAATATTGCATTAGGGATATAGCTAGACAAAGAAAAGGATATCATTGTTATCAAGGTAAATCTCACTAAATTTCTCTTTCATGCTTTTTTGTTCAAAAATATATTTCTTTTTCATGTTACTTTATATTCTATGATAAAGATCTTAATTGCCCCCAATGAGATAGGTAAAAACTACATAGAAACACAATGACACCATTGGCTTACTACTACAAAGGAAAGTTGCTCTTGACAGAGTACCTAAATTATTCATACACATGGATATTGCAGCCATGAAAGTATACCATTTATTCTCTGAGTCAACCTCTGACAATTTCATAAAATCTCATTCCTTTTAAAGCATAGTTTTCGAAAGAATGTAATACACATACAAGAAACCACTGATGCTCTACGAAGAAAACCATACAGCTAGATTCCAACAACTTTAAAAAGCAGCAACAATTCAGAAAAGGTAAAAAACCATAAAATGAGGACATGGAAATTTACTTTCATTGCTTCAATTTTTCATGTCGATGAACAAATAAAAATTTCATAGTATTATAATATTTCAGTAAATTAATATTATATATTATAATATTATATATATTATAACATTAATATATATATTATATATTATAATATTATATATATTATAACATAAATATATTTATTATATATTATAACATGAAGTAATTATATATTTCATGAAATATTTATAATCCAGAGGTTATCATGTATATACATTACATGTTATAAATATTTCATGAAATACATTACAATATAATATATTTCATGTTATATATTATTGAAATATAATATATACATGATTTTCATTATGATGTGTACATTATATATATTTCATGTATAACATGATATATTTCAGTATAATTATGGATATAATTATATCATGAACTTTACATATATTCTGATATAATCATGAAATATAATTAATGTTATATCCATTATTTCATGATAATTCATGTTATATTCATGAAATATACATGAATTATATAATCATGAAATATATTTCATGATAATTCATGTTATATTTCATGATATAACATTATATTTCAGTATATATATCATGTCATACTTCTAACCATGATATAATTCATGTTGTCCACGCATTGCCTCTAACCAATTTTCAAATACCCAAACAAATGATTCTACCTCCTCATTAAATATGAGTACAAATCCAAAAAATGTTGTATTAAAATGGTGATTTATATCAAGTATGGGTGCAAAGGACATACTAAAACAATTTGTTTTCAATGTGGTATCAAATGTAACAGCATCAGAGAAGCATTGATAGGAAACTTTACATGTGGTTTCTACTCATACGATGTTGAGAATGTGATCGTCTTCATCTAATTTCAATCTATAGAAAAAAGATGGGTTCGATTCTTTCATTTTATAGAGTCATTGTACAATTAGACTACCATCTTCTCCTCTTAGTTTTCTTCTAGCACTAGCAATTTCATTTTCGATGTTCTTTTGTGCACATGTGACATTCTCAGTCCCTCCAGCTTGCTTTATAAATATGTCACGGATATGTCTTGGCTTAACCATTGCCGAACTCATTGAATTTATCATCAACTTTGTGACACTAGACAATGTACGGTGGCTGCAAATTAGACGAGCTTTTCTTGGATTGACTAGATCATGATTGCGATCATCAATAAACCCAGTCACAACCCACTCGTTGTTCGCTTATCTACTCAGTCTCAGCTTAGCCTTACACCCACACCTTGATTCAGGGAATTCATTTCCACTGACCTGATTTGCTACTTTGCGAAATCCTTCTTTAGAGCAATTAATTTCTCTATCAATCCTTTGACTTTTTTTGTTATGGGTAGTGCCCTTACGGGTACCAAAACTTTTGGCCAATGCATAAACCTTATAGTAGTCAATTGCATCTTCCTCTGAAGAAAACTTCATTCCAACACGGGATACATTTGTTTCTAGGCCTTTGGTTGAGGAGGCAGGTTCTCCATCTTGCATTTCTATGAATTTTCTAGGAGGGAATTTTCTAGGAGGGACCGAGTAGAAAAACTATATAAATATATGTATTCAAACCTTTATATAAACACAACAACTCTCCTAGTCGACTAGATAGCCCATTTGTTAACTATTCAAATGTTATTGCTTCCATTATAGGATCAACCATATTCGAAGCAATTGTAGACAACAGGGGTGACACCCTTATTAATGTGAACTTAACTCTCAAAGTAATGTGTACAACATTTAACATATCAAAATGCGCTTACAATGGCACATGGATAATAAGGCAGCTGACATTTGACATATTATAATTTTCTTACAACAACATGTGGATAATAAAGCATGCAAACGTGAAAATTAGAGGGCATCACTAGAAGGATACGACAAGGCAATGTTGATTCTATTTAATAATTCCATGCATTAACATAAGTTTGACTCATTTCCATAAAAAAGGCATCCAATTTGATCTATAAATTGCACTTGATTGTATCCGATAGACACAATTCCATAATGCATTCACAATAAGTAAAGAATTTCATAATACATTCTATAGATGCTTATGCAATTAAATCCAAAAGGATATAAAGGTATGCATTATTGTTTATACATAACCCATTATGTAAAGGAAGAAGATATCCACATAAAAGAAGAAACCCAAGTATTAGTGTCATTCAATCTTTTAATTGTGTAGAGAGAGAACAGAAGCAGCAGCAGCTGCAGAGCTGAAATACAAGAACCCAATAACACCCAAAATACAAAACTCATACATAATCCTAATAAACACACCAATGAAATCAAAATCACAATAAAAACTCAAAAATCAAAAGAGAGCACAACAAATAGAACATCTGACTAAGAAACAAAAACAATAAAGAACCTAACAAAAAATGGAGCTTCCCATACCTATTTCTGCGATTTTGGGTGTTTATATTGTAAGAGAGGCTATGCGTTGCTGCTTCTTCTGCGATTTTGTGTGAGAAATGAATGGCTACCACGATTAGAAGGGTTGGGCTGCGAGGAGAGAGAGATGGTTTCTCTATGAGAAATGGCTGAAGGGGTTGGGCTGCAAGGAGAGAGAGAAGAGATGGGATGCTACGTGAAATGGGTTTCGTAGAGAGATGGGATGGTATGTGAGAAATGGGTTTCGTTGGGTTGGGCTGTGAGGAGTCGTAGAGAGAGATGGGATGGTCTGTGAGAATGGATTTCGTAGAGAGAGATGGGATGCTATGTGAGAAATGGGTTTGGTAGGATTGGGCTGGGTTTCGTAGAAAGAGATGGGATGCTCTCTGAGAAATGGGATTGGGCTACGAGGAGAGAGAGGGTTTCGTAGAGAGAGATGAGATGCGCTGTGAGAATGGGTTTCGTAGAAAGAGATGAAAGGGTTTCGTCGGGTTGGGCTGCGAGGAGAGAGGGTTTCGTAGAGAGATGAGATGCTCTATAAGAAATGGGAAACGTAGGTGGGGCTACCAGGGGAGAATGAGGGTTTCAGAGAGAGGGAAATACGTCTATTTCAATTCCCGCCGCTCATTTGCTTCCACCTATCTCAGCCGTTGGCGAGCTTCTCCTACGCGAGCTGCGTATGGCATCCTTTCCTATACATGAAATATATACATTATACTGAATTATAATGTATAATTATAACATGTATATTATAATGTTATCCATCATGAAATATATTTATACAGTAATATATTACTGTATATATTATAATGTATGACTTCAGTAATGTATATAATTATTTCCATAATTATATAATTCATGAAATATATCATGTTATATACATTATGCTTGTAAAGAATTATTTCAGTAAAAATCTAACACATCGCACAACTAAATCAACCTATGGATTCTTCCAATGAAAAATTAAGACCTAAACTTCAAAAACTAAAGAATTATAAGAGATTCGCGCAACACAGCATCATTACATCAGCACTAAAAGCAATCAAAATCACTGCTTCTCAATTCCCAAGTGATCTCAAAACCATAAAAATTGTCTCTAGAGTCTTGCGCAATCTAGACCCCACGTTTATGAAAGAAAAACATGATCGAACAAACAAATGAAAGATTTTAAACATATTGGAACTCTTGATTCCTCAGGGATCACAGGACCTAAAGTTTCCCTTTACTTTTCTTTTGATTAATCAGACTGAAAGTTCTTCTTTGTGCCACTAATTTGCGGAGCAAACAAACAGGCAGAATCTGGATCTTCTCATCAGTCACCCAATAGGAAAATACACAAAAATATTACTCGAAAATCCCATTGGTCTCATTGATATTGCTGAAAAAGATCAACTGCACTAAATTTTCAAAAGTGAAAGTTTTAAGGTATAAAAGTCATGACCAAGAGGACATGAAATTGACCAGTAAGCTTTGGACCAAAGGCTATTAACCAAGAAAACAGAGGTTCGAGCTTCAAAAAATGGCAGACCTGGAATGAGCTTTTGTTCCATAAATTGCAGAAACAATGGGAGTCGAGGTCTTTCTCTCACCAAAAAGGGACTTTCTCTCTCTACTATAGGCTTTTGCATGGGTATTATAGAGCGCAAATTGTGCTTCTATATAACATAAAAAACCAGAAAGAAATAAAAAAAGAGAAAACAGAAAAATACAAGAAAGAATAACTTATACCCACAATTTTCTACAAAGCAATTTGTGCTCCTATACTCAATAAAATAAGGCAAAAATAAAAAAGCAACAAATTTTCATTGGAAATCATAGAAAAAAAATATTTGCATTGGTAATTAAAAAATACCACCATCTAGAGGAAAAAACCAGTAAAATCACAAGAATAAAACCCATAGCCTTGTTGAAGAAGATGAGGTATTTTGCATGAGGGTTCGTATGAGGGAAACCCTACCTTGTTTGGTGGAGAATGTTTAAACAAAAACCAGCCAAAAAAAATAAAATAACACCAGCAAAAAAAACAACAGTTGAAGAAGACGAGAGCTTGCAAATGGAACCTCGCTTGAAGAAGATGAGATACCTTGTATGAGGCTTGCAAATGGATCCTCGCTTGTGGGTCTGTGAGAGAGGACGCGGGGTATCAAGAGAGAGAGTGGCGAGGGAGGCTTTGTGAAAGGGCAGTTAGGGCATTGAGAGAGAGTGGCGAGAGGCCCTTCCCATTTGTTTGCTTTTTTGTCTTTTTGCTCGGTTTCAGACCCTCGCGGTAAACTCAAACGAAAAGGGCCCCCCACAAATGAGCTTAAACCCTAAAACCCTACGCTTGAAACCCTCACTATTTTTTTATTACACGGATGCGGCGGGCAGTTGCCTGATGAAATTGAGGTTTTAACAGTGCGCGCGGGTGTCAGATTGAAAAAGTGGCGTATAGCGTGCGCTCGAGAGCAATCTGTACACTTTGCTCCCTCGACAAAACTCTCATCGGTGAGAGTGGTAAGGGGCTAGGCCAGCCCTTGTCCCTGTAGGGCCGACCCAAGCCGGGTATGTAGGCTGAGCAAGGACGTTCCAAAAAAACATGAAAATAACGTAAAAGAAAAAAAGTGTGATTTTTGTAAGGTTGCACTTTAAACAATCTAATTAAGATGTACCACCAAATTTTATCATATAATTTTAGTGAAAAAATTCTTCGGATTATCTCAAAATCTATTTTAATAACTAAGATTATATCAAAATCTATTTTTATATCTAATTATAAAATTTCAAACTCTAAAAATGGTTAAAATCAAGCAGATCTAAAAACATATAAAAAAAAATCATATTCATACTTCTCGATGTCAAGATGGTTAAAATTAGAGGTTTTTTCAACATTTAAACAACTCTTTCCGATGGATTTTTGAGATGCATCTGTAATTCTCTATTTTAACGTTGCAAAATCATATAAACTTTTTCCAAAGAAAAATATGGATAGAAAAAGAAGCAGCCCTACTTTTTTAGTGCCAAGCCAACTAGGGCAGATCGGGCTTCCCGGACAATTGCCAGCCCTAGGAAGTCATCGGAAAGATTAGGTTATCAAGGTGAAGATTGAGCATGTACAGAAGCCAGGTAGCCCAATCTCATCTTAGGCAGCATTTTAAGGTAGTTTAAGGGTGCATTATATTTCCAATATGTGAGCTTTAAGACACTCCTAGGCAATGCTATCATATTTGCTTTAGAGTCTCCTCGTCTTGGCTGGGAAAAGGCAGCATTTTGGCTATGGGAAAGGGAAGTATTTGGATGTATTTTTCATGGGATTGCATATTAGAATCACTCCTAAACTTTAGATATCAAATTGGATGAGGTGTGATACAAGGTTCAAGGATTTTTCTTCATGAACTTTGAGTCTAGTAAATTACATATTTACATCTACTCGATTTAAAAATCTAACGAACAATAGTGATTGTGACCTCTTTGTATTAAAAGTAAATGGTTTATTTATATAATTCCATTTTTCATAATAAAAATACAATAAAAAACATATATTTAGGTATTTTTTAAAAAAATAATAATAACATATAAGGTTATTTTCTTAAAAATTTTAATTGTGAACATATACGTTATAAAATGCGTGGTAAGAGAAAAATAGAAGAACTTAAGATATTACAATCAAATGTCATGCGGTAGAAAGCTCCAGAATCAATGAAGCGATATGTTCATGTTGTTCCTGATACAGCAAAAGTTGCAACAAAAATATTACCAACACCAAAGATAACTTGTCTGATAACATCCTAAACATTTTCAATAATGAGATGAGTTGCACAAAGCTAGCTGAAGTGGGCTTATGGGAAAAGAGCCCGAGTTTAATTGGTTAATGTTTGACGATTTGCAACTCTACATCATAGGCTCAATTCCTACCAAAGGTAGGGGACCTCTTCCCTCTAACTCACCCTAAAAAAAAACAACAAAGTGGGCTTCTAAACAAAAGACTTCTTTTTTTTGTTTTGCATGGCAATTGAATTTTATGTGTCCAAATTTTCTGCAATAACACCATTGAATGTTGGACATATCGAAGCCTTTCTTTTCAATCATTGCTGATGAGATGTGCCACACTGTTTCTCTCTCAAGAGATTGGTTGAATGATCGACAGCTTGCTACTTCTAACAATAAATACTTTGTGGATATGGGCTCGGACCAATGTCATTAGACTATAAATTCTAGAGAGCATGACTTTCCATAACTATTGAGAACTATGTATTTTTCTCTGTGTGCCTCTCTATAACTATAAAATCCTACTTAAAGATGGATGGGAGAAGGTCCGTTTTCCAACATTTGGCTTTCTTTTTGAAATTTTTAAGAAGGTCGCCATCTTTTCCTAAGAGATGGGTAATTATCTAATACTCGTTGAATAAAAACATATTCTCTCTCTAAAAAACTTTAGAGATAAGCACTATATTGTATTAATTAAGATAAATATTAATTAGATTAAGAGAGAGAAATATGACATATATGAGGCCTCATGGCCACCCACACGTACCAACAGAAAATACATGTAAATAAAGCCCACATATGGGCAACCTACTTGTTTGTAAACCTACCTTTTTCCCTATTCAATATTGCTTTAGATCATCAACTATTAGCCTAGAATAATAACGAAACGACCCCAAGCCTAGAGGTGGTTTTGCGTAGGGCCCATCAGAGCTCAGATCAGTAAAATTGGAGATCAATACAGCAACTACAAGATAGTTGATCGGGGAACAACTAATAGACAAGAACAAACATGATCAAGCAATTGCAAACTCGGGCGTATAGAAACAAGGCGGTAATGATCTACACCTCTGATACCATGATAGTGTCTTAAGCTTCTCTAAAGAGAATTCTTTGTATATTGATCATTATTTATGAAATATACAACCTCTTTGTATATGCATCCAAGGAATGGTAGGAATGTAAATAAATCATGAAAAACCATACTATATGAACACTTACCAACAAATACAAGATATTGTATATACCCTTTCTATACATATTCATTATATATACACTTTTTGCAGTAACCCCGTAGACAATATACACTCTCTTTAACAAAAGTGCCCACGTCAATCTAGCATTCTCCAAAAAAATAGTTAGAATTAGAATTCTACAAATCATCACATCCCAAGATTTAACACCGATTGTATTTCTTGAAAAGTCAAAGCTACGTTTATAAGAACTCAAACTTTCTCTTTTTGAATTACTCATTTAGTGATTCTAAAATGGATCCCAAAATTTCAGATCAAGAAAATAAAAAAATCATATGAAATGTGTATTTTGCCCAACTGAACAATGTAATATATGCTCATCACTTTAAATTTGACCTATTAATAACACTTCAGGAAATTTTGATTTTGTGTTCATTAACATTTAGACTTAGCCAACCCAAAATAGACGGACTTAGGAATTTGTGTGCTATTTTTCTTTAAAATAACTTGGACCGGTAGGGTCCATGGGTAAATCCAACCCTTTTTCCACCCTACATATGTCCTTCCCCCACTCTCTCTATCGTTAACTTTCTAATTATCTTTGTAACTATGCCCTTTATCTTTTTGAATCCTCTCTTTTACCACTCCCTCTCTCTCTCCAAATCCTCTCTCTAATTGTCATTTTTCTCTCTAATATCTTCATTAACTCCTCTCTCTATCTGTCATTTATCTCTCTAATATATTTTCTAACTCCTCCTAACCATGCCATTTCTCTCTCTAACTCTCTATTAATGCTCCTTCACTCTCTAACTATGTATTATCTCCCTCTCTCTTACCATTTCTCACTCTTTTCTCTCTCTATCCATGCTCTTCTATCTCTAACTCCTCGCTTCAATAGTGCATTTTCTCTTTTTTACTCATTTCTTTCTTTAGTTGTGTTGTCTCTCTAAGTCCTCTCTCTAATCACCGCCTTTCTTTCTCTAATTCCATTTTATCTAAAGGTATATTTGGTAACTAGAAGCTAAGAGTTCCTTAGAACCTAGAGGTTCTATGTCCCCAGAGCTATAAATGTTGATATCTGAAAGTTCTGAAATCATCATCATCATCATCATCATTATTTTAGCTTTTTTCAAATTAATTGGGGTTGTGAATCATGGTTCTCCATTTTGCTTTATTAAAAACTATATCCTCAGTGAGCGAGTAAGTCCCTATATGTTTTAGAACTACTTCTAACCATGTCTTTTTGGGCGTACCCTTTGCCCATTTTAGTCATTCCACTTGAACTAACTCATACAACCTAATAAGTGTTGTACTTAGTCGGCGCCATACATGGCTAGCCCACCTAAGTCTACTTTATCTCATTTTATCGCCTATTGGTGCCGCACCAAAATTTTCTCGAATAGATTCATTCAATATTTTATCCCTTATTGTATTGTCAGTCATCCATCTCAACATCCCCATCTCTGCTATATTCATTTTGTGGATATACTGTTTTTGTCCGCCCAACATTCCACCCCATAGAGCAAAACTGGTATCACTATTGTCTTATAGAACTTGTCATTCAGCCTCATTGATATGCGACGATCACATAAAACTCCATTTGCATATCTCACTTCATTCACCTAGCTCTAATTCTATAAGTGACATCTTCCTCGATCTCTCCAATTTCTTGGATTATCGACCTAAGATATCGAAAGTGCAGCATTTTTTATACTTCCTGACCGTCAATCTTAACTATTTCCTCGTCTTTACACTTATTATTACTAAACTTACACTCCATATACTTTGTCTTAGTCCAACTAATTTAAAAACCTTTGGATTCTAGAGCATCCCTCCAAAGTTCTAACTTTATGTTGATGCAATTTTGGGTCTCATCAATCAAAACTATATCATCTGCGAACAGCATGCATCACAATATCTCATCCTGTAGGTGCCTAGTTAAGTCTTCCATAACTAAGGCAAATAGGTACGGCCTTAATGCTGACCCATGAAATAGACATATTGTCATTGAAAACTCACTTGTCTCTCAACTAGTTATTCATACACTAGTTAGCACTCCATTTTACATATCTCTCATCAAGTCGATATAATGATCTGAAAGTTATAAAATACTTACTTGATAACATGTCTGGATGTTCTCAAATATAAAGATCATGTTTCATAATTATCTAAGAAGCTTCACAAAGATTAGACTTCACAACTTCACACCATAGTTAGCAATTTGGCGACTAATCACCGAATTTTTCAAAAAATCGGTGAATTTTTGGAAAATGTTTTAAACGCCATTTTTTTTCTTTGAAAAGTTCGTCAAAAAAAATGTGTTTTTTTCGTAATACCATTAAAAACGCGTTTTTTATGAGGAACGAAAAAAAGGGACCAAAAAAACCTTTTTTTTTTGTAATTTTTTTTTAGAAAGAGAAACAATTTTTTTCCTAATCTGTGTAATTTCTAAAAAAACATATTATTTCCACACAAAAAAATCCGAAAATAGAACTTTTTATCTCCAATAGATTTACGTATTGTTAGGATTTAGGGTTTATTATCTTCAGGTTTATGTTATGTTCTTCTTATTCATTACAGCCACATTTTAGGATTGAAGGTATGGTTTTTTTTCTCTTTATCTTTTTAACTTCAACATGATGCATATTTCAGTAGTTATTGTGCAAAGAAAATATTGTTTACATGCAAATCATTGTGTAAAGAAAATTATTGTGTAAAGAAAATCATATAGATGCAGAGTAAAGAAAATCATATAGATGCAAAATGCAGAGTAAATAAAATCATATAGATGCAAAAACCAGATTTCTGTGAACAGATGTTCTTGTGGAAGCCATTTGATAACTAGGCTACATCATTTGAGATGCATGAGAAATTGGAGCCTTGTTCCTATTTACAAGCAAGCGAGTTCTTCTACCCTTTCAAAATTTGTTTTTGAGTGTTTCTGTTGCCCTACAAAAACCTTTGTATAGCATGATTTCAATGCTTCCATTGCCTCATCCTCAACAGCCGTCATTGTGTGAATTGAGTGAGAGAGAGAGAATATCTACTCAATGAAAACTATAAGCAATGAATAGAAGTGTTGGAACCACACTGAATTTGGTTTTGCCTCTGTTTAAATTTTTGTAGCACATGTAGGAGAGAGAAAGAGAGAAAGGAGATTCATCAATGAACAAATGGGGCATTTACAAATGCATAAAACATGTTTTAGAGAGAGAGAGAGAGTTGCTAATGACGAAAAAATTGATTTTTAGGGTTAAATTGGCTCAAAATAGCATAACATTGACGTCTTATGGAGAAATGGAGCAAAACTAGAGTTTTAGCTAACTTTTCATATGAACCCAGTAATGACTCAAATCAACTCCAAAAAACCAGAAAGAGAGAGAGAGAGAGAGTTTCAATTTTTCAAAATTTCTAACATTTTATTTTTTAGAATTTCAAAATTTCTAACATTTTAACTTATCCGATTTTTTGACTCCGATTTTTTTAGCCTAGTTCGATATATTGACGATATCTTTACATGAAGTATTTTTGCCAATCCGTATTTTTTATCCGATTTTTTCATCCGACTTTTTAAAATGCAAACGATTTTTTCCCGATTTTAAGGTAAGCTATTTATTGAAAGTTCCCAACTTGCTAACTATGCTTCACACACACACACACATAGATGACACAATTAGAGATAGAGGCTTGGAGAGAGAAAGGATGTAGTTCGAGAGAGAAATAAGTTAATAGAGAAAAACGGATCAGAGAAAAATGCACACTTAAAGCGAGAAAAAGGGATTAGAGAAACAATGCATTTAGTGATAATGGAGTTGGAGAGGAAAGTGCATAATTAAAGAGAGAGAACTTAGAGAGAAAGGACATACAAAGTGAAAGGGCACTGTTAAATAGTTGGTAGAGACAAAAAGGACACAATTAAATAAATAAAGGAGTTAGAGAGAGTTATAGAGAAGATGCATGGTTGGAGAGAAAAATAATTTAGAGAGAGTATAACTACAAAGAGAGGGCATGGATAGAGAGAGAAAGATAAATGATATGGTTCGTAGGGAGGAGTTAAAGAGAAAAGGGGCACTTTTATAGAGAGAAACTAGTTAAAGAGAGAATGGGCACGATTATAGAGAAAGAGTTAGGAATGGTTAGAAGATTTAGAGAGAAAAAAGACACGGTTAGAGAGAAATAGGAGTTAAAGAGAGTGGAAAAAAGTCATGTGAAGCAACAAATAAACGAGAGACATACTTTCTGAAAAACAGGAGAAATTAACTTCCATGGGGAGCTTGAAGCTGGATGTTCTCATTTTTTTGAGAAACCATAACTTCCTAAAACCAGTTCCCTACAAAACTTTTTGACAACAAACAAGGAAATGGAAAAGTAAATTGAAACTTTCAGCTTTTGGAGTGAACTTCTAATTATAAAACATGCCCTAAGTTGTGCTTGATAGCACAGAAAAAGATAGCTACGCACTAACATTCATTTTCCTTTTTCTTTAATGGGTTTTGTTCTTCTAATACTCACCTTTCAATCACAAAGCCCTTTCAGTGGTTTAATGACTCTCTCTCTCTCTCTTCACTGTTTTTTGTTTCCTTATTGATCTACTATCCGGTTTTTCTTACCATTCATTTATGCCAAAATATTATATACTCCCGAGGGAGTACATTGTCAATTTACTCCCTGAGGTAAAACCCCACCTACAATTAATATTAGGAGCTCAAATTTTAGGTCGTAATCTATTCAACACATAGATGAACCACAATAATTTTTTTTTCTAATTGTACCCTCTATGCATTTAAAAAAAATAATGTCCTGAGATTGAATAGAGACTATCCAATTTTTACATAGTGAGATCCAAGTGTTGGATAACTCAAATTATAAATTATTTCTTTTGAGAATAATCATCTAGTGATTCTTAAGCGGTCTCCGAAGTTTCAAATTAAAAAAAGTCCTCCAAAATATTCTTCTGACCGAGAGAGTAGAAATAAGCAAGGCACCCGAGGGAACAATAAGAACATTTGGACCAAAATCCAGTCTGGTAGGTCGACTTTTTCTTCTTTTGGCCAAGCTCTCTCTAGTATTAATCCATATACCCACCTAACTAAAGCTTGGATCAGCCCCCATACCAACCAAGTTATAAGCCTTCTCCCAGCTGGTCATCTTTAACCATAGTCTTTCAATTGATTAGCTATAAAGGAGAGTGTTAAGATTGAGAGAGAAAAAGAGAGCAAGTAAACTCAAGCACAAGATAAAGAAAGTATAAATGCCTTTTTGCACTATTCGAATCATGGGGCATTGTTCCCTACATATACACAGATCGCTATGGGAGTTATAGCCCATTATGCAGATTGTTATATGGCTATTACAAACCAATATGTAAGATTGTTACATTGTTGTTACAACCTATCATGCAATACTCTTACAACCATTATGCAAGACTGTTACATGGCTATTACAGTCCATTATGCAAGACTATTACATTGTTGTTACAGTCCATTATACAAGACTCTTAGATGACTATTACAACCCATTATATAAGATTGTTACATGGCTGTTACATATAATCATGTATATGTATACATATTATACATGTATATTATAATCATATGATATCATATACATATATATGTATATGTATTATGTGTATTACACATATAATATACATAATGTATGTTATATGATTATATATATATATATATATATATATATATATATATATATATATATATATATATATATATATATATATATAATACATATACATGTATATATGATTATACTATACATATATATGTATATTATAATATGTATATTATGATACATATACATTATATGTATAATATATGTATATATAAGATTATAGTATATACATATATACTATGTGTATCATATAGTATATACTATACTATATGTATGTATTATACTATACCCAGATATGTATACATATGCAATATATACATATATGTGTATAATATGTATATTATAGTATTATAGTATTATATATTATACATTATAGTATTGTATATAATATAATGTATTATAATACATTATAAGATATGTCTATACATACTATAATGTATATTATTATAATACATCATTATAGTAATGTTATATGTACATCACATGTACATATACATATAATGTATATTATATATGTATATTATATAATGTACATTATAATGTAAATATATATGTATATTATAATGTATATCATGCATATTATATATTATATGATATAATATATATTATAATACATATTATATATTATAATATATATTATATATTATATTGTAATATATTATATTATATATTATAACATTATATTGTAATACATTATATGTATTATAATATACATAATATTATAATATTATAATACTATAATATATATAATACAATTATATATATAATTATATAACATGTTATATAATTATATTTATATATAATAATTTTAATATATATTATATATTATAATATTATATAATATTATAATAGTGATATAATATATTATGTTATAATATTATATAATATTATAATAGTGATATAATATATTATATTATAATATATATTATATACTATATGTAATATAATATAATATATATCTTATAATATTATATATATATATATATATATATATATGGAGAAGTCTTCCCAATGTCTATAGGCGAAAATGAATAGTGATTTCGCCTACCCTCATCACCATCTTAAGTTATATATATATATATATATATATATATATATATATATATATATATATATACATATACTTTACTATTATTATTATTACTTAATTTTAAGTTTGGACTAGGCCCTAACCGGTTTCATTCACCGTGTTGATGTGCTCGCTGGAAGCCTCCTAAATTTTTGTTCTCTCTCATTTCCCTTCTTCTTGTTTACACTCTCTCTCATTAGTTGAGTTATGTTATGTGCCTTGAATTCTTGTATTTATGATTTATAATATTTTACATATGTGATCACCCTAAATGATTTCTTATTACCGCGGCAACATATTATCCATTTACTCCCTTGTGCAAGACTTATTCTAAGGATATATTTTTTATCTCAAACTTTGGGGATGTGATCTCTAAAGTCCCACAAATATCCTCAAAGAAGAAAAAATTTAACTCTCACTCGCCATGTACCTAAAAAAACATCATCGTAACATTACACCATAACTGTCCAATTTTTTGACGGTAATAAAAGATGTTTATGAACTCAAAATCTAAATTTTTTTCTTCGAAAATAATCATTTGGTTATAATTAGATGGATATTGAAACTTCAAAAAAAAAAAAAAAAAAAACCCCCAAGTTAGTATTATGCCCCAGAGATAGGGGATAGTTTTGGCCCTAAAAATTATAAAAAATATATTTTTTTTGTTAAAATCTCCATATGTTGTTTATATTTTTTTTATATGATTTAAAGAAAATTACTAATATATCATTTATTTTTACTGATATTTAAACATTGCCCACAACTTTTCCATATCGCTCTACCCATTTTTATACCTGTTATTACAACATTTGGTCGGTATTCTTAGAAAATAACTAAATTCCCTTTTCATATTTTCAAGATCCGAAATTCACTTGTGTGCCAACAGATAGACATTGATTTTCAAAATCGGTTTTAAAACTTTTGAATGTTTAACATCCGAAAAATGTCAT
The DNA here is from genome assembly GCF_054954075.1 of Amborella trichopoda. Classification (NCBI taxonomy): domain Eukaryota; kingdom Viridiplantae; phylum Streptophyta; class Magnoliopsida; order Amborellales; family Amborellaceae; genus Amborella; species Amborella trichopoda. The sequence goes on along the minus strand of NC_142338.1, from coordinate 11,266,603 downwards.
TTTAGAGCCCACCAATGTTTTTGGATTCAAAAAATCCAAAATTTGTTTGAGAAATCAATTTTCATATTTTGAAAATCAGAAAATATTAATTTTTAGATTTTCAGAATTCAAAAAATGAAGAATATAAAAAATACAATTGTTGGACCTTCAAAATCTAAAAATTTCATATTTATTGTCCCCATGATTTCTGAATTTGAAAATCCAAAATTTAATTCATTGATTTCAAAATTTCAAAATCTAAAATAGCATTTTAGCATACCTGAGCATTTTTAGAATTCCAAAATTTACTTTTAAATTAAGTTTTAGATTTTCAGAATTTAAAAATTACATTTTTCTATTGAGGATCCTATACTTTTGTTAAATTCAGAATTGAAAATCTGAAATTTTTTGTGAGGAAAAATAAATAAAAGAAGGGCCCAACTACCCTTCAAGATCCAAAAATCCACAATTTTGAATATTGAAGGTCTGAAAGTGGTTTTTCTATTTTGGATCCTGGAGATCCAAAATAAGGAAAATTTCAAAAAAAAAAAGAAAAAAGAAAAAAGAACTCCTAAGAATGAGTATATGAAAATTTGAATGTAATAAGTGGAAAATTTAGGTAATACTGTAAAATTGTTAAAAATAAAAGATATCTATGTAATTTTCTCTATAATTTATATGGCTTTTATGATGATGTGGGAAGCTTATATTATTGTATTCTCCAATTTTTATTATTTTTTTTTATTTTTTTTGAAATATGCCTCGTTCTAAATCAAGATTTTCAATAATTCATCTTATATATATATATATATTGGACTTTTATAGAATTTCAATGATATCTATTATTTATTTAATTTTTCTATTTTTTAATTATTTTTATATTTTTGTTGAATTTTTAAGATTTTTTTTGACATGTTAGTGTATTTTGGACTTTTATAGAATTTCAATGATATCTATCAATTATTTTAATTTTTCTAATTTTTAACTATTTTTATATTTTTATTGAATTTTTATTTATTTATTTATTTATTTTTGACATGTTAGCCAAGTCCTGCGAGTTACTCGGCTTTCGCCAAATCCGAGTCCGAGGCGAGCTGAGTTTGAAAACATTGAGAGGTGCATGAAAACCTTGAGTTTGAAGACATTGGGCCGTTAAACAATTACAATTCATACACCCTAAACCCTAAACATTGAGAGGTGCATGAATTGTAATTGTTTATTGGGGGATGATGTGTCGTTCTTCTTACGATTATACATTGGGGATAAGTGAATTAGAGTTTTTATTTTCTTTTCTCGTCTCATGTTTCTCCATTTGTTTTTGCACATGGTTGGATTGGGGGATTGAAATTAGAAAATCAGTTTCTTTTCTTGCCTCTTAATTCACCATTTTGCTGTTGCAGGTAAGACAATTAGGGATGGATTCATATTTTCTTTTCTAATATCTTGTTAGGGGTGGCAACAGGTTGGGTCGGGTTTGGGTCCTCCTCGACCCGGACACAACCCGACTAGATTCCTCTTGGACCCCGACTCGATCTGGGTTGACCAGGCTCCGATAACCCGACTAGGTTCCTCATAGACCCGGATCCAACCGGGACAGGGTCGACCTGGACCTGGATACAACCCAACTAGGTTCCTCATGGACCCCGACCCACCCGGGACTGGGTCTAGAAATTAAAAACAATTATTTCATATATGTAGAGCATATGTTTTTTTCTATATGTTATACCCAATTAGGTTGGGATGGGGTCCAATCCGGAACCGGACCCTACTGGCCCGTCTGGGTTGGGGCCGACCCCACCTGATTGCGACCCCTATCTCTTGCTTCCCCAGTTGTTATTGTGGATGAGTCAATATAAGCTTTGATTGTTCGTTCATTGGGTACGTGATGCCATTGAATCGATGAATTTATTTCGATTTTAGTTGTTAGTATCCTCTATTTTCTGTGAGTTATTTGTAAATTATGGTGAATTATTCAAGATTAATCTGAATAGAGGTTTTTAACCACCATTGGAGAGAGAGTCATTGATTAGTTGAACTATTGATCTAAGCCATCCATTTTATTATCACTTAGAGAGAGGGCTATCAATTAATTGAATCAATGATTTTTTATCCGGAGAATTTATTTTATGAATATAGGTTATAACAAAAAAACTATCCAATATACAAATTTCGATCCCTAATTGAAGAATTATGTAATGAATATCATCAATATTATCATTTTTTCGAGAGATATTTAGATATATCTTAACTAACCAAAGAAACTAATAACCCAGCAACCTGATCCCATTATTTTCCAAATAATTACATCTTAACTCCTTTTTGTGCCTAAATTTATTTTCCATTTTATCAAACTCCATATAGAATTAATAAGCAAATGGCAGACAATCAACAAAATATGATTTCGGTACAAACAAACCCTTGTTTCCTTGGCCATGTTTCTCTCTTTAGCCTTCTCCATTCAATCAACTTTAACAGAGGTACAAGTCTCACTGTTGGTTCCATTATCTACCAAGTTTAAGCAGTTGATCTGAACAAGATTATCACTCCTACTCTTTGATTGTTTCGCAACCGAGACTTCCATAACTCCATTGATGCTATTGATCTGAGGGGGATTGCCAGGGTTTGGCTGAGGTATCGCAGGCCCACTCGAGCTCAGACCCATCGTAGCTCTAAGAAAGGCAAAATTAAGAGAAAGAGCTCAATTCAGTAATTCATTACTTTATATGCAGAAAAAGATATTATAACTTGGAAAATTCACTAAGAACAATACTAAAATTTTGCAATTTATGGTGGTATTTTGATCGTTTTTATTTAACTTAATTATTTATTTTGGTATGGCGAGTATGGAATTTGAGCTTAGTTGGATATAGAGGACAAAGAACAAGATTAAAATACAATATTCAACAAGTAGAAGTTAAGTATCAAATGTAAGATACATAGGACTATTTTCAAATTGGAAAACCAAAAAGAAAGTTTTCAATTACCAAAGAAAAGAAATGTTTCTGTTGATTTCCCTGATAAACATCAAAACCTGGCTAATTTTGGCAGACAACAGAGACAATTTCTTGTTCTTACCAGATTCCGACTTTTAGACCGTCATTTTTCATCAAATCGTCTCAAAACTGGAGTGCAATTTGGCTAATTTATATCTTTAACAAGGAATGGGTGACACAGAAATTTAAAAAAAGGAATTTGATCAAGCACAGAAAGATTAAAAAGAAAAAAAATCATATTGTTTTTTATCTTTGTTTAGTTAACATGTAAAACAAGCAATGAACTACCCCCCCAAAAAAAAAAAGTTGGTCCTAAATTCGAAATTGCAAAATTGAACATGACTCACGTAATCTTCGAGCCCATGTGAAAGAAGGCTTCAACAAGATAGCTCTGTGCTTTAGGCAAATGGAAGGAGGAAGAGGATGAGGAAGAATGCGAATATCGCAGTTATTTGCTAAGGGATTTATAGAGATAAGGAATTTCATTTAGTGAGTCAAACGTTATGACTTTATGAATAGCATTCAACGGGGAAGTTTTAGGAGCCCAAATAACCAAGAACCTGGTTTAAAAATTCGGAGTGGTTAGGTAAATGACATTATCCAAAGGAGAGAGGTATATATATATATACTTTTAATATAAAGGGTATTGTATCCATCAACCACCAAATCACTTTTCATTTCTTTTACTAAGATTGGCACGATGATTTGGACTGAGCAATACAGCCTCCCTCTTTAAAAAGGAGACGACCTCATTATATCTCTAGTTTTGCAAGAAACAGGCAATGCACCCATAGACCAGTAATTTTATAATGACAAGACATAAAAAGTGAGCATGGATGGATATTATAAAGGTTTGTATGCTATCGGACTGGTTATTTTTGGTAAGGATGTCACCATTATTTTTAGTCTTTGGATGAGAAATCTAATAAATATCGTCTTCGATCTAGTTCTATCATTAGAATGGTTATTGAAATATAACATAATATTTAAGAAGTTTTATTTTAGACTTTATGCCCAATTAATGATACGTCATCTACCACTTAATTTCATATGTAACGGTCAATAATGAAGACCACTTAATTTCATATGTAATGGTCAATAATGATTATAGCTTCAGATCGTCTCATTGTATACATTTTTTATCATATATTAACAAAATTTATCGAGCAATTTATGCATGGACCTTAAAAAAATAGGGAAAATATGAAATGCTCCTCTTATAGCTGGAAATTACAAAAAATGTCGATCGATCGATGATATTCTCTTTTCCAAAATTACGCTAGGTCCAACAAAGGCATCTTCAGACCGAGTTTGAATTATTACTTTTTTATTTTTTATTTTAGAAGGGCAGTGCCCCAAGTTTTAGGTGTCCGAGGTTAGAATCCTTGGACCGAGTTTGAATTTTTTTATTTTTTTAGTTTTTTTTTTAGTAGGTAAGTGCCCCAAGTTTTAGGCCCAATGCTAAGCCATCCAAAGTTAGAATCCTCGTACCGATCTTTGTCGTTTTTCTAGAAAAAATAACGGTCCGAAGGACACCTGCCCCCTGATCTACGCGGAGCTCAATTTTAGGGCCTGAGGTCCCATCCTGGGACCGCTTCTTCTTTTGAAAAAAAATAACGATCAATAGGAACCTTGTACAGCTATGGTCTCCCGACGGATCACTTTAAACAACGGTGCTGTAGGGGGTGGTTCTGCGGGACCAAGTTGTATTCTTAGTCCCACATGCCACACACCTACTTAGAGATCTACCTCGCAGTAAATTTGAAGAGAATTGTTCTTTAGCTTTAAATCTGCCAGAATTAATTATTTATTAAATGGATGGTTTGCAAATGGATTGTTTGGAATCGGAGCAAGAATTCGTGTGGATCATTTCGTGATCTCCAAATCATTTTTTCTCTCTTTTTGGTTCCTGGACTTGTTATTAGAGATGAATAAAGACGATTTATCAGGTTTGGGTCACACAAATACAGAAGCACCCGAAAATGGTGGTTAGGTGTACTAATGAAATATATAATTTACTCCTGCGGGATCCCCCCAAATATTTTGCCTCTAAAGAAAGCAAAGTATGCTAAATAACCAGCAGATTATTGATTGGGTGACCACACCATCAGATCGATGGACTGCTGGCGACGTCTTCAATGGTTGGTGGCACTCTATCTCGATCACCACCCATCGAAAAGGTCGATGCTGATGTCTCAATGTACAAATTGATGAATGCCGTCTGTTACATGTTCATAGGTGGGTCAAACTGCTACTTTTTTTTAAAAAAAAGGAGAAGGATTTGTGGATTCTAACCTCGGATTGCTTGAGCCCGGTGCTTATAACTTGGGGCACTGCTCTGCAAAAGAAAAACTAAAAAAAAAAAAGAATTCGGTATGAGGATGTCATATATTTTGAAAAAACTAATCAACGTTGACCAACCGTCTTTGTAATTTGCGATGAGCATTTCATATTTTCGTTTTTCCGGACGTATACATAAATTGCTCAAATTTATCCAAACATATCAAAAATATCATTTATTTAATATTTAGAAAAATTATAAAAAAGCCCCCAATATTACACTTCCGTGCAAATTACCCCATCAAACTTTTTTTCTCACTTTTCCTCCAAAATATACTTTCTATGTAAACACCCCCAACTAAAAAAAATAAAAAAAAAATCCCTAAACTACCATCCCTTACTTTTACCTTACCCATGCCTCTCCCTCCTCTATCCCACCAAAATACGAACTCCGGCACTCTGTAAAATACGGTCCGGCAGCAAGGCGCCGACACTGTGTAAAGTAAGATCAGGCAACAAGGTTTTGACACAGTGTAAAGTGTGATCCGGTAGTTGTAAAAGGCAGTCTAACAGTTACTGGATTCAAGGCTTCGACATTATATAAAGTGCAGTCCGGCAGTACTCAGTTTCAATCTGGTAGTTGTCCGACAATGTGCTACTGAAGTCCAAAAGTCAATGTCAAATTTGGCTAAAATGATTTATGTGTACGAAAAAAGCATTTCCATCTAAAAAATAACTTTTCCCTTGGGGGTATTTGCATAGACAGTTTGGCTTGGAAAAAAAAAAAAGGGAAAAAGATAACTTGCATAAAAAATGCAGTCTCGGGTTTCTTTTTTGAAATTTCCCTTAATATTTTACCCTTGTTCACCTATTCCAACTCATGACTTTATAAATTCTAAAGGGTTTGGATAGCTAATGGTCCAGGGATTTAGATTGCCATCAAAAGTCGGGATAATTTTAGAGAAATTTCTACTAAGAACATGTGAAACAAATAACACTGACTAATTCAAAACGGGAAACCACTGACTAATTCAAAAACGAGTAGGGGCTGCCATCCCGACTGAATTACCCAAACCCCAAAAAAAAAAAAAAAAAAAAAAACACACAAAAGTTGGTGAGGCTTAAAAAGCTACCAACGTGTTACCCCAAAAAGATATCATTTTCATGCCTCTTACCAGCGGTTTTATTCACACATGAACATGAAATACATGGCATTAATCTATCTGGAGCGGTTTGTATAGAGCCGAGGCTCTAAACGATCAAAATAAAGTGCACTTTCAAATAATGACGATAAATATGATTTAAATACTGAAAATCTTTGTTATAGCTGTAAATATATTTTCATCTTTAATTATAAAATTTAAAGCTTAAAAAATAGTGTAGATCGAGCAGTTCTATGAAAGTTTAAAAATCTTTAAAACTGGCTTTCCAAAAATACGTTACAAGATGCACTATTTTCAAAACTTGAAATTCATTTTTTTCTCATGTCCATGCATCTTAAACCCCAATTAGGCTAGAAATCCTAAACACCTTAGGTCAAGGCTAGAAACCTGTATTTGATACTTAGATTCACCATTACCTTCAAATTCTCATTCAAAACCTTTTAATGTTGAATCAACCTTTCAATTCAATGTTCCATTCAAGCAATTCTTCAAATTGGAGAGAACTCATACAAATTCAATAAAGCCCGATTCAGGCTTGAAGTCCAGGTGTTGGGCCTCTGGGTCTGGTTTGGTAAGCTTTCTTTTGTTTTATTATTTCTTTAGTGCTGTTAGTTAGTTTTGGTTTGACGTTATAGTTCTAACCGAAAATCGATTTATATCTTTCTTCAAGTTTTGTAAGAGATCCAACCAGTCCTGCAAGCAATTTACAAGAAAGAGATTATGACTCCAGGAAATATAAACTATAATTTGGCTAGACCATAGTTCCTTTTATTCTAAATTTTATTTTAAGTTTTTCACCCAATGTATTCGACTCCCAAATGATCTAATCCGGTCTTTGAGGCACATAGTAAAAGGACGTAAGGAGATCCACGAGGTCCAAAAACTAATCACCACTTGTAGCTTCCACCCTTCACTTCTCTATATAGGGCAAGGAATTGGTGCTTTAAGATATATCCCCATTCTATTTCCTTCACAAAAAGGAAATTCTATTACAATCACCCATAAGCATTCTGCCATACTAGAGACACTGTCTTACACTAATTTATGGCTTTCCACAAATAGGAAGTTGTCATCCTTGTAGCTAGTGTCTTGGTAGGCACACTATCTTCCTCTTGGTCATATTTGGCTTGTAAAGCTACTCACCCATCCGCCGCTCGAAACATCATTTTTCGTACGACTTTCATGTGTTAAGCATGTCACTAGGGTTCATTCTGAGCTAGGATCGAACTCTCCATGAGATTCATAGTTACATTACTTATAGCTTCTTTCTTAGTGGACAAAGCTCATTCAAAATTACCTTTCATCCCAAGGCATAACTTGTTTTTGTGCGCTTCATATTAGCCTAGAGTTTGCCCCTAACAATATATGCAACTTCCATAACCGTCACTCGAGTCCCAGCTAAAAGAATGAGTACCACCTAACCTCGAACAACTTACAACACTCATGAGCAAAGTTCTATAGTATGCCGCGTATGGCTCAACCCCATCCAAAATACATCACACGATCACAATTTCTAATGGTTTTTAAATTTTAATGATTTTTTATATATCATATTTATATAAATTTGGAGGGTATATACATCTAACTAACTTGCCCCTAACTAAAGTACTAAAAAATTATTCTAAAAATAAAATAAAGTGATGAGAAAACCCTTTAATATTCATGGGGGTATTTTGGTCACTTTTATTATTTAGATTATTTTTTATATTTTATTTAGGTACGCCGCACTAAAGAACCCAAAGTTTTAGGTCAATTGGATTTCGATAAATATTAATAAAAATCAAATACCATCAGACAATCTTGATCGTCTGATGGACTTTGGATGATGATGAACCATGAGTTAAATACTGTAGAAATTTACTCATGAATATTTGTAAGTGTTTTCCATATACATGCACATACACACATACGCACAATAAGCCAGCTAGCATGACTGAGTCACAAAATGTGGCCCTATGGCCTAGCCGGAGCCAGGGCCACTGTGGCTGCTTTTGTTTACTTATTTATTTATTTATTTATTTATTTATCCCATTTAAGTCTAATAGACCTAGCCTCACTACGGCCCTCGGGCTGGGCTCCGGCCGGACCTATTGGGATCCAACCATGCTCTAGCTAGGGCTAGCCTGGACCAGGCTCAGCCTGTTGCCAACCCTATCAGGTCCATGCATGGGCAATCCCTCTTAAAAAAATCGAGTCCATGGTTAAGCACTGCCTTAAATTGGCACCATTTAGTAGTGCAGTGCCGAAGACAATGTTTTCCTCATCTTTTAAATTTAAATTTTCACCAAAAAATTGTGAAGCTGAAAAATAAAATTTTGAAACAAAGCTAAACAATAAAAAGAGAATTCAAAAGATTATATGCTCCCGATATAGCATTTCCTCGTTCACTCACTCATATGACCCAAATGTAGGAGCATTTTTACAAATTTTGGGAATGCAACCAAGCAGCCAACCCCAAAAAGGAGAAGAAGTCACATGCGCTCTTTTATGTGCAAAAAAAAAAATGTCCTAAGATTAAACATAGACCATCTTAATTTTGGATGGTCATGTTCAAGTGTTTAAGAATTCAAAATTTAAATTTTTAATTTTGAAAATAATTATATGGTGTTTAGGTGGATCACAGAATCTCAAGAAAAGCGTCCTAAATAGCTCTTTCGACTGACTGAATAAATGTACAGTATATACTCAAAGAGAATCTTAATAAAATACAAGGAGGAATGCCTCGTCTAACTCAACAATAAATAAATAAAAAAATTCATTAATTAATTAATAAATAAAAGAGACTCGTACATACCTTGCACAATCACATAATATAGCAAAGATAATATTATTTCTAAATTACGTTACAATCCGGATTCAAATGTATCCAAATAAATCACCGTTCCGATTCCCACTATTTGTTCCTATCACTACCATATAGAATGGAACCACATATGTTCCTACATTCCTTACCAAAAGCACAGCCTAACTCATCGAGCTCAGTTTTTCCAGGTTACAGAGCCAAAACGAAGTATACATCTTACTTGCAAACAATCCAACTGAGCTCCATTAGGAATTGGACTTGGGTTTTGAGTGGTTAGCCGTTAACAGTTGACGTCAAGAAACGCGAAACGCTACATCTCAAGTTCGACTCCTACTACTGAACTATCCAAAGCAAAAAAACAAAAAGAGCTCCATCACTGAGCTTGAGCACCCTGGCCACTTTCTTTCTCTCCTTGTTGAGGGCTGTTTTCTGTGACTTTATCTTCTCCATCAGACTCAGCAGTCCCACTCTTTGTTTCTTTGGCTTCGGGGCCTTCCGTTGTGACTCCATTGATGCTATTGATTTGAGGGGGATTACCGGGGTTCGGCTGTGGACGCGTAGGCCGTCTCGAGGCCAAACTATTGATTTGAGGGGGACCACCAGGGTTCGGCTGTGGACGAGTAGGCCGTCTTGAGTCCAATCTTATTGTTGTCCTAACAAATAGAAAAATAGATAGACAAAATCATGATAAATGTTGAATCTAACAATCACCAGTCCAAACTTATTCCTTCTTTAAACAAAAGGAAAATAAGGAATAAGAGCTGATTCTAAATATATTGTTCCCTTATACCCAAACAATTGACTTGGGAATTTGCAATAAGAATAGCCCAAATTTAAATCAACCCAAAATCAGGCTTTTCCTAGGCTAAATTATGCAAAAAAAATTTAAGGACCCAACATATTCTACTCCTACAAGAATATATTCGTTATTTACTCCCACTGGTAAGATTCTATCTACAAATAAGTTTATGACCCCACGTTTTTGGGATTTAACCTCTTCAACTCATAGATTAACCTCAACAAAAAAGAATTACCTAATTCTATGCTTTATGTACTTGAAAAAAATAATGTCCCCATGTTGAATAGAGATCGTCCAATTTTTAGATGGTGAGTTTGAGTTAGAAAACTCAAGCTTCAAAATTTGTTTAAGAGAATAAACATCTAGTAATTCTCAAATGGCTCCCAAGTTTCATATAGAAAAAATTCTCTCAAGTAGATTGTCTGACCAAGAGAGTAGAAGTAAACTATGCTCCCGAGGGAGAATAGTATATATGCTCATAAGTAAAATTGTTAATATCAATTTTTTGGAGAAAAAAGTGAGAAAAGAGGAGAGGGAGGGTGTACGATGAAAAAATTGGTAGGGGATAAAATATCTTTCCTCAAAGGATTCGACACACTTTTGCAATCTCAATCCAAACAAAAACAGATATTCAATTGAAAAAAATAAAAATAAAAAAAATCGGTTTTCTTTTGATTAGATAACATTTCAGTTAAGTAAATTCTTTTTAACTATCAAAATTGAAAAACGAAAGTCTAACTTACTGAATCATTTTGCGTAAATATGAAGGCATGCAAGGCTTTGAAATGCTTCCTAACACGAGAAATCTTCTCACATGTGCATGAAAAAAGGAAGGCCATGAACATATTCATTTGCAAAAAGATTTATAGAGGAAAGAAGCTCTTACTGAGTCAATGACCTTGACCCTATGAAATGAATTCAGCAAAGATAGAAGAGCTTGGTCCATGAAACGCGATGGTCATTTTCTTTAGTGTCAAAGTCCGAGTCCAAGAATTTAAGCGTAGTTAGGTAATGACTTTTTCTTTGAATGTTAACGGTGACCTCATTGAGTAACTAGTTAGGTAATGACTTGTTCCAGGTGCAAATCGATTAATATTATAGGGAGTAATGTATAAGCCTGGCGCCGGGCTAGGGGCTTGGGCCGGGCTAGGCCGACCCAAAGCGCTCTGGCCCTGGCCCTATCAAGGCCTGACTGGGCTAGGCCTAGACGGACTGGGCTGGGCTGGGCTGGGCCGGGCCGGCTGGGGGAGGAGAAATGGAAAAAATAAAAAAAAACAAAAAAATTTGCAAAGAACAATAGGGCCGGGCTGGGTAGAGCTGGTCCTCGGTCTACATTTTGTAGAGATCCATTTGGGTTAGGGTTCTATGGGAAGTATGGAAGGATAAAAACAGACTACAGAGGTCCCCATTCTAAAGTCCAACGTTTTGGCTTTAGCGGCAAACTGGTTTACGGCTCATAAAATCGTGGTTTCACTCCTAAGAGCCAAGTCATCGATAATTTCTTTGGCTGTCGCGTCATTGGGTTCTATCAATTCTATTCGCAGAGCTGCAATTTGGTTGCCACCTCCATCAAATTCAATCAAAATGAACTTTGTTGGGACCAGCCTTGGCAAGCCTGGTCCAGCAGAGTTTGGGGGTTTATCGCTTGGCCCATACCTTATGTACATTTTCTGGCCCTTGTGGTCTCGCTACTGCCAATGAGGCAGAAACCCGAGGGTTCTTAGAAGGTTTAAAAGTGTTGTCAAGATGGTGGGGTGCAAAGATTATTGAAGAAGACTCAACAAATGTGATAGGATGGAGTAATGGAATTTTTAAAACCCCTTATTTTACGAAAGAGTAATGTTCCTATTAGACCCTCCCACACGTATGTGCGTAGGACTGTAAACGATCAACATTAAATTTGGTACAGATATCTAGAAAAGTTATCACATAGGTGTGGAAGTTGAACTTTTTTTAGAGATTTGTTCGAAATTTAATGGTGATACTGTGGAGTCCTACACACATGGGTTGCTTCACACAACAAAAGGATTCAAAAATAAAAAACTTTGAATTTGTGACGATTATAAAATTCCAATTTACGAATCACCCGAACAAGAGCTGAGATTACTTAATTATGAACTTAGAACCCTAATCATCCCTAGTTGCGACTAGGTTACATGAGGAAGCTTTGAAAAGTTTGGGGCCATCAATTCACGTAGAGGTGTGAAGAACTGGGGATCATTATCAGATTTCCAGGTAAATTTCAATTTTTTATCATCATAAATATAAGTTTTTGCTAAAGCAATTACAATTGATTTATAATTAATTCTATTTTTAGTAATATACGTGTTTCCTCAATTTCTAAGAAAATGATATCTATTTTTCATTTCTTTTCTATTTTATATTTTCTTATTTTATATGCTTTTATTTTTTTACATTTGTTTGTTTTTCCCTTATTTCATATTTTTAATGAATTTTTAAGGAATTTTCCTAAGTTTTGGATTTTGTTCACGCTTTTGATGATGCTAGGGGGACCCGACTCGCCCTAGTAATTCAGGCTGCGAGTCAAAGTCAAGTGCCCGGTTTTCTTGCACGAATCATGGATGATGCTAGGGCGACTCGACGCGCCCTTGTAATTCAGACTGCGAGTCCAAGTCAAGTGCCTGTTTTCTAACGCGATTCATTGATTTTTAACAGAGCAGCTTCTAACACATGATTCAACGACCATGAAAGCATCAACTACTTCGCTGATTTATATGGAAAATTGATTAGGGTTTGAAGTGCTTTCGTGTTTGAATAATGTACTTCAGGTTTTCTGGATAGCTAAATAGCAAATTAACCTAATACTTCCTTCATAATAATAATAATATTATTATTTTTAAATTGTTGATGTTTTTGGGTGAGTGATAAATTGTTTATTTGAAATGGTGGATAAGTAAACTAGTAATGGTTATTTAATAGCCCAAAGTTCTAAAGTCATATTTATCTCCCCCAAAGATCAAATTTTGAAAGAATTATTGACTTTAGAATTGTTTGGAGCAAAATTTGAGATTTCCTCTCTTAATTTTGAAGTACAAATTAGTGGAATCATGAAACATGTCCCGAGCCAATTTAGAAAAGTGGTTTGAGAAAAGATCCTAGTTTAAATCGGACACAAAAAGGATTAATCCAGTGACCTCTCCTTTGTAAATAATTAGATGACTTGAAAGATCACAGAGAGAGTAGCGAAATCAAATATATAATGGTACCGCAAGAATCTAAGTTGTTCCCTGTATACAAACTAGTGTAATCATGAAAAATGGCTTAGTAGCATCCCCATACGAAATTATCACATCGTGTATTCATTCCCACCCCAATTAATATAACATCTTTAAAAGCCGTAGTATCCGTTCTTACAGCACCCCCAATTAATATCTTTAAAATGGAACTCCCCAATCTTTCCTACCGCACCTCCAATTAATATCTTTAAAATGGAACTCCCCAATCTATTGAAAAAACTGGTAGGAACCTATCTTCCCCACTGAATTGCCCAAATTTTTTTTTAAAAAAATTGGTTCGAGAAAAGGTAAATCGTTTCTTGCAATGCATTTCTACATATGCAATCCAGAAAGTATAAAGCATCCATTTTAAATATGGATGCAAGTAGGTGTTCTATCTAAAAACAACATAAATTAACGGTCCAAATGTTTTCTTACTAAAATTATTATTCTTAGTTTTTAAAATTAATTTATGTTTCCATATTCATGATCTCATTATTAGAGATTACATGTCCTTAAAAATTAAGTCTTAACATCCATCTCAAAAATAGATTTATTAAGAGACCCGCATTTCTACATACGAGGGTTTGGCCCCTTAGAAACTGGGTCCTTGAGAAAAAGATCCTAGGGCATGTTTGGGTACAAGGATTTTAAAACATGGATTCTTAATATCTTGAATATTGTCAAAATCCATCGTTTGGATTGTTTAATATCTAAGATACTTAAAAACATGAAAATAATACTTACTTTTTTATGATTTCATTTTCACACAAAAACCTATTTTTTTGCATTTCCAATGCCCATAGATTTCACTCATTGGCTCTCACGACCCGAAACATAAGGAGCATTTAGTATTAATGAAAATTTTAGAGAGAGAGAGTACCTAAACTTTTTAAAGACCGAAATTATCTCAAAATTTTTAAAGAAAAAAACTATCTCAAATTTTAACTTTTAGAGAGAAAAAGTATGTTAAAATTTTAGAAAAAAAGTACGTTGAATTTTTAGATATAGAAAGTACGAGTTTTTTTTTATAGAGATGAACTCTCAAAATTTTAAAGAGAGAAACTACTTCAAATTTTAACGTTTAGAGAGTGAAAGTATGTTGAAATTTTAGAAAGAGAAAATATGTTAAATTTTTAGAAAGATAAAGCACCAAATTCTTTTTAAGAGATAAACTATCTTAAAATTTTAGAGAGAAAACTATCTCAAATTATAATTTGAGAGAGAAACTATCATATTTTAAAGAGAGAAAGTAAATACAATTAGAGAGAAACTATTTCAAATTATTTAAAGAGAAACAATCTCATATTTTAATTTTTATAGAGAGACTATTTCAAATTTTAGAGAGTACCTGAAAAGTTTTAGAAATAAATACTATCTCAATCTTTTAGAGAGAAACTATATCCAATCTTAAGTTTTAAAGAGAGAGTACTCTAAAAATTGTAGAGAAAAAATGTTATTAAACTTTTGGAGAGAAACTACTACAATTTTAGAAGAGAAACAACCAAAATTTTGTTTGAGACAAATATATCTCATTTTTTTAGAGAGAAACTATCTCAATTTTTTAGTTTTAGAAAGAAACTATTTCGAATTTTGAATTTTAAAAAGAGAAAATAAATTGAAATTTAAAAAATAAAAATTATATCAAATTTTAGAGAGAAAACTGCCTAAATTTTTTTTTGAGAAACTATCTCAAAATTTTTAGAGAGAGAAACTATCGCAAAATTTATGTTTTAGAGAGAAAATATGTTAAAATTTTTGAGAGAAACTATATCAAATTTTAAATAGAGAAAGTACATCAAATTTTTAGAGAAAGAAACTACCTCTAAAAATTTTAGAGTGCGAAACTATCTCAAACTTTAAGTTTCAAAGCGAAAGAGTATATCAAATTTTAAGCTTTAGAGAGAGTATAACAAAGTTTAAAGAGACTATATCAAATTTTAAAGAGAGTAAATAAGAGTTTAAAGAGACTTATCAAATTTTAAAGAGAGTATTTCAAAATTCTAGAGAGAGATACTATCTCAAACTTGAAGTTTTAGAGAGAGAACATCTTAAAATTTAAGAGAATAACTATATCAAATTTTAAAAAGAGAAAGTACATAAAAAAAACTTTGGACAAAAAAACTATCACAAAATTTTTAACAAGAAATTATCTCAAATTTTAGCTTTTAGAAAGAAAAAATCTTAATATTTGAAAGAAAAAATATATCATATTTTAAAGAGAAACTATTTAAAAATATTTTAAAAAAAAAATCATCCCAAAATTATTGAAGAGGAGAACTATCTCAAGTTTTAAGTTAACTCTCTTAAAATTTTAAAAAAAGAGAGTATGTTAAATTTTAGAAAGAGTACAACAAATAAAAAGTTTAAAGAGAAATCATCTCAAAACTTCTAGATAGACAATTTCAAATTTTAAATTTTGAAAAGAAAGTATATTAAATTTTAAAGAGACGAACCATATCAAATTTTAGAAAGAAACTAATTTTAGAGAGAAACCATATCAAATTTTAAAAAGAGAAACTATCTCAAATTTTTTATAGATACACTACCCCAAATTTTGAGTTTTAAAGAGAAAAAGTACATAAAAATTTTAAAGAAAAATAGTATCAAGTTTTATTACCAATGGATATAGAAGTATGACAAGGAATCCATGAATTTTATATAGCTTATCCAAATAAGAGATTTGAAGAATCCTTTATAAAAATCCTTGATATTGAAAATCCACATATTTCCTTGAACTTCAACTATTCCTCTTAGGCAAAGTCAAAAAGGATTAATCTAGTGATCTCTCCACTATAAATAATTAGCTGTCTTGGCTCGAGTTTGCCTAAAAACTTCAAAGAAAATCAATTTTTATTGTAAAAGCAATATTAAAGCAAGTCTAAAGGGAAAAGGATAGAAGTCTAAGTGAAATATGCAATACAGAAAGAGAAACACTTATCAACAAAATAAGAAAATTGAAAATAAGCTATTAAAATGCGGCGATTCCTTAATCTGGAATTCCCCTTTCGAGTTGGGATTTAAAAACACTAGTACACAAGGTAAAACTTCAGCCAAAAAATAATACAAGCACGGGCGACATGTCTAATATGCAGCAGTGATCAGCTCTTACCAGAGGATCCTGCTAAAAAGTGTTACATCCTACAAATCTATCTTCAATAATGGACTTTTCCTACCGGCATGCATCATTTGCATGCAAAAGCTTATCTTTTGAAACCTGACTGCATGATGAAAATCTTTCAACTGATCAAGAAATTAATCAGTGAGTGCCACTCTATTCTCTTCTTAAAGCAACCTAGGCGCCAAGCACAACCAAGCGCACAAAATCACAAAAAGACAGGTATATAAATCCCATCCAATCTGTTAGCATTTTGTAGCCCATATCTCAAATATTGAGAGAAATCAGCATCAAGGCCACAGAATTCAAGAAATTCCTAAAGTTATTAAATTGCAAATCACTAGGACCATTCGTTAACTTCCCCCTTCAAATTAACCATGTGAATGTCCATCTAGAATTCAGCATTCATCTGTTCGGTATGATACTACCTGCCTCAATCTACACTAGATAAATAAAAAACATGACAGCTAGTTATTTCACAGATCTCAATGGTAAACTTGATATGAATGCACCTTTCTATCCATGCATGGGAGCACTTTATCAGCAAACAGATGACTATTGCAGTCTACTGGCTCAAAGACACCGATCTTTCTCTGTATGATCGCCTGCTCGAGTAATTGTCAGGGCTTCGACTTCTTGAACCATATGGCGAAGGCGAAGGAGAATAGGAACGGTGTCGAGTGTACTTCTGATTATCTGGTGAGACAGATCTGTAGCAAAGCAGCAAGGAACAAGAAAGAAAATGTTCTAACAAATAATATTCGATATTCCCACCAAATACAGAATAACATTCAATATTCCCACCAAATCCAAACCACCCTTTCCCCCCCCCCCTTCCCTTCTCTCTCTTTCTCTGCCTCCCTCTCTCTCATGATAAGTCAAAAGATTAAAAACAAAAGAAAGTAACTACCTTAAGTGACGACTCTGTCCAGGGGATGGGGAATAGTGATCAGAGCTGCGAGACCTTGACCTTGAATATCGAGAGGACCTCCGATTATCATACCCTCGACTACTGCAATGATAAGAAAAGCCCATAATATGAATAGTTGATCACCAATAGAATAACATGAAAGTATTTTTCAAAAAAATTGGACAATCCTAAAAAACTTTTGAGCCAATGGATGGAAAGAAGATCTGTGACAATGCCATACATAACAACTACCAAATAATTGTTATTTCACTAAGCAGATGAGTAGTTACCTCCCACACTCTCTTGCACGCATTTCAGCTGGCCTCTTTCTGTTCTCCTCGGCAAATACAACTGTAAGCTCTCGACCAAGAAGGATTTGTCGATCCATTCGATATTTGGCTTCAGCCGCATCAGCAGGGTCCACGTATTGCACAAAACCAAACCCACGCGGTTCCCTAAACATGAAACACATAAAAAATTCAGAGCAAACTGCCAAGATGACACAAACAGACAAGCAAATGAAAATCAATAGTTGTGCTCATATTAGTCTGTAACAAAATAAGCAGGGTCCTGAGAAGAGAGCATGGTCTGGGCATGTCATTCACACAATTCAAAGTGCAAAGGCGGCTGACCTTGCACGATACAGAGATTATAAGATGACTTCAAATTCTTCAACACTCGAATTTCTTCATAATCAATAACTTCAACTCTTAACTTCTCCTCATCTCACCAGCCAACATAAACCCCTCCCCCATTGGACAGAACTCTATAGACTTGATATGCCTTCAACACTCTTAATTTCACTGTTAAATCTCAACAGCCTCAATCAAGCATTCAATATGTAATATAAAGGAGCACAGGAAGTACAAACCCCACCATGATTCAATCAATTGAGATAACACATTAGGAAAACAGATGGAACCAAAAACAAGTAACAGAAAAATGACAACCACAGTCCGCATACACATAGGCACACACAACACAAGCAAATTGACATACACACATGCGCACATGCACACGTGCATGCACGTACGTGCAAAACTAAATTACCAAAGCAGCATGTTCCATGTCTGGTTTTTATGACTATAATAGGGCATACATTCATAATGTCATAAAGATCAAGTTCCAAGATTAATGGCTGCAGAAACAAGTACAACAGATTGACCCTGGCCATCTTTTTCCAGAAATGATCATGGGATTCTTTTAATGCAAAACCAAAAAAAAAAGGGGAAAAAGTAAGAGTACTAGTCTTAAAAGTTCTCTAAAAAAAAGGATTTATTCCCACTCAAATGCTTACCCGGTATAATAATCCCGTGGCAGATAGACATCTTTCAGGGGACCAAATTGCCCAAAGGGTCTACGAAGATCTTCAGGCCTGCAGAAACGCAAATGTGAAAATTAATTTGGTCTGACAGAATAAAAACGAAAGTTCGCTCTTCACCAAAGAAGAGAAACTCTAGAATCACGAGAATGTTATATTTTCTAACACACTGGCGACACATAAATAAAAAGGAAACAATCAACAAAAATGAAAACAATAGTTTTAAACCAATGAACCAACCATGGATAACAGTGATGTTTTTCTATTCGAAGCAACCAGGACTCCCAATGAGGCCAAAATATGGTACATCCCCGGCAAAATCCCTGGGCTTTCGCACGGGATTCCCCAAGGTCTCAAGCCGACAGGCAAGGAAAAGTCCAGAGTCAGCTCTGCGAATATTGAACACTGGTGTCCACAATTACATTCAACACAGCTAAGATCCATATTAGTTCTACCAACAAAGTTCCTTTTCACCTTCCGATTTAAACTTAATGCTTGCTGTAGGTACCAGAACAAACACCCCCCCTATTTCATCTAGTTTTCTGTTCTTATTCCTTCAAATCAAAATTAGTTCAACCAAAAAGGGCAGACCTAAGTAGCCTTGATGGTTACTCCGAAAGGCCATTTTTTCCTTCATTTAGCATTTAAAATGCACAGAGAAAAGAAAAACATCCTTTTTTCCCTTAAAAAGGATGGTATCTTGCCCACAAAAGCTCAAGTGAACATATCTTGCAAGTTTCACAGCCAATGAGTTCCATAGTTTCATCATTCAAGACCCGCAAGCTGTCCCCTGGATATCCCCTAAAAGAACAAATACACTCAATTCCACATGAAGAGAAATAGAGCATGGCATATAGTTCTAAAGTGTTCCATCAAGTCCCACGCCTACTTTAACCTCATTTTCCTAAAATGAACCATTAATCTGAGTTGAAGAATAACTTCACAGGAACATCAAGATACCTGCATAAGGACATGTACATCCATGTTCCTGGATTTTTGTTCAATACATTCAAAATACCATGTCAAGATTTACCTTCAAACCAGAACCAGCTGAAGAGATTATAGGAGCTCAATGCTTTAACGATAAGGCAAGTAACTTTTCTCATGCTGCCATAAAATATTTTTCGTTATCAAAATAACTCGAGAATAGTGCTCTGAAAACATATAATGCAATTGGAGAAAATCCATTCTATGTTTCATTTGTTGACAAGAAACCAGCAACTTTTGTCATGCTGCCGCAAAAGATTTTTCGATATCAAAATAACTAGAGAATAGTGCTCTGAAAACATATAATGCAATTGGAGAAAATCCATTCTAAGTTTCATTTGTTGACAAGAAACCAATAACGTAGGACTAAATCTCTTATTCTTACTCTTCCCCCATGATGCATCAAGTAATACAGCACACATACTAAATGTCCCCTCACATAAAGTTGCACGTCATTTTCGTTAGTACCACAGCCTGCTTTTTGCACATGCTTCCAAGTTGCCCCGCTTTTTTCAATCTCTTCCCCCATGTTACATTAAGTAATACAGCACACATACTAAATGTCCCCTCACATAAAGTTGCATGTTGCTTTCGTCAGTGCCACAGCCTGCTTTTTGCACATGCTTCCAAGTTGCACCTCTCAATAGATTTTCAAAGGCCAAAATATATGCTTTTCCTACAAAGGCCCCAAAAAAAAAAAAAAAAAAAATCTTACATGCACATGGTCAATTTACCTCCACAATTTCTTAAATAATCAAATGCCCATGCCACGAGACATTTACTGAATGAAACATGCTGCCATACCATCTAAATGAATTGACGAGTAAAGTATTCTAAATACTAGCTAAGCACAACGGGTAGGCAATGTACTCAGAAGTGTCATGCTAAAATTGAACAAATAATCATTTTTACTGGCATAGTAGACTGAACTACAACATGTAAAGAGTGATCATAGATTAGATAACTGGGATGTAGCTACTGATTTGGTACTGAAGCAATATGCACTAGCAAGTCTTTATGGCTTGACAAAAGGGGAACTCAAGCAAAGTGATCAACAGGTGAGAGCACTAAGCTGTTCACCTTTATAAACTAGTGTAGTGTAGTGCCAACAAATAGCTGATGGAGCAGACTGCATATCCTCATTCAAATGTCGCAAGCAGAAAGCACAAATACAAGGTAAACTGCATCAGATGTCCAAAGAGGAAAGACTGCAGAAACAAAGCCCGTGTTGCAGAAGCCAAACAAAGCAAAGCAAAGAAACTTCTCCCTTGCAATTTATAGTGTAGTGCCAACGAATAGCTGATGGAGCAGACTGCATATCCTCATTCAAATGTCACAAGCAGAAAAGCACAAATACAAGGTAAACTGCATCAGATGTCCAAAGAGGACAGACTGCAGAAACAAAGCCTGTGTTGCAGAAGCCAAACAAAGCAAACAGAAGAAACTTCTCCCTTGTAATTTATTAAGCCTGAGCTGCCTCGCTAGGACCTTTCCCTCTTTCTAGTTAATAGAAAATGTCTCAGCCATTTTTCTTTTCAACAATTCAGCTGGCAAGATACTGATAAACAAGAAATCTTAATTTATTTTGAACGCCATGCATAGCTCAGTAAATTAACCTCATAGGAAGTCTGTAAATTAGGAATGGTGTACGATCTCCCTGATATCCAGATGCAGCAGACAAATGTAAGGGAATCAATGCCAAAGAACATGAAAAATGTTACGCATTTAGGGAATTGAAATTCAACGGGCTCATCATAACCTTTGGAGTAATTATGTAGGCCACAAGCATGCTGAAGTTTTCACGCTGGGCAGACCAGGACAACCATGCACTAGCGAGACATTTCTCCAGATGATTCCTTCGTACAGCTCTGGAAAAAGACCTAACTAGAAGCCTTCCAAAACTATCTAACTCGATAACACCCTCTTGGGGTCCTGATTAACGAAACAAACGCAGATCTCAAAATACTCCAAGACAAGTACTCGAACTCCAGGTGCTTAAGACCCCTCCTGAAAGCCAGGCACTGAAGTAGCCTGGTTCCTCAGACAAATAATAACAAATAAGGCACCCAGACAAAAACCATATTGTTATGCATCAAACTCCTCAATTATATCATCGGCACATATGGAATACCAGAGCGGAAGAAAGGGACTTACACCTCATATCAGACAAAACTTGAGTCTACTCTCATAGCCAATTTGACAACTAACCTACTCCCCAAACCAAGCCTCAAACAAGTGGTGACAAATCAAAAGGGTAGGCATCTTTTAATCAATAATATTAATCTTTTCCTTCAAGTGTAGCATAGTATTTATTAACGCCTAGTGAGGTTCAATGCATACTAGATCAAAAAGCAGAAGTTTCTTATTATTTCAAGGCGGAGCATGTGAATGGACGATAAATCGAAAAGTATGCTAATTCAACTATACTTTTTTACAATCAAATAAATCAAGGGAAATTTAACAAGATACCCCTAAGAAATGAACTATTTAACATTTTGCTCACTTGAAACTATTCCAACTCATGATCTTGTGTTTTTTGATGGGTGAAATTAAATCAAAAGATAGGAGTAGAATGTTCCACAGTTTATCTCCTATCGGTATTTGAATAAATCAAATAAATTTCCCATAGATCGATGCAAAACAAGAGTAGCAGATAAAACAACGTGCATTAACAACAGTAATAAAGTTGGTCCAACTGGATCTGATAGGAAAGGATGTTTGACATAAAATGCAAATGAGACATGGATCATGCAGTCTCTCCTATGTTGCCTAGACACAGGCAAGGGTGTCCGAATCTAATGCATGTCTAAGTGTCTCGTACTTTGGCATAAAATGCATCCGCAGTTTCGTATAATTCATCATCGTCATCATCAGAGCTTTTTCCTAATTATTTGGGATCGGCTACACAAATATCTTGATCTGCCATTATGCTCTATCAAGGGTCATACCCTCAGTGAGGCCATAAGTCCCCATATCTTTTCTCACTAGAATTATTATGTACAATAAATTGATATACTTTTGATGTACATAACAAATAATTAATATTTGTTACCACTTAGATGTAGTTGGTGCAGAAGTGGACCACACGAACTTACATGACACGTCTTAGGTTCAAACAATATTGTTGCACTCTATACATATTTTTTTAATATCCCCGGGTGTCAACATGATCACTTCACATCTCAACAAGAATAACATAAAAGTCACATCCATCATGCTAGATAAAAATTATCGGCAAGGATATATTGTAGCATGAGAGAACCTGATTTAAACCACTAATATATGAAGCAAATCAAATGTCAAAATTAATAACAATACAATACAACAACCAACTTTGTTCGATTCCATCACTCCGTGGGTCATGAACATGTATCTGATGGAGATCAGAGCATAAGTAGTCACGAGTATCTTCTATGGGAGCGAAATATTCCTCCTAATTTTTGCTCCTATTTGGAGGATGAAACATTAAGAGGGTTCCACGACGAGCAAGATATAGTTTGGGTGTTTCTTTTTAGTTTTCTTAGGATATTTTAGATGTTTTTATTTATTTATTTCATTGCTGAAACAGTTAGGGACTTTTTAGATATTTTAATTAAAGTTAGGGAATTTAGTTTCAAGTTATACTTAAATTAGGACCTTTTGATCCAAAGTTAATAGTATGGACAAAATATTGTCCAAAACAATAAGTTTTCAATATAACTAAAGGCATGGATGGGCTGGAGAGCCATTCATGTACTCCTCTTTAAAAAAAGAAAGACTTTGTCTTGTAAAAGAAGCGTAAGGCATGAGACCTAGGTAGGAGAAACCCATAGGGCCAAAATTGTATGTGTTTGGCTTGTTTCTTGCTAATTTTATTGTCCCACAATTTCACCTAAATAAGTATCCCTCCCCACCAATAGTTGGAGCTGGGCAGAGAATGGAATGGAGGATCTAGGGATATATGGATTGCCTGTTAGGTTTTGGAACCGCATTATAGGAGGAGAGGGGATGTCGATAGCATGCAGATTCAGAGTCTAGAACCACCTATTGGTTCTGGTTTTGCAAAAGGCAACTAATGGTTCCACATTTTTTAAATTTTTTTATCATTACATGTTTCTATCATTCTAAAAGGATCATATTTCCTTTGCCGATATCTTGCAAACAGCTCTTCTAGAGCTCAAAAATTTCATGCAAGCCTAATGAGTCCATGTCCATAGAGGCTCCGTAACATAAGCATGCATGTTCATCTCGTTAGAAGCCCAAGTCAACTAGAATCAGACTAATTCCCCAATTGTAGATAGGGACCAAGTTGTCAATAAGAACTACCTTTTTTTGTCATACTCATCTATACTTTTCCCCTTACATTTTGAAAGGCTCAAAAAGTAAGCAAAATTGTTCAACGAGGTTAATGCCATCAAGACTAGAGTTTTAGTACTTATGAATTGTTATGAAACTGTTGAATAAGGTTTTCATTAATCAATACTAAAACACGAACGTGGAAAAACACGCTTAAAGTATATTATGTGAACCAAATTGTCCATGCATATTAGTGCCACAGGCAATAGCACAGACAATTATGAGCAATTTAACACTACAGCATTAGAGGGGCTCAAGCCAACAACTAGGAAACATCCAAGATAGAGGTGAACCTTCAAAAAGAAGGTCTGCCTCCATCCTTGATAAGGCGGCACCCTTCCATGCTTATCCGTGTGACCAAGAAGGCCTATACAATTTACAAACTAATGCTTAAATCTAACTGTAAACTCAAGCAAAAGTAGATATATCCACCAACCTCTGCATTGAAAAGCACAAGGATAAACTCAGAGAAGGTGCCACTTTTTGGTATGGAAATTCAGCTTTATTTTAAGCAAAGAGAGTACATATTTATAGTAAAACGTAACCCAGAATACCACATAGTGGTTTACCACCCTAAAAAGTAAAACCATACAGTATACTAGTACATCCACTTGTCACTCATTTTTACCTCCACTTAAAAAGCAAATAAAATCATAAAGTATATTAGTACATCCACTCATCACTCATACTCAAAAAGCAAATAGTGCATTCATTGTTTAAAGAACAAAACCATTCATAGATAATGAATCCACTCTTCTTAAAGTAATACCACTTAAGAAAACCACGTGTTATGGTTGCAGCGTGACAATTTTCGCTATGAAAAAAGCATTCTCATCTTGAAATACTTCTTCGAGTTGTTTCTTTTTTTCTATCATAGACAAATCTTCTTGAATTTTTGGTTATGCAAACAGTGCTCTAATATGTTTTGGAGCTTTCTATGGGCATTGTGCTACAAGATGTCCTTCTTAACGACAAGCAAAGCAAGGTCCTCTGGCTTTATCCCCTTGTTTCTTGTGTAAAACTTGTAAAGTTGAAATTTCTTATTTTATGGATTTTTCTGAATTTGGAGATGTTATACTCTTCCGCTCCTTCTATGGTGTTACATACGTTGGATCCTCCTTTTATATATAACCTAATGTCATCCTTATAACATACCTTTTTTATTTCAGCTCTTGCATATCCCACAACATCAGCGATTACCAAGTTTTGTAATGCTATATTTTCATAAAAAGTGTTTCAAGAACGAGTTTTGGAATATTACCTAGAAGGGATGCAAGACAATATGCATTGCATATTGCACTATTATGCAGCCCCAACCTGTAACATTCATTACTGTAGCTTTTTTAATATTCCTTGAAATCATCAATATTTTGAAGTTTTCTTTTTCCCAACAAAACTCTATCAGTAACATACTTTATTGAGGATTCTGAGAAAAATTCCAAGACAAATTTGGATCCCAATTCAGAAAATCCTGCTACAACAATGGCATTTTGTCTAGCTTCATCAAGATAATTCCACCAATAGCCAGCTCTTCCCTGCACAAATCCCATGGCATCTAAATTTGGCCATCTCCTTATGCTGGCTACATATATTTTATGCATCCAAGCAAAGATCTCTTGTTTTGTTTTTGAAGGAGAATGAGATAACTCATTAATATTTAACATCGAAATATCTTCTCTTTTATTTTTGAGACCGTATTGCTCAATAGTAGCAATTCTCATCATTTTCATCTGAGAGGAGAAGAATGATTATTCCATTTGTTTAGAATTTTGACGAGTAAAGGAAAGCTAAGAAGCTTGAATTTGAAGGCTTTTGCAGTTTCATCTTTTTTCTTCTTCTTTTATTTCTTTCCTTGTGTTCTCTTATCAACCAATATTTCTAAATTTTTCTTTATTTCTTGAATTTGAGATTCTATGGCTGATGTATGCTTTTCAATATATAAGGTCCAATGAATTAAATAGTACAACTAGCGTACCTCATCCTTTTGTACCTTTTCAGAGTTGATGTTATGAACCAGGAGATAGCTAGCATCTGCCCTTGATTCAGGACCTTCAGGATCTTTTAAGTGCTCTGGAGTGGCGATAGCATAAGCCAATTTAGGGGGCAAATCTCCTCCAATGATCACCAAATAGCTTTCAACAATTTGAGTAACTTCCCTGTTTGGTGAATCTGTGATTTATCTGGTAGGTGGGTCAATATTTACCATTGAGAGAACAGAGGACAAATCAGTTTTCTGGCTTATTCGATGAAGAGATTTATTTACGGGTTTAAGAGTAATGGTGGAGTATTTCACAAGTGACTTTTTGGAAAAAGTTTGAAATCTGGCCTTTTCTTTTGAAATTTATGAGACTCTTAAGTATTCAGAAATTGCAAGGAAACACGTTATGAAACTTTCAAAATCTACACAAGGACCAACTTCAGACATAAAATTTGAAATGTTTGACAATTTAACACCATAATCTAATTTTGAACATATAATGGTTGAAATTGTTAAATTAAAAATACATCTGGATACTATAGTAGCAGGTACCAACCCTAATAATAAATATACTCCTTTGACTTCTATACAGACTAAATGCTTTAGTAATAAACTCATCATTAAGGCTCAAAGAGAAGTTCAAAAAAATTGTGCAAATATTATCTTTGTCGAAACATCCTTTAAATATACGTACTGAAGCTTATTCTCATTCCAAAAGTCTGATATCCAAAAGAGAAACTAAATAATCTGCTCCGAAATCATAATTGAAATGCAGATGAACAAGAATATCTATTTGTCCAATATAAACAGATTGATACTTCTTATTTTTCCACATTTCAATATCTAATTTTTCAAAAAAAATGTAAAAATATTAAGAATATTCTTTTTACATGGAGATTTACTTCTGACTGACGAACTGACCTAGAAAATCTAGACTCAAATAGAGAAAGGTCATCCAAATCTTTTTTGTTGACTTCAAGGAAACTAACATTACCTTGACTATCCAAGACACCGTCTTTTCTAAAACAAATGAATGTAAAGAAACACAAACTCGACCTGATTAAGAATTTTGGATTTTGCAAGGTCATTGTCTGAGTTTTTGATGAATTAGCTGAAAAATGTCTTGTTCTTAATATCTTTATTTGGGGGATAGCATGATCTGAGAATTTGGGAGGCTCATTGTGTCCAAAATCTTATTCTTCTATTAGGACATTTATCCATTGAGCAACAAATGATTCTTCATCTGGTTCTTGAAAGAAAGACAGTATCATCAAAATCTTCCTCAGGCAACTTACTTTTTTCTTCCATCATTTGTGTATAGTTCTCAAACCCTCGAGGGTACCTGAGATATGTTTTTGAGCATGAAGCCCTTTTAATGGTGAGGACGAGGCCACATCATCAAATTTTCTTTTTAATGATGATTTTTTGGCAGTCATGAAGCCCTTTTAATGGTGAGGACGAGGCCACATCATCAAATTTTCTTTTTAATGATGATTTTTTGGCAGTCTTCATTCATATCTTCAGGGGGTAATTTTTTGCAAATGGTTTTGAAAATTAGGCAATACCACTTTGCAAAGTGTCATTCCTCAATATATATTGATTTATAGTATACATCCTTTCTTTCAAAGTCCAAAAATATTTTTCCCCACTGAACAATTTTATCTATTGGAAAGGGATTTATAAACTCCTTACTCACCTTATCCCTTTTTTGTTCATTTGTAGAAACCTAATGATTATACAGATTTTTAGCACCCTCCCATTTGATTTTTCTAAGAGTTCCATTATGAAAATCTTCTTCCTTAAGAGAACTATGTAGTTATAGATCTCTAACGGAATAGTGATTTCCTCATTTATGAATAGATACAAAAATAGTGAATTTATTTGGCTTACTTTGATCATATAAATCATATCGAGTAATTAGCTCAATGTCAAACATATATATTGCCATATTTAGAAAAACGTTTTGCTCTACCCCACTTCACTACAAGAAAGAGGGAACCAAAGGATTAAACCTATGCGCTCTGATACCAGAAAGAGGTAAAGGGTTAGAGGGGTAGAGAAAGGAAGTTAAAGAGAGAATAGAGGGTAAAGCAAAAAAAAGTGGGAGCAAATGATGAATTAAGAAACCAAACAAATTCACTATCTCTATGTCTGCTCATAAAAGAGTAAATAAATATTCCTTTAGAGATCTACAACTAGATAATTCTCTTAAGGAAGAAGATTTTGATGATGCAACTCTTGGAAAAATCAAATGGGATAGTACTCCCTTTCTAATAGATGAAATTGTTCAATGGGGAAAAACATTTATGAATTTTGAAAGAAATGATGTATACTATAAATTAGTCTATATCAAAAGGTTACACCAGGGAGACTACCCAATTTTCTTTGGTTCATCCCTTGCTTCTTTTACTTCTTTTTTTTTTTGTTTCTTCTTCTTCTTCTTCTTCTTGTCATCTCTTAACCAATTTCTTATCAATCTCCTCTTATTCTTGTCCTACCACTTTATCCCAAAACTAGAACCATTAACCTATAAAATACATAAAAGAGGAGTACATTACATTTGGATTTTATTAGCAGCTTTTCAGTAAAGAGTTGAGGTGAGGTATTGAATTTAGAGAAGGGGCCGAATTCAAACTGAATTGCTGGACAGCCGGAGGGCTTTCGTTCATTGATTTAAGAAGGCAATAGCCCGGACTTATCCCATGAACTCAAACCACAGTGAGGTAGGTGCTCGAGTCCATCTCTTCATCGCTTTAAAATCCTATCATAGTTGGGCATACATATCAGCACATGACACATGAGCCGCACACGTGCTCATGGGGTCAAAGCGATTGTTCGAGACGGGGTCAATTGAACCCAGGTTCTCGAGGGAGCCCGGGCGAGGTAGATGCTCAACCACATGTAGATGGTTTAATGGCTAGAGGGAGATCTGTTGAAAGAAGTGAAAAAAGATAGAAAGGACAGGGTAGGTTCAAATCCAAATCAAGATCAATAAAAGGTAATATTTGTTGCAATTATTATAAGGAAAATAAGCATATAATAAAAGAATGTTAGAAACTCAAAGAGAAAGAAATATGAGAGTTTGAAGCAGCCAACATAGTTGATGGAAGATCAGTAAGTGAAACATATAATGTGTTGTCGGTCTCGATAAATTGTGACAACTCTAAGACTCATCAGTTCTTAATTCAAGATGTTCCTATCATATGTGCCCGTATCGAGATTGGTTTACCACATACAAGAGCATTGATGATGAATCACTTTTGATAGGGAACGATGCAGCTTGTAAGACCATTGGTGTTGGGACAATTACTATCAAGATGTATGATGGAGTTGTCAGAAACTTGACTGATGTTAGACATATTCCAGATTTGAAGAATAATCTTATTTCTTTGGGTATGTTAGACTTCAATGGCTGTAAATTTGTTGGAGAATGTGGAGTTCTGAAGATTCTTAAGGGTGCTCTAGTTGTTATAAAAGGCAAGTAGATCAAATCGAATTTAAATGTGTTGCTTGGGAATACTATCACAAATAAAGCAGCGGCTCCCATATCTAATGATGATGATTCTGAATTGACTCAATTGTGGCATAGGCGATTGGGCCACATGGGTGAGAGAGCTTTGACATAAGTTAGCAAATGTCAATTGATCAATGACGTGAAGAAGTGCAAGTTGGACTTTTGTGAGCACTGTGCCTATGGTAAGCAGTGTAGGGTGAAGTTTTGCACGTCAGAACATACCACAAAAGGTGTTTTTTACTATATTGATTCAGATGTATGGGACATTGTATCGGTTGTCTAAATAGGTGGATCTCTATACTCTGTTTCCTTCATAGATGATTTTTCAATGAAGGTGTAGATTACACATTGAAGAAAATGCAAATGTATTTAATACATTTAAACATTGGAAAGCTATGGTTAAAGGACAGATTGGGAAGAAGATCAAGTGCTTGAGGACTGATAATGGTGGAAAATACACTTCAACGGAGTTTGTGAATTTTTGCAAGAGCGAAATAATTGTTCACTCTGATGACACCGTAACATAATGGAGTTGTTGAGCGCATGAACATGACACTTCTAGAGAAGGCCTGCAACATATCAAGTAACGCTAGTTTGTCAGAGGACTTTTGGGCAGAGGCGGCCAATACTACGTGTTACCTCGTCAACAGGTCACCATCTACAACAATCGATTATATAACACAACAAGATGTATGGTCCGGTAAACTTCTTGTTTATTCTCATTTAAGAATTTTTTGTCGTCCTGCTTATATTCATGTGAAGGATGATATGTTGAGTCCAAGATCAATAAGTGTATTTTCCTTGGTTATGCAAATGAGGTTAAGTGTTATAGGATGTAGTGCTCAGATCCTAAGTCGCCTAAGTTTATTATCAGTTGTGATGTTAAGTTTGATGAGTCAGCCATATTAAAGCACATTCAGAAGGGTACATAAAAAGAAAATCACAGCAGTAGTGATGCGGTTGGGGTGGAATTGATAACTGCAGAAAATACTCCAAAATATGTGTTAAAAAGTCCCTATGAGAGAGTGGATGAAGATGTTGATCATGAGGAGGTCATTGAGTCTACTCTACTTGAGGAAGAGCTTCGGTTTGAAAATGGAAAGAGAATAAAAATCATTTTTAGACAAGCTAGAAAAATGATTTACCCCCTATTTTTCCAAATGGTAAATACTGCCCAATTTCTTTAAAAAATCGAGCGATCTAATCGATAACCGCCCGGTTAAATCAAAACCAACCCCTTGCTGATTCCAGTTTCGGGCGGTTTTAATGATTGGCCAGTATTTAAATTTCTTTTTAAAATGTATATAAAATCCCCAAAATAAGGAATTTGATTGTAATATATTTTTTAATATTCTTTACATTATAGTAAATATTAAAAATTCGTTTGGTCATTAATATTCACTTTTATATTTTCCCATATTTTTCAAAAAAATTTAAAAATACCTTTAGGCACAAATCGATTCTTCAAAATCCATTTTTTTCATTAATTTTCAACTTCATTTGAATTTTTTTTTTTAATCATTCTTTTTATGCTTTGCATATTTTAGTAGATTTTTTTTGTATCGTTTTTATTTTTTTCAACCATTTTTTGACCTCCCGAGACTTGCCCGGTTAGAACGGTTGACTCAACCGGTTTACCGGTTAAATTGCTTCTAGCCCCATATCTGGTTAACCGTTCCGGTTTGATTTTGCGAACACTGATATTGACCCACTTGCTAGAAATATCACAAATTCACCAAATAGGGAAGCTGTTCAAATTGCTCAAAGTTATATGATGACCACAATAAAAGAAGAATCTAGCTAGCCATTAGTCATCAGAGGAGAATGGCCGCCTATAATGGCCTTAAGCAAGAGCCACACCAGATCAATTAGAAGATCTTGAAGGTACATAACATCAACTATGAAAAGGTACA
Organism: Amborella trichopoda; assembly: GCF_054954075.1. NCBI lineage: Eukaryota > Viridiplantae > Streptophyta > Magnoliopsida > Amborellales > Amborellaceae > Amborella > Amborella trichopoda. The sequence continues at coordinate 11,235,274 of NC_142338.1, read as the reverse complement.
AAAGGATGAGGTACGCCAGTTGAACCATTTAATTAATTGGACCTCATATGCTAATAAGGATATATCAATCAAAGAAAAACTGAGAAATATTCACCGATAAGAGAGCACAAGAAAAGAAAGAAAATATGAAGGAAGAAGAAAAAATTATACAAATCCATGAGAATCATTTGCAAATATTTAAGAATAAATAAAGTCACAAAAAAAAGAAAGAAGATGAAGCTGCAAAAGCCTTAAAAAACTCAAGCCTCCTAGCTTTCCTTCACTTCTTCAAAATTCTGAACAAATAGAAGAATCATTCTTACTCTCTCAGATGAAAATGATGAGAATTGCTACTATTGAGTAATACGATCTCAGAAATATAGGAAAAGATATTCCAACTTTAAATATTGATGAGTTAACTCGGTCTCCTTCAAAAACAAAACAAGAGATCACTGCTTGGTACATAAATATGTAGCCAACATAAGAAGATGATCAAATTCAGATGCCATAAGATATGGCAAAGGATTTCTACATGGAAGAGCTGGCAACTAGTGGAATCATCTTAATGATACTAGGAAAAGTGTCATAGTCGTAGCAAAATTTACTGAATTGGGATCCAAATTAATCTCAGAATTTCTCTCTAAATCCCCAGCACAATATGCCACAAATATAGTTTTGTTGGGAAAAATTAAACTTCAAAATATTGATGATTTTGAAAATTAGACTTCAAAATTAAACTACAGCAACAAATGTTACAAGATGGGGTTGCATAATAATGCAACATGCAATGCATATTATCTTGCATCCCTTCCAGGCAATATTCCAAAACTCGTTCTTCAAACACTTTCTATGGAAAAATATAGCAATACAAAACTTAGTAATGGCTGACGTTGTGGGATATGCAAGAGGTGATATAAAAAAGTGATGATATAAAGATGACACTAGGTCATATAAAAGAGGAGGATCCAAAGTATGTAACACCATAAAAGGAGTGGAAGAGTATAACATCCCCAATTTTAGAAAAATCCATAAAAGAAATTTCAAATCTTACAAGTTTAACACAAGAAACAAATGGATAAAACTAAAAGCCAAAGGACCTTGCTTTGCCTGTCAACAAGAAGGGCATGGGCATCTTGGAACACAATGCCCACAAAAAGCTCTAAAATAGATCAGAGCACTGTTTGCAAAACCAGAAATTCAAGGAGATTGGTTTATAAAAGAGAGCCAAATAACTTGAAGAAGCATTTCAAGATGAGAATGTTTTTTCATAGAGGAAATTGTAACAATATAACCATAGCACATGGCTTTCTTAAGGGATATTACTTTAAGAAGAGTGTATTCACTTTTTATAAATGGTTTTGCTTTTAAAACAATGAATGTACTATTTGTTTTTTTAGTGGATGTAAAAATGAGTGGCCAGTAGATGTACTAGTGTATTGTATGGTTTTACTTTTTAGAGTGGTATTACTATCCACCAATGGTTTTAGTCCATTGTTATGTAAACCACTGTATGGTAATTTGAATTATGTTTTACTATAAATATGTACCCCTTTTGCATGAAACAAAGCAGAAGTGAAGTTGTGTTTGCTTGAGAAAAACAAATTAGTTAACCAAACCCGGTATAGTCTTCATGCTCTAATAGTTCTTTGATGAACTCGTCCAACCTCGTTCCTAAACAAAACCCAAGATATCGAAGATCTTTTTTACTGTGAGCGTAATATCAGCTAAGAACACCATTAGGTGCTATTGACTGTTCCAATTGCCAATCTAACCGAGAGGACCAGCAAGTCGCAGTCATTAAAAAGATATCTCAACGGACTGTTAGCAGTTGTGCGCAATACTCACCCCCCTTCGTCTATCTTCCTATGTAGCTTCTTTCTACCTCCCTGCCAGGTAACGCCCTAGTGTAAAACAAAAAATTATGATGACGAATCTCTCCATCTTATTGGATCATCTATCACCGTTAATTATTTCATCTGAGAAGCCGCAAAACGATTTTGACTCTCTTTCCCAAGTTCTTCTCTGTTAATTATTGATTAAGAATTAATTACTTTCTTTTTTTCTTTTCTTTTTTTTAATTTAAAGGGAAAATATAGGAATTGTTCTAAGCAAACAAAAGAAGTGCATCACCACTATTTTTAAGTGTTAATACGACTTGTACTTCGGACATAGTGTTACAATAGTCAACATCTTCACCAACCGCTCCAAAATGCAAGAATTAAGTGATTTCAAGAAACAAAATCATGTAGCATGAATCGATGAATATATCCTAGGATCGAATGGCTTTGTATTCAAAATACAAAATTCTTCTGATAAATTCCTATTCCCTAGGATTACTCAGGGTTCAAGAAACGAATCTTCTTTTACAAAGCTTTTCTCTAGAATTACTTAGGGTTCAAGAGACAAAAATGATTCTTCTCGGTTCTCACAAAAGATATAACAGACCCCAGGATGCAGATTCAACTTACCATGTTGGTATTCACCATAAGATGCCATCACCAAGAATCCAACTTCAACCCCAATCAAACAGAAACATCAGCAGTAATCTTATAACTCAAACACAATAGAAACAGAGAAGCCACAAACAAACAAGATCCAAATTCAAACACAATTAAATAGGAGGTATCATCTCTAAAAATCCAAATTCAAACCACAACCAAACAGAGAAAAATCAACTCCAGCCTAGTAACTCAAAAAGGGGAAAAAAATAACAACCATGAGTGAACACATTTAAAACAAGATACAATATCCAATTATTCAAATCTAACCATAATCAAACAGAAACAACCGACCGACCCTATTCTTCAGATCCAAAACAGAAACGGCACACAAAAGAAGCAGAGACACTCAATGAATGAACAAACCTAAAGTGGAAAGATAAAGCCAATAAACAATTGAAATAGATGACAATACCTGCAATCGCGTCGAAGATTGCGAACCAGGAGGCTCGTAGGGAGCTCCCTGCTTCGTCCCCTGTAGCGATCCCTTGGGCTAGGGCTACGAACCCTCCTGCTTCTTGGCGGTGGTGAAGGGCTGTAACTGTAACTCCTCCCTCTCATCTTCTCTCTCTCTCTTCTCACGGCGCACAAATCTCTTTCTTCTCTCTCCCTCTCCTGCATAAGGAAGCGGAAAGAAAACTTAATGGAAACTTGGAAACGAAGTTTCGAGAACCTCCTCAGTTACTTTATGATTCGCCTAAGCATGGGCAAGTAAAAATGCTTCGATGCAGTGTTTTACAAAATGCCGAGTCGAACCGGACTCGCCCGGTTCGATTCGGCAATCGTAAAAGTGGATCGAATCGGTTGAAAAATCGAAAATCGTTCGGTTCTAGAGAGAACCGGACGATTCTGTACAGTGACTCGCCGATTCACTGTACGGAATCGGCTAGTCGGAACAGTGAATCGGCGAGTCCCGTATGGATTTTTTTTTTTTTTTTTTTTTTTTTTTTTTTTTTTTTTTTTTTTTTTTGTAATCCATGATAGATTTTTTTGTAATACTTGATCGATTTTTTTGTAATCCATGATCGAATTGTTTTTGTTTTTTTGTAATCCAAGATCGAATTTTTTGTTTTTTTGTAACCCATGATAGAATTTTTTGTAATCCATGATCGAATTTTTTGTAATCCATGATCGAAATGTTTGTTTTTTTTCTTGTAATCCATGATAGAATTTTTTGTTTTTTTTTTTTTTTTTGTAACCCATGATAGAATTTTTTGTAATCATGATCGAATGTTTTGTAATACATGATCGAAATGTTTGTTTTTTTTTTGTAATCCATGATCGAAATGTTTGTTTTTTTTTTTTTGTAATCCATGATTGAATTTTTTGTTTTTTGCTTTTTTTGTAACCCATGATAGAGTTTTTTGTAATCCATGATTGAATTTTTTGGAATCCATGATCGAATTGTTTTTTTCTTTTTTTGTAATCCACGATTAAATTTTTTGTTTTTTTATGTTTGTTTTTTTTTGTAATCCATGATCGAATTTTATGTAATCCATGATTGAATTTTATGTAATCCATGATCGAATTTTTTGTAATCCATGATTGAATTTTTTGAAAATTTGTGATTTTTTTTTTTTAATCCATGATCGAATTTGTTTTTGTAATCCATGATAGAATTTTTTGAAATTTTGTGATTTTTTTTTTTAATCCATGATCGATTTTTTTGAAAATTTGTTATTATTTTTTTTAATTCATATTATTCAAAGGGAAAATGAGAGAGATGATGATTATGAGGCCACCCTATCCCAGCCATATTATTCACATATCGAGTCCCAACAGCAACAGTGTAGGGATGAGCACGACAATGCAGGTGAGCATAAAGGATGGACAATCTTCGAGGATTTTAGATTGGGAACACAACAAAACACTAACACTCAAGGATTTGGGAATAGTCAGACGATGATTCGTTTTTAGATCGAATCAATGAATTGTTAAACGAATTCAATCAATGGCACCAGCGTGACCAAGAAGAACAATAACATCGTCTATCATTTTATTTTTAGATCATATGTTACTAATTTTATGCTTTATTGTAGTCCATATATGTTGATATACTTATTCCATGATAATTATATGTTTATCCTTTTGTGTGATGTAAATTAAATGCTGAATGGCGGTTCATGCAGGGAAAGAACATATCAATATTCGCATATTCATTCAAAAACATGAAAATTCTTAATGGAGTACCTTCATTTCTTATTGAATTCTTAAAAAACAATATTTATAATGAATTTTAATAATTTTTTCGGATTTTTTTTAAGCTTTATTCTGACCGATTCACCCGATTCCAGATCCGGAACGCCGATTCGCCGATCCGGATTGGTTTTATGAAAGCTCGATCCGGGTCACTGATCCTTTTTTTAAACCATTGCTTCGATGAATACGCGGCGGATCTGCCGTCCATTTTCAGGAAGGATGGTGGATATGAGCCACAGTATGGATTCGGGGCTTCTTGTTTAATTGGATAGGAGGTTTGTGATGGTATGAACTTAAAGGTTCAAAATAACGTTATATCACTTCTCATAACGGCCGTTAGCGCAGGCAGCCGTAATCAAATGATAACATTTTAAGCCTATTTATATAATGAGTAATGATCCTATGGGACCCCCCCTTCCCCCCCCCCACCCATGTGTGCAACTTTTTGATATATATGTGTGATTCTTTGAAGTCCTATGCAATGGGTAGAGGAGAGTCCTATAGGATCATTTCTCTTATATAATTTTCAAGGGATAAATATGGTGCATGGCGCTTTTGAACACACCATTTCATTTTTCTTTTTTTGTTTTGTTGGAAATAGATGTATCTATGGGTTATTTTGAAGTATTGGAAAGGTATAGTGATGTTAATTGGAAACAAAAAAAAAAATTCTAAGATTCACAGTCATCTACATGGATTTTAAAATTAGCAAGTGATGCAATATCGTGGGGATCAAATAAAGAAACGTGTATTTCATGCTATATCATGGGGGTCAAATAAAATAGTGGAGAAAATGTTGGTAGTTTTTGTTTTGAAAAATAGTGTGTACTTCAATATAATAATATGGTTTTATGGTTTTCATGGTTTTTCCTAAGTTGTATTTTGATGAAGAAATTGTACATTGAGTGGTATTTAACTGTAGGCATTCTCATGCCTTATACTTTTAGCATAACGGAGAGAGTGATGGTGCATGTGGGGAGTACGCAAAGCATTTGATGGCATTTTTTGCACTTTGCTCGCATCAGCGCGTGAGGCGCCCCTTGTCCGAGCATGTGTATGAGTCAGGCTCGAGGCTCGATATCTTTTTGTGAGCATGGCTAGTGTGGGACATCCAATGGTCACTAGTAGTTGAAGCAATGGAGGTTTATAACAACTGTCGAATTAAGGGCGTGCATGTAACTCATAACTATTGAAAATGCATGTAACCACTCCGACCGAAAAAAAGGCGGTATCCAAGAGCTCTACAAAAGGGGTCCTTTTTGCCCAAACGAAATACACTCTTGCAACTCTCTTCTCATATCTTTTCTCACACCATTATCTACAAAATTCCAAAGAGCATAATAGAGCACCGATATCTCCCTCTCGACTCTTATTTTCTCTTTTTCTCTTTCTAAGCAATACAAGACTTTGGTGTTTAATGTGAGCTTCAAGTTCGAGTGCATAGAGCTTCAGAGCATCTAAATAAACCTTTTTGTTTTTCTGTATCCTGACGACGAGTTGCTCTTCTTATGCACACATGATACAATAATAAAGCGGAGGCAACGTCTTGAGATGACACTTCTTCGTGCTCGAAAACAAAAAGGATTCAAGCATGATTTTCTTAATTTATACTTTTTTTTTTCCTTTTTACCCAATTGATTTTCCAATATAATCATTATCATCATCGTCATCGTCATCATCATCGTAGCCTTTTCCCAATTAATTGGGGTCAGCTTGACTTTCCAATACAATACATAACTAAATATACAATACAGCCGGTAATTGACTAAATCTCTAACAATAATAAAAGCTTTAGGCCGAATGTAACAAGTAGTATTGCACTAAGAAAGACACGTGCAAGATCAATCTCAGGACAATTATCATATTTCTCAAATTTCGTTGATAACCATAGGTTGTGCTTTGTGTTATTGCCATATTTCTAAAAAATGACAAGGCTCATATTCAATTTCCCCTTGAATAAGTTAAAAGGATTTGCAGAATATGACCAAATCAACATCATGAAAGTTTATTGCTTGTAGAGAACTGAAGATCGATTGTTATATTTATCATTACATTTAAATCCATATGACAAGTTTCAATAACTTTGGTAATTAATGTTGGGTTTATGTGGTATTTAAATGCTTTATGAGTGTGTATTGAAATACTTTTATTATAGTGAAACATAACCTTAGTTAGAGTGTGGTCCCTCGAGGACCATACTAAGCAAATGATGTTTGCTTATCCCGAACTGTGTTTATCGATCTAGACCAGTCGGTTGAAAAATCCAAAGTACCTGGGCATAAAGAAATAACCAATGAGGGTTTTGGATTAGGCCCTGATGAGGTCAGAGCTTATGCCTATATGAGTGAGCAGAGGGACTGCGTGACCCTTGTATGTGATGGCAGGCCTACTAAGACGGGGGCCAAAACCTCATTCACGTTCCATCACATGGCATGCATATCAATAGATCGTTTGGGAAAACCAGATGTCCACTTTTGGGTGAAGCGTATGCATGTGCGAAAGATACCCCTATGCGTCATAGAGTTGTGGTCGCAGTAGGTCGTGGTGACATTGACTCATCTCTAGGGGAGGACCTGTAATCCACAGATTGAGATTGTGACTCCTTAATTCATCGACTTGACTTTGGTGACCCGCCAATGAGCCCTTGTTTGAACTGTGGATCATGAGAAATACTAGGTCAATTCGATAAAACTAGTTTAATCTGTAGTTCATAATTGAAGGTGGAGTACCCCATAATTACAGATTGAATTCTTAAAATCATATAGATCATTTTCCATCATATTAATTTAATTACGTTCATTTTATTATTAAAATGATTTTAATTTTATTATTTGAATTTTTATGAATCTCTCAATATTTTACTTATGATTTTTAGACTTATAAAAATACAGTTATTGATTTTACAAAATTATAAAACATTCAAATTTATATTAAATTGTTTTTTTTATAAAATTCTATAGGGGCCTATAGTGCACATGGGCCCCCCATGTGGCATGTGGGTGGGGCCTACATGTGCCACATAGGGGTGGCACGCCCCACCCCTTTGGATTCCTTTTAATAGCTTTGTGTTCAAGTTATTTAAATATGGAAAGTATATCTTATGACATATGGTCAATTTGTAATATAGTAAATATTGACCATATTTTATCTATTTAAGATAGTAAATATTAACTTGATATTTCTTGATATATTCTTATGGAATATATGAGATGGATAATGCAATTTTATAGAATGCATGATATCTTTAATGGATTTAATTTATTTAAATATATTGATGGGAAAATGGTTTAAGGAAAAGGGGATAATGGTTCAAGCACCTTTCATAATGTTGATGGCCGCCTATGGAATGAATGGTTCAGATCTCTCACCCCACAAGTCACCTTGATCAACAGTCTAGATTCGATCTCATGAAAGAGGCAAACTATGGAAAAATCCAAAAAAACCCTAAACCTAAATATTCACTATAAATAAGGGTGCGCTCCCCCACCTCTATACAATCCCTATTTCTCCCATAATCTCTCTCTCTCTTAGAGGGGCACACCCCACTCTCTCTCCTCTCTATTTCTCTCTCTCCTCTATATTTCTCTCTCTAAAACCCTAAGTAATACTCTCTCTCCTCTATATTTCACTCTCTAAAAACCCTAGGTAGTACTCTCTCTCATCGCTAGATCTAAAGAAAAACTAAGGGTTGGAAAAATTAGAGGCAAGCCTAAGTTAGTTTTGGGGGTTAGGGTTTAGTAAAGATTTTAAGGGTGGTTACCTAGTTTTGCCGAAATTAGTTTTCCCGGTTTGAGATTGAAGCTAGACCGTAGATCCAGCGTCATTAAATGTGGTGACTCGGTGTGGGGTGTAAAAAGCCCGATTGAGGTAATCTCCGGCATATTTTCTTTTATTTGCTAGCTTTTTTATTTTATATTCTCAAGCACATTATTAGGTTGTATAAATGACATTAAATAGTTGAGATTTATTTTATTGATGTGCTATTTATTTTTGGAATTTCTATTGTTTTTAATAAGACCATTTGTAAGTGATCTTGTTGCCAAAAGTATAAGGGATGATTATTATTAAAAGATCACATAGGTCTTTTTTTCAATTACTCCTACCATAATCTAATCAATCTTCATATTAATTTTCTTGAAAAAGTAGTTAGATAACCTCAATGATGTCTACAATATAGGGGAAAAAAACTAGCATAGGTCCTATTTTAAACTGATGAAAATTATTATGAAAATGGTGAAAAATTGTAGTAAAATAGTTTAATCATTTGTCCTAATTTATTGCCAACAAGACTTATAACGCAAATTTGAGAAGATATTAAGTATTACTTATTAGTACTATATAGTTCAGAGATAAATTATTTTCCATATCTCTCGTTTTATACTAATAATTTTTGTTTGAAAAAAACACACTCTGAAAATATAAAATGAAGAAAGCATTAGATCCTCACTTTTCAAAATAAAAAAATAACATTTAACTTATACATGCAAACAAGCACACTATATGGAGAGATTCTTAAGTTGAGAGAGAATAGAAAGTCCTTTCTTCACGCCTTTCATATTGCTGGCAATTTGAAATAAAGTTCGAAACTCATATTTCTAAAAAATAAGAAATTCCAAAAAAATTAAAAATTGCCTTAGTCCTTTATATGTATGGCATTATTTCATGAGGAGTCATTATTAGGTAAAAATGCTTCATGAGGACCTTATGGAAGCATTCCTTGCTTGAGTGATTGGGATTCTCAAGCAGTGACAATTTATTCCTTCTTACCGTCAAATTAGTGAAGGCGTATAAGGCTATGAGTGCATGATGATGGTAAACACAAATTTAGCTACAAAATGTTTTTTTCTCTATTTTTATCATGTGCACCCGTATCTACTTCTTAGTCATTTGATTAAGTTGGATGGTTAGGATTGCTCATGTCACAATGTTACACCAAATATTATTTTATTTTATTTTTACAAAACATTTTTGAATGAAATTTGAGGCACCCCTCCTCTTATTATGGTGCAAACAAAAAAAAAAATTTGTGAAAATTAATGACCAAAATACTTTTGAAAGTTTCAGGGCTATTCTGATAAATTTTTATCTCTAAAAATATTATTTATTATTTTTATGCCCATGTTAGAGATGTATGCATCATCTTTATTTGCAAAATAAAAAATAAACAACAAAACACTCTAAGCTGTTGGATCAAGATCCGACACTCAAGACCTAACTTGTGACATTGTTACTCAAGCCATCCAAATTATCTACTTAGATATAAAGGTCGAGAGTCGGGGTCACATGCACTTATAAATGAGGGGGTCACATATAAAGCTTTTCCTTTGTCGAAAGTGTTTTCAAACTACCGGGGTTAAAAAAATGGCACATCCATATATTGTGGTCCATCAAGAAAGGCGTCAAACAAGCTAACCAAAATAGCATTCTTCTTAACTATGTTGCTCGTGGCTATCAAGATGGGACTAGACGGGACAGTCTGGTTAAACTGCTAACTGGTTCCTTGACTAGTTTGGTCTAAAGTAGTCTAAAGTAAAAATAGAGTGTAGGTGAGATCAAATCAGAACTAATGTTCGAGTAGGTTTAGCCGGTCCGACCAGCCATATTTTGATCAATTTGATCAATCAATGAATAACTTTCCTTTTTTGGGTAATTTATTATTATTCATAATTTTATATTCATAAAATTTAGTCCAACTAATTATCTTGATGGTTGAACCAATTTTAACTGGACTAAATCCCTCAGGTCTGCCCTTATTTTTGTTCACAAAAGCACTTTACCTCTTTTTAAATGGGTGTGGTTTCCATAAGGTTACAACCTTTAACAATCTATTTAAGGCACACCTTCAAATTTTACCATAACATATAATTTTGATGTAAAATATTCTTGAGATTATCTCAAAATCTATTTTCAAATCTAATTATAAAATTTTAAACTCTAAAAATGATTAAAATCAAGTAGATCTATAAACATATGAAACTCTTGAAAATAGATGGTCTAGATAACGTGTTATAAGATGCACCATATCCTTTTTTTTCATAGTCATACATCTGGATGTCGAGGTGATAAATTAGAAGGTTTTTTAACATTAAAACAACCGTTACTGTTTTTGAGGTGCATTCGTAGTTCTACATTTTAAGGTTGCAACCTTAAATAAACTTTTCCCTTTTATATTCATGATCTTTTGTCATGGTTTGAATAATCGAGTATTGTTTATGCCACGCTCTAATCCTTTTTTTATGCCACGTTCTAATCCTTTACTTTCTTTATTTGTCTGGTTAAAGGCGAGAATTTAGGGCTTTTAATAATTAGTAACCTATTGCCTTTTGGAAAGTAACGAGGTTTGAAAATTGCATGAAAGGTGATCGATCCAATGTAGACATGCATGGGAAAGGCTGAGAATATTGGTACTTACTTTTCTTTTAAAAACGGTGAAAACCGGGTTCACTCCACGAGTCCACCGCCCCTTCAAGCTTTTTTCCACAACCCATCCATATCAAACCACTTCTAAGTTCTTCTAACCTTAGGAATTAGGTTAAGTTCTTCATGGTAGTCTTAGGTCCGTGAATGCATCACAATTAACTTAGAATCTTGATGGTCATGAAGAATTCAAACACTATTGATATGAGGGCTTAAGTCATCACAATTCTATTACGATTGTGAGGATGGGGCAATATTAGAACCATCACAGTAGTTACATAACCGTGATGATCACCTTGATTATCATCGATCTCACACCACTGTGATACCCTTCATGAAAATCTCTCACTTGTCACATAAAACACCTTTTTTTATTTTGAAAACATAACACTACCACAGTTTAATTAAAACCGTGATAGTTGAATAACCTATCACGGTGCTTTGAGTGTCGTGATGCTTCCAACATGATTATGCTATAACTGTGATCGCTTAAACCCAATACATCACTTAGAATCAACTATGACAATCACGGTTCTGTGCTAATCGTAACAGACCTAAGAGTACCGTGAAGGGTATGTTTATCAAGAAAATACAAATACTAGTGAAAAGATGTATGAATTAGGTTTTAGAAAATTTGACGTTTATTTTCGAAAATCTAAAAAACAGGGGATTTTTTAATAATTTCCATACACCTTATCATCTCGCGTGGACTGTGCAGGGTCATAATTGGAACACTAGCCAACTGACAATACTGAATGCATTTGGGGGGAGGTCTACTCCATATAAAATTAGATGGAGTTTTGATATGCATCCAATCTCTCACAAAAATTCATCTTAGAGACATAATTTTAATTTTAAATCTACCACCACAATAATATTTTGTGGAATTTGAAAATTGTTTTTAATAAATCATATTTTATGCTTATGTCCCACTTTTTTAGAGTATTTATTATATTTTAATTTTAATATTTTTTCTACACATTAGATTGAGCTCGAATTTTGAGTGCTCATACTTTTCAGTTCTCACCGTGCACCTATAAAAAATAAAAAAAATATCAACTTTATATAAAACAAAATACCTTAAATTTTTTAAGATATTTTGGTTGTTTTATTTTAATTGTGAGAAGCCATGATACACAAAATTTGATCTCAGTCCGACGTATAGGAAATAAAATAAAATTTTCAAAAGTTGGACATGAATGCATGAAAGAAAGGCTAATATGATATTGCCGGGGTAATTTTTTTTATTTTTCTTCTTTTTCTCCCCTTTTCTTTTATTTTCTTTTTCTTTTGGCAAATATCACTTACAAGTGGTCTTATTACAATAAACTCTTACTTCAAAGAAAATAAAACTAGCAAATCTAAGATCTTAAAAACCTTGATGCTATTAAATTAATTTTTTTAAAAGAAAAAAAATAACCACAATTCTTATGCTTGAAAATATAAAAATAATGCAATTAAATATGGCAATAAACAAAAAGAGAGTGCAAATATTACATCAACCATGCTTATTACACCCTAGACCGAGTCACCACCATCCGATAGCGCGGGATCAATGATCAACAACTAGAAAAACAAGTTTAGGCCAAAACCTCCAATGAAACTTTGAACTCCTATTGATTACAAATCTCAAACTTAGGTATAACCCATAAAACCTAGTTTAAGAGAGATAGTATCTACTTGCTTCTACCCAACCCTCAGATCATCATAAAGCAAGATGAGAGAAAAAGTTCTAAGTGGGGTGTGCCCCCTATTTTGACATTCTAAATAGAGAAATATTAGAGAGAGAAGAGAGATTTTTTGGTGAAGAGAGATTTTTTGATGTAGAGATTTATAGGCATGGGTTCTCTTTTTATAGTACAAAAATAGAATTATAGTTTTTTAGGGTTTTTCATTGCTTGCCTCTTCTTACAAGATTGAATATATATAATTGATCATGGGTGACTTTGTGGGGTGAGAGATTTAAGCTATTCATTATATAGATGGACCATCTACATCATATGAAAAATGCTAGAACCTTTATCCCCCATTCTTTAAACTTTTTTTTCATTATTAGAAATTAAATAAAATAATTTTCATTATAATATTGTGTTTTACCAAAAATATGCACAAGCATACTCATGCTTTCCAAAAAGCTATTCAAAGCTTCTTCAAAGCAAATACTTTCTAAAACATCGTATAACTCTATCTTCAAGCCAAAACTTGATCCAACAAAATTGGAAAGCTCCTTGGAGTGGGGCGTGCCACCCTAGGTAACACTAATAGGCCCCACTCACGTTGCAATGGTGCGCATATATAGCTTATTGGGCTTCTCATGCAATAATCAAATTAATTAAAATATTATATGATTTTTAAAAATTCATAAACTCAATTTAAATAATTAAATCAATCTAAAATTAATATCTCTGTTTTTATAAATCCAAATTTGATAAATAAAATATCTAGAGATCTAAAAAAATTCAAATAATAATTATGAAAATCATATATCATTAAAACAAATATAATTAAATTCATTAGATTGGAAAATGATCCATATGGTCTAGGAATTAAATAAATAAATATTAGGGCACTCTACCTTCAACTGTGGACTACAGTCCACACTTGCTTTCTCAACCCGACTCCGTGTTACCCACGACTCAGAGTCCATGCAGAGGTTTATTAGTGGGTCACCAAAGTCTAGCCAATGGGTAAGGGGTCATAATTCCAGTTTGTATATTTTAGGTTATCCCCTAGAGACGTACTAAGATCACCTAGACCTGATGCGACCACATCTCATATGACATATAAGGTATATCTCGTACATGTATAAGCTTCACCTTGAAATGTGGTTCACTTCGAAATGACTATCATATATGCATGCCATGTGACACGCGGATGAGGCTTTGGCCCTCATCTCTGAAGGTTACCATCACACACAAATGCCACACAGTCCATCGGCTCCTTTATCCGGGCATACTTTGACATCATCAAGGGATGACATATTAAAACCCTTATGGATAGTTTTCTATGCCCGGTAACATAGGTTTTTCCCAACCATCTGTCCTAGTTCGTAAAGTTCAGTTCGGTATCGGTACATGTTATTTGCTTAGTATAATCCACGAAGGACTACACTCCCACTGAGTACATCTTCCATTATATCAAAATATTTATTACAAGCACTTATAAGGCCTTTAATGGCCACACTCACCAAACAATACAAAATATATATTCGTTAAATTAACAAAATATACTGGTTATTTCAATAAAGTTTCAAGAAATAACTTATTTATAGTTTGATTTCTGACCATTTGAATTCCTTTTAGACTATCAAATCTTACCTACATTCTGACTTGCAAAATCTTAGATCAAGAATATGAGTAGAGACGAATAAGTAGTTAAGATTGATGACTAAGAAATACCAAAAATAGTGCACTTTCAATATCTAAGAAAATAGGGAGATTGATGAAGATATTGTATATAGAAGTAGAATTGGATGGGCGAAGTGGAGCTGTGCAACCAGAGTTTTATGTGATTGCCGCACACCAAAGAAGCTGAAGGAAAAGTTTTACAGAACAACTGTGAGACCAACTTTACTTTATAGGGTGAAATGTTGAGCGATTAAGAAACAACATACCCATGGAATGAGTGTAGAGGAGCTGATGTTGAGATGGATGAGTGGCAATATCAGAAGGTATAGAATTCAAAATAAACATATTTGGGAAAATTTATGCGTGGCACCAATAGGCAATAAGATAAGATAAAGTAGATTCAGATGGGTTGGTCATGTATTGTGTAGACTCATTATAACGCTTGTTAAAAGGTGCGAGTTAGTTCAAGTGGAAGGCTAAAAAAGGAGTAAGCATAGGTCTAAAAGATGTGGTTATAAATAGGGAGAAAAGATATAAGGACTTATAACCTCACTGAGGGTATGCTCTTTAATCGAGCAAAATGGCGGACAATGATTTGTGTAGCCGACCCTAATTAGTTAACAAAAGGCTTTGATGATATTGATTATGACGATCAACTTTACATATCCCAATTTTTTGAACAAACTCTGAAATATTCACGATTCTTTAACTTATCTTATTTTTGGCAATCCATATTGTTTACCTAATTTTTTTTCTCTGACGCTTTGGAAGAAAATCAATATATTACCCATCTTTCTTTCAATGGACTCGGATCCACTAGATGGATGACAACCTGAGTGCACTCTAGAGTATATTGGGATTTTTTTTATTGTGTCCTCATGAACGCAATGTGGTGAAATCTCATTGGGTGTTGTTTCTTAGCACTTTTTCGAAGCTTTATTACTAGTTATCGTGCCGTTTGGGTACTTGGAGAAGCCTGTCCTTGGGATAAGCTTTCTCCTAGGATTGTCTTCTCTTGAAATTGGCATGCCCCTAGGGATATACTTTCTCCTGGAATTGTCTTCTATTGAAATTGGCTTGCCCCTGCGATAGGGGTGTATGCTGTTTGGATAGGATTTGATAAGAAACATAAAATATGCATGTCCACTGTTTGGATTGCATAGAATTGTATGCTGTTTGGATAGGATCTGATAAGAAACATAAAATATGCATGTCCACTATTTGGATTGCATAGAAAATGTGAATCTATGGAAATTCAGTTGTAGTTTTTCCCTATATTTAATTTTAAGCTATACTAATTAACTTCTCATATTCATTCCAAACTTCAATATTGTTTGTTAACTATGATGAAATATTTAGTTATTTATTTTTCTTTTCCATTGTATTCTTTTGTATAGTTTTCTTACATTTCAAATATTATAACATCGATGTGTTAGAAATATATCAAATTATATATATATATATATATATATGGGATATTCTAAACTTCACAACCCTTCAAATTACAAAAGTTCAAGATTGAGAGAGTTGTGAAGGGTGGATTTATTAATTTTGTTGTCTATTTTTTTAAAAATGTTACTTTTGTAGGGCAAATTTGTAAATATTACTACATGACAAAGGGTATTTTTGTCATCTCCATAAGTGGTAAAATTAAAAATTAACTAAAAGAAAACGACACTCTAAAAAAAAAGTTTCAAAACACTAAAATCCAAAATGCCATTGTACTTTTGTGAAAATTTCAAATTTGCTCTTGTTTAATGGTAAAATTACATATTTAAATAATTTTTTAATAAAAAAATATACCCATCACAATCCCTTCTAACTTGAATCTTTGTATTTTGAGTGGTTGTTAACTCTAGACAAACCATATATATAGATATTTGTGATACTGAAATAAGGAGGAGAGTAGCTCTGCATGGGTGAAAACTTGTGAGATTGAGAAGAGATTGAAAACGACTCACCATTCTATGCATTGAAATAAGGAGGAGAGTAGCTCTGCATGGGTGAAAACTTGTGAGATTGAGAAGAGATTGAAAACGACTCACCATTCTATGCATGTGGTTAGCATGTGGCCAAGCCTGCACATGTAGAAAAGCCATCATTTTAATAAATTGATTTTTGAAATAGAATTTGATCCTAATTTTTTTAAAATATATAATCTTTAACATGAAGATCATGAATATGAAAAAATAAATAATTTTTAAAAACTAAAAATAGTAATTCTATTAAAATAACATTTGAACCGTTAGTTACAATTGGTTTTAGATGGACTACATATTTGTATCGATCTTTAAGATGGATGCTTTATATCTCTGGGTCTGCATATTGTACAAATGCGTTCCAGCCTGCATGAAACATTTGCTCTAACCAAAACTATAGATCCTATCTAACAGAAATAAAACAAAGCTACCCTTGATAAATATATGGGAAATTATCGCTAATAGACCTTAATTTTAAGAAAATCGTAAAAAAGCCCCAAACTTCCCAAAACCTCTCCCACACCTTTTTTCTCAATTTTCGGCATTTTCTGGACGAAAATACCATTTACGGTAGTCTTTCTATCGTAATGCATTGCGACCATTACGGTAATTAAAATACGGATTAAATAGAGATAGAATTATGGTACTAGAAGTACTGTAATAACATAAACATCTATTACGGTACTTTAATTACCTTAATATTGCCCAACTCAACACGAAAGATTTTTTACTCTCTCGAGCCTATTATTTATTTACTCTCTCAATAAAAATCTACGCTAGCTATAATTTTTCAAATCTTAAATTTTTAGGAAATAATATCTACTTAATTTTTATGTGGTTATCAAAATTTTAGAACTAAAACACGCTTAAATAGATGTTTTTGAACGAGGGAGTAGATCCACATCGTGCTCCCATGGGAACATAGATTTTTTTAAAAGAGTAGCTCTGATATTAGCTTTGGTTTGAAGCTTTTAAAGTATTATAGAAGCTTTTGAAGTATTATAATACTTTAAAAGCTTCAAACCAAAACTAATATGCTACTATTTTAAAAAAATCTATGTTCCCATGGGAGCACGATGTGGATCTACTCCATCGCTCAAAAGCACCTATTTAAGTGTGTTTTAGTTCTAAAATTTTGAGAAACATATAAAAATTAAGTAGATATTATATCTTGAAAATTTGAAATTTGAAAAATTACAGCTAGCGTGGATTTTATCGAGGGAGTAAATAAATAGTAGGCTCGAGAGAGTAAAAAATCTTTCGTGTTGAGTTGGGTAATATTATTGTACTTAAATTACCGTAATATTACTTTAAACTATTACGGTATTTTAATTACCGTAATACTCTATGTTATTACTAATAGATGTTTATGTTGGTATTTTAATTACCGTAATGGTTGCAATGCATTGCTACAGAAAGACTACCGTAAAATGTATTTTTGTCCAAAAATTATTGAAAATTGAGAAAAAAGGTGTGTACGAGGTTTTGGAAAGTTGGGTTTTTTTTTTTACAACTTTCTTGAGCTTAAGGTACATTAACGATAATTTCCTTAAATATATTATCTTTCGTAGGCTATAGATTAAAGGAGAAAAACCCATTGCCTATCCTTGGTTTTCAATAACCAAAACCATCATTTATTTTAATCGAATAACGCTGGTAACTCCAAAAATAAAACAAAATAAACAGAATTACATAGCAAATCAATCTCTTCTATTAGAAAATTCCTCAAAGTACTAACTCATGAGCAGATTGTCCGAAAAAAGGATCTTGCATATGTAGAAATGCTGGCCTCTTAATAAATCTATTTTTAAGATGGATTTTAGGACTTTAATTTTTAAAGACACATAATCTCTAGCATGAAGATCATGAATATAAAAAATAAATTAATTTTAAAATTAAAAATAACAATTTTAATAAAAAAACATTTGAACTGTTAATTTTTATTATTTTTTAGATAGAACACCTATTTGCATCCATAAGATAGATACTTTATACTTTTTAGTAAAGATATGTAAAAATACGGTCCAGCCGGCATGAAACAATTTTCTTAAAAAAAAAAAAAAAACATTATAAGCCGACGTGAATTCACCAAATCTTCTATTTCTCATTCATAAATAGAAAGAAATCACAAGGGATCCCATAAAAACCTGACATTTCCTTTCAGATGGACCGCAATAAAGAGGCAATAAGCAATCCAAGACCAAACCAGGTTCACAAAACCTCTGCAAGTCCATCAACGAAACAAAAACAGTAAAAAATCCTGCCTTTTCAATCCTGCCCATATCTCCACCAACCCATCTAAAAAACCCAACCCAGAAATGGAAAAGCAACACCAACCCATCTAAAAAACCCAACCCAGAAATGGAAAAGCAACAACTCATTGAATCTTAGGAAAAACCAGATTCTCGCTTCAAGTTCACAGCAATCGATACCGAGATGTTGGTTTCTCCACCGACTCGCAGAGTGAGAGAGATTTGCAGAGAGGATCGAGCTTTAGAGCTTCACAGGGTGCTCCAGCTCTCTTTGATTTAGGCCTCGCAAGAGAGACCTGTAGAGAAGAGCGAGCTTTAGGTCAGAGAGCCACCGGCTATAACCAGTGGCTTTACCGGCTGGGGCGGTGGCATTCTTACAAAGCCGCGGGACCCACTCGTCCGGCCATTACACCTCAATAATACGAAAAGAGCGAAAGAACCAGAATCGATAAAGGGTGAAGAGAGAGAAAAGGTGAATCTAGTGAGAGAGTGGAAACCAGGGAAGGGCGTGAAGAGAATAACGGAGAATCTAGAGAGAGAAAGAGGTTGAAATTCTTCAGAGCTCAAAAGGGGTTTTTAGAGAGAGAGGGGTACAGGAGCGGAATTTCAGTTCAAAGGAGTACTTTAAGACTTTAGAGAAAAGGGATTTTTAGAAATAAAAGAGGGAAAAAGTTACATAGGGTTTTGTGTGAGAGAGAGAGAGAGAGAGAGAGGAAGAAGGGGGAGAGGAAGCAACAGTGAAAGGTTTTCCGGCATTCATGTCGCCGGAAAAATGGGCAGGAACCCTCCTCCTACTGCTCATCATTTCATTTTCCGGCGTTTCAGGTAAAGAAAATAGAAAAATAATCCCCTACTTACCCTGCCTGAAATTGTTTATGCCATTTTTTTTTTTTGGGGTTTTCACCTTTTGGTTTTAGGGATTCTATTCTTTTTGCGGGACTTTTAACAGGTCGATTTTGCCATGAGTTTCTTATCCTTCTTGTTCAGGTGGATTTGTGGGTGTAAACATAGGAATGGACCTCTCTTCCTCTCCATCGGCGGAGGACATCGCCGCCCTTCTCCGGTCGGAGGGAGTGACCCATGTTCGCCTGTTCGATGCTGATCGCAAGCTCCTCGCCGCCCTTGCTGGCACTGGTATCCAAGTCACTGTGGGGATCCCCAATACTGAACTCCTCCGCATAGGGCAGTCCCCCTCCGCTGCCGCCGCCTGGGTGAACCTCAACGTGGCTGCACAGCTTCCGGACACCAACATCACGGCCATTGCAGTCGGCAGCGAGGTCCTTACCTCCCTCCCGAACGCCGCCCTCATCCTCGTCCCTGCCCTGACCAACATCCATGCCGCCCTGGTCGCCTCTGCCCTCGACTCCCAAATAAAAGTCTCGTCCCCTCAAGCAATGGACATCGTCGTCCAGTTCTTCCCCCCTTCCACGGCCTCCTTCAACCGCTCAATCCTTCCCGTGCTGTCCCTGCTCTTGAACTTCTTGGAGAAGACAGAAGCCCCATTCATGCTCAATGCGTACCCTTACTATGCATATTCCGACGCCAAGGGCATCTACCCGCTTGAATTCGCCCTCTTTCGGGACCTTCCTCCAGCCCAGCGGATTGTTGACCCCAACTCCGACCTCCCATATGACAACCTGCTCGACGCGATGATCGATGCCGTCTACCACTCCATGGAGGCTCTCAATCACACCCACACTCCCATTATCTTAACAGAGTCGGGCTGGCCTCACGGCGGGGACTCCAGTGAGCTCGATGCCACACCGGGCAATGCCATTATCTACAATACCAACTTGATCAACCATGTGCGTGGGGGCGGGGGCACACCTGGACGTCCAGAATCTGAAGTGAGTGTTTTTGTATACGAAATGTTCGATGAGGACCTGAGGCCAGGGCCTATGTCCGAGAAGAGCTTGGGTGTGATTTACCCGAATTTGACAGCAATTTACCCTTTGCAATTGGGCAGTGGAGGGGCATTGGCAGCGAATCCCTCCTCTGCTTTGGGGGTGAGCGGCCTTTATTGTGTAGCGACGCCGGGGGCGGATGCCCTGGCGCTGAAGACCGGACTAGATTGGGCGTGTGGGCCGGGGCTGGCAAACTGCACTGCCTTACAGGAAGGACAGCCCTGCTACAATCCGAACACCTTGGAGAACCATGCTTCTTATGCCTACAACGATTATTACCAGAGGTCGTCCAGCTCAGGGGGGACCTGCAACTTTAATGGCACTGCCACCACCACCTCCATTGATCCCAGTAAGGATTCATCCATTTATGCTTGCTCGATGCTTTTTTCTTTCTCTCTGTATATGTTATTGGAATTTCTTCGCTGATTCTTGATGGAATTTCTTCTGGTTAATGTTATTGTAGGTTATGGAACGTGTGTTTTTACCGGAAGGTGAGTCCTTTTTCTTGCTACTTTGATTCAAAGTTGGAATGTTTTTTTTTTCTTCATGAACTTTTAGTCTAGTTAATGGCACACCCTCACAACCATCCAATTTACATTACCACGCAGAAAAATAATTTATTTACTTTGGGTCTAAAGAGGTGGGGTTGGGTTTTGCAGTTCAAAATCGAGTGGCGGAGGCGGAAGCAGCGGGGGTGGCGTTTTGGGGCCTACCACTAGCCCGGGCGGGCTGAGCAACGGGTCTCCTCCCAGAATTAGGGTTTCAAGGAGCGCGTTTCTTGTAACGTTTTTCCTTGCCCTGTTCCACCACTGCTACTGAAGAGGCACTCATCCATTATTAGTGGGAGAGAGAGAGAGGAAGAGGGGCAAAATTTTGGCAAAAGGTATCATAGTAAGTAATAGGGTTTAATGTGTATGTAGTATTGGTCTTAGTCGATATGTTAAATGTACGTTGAAAATTCATGTATGCAATAAGATTTAGGTGGGGATTTCAATCACCAGATTTGGATAATTGGTGTGGGTGTCCGACCATTAATGTTTATAGTAGTGTTGGGAAGACATTGAGGAGTGTGCCTAGCTGGACCCTCAACCTTTGAGGCCCGGCGTTGGCTGGGCCTGTTCTTGTTCTTAGTTTTTTAGGACCGGGTCGACCCCCTAAGTGTGCCGAAAGGCTGCTTGGTTTGCTGAGGAGATTTATGGCGTATGTTTGTTTTGGGGAAAGGAATTCTACGAGGAAGTGGTAGGCCTGTAGCAGTTGAATCTTACCCTTTCCTTAATGCTTGTCTATACCTATTTAGGCATGAAAGTGCTTTCTCTCTCTCTCTCTCTCTCTCGTGATAAAATGCTTTTTAGAAACAAAAATATTCTAGTATTCACTAACAGTGAAAAGGGTGAAAGTCGGAACTTAATTTTACTCGTGACACTAAGTAGTTGTCGATACGGAACTCCACGCGCCAGTTTTCGGTCAAAACTCGTGCCACTTTGTACAGCTTGAACCCATTATAAGTATTGTGAAGATTGATTGATGGTTTAACAAAAAGGTAAATTGTTTCACGCGGCCTGGACTGCACATTGCTACTATCTACGGTGTGATTCACCTATAAAACAAGTCGGTTCAAATGTTTTTTTAATATAATTATTATTTTTAATTTTTAATATTTTTTTTCACTTTCATAATCCCCATTATATATTCTCCAAAAATTATTGTTAAATTATATTATTCTCCAAGCCCGTATCTTTATAATATGCCGGCTGGCCGCATAGAAACCGTGCCGTTAGCCCCAACCAAACTTGTTAAGGAATATTCAGTGTAATCTTTTTTTGTAACGCCCGCAATAACGCAATGTTTCATATAACGATCCTGCGGGTGTGTAACTCAGGCATGATGCATGAGTATGCGTTAGATGAAGGATAATCATGAAGCCTCTTATTAATTTTTATGAAAATATTACATAAGGGGGTTAAAATCCATGCAAAACCATTAAATGTGTAAACACATCGCAATTAATATCAGAGTTCACTTTTAAAATTTTCTTTTACTCATTATTAATACATATTTTTAAAAATTCTCAAATTGTTATTGTTCAGCTTGGGAGTATTGAATTAGCAAGGATATTTCAGTAATTTGATAAGCTATCCACTGCAAACCCAGCCAACGAATCATACGAAAATACTGAAAATCAAGAAGAAAGATGGAGCAAGAGAAAATAAGGTTCATGAGAGAGAAAGATGGAGAAGAGCGATAAGAGCTAAAGAGAGAGAGAGGACAAAAAATTTCATACGAAATTTTTGGCTAATTGGGTGGATCTGGACCCTATATCAAGATCTCGAGGCAAAACAATCAAATGAGTGGAAGGATTATTATAGGTCAAATCGGGACAGAATTGAGTAATAGCATGGTGGTGGGTGCTCCGACAACTATGTGGTTTTCTCAAAACCATATACATACATTTAGGTTTTTTTCGAATCATTCAATTTAATTATAAAATACATGCTTAGCCTTCATAAATCATTTTATCGCATTCACCTTTAATTTTCTATCAAGTCAAGTTCATGGCTACAAAAACAAATCATATATATCATCTTATAATTTTATCCAAAATAAAGCACGACTAAATAATGTTTATTAAAGTCTTGACAAAATATTTCATTTTTGGCAATTATGAAGAATTTATCAAGAGATCATCATCACATGCAACACATCATATTATAGATATTATTGAGAGGATGGTCATTAAGACCAAGTTCCATCAGAACACGCCTTCTGTGCTTACATATTTGAATGAGCCACACCCATCTCTCGTGTTTCATCCTCAGGGCTCAAAACCCTTGATCAAATCACATCTCCATATGTATTACTAACTTAAGTAGTTTATACTCAAGCACAAGGAAGCAAAAAAACACAAGGTATTCAAAACCGACACTTTCAAATTTGTTAGCACTTATCACTTAATGTTCATACACTCCATACATATTCATAAAACAATTAGCGAAAATATAATTAAAGCACATTAAACAAAGTTATTGAATCCTCTTTTCCTATATGACCTTTCCATATAACATGAGATATATTTCATACCTCAAAACCATGTAGTGTGGTACCTGGGCTTTCTTTATTCGTCGTTTTACTTGTTTGACAAGCTTTTGTGATCTTGGAAGTGCACGCAACTGATGGATAATATATTGGTCATTGGTTTTACATGTCACGAAGTATCCATCCCCTCGACACTTGGAATCTCTTGTCTTACACCGTGAAGAAAATATATTCTTCATCCCATTATTTCAAATATCATAATTTCGATTCTCCCACTGATCATTAGCGTTGCTATGCTACCACCAAGTCTCTCTCTATATCCCTTCATTTCGAAGAAACCAAGATGTTTTTATAGGTATTGTGTTTCTTCGAAATTTCTGTTATTCCCAAATCGAATACTATTCACATAGAGTGTCATATTTTGTCAACTCTGTATTACTTCTCTCTGAAGTTTTATTATAATAAGTCATACTCATAGCATACTATAAAACCTTTTTAAATGAACCCTAAAAAAAAAGTCTTCATAATTAAGAATCCAAATATGTATCTTAACATGCCACATCTTTTTAATTTACTGCAGAATAGAACTTGAGCATCCCATGATAAAAATATGATATATCTCAACTCATAAAGAGTTAATCTTCGAATATTTTTTAGTATTGAAATAAACTAAAAAATAAAATAAAATAGTACTCAATTACATCCCTAAATCATACCATTTAGTGAATAAAAAAATTATTTCTCTCAATCCTCAGAATTTATTCTTGAAATCTTTTGTATTGAAAACTAGACTAAAAACCAAATCATAACATCATAGTTTGAATCCCAAATAATACTTTCCTTTAGAGAAAAAAATAAGTAACATTCACGTCACAAAATAAATCATAATGCAGAATTCCAAGATGAACACTATCTAGTAAAACTGTCTTTTCTCTCTACCATTATGAAGTTTCTCTTTCAAACAAATTTTGTTTGAAATTAGACACATAATAGTAACACATATATTTTCACACGCCTTATATCACTCTGTTAAGTAGAGGCTTGATAAATATAGCTATTCATGTTTTCAATGAAGGACATACCAAATTGCAAAAAATTTAGGATGACTTCTCTTCAAGCCAAAATTTTTATTCTTCTCTTCCCATAGATATTTCTCTCTCATATAAATTTTATTATTAATTAGACTCAGAATGGAAGTAAAAAAACTTAATATAAACTATAAAACATTCTGTTAAGAATAGAAATTAAATCTTAACTTCCAAGTCATGAAAATAATTTTCATTACAGAAAACAACACTTGCGCATCCTTCAATAAATTGATCATATCTTTCAAACCATAAGGACTTTCTTGATGAAACCTTTTTTTTTTTAAAGTAGACTCAATTTTTATGAGTCATAGTCCAATTTCAGCTAGAAATAAAATCATATTATTGGTGAAAAAAAATCATGGAATGTAATGGATAGTTCTTGAATTTTGCATGGTCAGAACTGACACCCTTCATTGTTGAGTCCATAACTCTCAATTCCTACATGATCTCCCACTGAAATTTTGCAAGTAAATCATAATCTTAAAAACACAAAATATTACTGAAGTATGTAATAGAAAAATACCTCATTATATTTTTCATATCACTACTCCAAAATAGCCTAGAATACTCATTATGTAGAGTGCATTTTTAATGTTGGAATATTTCAATAATTTCTTAACCGTGGGTGTATTTCTTGACTACAAGGGTCATTAGTTTTCTTATATCTCATTCCCAATCTTGATCTAAACTCAATGAAGAGAAAAGACAACTAATGACATCAAGTATCAATAGCTCTGATACCAATAAAAGAGAGACCTATATGATATTTTATCGGGGAATACATTTTTTTCTTTTTTCTTCACCCCTTTTTGTTGGCAAAAGATCACTTACATGTGGTTTTTATTATAATAAGATAAATTTCAAAATAAAATCAACATAACAAGAAAACCAAGATCTTAACAACTTGATGCCATTGAAACAATTATGCACTATGCTTGAGATAGAAGATAAGATTGCAAGAAATAAAAGGAAGAGTGCCGGAGATTACCTCAACAGGGCTTATTACACTCCACACCAAGTCACCACCATCCGATGGTGCAGGATCAGCTGTCTAGCTTCAATCTTGAACTAGGAAAGCAAATTTCGGCCAAGCCACACCAATAGAACATGAACCCCTTTGATCACAAACTCAAACCCTAGGTGATTTCTCTTAGCAACTTAGTTTGAGAGAGATGGATTCTTTTTTTGTTAAACCCTAAAATCCTTAGCCATAAATCAATATTTGAGAGATAAGAACTCCATAACCTAAACCCTTAGGTTCTTTCACAATGTGGGAGAGAAAGATCAAACATGATAGAGAGAAACTTTCTTAAGAGAGAGAGATAGAAAGATAAGATGTAGAGATTTTGGATAGAGACAATCCATTTCTTATAAGCTTGAACAAGATTAGGGTTTCTTAGGGTTTTCCTTGGCTTGCCTATTCTTGTGAGATTGAACATAGACCGTCGATCGAGGGTGACTTGTGGGGTGAGAGATCTGATGCATCAATTCCATAGATGGGCCATCAATATTATAGACGGTGCATGGACCATTGTCCCATTTTCCTTAACCATTTTCACATAAATAGAAATTAGATAAATTAAATCTAATTAAAATATTATACATTCCATAATCTTTTACAAAATATTTCAAAGATATATCAAGTCAATATACACTTTCAATATTTAGTCAATATATGGTAAAAATATTCCATATTTTATTTGACCACATGCCATAACATAATATTACCAAAACCTGAAATAACTTCAACTCCAAGAAAGGATCCAATGGGTGGGACGTGCCACCCATGTGTGGCACATATAGGCCCTACCCACTTGACACATGGTGGGCCCATGTGCGCTATAAGCCCCTCGATGATATTTTATATAATTTTAAATTATCAAAAAAAAATTCTAAAACATTATTTAAATTTTATAATTTGTAAAATCAATATCTTCATTTTTATAAGTCCAAAAAAATTATAAATAAAATATCAAATGACTCATAAAAATTCAAATAATAGTTATAAAATAATTTCTATCATAAAACAAACATAATTAAATTAACTTGATGGGAAATAAATCCATATGGTTAATGAATTTAATCTG
This sequence comes from Amborella trichopoda, assembly GCF_054954075.1. Lineage (NCBI taxonomy): Eukaryota > Viridiplantae > Streptophyta > Magnoliopsida > Amborellales > Amborellaceae > Amborella > Amborella trichopoda. The sequence goes on along the minus strand of NC_142338.1, from coordinate 11,208,491 downwards.
CAATCATGGGGCACTCCACCTTCAACTGTGGACTATATACCATACTTGCCTTCTCGAACTGATCCGATATTTCCCATGACCCATAGTCCAAGCAGTGACTCATTAGCGGGTCACCAAAGTTTGGTGGATGAGCTAAGGGGTCATAATCTCAGTCTGTGGATTACATGTCCTCCCCTAAAAACAAGTCAATGTCACCAATACCTTCTGCGACCACAGCTCAATGGCACATAGGGATATCTCTCGTACATGCATACGCTTCACCCTAAAAGGTGGATTTCTGATTTTCCCAAAAAATCTATCGATATGCATGCCGTGTGATGGTACATGGATGAGGTTCCTGTCTCTGTAGGCCACCATCACACACAAGAGTCACACAGTCCCTCGACTCACTCATCCGAGCATGTTCTCCGACCTCATCAAGGGCTAACCCATAAACCCTCATCGATTTGTTCTTCATGCCCAGATAACGTGGGTTTTTCCGAATTGACTGGCTTAGATCGTTAAGCACATATTAGTATCAGCAAACCATCATTTGCTTGGTATGGTCCGCGAGGGACCACACTCCCATTGAATTCATGTTCCACTATATCATTTCATTTTACAAGCAGTCATAAGGCCTATAAAGGCCACATAAACCTAACACTTTTGCAAATCGATGACAGTGGATAGTGGGAGAAGGGCGCTATAGAATTTGGGATTGGATGGGTAGAGTATTTTAATGAGATGGAGTAATGGGGTTTGTAGATTCTTTGGGATGAGAGAGGGAGTTCAGAGGTGGGGTTATCGAGAGAAGGGAGCAGGGTTTGGAGGAGGAATTAACACCAAGAGGCTTGTGCAATTTTGCTGCTAAGGGGGAAAACAAGAGGAAGCTCCCTAAAATCCCATATCAAAAATTGCAGACAATCCTAGAGAGAACAACATATTAGAGAGGTGAAAACGACTCAATAGAGAGATAGATCTGAGAGTCAAAACACAACTCAGCAGAGAGTCCAAACACGACTCAACAAAAGTTACACCGACTAGGTGAACAACAAACTCATCTTGAAAATCGATGTTAATGTTTCAGAGACAAGGAATGGACACATATGAATCTAGTTCTCATCCCACTTAAAGAATATCAGGTTTCTCTGAAGATACTCATAAACTTCTTTTTTATAAACAAATTACAGATGAGAAAATATAGAAATAAATCACAGCTTACTATACTATACTCAGACTTACCATAAGTACAAGATATTGTATCTACCCTACCCAAATATACCTATTACAATGTGGGTGCTGTTTGTATAGAGCCTAGCCTCTAAACAATCAAATTAGAGCCTATTTTCAAATAGTGCCGAGAAATGTGGTTTCAATACTGAAAATCTTTTTGATAGCTTTAAAATATATTTTCATCTTTATTTGTAAAGTTTAAAGCTTCAAAAATAATGTAGATTGACAAATCTATGAAAACTTGAAAATTGACGGTACAAAAATACGGTACAAAATACACTATTTCTAGAACTTGAAATCCATTTTTTTCTCATGTCCATATATCTTGATATCAAGATGCTCAATTTGAAGATATTTGGGCATCAAAACAACATCTTCTAGAGAAAGTTTTATTGTAGGCTACAATATATGCCTTCCATATTAATCGGGTATACAATATATACTTTCCTTTCATATTTTTGTTCTCTTTCTCTCTCATGCTTTCACTTATGGGATAAACTTTCTATGATGGAAGAGAGAGAAGCTCGATTGGTTCAAAATTCAGAAAGAAGTAACATTTATATGACACATCACTTTTTTTTTTTATGAGTAATGATCTTATAGGACCTTCATCCACCCATGTGTGTAGGACCTCAAAGGATCACCATTAAATTTGGTATGGATCCCTAAAAATATTATCACATGGGTGTGGGACTTGACTTTTTTAAAGATCCATGCAATATTTAATGGGAATAGTTAAAAAAATTGAAAGATAAGGTTCTTACTGGAATGAGTGGCTAAGTTCTCTTCACCCATGCCCTCTCTTTGTCTCTCGGCTGAAGTGGCACACCAATTAAAATGAAGCCACAAGCATGTCACCTTTTGAACACTCTCCCTAACTCATAGGAAGGGTTTATCTCATTATTAGCAGCCTGTGTGAAAGTACATCAAAGATGGAGGACTTGATCATGCTCTTGAGGGCCGAAGAACGGAGAAATGCTCGGATTGCACAAACATGAAAGATTTGGTGCATATGGTATATTATAAGCCTAACTTCAAACATATAAGGGAAAGGGGGAAATATTACTAAGAGAATGAATGAAGAAAATAAGACAAGGAGATAAAAGGAATTTGAAAATAATAAACCCAAGAGGGAAAAAACACAATGATATACTGGTAAGAAAACAGGTCATAATACTAGGTTTTGCAAATTTAAGGGGAATAATGTCGGGAGGAATACAATACACTTTTTTTATTTGAAAGTATGCTAGCTGATCCTATAGGTGCATCTTGATGTTTTGAATCTGGTGCTATAGTGTCAAGCATCAAAGAAGTGCATCACACTTTCAAACCCATAGGCATAGCACTTACAACTGTTAGTCTCATTTCACTTGGGGGAGTGGGGGGCCAAAAATAATACATTTTGTGTATGTGTGCGTAAAGAAATAAAAACAAACAAGCAAACAAAGCAAAAAAAAAGAGTACAAAAAATATTTAATTTAATGTAGCTCACCCTGTCAGGCTACATCCACAAGACAGAGGCAACAAAAAATCACTAAGGTAATAAGTTAAGAAGATTTGATGGAGCAAACTCCTCCTTTCAAGAGATAATATCTCTGTCCTGGGTATCCTACTTCAAGAGACACTTCTTCTTTTGGATTATGAATCTCTCTCATTCTCTCTAAGATACTCTTAAGGTTTCAGTCTTGAGAGGTTGTCTATCTCTAAGATTCTCTCTCTTCAAGGGGTTCATCTCTTCCCTTTATAGCACCTACAAAGCCATAACACATTTGTATGTGTGTTGATTAAGGTTGAGTTTAACCCTTTTCAGTTAGTTGCTCATCCATTGTTTCCAATAACAATGGGTCCCATCATCCAAAAAATGACGAAGGGGTCCTCAATTCTTTTCTCGAAATAACACTAGGGTCCCTCCTCCTTATGACCAAAAGGGGAGAGAGAGAAATTCGCTGGGAAGGGAGAGTGACTGCATCATGTTATATATCCATAGCGGCTTCTAAGAGAAGACAAATTTCACATTTATAAAAATTCAAAGATTGCCATTTTTTTGCTTACATAGTACACTAATTTACTTTCAATCTAAAAATTATGTACTTATCTCATGATCTTCAGATGATGACCCAAAAATCTATTAACTTTAGCTACATCGAAAGCAGTGTTACATGGGACTCGAGCGAGTAACTTGGCCTTACTCCATGGGTTGAGGTCACTTTAGTTGAGTTGTGCGAAGAAATATATATATATCAATAAATAAAAGTAATGATCTTATAGGACCCTCCTTCACTCGTGTGTGTAGGACTTTAAAAGATTATTGTTAAAGTTGGCATGGGTCTCTAGAAAAATTATCACATGGGTGTGTGACTTGATTTTTCTATAGATCTGTGTCAAATTTAATGGTGATCATTTGGGGTCCTACACACATGAATAGGGGATGGTCATATATATATATATACTACAAAGCGACTATAGAAAAAAATAAACAGTGATTTTACCTATCTTCATTACCGTCTAAAGTTCATCCCGCAGTCATGATTGTTCGGTAGTGTTTTATTTTTCATTTTTTTTCTAGAAGTCGGATTGATATGAAATTTAGAGCGTGTGTTCATAAAAAATAGGCGAATCTAAAAAATATCAAAAAAAATAGTTTATATGAAATAATTTGACCAAAATACCCTTGAAATGTTTCAAAGGTATTTTAGTCAATTTCTTTTCGTGAATTTTTTGATATATATATTTTTATTAGGTGCGCTTCACTAAGATGTACACACGCTCCAAATTTCAAATAATTCTGATTTATAAAAAAAATGAAAAATGAAATACTACCGAACAATCGTAACTGTGTGATGAATTTTGGACGGTGATGAAAGTAGACAAAATCACCGTTCATTTTTGCTCATAGGCATTGAGAAGACTTTTCCATATATATATATATATATATATTGAAAGCTTCTTGGTCGTCTAGAGGACTAGGCTAGGTCCACTCCAACTCGGCCAAGTAACTCACCTCGGCCAAGCCCTTGGTTGAGGCAATCTTCTAAACATTTATCCACACTAATATGGATTAATCATGCATGAAACGTAACAGAACCAATTACGCATAGACCAATCTTTCATTTAGCGAGCATCGAATAAGACCTCAAGCACACTAAAGCGTCTTTATCCAAAGTAGAAAGATGGATTTTTCCATTTTTGGAATAAAAGTAATTATGTAATGCTGAACTCTCCTGAACTATCTCTCCCTCTCACAACGTTAATCTCATCATAATTCTAAGTTCTCTCTCTCTCTCTTTACATAACATGCTAAAATAAAATTTACATCTCTCTCTCTACAAACATAACATAAGAAGCTAAAAAAATGTTACAGTTGGGTTTCTAAGAATGTGTGAGAGGGCATTGTGGTTTAGCTCCTTGGACCGTCTTGAATGCAGCATCACTCTTCATCCCCCGTACAACTCTACAAGACTGCATATGTGCATGAAGCTTCTCTGGCTTGAACCTCTTTCCACACAGCCTGCACCACAAGACAGAGTGCTTTTTTTTGTGAGAGAGACGACGGCAATAAGGCCAAAAAAGGGGAGGACCAGAGGGGGAAGAGGGATTGTTTTTCAATGTTTTCTAGACATAGTGAACAATTTGTTCCATTAAAATTGTGATATTTTAGAGAGAGAGAGAGAGCCAAGTTTTTTAGTGAAATTGTGATATCCTAGTAGGGATGGCAATGGTTGGACCCGGACCCGGACCCAGACCCGGACCCAAACCCGAATACTGTCCAGGTTTTGGACCCAAACCCAGACCCAAAGAATGTTCAGGTTTTGGACCCGGATCCAACCTTCTGGGTCTAAAATTTGAACCTATACTCATACCTGAGGTTGGGTCTACCCGTCGGGTCTGGTGGGGACCATTGCAAGCTTCTTTTTTTCTTTTTATTTTTTTTGCCCCTTTTTTAACCATCTTATTGGCAACATTTACAGTATCGCTCAACATTAATGAATACCTATATATACCTACATTTTTTATTGTTTTACGTAGTAACTGAATTCCTAAGAAATTTCTAAAAAACAAATGTATTGGCAATATTTATGAATACCTGCATTTGCCCATATTATTTGGGTCGGGTCTGGCTAAACCTAGACCTCGAGCCTCAATAGTATTCGGGTGTAGGTTTTGGACCCAGACTCGACTTTGTTGAGTCCAAAATTCGGACCCGAGGTTGGGTCTACCGGTCGGGTCCCAGGTATGGCCAGATCCATTTCCACCCCTATACTTTAGAGAGAGAGAGAGAGAGAGAGTACTTACGAGCAATTGGGCTCTGCAACGGGTTTGAAAACCGCTGAAACAATCTTTTGGTTCACCATATCTGAAGCCTTTCGTCCACTATCGTAGGTTTTCCTGCAGAGTTGAACAACACCGAATTTGCCAATGATTACTAACTATGATTGTAATTTATCATTGCTATAAGGAGGTTACAATCACTCATAGCTATTAGATGTCAAATTGAATGGTTTGGGGTGTGGCACATGTTTATTTTTTTTCTTTGAACTTTGAGTTTAATCAATGTTGTACTAATAGCCGAACGCTCTAAAACTTTAAAACATTCTTTGCCTTGGCCAACAGAAAAATGATCTAAGATTAAACTGACAACCACCCAATTTTTGGACAATCAAATCTTGCTGTTTAAGGATTCAAAATCCTATTTACATGGTTGTCGTGATTTCTTTATGGATCCCAAAAATCCAACCAAAAAAAATATATTAAATAAGAGTAATGATTCTATGAGACCCCCATATACCCATGTGTGTAGGATCTTAAATGATCACTATTAATTTGGCACACATCTCTAAAAGAATTATCATATGGGTGTGGGATTTGACTTTTTAGAGATCTTTGTCAAATTTTGTGTCAAATTTAATGGCGATCATTTAAAGTTCTATATATATGGATGTGAGAGGGTCTCATACGGTCATTACTTATTAAATAGATAGATCTTTCACCTGAGGGAGCAAGTATACAATCTGCTCCCACAGGAGTAGAATATACGCGCCCTTTCCTACCAAGATGACGCCAAAGTTGAGACGAATAGACCAAGACCTCTGCCCAAAAAAGTACCAATACAATGAATAGATCATTCATTAGAACACAATTCGGTAGAGATTTTATTGTCCTGGACAAGGATGCATATTTAATTTCTTTCGGGTACCCTGCAAAATGGAAATGATTATGATCATCACAAAATAATTTTTATGGAAAAGATCCTCAATATATAAATGGCGAGATTTCTATAACGCCTAGGCTTTATGAATACAACATAAAGCCTCACCTCAAATCCTCATCCAAAACAAACATTTTCGGCAACAAAAATATCTATGATGGCTCTAAAATCAATTTCCAACATTGACAATGAAATTTGAAACTCAAAAAATGGTATAGATGTTGTGCATCTATGAACACTTATTTTTAAGGTGAAATAGACGGTCTAGATAATTTGTTGCAATAACCGCATCTTTAGAGCTTGAAATCTTTTTTTTTTTTCCACAGATCAAGCCAAGATGATCGACATAAAGGTTTTCTAATGCTCAAATTGTAATATTCGATGAGTTATAAAGTGAAGCTTTACTTATTTTGATAGAGCTACAATCTATATTTCCATATATAAAAAGAAAAAGTTTATATAAGGTCTCAACCTTATGGCGCATCTAAAAAACCCACTAGTGTACAATCTATATTTCCATATATAAAAAGAAAAGTTTATGTAAGGTCTCAACCTTACGGAGTATCGTGCATCTAAAAAACCCACTAGTGAAGGTTGTTCTTATGTTGGAAAACCCTCAAATCGATCATCTCAACCTTGAGATTCATAGATATTAAAAAAAAAAAGGATTTCTAGTCCAAAAATAATTCATCTTCTAATAGGTTATGTGGACTATCCATTTTTAAGATTTTTAAATATTAAAAGATATGCTTGATCATCATCATTTCTAGAACTTTAAATTCTATAACTAGGGGCCACAATACATTTTTATATCATCACAAGGCTTTGTGGCAGCAAAACTGTATTTTAAGGTTGCAACCTTAAAATGTAGAATTACATATGCACCTAAAAATCCATTAGAAAATGTTGTTTTAATGTTAAAAAACTCTATAATTGATCATCTTGACATCAAGATGTATGAATATGAAAAACAAAAAAGATTTTGAGTCCCAGAAATAATGCATCTTGCAACACATTTTATAGACTGTCCATTTTCAAGATTTTCATATAAATAATCTTTTTTGGAGTTTAAAATTTTATAATTAGATATAAAAATAGATTTTCAAATAATCCTAAGAATTTTTACATCAAAATTACAAATTATGATAAAATTTAAAGGAACGCCTTAATTGGATTGTTTAAGGTTGCAACCTTATAGAAACTACACCCATATATACCCATTCTCTAGTTCGGAAGGACAAGGAGTTGTGGTCCTTGCTCATATCCGGTAGCATCATATAATTAATTAATCAAGGGAAAAGTTTATATAAGGTTCCGATCTTAAATGTAGAATTAAAGATGCACCTCAAAAATCTTTTGGAAAATCTTGTTTTTATATTGAAACGCCCTCTAATCTATCATCTCGACATCAAGATGTATGAATATATAAAAAAAAAAAGATTTTGAGTCCTAGAAATAGTGCATCTTACAACACATTATCTTGACCATCCATTTTCAAGATTTTTATATATTTATAGATCTATTTGATTTTAACCATTTTTGAAGTTTAAAATTTTAAAATTAGATAAAAAAAAAGATTTTGAGATGATCCTAAGAATGTTTTATATCAAAATTACATATTATGATAAAATTTGGAGGTGTGTCTGGATTGTTTAAGGTTGCAACCTTACACAAACCACGCCCACTAATCAATTAATGCCTCTTTTCTTTGTTAGGGTAAAGCCGTTTGTTCCTAAGCCTAGTCAGTGTCCGAAGGATCTACAAAATATTGCAAGCATATATTGCCACTTGAACAAATAAGGACTTGTTTCGATATTTCTATCAATAAATAACGGCTAACCGATTATGCAAAGGAGCACTAAATTGCCCGTAAATTACATTAAGGACTTGTTTCGATATTTCTATTAATAAATAACGGCTAACCGATTATGTCAAAGGAGCACTAAATTGCCCGTAAATTACATTCGATATTTCTATTAATAAATAACGGCTATTCGATTATGTCAAAGGAGCACTAATTGCCCGTAAATTACATTAGAATTCTACAAGTTTTTTTTTTTTTTAAGTTTTTGATTGCTCTAGGACAATAAAATTAAAAATACTATGGATGTAATTTATTTATTTTGGCAGTTCAGCCGTAGAAATTGAATTTGAATTTGAGATCAATGTAGGAAAAATCGAACCGAAATGATTAACCAGACATAAGGCCGAAAGCAATTTAATCGACCAAACCGGTTAACCTGCTAGTTCAACCACCCTAACCTGAGAGTTAACCTGCCAATTCAACCGCCCTAACTCGGCAAGTCCAAGGCAATAAAAAAAGTGAAAAAAATAAAATATAAAAAATATATTTAAAGCATGATTGGTATTTTTGAAATATTCCAAAAAAAATAGAAAAATGTAAAAACAAGTATCAATGGCCAAAACAATTCCAATGTCTGCCAAAATGATGAAAATTATTAAAAAAATTCATTACAAACAAAATTCCTTATTTTTTGTGATTTTATGTAAATTTTTTTGAATTATTTCTTTAAAAATACCCGACCTGTTCACTAAAACAGGTGGTTAATTCCCATCAAATAGGGTCTAAAGAGTTTGAACCACCCGATTATTCTTACATTACTTGAGATGCAACGCTCTTTGACGTCAATTACGAACCACTCAAGTCCAAGCTCAAGCAAGAAAATTTTAACAGAATTTATTACTAATTTCTCTTTCCGGCTTAAAAACCTAATACCATGTTGCATTAGAAACAATTTTTATCTCATCTTGGTATTTTAAAATTTTATAGATATATCACTTTATGCATCTTATTTAAAAATAAAAAATAAAAACAATAAATAAATAAATAAATAAAAACCGAGACGAAATTTGCATAACCATCGTCGGTTTGGGATGCGGGCCCATGGTTGCAAAATGCAACTAATTAGGTTGTTTGTATTGAAAATCACATTCCTTGAACTTCTCGTCACATACCTTTGGTTGTTTTTAACGAGTATTTTCTTATATTTGTTCTCACAGTCACTTAACTTCATGCTTACATTGAGAAAGTAGAATGATTATATAGGCTAACTACCGTATACTAGCTTTGAAAGGTACCTCAAACAATTACAGTAAAATACACCTACAAATCTTGTTGGAAGATTGAGTTTCAATGCTAGGAATCTCTACGATGGCTTAATTATCTATTTCCACCTTTATTTATGAAACTTATTATTCCAAAAATAGTGCATATAGAGCAGATCTATAAATACTTGAAAATTGACTATCAAGGTAATATATTATGGGATTATAGACTGAAATTATTTATTTTTGGTAGAAGGAGGTCACAATCATTTTTAGCCATTAGATGTGAAATCCAATAAATGATAGAGTATCACAACATTCGAAAAATTTTGTTTGGAACCATGTACCTAAATAATAACACATCCTCAACCACCTAATTTCAAATCTAACAGTTAATCGTGCTTGTGACCTGCTTGTTTCAAAAGTAAATGGTGTCATTATATATGTTTCCATATATCATAAGATGTACCATGCTTACGACTTGAAATTATTATTTTTATCATATGCATATATTTTACGGTCGAGATTATTGATAATAAGGTTTTCCGGCATTAAAACAATCTCTTCTAATGGGCTTTTTTATGTGCACCTTACTCCTATAATATAACGTTATAAAATTGATGCTTTATATAAAGCTTTGTCGCAATTATTTTGCAGAGTGCAGAGAGTGCTCATGGGAGTTCTGTGGACTGGGTCTTATATGTATCAATCAAGTCTTTTTACTAAAAGAATTGACCTTGTAAAAAGGACTTGATGGGTGCATGTATATGTAACTCCTAGTCTGATCATGGATTTTTAAATATAAACTATAGCGTAGACTTGATGTGTATGATATATAATATAAGCAGGTGGTTATCCACAACAGCTTAAGATGGATGATAAAGGTTTAATTAAGTCTCTATACTCCATCTTTAGAACATAACATGGCTGCCCGAGTATTATATGATACTTATACATAGGAAGAACGAAGACGACCCCAATTAATTGGAACGAAGACGACCCCAATTAGTTGGAAAAAAGCTATGATGATGATGTTAGCAAGCACATTAATGGACACACATTTTGTGAATGCTATACTTACCTTTCAAAAGTAGAATATAATTGCTTGAGGTTTAAATTAGCTAAAACATTTATTCAAGGCAAGCTTTTTATGTTTCCCCTACCACATAAAACTTATATATTTCTCCTTATCCAACCGTCTATTTTGAATGGAAGGCTAAGATTGCTCCAATAAGAATGTCATGGCTCGACACTATTTTATTTTTAATTTTTTTTCTATAAACTATTTTGACACTAAAATTCGGACATCCTATGCTCTATTAAACTCTCACTATCAAAAAATATAAAACGAATATTTCCAATAAAATAAAATGATCAAAATACCCCTGAATATTTTAAAAGGTATTTTGGTCATTATATTATACCAAAAAATTATTTTTTAATACTTTTATAGGTGCACGCCAATGAGAAGATGGCGCGTACCAAATTTTATATTTATACAATTTGTATAAAACAAATAAAAATAAAATACTTTGAGACGTCGGATCTAACAGTGAGTGGCTATCTCGATCAAAATTAGAAAGCTGGATGGTAAGAGAAGCATAGATCTTTTATGCTATAGAAACCTTTCCCTTTATTGAAATGCGTAAAAAAAAAATTTTGGACCTAAAGTTTTATGAGTTGGCAATCTTGATCTCCACGATCATGAATTTGACAAAAGAAAAATGGGTTTGTAACTTTAAAAATAAATGGATTTAAACTTTAAAAATAAACTATTTTGACTTTGTTTTTGGAGCTCTTCATCACAGTTTATTTTAATTCTTCATGAATCGTCAGATCTGTGCAACTATTTTAGCTGCAAAGTCATAAATTTAAACTAGAATTACCTCTAGATTGACTTAAAGAGTGCATTTCAAAACCCAAATACATTAATCTTTAGAGGGGTTTTGGAAGAGAGAAACATTTGAATATGACGCCTTTCAAAAAAATTCCCTAATAAAATTAAGTCTTTAACGGGTTTTGTGCTTTGGAATGTCAAACTACCTCGAAATGAGCCATCATTCTCAACATTCATTGGCGGATATTGACATTCCCTCCTGGTGACAGGTTCATCTGGGTTCTGCTAATCTCAACCGTCAGTGTCAAGAATGGACCATGGTTATCTTGGATGCGTACTGGTTATCTTAGATGTGTACTATGCATGGAAAGGCATGCATTTTCTTTCCATTTTACTGAAAATGAAAACCCAGAAGAAAATTTTATCCAAAAGAAAATTTGGGTTTGGCTAAAAATTGGTTACGATTTGACTTAACAGATGGTCGGACTGGCTGGATGCCGATCAATGCTTTGGCTGAACTGATCCAAAAGAAAAATTAGGTTCGGCTAAAACTTGACAAAAACCAATGTTTAATCGGTTCTGACTAAGTCAATCTAAAGTTTTAGCTAGTTTGACTCGTTAAATGAATTTGGACAACTTTTTATAATTTATTTTATATATTATGTATAATTTTCATTTTTTACACTACAATCCAGTCTTACTAGTTTCGACCATTAATTATTAGATAGATTTTGACGGACCCAAAACCCTCTCCGGGTTCGGTGAAAAGCACAATAATAACTCTACCATAGACCACTGGTGATCTGTATGGTAAACCAAAGGGCCGTCTAGAGCCTAATTTTCCCTTCTGAAAGAGTAAAATTAAAGCATTGAAAGGCTGAGCGAAGTTAAAGAGGTCAGCGGGGAGAACGCTGGGAAATTAAAAATAAAAGAGATGGCGAAGCGCCAAAATTCATGCATTGCTCTTTCCTTTTCTTTACCTGTTTTTGCAGGACGACCCATTCCAATTGGCGATTCCCTCTGATCTCACAGCTATCTCCATTCCTCCACTCTTGCTCTCTCCATTGCTAAACGCCACCACCTTCTTCTTCTTCTTCTTCTTCTTCTCTTGCTCTTGTTGTTGATGCTGATAATTCTGATCCACTGGCCTGTTGGGGTTGTTTTTGCTCATCATTTTGATTTTAGATTCATTGGTTTCGACTCCTCCGCAACTCAATAGATTTCGAAACATGTGAAGAGAGCTCGACGAAGCCCCACTCTTTTTCGGGCCATTACTGATCCCATTCTGATCCTCGGCCTTTAGAGAAGAAGGCTTGCTGGAAAACTCGGGTGGGTTTGAATTTTCGGGCAGTTCCGCTTCCTTTTGGATGATCTTAAGAGAAAGGTTTTGCCTGATAGAAGCTGAGGGATTTTCGTGGATTACACCCGGAGATGAGTCTGATGATTGAGGACCTTGCGCTAGAATCAAAGAAGAGGAAGAAGACGATGAAGAAGAAGAGGACGTTCTTCTCACTTCTTCCTCCTCTTCTTGTTCATGAATTGAGGATTTGGAGATGTCGTCATCGGGCTTGCAGTTCGATTCACACTGTGGTTGTTCTTGAGTTGCGACCTCGATCTCCGAATCTTCGGTTATCTTTTGATTCTCACTAGAAACAACATTTGTCTTTGCACAACCACAAGAACACCCCTCTGTTTTGAGTATCAATTCATCAATTTTCTCAATTTTAAGACAAGTACAATGATTTTTACCGAAAGAAAAGGAGAAGCATTTTTTTTCTGTTTACCAGAATGAGAGATCTCGGAGCCTTTGAGGACATATTCATTATCGGAGATGGGAGTGATGAGATCATCGTCGAGCAAGTCTTGCCACACGTAGCCCGCCTTGTATCTTCTGCAAATCCTCAAAAGAATTAAAAGAAAAACCAACAAATTACAAGGATTTCCAATTCTAAGCGACTGCAAGAAACCAAGAATTGATAGAAGTCTTGGGCTATTCATTTGGATTATGAACCTTTTGTATGACCAAGCAAAGGAATTGGGCATGTCCTTCCCTCGAATATCCGAAAGCCATCGCTTAACATCTGCAACGAAAACGAAAAGAAAAGAAACATCTGATCATCCAAGAACCATAGAATTAATCAAAAAAGGAAGTAGAAAAATGCACTAACCTTTGAGACGAACTCCGTTTCGATGAAGCGGAAGCACTCGGATGAGATGGGGGTGATCTATCCTTCCCTTCCTACTCAGAAAATACACAATATGAACTCTTCTTACCTCCCCTATTTTTCCTTCCATTCTTCTGTTAAACCCACTCTCTTCTTTTCCTTCTCAGTCACAAAAAAGAAACAGACCCATTTCCACAGAGATGATATTATGAGGTAGAGATTGAACAGGGCGGATTTGACAAAAACAGACAATATGATGTGGATAAAATTTAGCAATTTATTTAATTGCTTGAATTAGTTATAGGAAGAAGGGAGAGGAAGCAGTAACTGCCCATAGCACCGAATCCATCGAATTCCAATTGACCTTTTCGCCCAGTTTTTTTTTTTTTCCCTATTTTCAGGACAACTGCTTCTTCTTCTTCTCCTTTGTTATGGGGATTATTTATAGTATGAGTACTAAGGCTTTATAAAAGATTGGAATGAAATTCCTTCATGAAAACATCATACTTTTAATTACAAATGGAAGAAAGGAGAGGGAGAATTCTCCTATGTTTTTTTGCAGAGTGTGAGGCCTTTATATAGCAACATGCCTTTTTATACATGAGCGGAGTACGACCCCTGCACCCAATGGGGAGAGAATGGATCGCTCGATAATTATCCAGGGACCAAAATACCCCTTGGACGCATGATGGGGCGTTAAAATGGCGATGTTCAACTAGAGAGAAACGGCATGCTTGCCTTTTTTTTTTTTTAATGGGAAATTTTGAAAGAAATTTAATAGCTAGGGCTGGTAATGGGCTGGCGGCCCGGATCTAAAAAATTAGGGCTTGGCCCAGTTTGCCTGACTTGACCCTTTTTTCTTTTTTTTTTTTTTGGAAAATGTTTGATTCTTATATAAAAAAGAGTAAAACGTCACTTTTGGGAAAAACTTTGAATCGATCATCTCGACCTTGATTAATGTAGTTTTTTTTAAAAATAAGATTTCAAGCCCTAAAAATAATGTATATTGTACAATATTATTTAGACTGTCTATTTCACCCTAAGAATGAGTGTTCCCAGATCCACAAGATCTATATTATATTTTGAATTTTAAATTTTATAATTGACGTCGAAAGTTGATTTTAGAGCCATTATAGAGATTTTTTATAGGAGCAGGATTCAAGGTGGGGCTTTATTTTGTTTTAATAAAGCTTTAAGCCTTATGAAAACTTCATCATTTTTCTCCTTGTTTTTTTTTTAATTTTTTTTATTTTTGGCTCGGCCAGCCCACTGTCACCCTTACTATTTAACATGTCGCACGTTTTTTTTATTGATTTATGACCATATGAAAATGCTCGTAATTATAAGAGTCTCAAAAGATAGTTATATTCCCATAGGAGCCCATGTAGGATTATCTAATATTTTTTAGGTGTTCCTAAGATTTCGGATATAAAAAAATCTTCCTAAACAAGTCTTCTCCCCAAAGGAAGAAGTGTACAATATGCTTTAGCATAAGCATGCTGTACACTCTATATTTATTGGGATTGGGATTGCATACTATAAAAACTATTATTCTTTGATAAATGGTCTTGTTTTGTACTTTTTTATATTTTAAATGTGTTTAGATAAATGAGCAAAATATTCAATAGATAATACTAGGGGCTTGTTTGATGGCCTTTTTAACTCAAGGGTATGTCGGAATTGTGTATTATAAAGACTTTTTTTCTTTGGTAGAAGGAGGTCACAATTGTTTTAAACCAATATATGTCAAATTTAAAGCTTAGGATGTGTAGCAAAGATCAATAAATTTTCTTTTGAACGTTACGCTTGGTCAATGGCACATCCCTAACCGTCTGCTTTTAAATCTAACGACAACTGATAATAGTGATCTTCTTGTATCATTAATACTCACTTTAATTTAAAAATCTGTTTTGGTCATTAATATTCACTTTAATTTAAAAATCGATTTGTTAAAATCTAGTTTTTTTCATTAATTTTCAACTTCATTTGAATGTGTTTTGTTTTAATCATTCTTTATTTGTTTTTCATATTTTAGTAGATTTTTTTTGTATCTTTTTTATTTTTCAATACTTTTTTTGCCATCTTGACTTGCCCGTTAGAGTGGTTGAATCGGCTGATTAAACTGCTTCGGGCTCATGTCCGGTTGACCATTCTAGTTCGATTTTGTGAACACTAGGTCAAAGAGTAGCTTTCTTATGAAATCATACTATAATTCTCATGACCATAAAAATATTATGGTAGGAAGGGTTGGGATTGGTATAGAAAGTAGACCTGCAATAATATGACGTTTATGGCCAACCGATTCGCTCACCATCACCGTCAGACCACTAGACTTCATGGTGATGATCCCTATGACCAAATAGACATCAGGACCGTAATATATATTTCCTTCTTCATTTCTCTATCTAGATCTTTTAATTCTGAATAAGCAAAGAAAATATTAAAACCGTGTAAAATGCGAAAAAAAGAAAATGATACACACATATATTTATACAATTGGAGAGGTCCTCATAATTAATGGAAAATCAATGGTGCCCATGCTACTAGAATATTAGGTACAGTATATGGTTTCTAAATAACCCAATTTTCTATTGATTCCACAAGAGTTTGTAGGTGGCGCCCACGAACGATACCTTTAACATAATCAGCATAGACTTATCTCAAATATTTAAGGTCAACTACATGAAATTTGTTCTGTCTTTTTGGTATATTAAGGGTCATACTTTTAGTAAAAAAGAGGTTCAAGTAGTGGTGGTAGCATCCTCATGCCTAGTCACCATTTTGTGGTTTCCATTCTTATCGGCAACGCCACCCCACTAACACTTTAAAAATCTAACTTATAATCTACTTACAAAAAATAGGTACTCAAAAAAACAGAAAAGGGTCATACCTTTAGTTAAGACGTATAACACCACCCCACTAACACCAAAAAAAAGGAAAGAGTCATACCGTTAGTAAGACGTATAACACCACCCCACTAACACTTTAAAAAATGTAACTCATAATCTACTTAAAAAAAAAAAAGGGTAGGCGCCTCTCTTCCCTACTATAATACATGGCTTATGGGGAACGTCCTAGTATTAACAGATAATGTAGCTTCATGATTTATGGTCAGTTGCGATAAATTTTGAGTGGACTGCCTACCTAACGCAACGTTTCTCTTTTACCCTAGTTACACATAATACCTTCATAAAAAGAACAATAAGTTAATGAGATACTATCTCTTTCCTCATTCATTTCTATAGCTACCAATTAAGACATAGACCATGAGAAACAGTAGAATACTCCAATAGAATTAATTCTGTTATCAAAAACAAAATACTGAAAGTTGGTATGTACACAAGTTCTATGCTGCTTATTGACCAACTTCACCAATTCCAAGTTAGTTGGCTATTAATTGACAAATAAGGTATAACTAGTAGTAGCCAAATTCACTCACTAACCATATTTTCCTCTCCATGAGAAACTATATTTAGCTAATAAACTTGAGATGAAACCTCACGCTCCACTGTTTTTAAGGAAAAATTTCTCATATTTTGTCCAAGACTTGCATACTCTTTAGAGAAAATTGTGAAATTTTTCTTATAATAGAGATGATACATGCTACAAGCAACATATTATAGTGCCTAAAAGGATGGAAAAGTCCAATTTGGAAGTATGTTTTCGTCTCTAATCCCATTATTTTGGTAATCACTATATTTTAGTGATGATTGCGGATCAAATCAACATTAAAAAAAGCACAAAAAAAGAAAATGATTTGCGGATCAAAATTAGGACTTGGTGGACCATTTGATTAGGGGTGGAGAGCCTGCCATCTATGCTTCTCTAATAATTTTAAGAATTGATTAATGTGTGCTCAATTGGGGGTGTTTCTTTGTGGTTTCATGTGCATTGCGTGGAGAAGTTGTCAAAGGGAATCTCAACTGTGGTCGTTGCAAGTTTAGTGCATGTCCCTACAAAATGGTTGATATCAAGCAATTCATAACAATAAAATTGTTCACATGATGTGCAACCTTATACTGTTGAAGTAAGGTGCACATCAAAAATCCGACAATGGAGAGTGTTTCGGCATTGCAGAACCTTCCAAGTGACCATCTCGACCTTTGAGATGAATGGACATAAAGAAAAAAAGGAATCTAAAGTCCAAAAACTAATGCATCTTATAGCAAGTTATTTGGAACATCTATATTCATGATATTAAATGCTTCTTGATCTGCTTGATATGTACCATTTTATAAATTTTAAAACTTATAACTAAGGATAAAAGTAGATTTTGAGGTCATCATAAAGTTTTCAACACCGAAACAACATCTCTAAGTAAATTTTATAGGTATGCCTTTTTTCTACAGTATAAGGACGCAACCTTATTCAAACCTCACCCTTATATTTCATGTAATGGTTGTGTTCTCTCCAGTGGTTGGACTAACTTTTTTGCACTGCACTAGGAGACGAGACAAGGATTAGATTAGTTTGCCTAATGCTCTCTCTCTCTCTCTCTCTCTAAAATATGTGTGTTTTTTGGATTCCTTTACATCTACGAAAGTGGTATTGCATTATTTAGAGAATGGACTACTTGTCGTTGGAGGGTCACAGGACGTAGCCGGTAATCAGACGTGGACATGCGTAAACTCCAATTTACATGTCAAAATACTGTATGCTCTCTGGCAAATACACCCACTTGGTCACTCACTTGAGTAAAATCCAATTAGTAATTTAAAACGTATTTGATTTTTAGAAGAGACTGCGTCTTTTAATGAAGTGGATATTTCAAGTTTTAATATCTTTTTATAAAGTTGGCGGTACCTGCTTTTTAGCCTTTAGTATATGGCAAGCTGATACCACAGTGAAAACGTTACTGTAAAACTTTATTGTTATCAAATAGGGAAGTGGTACGTTATTGAAAGACGTTGTTTCAAAACCGTATCTTAGAGATCCGAATTTTGGGATATAGGCTCTTCAACGAACATAGCAACCTTCAAGTAGGGGTGGCAATTGGGTCGGGTAAACCCTTTGACATGATGGGTCGACAAGAACCGGTCGAAATCTGGGACCGTGTTTTGGCACGACAGTTCGGGTCTCGGTCCAAAATATATAGACCTAACCTAGGTTAGGTTGGACCCGACCCGACCTGATATAAAGTATACTAAATATATATTATACTATAAAAAATTATTTTTTATTTTTATTTAATTCCTAGAACTGAGTCCGGGTCCATATGACTTGGACACGACTACATTCCTGGTCAAGTCTGGGTCGAAGTCACATGGACCCAACATGGTATTCCAGTCAAGTCCCGCTCCACGTAGAACCTAGTCAAATTGGGTCTACGTCTGGGTTGACCTGGACCTAACCCGACCCGTTGCCACCGCTACCTTCAAGAGAAAAAGTAAATTTTCAAATGCACAAACCATATAGAAAAGAATAATGTCGTTGCATTTACTAGAGAATGTTGGCAAACCACCGTGGAGTTTGAGGATGATGTGGATTCACGTAATGGATATATGCGGTAATTTGGAAGTTTCTTTTAACCATGTTTATAGAGAAGATAGTGATCTAGCGGATGCTTTGGCTAAGAGGGGGGTTACATGGGTGAACTTACTGTTTCTGACGCATGGTTCTTATAATCTTCTAAAAACTTGACTTTATTAGTAAAAGCAAGTAATTTTCTCAAAAAAATTGAAATATTTAACAAGTCAAAATTGAAATTTTAGAAGAAATTATTGGGTGATTCTTGAGTAGATCCTAAAATCTAAGATCAAATTGCTCCCACTAAGTAGGTATTTGGTTTGAGAGAGCAAATATACAATATGCTACCTTGGATCATGTTATGAGTTCTAGATGGATTTATACGTTTTTTCTTAAACCCTTCTCTAGTGTCTAAAGTACCTCTTTTCTTAAATAGTCTTATGAGCAAGTCAAATATTGATTTTGACTAATTTTTACCTTAGATCAAACCGATCAAGACACTAATCAATAATCCATCCAATCAAACCATCAGTTCAGTTCGGTCTCCATAACTATGATATTAAGTATCGTTATGTGTTGTAGTTTGGGGAAGATCCCATCTTTCCATTTGAGGGAGAATTGCGACTCTTCCTAATTATAACTAAGATGGCCTCCCTCCACTCCCTCTTTCGCCATAACTCCACTAAGTGACGCTATTATCGTAAGAAGGGTGGGGTTTGTATAAAGTGTCAAATATATACTATTGAAGCAAGGTGCACTTCAAAACTATGCCAAAAATGCCATTTCAGTGCTGTAAAGTCTTATGGTGCTGCAAAGTTACTTGTGATGGTAAAGTCAAATGCAAAATCTGAAAGTTGAAGTGTGTCATTTCTCCACACAAAATATGAGAAAGTTTTCTGAGAACCCAACCATGATTAAATGTACAACTCCAGCAGCTTAATTTTACATGTGATGGCTATATTGCTTGTGACCTTTTTAGGGGTCTTATTTATTTTTTCCTCCTTCCTTTTTGTCAACATTTTTTTTCTGGGTTAGTTCATACATAAGAATCGAACTTAGAATGTAGTGTTCTAGCAGTGAATGACTAGCCACTCAAGGCCAAGCATGATTTCTTTTGTTTATATTTTTTAAGAGACACATTATATTTGTAAAAATAATAAAAAAATATTATCATTTTTTGGGTAAAATATAATGGAAAAATATATAAAGAGACCACTTACTTTTCACACAAGGAGACCACAAACTCTTGTTTGTCTGATTTTAAACATTTGATTATAAGCATTATTTATTAGTCTCAAAGTTTAAAACAAATTTTTTGAACTTCGTGACACACCCCAAACTATTAAATTAGACATCTAATAGCTAAAGAGTGATTGTAACCTCCTTGTAACAAAGATAAAAATAATTTCATATAGTACCCAATCCCAAATATAATATAGGTGTATTTCTTTTGGGTGGGGTTTGCATAAGGTTGTAACCTTCAACAATCAAAATAACGTGCACCTCTAAATTTTATTATAAGATGTAATATTGGTATCAAAATTTTTTAGGATGGTCGAGAATCTATTTTCATCTCTAATTATAAAAGTTTCAACACAAAAAATAGTTAAAATCAAGTAGATCTATAAACACATGAAAATATTGAAAATGGACAATTTAGATAATGTGTTGCAAGATGCACTATTTTTGGGATTCAAAATCTTTTTTGCTTTTTTAAAAAAATTTATGTACATCTTGATGTCGAGATGATCAATTAGAGTGTTTTCTATCGTCAAAACAACATTTTCGAATGGGTTTTTTAGATGCACCTCAATTCTACAGTCTAATGTTGCAGCCTTATATAAACTTTTTCCGATGTATTTTTTTTTGTGTTACTAATGATAAGATTAGCAGCCAAGTCTTGTATACAATTGTTGTAAAGGAAGAAAGATATAATGTTACCTTTGTCAAAAAAAAAAAAAACAGAAGAGTTAAAAAATAAGACAATGTCATAAAAGAACTTTTCAAGGACTAGAATGAAGAAAAAGAGGAAGCCTTAAAAAAAATAATGATATATAAACTAAGTATCAAAGGAACAAAACTAATGGTTGAAAAGGGTCAAAATCCATCATGCATGGACTGCTGGCTCAGGAAAAGGTCATCATGCCGTCCCAATTCAATCTGCAGGTACCATGTGTACTGTGGTAGTAACTCTTGGCACCCATTTTTATTATTAACAGTTTATTCTTATTGTTGTCCTTGAAGAATTGTCTCACTCGAACAAGTAAAACTTTATACAACCCAACTTCATGATTTTGTTAGCGCCGCACATTTATGTTGTGGCCGGGGAGGTTGTTGTCCACGGTTTGTACCCTTTTTTAATTGGTGCTGTTGGCATACGGATGCATCCGTAGGTGTAGAGGTAGGGTGCACCTCCAAATTTTATCATGATATATAATTTTGGTGTAAAATATTTTTATGATTATTTTAAAATTTATTTTTATATCTAATTATAAAATTTTAAATTTCAAAAATAGCTAAAATCAAGTAGATCTATAAACATATGAAAATCTTGTAAATAGACGGTGTAGATAATATGTTGTAAAATACATTATTTATGAGGTTTCAAATCTTTTAATTTTTTATAGTCATACATCTCGATGTTGAGATGATCAATCAAATGGTTTTTTAACATTATAACTACCTTTTCAGATGGATTTTTGACGGCCATCCATAGTTCTACATTATACGGTTGCATTCTTATATAAACTTTTTCTTTTTTTATTTATGACCATTTAAATTTGTGGTAGGCTCTTAATATTTTTCTACAAATCAATTTTGCATGAAATTCAAGACATCAGCCAAAAATGAAAAATAAAATTAAACTATCCAAAATGTTCTTCCAAGTTCTAAAGGTATTTTGGTCAAATTTTAAAATAATTTTCTCATTTTCATCATATATACCTTGTAAGGTGTGCACAACCCAATATAAATAAAATAAAATTAAAAATAAAATATTCTAAATTTTTTAATTAGGATCAAACATTCAAAACCAAATTGTGACATTCAGGGTTGGCAATGGGCTGGTTGGCTTGGCCCTAAAAGTAGGCCTACAAAATGTGGCCCGAGGACAAGGCTACATAGTTCAGCCGAGCCTCACCTTTTTTCTTCCTTTGTTTACTTCTTTCTTATCTAGTCCAACCCAGTCGGGACAAGCCCAGACCAGTGCCGGGCTCGGGCTGAGCTAGGGCTAATAAGGGCCATTGCCACTCCTATTAACATTATGTCCTAAGTTATACGTACCGTCCATTTAAACTCGATGGTCCTCTGCCCTTGCAATTTGAGCTTAAACATATCCATGCTAAGCTCAATAGTCCTCCACCCTTGCAACTTGTGGTTAACCGTGTCCAAGCTAAGCTTGTGATACATAATCATGGTATAGAAGTTTCCATGAGAGAAGTCAAAAGATTTTATTTGTCTACTCCCAAAATAATTCCCATTCTAGGGGTATTATAGGAATGTAAATTTTGGGGATATAATTTTTTCAAGCTAACAATCAAATTCAGAGAAAAAAAAGAAATTCAAACGGACTTTTTGTATGCTCGAAAAAATACTATTACAAGATAGAACATAGATATCTTTAACTTTTGGATGGTTAGATCTAAGTGATTGAGAACTAGAATTCAAATATATTTGTTTGAAAAAAAATCTTCTCGTGATCCCATAATCTCATACTGAAAAATTGCTACTAAGTAGCTCGCTCGTAAGCATGCATAGGCTATTGCAAGAGCATGCACTAAAAGATATAAAATAAAGGATGCAATTTCTATAAGGTACGGGCCTTATGAAAAAAAAAGTAAAGCCTCACTTTGAAACCTTATCTGAAAAACACTTAATCCATGTTAAACCTCTATGATAGTTCTGAAATCAGATATTTCTAGTTCAAAAAATCGTACAGATCTCGCATATCCCTGAACACTTGAAAATGGACGGTCTAGATAATGCGTTATAATATATGTTATTTTTAGGGCTTGAAATCTATAAATTTTTTTTACAACCACAATGGTTGAGGTCGAGATGATCGATTTGAAGGTTAATTCGAAACCTTGTCTAAAAAATACTTTGGGCATGAGAAATTTCTATGATGGCTCTAAAATCAATTTCCACAATCAACTTAGCTAAAAAAATGATACAGATCTTGTTGATATGTGAACACTTGAAAATGGATAGTCTAGATAATGTGTTATAATATACACTATTTTTAAGACTTCGAATCCTTTTTTTTTTTACAACCATAATGGTCAATGTCGAGATGATCAATTTGAGGCTTCTTTGGATGCTATAACTTCCACTTTCCATGACCTAGGAAGTGAGGCTTTACTTATTTTAATATGGTTGCAGCCCTGCCAGTTTCTATAAGGTCTAGGCTCTTATGAAAAATAGTAAAGCCTCACCCCGAAACCTTGTGTGAAAAATATTTTAGGCACAAAAAGTCTCTGTGATGGATCTAAAATCAATTTCTATTGCCGACTATGGAATTTGTTGCTCAATAAATAATATACATCTTGCTAATATGTAAACACTTGAAAATCGTTTTGCCCCCTATATCTCTCTCTCGAAAATCGTTTTGCCCCTGGATCTCTCACTCTCTCTCTCGACTGCTCTCTAGCTCTTGTGATGTTTCGATTGGCTATGGCTTTGAGTTCGAGAAATGCCTCTCTAATAAACCTGAAAATCGTGCCAAAAAGGACCAAATAATGGGGACCGATGCCCATCTTCCTTAAAATTGAGTACAACCATCTAATCTTTTATGGACAATTTCAGGGAAAACTCGCCACCAAATCTCTTTTTCCTGGTCATGAATGGCTACCTACTGTTAATATTGGATGGTTGCATAAAAAAATTAAAAAAAATCCATCAGAAATACTGATACACTTTGGGCAGAGGAACGAAACACCCTAGGACTCCATGTTACTATTATAAAATTGTAGAAACTTAGTCCACGCCTTTTATATGAACCCGATTAGACACTGAAATTGTTTGCCTATGATAACAATTACCAATTTGATTATCACCTCAAAAATTAGTGGATACACAATGAGAGGGATATAGTGGGCAAAATTGAGGTAATGTTATGTTTGGGAAGGCTCGATCTTTCTCCACAGTCATCCCCATTTCGAGGGTGCTGAGAGAATAAGTTTGGGTTCTTCTGTAGTTTGTAAAAACATACATCATGGGACCTGTTGATGC
This sequence comes from Amborella trichopoda, assembly GCF_054954075.1. NCBI lineage: Eukaryota > Viridiplantae > Streptophyta > Magnoliopsida > Amborellales > Amborellaceae > Amborella > Amborella trichopoda. Next base: position 11,184,310 of record NC_142338.1, on the reverse strand, counting down.
GTAGTTAACTCGTTTATAATTAAGCAATGAGATATGGGCTTAACGCTGATACCTCAAAAAACCCTACAATCATTAAAAACTCATTTGTCTCTCTACTAGTTGTCGTCACATTGGTTAACGTTCCCTCATGCATATTCTTGATCATGTCAATATATCATCTTGGCTCCTTTTTTTTTTTTTTTTTTTTTTTTCTTCAGCACCCACCAATTGTCTCTCTAAGTACTTTATCGTGTACTTCTCCAAATCAATAAAAACCATGTCCAGGTCTTCTATCTTCTCCTTAAACTTCTCATCAATCATGTAAATAGAAAAATAGCTTCAATGGTTGACCTCCCTAGAATAAATCCAACTGAATTTTGGGATACATTTGTTTCATTTTTTTGTTATTACTCAATCAATCTCTCCCACAGTTTCATAGAGCAACTTATAAGTTTGATCCCTCGATAGTTACTTCAACTTTATAATTCTCATTTGTTCTTATAAATAGGTATCAAAGTACTTTTTCTCTATTCATCTGACATATTATTTTATTTGTTCTCAAAATCTTGTTGAATAGCTTGGTCAACGAGAAGATCCAATATCTTCCATGTACTTTCAAACCTCAGGTATATCATCTAGTCTTAAAGCCTTTCATATATTCATCTTTCTCAAAGTTTCTTTCACTTCAGATATCCAAAGTCTACGAAAGTATCAATGACCTCTAACCTGATTTTTGCCAATGGATCCTCCTAAGGCTGAGCTCGCAGGGTAGTCATCATTTAATAATTTCTAAAAATAAATTCTCCACCTTTCATTGACCTCATCATCCTTCATCAATACTCTATGATCTGCACTCTTAATGATTTTAACATGATCTAGGTCTTTCAATTCCTCTTTCTAAGATATCTTTTTCACCTTCTTATCCCTAATTTATTGTATAAATTATTATGTCTTAGGCTTAGCCTTACTTACTATTTTTTTAGCATCCCTCTTGGCATTTATATATTCTTTTAAACTATAATTATTTTGATTTCTTTGCCAAGCTTTGTAAGATGACTATTTTTCACAAATAGCCTTTTGAACCTCATCATTCCACCACCAAGTTTTGTTATCTAAAAGCCTTTTCCCTCTAGATTCTCCTGAAACTTTTTTTCCAATTTTCTTAATACAATAAGCTATCTCATTCCACGTAATATTAACTTCTTCATTAGAATTTGATTTTCCTTATTTTATTAATTTATTCTTAAATAAGTATGTCTTCTCCATTTTAAGTTCCACCATCTAGTTCTTGGAGTCACTCATGTTCCATCTCTTAATGCAAAGATCCATAACCATGGGCCTATGTTGTGTGATCAAACTCTTTTTTGGGATGACGTTATTGTCCTTATACAATGGCCATTCTTTAGGTTATTCAATGTTCAATTTTGTAAGTCATTAAATGCTCAACTTGCTTCTTAAACTAGGTGTTTGCTAATTAATTTTACAATATAAGTTTCGAAGACATTTCTTAAGAAGTTTTCCTTGAATATTAATTCACAAACCTTTGAAAAATCTCCTTCTAGGTTTTGGAAAGCCCCATCTCTCTTCACCTCTTCAGTCTTTTATTCCTCCCGAGCCTAAGTCTCATGTGCCAGAAAAATGCAGTATCGTCACCTTAATCATGTGGCGCACCGAAAGACAATCGGATTTCTTGATTGCAAATTAACTTCATAGAGTCCATTACAATATGATCCAGACAAAACTAGTCCACCATCGAAAAAACTAACCCTAATGCATACTCTATCACTCTTCTAATAAACTTGGCATAAGAAAGCCTGGGTACTGATGCATGACGCTTTCTCATCTGTAGAGCATATGATGTTTCCTTGAGGACTATCATCTTGCCATCAATGAGATTAGATACATACTCCCTACTCCTAGTACTTCGGTCTTTTGATCCATCCCTACAAAACAAGTTATTCCTTAGATGGGACGGGCTTAAAGGAGCGATATGCAGCATTGGAGTTTGATCCATGGGGAATCAAAACACGAAAACCACATATTTACGATACAAACGTGGGGAACAGTCTTTGATTGAGTAAGATGAGGGATCCTTAGTGCTCGTCACTGTAGACTCAAAATCCAGAGCAAGCATATTGGCACTCCTTTAGCCCTTCAAATATTTTGAATATGCGATAGTTTTTTGCACCCCTAGCGCATTATTTGGCTGTAACTTTTTATTATCATGCTTAGGATTAGAGGTTTTATTCTACAAAATATTGTGCTTAGCATTCCTATTCAAAAAACCTCTCTTTCTTTTGGACCGAAAACCTTGCGCAGGGAGGTTTATTACTTACCATGTGCACCACATTACAAGGATATGTGCCTCCCTTTGCATTGCTCCTTTCTTCTGCTGTGGTAGTGAGATGACCTCATCTAGCTTCATCTGATGAGCACTTCCTATGTATCCGGTAGCAAGTTCATCAAGTTGTACATGTACATGTTCTCTTCCAACTTAAGTCCCTAATTCTCAAGCTCTTGAACCATGGGATCTAAAAGCTTGCATGTGCTCTACTGATGTAGGCCGATATCATGCAGCAAAGTCCAAGGTCAATGTTTTTCAGTCATGTTAGCTGGAAAATATCGAAAAAAGTTGTTCAAGGCTTCAAGCTATCAAACAAATTTTCTTTCCAGAATGGGATCATAATAGTGATTCTCACATTTGAGTGAAAAGTTATGGTTTCAAAAGTTAGGGTATCATTTCGGGAGGATTTTTTATAGGCGCGTATTCCACGTTCTCTAGGGAAAAAATAACAATCATAATTAGATTGTCCAAAGTATATTAGAATTAGGATTTCTTGAGGTTTAAGTCAGATATTACCCTGTAAATAAGGGTTAATACATGATTGTGTGATTATAGTTTTCATAAGTACTTGATTTATCATAGAAACACTAGATTCTTATCATGTAAGCTTCCCCTTTATTCTCTTTCCATCAAATTAACAGAGCTGCTTTTAGTCTTATTTGTTTGTTGTTCCAATTTGCATCATCTGCCATCTTTGTCCCTTCTTGCATCTTTCGATCGCATGCCAAATCTTTGTCGAATTTCTCATGAATCTCGCTTGTAGTGAGAATCATTTCATGCTCTAGTGAGTGTGAATATGTCATTGATGCAAGCATAAGTGCTTTGTAGAGATATTGTCCCTCTCACACTGACCAAAGTTATCTCTTGTGGTCTGAGATGCATACGTACGAGGCTCCATGGGATGTGGGAATGTAAAGATGAGTTTTTTGTGGACATGGTTAGTCTTTTCTCTTTTAAGGAACGATTGTTTGTGCTGTCAAAATTTTCTGTCTTGAGGATCTCAGCCATCAATTTATTTGCTAACATTAGTCTTAACAAGGCCGAAAAATTACAAACAAATAAAAGGAATTAATGCCTAAGATGGGGTGCCCCTTTGGGTTTCGGTCCCCTGCCGTCGGTTTTCCTGAGACCTCTGGAGTTTTCAGCAGAGGACCGAAACATCCATGTATGGAAAACTATAAGGCATCTAAGATGGGGTTAGTTTAATGGGAACCCGGTCGCAGAGGTTGGAGTTTCTCTTTCGGGTTCCAATTTCTTTATTTTGTGGCGCCAAGTACAGTTTTGGGGAAATGACTTCGACTTTCCTCACCTATTCTCCTTGTTCCTTCCCGGTCCACCCATGTTCTACCGCCTGCCTTTATCCTCTCTGGCCTCCTTTCCTACACTCTTCCCTCTTGCCCATCTTTTGCCCCATTGTTAGGTCGCCATCGCGTGCCGACACCCACAGCTGCGCCACCAAGCATTGATCAAGAGTTTTATGAGTTCCATTAGACTGGTGCAGGATGTTGGTCAATGAGGAGAATGTAGGTGCTCACCGGGGCTATTTATTGGGAAGCTGGTGTAGGGAAGTGATGCTTTGATATAATGAGGCTTTTGTAAGTTGTTCTGTGTGCATTAGTTGGGTTTCCTAGGTAATTTGTGGACAGGGATTGACAAGGTTTCAGGGTTTGTTGTGTTTCGGGAGGTAGGATAGGTCAGTTTTGGATCTAGAGAGTACTTCTCTCTATTTCTGTCTTGTACTATTGTAACTTAGGAGCTCTGCTCCAATGTCTAATGAAATTTAGTGTTAACGTTCAAAAACAAATGTCAAGTAAAACCCTTCTTCTAAAGGACATTTGAGGTGTGCCTTACTTCAATGATATAAGGTTGCAACCTTATATAAACTGTTTTTATTTATAAAATAAAAACAGAACAATCTCAAACAAGAAAATATTTTATAGTCTCTCTCCCTCAATGCTGTGACGACCTAGATAAATTCGAACTAGCACTCCCCAAGGATGACTCAATTGGTAAAGGTTGAATTTGGATGTGTTCAATAAGATTTTGTTAGGATGGTTGCATCTTCCTCTCTCTACTCTCTCTCCCGTTACACCCCTTGTTAAGTACCTCTTACCACTTCATCATATTCAGCGCCTTTTCTCTATCTCCTCACTGGTTTTGCCTTACCAATTTTGTGTCTTTTTTGTTACCTAGCCATCGTCTCTTTGAGGTCTCCAAACCAGTGTGGGAAAAATCGAACCAGAACAGTTAACCGGACATGGGGGCCGGAAGCGGTTCAACCAGCCTAGCCGTAAACCGGCCAATTCAACTGACCCAACCAATCAAGTCCCGGTTGGTCAAAAAAGTCTCAAAAAATTAAAAAATATATATATAAAATATAATAAATATATAAAAAAATATATTTAAAGCATGACTAAACAAAACACATCCAAATGAAGTTGAAAGTTAATGAAAAAAATTGGATTTTAAGGAATCGATTTGTGCCTAGGAGTATTTTTGAAATTTTCTAAAAAAGACAAGAAAATGTAAAAATAAGTGCTAATGGCCAAAACAATTTCCAATATTTGCCAAAATGATGATAAACATTAAAAACTGCATTACAAACAAATTCCCAAATCCCTTATTTTTTTGAGATTTTATAATATTTTTTTAATTCTTTTTAAAATACCCGGTTGATTCACCATTACCGGTCGAAATCGGAACCAACCACTTAACGGGTTAGAATTTGAACCGCCCAATTTTTCCTACTTCAAACTCAGGACCCTGAAATAGGCAAACAACACATCTAATTTTGGAGCATGGTTTCTTTTCCAAATCTTTTGTAGACTTTTTCTCATACGTCTTTATTTGGTTCACTGTGTCTTTATTTGGTTCACTGTTAAATCTAGAGCTCTGGACTCCAACTTTATCATATTGTCTCTCTCTACAAATTTGTAAGCTTTACAAGTAGTTTACAACTGGTTTGCTATATAATCTAAACTAGAATCGAAAACCTTTGGATTATAAACTATGAGACCACTTATTTTTGTTACAAGCAGGTCACAATTGCTACTAGTCATTAGATGTCAAACTAGATGGCTTGCGATGTGACACAAAGTTCAAGATTTTTTCTTTTGAACTTTGAGTCTAGCCAATGACACACTCACAACCACCCAATTTGAAATCCCATGGACAAAAGTGTCATGTGACCTTCTTGTATTAAAAGCAAAAGGTCTCTTTTTATACTTTTCCAATTATAAATACCTTATTTGATCTAGCCCTTTCCTCATGCTCTTGCTAAGTCTTTGTTTTGCAGAACTCCTTTCCATTATCTCTCTCAAGTCAACATTTCTTTAGACTCTCTAAACAGGTTTCAACATCTCTTTCAACCGGTCCATGGATTCACCAACAAGTTTCACTCTTCATTGTATACCCATTTGTCGTCCTTAGGGAGTGGTAGTTTAATCTATTCAAGGTGTCACACAACATTCAACAGAAAGAATGTTGATATTTATAGAGTTTTTTTTCTCTTTTTCAGATTTTTCTGTTTTTATATATAATTTGAGAGGGGTACTTTTGTCCAAAAATACTTAAGAAAAACATGAGGTTTATAGAGAAAATGATGGTAGGGGTTTCTTGATATTGCAAAAGAAGTATATGCATATATTAGTTTTTTATTTTTTTTGGTAAAACTGCAAGTAATTTGGGGTAAGACAAATCTCCATTTGCTATTAAGAACACGGATGGATAAGACCATTCACTTCCATTGACTTGGTTCAAAGTCCATAGAAATTTTTCTTGAACTTTATAACAAACCTCAAACTTGTCAGATTTCACATCTGACAACTAATAGTGATTGTGGTCATCTTATACAAGTGTATGTGATCTTATAGTATAAAATCCAAAACATTACATAGATTATCAAACTTGTGAGTAAACAAATCTGCCCCTTCAAGAATGATCTTTCTCAAACTAGTAAACACTTCTCGCAAATACAAACTCCCTTTTTAGCAAAAGCCCCTGCAAATAGTTTTGGCCTTTCGAGGAAATAAGGTTTATGTCGGGTCCAACTTAATGAGTGGATGGTGGCAACAAGGAATGTGTACAGTGGAATCAATTTCTTCTTTCTATAAATTTCTTGAAATGTATTCTTATACTATTATGTGTAGCATGTTTCACTCGGTTTATCTCAAAATTTTGGGGATCACTGTTCTATTCAAATGCAAATAACATTGCCTCCACCAAACACCCTTCGAAAATTATAATGGTAACAACGAGGCAAAATATGTAAAAGAGCGCACAAGTTTAGGCCCAAAAGAATGAAGAAAAAAATTTAGGTTAACTATATGGATACTAATGTGGATAAAGCTTTGAAAATTGAATGAGCAGTATATCATACAGGTCAGAGAACTGGCAACGTGCTTTTGCCAAATCCCAAAATTATGGACCGATTTCCGGTAATTTCCACTTAAGCATTGAGATTAAAGGCCAAAATCAATCCAAGGTTCTACAGTGCTTTTAAAAGAATGGTACTGGGGCAGATGGTGGGTCCAAGTCAGCTCATTGAGTCCCGATATAACTTGTCAAAAACTTAATCGAGACTCGGAACATAGTCATTGGCTTTTAAAAGATCCGGACAGACTCAGTCAACACACAAACTCGATCATCCATAACAGGCAGTGTGTCAGTTATGATTGATATGGATGAGTCTGACTCAGTTTCAACGAGTTTCTAAACACTGGATGTTGTTTACCAAATCCTATTGTCCCCTCAAAACAGATCTGTGAGTTAGGTAAGGCTGTACAGATTTCACATGGATTTCAGTTGCCCACAAGCTCTTCTCTATACCACTAATGCCTATTCTTTTATGGCTTTATATTTACTCATGACAGGCTAGTTTTTTGAATAGTGCGATAGCCAAGTTATTACCAGACTTCAATGAGTTTTCTAACTCATTCTCATCAGCAGCTCTCTGAACTGCTTTGTCTGCTCAATTTCGTTCTTTCATTGGGTTCAGATGTTTCAAATTTGGAAAGCATTACCCAGGCTGGGTCCCTAAGGGCTTTTTACAAAACCTTGGACTACTTACATACTGCTCTTGCTCTTGCCAAAGTCATTGCATCTCAACACCCAATGCAGTACTATGTCCGTCAATTATCTCAATTGCCCCAATTAATTCACCTGGTTTTAATGGAGGTTGCAGCAGCAAGTACTGGGCCTGAAAGCCCAAAGTCCAGCATTGGTTCTTCAGAAAGTCAAAAACCATGAATAAAGTTTTCAGGTTTGGGTAAGATGCAGTTTAGCTTCCGGACACACCTAACATCTAAGTTAGAAGCATACCGACCCATCCTAGTAACATTGCTCCAAACTTGATTATCAGTTTAAACGAGATAGACTTTTTATACTGAACAATGTTAATTGACATTTTATATTACCAATAAAAAGAAGATATCAGATAAAATTGAACATATAATGTATGGATGTGCCATTGGTGTACGTTTATGTGCACACGTGGGTGGGTGTGTGTCTAGATGTATTAGATGTGAGGACATAAGATGATAAACTCCTGGATGAGTAAAAAATGAAAACTATCATGAAGTGACATCTTTTTTTTTGGGTAAATCTGAAGTAACATCTGATGAATTTAACAAAGTTCTCATACATTTTGTTCTCTTTAATAATTCAAACGACACATGGGCAGTGCTTCAATGGCAAGCAACCCTAGTTAAATTTTCTCAAACATGTCAATACGATCAAAAGCATGGTATACGGAGGAATTTGATGCTGATGAGTGATAAAGCTAACCACTTGCTCTCTGTTTGAATTTGATGCTAATGAGTGATAAAGCTAATCACTGGCTCTCTGTTTCATAATTCATTCAAAAACAAATAGAGTATAGGCATTTCTGAACTTTATAGACAGAATCAACAGGTCAAATCCATCCATAAATTTCAGTTATTAGCATGCACCACTCAGTATCCAAGGGCCCAAGCCGCCAAGCTAAGGCAATGATAGAAAAGTTACCTCCTCAACAGTATCAGAATCTCCAATCTTCATATGCTCATCCTCCACCTTGACAAGAGAACAGGGGGAAGGAGGTGAATCCACTGAAAAGGTCCCTTCTAAGACCTTAACCACTTCACTAATTGAAGGCCTTAGGAAAGGTTGATGATGCAGACACCAAAAGGCTATGCTTATAGCTCTCTCTACCTCTTCCCAGTCTACAGTCCCTTCCATTCTTACATCCATCAATTTATCTAACTCTCCATTTCGATACATTTCCAATATTGATGAGTAAAATTCCATTCCAATAGGTCCTCTCTTTCCTGTGATAATTTGCAGAAGCATACCACCAAACATGTAAACATCTCTCTCTGGCAGGCTTTCCGACACAAAAGCATGTTCCTTATTCAACAAACTTTTGATCCCAAAATCTGTGACTCTTGCAACTAATTGCACATCTAGTAACACGTTCTCAAGCTTCAAATTGCCATGGGCAATGCACTCTTTACACTCTAGGTGAAGGTAAGAGATCGCTCTAGCTATACCAATGGCAATGTCGATTCTCTGTTGCCATGTGAGGCTATTCTGGGTTTTCTCTTTGTCAAAAAGCCATTGATCCAGAGACCCATTTTCTACATATTCGTAAAGGACAAGCTGGTGTCTTGGCTCAAAACAGAAACCTTTTACAGGGACCAGATTTCTATGGTGTGTGCTACACAAGATAGAGACTGCCATTCTGAAATCTTTTTCAGGTAATGCTACTGTCTCTAACACTTTAACAATAATCGGCCTCTGGTTTGGGAGGACTCCCTTGTAAACTGTTGGGCCAAGCTGTATTGCAAAATTACTTGTCAGCTCTTTCAATTCATCGAAAGAAAGCCCAATAGGAGCACTGTAGCCTGAGTCTCCAAGCTCAACCTTCTGAAAGGGAATTCTTTTCTGTACTTTAATTGCTCTTATGCGATAGAGAAACCAAAATACCAGCATCTCTATGACAAGAAATACACACACAGTCACTAAAACCAGCTCTGCCACGGAGATAAGGAAATTCTTTTGGTTCCTTAAATGGGACATTGGTTCTTGCAGTTGTTGTTCTGGGGCCAATAATGGCTTAGAAGGATGATGGGTCATGGCCTCCTGAGAAGAAACAGCTTGAGGAACCAGACATACTTTTACAAAAGAAGTAGCAGTAACAGAGGAGTACCGATATCCACTGATAAAACTAGTCCTCTTGATGGTGCAGAGACCAGAACCATCGTTCTTGGAAGTTGCAGCAAAGCAAGAAGAGTCACTCAAACACTTCTCTTTGCAAGATTCTGAGCTGGCCATGGTTTCTATGTCATGGGGGGGATAAAGCCCATAAAGCATAGTCTGTTTAAGAACAACCATGCCTTTCCCCTCTCTGCAGCGGCTCAAATCCACCATTTTCCGACACCCACTACCAGCATCAACACCTGAAACTATACCCCAAATATTTGAATCCTCGAAAGGGCAGGTACAGATAGGCCGACTATTGTTATAGCTGCAAACTCCATATAAGCCACAGAAGCCAAAGACATGGCATTGGTCCTCAACGGCCTGCCATCCCACCTTCCATTGAAGGGAATTCCCTTCCCAAGAGTAAATTCTCAGGTTTCCATCAATGTCGAGCCGCAAAAACCTGAATTTCACCAATGGTTCTCTGAAATCCTTACTCATTCTGGCCCAGACAACCTCTCTAGAGGAATCCAACAGTTGAAAAACTCCATCAAACCCAAATTTTGCCCCTATAGAAGCAACAGGTGCCTGCAAATTGCTACTCCAGTAAGTCACATTGTTTTCCCATGAAAGCCCAAGATTACCAGTGCTCTGAAACTTGAGGGTGTAGTAGCTAGCAATGGAGTTTTTCATAGCAGCACGAAGTGTTTGATGAAACTCGAGGGACTGCCCTGGTAAAAGAGTATCAGTGGGGCTTTGGAAGCTTTCCCATACTATTTCTCGCCCTGAACCAGTGAGAACCAGGTCTCCATTATTCATCAAACCTGCAAATTTGACTCCCAGACCACTGGTATTACTGCTCCAGACGAGAAAGCCATCGGTATTATCCAAAAGCACAAGGTTTCCATCCATGGAAAGCCTGATAATGGAGTTCTCAGAAACCCTAGTTCCACCCCCAACACTCCAAACAAGCATTTTTCCACTTATTGGTATCATGTTATACCAAATACCAACGACAAGGCCATTGCTCTGAGAATCTGAGAAAAACCCAAATTCAAAAACGCCATTTTCAGAGGCCCAAGAGCTATTTCCATTACCATAAAGCTGAGAACCCAAAGGAATGGCAACCACTGCTGCAACTCTTTCAGAGTAGCCATGAATCAATGTAAAACCCAAGAAAAAAATCACAGAAAAGAGAAAACTCTGCTTCACAACACATTTGCCTCTTGAAAGCTTGATGGGTGGCCTTAATTTGAACTCCAAATTCATAACATATACATGGCCGTCATTTGATAAACCATCAGGCTTCATCCGATATCAAAAAGAGAACTGGAATTTGGAAACATAGAGAGAATGACGTACGAGAGAGAGGAGGAGGAAGTTGCAGAGAGAGAGATAAAGTGGGTTAATGGGAATGATGAAACGGAGGAAGAAGACGGTGAGAGAGAGAGTGCTGAGAATTAGAGAGAGAAAGTTTGATGGGAATGATGAAAAGATGAGGCCATTACGAGGAGAGGTTTCCGCTGTTCTGTCTTGCAGCCTCCCTCTTGCGTCTTTTCACGGGCCTTGGGCTTTTTAAAAGCGTGATAACCAAAACCATGCGTGAATGAATCATTATCATTTAATTATTCATTAATCACTAGATTTGAATGTTCCTGATTCCGAGAGCCGTTGCAGAATTTCAAATTCCTATTTTATTATCTCATAGAATGGAAACCATCCCATTAGTCAAAGTATGGAAATTTAGGACATAGGAAATAGAAACCAATAGTTAATCTCTTGTTGGGTAACCTGTTTGAATTATCTCTATATTTTGAGTATCCTTTATTTGATTACACATGATAATATTAAAATTAACATAATCATTCACTCAACTATTCATTATTAGTAGGTAGATATTGTGTTCAATGAATGAGAACTTAAAGTCAATTGTCCTTGCAATGGGTCGGGCCAACGTTGGTCGAGGTCTCTACATGGCCGGCAACCCGACCCGGCATTGACTGGGCTAAAGCAGCCCTTGCCCTTGCCCTGGCCTTGGCCCTAGTCATGTGTACGCTGGGTCGGGCAATATATGATCCAAGACATAAAAATAAAACAGAATAAGGAAAAATGGGCCGCACGGTCTAGACCGGGTTGGCACTATCGTGAACCTTTTCTAAGCACAACCCAGCCTTGCCCTCGGGCCAGGCCATGATGGCTTGTCCTAGCCCTGCCCTCGTGGGCCACTCCCTTGTTTTCTAGGGCCGAGCTGACGGGGCCAGGCCAGGATGCCTGGCCCAATGCCACATTAATCATCCAGTGTAAAACTAATAAAATAGATTATTTATCCCACAAAAAAGATCTGTTGTGATTTGTATTGTACCATATTTTAAATTATGCATTTTGTTTATTGGTAAATCTGACTTTTGTTAGCCATGGCCTAATCCACTCTCTGGTGAATATGGACACAGTTCATAATCGGGAAGAGTTTATATAGAGCCGAGGTTCAAAACAATCAAATTTTGAGCCTACCTCAATAATTTCACTAGAAGAGGTTGTTTTGTTGCTCAAATATCATCATCTCAACATCAAGATACATGGACATGAAAACAAAAATGGATTTCAAGTTTTGGAAACTTGAAATAGTGTATTTTGTAACGTATTTTAGGACCGTGAGTTTACAAGATTTTCAAGTTTTCATAGATCTGTCGATCTACACTATTTTTTAAGCTTTAAACTTTATAAATAAATATGAAAATATATTTTAAGGCTATCACAAATATTTCCAGTATTGAAACCGCATTGTTCGACATTAATTGAAGGTAGGATCTAATCTGATTGTTTAGAGCCTAGGCTCTATACAAGCCACACCTTAGGCACCCAATTTTTCATCCAATGGTCAATGATAACTATGACCTCCTTATATCAAAAATAAATGGTCCCATTGTATATATTTCATAATATTCTCGCACTAGCCTAACCCTGATCGTTATAAGGCCGCCTTGAGATTGGCTGAACCAAGTCAAAGAAACCTTTGCCTAGGCTCGGTCCTGTCCCAATCTGGTCTAGACCCGGTCTAGTAGACTCAATTTAAGCCCATTTTGGATAGAAGACCTGTTGTCCTCACTTACTTCGAAATAGCAAAGAAGTGACAATTGATATGCTCAAGCTTAGCAGGAGTAAGTCTCATTCCTCCACCTCTGCTTTCATGTTAATATTTCTGCACAACCTAAAGGGCAAAAAATAAACTCTTTCTTCCCCATTTCAAGCAAGTAGGACAGAAAAATGGGGATTGATGGCTTTAGATGTAGCTCCTTTTGGTATGGAAACTCTAACGAGTCTACACGCCAATTACAAACAATTCAACAAGAAATACAAAACATAGGCCACAAAACAAACTCAGTTACTGCTGAAACAATGCCCAATTATAGAGATTGCAATATACAAGACCATGTCAATAATACTAGATTTTAATAATATGTGTTACATAGAATCAGCTTTTACAATCAGAACTCTTTTTAACACAAAAACACAATTGAAAAGACTATAGGGCCATGGAAAGCCAAAAATAAGGCGAATGCGCAAAGATTATCTCAATGGGACTTCCCAACACCCGAAACTAGATCACTTCCTTTGGTAGCACTTGGATCGTGGCCCCTGTTGCTCAAATTGTGAGAAGCACCAGTAAGAGCTACCAAAACCAACTCAAGAACTCACCAATGGGCTAAGAAAATATGGGAGATATGGGTTGAAACTCTCCCACAAAATGAGACTGGACAATGCTCCAAACTCAAGGTAAATAAGCATACAAGGGGCTCAAGGGGACCAACTCAATGGTGACCGAGGACCAAGCAAATGGTAACTGAAAATATGGGCAAAATGAGGAGGGTGGTATGGAGGTCCACAGTTGAGAGTCTATCAAACTATGCACATTACTTTAAAAAGTAGTGAAAATAGGGTGACCATAGCTCCTATTAAGAGAGTTGGATTAAAGTTTAGTAGAAGTTTAGAATGTTCTTCTTCTTAACATGGGTCATAAATCTTAGTAATCTATGTGGTGAAGACAAGATTACAGTCAAGCCATCTATTCCTTAGCTATCTGCTTGTATATCAAGGTTGGATAACACACCCATGTTTGTAAACCTAATACCCCTTTAATTCCAAATACAATTTTATTTAATTTAAAATTGGACCATGGGATAAGTTAAAGAGAGATCACACATTAAAAGAGATAAAGAGTGACGTAAAAATACGGAACTTCCCTCATCTAACTTCCATGAGTTCAAATCTTTTGGGGACATGTATGCCACGGAATCATAATGCGCATCACTAATTCAATTAATTTCAATCAAGGGAAAGTGACTACTTGAGGATATGGGCCATGGCGATGTCATCACACGTGGGCCCTTATACTTGGGGTTTGGCTTCCAATGCCCATGTGAGGCCCATTGGCCCTTTGGGAGTCATATGTGCCTGGGTACATATATTGTGTCCTTAGTTTTTTTTCATAGTTTGTTTTTTTGTCTTTTTTTTCATTACATAAATTTTTTCTTTAAAAATCTTAAAAAATTGATGATAACAATGATGATGCTCATGTAAAAATCATTAAAGGGGAATAGGTGCCTAGAGCTAGAAAATTGATCCCAGGAACTCTACACAAACTACCTAGCAACCCTCGGCCCGTTCTCAAATTGTCTGATAGAACTCAAGTTTAGAGGTTCATGAAAAGTCCATTAAAGCCAACTAGCAAAAGCAATGAGGTTACTAGGACACCATTGTGATAAGTGCTCCCCCGAGGACAGGATCATGGCCCTTTCAGGCCTGTGCACCACAACAAGAAGGTGCAGGGGACTTCTATTCGGCACATATGTATGCCCTCCTTAGTAATACACGAGGGAGTGCCTTCCCATATTATGTCTGTCATATACACATGTCATGGGGCGGTTGTGTCAAGGCTTTCGGCCCTCGTCCTCACAGGCCGCCAACCCCCAGACAAGTGTATGTCTTCTTCCCAGCATCCCACAAGTATATCTCCAACCTCAACAAAAAATGACTCAAAACGCTCTCTAAAAATAAGCCTCATCAGCTCCAATGCTTGTGATCATACGTTTTTGTGACCCTAGCCACTTTCCAATCTTAAACCACCCATGAGTCATAACGGGTGCATCTAATTTGTGAATGTTGGATGGGCCCCGGCCACATCCCTGGTCCGCTCCTCGAGGACCATCCTCCCAAGTGAGCCAAAGAATCCACTATGTAGGAGGCTTGAACTGACCTCTTAGAGCAAAATAGTACAATGTTTAAGGGGAAAATGTCTTCTCACTTCTTATGGGAGACATTATTATGGAGAAAGAATGATGAAGTACTTTGTTAGGTAGGCTTTAAGTGAGAAATGGAGTTCCAATAACAATCAAGAAGAGAATGTTGCTTTGGGCACAGAATACAAAGGGATGGTGGTGAAGGATTCAATTGCAAGTGATCCGATCTTGTACAGTTCGATGAGGAATGGGATGATGATTTTGGGGCATGGTATGAGTTATTATTGGTCTCTACAAGTGGAGACATAACTCATTTGGGAAATCTAACGAGGTGAATGGCATATCGATAAAAAGACAATGAACATTGGGCCTACTTGAAGTAGGATACTAAGGACATTTCTTTAAGAGCACGCAAATGTGTTGCAATTTGAAAAGCCAAAAGACTTTGTGCTCCTGTGGGAGCATATTGCTTGTTTGCTCTCTTAGGAAAACCCAATTCATGGGTTTCTTTCAGGAACCAGAGATATATATAACCTCTTCAACGCAAAGAATAGCTTCGGAAGAGAAAAAAAAAAAAAGGCAAAGAATAGCTTAGGAAGAGAAAAAAAAAAAAAAGGGGGGGAAGGGGTATATAATATGAGACTGATTATCTTTCTTACAATGAGGTCATAATTATTCCTTGACATTAGATGTCCAATTGGAGGGCTTTGGGTGTGTCATGAAGACTGAAGAAAATTTTGTTTGAACTTTGCGTCGAGTTAATGACATGCTCACAACCACCCAATTCAAAATTTAAAGTACGATAGTGATTGTAACCTCTTTGTGTTAAAAGTAAATTTTTCCAAAAAAAGAGAAACTCACTTTGCATATATGCCTAGAAAATAACATCAAAAGATTGTACGAAAACCGTCTGATTTTTAGAGGGTGAGATCAAAATTTTGAACTCAAAATCCAAATTTTTTCTTTGAAAAATAATCATCTTATGGTTCTTAGGTGGATCCCAAAATTTTGATCAAAAGAATCTACCAAGTAGCTTTTTCACGCACGAGATCATAGGTGGTTTGATATTGGATACCTAGTGATAATTCCTTATTCTATAAATGTAAGATTTTGTTATCTATGAGTCCAAGATCATAGGTGGTCTGATATTGAATGCTTAGTGATCATTCCTTATTCTATAAATGTAAGATTTTGTTATCTATGAATCCATAACATCAAAGTTTAAAATATAGGATCATTTACCGTTAGATACAAGGTGACCACAATTACTTAGAACCATTTGATGTGAAATTTGATAACTTGAGTTTGTCACAAAGTTTGAGAAAATTTCTTTTAAGGTTTGAACTTCATCAATGGAATAAACACAGTCACCCAATTTCGCATTCAATGGTCAAGATTAATTGTGGCTACCTTGTATCAAAAGTAAATATTTACATTATATACTTCTTAAATCATTGCATGTTCAAACTATCCGATGTAAAATCGTATAGCTTGGGTGACACAAAGTTCGAAAAAATTTATTTTCAAATTTAAACTTGGTCAATAGAATAAATGTAACCATCTGATTTCACATCCAATGGTCAAGATTAATTGTGACCAATTTGTACCAAAGATAAACGGTCTTATTGTAAACTTTTCCTAATATAATATAGTGATATGTCCAACGCTTCGCAACACGAAGTTACACCTTCCAAGGAGGGGAGAATTTGTGACAATACGCTCCTGCACCCACAGTACCTTGCAGAATGCCTACTCTCCGTAAAAAGCGTATTTTGCCTGTACTCTTCCAATCTCAAATCTTTTTGATCCCTGTAAAAACAGAAGTATTTTCAAAAGTAAAAAAATTTCAATTTCAATTTTGAAATATGGATCTATTGAGTAAAAAATACATAAGAGCAAAACCATCACACACGTGCACACACATATATAATGCTTATTTACACCGAATAGCAAATGAAACGTGAAGTGATCCGTAGATGCCACGCCGCATGTGCACAAACCTATGTCATGTTTTATATATAATTGGATATAAGAAAGTCATTTAGTAATATACATAACAAAAAGGAGTTTGATACATGAGGAAAAGAAAAAATATATATTTCCCATGGATCCCCACGTGCCAATAAGTTCAGTAAGTACAGTTGCCAATTCTCTACCTGGAATAACCAGGGGCCTCTACTCTTCCAAATAAATAAATGTAACATGCGAAAGAACAACTGAACAACACCACATTCCTCGTATAAGCTCATAGAAAACACTTCCTCTCAAAACAGTGACAATACTCCTGATTCTTTGGAAATGAACAGAATATCCTCCACTTGTATGATTTCCCTATTTCTATTTGGTAAGCAACAAAGTGCATCAGTTCTCTGCCTTCAATAAAAAAGAACAAAGAAAGCAGGGTTTCGACATCCTCAAATATGGACGGACCAAAAAGCTTGGTAAATTGACTAAGAATGCCAATTAATTACCTGTAGTTGCAGAAAACAAATAGTAGTTCATCAGTTTCGTTCCAACTTTCAAGCTGGTTTTTCCTCAAGTACCATCCATTTGGGGCCACTTTGTAGTGTCGAACCCATTCTGCATTCAATAACAGGATGGGTGAGATTTCCCCATTAAATAAGGGGGGAAAACCTATCAAAACTGCCCACAAGAGATGCACTAAACATTTTACACGTTGTCCAACTATCCCTAGTCCCAAACATGTGCCTTTAGATAATTATTCTGATATTAAATCAAACGATATGGCTATAATGTTAAATAATCAATCTCTTATTTTGATAAGTATCCAAGAAATTAAGAAAAGGAAAACAGTAGAAAGTTTTCAAGCTTAAGGATTTCAAAATTGCTACTTAAGTAATACAAGAACATGAAGCCAATATGGAATCCAGGCAACGAAAATAGAGTTAACCTAGAATCACTCATTGCCTAAGAAGAACTCAGTCCTCAACTATAGTTGTCCCCAAACTTCACCAAGGAAGCTCACAACATACAGGCTTAAAATAAAATACACAAAATTGCAACACAAGAAACCATTGGCATAAGGTTTTATTGCCAAAAGAGTTAGCGTTGTCATGAATGGAAATGGCATAACGAGGCATTTCCCAAGGCACATAACAACATCTAAATGGAAGAGATGTTAACAACATCCCTTTCTAAATGGAAGAGAGATTTCAACTAGGAACTAAATACTCATATGATTGGCCCTATTTCTTACAAATGGAAGTTCAAGATGGAAAAATAGAGAAAACTACTCAGATTGGCAGCGAAATGACTGCAGGATTAAATCAGTTAAAGTTCATTCTATTACAGGATTAGATTGCCTTGGTATTTCCCAGTTGTGGCTCACACATCCATCAAGACAGATGGCATGAATGTCAGTATCAAGTGGTGCCTACGCAGCCACCTTGACTGTAGCGCCTAGACACAAGCCACCTAGGTTCCATTGATAATAATAAAGGAACCTATCCCCCTACATATCATTTTAATTAAAAATAATAATAATAATGCTTGAGGTAGATCAAGTAAATACATATAAATTTAGAGAGAGAGAGAGAGAGATCCTTCTCTCTTTTGTACACATTTTAAAGAGATATGTCAAATTCTTATAAACATTGATAAATGTTAGAGTTAGACCCAATAAAGCAATTTTTGATGCATTCGATTTAAAACTTTCTCGTTATTATTGATGGAGATTTAAGAATCTCCTTTCCTTTGAGAAGCCACAAAATATGAATATGAATCCTTATTATTTTCTTTTTTTAGATATGCAATTATTGCTTCCTTTTTTTTTACTAGATATGCATATATTTTTTTTTATCTTTAAAAAATGCAAAGAATAAGGATGTGTTAACCTATTGAACAACTCCTATTGTCTTAGGATTGTGCTCCCAACACAATTGCACCACAATCCGACTCTGGGTCTGGGAGCACAGGAGCGCATTCATGGAGTGGAACAACTACCATTTTTAGGAGATCTGATAACTAAGACATATATGTATGCATTCATGTGCCTATGTGTATGTTCAAATACGTGTGTGTGTTGTAGTCCAACAACACGCAACGAACTTCAGGGCTGACATTCAAGCCTCCGAAGGCATTTTCGGCCTAATTTGGTAAAAAATCCACATAGCGGATTTCATTATAGAGCTTACACCATTTCTGAATTGGGGTCACAATAGCGATTTCGATATTGAAGGTTATTCCCATGCGAAATCCCAGGGCTCTTTCGTAGTTATTTTAAGGACAAGTTTGCCTGAATTTATTTAGTCAAGGGCCAAAATGACGAGATCAAGCCTAATTTTAATTAGAAGTATTAATTGCTTAGAATAAGGATTAGGAGGTCTCAATTAAGCCCACAAATAGGAGTGGAGTTAGGGTTTTGGTTCAAATTTGAGTTTGTGTTATTGTTCCCTCCAATTCAAATTTTGTAGAGCCATTGAAGCTATAGGCTTGTTAGCTATCTTCTAACTTTGAACCAACTCATCAATTTCTTTTTTAGAGATCTTCATGAGTTTCTAGTACGAATTTGCAACATCTCGTATCAGAAAAAAGTCATATCTCCTAAAGCAACCACCCGTGGTCTCTATGTAATTTTGCTCGATGGCAGCTAGAGAAATACATGGTGATACCAATACATGAAGATTTTGAGAATTTGATGAGGATAGTCAAGGAATAGGCATTTCGAGTAGAGTGCACCATATGCTCTGAACAAGGGGATTCTGTCATTCATAACAGTGATAGATCTGAAGTCGAGGAGGTGAACCCATTCTTTAACCAGGGGAGAGAAAACTCACACGTTAGAAAATCAATTAGTTCAAGCTCTGGAAGGTTCAGATAAGGCCAATCAGGTCAATGTTCCTGATTTTTCAGGTAGTTTGCAACTCGATGATTTCTTGGATTGGCTCGCCATTGAGTTTGAATTGAAAGAATTAACCAAAGGAAAAGAAGGTAAAATTCGTGGCTACTTGGTTGAAGTGCTATTCTGTAATCACGTCACAACAGTTACAAGCAATTAGGGCTCATAAAGAAAAATAGAAAATCACGACTTAGAGGAAGATGAAACCATATTTGAAGGAGAAGTTCATCCCTGCTGATTATGCATAGAGCCTGTATCAAAGATTTCACCATCTATACTTACCCAAAAAAAAGATTTCACCATCTATAACAAAAAGAATCGAGTATGAAAAAAAGATACTCGTGAGTTGTATCTCTTGATGAGTAGGAATGAGATCAACAGGAGTGATGATCAATCCTAGCGCTCCAGGATCAAATGGCTCAAACATTATTCAAACCAAAGTTGAGAACGGAAACTGGACCAACTTCTTCAAAAAGTTTTTTGTGGCGCCTCTTGGGCCGAGACTCTAGAATGGCCAACCTATCCCACCTGGAAAAGCAGTTTAGCTCGAGCTCCCTTTCTCCTAACAGGAGATAATCAATGCTACCAAGGATCTTGGCCAAGCCCATGCCCCAGGCCTGATGGCTATCTGGTGGCTCTATTCAAAACTTTTAGACTTGCTGCAGCCAAACTTGTATGCTATTTTGATGAATTCCATGATAGAGCTATCATCCATAGGGCCATGAATGCCACATTCATTGCCCTGGTTCCCAAAATTGAGGGGCTTGAGGAACTCAAAGACTTTCAACCCATTAGCTTAATAAATAGTTCCTATCAAGGTTTAAAAAAACGGATCGATGACCCAGATCGGCCATCCCGAAAACTAGGTTGGATCGGTGGATTGGCGATTCTGTTCGGTGAATCAGCCAGTTCGGCCCCAAAAAAATTTCAAAAAATCATTTAAAATCCCTAAAAGTTGTGTTTTAAAATTTTCAATAAAAAAATGGGGGATGTGTACTATGTACTTTTAGTATTGGGATTGTATACAATGAGACCATTTACTTTTGATACAAGGAGGTCACAATTATTTACAACCATCTGATGTGAAATCTAATAGCTTGGGTGTGTCACAAAGTTCGAGAAAAAAAAATTTGACGTTTGCGCTTGATCAATAGAATAAAGGAAAAAGTTTATATAGAGCCGAGGCTCTAAACAATCAAATTAGAACCCACCTCAAAAATCTCACTACAAGTTTGATGCCTAAATATCCTCAAATTGATCATCCATCAAGATGCATGGACATGAGAAAAAAATGGATTTCAAGTTTTGGAAATAGTACATCTTGTAACGCATTTTTGGACTGTCAATTTTCACGAATTTGAAGCTTTCGTAGATATGCTTGATCTACACTATTTTTGAAGCTTTAAATTTTATATTTAAAGATGAAAATATATTTTAAGGCTATCACAAAGATTTCCAATATTGAAACCACATTTGTCATAGATATGCTTGATCTAATTCCACATCGAATGGTCAATATTAATTGTGACCACCTTGTACCAAAGATAAATGGTCTCATTGTCTATTTTTCCTTTAGTATTTTATAAAAATAAGTAACTATTAACTCTTAGTTTGCCTGTCTGGATGTTTGTTGATCATTACATTCATACTATTGAAAAAAAAAAAAAAAGTTCACAGTCATCATGGATATGAATACTTTGTCCAATATAGAGCACACAATTATTGGGCCCAGCAACAAGGTTAACTTCTAGCATAACCTTTGGGTTGGGAACAAGCCTCTAAAGGACCTCTTCACTGACCAGTTTCTCCTCCCTCCGAACCCAATGGGTGCCTCTTGCCCTTGAAACCTTGACTTGTGGAGATATCTCGCTGACCATGAGATCGACGATTTCATCTCCTTATCCTCCCTCCCCACTCTGTTTTCCTTCCCCCTGATAGTGAGGACCAAATCATTTGGTCCCCTAACAGCTCATGTACTGTCACTGTGTCCTACCACAAACTCCTCATGCCACCAACCTTCCCTGGCCTCCACCTTCCATTCACACCAAGACTTGGTTCTCCTTCATCCCCCCTAAAGTCCAGATCTTCTTTTGGATAACCCTATCGAAAGAGCCTTAACAGTGGACCAACTCCAAAAAAGGGGCCTGCCGATCCCCAACAGATGTGCCGCGTGCATAGTGGAGGCTGAAACAATTCCCATCTCTTCATCTATTGCAACATGGCAAGAGCCCCTTGGGGAGACATACTACAATGGTTCGAATGGTATTGAATGACCCCCAGGACCGTCCCACACCCTCCCCTGGCCAAAGTCGGGAATCATGCTTTGGTGAGCCTCAATCTCCACCACGTGGTGGATAATTTGGACTGAGAGAAATAACCAGATCTTTTGAGGAGAGAAGGCCTCAGCCAACACCTTGAAGGATCGCATAAAATAGATGGTCATATTTTGGGCCAAAAACCACAACTATTTCAGACCCTTTGCTAACACAGATTGTCACTAAAATTGGTAGGCCATACTGTTCTTAAGACCCTACCCAAATCTGGCAAATCCAATTTGACGGTTGCTCTCTCAGCAATCCAGGGCCGGCAAGGATTGGAGGAACCTTTAGAGACCACAATGGCTCCATCCTCTTCTCCTAATCCAAATCTATTGGTCATGTTGACTTCACTATAGCAGAGGCCCTTTGCTTCTCGAGTGCCTAAGAAACTTCAACTCTTCCTAGGGTTCAGTTTTGCTTATCGAGGAGGACTCCAAAACGTTATCGATTGGGCCCCACAGTCCACGGCTTGTCCCTGGAGATTAGCACATGTTTTTTATGAGATCTTCCATATTTGTAGGCCTAATCAAATCTTATGGAGGCATATTTGGCGTGATGCAAACACTATGGCTAACAACCTCGCTAAAGCAGGAGCAACTCCAAAAGATCCTTGTGGAATCATTTTGGCACTTTTTTGAGCTTATGGTTCCTAATTTTGTATCTATCAGTACTGTTGGTTTTATGATTTGAGAACCCCAAGAGAGGATTTCTATACAGCACCCAGTCTGTGAGATGCCCATCTTTTGCACTTTGTAGACTCTCTCCCTTAATACAATGTTAATGTTTCAAAAAAACAAAAAACAGTGGTGATCACATTGGTGCAAGGTATGTAAGAGGTGTGAAATTGGAAATCCAAGATGAATTAATTTTGCTATAATTTTTAGTCTTGAGGACGCATATAAGTTAGCCCTAAAAGTGGAGACAAAATTGAAGAGGTGTACTATAAATAGTTCATTTGGTAAGAGAGCAATATTGGTTCAAAAAAGGGCATACTGTGAATCAAAAACCGATAGAAGAAATTGGCTCTAGTTCTCGGCCCACTGATGCATCAAAACATAAGTTCCCAACTACGAATACGTCTTTTCAAACTTGGGAGTACGGGCCTAAGTGCTTTAAGTGTGGCGAACCTAGGCATTACTCTTTCGAGTCCCCTAAAAGGCAGGTCATCATAACACATTTGTCTGATGGAGAGGAGGATTACGAAGAGAATACGATGCAGGGCCAAAGTATGATGAGGAGCCTGAAGAAGGACCCAAGGATGGTGTTGCTAATCTGTACCAGGCAATTACCCACTAGCTAATAGATCCCCCCCCCCCCAAACCAGCTCTCTCTCTTTCTCTCTCTCGATACACACACACATACATATGTATTAATATATACATCTATATGTGTGCACGAGTCTAATGTTGTAGAAACTGGCAGTCGTGCCAAAACACCTAATTGAGGAAATTTATTTGACACCAAAATTTTCAAGTCATCGTCTTCATCTCAAAGATCAACCAAAGGAAAAGGATTTAGAGCGTAAAAATGATCCACATCAATTCCTATTCCAAGAATGACTCTATATCAGATCAAGAGTTCCTAGAGCTCAAAAATCCTGTTCTTTCATTGTGAAGGATGAATGCTTCGGAAAACATTAGGTTGCAAACATTCCCCCAACTGGGTGTTTTGGCCGAGGGCTATTTCTTACAGTATTAGCCTGGGCTCACAATATCTTTTTTCATCTACATATTTATTCTACTAAATCTTTTCTCTATATATATTTATGTATAGTCTACTAGATTGAGCTGCCTAGGCAGCCAGGCAAAGCCCCTGGCTACCTAGGTGCTGCCTCATGCTTTCTTAAGCACTAAACACAACCCTAACTATACGAAGCATCATGGGCTGAATCTTTTGTCATGTTTGGCCAAGAGTATACTTTAGTCATTGCAGAAGTTTGAGGGGCATTAAGACAAGTGGTCTAGATTAGTTTTGAATCACAGCACAAAGAGAGTCACATGTAAAGAAGCTTTGGAAAGATTCTTTTCAATGAATAAGTTTTTGGAAAGATTACCACATCACATATTTTGGTTCCCACTAATGTTCAAAAATCAGATTCAGCCGCCTATAGACGAAGGGGTGCCACCAGAGCCTTGAGGATGATATTGTTTCCTTTTTTGGGAGGGAAGGGAGGGGGGGGGTTACTGACCCACCAGTGCATAGAACATCGGTTTTTTTTTAAAGAACACTGTTTCATATTTTTTTGTGAGTGTATCTTATTGTACAGTTCATACATGACTTCGAAATTTGAAATTGAATGACTATAACATTGAATGAGTGAAATTTGCCCAAAATTCATCCATTGTGCAACAATCGACATCTCAATAACTAGCACAAATCAAAGAGTTCAAAAAAAAACTTTTATCTTCAAAGAAATCACAAATACTTGTTTGTTAGGGTATTTCTCAAGCAAAAAATGAACACGAATGGGTTTTGGGGGCAAAAAATACCCCCCAAAACCCTTTCCCTCTTTTTGGGGGGGAAATGTCCAATTTTTCCCTTGGCTGAGAGCCTTTTTCCGCCCTCAGCCAAGGGCATTTCATCGAGCTGCCTAATCGACCTGGGCAAACCACTTAGGCGGGCATCCGAGTATGGTGCAACCTGACTCTATTCAATTCAATCAGCCTCCTGGGCCGCCTAGGCGGCCAGGCGGCCAAATTTTCATTCACTAGTTCTCACCAAATTAAGTCTAACATGGAAGCTACTTCTGTTCTGAACATCTAAAACAATCAACTAGGAAAAAGGGTTTAGGATGGAAAAATTTTACAGCAAAGCATTTTTTTCTTTTCAAATGAAAATACTTGGCAACACTTGGGGAATTTAACCTAAATTCTGTTCTCCAAAATATAAATACGATGGAAACCTATTTCAGGTGCCCACAAAGTGTAAGGTTTTGGGCTAAGAGTTTTGCGAAGAAACAACGGATTTGGACCATGAAGTTACTCTCAAGAATTCTTCTGGCCCAGTTTTCAACTCAGTCCAGGAATGATTTTCAGAATATAATTGATTGTGGATTTTGTGCAAAGGGACGTGGTCAGGAATCTGGAACAACAGCCAATTATAACTTATACCACCCAAGAACGGCAACAATACCACCACAAGTGCATTGAACAGTTAATAAATACAACAGTTTCTTGAACAAGAAACAAGTTTTCAGCAAAGAGAGAGTGATAGTATTTGCATACCATTACTCCAATTCCATTTTCTTCCTCTGACTTAATTTGTTTGGTTGGGGAGCAAACCAGTCTCCTGTGCAAATAACAGCTTGCAATGTAAGGGGGCAACTTCATTGGAAGTTAAACAAAAAGAAGAAAAAGATCCAACAAGCAATCTTAAATAAGTGAACCTTGAATTACAAGATACAGTTTCTGCAAACGAATAATAATTATCCGGTAATTGAGCACAAGACTAACCTAACTACACCTTTCTCTGATGCATCTGTATAATGAATCTGAGGTTTCTGGTCTTCAGATTCAGAACTGTGACTTTCTGCATCCCACTTGTTTGATTTTGTTCTCTTTTCCAAATCTTCCTCCTCCTAAAGATTGAACAATCAAGCCGGAAGTTAAATTGTGAAAGAGTAGCCTAAAAGTAATAAAGAAATTAAGATTCTTAAAGACAAATCCCATTTCCGTCAGTAACATCTCGTGAGCAACATCCAGGGATCTACCTCTTCAGCAAATTTAGTATCAGGAGGTCTTTCCTGAAATGGCACACTTGGTACATGCTGTATTCTTTTTAATTGCTCCAGCAAGGTATTTCTTCAGCATCAGAAAGGAAAAACAATGAATAAGAGCTAATCAATAGTCCTTACCAATGATATAATAGCATGAATCACATTTTTTTATGGGATTGTATACTATGAGACCATTTACCTTTCTACAAGGAGGTCACAAATATCCAACCCTAGCCATCCGATTCAAATTGAACAGCTTGGGATGTGTCACTAAATTCGAGATTTTATTTTTATTTTTTTGAACGTTGAACCTAGTCAATGATGCACTCACAACCACCAAATTTGAAACCCAACAGACAAGAGCGCTTATGAACTCCTTATACCAAAAGCAAATGGTCTCTTTTTATATTTTTCTTTTTCTTATTTGTGCTTGCATGAGTTCTGTTTATATGTGCTTATATTCCACACAATAGTTTTAGTTAATGAAAACAGGTTTTGAACAAATCTTACAAAACATAACATGATTAAGAAAATTAAAAGGGATCACAAGATACAATAGGTACCATGGTTTATAAGAGAGTATTGGCAGAAATGAAGCACTTCTGGAGAGTTCTACGAAGTAGTAAGATGGCAGCTAACAATAGAGACCATACATTAGCATGTTGAAGAAACAATCGATAAAAAGAGTGAAGCAATAGGTTTGCTAAATGATGTCATGTTCAACAATAGTATCTGACTACAATACATGTGTGTTTATATAAGGCATACAAATTACAAAATTTACCTTATCTTTGCTAGCTCCTTTGCAGAGTTCTGATTTTCCATGTTACTGGGGCCAACATGAAGTGTATAATCAGGGCCAAAGTACTCATAGTATTCATTGATTGGCAACTTGTCTTGGAGCTCAACACCAACAGCAACTGCAGTCTGCACATGCAAAATCTCAAACTCTTATGAAAAGCGACAATGGGTTCATGGTGTGTTACCTCTGGTGGATTAGATTTAGAACATCAAAAGGATCCCACATGATTTACAATCATGTAGAATTTCTTTAGTTCGAGTTTGGTTTATTTCATTGAATTACTAGCCACAGGGATAGATTCCAAAGGCAGTGGTGAAAAGACTTTGAGGCGAGAGGGAAAAGTGAAACACTGATTGGCTCTGCCAGTGCAAATTGGTGGAGATGGCCTTAAAAAATACCAATTACTACGGACCTTTATGTTGGAGTTTGTGGCCCTCAAAGGCCTTCAGAGCATGTAAAAACTCATGATCATAGTGAATATGTACTCCAGTGGAATTGTGGTCCATGTAGGACCAAAGAGGCATGTGATGTAATGCTCGTTGACTAACCCAGGTTTGAGCGGTCTAGACCTAGGACCTTAGTTACCAAATTGTGTACCGAGGTCGCAATTCCGGTTTAGAATCACGGTTCAGTTGTTCCCGGGATGAGACACGATTCCAGAAGATAGGAATCATGTTTCCAAGTTTCACGAAACGCATTCCAGATTATTATTTGAATCTCAATTCCTGGAAGCTTGGAATCAAGATTCCATATTGCAGAATTTACGATTCATAGTTGCACACAATGTGATTCAACTTGTGCGAGACATTGATTCCAATTTTTTCGGAATTGTGAATCCCTATTGTTTGGAAGCCAGATCCATATCGTCAAAAGGCACGGTTTGCAGAAGCACTGAACAACGTTTTGATAAAAATCGAATTAAGTTCTAATGGCTTGGAATCAATATTCAAACGCAAATGTGGAATGAAATATGTTCACAAATTGTATGTTGCCTGAGGAGTTCCAGCAACCCTTTCGTAGTATTATATTTGGGTTTCAGGACTATGATGTTGTGAGAGACAAAAAGCCTTAATAAACTTTTGAGATGAATCCATGTACAATAATCTCTGCCAAGTTACCCGACAGATTTATCAATCTATAAATCACGTAGTGGGTGGCAGCCCCACCTTAAGGTAAGACGTTTTGGTGGCAGCCCAAATGTATGGGAGTGTTGAGAAAGATCTCGATCCGCATAATATGCTTCCCCTTGGGAAATGTACTAGAAATATGGACTCCAGATTTCAAGCTTATAAAAAATATAAAAATTTAAATCTTTTCTTGCAAGATACTTCTCTTATATAGCAGAAGGGCTTGGTACATGATTCCTGAATTGTGGGAACTTCAAATTTAAATCGATGGGGACAATAATTCCAGTAATGCAGGAATCAAAATTCCTATCTCATCAGGTCACAATTCCAAGAGCCATTGAACAGTATGGGGTCATGTGCAATCCCTGCAAGGTTGGAAGCTCGATTACAACATGATGGTAAATTGATTCCTACAAATAGGAATCACAGTTCCTATTTTATTGGATCGTGATTCCAATTATTAGGAATCATGCCTCCAATGATTTCATTGTACGAACGGCGATTCCAAGATAAGAAATCATCTAGCACAAACGATTAAGCAATTCCGATTCCTAAAGCTAATCGCAATCACAGGTGTTTCCAACAACGAGTCCAAAACCCTTACCCATAGGCATATGGCATATTCGGAGAGGCTTCTATTGTAGGGTCATCCCTTGTTGAGGACGGCGAGACGCCCAAGGATGATATTTTGTAAACCAAGAGGACGAAAGGTCTCCTACGTGCAGTTGGAGGCTTGTGAGGCAAAAGCCAAATCTTCAACAACCACCACATGGCATGTCCATATGATAGCCGTATTATGGGAAGCCACCAAAGAGGGTGCATGTGCATGAGATGAAGAAAGTACCCCTTGTAATATTGCGATATTGTGCATTCATCCTTATGAGCATAGTATGAACTGTCCTTAGGGAGAACCTATAATCCACACACTAGATTCATGTCCCTACTGATTATTGGGTAACCTTGATGGGCCCATCATAAACCCTTGTGATTTACTATGGGTCATGAATCCCATTGGGTTGGTGTGAAATAACAGTCCAAGGATCATAGACTTTTATCATAAGTAGAGTGCCTTAGTGATTTGCATGTTCTTTACCCATTAGATCCAATCCTCTGTTTATGTTTAGAAAAATTATGGAGCACTAGAACAATTTTCGTAAAATCTTGTTATGTATTTTATTTATTCCATGGGAATTTTTAATTGAAAATAATATTTTCCAAAATCAAAATTCAATTTATTTTCTAACAAAAATGGTTTTTTCATTTAAAAAATTGTTTAGGGTTATAGGAAAACTGTGGACCCACATGACACACATGGGAGGACCCACCTTGTGTGATGTTGGCCCACAAGCCCAAGACCCCTCTCTCTCTCTCTCTCTCTCTCTCTCTCTCTCTCTCTTTCTCTCTCTCCCCCCTTAGGATACATTGTTGGTTATGGAAAAGAGAAGTTTGAAGGGGTTGGGACTCCTAATTTTATGGATTATTTTTATTTTGAGAATAGTAAAATATTTTGCATAAGGTTTTATCTTAAGTTGGTTTCCAGAAAGAATAGGATAAGACTTCTAGAAGATAACATTTCAAGATGAGATAAGGTTTCTAGAAGTTAATAAGATAATCCTAATCTAAGTTTCGGATAAACCTAATCCTCGTGAGAAGAACCAAGATCATCGAAGCTAACGAATAAGAGTTCTAGATTACTTCCCTTCATCATAAAAGTTGATCCAGTGAATGGAGGGCACAAATTGAATCTCTCTTCACCCTACAAATCACCATTGATCTAATGGTCCAGATTGATTCCTAACCTAATATGGCTTACCGTAGACTCCAAATGGCACTATAAATAGGGGGTCATCCATCTCATTCTCAATTCCTTAGTTCTCTTTCTTCTCTCTCTCTCTCTCTCTCTCTCTCTCTCTCCTCCACACCCTATTTCTTTCCTCTCTCTACTTTTCTCTCTAGCTATCGGGCACCGCCAAGGAGGTCTACTAGGGAGGTGCACGCCCCACCAATTCCATGGCTAAAGGGAGGTGCCATGCCTAGGTCCAACGTCAGCCCAAGTGTGGTACGCCCCACATAGAGGGGTTTTTTTTTTTTCCATTTCAAAAAGTGCTTGTTCGCCCCACATAGAGGGTTGAAAAGAAACCACAGCCACACTGTGTTGAGGGTTGAAAAGAAACCCTAAATTGCTTCAATGTTTTCTCTCTTGGTTATGCTCTCTCATCATCAGAGCCTTTTCCCAACAGATTGGCTACACAAATCCTGGTCCACCATTATGATCTATCAAGGCTCATATCTTCAATAAGGCCATAAGTCCCCATATCTTTTCTCAATACTTCCAACCATGTCCTTTTGTGTCTGCCATGGTTATGCTCTCTACCCCTATATAATTATAGAATTTCCATAATTGCTTCTTATCTTAAAGAGGATTCAGAAGGGACCACAAGATAAGTGCACTATTAGTTTCGTGATCCAGAGTAGGGTATAGTAAGTTCTATGGACGTGATCCAAGGCATTAGTTTGTTCTGGTAAGTGGCTTCCCAGTTATTGATTCATATTTGTCTACTGCAATTGATGCTTTTTTTATGAATAAAGTTTACATTTTAGGGTAGTAAATGTGCGATCCTTAGATTGTAGTAGGTTTTATTTTATACTTTGCATTGTATGTGGCCCATGTAAATAGACAAGTTGTTTATAGACAAAGCAAATAAATAATATAGCATACACGTATTCTACATAACCCAGCAAAAAGGAAAACTATACTATCATTAATGGTTAACAACAAACGTATTATACAAACAAACAGAAATTTATAGAGAAGTAGAGGAATCAGGTAATGTCCAAAAGGAAAAAACAGATAGATTCGATATAGAACAATTAAAAAAAACAGATAGATTCAATATAGAACAATTAAAAAAGAAGTTAGTTTTTAATACAACGCAATCAAGACCCTAACTGCAAGTGATCTTAAAAGACGGCAGACATTTTTTATAAGAAATCCACTAACCTATGTTACCCAAAAAAAAATAAACAAATCAGATATCCGCTAACCTATTTCTGAATCCAAAAATGCCATAGAATGAGATTTCAGCGGATAGGGAGAGGGTGATGAATTCCTTCATAGCATTGGCAATTTTTGATAGAGACATTGTTTCTTGGCATCACAAAAAATGATATACCCACTCTACCACCTACCCCATTACAGCAGCAGGATGGATGGGGCAAATAAAATGAATATGCAGGCCCAAAAATATGGATCAAGCAATATTCAGGTCACATAATGATATATCACCATTTCTAAATATGCTGCATGTCTCTAAGGGCATTCTGGGGAGCACGTAGATCAAATTAATTTTACATGTATAAGACTCTTTGGAAACTACCCAAAAAACAACTTTTGAAGATTGGTGCAGTTATCTGAATTATGAATGTCATATGTGAGTGAACTAGTCCTTGTATTACTTTTTACAAAAGCTAGATTCTACTCCATTCTTCTCCAAAATAATGTAGAACACAAGAGAAAGTAACCAAATTACATCTTAAACATGCTTCCTATGCCACCTCTAAAAATTTGTTCCATTTTAGTATTTCTAGAAAATGGCGTATGTAACCAAAGTTCTGTAGACATACAAATATTGATTCCTTTGATCTTTCCTAATGCTGAACTCTGGGCTACTATCTTCATTTCTCAGAGAGAATTACACAAGCAGAGAATCTCTTCTTAAAGCGAATTAAAAAGTTTTTTAACAGTCTCAGAGTTGAAGTCTAAAGTCTTTAGACAAAACATATCTCCAGGGAAATCAGGAAAAGAAACAGCAAACTCAGTGAAATAAAGGCAGTGAAGGAACAAGAAGAGCAAACCTCATAGCACCAGCAGCGAGCAACATTGCGAATGGTGTAGCCTCCACCTCCAAGAAGCATCAGTGGTACATTAAAGGATCTAAGAAACCTCACACAATCAGCATGCCCTTTGACCGAGAGATTAAAACACCCTAGCCTGTCACCAGAAAGAGAGTCTGCCCCACACTGCAAGACAACTGCTTCAGGCTGGTATACTTCCATAACCTTCTGAATGATAGGTCTAAATAAGTTTTTATAACTCTCATCGTCAATCCCATCATTGAGTGGCACATTGAGTGAGTAGCACTTCCCTTTCCCATATCCTACATCTTTAAGGTGACCCGTGCCAGGAAAATAGTCACCAAATTTATGAAAAGATACAGTCATAACACGGTCTGTGGTGTAAAAGGCCTCTTCCACCCCATCACCATGATGAATATCAATATCGATGTAGAGTACACGCTGCAATTATAAAGCAACAAAAACATCAACAAACAACTCATTCATATCATACTAGGTTTTAATTTCAAACTCATAATAAAGTTGTCCATAAGAACAACCTTGAAAGCTATTGAATAAGTATGTCCTATATGTTATGTAATATTTATAAAACTAACTCATCACAAAATCCAATTCCAACTGATCGCATCATAGATAATTAAATAGATATTACTCTTCAATTGGAAGAGCAAAACCAAAAAACAGACAAAAACAAGATGCTGCATTGACACTCCCATAAGAGCAGTGTTCCAATAGTTCATGAAATGAATTCCAAGGAAAGCGGATCCTAGTCAATTTTGTCATGGAACCCTGGCATGGGATAAACAACAGCAACAGCAGACAACTATATGCAGGAAAGGTACCCAAGAAGGAAGGTTTTGACCATAGGAGATTAGGTTGGGTAAAGGAGTCAGGGAGGTGTATGCCGATTTAGGAAGGCCACAACAACGTCAAAGTAGGTGAGCTAATTTGTTGATAGTTCCCCATTTCTATATCTTGCTTAAAGTACTTTTCTGAAGACAACTCCTTAAGTTTTCCAGAAAATGTGCAGGAAAAAGGGACATTCTCAAGACAAAAGCAAGATTCCTTTAAACACTACCCAATAGAGGATGGGTGTATACTGTCATTGACAAGTTTAATCATAATATATAAACAGATTTGAACAAATGGAAATGAGTGTTTTCTCATTTGCAGAAAATAGGGAAATCAAGACTTTTCAAAACTAGTCAAGGACGACCATATAGCTGATGCTTCCACAAGTTCCATAGGAGAGAGAGACTGAACATAGACATCAATGCAAAGTTTGTTTAGCGTATTGACAAAGCTGACGAGGAAAGGGAGGGTTTGGGGGAATGGACATTAGCAAGTGCAAACCTACATTACAGGCTAGTAGTGTTTATTCCTAGCCACAATATAGAACGTAACCAGTCCATTTCAATCCCCAAGAAACTTTAATTCCAGAAAAGACAAATCATGAATGGAGCTCCAATTCCGCAGAACTAAATTGGTTTTAGGCCCAAGTCACTAAGTAGTGAGAGTTTGTTTAGTGGTTAAAGTTGACCTTAAGAAAGTCAGTGACCATCTACATTACAATGACTACTTGAGGCGGCGAATAGACTTTGGCTCGAGATGGATGGGATGGGATAAGGAACCTATTTCCATGAATTCAGCCAACAACAATGATCAAATTTATACTTTTGAAGAAGCTCACAACTGCTTTGGTTAATGCTGACTCGTCCTCATATTCTCTCCTCCTTGTAATGGCAATCTTGTCATCTTGTGAAAGAACATTGTGCTCTTCTCACCCCCTTTTAACCACCAGGCCCTTGACTTTCTGGGATTACTTCCTCCAAACTAACAAGCTTAATATTGCTGCCAATGATGTTCCTCTCACTCTTTCTTCCACTCTCAACAGTGCAAATTCTTCCCTTTTATCAAGGGCAAAGATCTCATCAAGAAATTTGGTCTTTTTCTCTCCAACATTCTCAATATTGGCTATGTTCTTCTCTTTTTTTCTCTTTCCAGGGATGTTCTACTCATTGAGCTTGCCCTTTATCTCTTAAAGCTTCTCCTAAAGGCAGAGATAAGCCATGCCTGGACCGTGGAATCTTTCAAGCATCTTTATTTAATTTAATAGAAGGGAGGTTTGCAAAGCCAGGCAAAATCCGGGCAGTGAGAGAAAGGAAGTTTGCCCCGTTCGTGTGAGGCTCAACAATGGAGTTCACTTAATCGATAGCGAGGGAGTGGCCTCGTATACGACTCCTCTTCCTCGCCCTAACAGGAAAGACCAGGGCACCACGAAAGCATAAGGAACTTCCGAACTTAATAATTTCATGTGAGCCTAAGTGTCCTAGGCACATGTTCTCAAGTCAGAAGGAACAAGGCTCTCCACTCACCAGTAACATATCCAAGTGAAACACGTGAATGGCCTAGGCCAATTCTGGGAGAACATCAAGAGTCAGCCTAAGGTAAAACAAGTTCCCAATTTTATTGGGAATACGAACATGACTCTACATATCAGCAGATTGACCTAGTAACTATAGCAGACATATCAGCAGATTGACCTAGTAGCTATAGCAGGCAAAATTTTGCCACCTAACAGGAAATTTACTAAATTACAAAGTGAATCAAACTTTGCCCAAAAAAGATTATCTCCTATGCAAAACGTTGGAGGAGTACACAGTTGTGAAAGCCTACATATCCATCTCCAGTCCTCAGAATCTGGACTAAAAGTGAGAATTCACCAACCACAATCTACCTCTCTGACTAGAATTCTTCCATTCGATACCCCCTGATATGTAATTGAGCTCAGCTTCAGCCCACCAGATTTTAAGTGTTTTATAGCACTCAAACTCCTAAAGGAGCATTACATCCCAACCACATTTGCAGCTACATTCTACAGCATTAATAGTCCTCATCTATCCTAGACCATTTTCACTAAGGCTGATGAAGTGCATTATTAAAAAGCATGCTGAAGTTCATTATTAAAAAGCATGCTTCTTGTCCTTTCTCTTTTAACTTTCCTTTGGAATCAATTGCAAAGGAAACATGTTCTCGTACATAAGAAGCATGGAAAAACCAGAACAGGGTAAACGGAAACGGAAGGAGGTCTTGATCTCCAAAAAAAAAAAAACAAAAAAATCAAAAGATTAGGAGAAATAAACAGTGGGGTGCTTATAGCCTATAAGGGGGAAAACAAAAAATAAATAAAGATGGTGAAGATGGAACATACCTGATGCCATTTGAGGAGTTCAAGTATGGCAAGTACAATATCATTGACATAGCAGAAACCAGAAGCTTCACACTTTTTGGCATGGTGCAAGCCACCAGACCAATTAATAGAAATATCAGATTCCTTATTGTTGAGTTTAACAGCTGCCCCTACAGAGCCCCCCGCATAGGTCTGGCAAAAACTGTACAGACCATCGAAAACAGGGCAATCCTCCCCAACATTAAACCTCTTTAACTGCCTTAGCTGCTCATGCTGAGTCTCTGGTGTAACAGATTGCAAGAACGAGATATAGTCGTCGGCATGAAAAACCCTAAATTCATTGCTCTCTAGCAAGTTGGGTTTGCAAACCTCCATGCATTCAAGCAAGCCATAATTAAGCACAAGATTATGAGCCATTCTTATCCTGTGGGGCTTCATGGGGTGACCTTGACTGTAATAGTAATTACCAATTTCTGAGTCATAAAAATAAGAAACCTTCCTCTTTTTCGCATCCGTACCAGAAGGCAGCGAGCTTCCTGACTCATCATCCAAGCCCATCACGAGTTCAATCTCATCAACCGATGCAATGTAACAACCGCTTTTTCAGGAAGACTACTTGTACTAGTAGATCGATAAACAGAACTCACAGGAGAAGAAGAGAGAGAGAAAGAGAAAGAGAGAGAGAGGATAAGGAACTATGGGTAGGAGTTAATGGATACCCAACACACTTTTCAAGCCAAGAAATCTCTCACATCAAAGGATAGAGAACGACCAGTTTTGATTTTTCAGGAAGATTACCAGTACCAGTAGATCAAGAAACAGTAGAACTCACAGGGGAAGAAGAGAGAGAGAGAGAGAGAGAGAGAGAGAGAGGATAAGGAACTATGGCTATGAGTTAATGGACACGAAACCCACTTTTCAAGCCATGAAATCTCTCACATAAAAGGAAGACAAAGACCAGTTTTTTAAAGATAACCAGTCCAGTAGATCTCGACACAGTAAAGCTCAGAAACAACGAGGAAAGGAAGAGACTAGAGAGAGAATAGGGAAGGAAAGGAATAAGTGTGTGAGAGAGAGAAAAATAGTGAGAAAGAGAGAGGACAATGAAAATATGGAAGTGCAAAGTAGTAGGATTTAATGGGGTAGCGTTTAATACTGCAAAAAAGGAGTTGTTTTCAGGCAGCTGAAATGTCGCAAGGTTTTGCAGGTAGAAGAAGACGAAGAGTAGCAGGGAAGAGAGTTCTTTCCTCAATCTCTTACCAGTTCATTTTATGGAGCGCGTATACTATGCTCCCTCGAGATCATACTATTCATTTATTATGTTTTCAAAACACTGGCTCGTGAAATTCGGGATCCATCATCAATCTGGTTATGACTAGATCATTATCTTCAAATAAAAAAATTTAGATTTTTAGTTTATCCAAAAATTATTTTTTAACCACATAATGAATGAGTTAAAAAAAAAAAAAATTTAAGTCAGATACTAACGATCATAACCCAAAATTTAAGATAAAAAAAAATAGGCTAAGCTTTCTATATCATAAAACCTATATGTTTACTTTTATCCAACCCTTCATAAAATCTATATATTTTTCTTTATCCAATCGTCCCAATCACAATGTCACGTCTCCACATTACTTTAAAAAAAAAATTTCTAGAAATTATTTTGACATCAAATTTTTAGCGTCTACTCCTCTCTTAAACTCGCATTTGTAAAAAAGTATTACAATAAAATAAAATAACTAAAATACTCCTAAAAATTTCAAGAGGTATTTTGGTTTTTATATTTTATCAAAAAAATTAAAAATTATTTTTCGTAGGTGCAACCCATTAAGAAGATAATACCTACCAAATTTCATATTCATA
The DNA here is from genome assembly GCF_054954075.1 of Amborella trichopoda. Lineage (NCBI taxonomy): Eukaryota > Viridiplantae > Streptophyta > Magnoliopsida > Amborellales > Amborellaceae > Amborella > Amborella trichopoda. Next base: position 11,147,840 of record NC_142338.1, on the reverse strand, counting down.
CAATTTCTTTGAAAAACCTAAAAATAAAATACTTTGAGACGTCGGATCTAGATCAAACGGTCTGTGGCTCACGTGATCTAAAATAGACCGCTGGATGGGAAGGGAAACATTCATCTCTCTTGATGGAAAGGAACGATAAAAACCTTTCCCGAAGAAGGCATTATGAGAGTTTAAGTTTTGTCTAAGGGAGTAAATAGATATTATAGTCCCATAGGAATAAAAAGGTCTCTTCCTATCCATTACTTTCTTCATCAGTTGAGTTTTGGAAAAATTACCAAAACAAAACAATAACAATAACAATAACATTGTGCACTATCTATCCAACTTATCCCCATCCAAACCTTTTTTCTCACTTTTTTCCCCACAACAACCTTTCTTAGCAATAACCCCCAAGATAAAAAGTGTTATTTTTTTTTCCCACAACAATCTTTTCCATACAAAAAAAATTAATTGGCACTGACTATCAGTCCCAAGTAGCGTATTGCAGGAGTGCAGTATGCAACTGCCAGAACGAATTGTTTAGAACATAATACCGGAACGCATATGTATCGAGCGTTAGAGTGCTTTGTAAGAATTGCCGGATCGCTGTACACACTGTTGCAGTGCGTTCATATAATATCGGAGCGTTGAATATACTGAGCGTGCAATTACAGTGCTAGAGCGTTGTGGCTCCAGAGCCTCTATTGCTGGAGTGCCTTTATAGACTGTCGGAGCAAAATGTCTCCAAAAGGCATACCGTCGGTGTGCGTTCATATACTGCTAGAGCGTTGAACACACTATCGGATCGCCCAATTACACTGCTAGAGAGCTATGGCTCTAGAGCATATATTGCCGGAGCATTATTTGGGACTGCCGGAGCGCGTCGTCTCCAAAAACTATTCTACTGGAGTACACCTTTGTACTGCCAGAACGCATTGGGTAAATAAGAAAATGGGAAACATGAGAAAGAAGGGTGTGTGAAAAAAAAAAAAAGTAGTTTAGTCTTTTTTTTTTCCTTTGGATTGGGGTTTTTTTTACGAAAAAATATTGTTGTGGGAAAAAAGTGAGACAAAAAAGTTAGATGGAATTAAGTAGCATAGATATTATAGATTAGGGGGGTTTTTTATAATTTTCTTTTGATTTTTTTATTTTTATTTTTGCCCGTCATGGCGTTGGATTGGAGAAATGAAAATGGCAACCCCATCGAATCCGGTCCATTTTCTGTGGAATGTATCTCCTCCCGGGATTTGCGTCCTCGCTGCAGCGGAGGATCATAAATTTCTTTGTTTTCTTGAAATGGGAAGGGCGGGAATGGTGGGCCGTGACGGAACGTTGCATTTGGTTCCTGAGAATTGAACTGCTAGGGAAATGTGTACCTTAGAATTGATATCTTTTAAAATTTGCATTTCTAGAAGATGGGTGTATGCCATTTGGATAGTATGTCACGAAGACTGGATGATACATCGATGTGTCTTCAAAAAACTTTAAAATTTTCATTGTATTATTATTTTATTATTTTTGATATGATATTATAGTATTATTATATTATAATAATATTTTTATATAATAATGATACAATAATCATAATATATTTTTATTATAGTAATTATAATGTTATTATTATATAATATCATAATTATTGTTATTATTATCTATTATAATAATTCATTAATAATATATTATTATTTTATTAATATTAATATAATGTTATAATATTATTATAATATAAAAATATTATAATAATGTAATATCATAATTATGATAATTATCATCAACGTCGTTCAACTCTCATCATCATGTGTCTTTTTTTATTCCATAATTGCTCTCTCTCTCCATTATCTCTTCCTCTTCCCACAATCAAAAGTTTATAAAATCCAATCTCTCTCTCTCCCTCTTTCCACAATATAAGGTTTCTAAAATCCAATCTCTCTCTCCCTCTTTCCATAATATAAGGTTTCTAAAATCCAATCTCTCTCTCTTTCTCTTCCCAATGCCAATCTAAGGCTCCTAAATCCATTATCTCTTTTCTCAAAATTGGTGCATGAGAGAGAGAATATTGATAGAGATAGTGATAAATAAAAGGAAAAAGTTTATATAAGGTTGCCACCTTAAAATGTAGAAGTAAAGATTGCACCTAAAAAATATATCGGAAAATATTGTTTTAATGTTGAAAAACCCTCTAATTGATCATCTTGACGTCAAGATGAATAAATATGATAAATAAATAAAATTTGAGTCCCATAAATAGTGTATCTTACTACACATTATCTAGAACGTCCATTTTCAATATTTTCATAAGTTTATAGATCTAATTGATTTTAACCATTCTTTTAATTTAAAATTTGATAATTAGATATAAAAATATATTTTCAGATAAAACCTAAAAATTCCTTACACCAAAATTAGGGTGCAGTTTGTATAGAGCCTAGGCTCTAAACAATCAAATAAGAGCCTACCTTCAAATGGTGGCGAGAAATGTGGTTTCAATATTGAAAATTTTTGTGATAGCCTGAAATATATGTTTTTTTTTATTTATAAAGTTTAAAACTTAAAAAATACTGTATATCGACATATCTATGAAAACTTGAAAATATTGAAAATTGATGGTCCAAATATGTGTTACAAAATATATTATTTCCAAAACTTAAAATCCATTTTTTTTCTCTTGTCCATACATCTTGATGTCGAGATGATCAATTTGAGGATATTTGGACATCAAAACAACCTCTTCTAATAAAGTTTTTGTGATAGGCTCTAATTTGATTGTTTAGAGCCTAGGCTCTATATAAACTTTTCCCTTACATATTAGGATACAATTTAGAGGCGTGTTGTAATTGGATTGTTTAAGGTCCTTATAGAAACCAGACCCAAAATAACAAGGTATAAACTCTTTTCTAAAACCTCTCTCTCTCTCAATAACTCTCTCTTTCCACGCACCTCTTCCCCTCTCTCTACCTTTCTCCCTCTACGAACCTTCCTATTTATATGGGATTTCCCTCTCTCTACCTTCTCTCTCCACGAATCTTCTTATTTATATGGGATTTTCTTTCGATCATTCTCTTCTATCTACAGTTTTTTCAAATTCTCTCCATCTATTGATTTTTCATTCTCTATTTCATTGTTCTTTTTCTTATTTATATGATCGTTTTCTCAAATTCTCTCCCTCTCTACTGATTTTTCATCATCTATTTCATTTTATCTCTCTTATTTATATGATCATTTTCTCAAATTCTCTCCCTCTCTATTGATTTCTCATTCTCTAATTCTCTCTCTACTGATTTACTCATTCTCTATTTTATTGTAGTTAAATAAGCTTTTTGGTTGCTACCTCGACTCCTATGATTTAAAGTTCCACTTCCAACGGTGTTGCTGCATCGGAACCATCAACACCCATCCAAATTGAACTTGATAATGGGTAATGCAGCTTATATTGCATAATTTGTTTGTTCATTCTTAATGTTAAATATTTTTGCTCTCCCAATAACTTTTTTATTAATATTTCATATTTTTATGTTTTTGTGAGCTTCCTGGTTGTATCCAATGCCCTAGAATTTTTTCATAAATGATTTCTTAACTAGATTTCAAATGTAGGCAGCTACTTTGGGCTTTCCATGTTTTTTAATTGTTGTTGTTGTTCTTGATTGGTTTACAGGTTAATGTGAGCAATGCATTTTCTTCTTTATGTGATTGTGTGAAACGAATGGTGGTTATATCACCAGATCGTATCAAAGTGTCAAGGACTTTGAGTCCTCAATGATAATGGCCTTCTCTTAGAGAGAGTTGCTCTCTGTGGCCCATGTGGTTTAAAGTTCCAACTGTGTAGGATATGAATTTAGGAAATAAGTGTATTATTGTGTTTTGGATGAGTTTTTTGTATTGTATTTCTATAATAATTGTACCCAGTAGGTGTTATTTTTATTAGAATGTTGTAGTTATAATTAGATTCTATAATTGTAATTATTATTATATTTTAAAAAATTTATTTAAATTTTATTATTTTTCCATGCATAACTTCTCTCTCCTCTTTATTTCTATATACATATATTTCTATAAGGGTGCGGTATGTATATAGCCTAGACTCTAAACAATTAAAGCCTACTTTCAAATAGTATCAAGAAATGTGATTTCAATACTGGAAATATTTGTGATAGCCTTCAAATATATTTTTATCTTTATTTATAAAGTGTAATAAAGCTTCAAAAATAGTGTAGATCAAAAGATATGTGATAACTTGAAAATCTTGAAAATTGACGGTAAAAAAATGCTTTACAAAATACATTATTTCCAAACCTTGAAATCTATTTTTTTTCTCATGTTCATACATCTTGATATGCATCTTGATGTTGAGATGATCAACTTTAGGATATTTGAGCATCAAAACAACCTCTTATGTTGAAAATTTGAAGGTAGGCTCTAATTTGATTGTTTAGAGCATCGGCTCTAGATAAACTTTTCCCTTTTTATAATAGGGTGCGGTTTATATGAGGTTAGCAACCTCAAACAATCCAATTAAGGCGCACCTTAAAATTTTATCATAACATGTCATTTTGTTGTAAAAAATTCTTAGTATCATCTTACAATCTATTTTCATACCTAATTACAGAATTTTAGATTCCAAAAATGGTTAAATCAAGTAGATCTATAAATAAATGAAAATCTTGAAATTGACAGTCTCGATAATATGTTGCAAGACGCACTATTTTCGGGACTCAAAAACGTTTTTTTATTCATAGCCATGCATCTCGATGCCGAGATGATCAATTAGAGGGTTTTTTCAACATTAAAACAACATTTTCGATAGATTTTTGAGATGCATATGTGATTCTACGTTTTAAGGTTGCAACCTTATATAAACTTTCCCCTTTATAATAATTATAAAAGTTAGATATTGATAAAAATCATATTTTTGTTAAAATATTATTATTATATTATAATTATACCTAATATTTGTCCTTAAAAAGAAATTCAAAAGAATAAGAAGGAAAAACCTTGTTATGTGAAAGGTTCTTAATAATTGTAAAAAGTAAGTATCATAAGAATAATTTATTTTTATAAGAATGTTACTGTTATTATTAGATTCAATAAATATAACAGTACTCTCTCTCCTCTTTATCTTCATGATTGGATAATAAATATGACATATATTATATTTACAATTATTATTTTATAATAAATAAAATTTAAAATAATATAATGTAATTATAATTATAATAAACAACAATTTAAATTTAAGTGAGAATAATTTATTCTTATTCGAATAGTATATTTATAATTTCTCCTTGATATTTGTATAATAACTATAAAAATTAGATATTGGTAAAAATCATATATTTTTTGTTCGAATCATATAATTATAATTAATTTCGATCCCCAAAAAGTAGTTCAAAAAATAAAACAAAAAACAAAAAACTTTGCTATGTGAAAGGAAAAAACATAAATAATATTAATTTTATAAATATTTCATTAAAAATATTTTTCAATAATAAATATATTTCATTGATTAATAATAAATATCATGTGCAATAGACGTGCATATTACTAGTAATACTTATAAAATAACACAATATCTTTTATTTCTATTAATATAAAATTATATATAATATAATATTATAATTATCATCATCATCATCCAAGCCTCATCTCAATTAATTAGGATTGGCTAATTATAATACTTATATAATAACACAATAGTTTTTATTGCTATTAATATAAAATTATAATATCATAATAAAATAAAAATATTTTAACAATAATATAATATGATAATATTATAAGCAGATAATAACATAATATTATAATAAAAATATGTTTAAATGATCACTAGTTTAATAATAAATATGTTAAATAATAATATTAGTAATAACAATAATATCAGAAGTAGTAATAGTAATATTAGTAGTAACAATAATAAGATTAGGATATGCATAGTTAACTTTTGATTTTCGAGAAATATCAATTCCACCTATTTGGATGGAATTGACAGAAATTGGTTTAAAATACTCCCTGCAAGAATGTCGTCTTCAGAGAGAACAAAATAGGTCAATCTAGACTGTTACAATGGAAATGAGACTTCAGAACTCCCATTTCTAGGGAACCAAACAGGCCCTTTGGGAATCGCCTCCATCGCTCGTTCGTTACACCCATTGGGCATTAGGATTTAGGGTCGTGAACTCGAAAAAGAAAAGAAAATTGAAACTTAGATAGGGGAGAGGTTTGCATGAGGTTGTAGCCTTAAACAATCAAGGTAAGGCCTACCTCGAAACTTTGTCGCAAGAAGCAATCTTGGTGTCGATTTTTAAGATGGTCCGAGTATCTATTTAATGAAATTTTGAACTCCAAAAATAGTTCAAATCAAGCATATCTAAATATGCATGAAAATCTTGAAAATTAAAGGCCTAGATAATGTGTTCCAAGATATATTATTTTTGTGGCTTGAAAAATACATATTTTTCCATATCCATACATTTTGATGTCAATATTATCTATTAGATGTTTCAATGTCGAAACAACATTTTTTGAAGGAGTTTTGAGATGCACCTAAATTCTACAATTTAAAGTGTCGACCTATATAAACGTTTTCCTTTAGATATTAAGTATGTAGATATCCATTTTGATTTGAAAAAAGTTTATATAAGGTTGCAATTTTATTCTATAGAAGTAAGGTGCATCTCAAAAATCGAATAAAAAGAGTGTTTCGAAGTCAAAATAAAAAGAGTGTTCCGAAGTTAGAAACCATCTAGTTGAGCTTTTCGACATTGAGAACTATAGATATAAAGAACTAAACAATTTCAAGTTTTAAAAATAATGTATCTTATTATATATGTGTAATTTGTAATATTTTTAAAAAATTAAATTTCATAGTAAGAGTTGAATATGGATTTTCAGCCTATCGTACGGTTTCTAACTCCATAACTGCATCTTCTCGAGGTGTGCCTAACTTGTATAGTATAAGGCGTGCACCTTATACAAGCCTCACTCTTTTGATTTTTATCGATGACCGCATCTGCATCTTTTTAGAGCTACAAATTATGGGATGCAAAAATAGAGTTGAAGTGATTTTAATAATTTATTCAAATTATCAGAACAAATGAATGAGTAGGTGCACGCACGCACCACATCTTTCCTTGGAGGACTTCACTTGGAAATGTGGTTTATGGTACTTGGGAAGGTGATCATCGGAGTAAGCATACTGTTACAAAAGCATGCACTTGGTTGGAGATACCTTTTTAAGGAAGGTGGGTATGACTGGTGCTAAGATTGAGATCTCAGAGATTGCGAATCTCGATGTGAGAGAGAAACCATCAAGAAGTATAACTCGTTTGAGAGACTTCCATTTAAGGAGAGGAAAAAGTTTACGAGTTTGGCACCTTAAAATGTAGAAATAAAGTTCACTTCAAAAATCCTTAGAAAAATGTTGTTTAGATGTTAAAAAAATATTTAATTAATCATCTCGACATTGAAATGTATGGATATGGAGAAAAGAAAATTTTCAAGTCCTAAAAATAGTACATGTTATATTATCTAGATCGTTTATTTTTAAGATCTTTATATGTTTGTAGATCTGCTTGATTTAAACCATTTTTTGAGTTTAAAATTTTATAATTTGAAATGAAAACATACTCTCATGCCATTATAAGAATTTTCGACACCTTATGACAAAGTTAGGAGGTGTGCCTTATTTTGATTGTTTAAAGTTGCAACTTTATACAAATGACATCCTTTATGGAAATCCTAAAAGGAAAATATTTCAAACAAACCCATGAATGTTAATGCCTAATATTTTACTTATTTATTTTGTTCTAATGTAAAATATTGTTAGGTTTTTGTGACTTTTAAAGGCATTATAAATGTGTATTGAAATACTTTTATTATAGTGAAACGTAAACTTAATGGGAATGTGATCCCTTAAGGACCATACTAAGCGAATGATGTTTGCTTATACCGGACTGTGTTTATCGATCTAGGCCAGTCGGTTGTAAAATCCAAGGTACCTGGGCATAAAGAATTACCGAGGAGGGTTTTTGGGTTAGCCTTTGATGAAGTCGGAGCTTATGCCTAGATGAAAGAGTCGAGGGACTGTGTGACCCTTGTGTGTGATGGTAGGCCTACTGAGACGGGGGCCAAAACCTCATCCATGTTCCATCACAAGCCATGCACATTGATAGATCGTTCGGGAAAGCTAGATATCCATCTTTGGGTGAAGCGTATGCATGTGCGAGAGATACCACTGTGCATCATTGAGTCGTGGTTGTATCAGGTTGTGGTGACCTTGACTCCTCTTTAGGGGAGGACTTGTAATCCACATACTGAGATTACAAACCCTTGATTCATCGACCTAACTTTGGTGACTTGCTAATGAGGCCCTGCTTGGACTGTGGGTCATGGGAAATACTGGGTTTGTTCGATAAAGCTAATGTGGTATATAGTCCACAGTTGAAGGTGGAGTACTCCATTATCACAGATTGAATTCCTAAAACCATATGGATCATTTTCCCATCATATTGATTTAATTGTGTTCATTTTATTATTGAAATGATTTTAATTTTATTATTTTATTTTTTATGAATCTCTCAATATTTTAATTATGATTTTTTGACTTATAAAAATACAATTATTAATTTTACAAAGTTGTAAAAATTCAAATATATGTTAATTCTTTTTATTTAATTTTAAATTTTTTTTTATAAAATTCCATGTGGGCCCAAAGTTCACATGGGCCCACCATATGGCATGTGGGTGGGGGCCCACATGTGCCACAAAGGGGTGGCACGCCCCACCCTTTGGATTCCTCTTGTTTCTTTATGGTCAAGGTATTTAAGATTATAGTAATTTTGATTTAAGGCATGTGGTAAAATCTTGGAAAGGATATAGCGGCCATAACATATTTTGTAATATGATAAGTATGCTTTAAAAGGAATATGGTCAATTTGAATTAATGGTAAACATTGACCTTATATTGTTTAAAATTTTTGGTAATATTTATTTACTTGATAATATTTGCATATCCTTGTGGAATATGTGATATGATCATGCTATTTTTATGGAATGCATGATATCTATTTTATTTAAATATATTGATGGGAAAATAGTTTAAGGAACGGGGGATAATGGTCCAAGCACCTTCCAAAATGTTGATGGCCCATCTATGAAATGGATGGCTCAGATCTCCCACCCCACAAGTCACATTGATCAACGGTACATATTCAATCTCATGAAAGAGGCAAACTATGAGAAACCCTAAAGAAACCCTAGATCTTATTTTCTCGATAAATAGATGAGTTCTTTCCCATCTCTAAAATAATAACAATCTCTCTCTGTCTCTCCAATTATCTCTCTCTCTTTGTGGGGCACGCTCCACTCTCTCTCCTCTGAGTTTCTCTCTTTAACCATCTCTATCCCAAAGTTTCAAAGAGGGGGCCACGCCCCAACTCTAACTACTACTCTTTTTTCTCCCTATAACTAAGAAGAAACTAAGGGTTGTAGAAATTAGAAGGAAGGTTAAATTATTTTTGGAGGTTAGGATTTTGTGAATAATTAAGGGTGGTTTCATAGTTTGGTCGAAATTAGTTTTCTCGATTTAAGATTGAAGCTAGACCTCACAGCCCACGCCATTGGATGTAGTGACTCGGTGTGGGGTGTAAGAAGCCCGGTTGAGGTAATTTTCGGCATCTTTATTTTATACTTACTTATTCTTTATTTCATATTCTCGAGCACAATATTAGGTTGTATGAATGGCATCAAGTAGTTGAGATTTATTTTATTAATGTGTTATTTATTTTTAGAATTTCTATTGTTTGTAATAAGACCATCTGTGAGTGATCTTGTTGCCAAATTTATAAGGGATGATTATTATTAAAAAAAAAAATTGGATTTCCCTGGCAAAAGATCACATAGGTATTTATTTCAAATACCCCATCAAGGTACCACATCACAATTGATTCCATGAGAATACCAGTATCTCTATGGTGACTTAGTGAGATATTTGTGTTTAAAATTACGAAAATCTCATAAGGTAATTTAGCGACATATTGATATCCTAGAGACGAGGAAATAGTTAAGATTAACAGTAAAAAAATACCAAAAAGAACGCACTTTCACTAACTTGGTCAATAATTTAGAAAAAATAGAGAGATTGAGGAAGATGTCGCACATAGAATTAGGATTGAGTGGGCGAAGTAAAGATATACAACCAAAATTTTATATGATCACTACATACCAATGAAGCTAAAGGGCAGTTCTATATAATAGTTGTGAAACTAGCTTTGCTATATGGGGCGGAATGTTGGGTGGTTGAAAAACAAAATACTCATAAAATGAGTGTAGTGGAGGTGATATAGTTGAGATAGATGGGTGGTAAAACAATAAACGATAGAGAATTCAAAATGAATATATTTAGAAAAATTTAGGTGTGTCATCAATAAGCGATAAGATGGGCGAGAGTAGACTTAGGTGGGCTAGCCATGTGCAGTGCAGATCTAATACAATACATGTTTGGAGGAACAAGTTAGTTCAAGTGGAAGGCAAAAAAGGACGAGATGGTTATAAGTAGTGAGAAAATATAAGGGGATTTATGATCTAATTAAGGATATAGTCTTTAACATAGCATAATAGCGGACTAAAATTCGTGTAGCCAACCCTGATTAGTTAGAAAAACTCTTTGACAATGATGATAATGATGATGAAAAAATAGTATTCAAAATATTAAGTCTCACCAAGTCACTTAGATACTCGTGGTTGAATGCTACTGTCACAATATTTTACTTAATATGATTGTGGGATGCAAAAATACTAATATCTCATATTGTGTTTTGAGTGAGATAATGATATTATAAAATATGATTATATCTAACATAGGTCGATTTATTAAAACGTATGTTAAGTTTGAGAGAGGTAAATCTTGAAATTGCCCATCCTACAATTCTGCCCTCTTGAAATTGCCCATCCTACAATTTATGCCCTGTTATTGACTTATTATGTCATGTCCTTTGAGGGTTTTGATAATTATGATAAAATCAATAGGTAAAAATATTAAATAATGCAACTCTTGAAACTTGGCTTAATAATCTTATTTAAAAAATTTGTTTCTAATTTGGGAATATTGAACATCTAGGGGTATTTTGATAATTAGCTTATTCAATATACTTGATCCATGTTACAAAAATACACTTGATTGTTCAAAACTATGAACATGCCAAATGACAAAAATACCCTTTATGGTGTATTGCGAACCCTAGGCAACCAAGGGTATTTTAATAATTTGACAATTCTTTTTTCTCAACCCTAAACCACTGTGAGTATTTTTGTAACTTAGCTTGGCCACTGAAGTAAGAAAATCACCGAAATATCCTACTTGTTTAATGTCCCCAACCCTATCTTGGGGTATTTGAAACTTTGTGAAAAAATATTTAGGAGATACCTTCATGAAATGAAACTTAAAAAGTAAACCTGGAATGACAAATAAGATTCTTTGAGTTATTTAGAAATTTTATAAAAATAATTTAAGCCCTTTAGTAATATTTATCCAAAGATAAAAAAAAGCCTCTCACCCTCCATACTTGCTAGTCAAGTTGCCCCCTTTGAGCATGAGCTAAGCACTCCAAGCTCCACTTTTCACAATGATGTCAAGGAATCCATTGTGTACCATTAGAGGGAAACTGTGGATAATTGTAGCCCTTCTCAAAATTCATTCTATATTTGTTTATACTAAAAAACGTGGGCAAGTGACTTCCCTCCCCTTTGTTTCGGGAGCAAACAAATCGAAGAGTTGGAAGATAGTAGGTCCCGTCAAATTACGTTTTGATGGAGAGTAGGGCCACAACGTCGTATTCATATTGGGCCACCGGCAAAGCTGGCTTCCCTCTTATTTCAACCTTGGAATTCCACAATAATATTTTCAAAAGGGTTTGAAAACAAGAAAGGAGATTTTAGAGAAATATGTTTAAAAAAGGGTGAAGAGAAGAAAGCCACAAGTAAACTAACAAGCTAGGAAAATAAATATACACAAGAGTGAAGAATCTAACTATAAAATGTAAAGAAACAAGAAGACAAAGAGCATGGTGACTATGAAATCTAAACCACTATCTAAACTAAACATGCAATATCTAAATAAAAACAATGAGAATATGAATATGAGAAAATGGATGTAAAGAGAAAAGGGGCTGGTATGTTACATTAAATGAGATGAAGAGAACGAATGAATAAACATTAAAGATGGGAGGTAAATACGGAAGGGAATGAGTATGAAACATTAAGCCAGAGAGAAGGAGGGATGAATATTAAATAATAATGAAAGATAATAAATAGCATAAAGGAAAATAAATACAAGAATAAAAGGAAGAGAGAGGCTATTGAATAAAATATAAAGTAAATAATCAAAATAAATACAAGAGAAAGAGGGAAGAAGAGGGAAAGAGAAAGAGAGAGATCTAAACTACAAGATAAGGAAAAAGAGAAGTAAAAATAAATACAACAAACTAAGGGAAATAAATACTAACTAAAAAGATGATGAAAAAGATGACTAACTGCAAACAAACAAGAAAATGCAACATTAGAAGAAGAAGAGGGAATAAGAGATTACATCATAAATGAAGAGAATAGAGGGGGGAGTCATAAATATAACTAAAAGGGGAATAGATGCAATAAATATAAGAAAGGAAAAGAGAAAATGATGCTTTAGGCCGGGTCCCTAAGGCCGGTGCCCAGAGTCTGTGTTGATTCAGATCAAATAGTTACACAGTCAATCCCGAGCTTTCGGTTTTTAATAGGGCAAGTAGAAATACGAGGACAATGGCTAAAAAATTCAGATTATCTAAGCCGCCTTTAGTTTGATAGGGTAACTTAAAGGGTTAGTTTTGGATTCAAGAGTTTAAGAACGATGGAGGTTATTCAAATGGGCTCACACTTGGGGCTTTCTTACACAACCTTAAGCTTAAACTTTGATATTTCTTAAGCTCAAAGACAAAGAGAATCCTTACATAGCTTAGGCTAAAAAATCATGAAGATCCAGACCTTAAGCCTAAGGCAAAAAAGGGTATTTATAGGCAAAGCAGTCCCTTCATAGCCTGTAAGTCAGTATTGTGTGAAATTTGTACGACGTTTGAAATGATGTTAGTGACATTTGAAACATCGCTATCTCATTAATGTTGTATTAATGATGATCAACAACTATTAATTGCTCTGTTAATGCAGTTGATATGGCCCTGTCAATATCTAACATAATTGGCAATGGCCCCAACGACCTTCAGACTGCCTTCAACGTTCCTTTTGGATACGTGTCATGTTCTGGTGATTATGATATGTTTATGACAGACTAATCACAACTTGAAGCTACTCTGAATTGTGTCGCCGACATTTGCAATGTCACCATACACTAGCTGGTATGCTGCCTTGGTTGTACTATTTTCTGAACCTCGACCTATCAAAACTCGATAACTATGGTCTATACTGACATCTGACTTGTCAGTACGGACCCTGCCACACTTGCTAGTACGGTTTGACATGTCAATATGTGCTCCAGTCTCGTTAGCCAAGCTGTTTCCCGCCTGTTGGAGGTCTCGGGGAATGGAGATGACAATATTGCCAATGTCGCCAGACTTCTATCCGTTATGGTCGCTTGTTGGGGGTCTTGGGTCCGACGATATTCATAGTGGAGTGTTGGGTATGTTTTCAGTCACATACAAGGACCAGATGCATTTTGGATAATGATATGTCAACTAAGCTTCATTCGAGGCTCAATGGAGATAAAAAACCGCATGTGATACAAAATATATAATAAGATCAAGATCCATCATATGAGAGGCTTGATGTGCTTAAAAGAATATTGACTCGTCAGTTAGCCCTAACTCACGACTGATAATGCTAAGAGCCCATCAGCTAAACACAGTAAAGGTTGACATAAAATGGTGAAGCTATCTCATATTGAGACAAGTTCTATGATACATGTACTCCTAAAACACTATGTATGCCTATCCATGTGATTTATGGAGGAAAAAATACAGCTTAACATTGACATTCACTGTTGGTTATGCACATGTGCTATAACTTACGGTTTACGATAAGAGATCATGAATGCATTTATATTTGAGACAGAACTCCGGAATTCATATATTCCCCGACATATAAATGTCTCTCCACTGGGTACTGAAGGAGTTTTAGGTAAGATGTGATATGACTATTTAAATGATATGTCGTACGTTGAAATAGTGGGGTTTAACCAATGGAGCTTAAGTTAAACCTCGTTATCATATATTGAGGTGAATTCTTAAAATGTATATATTAAGGCCTCATATGCCTTAAAGTCCAAGGGTGATATGACTTGAGCGATATTAGGACTTGGCTTAACCTATGTCCACTTTCGGTTCGGATATGCCCTAACTGATACCCCGAAACTCGATGTCTTTGGGATCGAATTGAGACTTTCAGAAAATCATGTCCGAGGTATTGTGACCATTTCCTTGAAGTTTTGTATTAGTTAAAGGTTTGATAGCTCAACGATCGGAGCTTTAAACCCTCATGTCTCACGCGTTCTAGACATAACAACATTCGACTATTGATATTGTGATTTCTCTATTAAATGTGATGTATTTTCCATGAAATCGGGACCATTGGATCCCTCGGTTCGATATATTATCACCCTGAAAAGGTGTGGAAATGTTTATATACAAGTGAAAAAAGCGTATATTTAGCGAGATGAATAAATATGTGAACCAACGAATAATGAAGTGAATGAAGTGACGGGGGGGGGGGGCGGGATATGGTCTTAGTCTTTCTCATCAGATAGCTTGACTGACTTGCAAAACTACATATTTAAAATTCGAAAGAGGGCTAGTTGACCACATGAGATAGGTGTAAATTCGAATTCGCATATGGTTAATGGTTGACCACACATGATAAGCACAAATTTAAGTTTACGCGTAACTGAGATTGGGCTCAAGAGATATACCCGAATATTTAAATTCGCGTGAAGCTTTGAGTTCAAATTCAAATTTGCAAAATCTGCTCGTTTAAGTTAAAAGAAGATCAGCTAAAAGATTCAAATACTTATAAAGGATAAAAACAAAGTGAGGATTCAACGTGAAGATTAGAAAGATGATAAGCATATTTTTTGAATCCATCATCAAGAAATCTATGGCAATGAGATATGTCCTCTCAAGAAATCGACGAAGGGGGTTCACATATTTTTCTTTGAGATAGGCATTCCCTGAGAGGACATATCTCATTGCCATAGATTGATCAAAGTATTGAGTGCAGTATTAAGATAGAGTAAGAAAAAGAGAAAGAGAGAAAAAGAAAAAAAATTGATTCCATACTCTGAAATACTCGCTTGAGGCTCATTCTCTAAAAAGGGACAAAGACATAGGATTAACATCCTTGCTATAGATCAGGTACATGGGTTGATATCTCATTTGATAGTATCTCGTTTTTTATTTAATATGTTTGTACGTATTGTTTTGTTAGAAATGAAAGTATAGGTCTTGAGGCTATAAGCAAGGGTAATTGGCCTTATTTGCTTTTACTGTATTATTTGATCAATGTAAATCATAACAGGGGATTAGACTCATGAAACTATTCTGTTCCCAGTATATGATATAAAAACCTGTATTTCTATTATATGGAATACATAGGCGAATTTGGCTCCGAGTGTGATGTCATCTGGTAAAATATTTAATTGGAGTCTCAACATGTTTTAAATTATATTTTCTTTTTAAAAATCAATATCCCATTCTTGTGGAATTCACTTTTCGGAGCGTCCATGGAGCTGGTGACATTGGCAATGTCGTTAGACCTCTGTCCATTTTCATCGTCTGTTTTACGATTGTGGTGCCTTTGTTGCATTGTCTTCGAGTTTTGGTAGAGCTTTGGCGGCCGTTGGAGCAACACCAAAGCATTTCCTTCTAAATCTGCTTCTAAGCCAGGCGATCTTGAGCTTATTTGCCTTATCCCGACTTTTGGTGCCTTTGATCCCACTGGGGCAATATCGGATCAGTGGATGCTAGGTTACGTAAAGGTTCAGGTGGGGTGAATGGTTCAAAATATCCAGGTGGTCTGTTTGGGACATTTCAACCTATCCGTAACTTCTCCAGTTCTGTCTACAATAACCTTTTATTGATCTCTTCTCCTCTTTCATAACATTCTCTCATTCCCGTCCTAAAATATCGTCATAAAGGGATTGTCTATAAGGAGACCATTTATCTTTTGTATATGAAGGTTATAATCATTATTGTCCCTTAAATTTCAAAATGGGTGGTTGTAAGAGTATCATTGAATAGATACAAAGTTTCAAAAAGAATCTTGGATTTCGTTACTCATCCCAAGCCATCAAATTTGACATTTAATGAGTGAGAATAATTGTGAACTCCATGTACAAAAGATAAGTGCTCTCTTCGTAGACAATCCTTATCATAAAAGCTAGCAAAAAAAGAATAATTAAGGAGGTGGACCAAAAAAACAAAAAATATTGATACACTTCAAGGGCTTTACATTTCTTTTAGCCGTACAAAGAACCACACAAAAAATGAAGAGACTATTAAGGGCACCTTTCTCTTTTTTTAAAAAAGTGAACAAATTGGATATGGGTATAATAACATTAAAAAGGGGGGGCCTTTAAAATAAATTTTTTTTTTAGAGGATATGCGCCTTAATTATTCTTATTCATTTGTAAGGGCTTAATATAATGGTTTCAATCTGCAGCTTTGGTTCCAAAGCATCTTATAATACCCAAAAATTATGTTTTTGGCCCTAATTATGAAATTCAAAGCTCCAAAAATAGTGAGGATGGTCCAAATAATTTACTACATGATACGCTACTTCTAATATTAAACATTATTTTTTATAATCATATATCTCGAGCTTGAGATGATTAATTAGAAGGATTTTTAACATCAAACAAATTTTTTCAATAGGTTTATATAGTATGAGGTTGAGATTATTAATTAGAGGGCTTTTCAATATATACAAATTTTTTATATATGTTTATCAAAGCCCGAGGGTCAAAAATCATATTGTACCATTAAAGAGGACAAAAAACCTTTGCATTGAAGATCCGAAGTTTAACTAATTAAAAGTAACCAATTTTTTTTACTTATTTTGTCAAGTAAAAGCTTTAAATTTTCAAAGTCCGGGGTTTCCTATTGAAGAAAAATGCATAAACAACTTTGAATTTTTTAAAGGGCTTGTATACTATGAAGCCATTTATCTTTGTTACAAGGATGTCACAATTACTCATAGTCATCAGATGTGAAATTGGACGGTTTAGGGTGCCACAAAAATCGAGGGAAACTTTTTGAAGATTTGAGTCTAATCAACGACATTACTTACAACCACCCGATTTGAAATTTAATGTACAAGAATGATTGTGATGACCTTGTATTAAAAGGAAATGGTCTCTTTGTTTCGAAATTTGAAGGTTTTCTGTTGTAACACTAAGATTCGAGTAACAACTTTAGATTTTAAAAATTCAAAGTTTGAGATACCATCTTTTTTTTTGCCTTTTTGTCAAGTAAGACATGATTTCGGGAATCTGATTTTTACTATGTTTTTGGGTGAAAGTTTTAGAGGCATTTTTTTTTTGTAAAGTAAAAACTTCATTTTTTTAAAATCCAAAGTTTATAATTTTTTTAGGCATATTAGAGGCAAAATATTCTAAAAAGAAAATAGGCTGAAAAATTCGAATTCTCAAAATCTAAAGCTATTTTTGAAAAAAAATCAAAACCGCACAAGATGAGTATGAACCTAATTGTTTTTATCTTATAAAAGATTTTTGTTAACTTCAAAAAAAAAAAATACTAATATTTTTATAATGTAAAAGTCTACAATTAGATCATTTATCTTTGGTACAAGGTGGTCACAATTAATCGTGCCTATTAGACATGAAATTGGGTGGTTGAATTTATTCTATTGATCATGCTCAAAGTTCTAAAAGAAATTTTTTCAAACATTGTGACACACCCAAGCTATCATATTTCACATTAGATGGGTATAAGTAATTGTGACTTTCTTGTACTAAAGGTAAATGATTTCATTCTATAGAATCTCTTCTATCTTCTAAATGATTTTGACAATAATAACGTTTAAAAGGGTATTTCCTTTTCGAGGTTGTATATACTGCGACCATTTACCTTTAGTATAAAGAGGTTGAATCGCCCGATCCGACCTGGGAGTTGGTCACCCCGTACCAATTTTGTCAATATATAGAAAATCATACGGGTCCAGAAAAGAACTGACGATTCGCTATAGTAGAAAAACATTTTGCTACAATAAAAAAGCCGCTTCGTTGATCCGGACCGGTTCTTAACTAGTTCGCTGTTTTTGCATGTATTTTTCACTGATTCAGTATTTTTTTCTGCACAGTAAAATGATGATTTGGACTGGTTCTTAATTGGTTTGTTGTTTTTGCACGTATTTTTTCGTTGGTTCACTATTTTTTCTGTATAGTAAAATGATGATCCGAACTGCAGATTCACCGATTTAAACCATTTTTTATGATGCCCCATCATAATCATCGATCCGTTTTTTAAATCGGTGCTTTGACCGGTTTAACACACTCTTGGCCCCACCGCACATTAGCTGATTCTGGTTGATTTGCATTGGCTCCTTTGTTTGCAAAATTGCCAGATCTAACAGCTAACCGCCCAGTTAGATTGGAACCGGCCATTGGCCGTTTCGGTTTTGGGCAGTTAGGGTTATCAACCAGTATTTAAAAAGAAAAAGAATATATATATATATATATATATATATATATATATATATATAAATTATCAAAAATAAGAAATTTGATTTGTAATGCATTTTTAAATATTCTTTACATTATGGTAAAGATTAAAACTTGTTTTGTTCATTAATATTCACTTTTGTATTTTTTCATCTTTTTTTAAAAAATTAAATAAGTAGCATTTAAAAAATATAAAATGAGTTAAAATCTATTTTTTTCATTAATTTTCAACTTTATTTGAATGTGTTTTGTTTTAATCAATTTTTTATATACTTCTCATATTTTTGTAGATTTTTTTTATCTTTTTTTTAACGCTTTTTTTTACCAGCTTCTCCGATTAGAGCGGTTAAATTGTCGGGTTTACCAATTATGCGGTTAAACCGCTTGCCGAGGCTATCCGATTAACCGTTCCCGTTCAATTTTGAGAACACTCATTTGAACACAACACAACTTTACTCGTGCTCTTCCGGACTGGCCCTGCAACGCTTTTTCCCACCACTGGCTCTCTGAGCACAACACAGCTGCTCTCTGCAATGCTTTTTCCCACCATTGGCTCTCTGAGCACAACGCAGCTTTACTCCTACTCAGTGTTCGCAAAATCGAACACTAACGGTCAACCCCCCCACCCCCAAAAAAAGAAAAAAAAACCTAGATTAAGCATACAATATCAATATCATATTACATACATTTATCTTATAAAAAAAATTTGAAACAACTTTTTATATAATTTAATATTTGAATATTTTGGAGATATGCAAGACAATTTATAATTTCACATAAATGCAATTGATGAAGTTACAAAGTCCAACTAACAATGGATGGTGCAACAATTTATGCTTCTATATTGTTTTAATGTTGATGTTGAAAAAAGTTGTTTTAATATTGAAAAACCCTTTAATATGGTTTAGAATTGGGTTTGAGAGCGTATTTTTCTATAGCATGATATTCCCAGTTTTTCTAAGGGTTATGAGTCAAGGTAGTAAGAGAGAGGACATCATTTACTCGGTAACTTGGTTATCAATTGCTGCTTCAAGTAGCCAAATTGCATATTTTTTAAAAATATGGCCAGGTCAATTGTCAAATGGATCGCCAAATTGATTTTGAGATGGTTAAGCCTCATTTACTCAGCAATATTTTTAGTTCAGTTTAACATGAAAAAAAAGAAAAAATTATATAATATGGCAACTTTAAAATGTAGAATCAAAATGCATATATACATTTAAAAAAAAACAGGTTAATTTTTTATCCATGTCAGCATGTGGAAACATGAGAGATGAGTAAAACACTTTTTAGTTTCTACCTCTTTTTTTTTTTTTATAGAGGCTAATAAATAGATTTAAGGAGTATAAAGTTGCAACAAATGATAGATAGCTTGTAACAAATAAAAAAACAAATCAGAAGAAAATGTCACGACTAAACAAGAAGTTGAGAACATTGACAACAATAACATACACCAAAAATATCCTTAAAAACAAATAAATTTCTTCTTCTCATATTCAACACAAAAAAAATATTTTTATAAGAAAAATATATAACATAAAAAACAATCCAACAAGCTCACCAAAAATATATAACATAAAAAAGAAAGAAATATTTTTTTTTCTCATATTCATCACAAAAAAACATGTTTTTGTTAAAAAAAAAAAAATATAACATAAAAATAATCCAACAAGCTCACAAAAAATATATATATTGTTTTAAAAAAGAATATATATATATATATATATTTTTTTATCATATTCATTACACATAACATATTTTTTAAAAACAAAACGTAATTTATTAAAAAAACAAATTTTTTTTAAGAACCCTAAAATCGAGCCAAAGAATACATAAATTTTAGAGTCAAAATCGACCCCAAATCTTTCATTTTTTGAATGAATTGACATGGGGATATGATAGATACTTCAATTAAGTTTCAAATGCGCCAAATTTCATGAAGATTAATTGACTAGTGAGATCTTTATTCAAAAAAGTGTGAATTTTTTACGTCACGAAAGTTTCAGGAAAAGAACGCAGCAAAAAAAATATCGATATAAAAGCATTTAATCAATAGTAAATCAAAGTAACTATTTTATTTGATAGATGATGCCTTTATGATCAAACTTTAGTGATCAATTCGATAAAATCGTTCAATTTATCGATCAAAAATCAATTTGTTTGGATAAAAAACAGTTATTCGAACAGCAGTACTTGGGGCCCCAAAAAACCTCAAATCTTCATTTTTTTGGAAAAATTGAAATATGTAAACATAGAATCATTCAACAATTAATCAAAGCCCTCTATTTTTATGAAACTTTATGAGGTATTGAAGCAGCATTTGATAGAATGACGAAAATTTCTAATATTAAAAAATTATCCCCATTTCAATCCGTCGAGAACTCTTTGTTTTTTGATTTTTGATTCAATAATCTATGATTTATAGAAACTTTCAGGTGTATAACATTAATATTTGACTGAAAAACAAAAAAAACTGAAAAATAGAGTAAAAATTAATCTACAAAATATTGTTCTATGAAAAATAATGGGCTTCTATCAAATAACGACTATTATTTGATGCGTTAAAACGATGTTATATGAGTGTTAAAACCGTAAACCAGACCGGTTACAAAAACCGGCCGGTTTGATTAAATACCGCGACATCGAACAGGCGCGTTTTGGTCTCGATTTTTTTTTCGTTAGTACCGCCATGTGGTGTGCCATAAAACCGGCCTAACCGGACTCGCCACCCCCACTGGTAGCGATCTGATTTTGCGAACACTTGCCCTCCCGGGCCCAATTTGCTCTCTGCATTGCTTTTTCCCACCCCTCGCTCTTTGAGCACAGCACGGTTTTACTCCTGCTCTTCCGAGTTTGTGGAATTTATGATTCAGCCATGGCATCCCTCTCCCTCTCCTCTTAATCCACTTATTCTCTCTTCAACTCCACCTGCGACCTTCTTCTTTCTTCAGAGAGCCCAATCTCTGTTCTAAAAACCCCACTCCACTTCCTTCGGTCTCAGAATTTCGTAAGGAACTCGAGCTTTCGTGTTTTGTTGAGCTCACCCACCATATCTTCCCCAAAACCCTCATCCTCTGATATCTTCCCTCCTGTCACTGAGACTAAAGTAGCGAGGGAGGAAAATGAGTTCGACTGGTTTTCTAATTGGTATCCAATAACTCCCGTCTGTGATCTTGATAAGAGGGTTCCTCATGCGTCGAGGGTACTGGATCTTGATGTCGTGGTTTGGTGGGATAAAGCTGAGCGGAAATGGCAGGTTTTTGATGATAAATGTCCTCACAGATTGGCTCCTTTGTCAGAGGGAAGGATCGATCAGTGGGGTCGGCTATAGTGTGTTTATCATGGGTGGTGCTTTGGAGGATCTGGTGAATGCAAATTGATTCTGCGGGCCCCTCCTGATGGACCTCCGGTGCTTACTCTCGTACCTTAATGCCTCCCTTCTCTCTCTCTTAATTGCTAAATGGTCTGAATTCACTCATTCTTGTGTTGATTTATTGATGAGTAGATTGAGATTGATATATGCCAATTTGTTAGTCTAATGATGATTTGATTGAGATTGATACACTGGAAACTCATTTTGTGAGGACAATGTATTTGTTGTGAAGAATGAGAAACGAATGTTCTTTATAAGTCTTATAAATGTTGGTCAGTTGTTCTCTGATGTATGTACTGCGGTGAGTCGATAATGCTTATGCAGTAACGTGATTAATAGGGTCCAATAAACAGGCAGGCTTGGGACTGGTTTTCTTGGCATGTCTATACCCTCTCTCCCTCAATGTGTTACATCAAATGTACGGGCAGTTGAATATATTGTGGTATTCTTGTAAGTTCTGTTCTGCATTCAGGGGAACTTCAACCATGGCCTTCTTAGTGATTCTTATCTGGGTGAGATTTGTATAAGGATGCAACTTTAATTGTAGAAGTAAAATTGTGGTGTTGTATACTATCCATTTTAGTTGGACGGTCTAGATTTGACAAACCCTGTTAGGCTTTGAGACTATCATGAAATCTACACCGTTCAAATAAAATGGATGGTGTAGATTAATGCAACCTTACTTCTACAAGTAAGGTTGCAACTTTATATAAACTTTTTCCTTTATATTTGGGTTAACACCTATTCAAATGATTCCCTTTTCCAGAACTAGATCCAAAATTTCACATGTCGATAATTTCACCACTGTGAACATGAATCTAAAAAGGAAAATAAGTTTTTGAACCTCAAAAATGGTTTATTTTAGACTTTTTCTTTTGACAGTTCATTTCAATTCTTTGCAGATCATCAAATCTGTTAGAGCTGCAAATTCAAGGATCAAATATGAAATAAAATGGATGGTGTAGATTAATACAACCTTACTTCTACAAGTAAGGTTGAATCCTTACATAAACTTTTTCTTTCCTAGTTGGGTTACACCTATTTAAATGAATCCCTTTTCCAAAACTAGATCCAAAATTTCACATGTCGATAATCTCACCACTGTGATCATGAATCTAAAAAGGAAAATAAGTTTTTGAACCTCAAAAATGGTTTATTTTAGACTTTTTCTTTTGGTAGTTCATTTCAATTCTTTGTAGATCATCAAATCTGTTGGAGCTGCAAATTCATGGATCAAATGTGAAATAAAATGGATGGTGTAGATTGGTACAACCTTACTTCTACAAGTAAGGTTGCATCCTTATATAAACTTTTTCTTTTATATTTGGGTTACACCTATTCAAATGAATCCCTTTTCCAAAACTAGATCCAAAATTTCACATGTCGATAATCTCACCACTGTGATCATGAATCTAAAAAGGAAAATAAGTTTTTGAACCTAAAAAATGGCTTATGTTAGACTTTTTCTTTTAATAGTTCATTTCAATTCTTTGTAGATCATCAACTCAGTTGGAGCTGCAAATTCATGGATCAAATGTGAAATAAAATGGATGGTGTAGATTAATGCAACCTTACTTCTACAAATAAGGTTGCATCTTATGAGAACTTTTTCCTTTGTATTTGGGTTAACACCTATTCAAATGAATCCCTTTCCCAAAACTAGATCCAAAATTTCACATGTTGATAATCTCACCACTGTGATCTTGAATCTAAAAAGGAAAATAAGTTTTTGAACCTAAAAAATGGTTTATTTTGGACTTTTTCTTTTGATGGTTCATTTCAATTCTTTGCGGATCATCAAATTTGTTGGAGCTGCAAATTCTTGGATCAAATGTGAAATAAAATGGATGGTGTAGATTAATGCAACCTTACTTCTACAGGTAAAGTTGCATCCTTATATAAACCTTTTCCTTTATATTTGGATTAACACCTATTCAGATGAATCCCCTTTTCAAAACTAGATCCAAAATTTCACATGTCAATAAGCTCACCACTGTGATCACGAATCTAAAAAGAAAAATAAGTTTTTGAACACCTCAAAAATGGTTTATTTTAGACTTTTTCTTTTGACAGTTCATTTCAATTCTTTGCCGATCATCAAATCTGTTGAGCTGCAAATTCATGGATCAAATTTGAAATTGCATCCGCAATAATTTAGGATGGGTTCTAGATCCCAAATCCATGGGAAAAAAAGGTTGTACTCGTGCGTGCCTGGCACCCAATAAACTTTTACTTTTATTATGAGCTAAAGCTTTTGCTTTTATTGTGAGCTTCTTCGGCTCATTTCATGTTAACACAGTTATTTTTACTGTCTAAGCTTTGTATTAAAATGTCATCGTGGTCCGGTGAAACCATATTTCACCATTCAATACTGTAATTCTTTGAATCTCCTTCTATCTTGAGCAAAACAAACTGAAATTTCCAAGGCTAATCTATAATTTTTCTACTGTTATATATACATGTGGAAATTCATTTACACGAGTGTCCTTCCTTGGCAGTGGGATTTTGGGAAGAGATGACTCCACCATGAAGCAGAGTGTTGCATAAAAGGTAACGGTTGAAGAATTTAAGCTGATCATGCTTTGAAAAATGTTATAGGGCTCTTGTTGGAGGGCCATGCTGAGGATGTGGCTAAAATTTTCGGAAGTTTGGATCTCATGAAGCAGATATACTGAGGAATCTTAGGACCCAGCAGAAGTTGGAATAGTTAGGGGAAAGGTGTGAGGGAGTTAAAGAAATTTATGCGAACGACTACTAACAAAATAAATTCAATGGACCTAATGGCCGTTAAAGAACACTTAATGGTTGTGAGGAGGTTGGAGGGGGGGAAGGGGAGATGTGTTCACTGAATCATTGAGATGTAGATTACCAAGATGGAGACTCTATCTTGGAACAGGTGGATTGGGGAATGCAAGGAGACAAAACGTTGTTGCAAGGTATTTGTATAGAGGAATAGGGTGGACACTAGTGATCTGAAGGAATATAGGTTAAGATTGACTTCTCCATGGTTAATTTATTCTCGGGCATGTGTGGGCATACCTGATCCTGCTTTCACCTTAGATATGTGGGGCACCATCATAGTTGGGATGGTAAAAGCATTTGGATGAAGGAAAAGTATTCGAAGGGTGTGCAAGCACCCTTCCAATGGTGGAGATGGCCATATCCAATGGCCTAAAATTACTTGTATTTTATTTTTTTATGTTTTATTTAAATAAAATACTTTTCTGAATTTTGGTATATAGGTGTATTTATATAAATATAACTAAATAAAATTTTAAATATAACTAAATAAAAATTGTACTCTTACTTATAAAAATGAACCTAAAACCAATTAATATAATTTTTTTTAAAAAATAAAAAAAGGAGATTCATTATTGGTCCTTGGATGAGTGTGGTTCAATTTGAACCATTAAAACGTGTTTGTGCACCTTTTAAGTGTCGAACGAAATACCAGCCCATGGATGAATGGGGAGGTTGATTGGGGGGGTGGGGGGGGGGGGGATGTGGTGTGCTTTGGTGTTAAGTCAAAACTTAAATGCTTGGCCAAAGATTGATGGTGGCATGTCATGAGCCTAGGGCTACAAGGGGTAGTCTTTTGGTATATCTTGACATGTATGGGGAACTGAGTGTGCACCGTTATAGGCTGGGAGACTTCAATTCCTTAGGTTCTCTAATGAAAATAATTGTTGAAGTAGGCTGTTAATGTGCATGGCTAAATTCTCAAGGTTTGTAGGACAACAAACCTATATTACCTTGCTTATATCTCTCAATGAATTCGTCTAGTTGAATAACCAAAGTGTTCTTGTGATGAATGGGATTCACTGATTTCTCATATCTAGGGAGTGGGAATATCAGTTCCTTAGTATTCATTAATGTTTTCCATTGTCGCAATGGGCAAGTTTTCCTTATTGTAAGGGTATAATGTCCATGTAACATGTTGTATATAATATGCTTAGGGCTGCATGGTAAATGCTGGAGGGCTTATAAGACAACTTACTCTGATGCCATATTAGACATGAGAATACTTTGGGGAGAAGCACTAACTTTGTGTGCAGATTCTTTCAAGTCATAATGAGAGGGAGCAAGGATTCAAGGAGATAACAATGTCTTGTGCACCAGATTGGGGTTCCACCCATGGAGAGGATAATTGAGAGAGATAAAATAGGGGGTTATTTTACTGCCCCGAGATTTTGAACATTTATACTCGGAAGAATTCCGAGATTTTGAACATGTATACTCAGAAGAATTTATGGAATTTTTTGATATTTTACAGAATACTTGAGAGAGATAAAATCATATCCAATTTCCTCAAGTTTATGGGCATAAATTTCATCTTTTACCTATAATTTCTTTCTCAAGCCAAACACTAAATGTTTCCATTTGGAAGAATTTGTATTACGTATCTGGGTCTTTCCTCTACTTGTCGTCGTTGTTTAGATTTTACAAGAATTTCACTATGTAATGGGACAAAAATCTGCTGCTAGATTCTTCAGTGCTTGTTAGCATAGATGTCATTCCTCTTGTCCTAGAATCCAAACTCAAGTATTTGAAAAACATTCCAGTGATACTACATTTTGGAAAAGTCTCCAGAAAGTTGTCATCGAAAATTCTGCCTCTTTGATTTTGTCGCTCCTCAAGGAATTGAGACCATTAATTCTAATTTAAGCACACTGAATGTAGTTAGTGTCTTTGCTTCTAACTGTCATTTGAGCTTATCCGCATGCTCCTTTATCATCATTCCAAGGGTGTCCAACTACATGATAGGGATGCTAGGAAATCTCACCTCCTTCCTTTCATCCTTAGCTGAGGCAATGTCCTTTTGGCAGACACTCATTAATCCATTTCATAGAATCTGGGGAAGTAGACATCTCTTTATTACTTCTATTGCCTGATTTTCATGCTGCTTCTTTAAAAAATTGTCTTATTATGACAAAATCTCATATTACATTGTCACCTCATTGTGTGTCCTTAGCCAAATTCACAGGGACTCCATATTATGTGTGATACTAATCATCATCATCATCAGCAAAGCCTTTTCCCAAACTATTTGGGATCGGCTAAACGAACTCTGGTCTGTCATTCTGCTCTATCAAGGGCCATACCCTCGGGAATGATGTTGAGATCGTGATCGTAGCACCACTTGAGCCTCAATTAACGGTCATGGTTTGCATTCCCACTAACGCATTTGAAAACCACTAACTATTTCTAAAACGGGTAGGAGCCTGTACTCCCCACTGATCTATAAAAAAAAAAAAATAAAAAAATATATATATATATAGTGAGGCCATAGGTCCCCATATATTTTCTCACTACTTCCAACCATGTCCTTTTGGACTTACCCCTTGCCATTTTTGAGCCTTCCACTTAAACCAAGTCGCATCTCCAAATTGTCGTTGTACTGGATCTATGCTGCACATGACCAGCCCACTTAAGTTTACTTTATGTCATCTTATCGCCTATTGGAGTTACACCTAAGTTCTCCCAAATGTATTCATTTCGAATTCCATCCCTTCTTGTCTTGCCACTCATCCATCTCAACATCATCATCTCAGCGAGACACTCATCTTATGGGTAATGTTGTTTCTTGACCACCCAACATTCTGCCTCATAAAGCAAAGCTGGTCTCACAGCTGTTCTATAGAACTTATCCTTCAACTTCATTAGTATGCGGCGATCGCATAAAACTCCGGCGGTCACACACTCATTTGATCTAAGAAAGGTGAGGGCCTTAAAAACTTTCCCTAAACCTGTCTCAAGCCCGGGTAAAGGAGGTGGGTTGTGTTAGGTAGGCAGCCAATGTAAAACTTTGCTAAAACTTTCTATGTGTGATATTAATCAATTGTCCCAATACTTGGCACTTCAACCATAGGTAATAAATAAGATATATGCATTTATATACTAATATACATTTGATATCTTAAAATTAAGATGTGATACTCTATTTCTATTATTGGTTTGTTATCTAGGATATTTTTGTAGGTGAAGAATACTTATATACATTTCATATCTTAAATTGAGATGTGACCACTCTATTCCTATTATTGGTTTGTTATCTAGGATATCTCTATAGGTGAAGAATTTTGTCTAATAGAAATGGGATCCTATAAATGCTTTATTATGATCTCAAATTTTGTCATACTTGTCACCCTGGTGATTATTGTACAGCATGTAGGCTTATTATGTCAAATACTCCATTACTTGAGTTTGACATTTTAATTTTTTTCCAGGTTCATAAATCCAGAAAGGCATGTGTGGCTGTTTATCCTAGTCTTGAGCAGAATGGAATTGTATGGTTTTGGCCAAACCCTGATTGTCAACTCAAAGATATTTCATCGAAAAAGAGTCCTCCTTTCATTTCTGAGTTAGATGATCCATCATACACTCATTTGATGTGAATGACGGATTTTCCATATGGGTATCTATTTTCTGCCCCAAGATTGAGTTTTCCACTTTAAGAGGCATTGTGTTTCATTCTTATGATATATTTAAGTCTCCCAACTCTTCCTCTTTTTGGTGCTTTATTGCTAAAGCACTTGTGAACATTGCAATTCGTTACGTTCTATTCGTGTCCTCCTGACCATCCATGACTTTTCAAGTTTCAGATGTTAGCCGCTTCCATGACCTCCAATTTTCCTTATGCATTGACTGTAAAAAGTTTCAATGTATAAATTAATCATTATATGTGAGTAGTGTTTCTGATCATTCCTTATTCTTCTCTTGCTCGATTCAGTCACCACAGAAGTACTTTGTCATGCAGAAGCACTACAGTAATTATTTTCTCTTTTGTTTTTTTTGGTAATTATTAAAGTGTATCTTAGGAAGATGAAAAGAATTATTACAATGAGGTATCTTAATTCTTGTATACTGAAGTGCTGATTATCTTTTAGACATGAAAACATTTTTGGATGAATGATTTATTTTTGTGCTTATTGCTTTTGTGTATTCTGTATCCCTTCGAATCAGTTTTTATGGAAAAGGAATTGTTAGAAACGTAGCACATATTAATGTTACCGTTGGTGCTTTTACCCTTGCCATTTTCAGACTTGACTAATATTAGTCTTTGCTACTTTGCTAATACAACTGTAAAATCAGACATCATTCTTGAGCTTTTCTATCTGGATGTTCTGCGACCCTCCCCAGTTTGACTTGTCTTTTTGGATGAGCTATATAGATTATCATGGATGTACTAAGTTATTTATATATTGAACAATTTTCCATTTGATTTTAACTACATCAATATGCATTACAAATATTTATTGTCATCTCTACGCTTATATGATTTTCTTACTCCATTACAAAAACCTACACACTTGGCTTATAGTTAAAACCAGATGCAGACTACTTTGATTTACTGGGGACTGGGACTCAATTCTTTAGCCCTTTAATATTTTGTGAGCTTTGTACATTTTGCATTCATTTGGTTTTCGTCTTTTGGAAATGCTTCTGGTTCTCCGTCTAAACTCAAGTTTTCTGTTTTCTGGAGAAAACATGGTTTCCTTGGTTGCTCTCTGTAAGGTTCATTTGCATTTCAAGATTTGTAGCCATTGGACAACGTTAAATGTTCATTGGAATGCTCTAAATATTGAGCACTTACAATTGAGTCAACGTGCCGATGGCATTTCAGGTATGAAGTTCTCCTTGAAAATCTTATGGACCCTGCTCATGTTCCATATGCCCACCATGGATTAATGCGTACAGTCTGTAATCCCAGACCGGTAACCTTTCACTTTTAAATTTATCCTTTAGGGTCATGATATTTTTAGCAAAGAAAATTTATCATCCGAAAGATGGCTTTTCAGTATAAAGGGCAAACCACAAGTTTGTGTACTAGTTTCTATTTTTTTTCCTTCCTTTCCACAGTTTTTGAAGCAGTTATTCTTCCCTTAAAGATTTTGAGCTTGTATTATTGACTAGTTCATTTCCGTCACTATTAAGGTTGATCGAGAAGGTGGGCGGCCATTGGACATATCTATACTATCCCAAGACATTTCAGGTTTCCTGGCAAAGCAAGAATATGGATATAGAAAATTTATAGCCCCCTGTATTTTCTATGCCTCTCCATTTTCTGGCTCAGCTAACGAATCTATTAGCCAGGTAAGAAATGAAAACTGTGCATAGTTTTTTGTGGTTCGTGTTCTTTAATAATCTTGCAAGAAGGATGCCACATAGTTGTGTGTTTATTCTTCCATCTTACATTCTAACAATGTCATATTGCATGCTGCTAGTTTCAGAAACCAGCTGCAGATGATCATAAGCCACAACGACAAATTCTTTTGATCTTTGTATGTATACCCGTGTCTCCAGGCAGAAGCAGATTAATTTGGTCATTTCCGAGGAATTTCTCAGTTTGGATAGATAAGCTGGTTCCAAGATGGATATTTCACTTGGGACAAAATCTGATTCTTGATTCAGACCTTTACCTTGTTCACTTGGAGGTATAAGAACCTATATGGCATCATACTGTTTGATGGATTTCTTTAATATCTCATACAAAATTTAAACTATTTCCATTTTTCATATAGGTGTGATGAATTGTTTTTTCATTTACCTATTTTAATACACTGACTATTGCAAATTTGAAGTATATTGCTTGCTATTGTATTTCTTATGTGTATTAGGCTAGCAAGTTTCCACCTAACATTATTGACATAGACTACGAATGTTACAATGAGGATAATACTCTGTTGCAAAGAAAAGTTTTACTCCTCAGGGGGAGAGTGTAGCAGGTAATAGATAAAAATCATAAATTATACATTAAGGTATCAGGAATCCAGGGTTTTGTCATAAAGGTGATCTAGTGTGTATTTCAATATACTTCATGGTGTCATACTCAATACTCGAGCTAATGCTTTTAGATACTTAGATTTCTGAGTCAATCTTGGACTTTGCACTAGACTTTATATTGTAGGATTTTATTTGGGCCTTAATCGAAGATTACATACAATTGTATTTTTTTTTTTTTTCGAAAATCTTCCACAGAAGTAGCTCATGATTAATTTTAGTGGCAGGGGCTTGGTTCCATAAAGTTGAACTTGGACTAGGATTCGATCTGAGCCAAAATCCATTAGTCTCGACCTAGAAAGTCTTTACGTTTTTCTTCATTTGAGGCATGCCGAACATTCATTGAGATTTTTGAGCTATTCAAGCAGATGATTTGTTGTTACCCAGTTATTGTTTGTAAGGCAATAGGCCACTTTTTTCCTTTATTTATGGTTTTTTTCCTTTGGGAGTGGCTTAAGTGTTTTCACAGTGCTTTAGTGCACTGCTTCAAAGAAGAATATATCTAGGGATGTCCTTCCTTACTATGTTGCTGCAAGGAAAGAATGTAAGTTTGTTTCAGTTGCTGAAATCAGAAAAGCCATAAAGCACTCGTGTTCTTCTCCTTTTTCTTACTTCTATCTACTTGTACATCATCTTCTAGCTAATCCAGGCCACCTTCACAAACTATTTCTTTTCCCATTTGAATTGTTAAATGTCATCCCAAGCACTTTCAAAGGCTGCAAGCAAATCATCTTTGTGGATCATAAGCTTTTGCAGATTAAGTCAATGAGGATTATTTTAGGAAGTAACTGATTATGTTCTTTAACTTAAATTTTCTTTTCTAAAATAATTTAAAATTGAGAAAATCACTAACCAGTAGCCTGAATATATTTCTCACAAATTCTCCTAAAACCAAGTATTCCTTGTCTTTGCGTCATACTTTTCTTTGTACCACTTGGTAGCACAGTGTTACTACATAAATATTACCTACAATTCTAGTAGATACCCTATCGTGATATATTACATAACCTGACATGATCATTGTTCAAGGACTCATTCGAGTCCACTAGGACTCAGCTGAGTCACTTGGACTTGGCTCCTTGCCAAAAAAATAAAAATTTGTAAAAATTATACAATAGTATGGAATCAATGTATCAAATTGTTATATGTAATTTGGGTTTTTTTTACAATGATTTGTGAGTTTTTCTTGCCAAATGCCCTATTTTTATATTTTCCTTTTTTTGAGATTTTTGAAATGTCTCCAAAGTCCAACCATAAATCAATTTTTCTAAATCCATGTTTTATATATTTTTTAAACTTATTTGGAATTTTTATGTTGTCTTTGGTTTTGTTTCAATTTTACAATTTCAATTTTATTTTTTGACAATTTTTTAATTTTTTAAATTTTTTTAGGGCCTTTAGGACCTTGTACACTACTCAGCTGAGTTATTAGGCTCAGACCAGGGCCGAGTCCGAGGCCTGAGCAGAGTTTAAAAACATTGGACACAATTATATACTGCTATAATTGTTGTATAATATGTTCCAAGGAAAACATTTGAACATAAAATAATCTTCTATGTGAATGCGCATTGCTGAGACTTAACATATACACCTGTGGTTGCAATGATGATCTGATAAAGTTCTGCCTATTAGATCCTTGAGGTATGTCTCTCTGCAATCTCCAGCCAACCAAAGGTGGAGTTGAAATTTAATTTGAATAAATGCCACCAGATTTCAATGAGGAAGCTGATTTTGTTGATGTTCAAAATTGATAGGATATTTCATGTATTTCCTTTCAATAAAATTACTCATACATTTAGAATGTTTTTGTTCATGCAATTCATCAGCATTTCTATTTTCTTTGACATTCCATCCTACAACAAATGCAATAGGAAATTCCAAATAGAGATCGTTGTTCAATAACAGTAGTTTTCATTTCATTGGCTTCCTCTTGTATGTGTATTTATCTTCAATATTTCTTGATTGTCTGCATATTTTGTCCAGACTTATGGGTCACTTGGTATTTCAAAGGCTTTTAGCAGTCCACGTAGCATGCAGTCATTTATTTTGCATAAAGTGTCAGACTTCCAGAAGTAAGCACATTGTTATCCTATTCTGTGCATGGATCTGAATTTGGATTGTTTTTTCGGGAACATAAGATAATGGAAATAGGCCAGTCCAATTGGTTTAAAGTCTTGTTTTGTACCGACAAAGTCAGATGCACTTGTAATTGTTTTCCGAAATTGGTTACGGAAGTATTGTGGTGGTCAGGTTGATTGGGGAACAAAGTTCCATGGATACCTCCCACCAACCCCTCCAAAAGAGCAGCTCATGGACAGGTATTTTAACATAGTATCACTTTCCTACGGTAGTTGCATGGGCACTTCCTTGATCATTATGCCTGAGAAAAATTCGTTTCGGGTTGCTGTATCATATCTGCATGCTTATCTAGGTCGTGCTGCATCTTGTTCTTGTACACCACAGTTATGACGGGATAATTTGATCCTTCATGTAGGTTTGATATTTTGTCACCAAGAAGAAGGAGAGAGAGAGAGAGAGAGAGAGAGAGAGAGAGAGAGAGAGAGAGAGAAATGCAGGAAGGGAAAGTAAGAAATTGAATCCACCTTTTTCCTGAACCTCAAACAAGTAAAAATATGCAATTATAGAGAAAAGGTATGGACGAAAGGGGGGAAATTGAATCTATCTTTTCCTGAACCTCAAACAAGTAAAAATCAACAATTATAGAGAAAATGCATGGTTTTAGTTTCTAGGCTTTCATGTTAAAAAAACTGGAGCTCTGATACCAAATTGATATCAGAAAATTTGAGAAAATATTAGAATCAGCAAGAAACAAAGCTAAACACAAGCATAATTCTAAGAAAACTAGGGTTTCTTCTCCACACCCAAGCTAGGCTTCCAAAAGCCTGTGCTTTTCTTTTTTCTCAATTCTAGAAAATCATGTGACTCATTTCTCCTAGGCCCCCACCCACCTCTTTATAATATTATGATTATTTTTTTGAATGTTGCCTTTTTATAATAATATTTAATGTTCCAAGTACAAAAAGTGTCTAAACAAATAATACATTGAACCATATTAGTCTAAGAAGGGTGAGGACCTTAAACTTTCGTTTAACCCTTCCCAAGCCCGAGTAAAGGAGGTGGATTGTATTAGGTGGGAAACAAATGTAAAACTTTGTCAAATCTTTTCATGATTCTTGAATTTGGTATAGCTGACCCCAAATAGTTGGAAAAAGGCTTTGATGATGATGATGACGATGAACCATATATTCTACCATAAACTTAAAATTTGTGTTGATGGTTTTACCCCTGTGAACAATATCCATGAATAGTACTCATGAAGTAAATAAAAAATATAAAAACCCTTGAATCCCTAAAAAACTAAAAAAACCCTAAAAATAAACTTTAAAATTGAAACTATAATATGCTTCCTATGAAATTGAATAAAAATTAAAAACAAAAATAAATTTTCCCTCCATCATTCTCCTCAGGTTGGAGAAATCTTGTCCTTGAGTTTTGAAGTGTGCTAAGATGAATTTAACTTCAAACGACCTTCTTTAACCTTCTATTTCTTTGTCGGCTCAAAGTGGTAAAAAGAATTCCTCAAGAAATGATCTTGATATGTATATTGAGGAATCAATGCAAATTTATCAAATATGGCTATCCTTGAATTCCCATTAAAAATTGTGTCGAAAACTCACAATTTTCTGGTCTTTAGAGGTTTTCTCAACATCTGTTTCATTACTTTCTAAAATTAGGGCCACAATTTGTGGTTTATGAGTTGACCACGTTTCATCTGTGCTACTCTGATTCCAATATCTTGAATGCTCTACCTCTTCGATATTAATGAGATCTTCAAAGGTCATGATTTGGATCATTCCTCCTGCTTCCTTCTTTGCATATTCTTCATCTTCTTCCAAAATCTCTTCATCATCATCTTGATCCTTGTCAAAGATCAGATCTCCTAAATGATATTGTTGTTCATTGCAGTATGTATTGAAGATTGGTGGTGAATCCCAATCTACTACTTGCTGATTTTCGATACAATCTCTGTCAAGTCAAGAATCTCATCCTTCAAATCGAAAATCCTAGAGTGATATTCCCCATGTCTAGGTCTTCTATCACTATAGTCATCACTCGACTCCCCATGCGAAGGCGAAAGTGAAAAGGTTTGTACTCGAGATCCTCTTTGGCAAAATATCACCTTCTTGCCGATTATTGAGGTTCGCGAACTGTTACGTCAGCTGCTGAACTTGTCTTTTAAGTTCCTCATTCTATCATCTCTAGGATCACCCGGAGCAGGTCTATGAAACCCCCTTCCCACAGCCCCTTCTTGTTGGCATGGTTCTGCCAAAATCATAGACCTTAGGCCGATGATCAACAAAAACCTGCTAAAATCAATAATATCTAGGCTGATTTGGCATAACTCGGGCCGAAATTAGTAAACCCTAGACCTAGCTGTGACTTCCCAGCTTTGTTGTTGAAAAAACCTGAGCTCTGTTGCTGAAAAAACCTGAGCTCTGTTGCCAAATTGATGCATGAAAATATGAAAAAACGGTAAAATCAGCAAGATACAAAGCCAAACACAAGCACAATTCAAATAAACCTAGGGTTTCTTCTCCACACCAAAGTTAGGTTGCAAGAGCTCGAGCTTTTCTTTTTTCTCAATTCTAGAAAATCACATGACTTCCTTCTTCTAGGACCGCATGCACCTCTTTATAATATTATATTTAATATTTTAAATTAAAAAGTGTCCAAACAATTTAAATTTAAAATTCGTGATAACAGTTTTACCCCTATAAACAGTGCACAGTACTTGTGATGGTACTCTTGAAGTAAATAATAAATATAAAAGTACTGGAATCCGTAAAAAACTAAAAAACCTTCGAAACAAACCCCAAAACTAAAACTATAATATACATCATTTGAAATTGAATAAAAATTTTTATCAAAAAAAAGAAATTGAATAAAAATTAAAAATATAATATACATCATTTGAAATGGAATAAAAATTAAAAATAAGAATAATTTTGCCCTCCATCAAAGAGCAAGGTAGATTGGTGTGAATCCCCAATTAGTTTGTGTTTGGGTTGCTTCTTCATTATGATAAATATCGCATCATTGGGTTTCAAGATATGTGAGACTACATAAATTCCCTTAGCATCAATGGATATTACAAATTATTTAAATGACAAAGTAATAGTAATATTAATGCCCCTTATACATGATACAAAGTCATGATAAATAATCTTAGTAAGGCACCCCCCCCCCCACACCCATCCCTCCTCTTCCATCATGCTTGAGCATGTATAATTTGTTCTTTATAAAAGTGATGGTGCTCACGAGCAAGCCCTTTCGTGGAAATGTCCACAATTTGATTTTTTTGCAATAAATCTGTTTTTATTGCTCCTACTTCTACCTTATCACGCACAAAACGATAATCAATATCTATATGCTTAAAGTTATGAAAAATAGGATTAATTGCAATAGCAAGTGCACTTCAATTATCACAACCGATGGTTGACTGTTGTACTTTATAACCAAGTGATACAATTCAGATTTCATATCTAGAAAACTCTGCTAAATTGTTTGCCAATGTTCTACATTCAGCCTCCATACTTGATTTTGCCATGGAATTTTCCTTCTTGCTCCTCCAAGATATCAGTTTTCTTCCTAAATAACCACATTAAATGTGAATCAAGATGTCATGCTTAATCAGCGTCGGAGTAGCCAATGATGGAAGCAATACTTACATCATTCATGTGATTTTTCAAGTGTGTTTGCCTTAATTATTTGTTCCTTTCATATATCAGATTATACGTTTAACGCCTCCATATGGACATCACTAGGTTCATGCATAAATTAGAATACCTGATTTACTATAAAGGTTATATTAGGATGACTGAGGGTGACATAATAGAGTATGTCTGCATGCTTCAGACTTTTCTGGTTCTTCAAGTAATTTCCTTCATTTGCTTTCAATCTGTTGTCTCGCATTGTTGTAGTGGTTGATGCTTTGAAATGCAACTACTTGATTCTCTCAACTAAATCATACGCATATTTATGTTGAGATAATCGGAGTTCATCCTGAGTTTGATCCACTTTTCCCCAGAAAGTACTGAACATGTCCCAAATCTTTCGTCTGAAATTTGTCAACAAAGAATCTCTTGATGTTGTGATAAGATCAGAATAACTTCGTGTAATGATGATGCCATTGACATACTAGAGGATAATCACAATACGTCTAGTTCTTCAATGAATGAAAACAAAACAATTCACTGTTGTTCCCTTGAACCTGTAATCCTTTTATCGCATGATAATGGTTTGGAAACTAAGTACGAGAAGCTTGCTTCAATCCATAGATGTACCTATTCAACTTACAAACATAGCCTGAAGAATCCTTCTCATGGAAACCTAGGAGCTGCTCCATGTATGTATAGCTCTTCTTTTAACTCACCATGAAGAAATGCTTCTTCACTGAAACCTTCACCAATGTGTCATCATAATAAAGGGGTTTAAAATCTTCACCAATTTGATAAGGAAAGGTATACAAAGACTATTTATTTTTGGCACAGGAGGTCTGACCATAATTTGTGAAATCGGGCGGCTAGGGTTGTGTGATTGATTTCGAACTGTGTGACATACCCCTAGCCGTTGGATCTCTTATTTGATGTATAAGAACAATTATGACCTTGTACTAAAGCTGAATGGTCTTATAGTATACAATCCCTATTTTGCATCTAATCGTTGTAACTTCAAGTGAAATGGATTACTTGCTGTCGGTTGTTTGCCTGGTACTAGAGTCCTAATTAGGGAAACTAGGGTCCGTAGATTTTCCTAAAAACCGAGGAATTTATTGATAGATCATGGTGATCAACTTGCTTTGCATACAAAGGGCTCGAACAACCCTCATTGCTATTCCAGGTACCGCTTCAACTGGATAAGAGTTAATTTGCAGAAGTGAGAAAAATCGTATCAGATGTAACCCCATAGATGCAGTAGTTTGATCTGCAATTATGAGAGATGAGAAGAAATTTAGTTTCTGTTGATACCAGCCAGTTTTGGGAAAAATTTTCCCCATACGATGTCGGACAACTAGTAGAGGTATGAAGGTTCAATGAACACTCTCTAGAGAAGTGGCCTCTGAGAGCCTTCCATAAGGCCTTTTGTAATTTTTTCCTATATCGAATGGAAGTCGATCTCAGTCTGTTATAGTATGCACAAGAAATCATTCTATTTGGTTACACTCTAGTTTTTCAATTTGCATTAGTATATCCAGTATCAATATCAGTACCATATTGTATTAATACTTGTACTCCAAACATTTACAAATGCATGGGCGAATCTTGGATTAAGATAACTATGGTGATAACATGGGCAGAGAAGAACACAGGTAAATAACAAACTATTGTAATGGTGATTTTTAGTTGCTGAGGATGGCATTAGAATTCAAT
Organism: Amborella trichopoda; assembly: GCF_054954075.1. Lineage (NCBI taxonomy): Eukaryota > Viridiplantae > Streptophyta > Magnoliopsida > Amborellales > Amborellaceae > Amborella > Amborella trichopoda. The sequence continues at coordinate 11,109,547 of NC_142338.1, read as the reverse complement.
CATTACTTAAACTCGGAGAGTCTTGAAAAAGATTTTAGTTGGACAATTTTTTATATTTGCAGTCCTATTCCTATCTCTTGGACACTTATATGGTGTGAGGCCAAATCCGTTGCTGATGCCCTTGCTAAGCAAGGGGTAATGAGGCCAGACAGAGGAGGAACCTTTTGACTGTTTTGGAGCTCGTGGTTCCGCTCTTTTTTTGTGATGTATAGCACTTTTTGAACATAGCTCACCATCTTGGTGAATTTGTATGCTGCTCCCAATGGGAGGCTTATTTTTTTTACTTGTAATTTCTACCTTTCAATACAAAGCTAACTTTCTCAAAAAAAAGAAGAAAAGAGAGAGTGAAAAACAAGAGGTGAAAGTGAATCCAAGACAGGGACACTTATTACGTGTATACAGTATGCATACATATGGTAATCACTCGAATTTCATGTTCATTTTTCAATATGCTTGTTCTAATTTGATAAAATTTCCTTTGGAAACTTGGCCACATGGACAAAAAAGAAATTCCGGTTTTTGTATATTTTGGCATTAACTTTATTGTTTTGATTCAATTTTTCCTCAACAAAGATGGTTGTTTGGCCAACGATCAATCCCTGTTTTTTTATATCACTATTACCTTTGTGAATTCCTAACTCTTTTTAACCACGAAATCCTCACACATCCTATTCATGTTGTGCCTTCCAGATACTGGTCTCATGTGGTTCACTGCAGCAGCTGTCATGCAGCCTTGAAATATCTAAAAGCACTTGAGATTTGTCTACAAGCTGTCAATAGTGTTGATTAGTGCAGTCGCTGCGTTTAGGCAGAGCATACCATCCACCGTTACAAGGATTTTACTTGTATCGGCTGCGATACTCAGCTCACTCGCATCGAGATGGCTCGCAAATTTCATATACAAGAATTTCTATTTCCATGACTACAACCATGCTCTTGTATGAGAGAAGGATTATTACTCATCATATTCTTGTAAATATCATGCGAAATATTAGCTGATGTGAACTGGTCTCATGTTAAACTTGAGATTGTTATATATCACCAGGGTTTGGTGGTTATTGAATGATAAGCTTTTAAGTTGGTTTACTCTTCTGAGTATTATTGAATTGTAAGCTTCGAAGTTGGTTTACCCTCAAGCCAATGCAGCAATGATAGATGTCTGAGTGACATAAAAATATCAAAAGGTAGTTAGTTTGTGTAGTAGTTTTACATATATTTGACACTTATTGACAGAGTATCGCAAATGCTCCTCGATCCGTGGCAATAGTGATAAAAGGCATCACCTAGTGATTTTGCTTTTCATAATGCTGATGGCTTGGCATATTGAACTTAGATGGCTTCTCTGAGTAATGAAAAGGAATGGTGTCCCAACCCGGTGAGGTTGTAGGTCAATTATTCTGCTTTTCTTGAAAGGAAATAATCTGTCAGATTTTTCGAGACTCAGTTCCTATGTTTAGGAAGTCAAAAGATTTTACTCTCCCTCGGGAGGCGTACTGTACACTATTCCCTAAGGGAATCTCAATATTTGTGTACTTTTAGAACCCCAAATATTGGGTTTAGCGACAAATTTCAAACAAAAGCATTTTTTTAAACACACTCTTTAAACTTGAAAAAAAACATCATTCCAAAAGTGAATGTAGGTTGTCCAATTTTTGGACAGCCAAATCTGTCATAAAGTTGAAAGTGTTTTTTTTTTTCTAGAATAAATATTTCTTTCTAGAAACTAATCATATGGTGATTTTTATTTGGACCACAAAATTTAGATCCAAAGAATCCTCCTATGTAACTTTTTCACCTAAGGGAGTAAGTGATTCTTATTGAAAATAAAGATTTACATGTGACTCCACCACATACAAAGTACATATGTGTTTATGATGAAAATCTGATAGATCTTCCAATGAAGATCTCTCGAATTTTAACACTTTAAATTAATAAAATAGATGTAAATAAAGTGGTAGAGAAAGTGAGACTGATTGAATTCAGATTTGAGGCAAGATCTGCACGAAAACGAGCAGATATACTCTCAGATCTGTTGGCAGAGCCAGCATGATCCAAAGCATTAAAATACGATTTAAAGACAAAGTTAACAGATTAAAATGTATTAAAATACATATAAAACAATAAAAGAATAAAAAAGAGAGAGGAATAAACAATAACAAATTGGGCCGGATGGCTCGGGGTTCTCGAGCCTTCGAGGGCTCGCGCGTATCAGAACCGGTCTTCTTTGCTTCTCTGATTCAGATGTTGACCAACGGATCTCTGGTGTAGAAGGGTTAGATTTAGGGTTGTTGTGCCTTAAGTCTAGTTTTGATCTAGGGTTGTTGTGCCCTAGATTTAGGTTTTCTTAAGCTTGGGGTTAGGGTCTCAAGAGGTTAATGTTTATGTCTTTCTGAAGTTCTAAGGTTTCAATATCTATTTGTTTCTCTGTGTTTCTCTCGAGTCTGGAGGAGAATTTCCTTAGTTTGGTTTCAATCTCTATCGTTCTCTGTGTTTCTCTCGGGTCTAGAGGAGAATTTCCTTAGTTTTCAAAGGGTTTTGTGATCTCCAGAGATTGAATATGAATTCTGAGATTTTCTCTAATTTTTGGGGATTTTTCCTAAATTTTTAGGAATTTTCTAAAGGTTTTTCCTATTTTTAGTATTTTTGGGTAATTTTCTTAATTTCAGGAAATTTTAAGGTTTTTTTGGGTCTCTTTCTCCTCTTGGGTTAGGGAGAGGGGGTATTCATGAGATTCTATTGGTGATTTTTTCTAAATGTTTTGGAGTTTTTTCGGATTTTTTTGGATTTAAATTGCATCTTTAGCCCTATCTAATTAAAGAAAACGTGTTTACTGCATCATCAGATGTGTTGATTGCATCATCAGCTCGCGTCTGGGCCTGTCAGGCCCGTTACTGCTTGACCCACGACCCGACAATTGGGTCTCACAGGGACTAAATTATATCTTTTTATCCGTAGGTCCGATTTTGGCGATTCTTGGACCGTTGAAAAACTCTTGGGCTCTACTTCAAGTTGGGATAGGATTTGGGTAGTTTTGGGTTAATTAAACTGGGTCTACTGGGATAATGTGGTTATAAGGGTTCAGAAAACCATAGAAATGAGATGTCCACAATTGCCCCTCATTGGCACTCCCTGTCCTTTGAGGGACAAATGAGTGATAAAGAAGTAGACACTTTGGTCTTCCTTGTCCTTCGAGTGGCAAGTGAACGTCATAGATAAAACATACATTTTAAATTTCTTCTTGAGGTCATGTGGTCAAGGGGCACACCAACTATCCCTCCAAGCCATTCTGCTCACCGAGCTCACCCACCTAGGTTATTTTCCTCTTAGGGTTTTCGACGTGAGATGTCGGCGAGTTACACAAGCTTGAAACTCGAGTTGGATTTTCTAGCCATGCCACTAAACTTCAAGGGTTTTTGTAGTTTGAATTTTTAATTTTGGCATTTTCTTTAATCTCCTTAGGGTTTCCTAAGGCTGTCTACAGAAAAAGGCTTTCTATAGGAAGAGACTTCTCTGGCTTTTGAAAAACACAAGACATATAATGAAAATTTTGAAAAAGAAAGATATTTCGAAAAACAATGTTGGTTAGCAGTTTTAGCTCCTACAACCATAGAGCCCTCTAAGCAGTTTAGCGTCATGTAACGATGGACCTTACACCAGACCCTTTTACATCAATACGGGGATAGATGGAATCCATCGGACAGAGTAGTTGTGCCCTGGATACACCTGACCTTTTTGCATCATACAGGGTTAGACAGTACCTGCCTCGGCTCTTTTACGTCGTACGAGTTTGAAGTTTGTCCATCGAACAGGGTGGATGTGCCCTGGATACACTTGAGCTTTCACGTCATACGGGGATAGACAGTACCTACCTCGGCTCTTTTATGTCGAACGAGTTTGACGTTTTTTTATCGAACAGGGTGGTTGTGCCCTAGATACACCCGACCTTTTACGTTGTATAGGGATAGACGGTACCTGCCTCGGCTCTTTTACGTCACACGAGTTTGACATTTTTCCATTGAAACAGGGTGGTTGTACTCAGGATACACCCGACCTTTCACTTCGTACGGGAATGGGGGGTACCTGTCTCGGCTCTTTTACGTCACACAAGTTTGACATCTTTCCATTAAACAGGGTAGTTGTGCCCTAAATATACCCGACCTTTCACATCATATGGGTACAGATAGTACATGCTTCGGCTCTTTTACGTCGCACAAGTTTGACGTCTTTCCATTGAAACATGGTAGTTGTACCCTGAATATACCCGACCTTTCATGTCATATGGGGGTAGATGATATCTGCCTCGGCTCTTTTACGTCGTACGAGTTTGACATCTTTCCTATCTCGGCTCTTTAATGTCGCACGAGTTTGACGTTTTTCTTGTCTCGACTCTTTAATGTTGCACGAGTTTGACGTTTTTCCTGTCTCGGCTCTGTAACGTCGCACGAGTTTGACATTTTTTTTCTTGTTTTGGCTCTTTTAAAGTGGCACGAGTTTTACGTTTATTTTTCATGTCTCGGCTTTTTAACATCGCACGAGTTTGATGCTTATCCTGTTTAGGCCCTTTTACGTCGCACGAGTTTGACGTTTATCCTGTTTCAACTTTTTTACGTCGCACGAGTTTGATGTTTTTCTGAATTGGACTTTGGGACATCATACGCACATACGAGGATGAGCTTGCCTCATTTCGCCTCAGGGGATTCAGTCGAGAGACAAACACTCCCAGACTAGCCAATATTGACATTGGCGAGGTTCACCCATCTTCGATATGCGGTAGTTGATAGTTAGAATCATACAACTATGGAGTGCCTAACTAGTTTCAAGCTTTCATACAGGCGTAGGAAGTTGGCTTTGAGAACGAGGCCACATCAACTAACAGTTTAACCTCTTTTAGTGATGGAGGAAGTCCTTTCAAAAAAGTTTTTGAAAATGGAGGGTTTTAACAATCAGATTGAAAAAGCGCTTTTAAAAGAGACGGGCCTTACAGTTTTGCCACCCGTTGTCCCTTTGGTGGTCCCTATGTGAGCATATCAGATCCTTTCTTGAATCCTCAGGACGAGGAATCATCAAATATTTCTTTATCTTCCAACCTCAGCTTTGTATTGCAATTCAAGGAGAGTTCTCTGGAGTTTCGAGCGAAATAGAGTCTTGAAAATACAAGATACCGCCCCTGGGTGTTCAGAATCTATTTGGATTTTTGATTTCGTTCCTTTACCACTCACCTTTCGAAGTTTCGAACGATCTAGGTTCTTAACAATGTTCCGTCAGGCTATGTTTATTGATTTTCTTTTAACACCACTTTGACTCAGGGGGTGGAAGAGAAGATGTTTAGAGAGAAAAGACTTTGGAGAGTAGAAGGACGGAGATAACTTCTTCTTTTTCATCACCCTGGGGTCCCTTTCGGGTGTTCAGCTCGGTAGCCTCTTTTTCCAACGCTTTGGGTTCTTTTTGGATTTTCAGCCCAGTGGATTTTTTTATTTTATTTTATCGCTCCGAGGTCTCTTTCGGGTGTTCAGCCCAGTCGCATTTTTTCTAACGCTTGGGGTTCCTTTCAGATTTTCAGCCCAACGGATTTTTTTTTTTTTAAAGAAAATAGTGACAATGGAAGAGGGGGAGGAAGAAGAAGAGTCAAAAGTTGGCCCTTTTTTTTTTTAGCAACTCACCTTAAGATCATGTAAGAATTCGATCACCTTTCCCTCCTCTAAGTGGTAGGGAGGTTCAAATATCGGTCTTCCTCTGATTTCTCTTAACCCAGGTTGGCATCCAAAATCTCTTTGACAATGGTTGCAGAGTCTCCGTTGAACTTTTTCTTTAAACTGCTCAACTTGAACCTTGATTTTGGGACTACAAATCACTCTCAGTTTCCTAATCCCTCAGTCTTCTGTATGGACAGATAGTCTCATCAGGGTTTTCCCGTTAATGAAGTATTTTACGTTACACATTAGGTGTTAATGCCTTTTGAAATATGAGGCATGAATGCCTCATTTGGTTATTTGAAAGGGGTCAGTGATCACCCAACTCCTTTTCGATAATCTTTTTCATTGCAAATTTCGAATTGCTTTTCAGAGGTTAACTCCGTAGTAGGCTCTTGCTCAATGCTCGAGCTTAGGTGAGACTCTCGCACCAGAAGAGTGATTAAGTTGGTATCAGATGGCCTTACCGCATGTTGACAGTCAATCTCATTAGTTGCCCCTATTGTATCCTCTTCGTGAGAGGAATTTGCGAACTTGTTCTTCACATGATGAAGTCTCTTGACATGGTGGTGCTCTGGATATCAGAGTTGTGCTCATGTTGTTAATGACTTTTAGAGAGCCTACCTCTTGAGGAGGTAACATGGTCGGATTTCTGATATCCAATTCTTGATCCCAGATTGGTGGATCATTCAAGAAATCTTGTGCAGGTAGTCCAGGTGGACTCCTTAGAATTTCCAAAGGTTTGAGTTCTATCAACTCTAGTGATGATGCAAAATCTTTGTGAATAATCAAATTTGGGCTCTGTGCTTCTCCATTATCTATAACTAGGTTCACCGTAAGAGGTGACTTGGTTAAATCTTCTAAGATTGGCTCTTCATCCCATATAGGTGGGTTGGCGAATAAGTCTGGTGAAGGTGGCTCAGGTGGGCCCCTTAGAATTTCCAAAGGTTCGTCTTCTTTTGATATTTGAGGTGTTAACCCCTTGTTTGGAAGCGTAATGAGAGACTTTGGGGTGTCGACCCCTTGTTTGGAAGATGATCCCTTCTCGTCGATCTGGATCACATCAATTTTAACATGTCGTCCTCATCATATTGATCCCTCTTAGGTGGGTCGTCAAGGTTGTAGGGTGAAGGGCTTCCTTTTAATACTTGCTCATTTGTCCCCTCACGAGTTATTGTCCCAGTCGTCATGGGTTTGGGAATCCATAGCTTCAAAACCTTGGTTGAGCTTATGCTCGAGTTCATATTGCTCTTGTGAGTTTGATTCATTGCCACACACGTATGAACCCTTTATTGTGTTAACTTGGAAGTATGTGTTGAAGGGTTCATATGCCCTAGTGTGGCTCTTGATGATGGGGATTTATTGTGCTACTTTTGAGACTGTATATTAGAGTGGAATTCCATATGCGATATCCCTTTCTTCGGATATGGGCTTGGAGCTAAAATCATCCTCGCTGCTTTAATCTTTAGTCATTAACTCCTGGGTGAGACTATGCTCATTTTGTTCTTCATCTACTGGACTGTCAAGTTGATTACTTCTTGTACTCCAAGTCCTTTGTGGAAGGTCTTTAGGTTTGGGCACAACTTGTGATTCTCTAGAGTTAATCAGGTTGACATCAGATTTGTTTGTTGAAGCATCTAGAGTTTTTGGTTTTTCTATGTCATCAGCCTATTTCTTTTTGACACTTATCTTGTCATTATCAATGAGGTCCTGAATTCTATGTCTGAAAGCTCGACATTCATTAGTGTTATGGGCATAGTTTTGATGCAATTGCACTATTGAGATGTATTGCCTCCATAGAAAGGAGGAATCTTGGCTTCTGTCGGTAATTCTATGAGCCTTACTTTAAGCAACTTCTTTATGGCATTAGTCATGTTCTCTAGTGCCAGGCTTACCTCGTGGCTTCACGGAGTGGAGTTTCAATAACCCGCGTAACGGCTTCTCTGAATCTGGTTATAAACAGGGAATGAGACTCGCCTCACTTCTATTTAGTGGAAGTTAACTCAACAAGGGTGACAGGTCTTGGTCTTCCTCCGCTATAGAGAGAGGTAAATTGCCTGAACATTTCGTTAGGAGTTGTTTGAGGTTCCTCCTTCATAAATCTTCGGTGCCACATCAAGGGTTCTTCTGATAAGCTATGCGAGAACATGACCTTAAGTTGGTTGGGTCGGTCTTGCAGTGTGTGGACCATCAATAAGTAGGCGTTGATGTGTGCCTCAGGATCCTCTTTCCCTGAAAATTTGTTTCTGAATTGTGGCATCACAAATTCCACTAGTAGATCTTCTAGGTGTCCTAGAATTTCTTGTACATAAGCTTTAGGAGTTGAGAAATTCCATATTCCCATTTCTCTAAAGAGTCTTGAAGGTGTTTCATACAAGCGAATTGAGCCGTCGTTATGGCTGTGAGCTAGCTTGGTTGTATGGTATGTTGAACCTGACTTTGTGGTATGTGGCTCATATAAACTGGCTGTTGGGCCCATGTAGTGGGTTGCCCTAAGGACTGAGCCTGAGGTTGAACTTGAAGTGCCAATTGTCAGCTTGTAGACTCACCCGAGCTGAGTTGGGTTAGAGCATACACATTACTTGGAGGTTACACAACTTGGCCACGCAAGGAGGCCTTCGGGATAGGATCACCACTTAACTGGGATGGACGACTCAAGCTGCTATGACGACTGGACCTCTGACCTCGGGTGGCTAGGTCTACCTGACTCTGACCTTGTTTGGATGATCTATCCTTATGGTTAGGGTATTCTCTTGCCTCAACATTGGACTGAAGGAGTGAAGGAATGCCATAGCTACTGCTAAATGAAGCTTGCCCTCTAGGTAGTCTTGGGCTCGAGTGATGATTAGAACTAGACGTCTGGCCGGTAGTGCATTAGATTGGCAAGCTAACAGCCTTAGGATTATCCTGGTTTGAGCCAAAATGTTGGACTTGGCCTAATGCTTGAGCTTCTGACCTGATTTTCATGGATTGATGCGTTGGATAGTGTAACCTCTATTGAGTAGGTCTTGAAAGTAAGCATGCACTTTAGGATTGTCTTTATATCGAGTTAGGTCAAAACCATGATCGTCACTGGTGATGATTGCTTAGGTAGACTTTCCCTAGTTGTATGTGAACCCGCTCGCCTACTAACTGGCTGATTGTCAAGACTGGAATGCTGGGCTGCTAATTGATCATCGAGGTTCACATGGCTGAGATCTGTTGACTCAGAGATTTGGGTCGGGGCCTTATTCTTGTTGTACCAACGGGATTTGAGGTTAACCCCTGTCTTGGAGGATTGCCCCGGTCAGATGCCTTGACTATTCAGGGTATTGCGAACCTTATCAACCTGTTGGCTCGTGACTTCTAAATGGTGGTCTTGAAGGTGGCTTAAACAGCTAGATTTCGTTCTATGTGGGTCGAAAGTCAGCTCACTGACACCGGTGCTATTGATGATTTGTGAGGGAGCACTGTGATGGTGCCACTCGGATTGACTAGGTTCTCTGGATCTAGACTAAGTTGCGGCCATAGGGTTTGACCTTGCTCTGCCATGATCTTGGGTCATGATTCCTAGACTCGGTGAGATCTAGACTCGGCGCCTTATGGTAGACCTAGTCTGACTCTAGGGGCAAAAACCTTAACTAAGACTAGACTGGAACCTAGACTTGCTAGACTCGATGGATTTTGGTTCAGACTCTGAACTAGGGTAAGCCTAGTCTAGCTCTAGAGGCACCTCTATGCTTAGACCTATGCTAAAACCTTGACTAAGATCTAGACTAGATGGTGTACGAGTCTCGACTCGGACCAAGAGTGGGTCTAAGTTTAGAGGGGTAAGCAACGCTAATGTATTTTTTTTAATTTTTTTGTTTTATCTTTTTAATTTTGATGAAACACAATTAAACTAAATATGGTGAAAGCAAGAAAAATATGATTTCAGTCAAAATTAACAAACTAAAATAAAATCAAAAGGGCAGAAACAAAACAGATCTATCTGAAGCAAAATAGTTTTTTATATATTTTTTTTAAAATTATTTTAGGTAAAAAGCTGGTCATCAGGGAGCCAAAAGTCCCAGGAATGGCCCTGTGGGTCCTAGAAATTTTTTGGGACACTTACAGTTGGGCAACACGGGTGGTGTCGCCCAAAAAAATTATTATTTTTATATTTTTATCTTGTTAATCTTGATGAAATAAGACTACTTTAACCTTGAAAGAAGTAAGAAATAAAAATATTTATGATGAAATAAATTAAAATAAAGTAAAAACATCAAGCCCAAATTGAATTAAAAAATATTTTTTTTTGTATTTTTAAATATTTTATTTTGTTCTGAAGTTTTTTTTGCAGTCACAAAAGAGACCCTAGAACAGATCCACAAAGTTTCAAAGGTTTCTGAGTCCTTTGAATTTGGGCGACATTGGCAGTGTCGCCTAGAAAAAGCAGGGTCTGGTCACATACGACTTTTTAGGATCTTTTGTGACTGAAAACAGTGAAAAATAGTGAATAAAAATTGTATTTTGATGCTTGGATCAAGCTCGAAATAGCCCTACGCTGGGCGCCAAACTGTTTATGATGAAAATATGACAGATCTTCTGATGAAGATCTCTTTAATTTTAACACGTTAAACTAATAAAATAGATGTAAGTAAAGTGGTAGAGAAAGTGTGACTGATCGAATTCAGATTTGAGGCCAGATTTGCCCGAAAACACGCATATCTACTCTCAGATTTGTGACAGAGCCAGCATGATCCAAAGCATTAAAATACAATTTTAAGACAAAGCTAACACATCAAAATAATAAAAACGGAAATAAAACAATAAAAGAATAAAAAAGAGAGAGGACGAAACAACACCAAATCAAGCCGGATAGTCCGGGGTTCCCGAGCCTTCGAGGGCTCGCTCGTATCAAAACCGGTCCTCTTTGCTTCTCTGATTCAGATGTTTTCCAGTAGATCTCTAGTGTAGAAAGGTTAGATCTAGGGTTGTTGTGCCTTAGGTCTAGGTTTTCTCAAGCTTAGGGGTTAGGGTCTCAAGAGGTTAGGGTTTCTGTCTTTCTGAATCTCTAAGGTTTCAATCTCTATATGTTTCTCTGTGTTTCTCTCGAGTCTGGAGGTGAATTTCTTTAGTTTTCTAAGGGTTTTGTGATCTCCAGAGATTGAATATGAATTCTGAGATTTTCTCTAATTTTTTGGGATTTTTCTTAAATTTTTAGGAATTTTCTATGGGTTTTTCTTATTTTTGGAAAATTTTCCTAATTTTGGGAATTTCTAAGGTTTTTTTTGGTTTCTTTTCCTCTCTCCTTTTGGGTTAGGGAGAGGGGGGTATTTATAAGATTCAATTGGTGATTTTTCCTAATTTTTTTGAAGTTTTTTCGGATTTTTTTTGGATTTATCTTGAGCTTTAGCCCTATCTAATTAAAGAAAACACGTTTACTGTATCATCAGATGTGTCGACTGCATCATCAGCCCACGTCTAGGGCTATCGGACCCATTACAGCTTGACCCGTGGCCCGACAGTTGGGTCTTAAAGGGACCAAATTATCATTTATTATATCTTTTTATCCGTATGTTCGATTCAGACAATTTTTGGACCGTTGGAAAGCTCTTGGACTCTACTTGAAGGTATGATAAGATATGGATAGTTTTGGGTTAATTAAGCTGGGTCTACTAGGTCATAAGGGTTCAAAAAACCATAGAATTTACTAAATTTAAAATGGGGTGTCTACAATATGACTCCTGTTCTCAGCCATCAAATATAAGTATACCAGTGGGAGGATGGCTTGAGTCACAATATCACAAGTTTGCTCTCAAGCATTAGATCTTGATTTGATGGCTAAGAGTGTGTTGTTTTTATTCTTTATTGTACAAGTTATTTTGTTGCAAAATTTGGGGCATGCTTATATGACAAGGGTGCATATGATAAAAATAATAAGAAATATTTATTTTGATGGGAAATTACCAGAATACCTCTAAAACTTTCAGGGGCATTTTGTTATATTTCATGAGATTTTTTTTTTTTGGCCATGTGCACCCAATAAGAAGATGGGACGCCCCAAATTTCACTAATTTTTTTTTGTAAAAGCTTTAAGAATCAAACAACATTTTGGCGTGACATTGTGATATGACCAATTCTAGTTGTCCATTCAGATTGAACAACTAAGAAGCGGGGTTACATATAATTTATACATAGGTAGGGGCAATGTTAGAAAAATCGGCTAGTTAGAACCGGAACCAACAGGTTATATCGAAACTGCTAGTTAGGGGTGGTTTTAGGGTTCTAATAAGTATAAAAAACATCACAAAAAAAATCTGGACCAAAACGGGCTGGAATATACCCAAACCAACCAGTTTTTTAGCTAATATAAATCCCGTTTTAACGTGCGTTATATTTTAAGCGCCGTTATTTTTAGCAGGGTCGTTATATTAGACAAAACCCATGACTTTTGCTTTATTGAAGATTTGATTCGATTTTTGTTGGCTTTCTAGCTTTTTTTTTTTAGGATTTTTCAGTCAATTATTGACTAAACTTATTGTTTTAATGGTATAAAATGAAGGATTTGCAACACAAAACCACCGAAATTTGAAATTTTTTAGCCTACTCAGAAAAATCGGCCAAAATTCATGCCGTGACCTTGTTTTTGGATTGTTATCAATGAAAATGGAGGGATTTTTGTAGATAATAGATGTAGTGAGTATATTATACTCCAAAGTTCATTTAAAACGCTAGATTTGGAGCGATTAGGGCATAGGCTCGATTTTTTAGATCGGTTTTGAAAAAATCCGCTATCCTCCCGATTGTTGGTTCACTTTTGTTTTTGTTTTTTCAATAAAAATCTAGGGATTTTGTAGATGATGGAATTAGTCACAAAATTCAAGTAATAATTTCATTAAAAATATGAGATTTGGAGCTCGATTTTGCGTAATTAGGGCATCGACTCAGTTTTTTTGAATTGAGTTAAAAAAATCCACCATACTCCAAATTATTGATTCAATTTTGGTTATTTTTCAATAAAAATCTAGGGCTTTTGCAGATCATGGAGTTAATCACAATATTGAAGTCCTAATTTGATTGAAAATATGAGATTTGGCAATTGATTTTGACAGATAAGAGCATCTACTCAGTTTTTTTGAACTGAGCTGAAAATCAATCGTGAATCGCTCGATTTTGTGCTCGATTTGGTGATTGATTTTTACAGCTAAGATCACATGTATGAATTTCATGTGACTTTTTACTTCGTATTTTTTTTAATATGATTTTTTTAGTTGTTCTAAGTATATGTTTACAACTTTATTTTGTTAAAAAAATAATTATTTAGCTCAAGCATTATTCAGTTACCATAATAGAAAAATCACTTACTTGAATTCGAAATTGGTGGCTTTTTATGGTGATTTAACATTAGACATCAATGTGAAGAATTAACACACTCAGTATTTGATATTTTACTCAAAAGATTTTTTCTTGTTTGTTCTTTATTAACTTGGGGTTATGAGTTATAAGAGACTTAGCCTATGTAATGATGTGAAAAGATAAAAAGATGTAAAAGTAGAACCTGTGATATTTATATCCTTTATGGAGAATGAATAATTGAAGATTTGAACTCCTGTATCATTATGCGCAAATTTTAAAATTGCTGATGGGAAAGTATTTGTTTTTTATTTTCATCGTATGTTCATTGAATTAAGACGGTTAATGGGATAGTATTTGTTTCAATTTTTTTTTAAGATAAATATATGTAATATGATAATATACGATAGATATATGTTTTTTTTATTTAATTTTTTTTATAATTTTTTTGACTTATTTTTTAAAAAAATTCCTACCGAATCTGATTGACCGCCTTGTTATTTCCGATTCTAACCTGTGGAGGCTCGTGGCCGATTAACGATTCCGGTTAGATTTTACGAACACGACCGTTATCACTGTGCTAGTCGTGTTTCCCACACCTGCCCATTACTTAAATTTAACCGGTTCAAGTTCAACACACGGCTGCCCCACTAAACCTAAACCTAAACCTAAACCTAAACCTAAACCTTTAGCTGATTCGGATTGATTTGCATTGGCTGTCCACCTCTCTCCAAAATCTTCGGAAAGCAAAGAAAAAATGGTAAAAAGAGCGTGGCAACTTTTCCCCCACCAATCGAATGTGGGCCCCAATTTGCTCTCTGCAATCTTTTTTCCCACCACTCGTTCTTTGAACCCAGTTTTACTCTGCTCTTCCGAGTATGAGGAGCTTATGATTCAGCCATGGCATCCCTCTCCCTCTCCCTCTACTCTCAATCGACTCCTTCTCTTTTCAACTCAACCTGCAAGCCCCTTCTTCCTTCAGAGAGCCCAATCTCTCTCCGTAAAACCCCACTCCACTTCCTTCACTCTCAGAATTTCGGAAGAAACTCGAGCTTTCGTGTTTCGTCCAGCTCACCCACCATATCTTCCCCAAAACCCACATCTTCGGGTGTCTCTCCTCCTGTTACTGAGACCAAAGTAGCCAGAGATGGAAATGAGTTCGACTGGTTTTCGAATTGGTATCCAATAGCCCCTGTCTGTGATCTTGATAAGAGGGTTCCTCATGCGTCGAGAGTTTTGGGTCTCGATGTTGTGGTTTGGTGGGATAAAGCTGAGGGAAAATGGCAGGTTTTTGATGATAAATGTCCTCACAGATTGGCTCCTTTGTCAGAGGGGAGGATTGATCAGTGGGGTCGGCTACAGTGTGTTTATCATGGGTGGTGCTTTGGAGGCTCTGGTAACTGCAAATTGATTCCGCAGTCCCCTCCTGATGGACCTCAGGTTCTTACTCTCGTACCTTAATGCCACCCTCTCTCTCTTAATTGCTAAATGGTCCGAATTCATTCATTCTTGTGTTGACCTAGTGATGAGTAGTTTGATATTGACCTATGACAATTTGTTAGTCTAATGATGATTTGATCGAGATTGATATACTGGAAACGCACTAGGTGAGGACAATCTATTTATTGTGAAGAATGATAAACCAATTTGTGTTCTTTCTAAGTTCTTGAAATGTTGTGCAGTTGTTGTTTGATATATGTTGTCAGGTCATGCAGTGTAGTGAATCGATAATGCTTATGCAGTGACTTTTGTTATGGAGAATGACAAACCAGATTCTGTTCTTTCTGAGTTTTTGAATTCTTATTCAGTTGTTCTTGAATCTTGATGTATGCAGTCAGGTCATGCAGTGCAGTGACCTAATATTGCTTATGCAGTAACGCGATTAATAGGGTTCAATAAACAGGCAGACTTGGGATTGGTTTTTCTTGGCATGTCTATACCGTCGCTCCCTCAATGTGTTATATCACATATACAGGTAGTTGAGTATATTGTGGTATGCTCGTAAGGTCTGTTGTGCATTCAGGGAAACTTAATCCATTTCCTGCTTAGTGATTTTTATCTGGGTGCGGTTTGCATAAGGATGCAACCTTACTTGTAGAAGTAAGATTACGGTGTTGTACACTATCCATTTTAGTTGGACGGTCTACATTTGACAAACCTTTTTAGGCAGTATCCAAATGTGGCATGTCCTTTGAGAAAATGTTAAATCTATACTGTTTAAATAAAATGGATGGTGTAGATTAATGCAACCTTACTTCTACAAATAAGGTTGCATCCTTATACAATTTTTTTCCTTTTATTTGGGTTAACACCTATTCAAATGAATCCCTTTTCCAAATCTGGATCCAAAATTTCACATGTCGATATTCTCACCACCGTGATCATGAATCTAAAAAGGAAAATAGGTTTTTGAACCTCAAAAATGGTTTAATTTGGACTTTTTCTTTTGACAGTTCATTTCAGCTCTTTGCAGATCATCAAATCTGTTGGAGTTGCAAATTCATGGATCAAACGTGAAATTGCCCGTAATGATTAACGATGGGTTTTTGATCAAATCCATGGGAAAAAAAGGTGTTCTCGTGTGCTCAGCACGCAATAAACTTCTGCTTTGATAGTGAGCTAAAGCTTTTGCTTTTATTGTGAGCTACTTCGGCTCATTTCAAGTTAACGCAGTTATTTTCACTGTCAAATCCTTGTATTAAAATGTCATCATGGTCTGGTGAAACCATATTTCACTATTCAATACTGTTATTCTTTGAATCCCCTTCTATCTTAACCTTGGTTTTCGACAAAAACTTGAACACAACAAACTGAAATTTCCAAGGCTAATCTATAATTCTACTGTTAGATGTACATGTGGAAATTCTTTTACATGCGTGTCCTCCCTTGGCAGTGGGATTTTGGGAAGAGATGACTCCTCCATGAAGCAGAATGTGGCATGAAAGGCAACGGTTAGAATTTAAGCTAATCATGCTTTGAAAAATGTTATAGGGTTCCTGTTGGAGGGCCATGCTGAGGAGGTGGCTAAAATTTTCAGAAGTTTGGATCTCGTGAAGCAAATATACTGAGGAAGCTTAGGAGCCAGCAGAAGTTGGAAGAGTTAGGGGAAAGGTGTGAGGGAGTTAAAGAAATTTATGTGAATGACTAATAACAAAATAAAATCAATGGACCTAATGGCCAATAAGGAACAATTAATGGTTGTGAGGGGGTTGGATGGGGGGAAGGGGAGATGTTGTTCACTGAATCATTGAGATGTAGATTACCAATGGGGAGGTTGATTGGTGGGGTGGGGTGGGAGGGAGAGGGTGGGGGGCGGGGGGGATATGTGGTGTGCTTTGGTGTTAGTCAAAACTTAAGTGCTTGGCCAAAGATTGATGGTGGACTGCAGTGGCAGCTCATGAGCCTAGAGCCACAGGTAGTCTTTTGGTACATCATGGCATGTATGGGGGAAATGAGTGCGTACTGTCATAGTGGGGGAAACTTCAATTCCTTAGGTTCTCTAATGAAAAGAATTGTTGAAGTAGGCTGTTGAGGTGCATGGCTAAATTCTCAAGGTTTGTAGGACAACATACCTATGTGACCTTGCTTATAGCTCTCAATGACTTCATCTAGTTGAATAACCAAAGTGATCTCGTGATGAATGGGATTCACTGATTTCTCATATCTAGGGAGTGGTAATATCAGTTCCTTAAGATTCATTAATGTGGGTCAGCGAGTGTCTCCCAAGAATTGCATGCAACACTTCTAACTCTTAGATTTTTTCCAGTGGGTATAATGTCCATGTGACATGTTGTATACAATATGCTTAGGACCAGATGGTAACAAGGTTTTAGGGATAATAAGACAACCTACTCTGATGCCGCATTAGACATGAGAATACTTTGGGAAGAAGCACTGACTTTGTGTGCAGATTCTTTCAAGTCATAATGAGAGGGAGCAAGGATTCAGGAAGGAGACAACAATGTCTTGTGAACCAGATTGGGGTTCCACCCATGGAGAGGACAATTGAGAGAAATAAAATAAGGGGTTATTTTACTGCCCCTAGATTGGAACATTTATACTTGGGATAATTTATGGAATTTTGTGATATTTTACATAATACTTGAGAGAGATAAAATCATCTCCAATTTCCTCAAGTTCATGGGCAGAAATTTCATCTTTTACCTATAATTTCTTTCTCAAGCCAAACATTTGAGGATTTCATTTGGAAGAAATTTGTATTACCTATCTTGGTCTTTCCTCTAATTCTCGTCATTGTTTAGATTTTACAAGAATAGGTTTGTAATGGGAAGAAAATCTACTGCTAGATTCTTCAGTGCTTGTTAGCACAAATGTCATTCCGGTTGTCCTAGGATCCAAACTCAAGTATTTGAAAATCTTTCAGTGATACTACATTTGGAAAAGTCTCCCGAAAGTTGTCATAGAATATTCTGCCTCTTTGGTTTTGTCAAATGAATCATTTGGCTCCTCAAGGAATTGAGACCATTAATTCTAATGTAGGGAATTGAGCACACTGAATGTAGTTAGTGACTTTTCTTCCATCTGTCATTTGAGCTTATTTGCATACTCTTTTATCATCAATCCAAGGTGTCCAACAACATGATAA
Organism: Amborella trichopoda; assembly: GCF_054954075.1. Classification (NCBI taxonomy): domain Eukaryota; kingdom Viridiplantae; phylum Streptophyta; class Magnoliopsida; order Amborellales; family Amborellaceae; genus Amborella; species Amborella trichopoda. Next base: position 11,091,934 of record NC_142338.1, on the reverse strand, counting down.
GGATGCTAAGAAATCTCACCTTTTGCAACGTCCTTCTGGCAGACGCTCATTGATCCATTTCATAGACTCTGGGGAAGTAGACATCTCTCTATCACTTCTATTGCCTATTTTCATACTGATTTTTAAAAAAATTGGCTTATTATGACAAAATCACTTTTTACACTGTCACGTCATTTCATGCCTTAGCCACATTCACATAGATTCCATAATACTCATCATCATCATCATCATCATCATCAAAGCCTTTTTTCAAACTATTTGGGGTCGGCTACATGAATTCTGGTCCGCCATTCTGCTCTATCAATGGTCATACCCTTGGGAATGGGGTTGAGGTCATGGTTGTAGCACCACCTAAGCCTCAACTACTGGTCATGGTTTCCATTCTCACTGACGCATTTGAAAACCACTTACGATTTCTAAAATGGGTAGGGGCCCGTATTCCCCACTGATCTACTAAAAAAAGAAGAAGTAGTGGGGCCATAAGTCCCGATATCTTTTCTCACTACTTCTAACCATATCCTTTTGGGCCTGCCCCTTTTCCTTTTTGAGCCTTCCACTTGAACTAACTCGTACCTCCTAACAGGTGTTGTATTGGGTTTGTGCTGCAAATGCCTAGCCCACCTAAGTCTACTTTCTGTCATCTTACCGCCTATTGGAGCCACACCTAAGTTCTGCTGACTGTATCCATTTCGAATTTCATCCCTTATTGTCTTGCCACTCATCCATCTCAACATCCTCATCTCAGCTACACTCATCTTATGGGTAATGTTGTTTCTTGAGCGCTCAACATTCTACCTCATAAAGCAAAACTAGTCTCAGAATTGTCCTATAGAACTTTTCCTATAGCTTCATTGGTATTGTGGGATCACATAAACTCCAGCGATCACATACATTCATTTGGTCTAAGAAGGGTGAGGACCTTAATACTTTCTCGAAACCCATCCCAAGTCCAGGTAAATGAGGTGGATTGTGTTAGTTAGGCAGCTAATGTAAAACTTTGCCAAAACTTTCCATGTGTAATATAAATCAGTTGTTCCAGTACTTGGCACTTCCACCATAGGTAATAAATAAGATATATGCATTTATGTACTTATATATATTTCATATCTTAAAAATATGATGTGACACTTATTCCTATTATTTATCTAGGATATATCTATAGGTGAAGAATTTCTTCTAAATGGGATCCTTTAAATGCTTTATTGTGATCTAAAATAAATAAGATATATGCATTTATATACTTATATATATTTCATATCTTAAAATTATGATGTGACACTTATTCGTATTATTGGTTTGTTATCTAGGATATATCTATAGGTGAAGAATTTTGTCTAATAGAAATGGGATCCTTTAAATGCTTTATTGTGATCTAAAATTTTGTCATACTTGTCACCCTGGTGAATATTGTACGGCATGTAGGCTTATTATGTCAATACTCCAATACTTGAGTTTGACATGTCAATTTTTTTACAGGTTCATACATCCAGAAAGGCATGTGTGGCTGTTTATCCTAGTCTTGAGCAGAATGGAATTGTATGGTTTTGGCCAAACCCTGACCATCAACTCAAAGATATTTCATCAAAAAAGAGTCCTCCTTTCATTTCTGAGTTAGATGATCCATCATACACTCATTTGATGGGAATGAGGGATATGCCATATGGGTATCTATTTTCTGCCCCAAGCTTGAGTTTTCCACTTTAGAGGCATTGTGTTTCATTCTTATGATATATTTAAGTCTCCCAACTCTTCATCTTTTTGGTGCTTTATTGCTAAAGCACATATGGACATTGCAACTTGTTGCATTCTATTGGTGTCCTCCTGACCATCCATGACTTTCAAGTTTCAGATGTCACTCGCTTCCATGACCTCCAATTTTCCTTATGCATTGACTGTATAAAGTTTTCGAAGTATAATTAATGATTATATGTGAGTAGCGTTTCTGATTATCACTTATTCTTCTATTGCTCGATTCAGTCACCACAAAATTACTTTGTCATGCAGAAATACTACAATAATTATTTTATCTTTTTTTGTGGTAATTATTAAAGTGTATAAGAATATTACAATGAGGTTTCTTAATTATTTTATACTGAAGTGCTGATTATCTTTTAGACATGAAAAACATTTTTAGATTGCAATTACTTGTGACTTACAGACTTCTAATGCAGTCTTATTATACGGTTAGCTAAGTAATGGATATTGCTTTTGTGTATTCTGTATCTCTTGGATTCAGTCTTTATCAAAAAAGAATTGTTAGAAATGTAGCACATATTGATGTTACCATTGATTCTTTAACCCTTGCCATTTTTAGACTTAACTAACAATAGGCTTTGCTACTTTGCTAATACGACAGTAAAATCATACATCATTCTTGAGCTTTTCTATGGATGTTCTGTGACCCTCTCCTGTTTAACTTACTGGTTTGAACTTGTCCTTTTGGATGAACTATATAGACTATCATGGATGTGCTTAGTTATTCATATATTGAACAATTTTCCATTTGATTTTAACCACATCAATATGCATTACAAATATTTATTGTCATGAGAGGAGTGTCTATCTCTGCACTTATATGATTTTCTTACTTACAAAAACCTACACACTTAGCTTATGGGTAAAACCAGATGCAGAATACTTTGATTTAGTGGGGGCTGGGTCTCAATTTCTTTAGCCCTTTAATATTTGTGAGCTTTGTACGTTTTGCCTATCATTTGGTTCTTTGTCATTTGAAAAGGCTTCTGGTTCTCCGTTAAAACTCAAATTTTCAATTTTCTGGAGAAAACATGGTCTCCTTGGTTGCTCTCTATAAGGTTCATTTGCATTTCAAGGTTTGTAGCTATTAGACAACGATAAATGTTCATTGGAATGCTCTAAATATTGACCACTTACAATTTAGTCAACATGCCTATGGCATTTCAGGTATGAAGTTCTCATTGAAAATCTTATGGACCCTGCTCATGTTCCATATGCCCACCGTGGATTAATGCGTACAAGCAGTAATCCCAGACCGGTAACCTTTCACTTTTAACTATATCCTTGTGGATCATGATATTTTTAGCAAAGAAAAGTTATGATCCAAAAGATGGCTTTTTGGTATAAAGGGGAAACCACAAGTTTGTGTACTAGTTTCTATTTTTTTTCTCCTTCCTTCCCACATAGTTTTTGAAGTAGTTGTCCTTCCCACATAGTTTTTGAAGTAGTTGTTCTTCCCTTGAAGATTTTGAGCTTGTATTACTGACGGGTTTGTTTCCGTCACTATTAAGGTTGATCGAGAAGGTGGGCGGCCATTGGACATATCTATACTATCCCAAGACATTTCAGGTTTCCTGGCAAACCAAGAATTTGGATATGGCAAATTTATAGCCCCTTGTATTTTCTATGTCTCTGCTTTTTCAGGCTCAACTAATGAATCTATTAGCCAGGTAAGAAATGAAAACTGAGCATAGCTTTTTGTGGTTCGTGTTCTTTAATAATCTTGCAAGAAGGATGCCACATAGTTTTGTGTTTATTTTTCCATCTTGTCTTCTAACATTGTCATATTGCATGCTGCTAATGTCAGGAACCAGCTGCAGATGATCATAAGCCACAACGACCAGCTGCAGATTATCATAAGCCAGAACGGCTATTTCTTTTGATCTTTGTATGTATACCCGTGTCTCCAGGCAGAAGCAGATTAATTTGGTCATTTCCAAGGAATTTCTCAGTTTGGATAGATAAGTTGGTTCCAAGGTGGATATTTCACTTGGGACAAAATCTGATTCTTGATTCAGACCTTTACCTTGTTCACTTGGAGGTATAAGAACCGATATGGGCATCTAACTGTTTGATGGATTTCTTTAATATTTCATACAAAATTTAAACTATTTCCATTTTTCATATAGGTGTGATGAATTGTTTTTTCTTTTTCCTGTTTTAATACACTGACTATTGCAAATATGAAGTATATTGCTTGGTAATGTATTTCTTTTGTATATTAGGCTAAAAAGTTTCCAACAAACGTGATTGACATAGATTAGGAATGTGACAATGAGGATAATACTCTGTTGCAAAGAAAAGTTTTACTTCTCAGGGAGAGTGTAGCAGGTAACAAATAAAATTATAAATTGGATATTAAGGTATCAGGAATCCAGGGTTTTGTCATAAAGGTGATGTAGCGTGTTTTTTAATCTACTTCATGGAGTTATACTCCATACACCAGCTAATGCTGTTAGATACGTAGATTACTCAGTCAAACTTGGACTTTGCATTAGGCTTTACATTTTAGATTTTATTTGGGCCTGAATCGAAGATTACATACCATTGTATCTTTTTTTTGTAATCTTACATGATAAATTTTTATGGAAGGGACTTGGTTCCCTAAAGATGAATTTGGACTAGGATTCATTCTGAGCCCAAATCCATTCGACTTGACCTAGAGAGTCTCTATGTTTTTCTTCATTTGAGGCATGCCGAACATTGACGGAGATTTTTGAGCTATCCAAGCTGACGATTTGTTGTTACCCAGTTATTGTTTTAAGGCATTAGGCCACTTTTTCTCTTTATTTATGGTTTCTTTTTACTTTGGAAGTGCTTAAGATGTTGACAAGACCTTTCACACTGCTTTAGTGCAGTGGTTCAAAGAAGAACATATCTAGGGATGTCCTTCCCTGTTATGTTGCTGCAAGGAAAGAATATAAGTTTCCTTTATTTGAATTCCTGAAATCAGGAAAGCCATAATGGACCCATGTTCTCCTCCTTTTTCTTACTTTTATCTTCTTGTATATCATCTTCTAGCTAATCAAGGCCACCTTCCCAAACTGCTTCTTTTGCTATTTGAATTGTTAAATGTCATCCCAAGCACTTTCAAAGGCTGCAAGCGACTCATCTTTATGGATCATAAACTTTTGCAGATTATGTCAATGAGGATTATTTTAGGAAGTAACTGATTATGTTCTTTGATTTTTCTTTGCCAAAATAATTTAAATTGAGAAAATCACTAACCAGTAGCCTGAATATATTTCTTACAAATTCTCCTAGAACTATGTATTCCTTGTCTTTGCTTCGTACTTTTCTTTGCACCACTTTGTAGCCCAGTGTTACTCCATGAATATTACCTACAATTCTAGCAGATACCCATGATATATTAAATAATCTGACATGATCATTGTTCAAGGACTCAGTCTAATTCACAATGAATCGGCTGAGTCAATCGGACTTGGTCCCTTGCCAAACCAAGTATTGGGGTAAAACTGGTGCCATTTAAAAAATAAAAAAATGTAAAAATTATATGATAGTATGGAATCAATGTATAAAATTTTTATATGTAATTTGGGTCTTTTTTACAATAATTTTTGAGTTCTTCTTGTCATATGCCCTATTTTTATATTTTCCTTTTTTTGAGATTTTTGAAATGTCTCTAACCATAAATGAATTTTTTATAAATTCATGTTTTATAGTTTTTTTAACTTATTTGGATTTTTTATGTTGTCTTAGGTTTTGTTTTACTTTTACAATTTTTATTTTATTTTTATCAATTTTTTTTAATTTTTAGGGCCTTTAGAGCCCTGTACACTCAGCCGAGTTATTCGGCTCAGACCAGGGCCAAGTCCGAGGCCTGAGCAAAGTTTAAAAACATTGGACACAAATATGTATTGCTATGATTGTTAATAAATATGTTCCAAGGAAAACATTTGGACATAAAATAATCTTCTATGTGAATGCGCCTTGCTGAGATTCAACATATTACCTAGGGTTGGAATGATGATCTGATAAGTTCTGCCTATTAGATCCTTGAGATATGTCTCTCTGCAATATACAGCCAACCAAAGGTGGAGTTGAAATTTAATTTTAATAAATGCCACCACATTTCCATAAGGAAGCTGATCTTGTTGATGTTCAAAATTGATAGGATTTTTCATGTATTTCATTTCATTACAACTACTCATACATTTCGAATGTTTGTGTTGATGCAATTCATCAGTATTTTGCATTTTTTTAAACATCCCATCCTACAACAAATGCAATAGGAAATTCGGCATAGAGATTATTGTTCAATGACTCAGTAGTTTTCATTTCATTGGCTTCCTCTTGTATGTGTAGTTATCTTCTTCTTGATTGTGTGTATATTTTGTCCACAGTTATGGTTTACTTGGCTTTCCAAAGGAATTTTTAGCAGTCCACGTAGCATGCAGGCATTTATTTTGCATAAAATGACAGACTTCCAGAAGTAAGCGCATTGTTAACCTATTCTGTGCATGGATCTGAATTTGGATTGTTTTTTCAGGAACTTAAGATAATGGAAATAGGCCAGTCCAATTGGCTAAAGTCTTGTTTTGTACCAACAAAGTCAGATGCACTTGTAATTGCTTTCCGAAATTGGTTACGGAAGTATTGTGGTGGTCAGATTGATTGGGGAACAAAGTTCCATGGATATCTTCCACCAACCCCTCCAAAAGAGCAGCTCATGGACAGGTATTTTAACACAGTATCACTTTCCTGGGCACTTCTTTGATTAGTTATGCCTGAGCAAATTCCTATCGTGTTGCTGTATCATAATTTCTGCTTGCTTATCTAGGTCTTCTTCATCTTTTTCTTGTACACAGTTTTGCATGGATAATTTGATCTTTCATGTAGGTTTGATATTTTGTCATCAAGAAGAGATGGAGAGAGGAGAGAAGATTAGAAGAGTGATACAGGAAGGGAAGGTGGAAAATTGAATCCACCTTTTTCTTGAACCTCAAACAAGTAAAAACATGCAATTATAGAGAAAAGGCATGACCAAAAGGTGGGAAATTGGATCCACCTTTCTTGAACCTCAAACAAGTAAAAATCAGCAATTGTAGAGAAAAGGCATGGTTGTAGTTTCCTAGCATTGTTGTTGAAAAATACCGGAGCTCTAATACCAAATTGATACAGGAAAATTTGAGAAAATATTAAAATCAGCAAGAAACAAAGCTAAACATAAGCATAATTCAAAGAAACCTAAGGTTTATTCTCCACACCCAAGCTAGGGTTCCAAAAGCCTGAGCTTTTCTTTTTTCTCAATTCTGAAAAATCATGTGACTCCCTTCTCCTAGCCCCCCACGCACCTCTTTATAATATTATTTAATGTTCCAAGTACAAAAAGAAGTAATACATTGAACCATATATCTTAACATTGGTCTAAGAAGGGTGAGGACATTAAACTTTCCCTTAACCCATCCCAAGCCCAGGTAAAGGAGGCAGATTGTGTTAGGTAGGCAACCAACATAAAAATTTGCCAAAACTTTTTGTGAATCCTGAATTTTGTATATCCAACCCCAATTAGCTGGGAAATGGCTATGATGATAATGATGATGATGATGATGATGAACCATATATCATAACATAAACTTAAAATTCATAATGATAGTTTTATCCCTATGAACAATACCCGTGAATAGTGCTCATGAAGCAAATTTTTTTTTTAAAAACCCTAGATTCTCTTAAAAAACTAAAAACACCCTAGAAATAAACTCTAAACTAAAACTATAATATGTATTCTTTGAAATTGAATAAAAATTAAAAATAAGAATAATTTTTCCCTCTATCATTCTCCCTTGGTTGGAGAAACTCGTCCTTGAGTTTTGAAGTGTGCTAAGATGAATTCAACAACAAAACCGCCTTCTTTTATCCTTCTTTTTCTTTGTTGCCTCAAATATTATTCGTGGTAGAAAGATTTCCTCAAGAAACGATCTTGATATGTAGATTGAGGAATCGATGCAAATTTATCAACTATGGCTCTCCTTGAACTCCCATTGAAAATCATGCAGGAAACTCCCAATTTTCTGGTCTTTAGAGGATTTCTTGATATTTATTTTATCACGTTTTAAAATTAGAGCCACAATTTGTAGTTTATGAGTTGACCACGTTTCTTCTGTGCTACTCTAATTCCAATATCTTGAATGCTATATCTCTTTGATATTAATGAGATCTTCAAAGGTCATGATTTGGATCATTCTTCCTGCTGCCTTCTCTTCATATTCTTCATCCTCTTCCAAAATCTCTTCATCATCATCTTGATCCTTATCATAGATTGGATCTCCTAAATAATATTGTTGTTCATTGGAGTATGTATCGAAGATTGATAGTGAATCCCAATCTACAACTTGCTGAGTTTTGATGCAATATGTATCAAATTAAGAATCTCATCTTTCAAATCGAAAACCCTGGAGTGATATTCACTATGTCTAAATTAACATTCTAAAAAAGAACCGATATTCCCCATGTCTAGGTCTTCGCCACTATCTTCATCACTCGACCCCCCCACGCGGAGTCGAAAGTGAAAAAGCTTGTACTCGAGGTCCTCTTAGGTTGAAAGATCATCTTTTTGCCCATTATTGAGGCTTGTGAATTGTTGTGTCAGCTGCTGGACTTGCCTTTCAAGTTCCTCATTCCGTCATCTTTGAGATCACCAGGTGTAGGTCTATGAAACCCCCTTCCCACAGTCCCTTCTTGCTGCCGTGGGTTTGCTGAAATCACAAATCCTAGGCAGATGATCAACAATAACCTGCTAAAATCAGTTAGATCTAGGCTTATTTGGTAAATCTTGGGCCAAAATCAGTAAACTCTAGACCCATCTGTGACTTCCCAGCTTTGTTGTTGAAAAAAACCCTGAGCTTTGATATCAAATTGATACAAGAAAATTTGAGAAAACAGTAAAATCAACAAGTTACAAAGCCAAATACAAATATAATTCAAAGAGACCTAGCTTTTCTTCTCCACACCCAAGCTAGGTTGTAAAAGCTAGGGCTTTTCTTTTTTTTCAATTCTGGAAAATCACATGACTTCCTTCTCCTATGCCTGCACGCACCTCTTTATATATAATATTTAGTACAAAAAATATCCAAACAAATTAAACTTAAAATTTATAATGATAATTTTACCCCTATGAACAGTTCTTGTGAATCGTACTCATGAAGTAAATAAAAAATATAAAAAACCTGGAATCCCTATAAGCCAAAAAACCTTAGAACTAAACCCTAAAACTAAAATTACAATATACATCCTTTGAAATTGAATAAAATTAAAAATCGATTGATTTTTCCCTCCATCAAAGAGAAAGATAGATTGGCATGAATCCCCAATTAGTTTGTGTTTGGGTTGCTTCTTCATTATGATTAAATATCACATTACTGAGTATTAGGGCATGTGAAACTAAATAAATTCTCTTAGCATCAATGGATATTACAAAATTATTTAAATAACAAAGTAATAAAGATATTAATGCCCCTTATATATATATAAAATCATGATAGATAATCTTAATAAGGCACAGCCCCCACACCCATCCCTCCTCTTCCATTGTTCTTGAGCATGTATAATTTGTTCTTTAGAAAGTGATGCTACTTACCCAAAAAAAGAAAAGAAAGTGATGCTGCTCACTAGCGAGCCCTTTAGTGGAAATGTCTGCAATTTTATTTTTTGCACAATAAATCTGTTTCAATTGCCCTACTTCTATCGTATCACACACAAAGCGATATTCAATATCTATATGCGTACAGTGGTCATGAAAAATAGGATTAATTGTAATAGCAAGTGCACTCCAATTGTCACAACAGATGGTTGACTGTTGTTCTTTATAACCAAGTCATACAATTCAGACGTCATATCCAAGAAAACTCTGCTACATTGCTTGCCAATGTTCTACATTCAGCCGCCAAACTTGATTTTGCCAAAGGACTTTTCCTTCTTGCTCCTCCAAGATATTAGTTTTCTTTCTAAATAAACACATTATCCCAAGACTGACCAATGTGAATGAAGAAGTCATGCTTAGTCAGCGTCAGAGTAGTCAATGATGGAAGCAACACTCACATCATTCATGTGATTTTTCAAGTATGTAATGCCTTAATTATTGGTTCTTTTCATATATCAGATTATATGTTTAACGCCTCCATATGAACATCACTAGTTTCATGCATAAACTAGAATAGCTGATTTACTACAAAGGTTATATCAGGATGAGTGAGGGTGAGATAATAAACTGTCTGTATGCTTCAGACTTTTCTGGTTCTTCAAGTAATTTTCCTTCATTTGCTTTCAATCTGTTGTCTCGCATTGCTGGAGTGGTTGGTGCTTTGAAGTGCAACTACTTGATTCTTTCAACTAAATCAAACACATATCTATGTTGAGATAATCGGAGTTCATCTTGAGTTTGATCCACTTATCCCCAGAAAGTACTGAACCTGTCCCAAATCTTTCATCTGAAATTGCCAACAAAGAACCTCTTGTTGTGGCCATAAGATCTGAAGAACTTCTTGTAATGATGATGCTATTGACATACTAGAGGATAATGACTATATCTCTGGTTCTCCAATGAATGAAAATAAAACAATCCACTGCTGTTCTCATGAACCTGTAATCCTTTATTTCATGATAAGAGGTTTGAAACTAAGTATGAGAAGCTCTCTTCAATCCATAGATGAATCTATTCAACTTACAAACATAGCCTGAAGAATCCTTCTCATTGAAACCTAGTAGCTGCTCCATGTATAGCTCTTCTTTTAACTCACCATGAAGAAATGCTTCTTCACTAGAACCTTCACTAATGTGTCATCATAATTAAAGTGTTTAAAATCTTCACCAATGTGATGAGGCACACTATCATCAACAGTGTTAAGCTGATGGATATTGTTACGAGCATGCCAAAACAAACTATTCCATCACTCAATACGGATTTTCGTGTGCCATAAACTATACCCCTGTAAAATTTTCTTCTTGAGATATGATGGCCTTAGGTTGATTACAAATCCTCATTTCATTTATCTACATGTGAAATGAGGACTATTTAAATCTAGAGCTATAACAATAGTAGCCCTTTTAGCTGCCACCCCATAAAGATGCACATTTTGCCTTAGGAGAGTGCTTCTTTCTTGGGCTCTTGTCTATATGGACTTCAGAAAAACATTCAAAATGTTAAAGAACTAAATAAGATGCATTCTTACTATAGAACATATCATAAGGAGTTTGGTCATTCAAAACATCCATGGGCAGCCGGTTTATGATATAAATTGCATGTGAACAATTTAGTCCCTAAGTACTTTGGGTCCCAACTAGTGGACATCAAGGAAAGAGCAACCTCATTGATATGCTCCATTTTTTTGTGGAGTATGGGGGCGTGAAATTTGTTGCTCTATCCCATTATTCTTTAAGTATATCCTAAAACCATGAGATTAGTGTTCACCCCCTCCATCACTCAGAGAAAACAATATTGATTTATGAAAATGTTTTTTAGCAAATATTTTGCATTGCAAAACCATAGCGGATACTTGAGATCTTTATTTGAGAAAGTAGATCCAAGTGTATAATGTGAAATCATCTGCAAAGATTACATGGTATTGTGGAAGCAGTGGCTGACGGTGTTCCGCATACATTGGAATGTATTAACTCACGAGATGAGGAAACTTGGTTATTAGAATGAGAAAAAGAAAGTTGGGAATGCCCACCCAATTGACATGCATGGCAAATAAATAGAGGTAGACTCCTGGACAATGAGGGGATCAAACTCTCTTTACATAATTTATTGACTGACTCCATTGCTACGATACCTTAGACAATGATGCCAAACACTGACATCACCATTACTTGGAAAGAAGACACTAGTAATGGAACCTTCCTTGATAAACATTCATCTAATACATATTTATGTCTCGCCACGTGCACTAATGAATGTGGTTCCATCAAAACAACAGAAGATTGTGTAAATACGAAATATGATTTGTTTCCTTTAGTTAATTGAGAGATAGAAATAAGGTTGTGCTTGATTTTGGGAACTAAAAAGACATTATTTAAAAGGACAGGACCCATGGAAGAATTTACAAGGAAATTACCTATATGAGTTGTAGGAATATGACTCATATTCTGTTAATACAGAATTACTACCATAATAGGAGGTAAAAGTTAAAAATTTACCAGGATTACTCGTGACATGGTTGGCTTCCTTGCACCAATCAATGCTTGATCATTCAGTGAGGTCAATGACATATTTTACATCGAAGTGTTAAGGGCAGCAACTCTGTCTCCATTGTTTAAGTTTTCTCTTCTTTGATATTAGCCATAGTAGCAGTACACCACAATGTAATTTTGGCAACCACAAATTTGGTATGTCATAGCATTATTTCCAACAAATGGAATTTCATTGAAAATTATTTGGTGTTGGTAAAAGTTCTTGGTTAGGCGGAAACGAGCAACCTCCACCTCTTCTTCCATTGCCTCTTTTGCCACAACCATGTCCACGGCCTCCTCTTCCTTCATTATAAGACCCCAGGGTTTTTTTCATTATTGTATAATGGAGAATGAGGGTTATTGTAGAATGAGAAGGAATAAATATTACGCCAATAAAGTGGTTAAGTAATGGAGAGATAAAGGAGTAAGGTAAATTGTAAAGTTTCTAGAATTAGCTTCTTTTTCAAGTGGATTGAACAAGAGAAATTAGGACTTTTGAGAAGTTAGGATTTTGATAAGAAAGTGCCCTGGTCCTGGAGATATGGGCTGTGAAATTTCAATGATTTGTTGGGGCTTTTGAGGGAAAGGACGAGAGAAATTAGGGTTTTGATGGGAGAGAGTTTCATTGGTGAAGATAAAGGCAGTAAAATTTCAGCATGAGCAAAATGTTCTGGCAAATTTCAGTGAGAGAGGATATTCCCTTCTTTTCTATTTGGTGCAGGTAAAAGATACATAAGGAGAGACTAGGGTTAAGAAATAGAGGAAGATTTTCAGATTTGGTGTATGACTTGAGATTAAAAGAGAGAAAGACATTAGGGTTTATAGAATGATGGAGATTTTGACATGGGGACTGATTTCAGATTGAGAGAGGGAGATTGAGATTTCAAGTGAGAACTTGAGAAATCAAAAATAAGATTTGAGTTTGAAATTAATAAGGTAAGAATGAGAAGGGGTCGGGGGAGATGTTGAGAATTTGAGCAAAAATGTGAGGAATCAATAATAAGAATGGCGTTTGGGATTAAAGAGGGTATGGGAGGTGTCTGTGTGGCTATGGGAATACATAGAGTGTGCAACGGCTAGTCCTGCTCTGATACCTTATAGGCTTGATAATTTGTCATCACGAAGAAAGAAAGATAAGAAGCAAGAGAAAGTGGTATGAATCCCCAGTCAGTGTGTGTTGGGGTTGCCTCTTCATTATGCGATTAAATATTACATTGTTGGATGTTAGGGCATGTACACATAAATGCAAACAATGCATAAATGCCCCTAACATCCAGGGATATCACAAAGTCATAAATTAACAAAGTAATAATGACAGCTATGCCTCTTATACATGAAAGGAAGTCATAATACAATCTTAACATTCATTCATTGACACATCAATGATATCCTCATGTTGAGTTTCTTGCATTTAGTTCATAAAAGTGAACAGAACTAATAACATAAAAGAGGCCTGATTCATTTGCATGTGGCTGGTCCCTTCCGATGAGCCTTGGTCTAGATTAAGTTCAACTATAAAATTAACGAGAAGTTTTCCTATGTTTTTCCTTCATGTTCTCCTTGATCGACTTACCAAATAAGAGAAGATTTATGTAATCATTTTCATATCCGGTGTATTTGCAGATAAATGGTTGGAAGGTAGGCAGGCAAAGATTGGATGATCTTCAATCTCCAATCAGTATCACACTCCATGGTCCAGACTTTTACTAATTACTCTATGGTCTCAGTTCATTGTCAAGTTAGTTCCCGTTGAAGCATCAAATATGTAACCTGCTGAGCACAAAATGTTAGAAGTGCTTTCTTTTTGCAATGTGTGGTGAAGGATATTATATATGGCCCTTGTGCTTAGCGATAATCTGATGCTTGTCATAACTAAATCAGAAACTCTCTGGAAAATCTTCCAATGATGATTCTAGTCAAATTGCATGGATTGCGGTAAAAAAATGTCTCTACATTTGTAAAAATCTCATGTCAGATCTTACCCTAGTGTTATAGAGAGGAGGGAATGATGGTGTTGAAGAGTACACATGCCACAAACTTGACATCCAAACGGTTAATTACTATAAATTCATATATCAGCATATGGAAGCATCATTGTCTAGATATTTTATCGAATGAAAACAATTGGAGAAAATTATAATCATTCAGAAAATAGTAGGAAGAAAAACAAGAACTATATCTTTTCCATTCTTATTCTCTTAGAAGTGTGATGCGAAATGAAAAACAATGTGCATTTTAAGTACATTTTCTGCCCTCCAAGTTATTTCTATTGTAATATTTGATTATTTTTAAACAATGTCTGGAAATGAGAGAATGATCCAAAAATACATCAACTGTTTAGACCTTACTCCAAAACTTTTCTAACAAATTCAGTTACTTCATTATGTATGTCTCTGCACATTCTTGATATCTCTTGACAATGTGAGCATTAACATCTCAAGCTTGTTAGCCAATTTATTTGACATTTAAAGTAAGATGCATTGTGCCCATTATTTTCAATTGGGAAGCATTCATTACAGTTTTCTGTCTTCTTAACCATTTGGTAACTCAATGGATTTTTTTCTTTTCCTTTCCAAAGGTTGATATGTACAAAAGTTTTATCACTAAATATTGTTCTATCCTGAATATCAAGGATTATGCATAATTTATTGAGTAATCCATATATTTTGGAAATATGGTCCTGTATATTCTGCTGTTCCATGGCACTAGTAATAGATTGATAGCTTACACAATTATATTGGATCTTTTATTGATACAGAAAAGTACACAGAAAAATACACAAAGACCATTTATTTTTGGCACAGCAGGTCACAATCGCTATTGACCATAATTTGTGAAATCGGACGGCAAGGAGTGTGTGATTGATTGGGCACAAAAACCAAAATAAAATTTCTATAAGTGTGTAACATACCCTTGCCTGTCTGATCTCATATTTGTTATCTAAGATTGATTATGACCTTCTTGTACTAAAAATGAATGGTCTTATAGTATACGATCCCTATTTGCATCTAAATGTTGTAGCTTCAAGTGAAATGGATTACTTGCTGTCGGTTGTTTCCCTGGTTCTAGAGTCCTAATTAGGGAAACTAGGGTCCGTAGGTTTCCCTAAAAACCGAGGAATTTATTGAGAGATCTGGCGATCAACTTGCTTTGCATACAAGGGCTCAAACAACCCTCATTGCTATTCCAGGTACTGCTTCAATTGGATAAGAGTCAGTTTGCAGAAGTGAGAAAAGTTTTATCAGATGCAACCCCATAGATGCAGTAGTTGGATCTGCAATTATGAGAGAATATGAAATTTAGTTTCTGTTGGCACCAGCCAGTTTTGGGAAAATTTTTCCCCTTACGATGTCGGACAACTAGTTGAGGTATGAAGGTTCAATGAACAATCTCTAGAAAAGTGGCCTCTGAGAGCCTTCGATAAGACCTTTTGTAATTTTTCCCGACAGAATGGAAGTCAATCTTAGTCGGTTATAGTATGCTCAAGAAAGAATCTTAGTCATTCTAGTTGGTTGTACTCTAGTTTTTAAATTTGCATTAGTGTATCCAGCATCAGTACCATATCGTATCAATACTCGTACTCAAAATACTTACAAATACGTGGGTGAATCTTTGATTAAGACAACTATGGGAGAACATGGGCAGAGAAGAACCCAGGTTAATAACATATCATCGTAAGGGTAATTTTTAGTTGCTGAGAGTGGCATTAGAATTCAATCATTACTTAACTCAGAGAATCTTGAAAAAGATTTTAGTTGGACAAATTATGATATTTGCAGGCCTACTCCTACTATCTTGGACACGTATACAGCATTTTTTTAACATAGCTCACCATCTTGGTGATTTTGTAAGCTGCTCCCATGCATGGAAGACTATTTTTTGTACTTAGTCATTATACCTTTCCATACAAAATTAACTTTCTCTTAAAAAAAAAAAAAAGAGTGAAAAAGAAGAGGTGAACGTGAATGCAAGACAAGGGACGGACACTAATTACGTGTATACAGTATGCAGATATATGATAATCATTCGAAGTTCAAGTTCATTTTTCAATATGCTTGTTCTAATTTGATAATATTTCCTTGCAAGCTTGGTCACATGGACAAGAAAGAAATTCTGGTTTTTGTATATTTTGGCATTAACATTATTGTTTTGATTCGATTTTTCCTCAACAAAGATGGTTGTTTGGCCAAAGATGAATCCTGGTTTTCTTATATCACTATTACCTTTGTGAATTCCTAAACTCTTTCTAAACACCAAATCCTCACACATCCTATTCATGTTGTGCCTTCCAGATACTGGTCACATGTGGTTCACTGCAGCAGCTGTCGTGCAGCCTTGAAATATCTAAAAGCACTTGAGATTTGTCTACAAACTCTGTCAATAACGTTGATTGGTGTAGTCGCGGCGTTTTGGCAGAGCATACCATCCACTGTTGCAAGGATTTTACTTGTCTCCGCTGCTATACTCAGCTCACTCGCATCGAGGTGGCTCGCAGATTTCATATACAAGAATTTCTATTTCCATGACTACAACCATGCGCTGATATGAGAGAAGGATTGTTACTCATCACATTCTTGTAAATATCATGTGAAATATTAGCTGATGTGAACTGGTCTCATGTTAAACTTGAGTTTGTTATATATCACCAGGGTTTTATGGTTACTGAGTGATAAGCTTTTAAGTTGGTTAATGAATGATAAGCTTTTAAGTTGGTTTACTCTTCTGAGTATTATTGAATTGTAAGCTTTTAAGTTGGTTTACCCTCAAGCCAATGCAGCAATGATAGATGTCTTAATGACAGAAAGATATCAAAAAGTAATTGGTTTGGGCAGTAGTTTTACATTTATTGGACTTAACCTAATATTGCAAATGCTCCTCAATCCCAGGTAATAGTGATAAAAGGCATCACCTTGTGATTTTGCTTTTCATAATGCTGATGGCTTGGCATATTGAACTTAGATGGCTTTTCTGAGCAATGGAAAGGAAAGGAACAGTATGCCAACCCAATGAGGTTCTAGGTCAATTATTATGCTTTTCATGGAAAAAAAGGAAATAATCTATGTCCGATATTAGATACCCAATTCCTATATTTGCAAAGTCAAAAGATTTCGCTCGATGCTACTCCCTCAAGTGAATATCAATATTGGAATACTTTTAGAACCCCAAACTTTGGGTCTAGCGACCGATTTCGAACAATAGAATTTCTTTTGAACACCCTATCTATGAACTTGAAGAAAACATCATTCCAAAAGTGAATGTAGGTTGTTCAATTTTTGGATAGCCAATTCTAATTGGCAAAGAGTTAAATGGTATTTGGTGCGACATTGTGATATGACCAATCCTAGCCATCCATTCAGATTAAATGGTTGAGAATTGAGGTTACATATAATTTATATGTGGATGGGGTCACGTAGAAAGCTTTACACGTGTATAATTTACACGAGGAATATACAAGCGAGTAGCTGATCCGGACGCTGTGGTTGCTCCATGGCGATACAAACTCAACCTGCTCCTACCCACCATGGGGCACCATAGCATGTCAGAATAAGGGGGGACATATTGGAGTCCACAAGGCTGAGATGGAAGGGCCTCTCAGGAGCTCACAATGTGCAAGTGTCCTCTCTACATTACTCGAAGTACATAATCAAGGCTCTCAACATGAGAAGGGACAACTCCAATCTTGTGCAAAAACGCTTAGGCACCCCTTCCAAGTTTAATTTAATTTTGAAAACCTTGAAGTACACTATAAAGTACACCATAGGGTACACTGAACAGTAGTTCACACCCAGACCGTAGTCCATCCTTCAAAATATTCCCAAGATTTGAAAAATATTCCAAAATACCTATCTTATAAAAAAATGACCCAAATTAGGTAGGTCCCACACTCACAATGCATGAAAACATTCAAAATAACTCAAAAACCGAAAGATATGAGAATATGTACTAGACAATATCACAACAACGGCAAGTATGGAAATTTTCACGAAAGAAGTGCGTGCTTCACTCCAACGACACGGGGAGTGTCACTAGGCCCAGAGGGCTCAGTGACATGCCTCACTTCACTTACCCATGGACAGTCTAAATTTTCTCCAGATCGCAGTTTTCGCACTTCTTGGGTTTTTTTTCTTATAAATAGTTCAGTTTTGAGGACTTTAAGATGCATAACCTTAGTGTTCGAGACCAGAAAACATAACTATCTAACAAACCCTAAACTTAGGCCGTTGAAACCCTAGATCTAGAACTGTAACTTGGCCACTTTAAAAAAACAAAACAATCTTTCATTCAAGTCGAAAGCCCTAGATGTAAATTTTTACGCAACTCTCTCTTCCTAGAGTGAAATCAAGTATGGATCCACATCTTGAATATTAAGGAGGAACGACTCTAATTTTTGCCGTTTGATCAGGCCCAACTCTAGGTGCTGGCCATGAGGGCTTGGCTTTCAACGTATTTGTCATTTTTATTTTGTTTTCTCTGTTTTTTCCTTTTTATTGTAGTATTATCATTTATGTTATACAAAATCCCCTTTAAATCTTCTTATTTTCTTTCGACTTTTGGTCTTTATTTCGGATTTTACACGAACCTAAGTTGGCTTGGCCTATGATTTGTGAGAAGAGAGATCTTTCAAGACTAATATGCTCATAAATCATAATTTGACATAACCTATCTCTTCTGAAATATTAAAAATATAAATTGGGATAGGATCTTAGACTGATTGGATTTTGAGTACTGTGATATATCTTGGATTCGGATGATGAATTCCTTTTGGAACGTGTTTGTTATTAGGCTTGGGTCTTAATGATGGCCATTGTAGGTGTGTTTCACCTCTACAATATGGTTTGACAAAAGATGATGAACAAAGGTGTAAGAGGTGAACAATTATTCATGACTCTCTCTTTCTGATTTGCACAAATGGCATAGTTACCATTTGGATTCCCCATATTTGGACACTATCATTTATAAGAACCTCTTTTGGTATGCCAAGCAAGCGAACCAGGAAACCCTAGGGTGGATTGGGCTTTTCCATAATTCTTTTAGGATATCATTTATCATTTTATGTTTTCTAGTCACCTCATGGACACCCGTGAGAAAGAAGTACCCATCTTGAGATGGAATCTAGCATATTTATGCTACCCTGTCATTGTGCATTACTTTATGGGAATGATGCTATTGTATAATTTAAAGAGAAAATTTCATATAAAACTCTAATTCCTCATATTATTTTATGGTAGATCATCCTTCCGTTTTTCTTTCAAGCGGCATAATGAAACCTTTAAATATTTCACCATACCTCCTGATATCTTATCTCCCTTTTTTATTGATCATTTCAACCCAAAAACTTTTGTAATGGGTGGAAAGGGAAAAAAATGATTAAAAAATATTTTTGGTTGAAATGGTATAAAAAGATTTGTTGGGGTTAATTTTATGATCAAAAGTTAATAAAAGAGGGAGATAAGAGATGAGAGGGTACGGTGAAATCGTTGGAGGTTTTCTTATGCCGCTTGAAAGAAAAACGGAAAAAAGGTCTACCATGAAATAGTACAAAGACTTAGGGTTCTATACAAAATTTTCTTAATTTAAAGTATATCATGTATAGCTTTTCCAAGCTCATGAATCTCTTTGAACTGAGGGTCTCACAAATGGTGTCCTCAAAGGTACTTATTTTTAATTAATGTGAACCACAAATCAGTTATCAACTGCCATCCTAGCAGGGTTAATGTTGTATTTTTAGCTTTGAAAAATACTTATGATTATTAGAAAATAGTATGCCTCTTGTTCCTTAACGTTTTGGAAAGAGTAAAGACTAGAGAGAGTTACCTTATTAATGGTTGAGATGTAATAATGGTGAGTTAAGTCTAATAGTATCATTCTCACTATTGTAGTATATGGTTAATTATATCAAGGTCACTCATGGTTAAGAACACATATATGTAAGTAGTCAATATTTGGTTAGTGTATAAACTTTTGACAAATTGGTAAATAATGCATAACGTTTAAAATAAGGATTCGGTTTCTATGCGGCCAAGCCTGCGTATGTAGTAATGCGGGCCTCTTAATAAATCTATTTTTGAGAGGTGTTCGCATATGTAGAAATGCGGTCCAGCCCGCATGAAATAATTTTCCTTAAAATAATCTACAATTTATAACTCCCATACATTATAAAAGTCTAAAAAGACTTACAATTTTTTTTTGACCAATTTAAAATAATCTATATATGTTAAACCCAATTTCTATGAGTAACTCTACCATAAATTATAAGGTAAGTGTTGTCTTAAAGAGGCATGCTATTTTTCTACAAACAGGGACCTATTCCCTCCTGTTTTGTACATAGAAAGAATACGAATTTTTATGAGATTTTTATGAGAACTTTATCTTTTTAAAAGTGGCACTTTATCTTTTTAAAAGTGGCAACTCTGATATTCTAGATCTTGCAATACTTGTATATTTGTATTTGTAAGATAGTTTCATCATGTTCCCATATATACCGAAACGACCGGTATTTAAGTGGAGACTAATTCCTATCAGTAAGGGACACATGTTATCTTGAGAAAGCAATTTAGTGTGCCTGGGATCGTAGATTAAAACCCATTTTGTTTTCTTTCATACCATATTCTTGTCCCGTTTCACCCCTCAATTTCCAAGAATTAATAGGGTAAAATTGTTTTCCTTGATTTTTTTTTTTTTTATGACATGCACAACTTTATGATTGGGTTTGCACACTGAGTTCTAGTTATCAAGGCTTAGATATTTTTCTGTTAAATTGGTTGACCCAAAGGTAGGCCCTTTGAACTTTATCAAGGATATTGATTATAGTGGAAGGAAGTTTGAATACAAAACACCAATGAAGTGTGCCTGGGTTTAGGTAGGAATTCATGAGTGCTGGTCTTCCTAGATATGTAGGGGTTTCTATTTTCTGACCTTTGAGCCTAAGAACATAAATTTATCAAGTAGAGGTTGGCATAGGTGATTTGTGAGTTTCCCTTTGAATGGTGGCAAACCAAGTTAACTTGGGGCTAGCTCCAAGGGTTTATAATTTAAAAAAACAACACTTTGTTTTTGACAAAGTTGGGAGAATTGAAGAATAATATATGAGTTTTGAAATGGTTTTTCATCTTGAGAGATTTTGAAAATGGTTAATGGAGGTTTTAAGATGATTAGTTTGTGAATGAATTTTTCCAAAGATTAGAAGGTCAGTGCTGAGTGGGTAGTAATGGGTGGAGGAGACTGTCAGGATCTTGGGTGGTATGAATTTTTTTTCTTTCCCCCATCAATAGCCATATTTTCATGATTTAGGTTTAGGATGCCTATGGGGGGTGTTTTTTATAAGTTCCGGTGCTATAAGTTGGTCTAGGTTTCTATATATCGGACACGGTTTCTACGAGTCTTGGAACTCATATGTAGAAATGAGTCCCCTCTTAGAATACCCTTTTTTGAGATGGGTTTTGGAGCTAAAGTTTTTTAAAATATGTAATATCTAAGTTGGAGATCATTAATATGTGGGAATAACTAAATTCTTAAAAATAAAATAATAAATTTTGACTATTGGTTTTAGTTTTTTTAAGGGACTACTCATTTGTATCCATCTTTTAGATGAATGTTTTATTCCTCGAGGGATGCAAGTATAAAAATGCGTCCCCCGATACATATATTGAAATGTCATCTCATCTCTATTAATATGGTTGGTGGAGATTAGCTTTGTTTGGTCAGTGGTCGAGTTATGCAATGGATAATTCATGTAGATCGTCTATAGTTGTATGAATGGTGGAGATGTCATGTACCCTACCGTTTGATATATGTTCTATTGTTTTTTCAAACGTGGACTCATATGTGAGCGATATTATACATCTACTCCCTTGGTCAAAAAACCTTTTTGAGAATCACTTAATCACTAGATGATTCTTTTAAAAGAAAAAAATATATGAATTTTAAGTTTGTTAACACTTAGATTTCACCCCTCCGTTCAATCTTGAGATATTATTATCTTTTTAGGGCATACGAGTAATTTGCAAAATTTTTATTAAGGTTAGGCTATGGGTTAAAGAGGTTACCATTTCAAAACTTGGGGGTCCTACCGTATAAAATTTTGGGTAAAAAGATTGGTTCTTGTTACCTTTCATACAAAAAAAAGCTCTTTTTCCCTAAAAGGAGTTAAAAAAAGATATCATGGATATTGTAGGGAAATTGTATATAATGAGACTATTTATCTTTGGTACAAGGAGGTCACAATTACTTGCAATCATCTGATGTGAAATCTAATGGTTTAGGCGTGTCATAAAGTTCAAGAATATTTCTTTTGAATTTTGAATTTGGTCAATAGAATAAACGTAACCACTCAATTTCACATCTAAAAGTCAAAGATTGATTGTGACTATCTTGTATTAAATGTAAATAATCTTATTATATATATTTTTATTTTAGAATCTAAATAACAAAGAAATAAAATAAAAAATCTTCATGAGCATTCTTAAAATCATCCGGACTACAAGAAATCTAAGTCATCACCATGTCAATGGCATGGACGGAGTTGGAAAGGGCACGGAACCCACTCTCTCCATCACTGTCCACCTCATCCATTGGAGGGTGATGGCTCTCGTCGATGCAAGTCGAAACCCTAATAAAGGGTTTGGTCATGCGTCGATCAAGAAAACATGCAGGTAGGACATGTATTTTGCGAGGTAAGTTGTCACGATTGGTGAGCGCGGGCATGAGTCCCTCTCACCCTACCATTCATTTTCTATTCAACAACCGGGAATCTCTCTCGTATTTTCAGGTTCCAAAAAGTTTATATAACGTTGCAACTTTTTATTATGGGTGTGGTTTCAACAACCGGGAATCTCTCTCATATTTTCAGGTTCCAAAAAGTTTATATAACGTTGCAACTTTTTATTATGGGTGCGATTTCAATAAGGTTGCAACATGAAACAATTCAATTAAGGTGCACTTTCAAATTTTATCATAATATCTGATTTTGGTGTAAAAAATGTTTATGATTATTTCAAATCTATTTTTATATCTAATTATAAAATTTTAAATTTAAAAAATAGTTAAAATTAAGTAGATACATAAACATATGAAAATCTTAAAAATGGACGATCTAGCTAATATATAGCAAGATGCATTATTTCTAACACTCATTATTTTTATTTTTTTTCATATTCATATATCTCGATGATTAAGGTTTGTCAACAATAAAACAACTTTTTTAATAGACTTTTGAGGTGCATCTTTAATTCCACATTTTAAGGTTTCAACCTTATATAAACTTTTTCCTTATATTATTGAATTAAAGTGCATGCCAAAAATCATACATAAAAAAGTGCTATGGTGTTGGAGAACCCTCAAATTGATCATCTCGATCTTGAGATGTATAGATATGTAGAGAAAAGAATTTTAAATTTTAAAAATAACGTATCTTCAAACAACTTATTTAGACAATCTATTTTCAAGAACAACTTACCTAGATCGTTCATTTTCAATATTTTTTAAAAGAAAAAGTTTATATAGAGTCGATGCTCTATACAATCACCTCAAATTTTCTCAAATTGATCATCTCGACATCAAGATGCACGGACCTGAGAAAAAAAAAAGATTTCAAGTTTTGTAAATAGTGCATCTTGTAACGCATTTTTGGACCATTAATTTTTAAGATTTTCATAGATCTGCTCAATCTACACTATTTTTGAAGCTTTAAATTTTATAATTAAAGGTGAAAAAAATATTTTAAGGCTATCACAAAGATTTTCAACATTAAAACCTCATTTCTCGATACTATTTAAAGGTGCACTTTCTTTTGATTGTTTAGAGCCTCGGCTTTATATAAACCACACATTTTTTATAATATTTATTAACTTGTTCAATACATGCCATTTTGAAATTTAAAATGTTATAAATAAGATTAAAAATAGATTTTCAAACCAAGATTAAAAATAGATTTTCAAGCATCGCTAAAACAAATTTTAGCAAAATTTTAGAGATGCACGTGTGTACGGAGAGGCAACCTTATACAAACATTATTTAAGGTTAGTTCATAAGTGGAATTTTTTAAAAAAATTAATCAATCTTAAGACCACACTTTCTATGCAACTTACGTCCAACTAACTTTTTTTTGCCTCACTTTATTTCTCAAAAAAAACCTTCTATACAAATATCGTTAAGTGAAAAAGTTCATATTTTTTAGATTGAAATGTCATTCCCATGTACAAAAAATCATTTTGCCACGTTGACTTTTAGACTGGGTAGCACATTGTCGGAGCGCACTATCACATTGCCGGAGAGTATAAGGGCCGGACCGCTTGAAGATAACTACTGAACCAAATTACCCTTTACATAGTACCTGAGCCTTAGAAACCTTGGAATATAGTAACATCTACATGCATACTATTCTTTGCAAGTATGAGACTGCCCTTTTCAATTGTCGGATAGCATTTTTACACAATTCTAAAACGGGACCATATTTTATACACTATTGGAGCCATGAGACCACACCTTACATCATGCCAGAGCGCTTACCGCACCTTACATCATGACAGAGCGCTTGACCTTATTTACAGGACAGCACTTATTTTGTGGGATAGAGGAGAGAGGCGTGGGTAAGGTAAAAAGTAAGATAAGGTGGTTTAGGTGTTTATTTTTATTTCGAGCGAAGAGGATTTGCGTATTTTTGAAAAAAACAATGAAAGAAACAGTTAAATTAGGGGTCCGTTGCATCGAGACTATTATATTTGGGGGGTGTTTTGCAATGTTCCCTTCATAATTTGCTCACTCACTCCCGTTTTTAGGTGTTGCTTCTTAGAGAAGAGTAAAACCCGTGTTTTTCTCTTCTCCAACTCCGAGACTCCAATCGTCCAAGAAAAGTAAGAGAAAGAAGAAACGACGACCGTTCCCTGAAATGATGAGAAGAGGGGCCCTCCTTCACTAGACCCATCCACGACAAATTCAGTGGACTTCAAGATCCACTTCCAAACTCTCTCTGTAATGGCTGATTTCCTTTTTCTCTCTCTGTAACTGCATTCTCTCTATTGAAGTCTTTCCTTAAAGATCTGTTCTCTCTGGCATAACAAAACCCGAATTCTTCATCATGGCTGATATGAACGGTGCAGAGCCTCTAGGGCAAAACCTCATAAAACTCATCAGCAATGTCTGTTTCTCTCTTTTTGTAATGTCGGTCCTCATCTTCACAGTCATTGCAATCACATACCAACCCCCGGACCCCTGGCTTGAATCCACCAAAGCCATCACCGCGGCTTTCTCTCGCTATGAAAACGCTACATTTCACCCTGATGATTCTGTCCTCAGTACTGGGGAAGATTTGGTCGCAATTTCTCCTGCTTCTTCACCCACTGATCGCCCACTCACCTTTGAAAGTCTAGAACGAGAGGCCAGTGATACGATACAGCTCCTGAATTTGACTGAGAGTTGCGAAGATGCCTCTCTCCCCATCAATTGCTCAAACCCTAGTGTTCGTGTCACGATCGAGAGGTTCAATTTGAAGGTATTTTCTGGTATCAATTTCTTTGATTATCAAACACCAGTTCGTGGCTCTAAGCCAGATGAGTGTGATGTAGCATGGAGATTTAGATCGAAAAAGGAAAAATCATGGAGAAAATATAGGGATTTTAGGAGGTTTAGGCTTAGAGTTCAGGAAAATTGTAGATTTGAAGTGGTTAATGCTGGCAAATGGCACTCCGGTGTCAAGGCCAAGCCGCCTTCACGTATTAATAAACCCTCGTCGAAATCTCCTTCTGTGTTTGTTGTCGATGAAGAGAAATTTAATGATTCGATCACGAATCAGGCTGCGTTGTCTATTAGAAAGGGCAAGTACCTCTACTATTCGAGAGGTGGAGACTACTGTAAAGGGATGAACCATTTTCTATGGAGCTTCCTTTGTGCTTTAGGAGAAGCCCAGTATCTGAACAGGACCTTTGTCATGGATTTGAGCATGTGTTTGGCTGCAAATTACAACCCTAGCAACAAAGATGAAGAGGGAAAGGATTTCAGGTTTTACTTTGATTTCGATCATATGAATGATTCGGTTTCAATTGTTGAAGAGGGGCAATTCTTGAGAGAGTGGAAACAATGGGATCGAAAGCATAAGAAGGACAAGATCCCTGTGAGGACTGTGACTACTTATAAAGTATCCCCAATGCAACTTAGAAAGGATAAAAGCACAATAATTTGGAGGCAATTTGATACCCCTGAACCAGAGAATTACTGGTATAGAGTTTGTGAGGGTCAGGCTGCAAAGTATATTAAGAGGCCATGGCACGCACTGTGGAAGTCAAAGAGGTTGATGAATATAGTTTCAGAGATTAGTGGGAGAATGGATTGGGACTTTGATGCAGTTCATGTTGTTAGAGGGGAAAAGGCAATGAACAAAGAGTTATGGCCCAATCTTGATAGTGATACTTCCCCTGGCGCAATCCTAGAGAAGGTTATGCAGATGATTAAACCAAGGAGAAAGCTATATATAGCTACCAATGAGCCTTTCTATAATTATTTTGATAAATTGAGGTCGAAATATGAGGTTCATTTGCTTGATGATTACAAGGATTTGTGGGGGAACAAGAGCGAGTGGTACAATGAAACCAAGATCTTGACTGGAGGGCAGCCTGTTGAGTTTGATGGGTATATGAGAGTAGAAGTGGACACTGAGGTGTTAGTCAGGGCAAAGAAGCGTGTGGAGACATTTAATGATTTGACAAAGGATTGTAAGGATGGGATCAACACGTGTTGACGGAGGCTGTTGAGTGCATGTTGAAGATAGAGGTAGTGTGCTTTGTTATAGATTACCTCATGATTTGTAGCCTGAGGTCTGTGTTTTTGGTATATTTGGTATTGATTTTGTTGCATTGTAGTGTGGTTCTTGTTTTCTTGTATTTCAAATCAATTGTAATTGGGAGCAACAAAATTTTTTCTTTGATTCTTCTGATTGTATCAATTGCTTTGTGTCCATAGATGCATCATTGCTTGCCTTCTTTTTATTCTATCTGCATTTCAGTTCTTTTATCCCTTTTTCAATCTTTCTTTATTGGTTTCTCTTTTTTGTTTTTGGTAATGGAGTTCTAATTTTCAATTAGTCTTTGTGTATCATTCTTTTCCATTTTATGTATTTTTACATTATTCTGTGACAATCCTTCAGTATTCTTCTGGTGTCTCATAAGATGCAACTTCTCCAACTTTCAAGATTGATATGATCTTGAGCATGAGCTTTTATTGCATGATACCTTTTTTTTCCCCCTTTGTTTTGATAGAACTGACTGTAGGGTAACTCTGCTTAGAGGCAGCATGTACAGAAGAGGAAATAAAGGAAAAAGTACAAAACTCTAGGTTGAAAGAGGCCTTTTTGTGTTGGAGTTGTTACAAAATTATGATCCAGGGCTCTGTCCCTGGGTATCTCTTCATGCCTTGGCCTCCCTGACCACGTGCTTAGACATGGAATGTATAGATCTCATGAATCCCATGCTGAAAAAATTGGTTGTAAAGTCCATTGTTCAAAAAGTCGGCTGCCCAGCAACCTGGGCGGGCTGCTCAAGTGTTGGGAGGCCTCATTGCCCCTCACGTGGCCTCTGCGGCCCAGTGCGGCGGTGACCCTGGGCCACTTCCTGGGTGGGTGCCCAATGCCCAGCAACTGGGCTCGCACCCAGAGCCCTTTTAGCAAGGGCAGAGATTGCCCTCGGCCAAAGGGCAAAAAAAAGAAGAAGTAATTTTCCTCTTGTAAAAGGCAGAAATAGTATGTTAGGGGCATTTTGGTTCCCCAAAACCCTAGATAACTCTATTTGTGCCCCAAAAACTAGTTCTTTAGCTCAAAATCAAATTTTTTTTTAAGGATCAAATTCGAAGTTTTTGATTTTTTGTGAAATCAAAATGCATTTGACACGGAAATTTTTGGGTACAAAAGTGGTTGCAAAAGAGAGATTTTGGCAACCGAAATGATTGATTTTTTGTGGCTATTGTGTTATGTAATGGTTTTTTATCCTTTTCTTTTTTTTTTTTCTTGTGTTTGTTTTTGAAGTTTGGCTTTACATTATGATAAAACTTGATGAGGGTTTTTTTGGTTATGAGTTTGCAATTTTTTGTGATTATAATATATTTTTGGCTAAGTTTATAATTTATAATGAAAATTTGAAAATTTATAATATATTTTTTGGTTATATTTGGCTTTGTTTCTCATTTATAATGCAAATTTGACGACAATATTGCTCTATGGTATGTTTCTAATTTACAACCCCCGAACACCCCCCAATGCCCCAAACACCCACCCATACACACATACATACACAAGGGCCGCCCAGGTCACTGGACAGCCGCCTGTAGTACCCTGTCCTCCTCGAGCCCCCCGCCCACTCCACCTGTCCCTGTCTTTCCCTCTTCTCCCCTCTGTACCCCCCACCCTCTCTCCACCTACCCCCAACCCACTTCCGAGGCTTCCCTCCCCTCGGAAACTCCAGTTTCCATTCCCTCGCTAACCCACTCCTTCATTTTCGGCTCCCTCACCCCCTCTATCCTCTCTTCCGTTTAGGCTGCATCGACTGATGGAAGCTCCGGCTACCCCTCTGCCCCTCGTCGAATGGAGAGCCCGCTGTCATTCCCTCTCCCTTGCCACAGCCGCCTGGGGTTCCATCAACCCACAATGTGAAACCCCTACTTGTACGTTCTCTCTCTTTCAGCCCGCTTACCCCTTTTTCCCTTGCCCTTCTCGCACCCTTCAACTCTGAACCTCTGCCTCCCCCTTCTAAGATTGTCCCCCCCTACTCCCTTCTTCGCCCCACTTCTCCACCACTGGTGAACCTCGACTCTCCTCTTGGTTCACCCATTCCTCCCGACTCCGTTACCACCACCATGGAGCCTTATACCTTTGACTCTCTGATGCCTTCTCCTCCCATTCTGATTGGGTTTCCCGCAGACCCCTATAGCGGTGACCACATCCTTGTGTCGCTCCCCTACTCGATTTCTCCCGCTCCCATTCCTTCTTTTGGATTATCTTCTGGAAGTCTCTGGTTGCCCCCCCCCCCCCCCCCCCCCCCTTACAATTTCTTAGACGAAGAAGCTCCCCCCCTTACAATTCTTAGGCGAAGAAGCTGCAATCTTCAGGCCAACCCTCAGGATGACGTCACCCCAATTGGTTTGCCTATCCTCGAGGCGAAGTCACCCTCTCAGCAAGCTCCCTCTTCGGAGGAAGTTTCATCGGTGACAGGGAATGCTCAGGGTCCTGCCTCTTCCACCTCCTCTTTGGCCTCCACGCCTTCCCCTATGGCAGTTGACTCCTCCTTCGTCGATAGGATGGACTGAGCCTAAGGGAAGATAACACCATGTCACGGACGTCATGGGATTCCCATACTCCAGACCTAAAGGACCTTTCACGAATTCTTCAAGTCCAAAACCCCAGCCATATTCAGGGTAAGTCGTAAAGGTAAAGGGAAGTGGAAAATCTGGCATGCAGTATCAACAATGACTGTGTAACAACTCTGCCTCTTAACATCCCTTACCCTATTCTTCAAGGGTCTCTGGTGAGACAATCCCCTAGGATCTCTGCCCTCCCACGCCTGTCCTAATGTTTATCTTTTCTTGGAATATTCACGGGTTAGGCCTCCCGAACAAAAAAAAGGCAGGGATTTTTGTCACAGATACAATCCCTCCATTCTTGCCCTCACGGCAACTAAGATGCCTGTGCCTAACTTGCAGCACATTAGACAGATCTGGGGCTGTCGCCCTTGCCAATGGAAAGCACTTCCTGCTAACGGGGCTTCGGGGGGCATATGGGTGATCTGGGATCCCAATGTCCACTCCATGTAGCAAGCTTCCATTGCCATTTTCTCTGTCTCTCTTATCTTATCCAGAAACTGAGACGAGCTAGCTTGGAAACTCTCAGCCGTCTACGGTCCAAACCTAGACGCTCTTAGACCTTCTTTCTGGGACGAGCTCAACAGTATAGCCTCCCTGCCCCACCCCATCTAGTGCTTGGGAGGAGATTTCAATGTGACCTGTTCCTTTGAAATGAATACTTCCTCTAGAATAACCCCGGGTATGCAAAGTTTTCGGGCTTCGTAGCCCAAAACAATCTCCTCGACTTACCTATTCACGACACCCAATTTACCTGGTCTAACCATTCTCTCAACCCTTCGTTATCCAAACTTGATCGTTAAATCGTCTCCCTTGACTGAGACGATACTTTTGCAGGCTCACATGTCTCAGTCATGCCCAAACCCACCTCAGACCACTGGCCTCTTTTACTTGATACCCATCCGGTACTGCGAGGAATTAAACCTTTCAGATTTGAGATGGCTTGGTTGGAAGAACAGTTGCTCTCCTCCCTATTCCTTGATTGGTGGCTATCCCTTAGCAACTCTGTTGTAGGATGGCAGGTTTTAGATTGCAAAGATAACTACAACTCCTTAAAACCACCCTCAAACTTGGAGCAGAAGTCTATCAGGATCTTTTGGATCCCAAAAGAATTCCACTCTTTCATCAATCAAATAATTAGATCTCATTGAAGAAGCCAGACCCCTATCCGACTCAGAGCATCAGTGTAGATCTCGGCTCAAATTGGATTACCAAAATATTCTCAAGAAAGAGGAGATATTCTGGTTCCAAAGATCTACGATTAAGTGGCTCAAGTTGGTAGACCTTAATATCGTCCATAAGACAACTAACTGCAGATGCATGGATTCCATTTCCCATCTCATGGATGGGGATAGAATGCTGGATCACGATTGAAGAGGCCATTCTGTTTTATTTCGCTAATTTATTCTCTGCACCTCAAGGACCCAGGCCTACCATGGGGAATCTCTCCTTCCGTACCCTCCCACCCGACAAAGCTTCATGGTTGGAAAGACCCTTCCTTAAAAAAGAGATTCTTGCAGCCATTTCGGACCTGGATCCAGATAGAGCCCCTGGACCAGACGGGTTCCCTGTTGCCCCATTCAAAATTTGCTGGGATTCCTTTTGTAGTGATTTCTTGGCTCTGTTCTCAGAGTTCCACTCAAGGGGTATCATCCACCGAGCCATGAATGCCACCTTTTTAACGCTGGTCCGAAAGATTGAAGGGGCTGAACATATCAAACCGATCAGCCTAGTGAACTCCACATACAAAATCATCTCAAAGGTTCTAGCCTCTCGTCTTAAAGAGGTCCTGCCTTTTGACATCTACACTTCTCAGAGTGCGTTTGTCAAAGACATACCGATTTTGGATGGGGCTGTTGTAGCCCATAAATGCGTGCATTCTAGGCACCTTAGCAAAATCCCAGGCCTTATTATTAAACTGGACTGGGAAAAGGCATATGATCATGTTGATTGGGCCATACTAGATGAAACCCAAGCCAGAATGGGATTCGGTAGGAAATGGAGGTTATGGATGAAAGCTTGCTACTCCAATCCCTACTTCTCTATCCTAATGAATGGGTCACCCAAGGGCTACTTCCCCTCCTCTAGGGGATTAAGACCCAAGACCCACTGTCTCATTTCCTCTTTGCCATCTTGATGAAGGTCTTTAGCCAATCGTTTGTGAAGCTGACATGTTACATGGGTTTTCTTTCGGAAATCAGGGCACTGTCGTCTCGCATCTTCAATACGCAGACGACACCCTGGTTTTCTGCAATGCTGATCCCGAGGAAGCAGACTGCCTCTTACTGTTTCTAGGATGCTTTGAGTTCACAATGGGGTTCAAAGTCAACTTCAAGAAGTCCAAAATGATGGGGTTGCACGGCTCAAGATCTGCCCTCCGCTTACCTAGGACTGCCTCTGTGTGTGGGAAAACCAAAGCAACGCTTTTGGTCCCACATCTTAGACAAAGTTGACCGGAAATTGGTAGGATGGAAAGGCCATTTTCTTTCTCTGACAGGAAGGACGACCCTTATTAAAGCCACCGTAGCCAACATTCCTGTCTTCCAAATGTCTATCTTCCATATGCCAGTTGCCATAATGACAAGAATTGAACTGCTTATACGGAGGTTTTTCTGGTCAGGAGTTGGAAATAACCACAAATATCCTTTGATTTCCTGGGACAAGCTTTGCCAACCGAAAAGACAAGGGGGGTTAGGCATGAGATTACTGAGGAAACTGAATCTAGCCTTACTTGTCAATTGGTGCTGGCGCTTATCTACTCAAACTGACCAACTATGGATCGATATTATTAGACACAAATACCGTATCCCATCTTCTCCATGTGTCCCTGAATTTAGGAATCACTCCAGAGCCTCTGATTTCTGGAGATCACTTCGCTCCTCCTACGATTCTTTCAGTAATTGCACTCGCATTCACCCAAGGAGGGGCATCCATGTTCGTTTCTGGTATGACGTTTGGCTTGGCCCTATACCCCTCAAGGATAGTTACCCCAACATTTTCTCTCTAGCTCACCACCAAGACTCCTTAT
The DNA here is from genome assembly GCF_054954075.1 of Amborella trichopoda. Lineage (NCBI taxonomy): Eukaryota > Viridiplantae > Streptophyta > Magnoliopsida > Amborellales > Amborellaceae > Amborella > Amborella trichopoda. The sequence goes on along the minus strand of NC_142338.1, from coordinate 11,059,626 downwards.
TGGCCGATGAGATGACTCTTAGTCTCGTTCATGGAACCCTAGTTTCAGAAGACCTCTGAGTGAGCTCGAAATCTTAGCCTTTCTTGAATTATCGGTGGCTCTTCACAGTTGTTTCATCCATCCAATTGGAGAAAGACCAGTTAATTTGGTCACCTAGAGCCTCTGATGTCTTCTTGGTTTCCTCTTCTTATTGTTATCTCACTTCTCCCCCAACTTTTCCTTATGCACCACCCTTCATAGTGGCTAAGGCATGGGGATCTATCTCACTCCCCAAGCTCATGACCTTTATGTGGATTGCCCTTTGGCAAAGGGTACTCACTATGCATTGGCTGCAAAGAAGAGGCCTACCCCTAGTGAACAGATGTGCCCTCGGCTTGGAAGAAGATGAAACAAATGACCACCTGTTCCTACACTGTCCGTATGATTTTTCCATTTGGGGTAAGTACTAAATCTGTTTGGTGTTAAATGGGTACTTCCAGCCACGGTTCCCCAAATCCTATCAAGCATCCAACCTTCCCCATGGGCAAAACTAGGGATTATTCTTTGGAAATCTGTGGTGGCAGCAATAATGTGGGCCATATGGATTGAGAGAAACAATAGAACCTTCAAGGGAGTCTCATCCACATACCCAATTTGCTTTGCCAAGCTCAAATCCTCTTTAGTGTTTTGGCAACCAATCACAAAGACTTTAAAGGTCTTCTTTATGCAGTTTTCTTCAATGATAGGACGACCATCTTACAAAATAACATCAAAGGCATATCACGAAGTTCATGTTGGAGGCCTCCTGATCCAGGTCTACTCAAACTAAACTTCGATGGTTGCTCGCTAGGAAACCCTGGACCTATCCCCTGATCCAGGTCTACTCAAACTAAACTTCGATGGTTGCTCGCTAGGAAACCCGGGACCTGCTGGGATAGGGGCAATCCTCAAGAATAGCACTGGCACTACTCTTGCATCCCTATCCAAACCCATTGGACATTCCGATTCAATGGAGATAGAAGCAACTGCCTTTCTTGGATGCCTCAAACTTATTTGAGTCTCTCATAATTGAAGGAAACTCCAAAAATGTTATTGCTTGGGCCTCTAAATTTTCTCCACCCCCTTGGAACTTGGCACACATTTTTTATGAGATTCACTATACTTGCAGGGATATGCACGCCTCATGGAAGCATATTTGGAAGGGAAGGAAATCAGGCAGTGGAAAAAAAAGAAATTGTCGATGCCATTTAAAGGTGTGCTCTTTGATTGTTTAGGCCAAACCGCACCCAATAAATAAATGCATAATGGGAAAAGTTTATATAAGGTTGCAACCTTAAAATGTAGAATCACAGATGCACCTCAAAAATCTATCGAAAATGTTGTTTTAATTTTGAAAAACCCTCTAATTGATCATCTCGACATCGAGATCTATGAATATGAAAGAAAAAAGTTTTTGAATCCCATAAATAGTGCATCTTGCAACACATTATCAAGACCGTCAATTTTCAAGATTTTCATATATTTATAGATCTACTTGATTTTAAGCATTTTTGGAATTTTAAATTTTCTAATTAGATATGAAATTAGATTTTAGGATAATCCTAAGAATTTTTTATAGCGAAAGTACATGTTATGATAAAATTTGGAGGTGTGCCTTAATTTGATTGTTTAAGGTTGCAACCTTATAGAAACCACACCCATAATTGGGGTACCCGTAGAGTTCTTTACAGGTGCTGCGGGGTAATGCATGCCAACAGACGAGTCTCGCAGGTCTTGTAAGGAACGAATTGAAGTGTTGGTGCTCCTCATATATATATATACAGAGAGAGAATCCCTCCTTGCAAAATCCAGAATCCAGACTTTAGGGAATCAACTTCTTTCCTCATACGAGTTGAGGAAATGGCAATGGAATTAGGTCAGAGTTCGCGGATGGCTTCCCTTGCTTGTAATCTCCCCCAAGAACTGATGATTAATATCCTCGTATTGCTTCCAGTTGAATCTATCCTCAGGTTCAAAGCTGTCTGCAAATCATGGAATCAACTTCTTTCCTCTCATTCATTCAAGATAGCCCATTCTATCTCCCCATCCACATCGTACATCTTCGAGGACAACCGTTCTCTCAATTACATTGACGATGCCAGCAATTCAGTCTCCCGAAAACTGAGATTCCACCCCCAAGGTGGCCTGAGATACAGGGCTTGCGGTCATGGAATGGTGTGTTTAATTTCTTCTTTCTCTCACTTGTTTTTCATTGGCAACTCAGCAACCTGCAAATTCAGGCCCCTTCCAAGTGCTGGTGATGATTTCCTGTTGAAGACTGTCGGCCTTTATTTCCAGCCAAGCACTTGCAATTTCAAGATATTGGCCATGGGCTCAAACATATTGGTGGAATCGTGTTGAGGAATTTGGGACCTGGGGTTTATCCTTTTCTTTTACTTGGTGAGAACTTCTTCTTCAGAAGGAATGGCAAGGTGTATGCTTATAATGTTAGAAGTCACCAGCTCAAGATGCTTAAAGATGATCATCCCGGTGGCTTTGTCGGCAGTGTCGTGCCTTACCAACCCACCCTCTTCTCTTGCAACTCCAAAACTTAAAACCTTTAGGTCGTTTGGGGAACCTGGATACCCAAAATCAAGTTTTGCAAAACCAGGTTTTGAGGTATGTTGGGGTGTTTGACTCAATACAAGGGGCCCAAACCTAGTTTTCCGTCGGCCCTAAAAAGGGCTTACAATGCTGCCTGTTGCCTTTTCTATATTTTTTTATTGCTCCTCTCTCTCTCTCTCTCTCTCTCTCTCTCTCTCTCTCTCTCTATTTTCTCTCTGCCATTGAAGTCGTCCGCGGCGAGCTTGTCGTGCCCATTTCTCACAGAAATATAATCCAAGAGCTAGAATGAGCTTGTCATGCCCATTTCTCACAGAAATATAATCCAAAAGCTAGGCGAGCTTGTTGTGCTCATTTCTCACAGAAATATAATCCAAGAGCTAGAAAAATCCATTGCTTGCAGCATCATCAGCAGTTCGAGCTCCATTGTTGTTGGGTTTTCTGAGAGTCACCAACCTTCCGTCGGCCATTAAAATCAGAGCTCCAGGTTGGTTTTTGAGGAGCGTATTGAATTTCTTTCCATGAAATGGGGAAAAAACGCTAGTTCATTTTGTTTTTTTTTTTTAAACCCATTTCTCTTGCTAGGGTTTTGCTGGTTCTTCAATCTTTGAGTTTTTCCCCATGATTTCGAGATATGTTTATTAATGGATGCTTTTTGGCCAATTTATGTGATTTGTGGTTGTTTTTTGGAGAATCCATAAGATTTGTGGCATTTTTAGTTAAGATTTTTTTGGGGATTCCTATTATTATAGCTAGAACTATCTCTATGAAACTCTTTTTAGGGATTTATTGTCTGATGATCTGTGATATCTGTAATATCTTCTTCATCGAAGAACAAAGTGTTGTGTCTGATAATCCGTGAGCTCTGTAATTTTGGGTGGTCAACGTCTATTTTTTTGGGTGATTTCTTGTTTGCTTTTTATGTGATTTTTTTGACATCGAAGAAGATAGTGTTCTCTTCCTCATCAAAGAACACAATGTTGTGTCTGATGATATTTGAGCTCTGTAATTTTGGGGGGTCAATGGCCTTTTTTTAAGGAATTTCTTGCTTGCATTTTATGTGATTTTTATTGGCATTGAAGAAGGCAGTGTTTTCTTTCTCATCGAAGAACACAGTGTTGTGTCTGTTGATCTGTGAGTTCTGTGATTTTTTAGGTCCATGGATTTTTTTTTTTGGATTTCTTGTTTGCTTTTTATGTGATTTTTATTGACATCGAAGAAGACAGTCTTGTCTTCCTCATTGAAGAACACAGTGTTGTGTCTGATGATCTGTGAGTTCTGTATTTTTTTCGGTCAATTGCTTTTTTTTTGGGATTTCTTGTTTGCTTTTTATGTGATTTTTATGGACATCGAAGAAGACAATGTTGTCTTCCTCATCAAAGAACACAATGTTGTGTCTGGTGATTTGTGACTTCTGTACTTTTTTTCTTTCTCTATTTTTCCTTGTCTTATTTAGTCATCCACTTTATTTTTCCTTGTCTATATTTTTCCTTTCCTTATTTATTGTGATTCCTTCGACAATGGTTTAGTTTCTGGAAAATTCATGGTATGATCATTAGAATTCACAAAAGGGGCATTCCCAAAAATTGAAACCTTTATATATAGTCCTATTTGCATCATGTATAGAAACTGATTAGTATAGCCTTCAGGTGAGGGTAAACAGAGGACTTTCTTCGTTGTTATAAGATCTGTCTCTAGCTCTGGTTTTGGCATGGGATTAAAAGTCTCATATTCCTGTTCTTCTATGGGTCGTTTGCTCTATCCATTTTGCTATTTAGTAGAGCTAAATAAAACTCTCAATTCCTTGAATTAGTGGTACCAAATTGTGATTAGTAAAAGTATATCATGGTGGAATGTCTTTGATATTGCTCTTGGCAGGGCACCTGCATATATAACTAATCACATCTAAAGCATGCACCAGGCTTTTTTAGGAATGCTTGATTGCTAACATTTACCATATGTTCCCCTTTGCTGCACTATGTAACTTTATAGATGCCTGTTTTTGTTTCTTTCCTGCAGAGGAGCACTAAATTTTGATGCAAACCATCTGAAATTGCAACGTGAAAGTCATGCATTCATAATCCCATTGAACAATATGATTTTGAACCCGCCACAAGTTTTTCTATTGTGTTTTCGAGTTCGAATTTTACGCGGAAAATTTTTAACAGGGAAACTCCTTGTGGATTGAAAGAAATTGTGATTTTAGTAGAGGGTGCTATCGTATTTTCTGCAGCATAGTTTGAGACGTGACCTTGTAAGTCACGGATTTGTCACACCCCTTGGGCAACTTGATTTAGGGCTCATCCTAAGCTTTTATGTGGTATTTCTGCGCCTAGTTTCATTCCAAAAAAATTTGAGAGAGAAACCCCTTATGGATTGCAAGAAACTAAGATATTATTGCAGGATACTCACCTTGGTTTTCTGCTGTAATATTTGAATTGTGACATGCTAGAACATCAATTCATACTCCCCTTGTATGACTGGGTTTGGGAACTCACCCCAAGCTTTTCTCTACTATGCTTTGCTCATATTTTGTGGTAAGTACAAATATTAGTAGTGTCCTGGAAAAAAAGTTTTTTAATCAAAAGATTATATGTATAGTCAAATCATTTGGGTACTTTGACATCGACCTTTTGCTCATATGCACACATCCAATAAAATTTTCACACACAGACATTGGGTACACTTGGAAGGGGAACTACTAGGATTATAAGATCATAATAAGTGTACAGTCAGAGGGGTTGTTACTGCCCAATCAATTGGTCGGAGACTGATAATGGAGAAAAACTCGTGACCTGTTCAGTAAGAAATAAGAACCACCCTTCCTCTGCCATCCAAAGTACCGGTGGGATGGTGATTACCCTACGAGAAGTTATTGCTTATTGCATAATGAGTAATTTATTGTCCTATGATAGCTTCAGTCAATTTCTATAGTCATACCCATGCACATAACTTGGTGACATTAGGAATCAGGCATGCTCTTCCATTAGTGGCATTTTCTGCCAATTCATTATCTATGTGAATATGGACCTTAATGGTCATATACATTACTTATTTTCTACTTGGTTTCATATACTATAGCTTTCTTCCATCTAGGATCTATTCCTAAGATGTCCACAAACAATAGCATGGAAGAAGATGTTAGGAAGAGCAAGCAACTTAAAGCAGCCCTTCTAGGTGTCTATGCAGCATGTGTTGTGGTAGTGGAGAGTATCACTAGACCTATTCCTTTTAGAGTATGGCCTACGAGAAAAGATCAGAAACGAAAGATGACCCTAGATGAAATTTTCGATGAAAAGCTCAGCAAAATTGCCGAAGCTATCAAGAGCCTGGGGAATGATAGGGATGAACAGGTGTTTAATGATGTTTTCGAAGCAATGATGAAGATGGGATTCCTAGACTCTAAAATGCAATTAATAGTTTACGATAATCTCTCTGATGATCTAAGAAAGTGTAAAACTTTCTTGACCATGAATGACCAAAAGAGGGAAGAATGGGTTCGAATGAAGTATGGAAATTTCAACAATCATTTCAAGTGATTGTTTGTTTGAGGGAAACTATAACAATTTCTAGTTTCGGTTGTTTGTTTGAGGGAACTTTATTATGCTTCCGTGATTTTGTGGATTATTTTCTTCTTTGATCATTGGTTCCTTTGACTCAATGATTGGCTTTTAATTTTGTTGAAGACATATCATGGGATGATATATTTACTCTTTCATATATTTGAGTACATATATGCAAAGTGTAATTGGGACTTCTTGGGGATTTTGTATTTAACTTCTTTTTTATTTATTGAGATGCAGTGTTATGGATATGATGCAATTTGGGAATAACTTATTGTAGGTCATGTAGGGAGAGAGAGAGAGACACAGAGAGAGAGAGAGTCATAATTCGACCTATAAAAATATCGAAAAAAATGATCGGAACTGTTTAATTTATTTGTTATATTATTGATAACTTTTTCCGAGAAATTTTTTTTTATTGGACTTGTATTACTAGGGAATCATCAACTTATAGAATAAATAATTGCATTAACAACAAACAGCCAAAACCTGGTTTCCATCTTCATGGTGCCAAACTGGGTATTTTTCATATACTTGGTTCTTCCAGCAGCCAGCCAAACATCATTCTTGTCAAAATCAGCTTTTACATATACTAGAATCTGCATAACCAGGTTTTGAGTCATATCCAGGATTTGCGTATCCAGGGGCCCAAACAACCCATTAGTTTCTAAACCTGGACCAATCTCTCTCTCTCTCTCTGTTCTTCTTCTCATGGTTTCTTTACTACAGAGGCATCTAAAAGTGTTCATTAACTGCAAAAGTTGGATGCCGGGTATTTAATGACCTCCAGAATTCTGGTTGAACATTGGGTTTGAAGTACCCCTGTTCCCTAGGATTTCACTAAGTTTTTGCATTGTTATAGTTGGTAGTTTGGATATTTTACATGTTTATATGAAATACCATGAATGAATGTACTTGTACAACTGCTATTATAAAATTGCCTGCATGGGCCTCTAGTGTTTCTTTGTTTTATATTGATAAACTAGGTTCGAAACATGGAGTTGGTATGGGAGTCATGCGGCAAAGATCTGTTGCTCAATGTATCCCTCAAGTTAAAGTAGACTTTGAATAGTTAAGTTACTGCATTGATATAGTTGGTACTTTTGGTGTTTTACCTGTTTATTTGTCATACTAGGAATGTATTTTAACTACTGGTGTACAATTGTTTCCAGATCTCTCTCCCCTACCTTCTCTGACAATGCTCCTTCATTTTAACTACCGTATACAATTGTAGGTCTGCTCTTCATGCTCCATGTTTTTAGGTGAATCATATTTGTTGTTGCATAAGATTTTAATGTTTTCTGTATTGATAAATTTGGTTTGAAACATTGATTTGGTATAGGAGCCATTAATGGAAGAGTTGTGTTGTTCTTCTAGATATTCCTCCTGTTAAAGTAGTTTAACTGCTGATGTTTCAAAGCTGCAGATAATTTCATGCATTTTTGAGGATGTGCTAGGGGAGGTGTGTTTGTTGCAGATAATAGCTCTAAAGTTCCTTTTGAGGGTCAATCTACAGCGTATTACATAGAATGGGCATTAGCTCCATTTCACGATAGACATGGAGAGAACTGCTGACCTCTTTCTTTTCCTAATGCACGGACTGCACTGCAACTCAGACCTATCGTGTTGGCGATTTTACCTTGAGAAAGATGACACATGAATCCGAATGTGCTTGCTCATTAGAATATTCTCTTAAGACCCTTTGTAATTGTTTTCAATATCTCTAGATTCCTTTTTCTATCTGATGATAGTAATGTCTAGAACCTTCCCCTTTCTGACGTCGTCATTGTAGTTGAAGGGATCACTGTGAGATGGAAGGACCTTGAGGTTATTGTGGTAGATGATGAGGGCTCGCATGATGGAAGAATTTCATGTTTCTTAATAGGGCTTGGTACTTTGAGGCATGGGCTAAAACATTTACCCTTTTTATTTCTATTATGCCGAAATATTTGGGTTGGAGCACATTTTTCTTCTCATTCTTTCTTTTTTTACTCCATTATTTCTCTTTGGTTTCTGTCGCTTAGAAATGTTTATCAGAGAGGATGAACTACATCTGCTTCCTATTTGAAAAGGGCATCTATTTCTTTAAAAAAAAAGAAAAAAGAAAAAGAAGAAGAGAATGCTTGAGAATATTATTTTGGGGGTTGTTTTATATGCCCCTCGGCATTTTCCCCTACCCATTGAGGGCTGTGGGAACAAGAGGGTTCCCCAAGTGGAGCTACAGCCCAGGGATTTTGTTCGAGAGGACTAGAATGACCTGAGGGGATTCCGATAATGGGACTCAGAGGTAAAGAAGTCGAACAAAAATGTATTGGGTTACCCCATCACACTACCTCGGCAATTTGTTTCAGAAAATCAGATCTAGCTTTGAGAAATGGATTTCACTACAGTTATCTGGTGAGAGTATGTAACAGAATGAAGTTACCAGAAATGTAGATTTGTCCTTATAGAGGATGACCCGTACTATACTTAAAGTCAGAGTATTGACTGATCAGCAGTAGTTGACATAGGAAGCGGTTGGTGAATGAGCTGGGAGGGGCATGGTTTTTGACTATTTGGATACAGGGTTGTTGCTTTTGGGGGTTGGGATAGTTGAATTTTCGTAGTAATTTGCTGAAAGTTGAGAAAGGTCTGTTAAGCAGCGAATTTTGAGGTCTTTGCCTTATAATGGGTGTTGTTGCTCTGCTCTATGATCAGTGATTGCCTTCTCCCCAAGTTCCCAAGTGGGGATGGGCTCCCAGGGCAGTGGAGACAAGGTGGCTACATGCGGCAGCAGGACCATGACTGCATGGCCTTGCAATCACTTCTTGACAAATTATGGCCAAGCTTCGGCCACAGGCAACAATATTTTGGTCGTTCGCAGCTGAGATTGGCTGCAAGAGGTCATCTGGCTACAAGCGGTCGTACATCGGCTGCAAGCAACCAGAAGAGGTCATATAAAACTATACGTTGGGTGCTGACACCCGACGATTGACCCCAGGAGGTCATATGGCTGCAAGCAGTTGTAGGTCAGCCGCAAGCAGCTGTAATAGGCACAAGTTGTTGTTTGTTAGCCATAGTAGGATGGCCGTTGATTGTGTTCTCTAAGTTGTCCGAATTGTTTGGTTTTTGGGTTAATGTTTTCTTGATAGTCAGTCAGGACAGTCGGAAAAGTCTCTTGGGTTGGTTTTCCTATGGAAAATGATGGGCATTGTGCTAGCAAAATGGTGGTCCTACGGTTTCTAGATAGGCTTCTATGGTTTCACGAGGTTTTGTACGTGGTCTGGGACATGAAACATCTTTCAAACCATTCGGTAATACAGGTCAAAACTTATTTGTCTACAAGCACCCCCCTTTAATGTTTATCCCAGACCATCAGATTTAGTGAACATCAAAGATTTGGACACCTGAAAGTAGAGAAAATGAAATGCAACTGGATCCTCTTGACTGTTGTGAATTAGATGCCCGAGGGAATGGTGTCACCCCAACACTACCATTCCGATACGAAGGGAACATTGTCATCCTCGAGATTAGCAGGTTATTGGATCCTTGTCATGCTACGACGTGGATGAGGGAATGATGTTATCCTCAAGACTGGGAAAGAACTGAGAACAGCGCAAGAATGTTGTAGAGTTTTGACCGAATTCTAGATTGAACGAAGAAAAGGTTTGTCAGAGAGGATAAACAAGTTTTTCCTAGAAGATGTCGGCTTAGGAAGGCGTGTGTAGGTTTAGGTAGATTTTGCCTCGATTTATTGTGTTGTATTTCAATATCAGGTATGGCCCAAAATACAAATGAATGAGACTAACATCGTTACTAGAGTAGCACTCCATTTCAGATATTTATCAAGCAGATCTTAAATTTTTTTACTGTTTTGGAAAACTGGTGTTTAGAAGTATATGTTGGTGGCATCTATGGGGCAAAGTATAGTTATGGATGAACTGCTCTGATTAAAGTGGTGATCAAGACATGTCCATCGGCTGATTGACAATGGTCCTTTTACAAATCCTTGGAGGGGTTAGTCTATTGTACTCCCAGCTGGCATGTGCATTTGAGGGGTGGTTTCTCCCCAGTCGACGTTTGAATGCATTAGGGAGCACTCGAACCTGATCAGTTTTGCACTGTGCTGCATAAGTGGGTGGTGCATACAACACTACATAGCCCATCTGTTGCTACTCTTCTGGCAGGACCTGTCAGTGTTCACAGCTTATGGTTAGTGTTGGACCGCATGGGATTGTGTGTCAAGCTTGAGGGCATGTGGTTTCAGCCGCTTGTGACTGCATTCATTGCATGCGACTAGCTGTCAGTTGCACCTGGTTTTGCTCAGGCCTTGGTGCGAAAAAGCTTATTGTGCCTATTTATAATGCAGCGCTAAAGCCATTTTTTAGACACCCAATCTTGAAATTAGCGTATTACTAAATTTCTATAACCCTGGGAAAATACCTCAGAATAGTTAAATAAACCCTAGGGACTATAAGCCTAGTGAACCTTATTGCAGCATAATCTATAGTCCCTAATCCTTTGGAAAACTGCTAAATCTACCTTGATTTACCCAAATCGAGCCAAATTTGTTTAGATTTATCGAAAAATTAATCATGATTACAAAAAGACAAAAAATTGTGGATCTTGACCCTAAAGCGGCATCAAACTTCGTTCAAACCACCACTGCCAAACTCAATTTGACCTTCGGGGCAATTCTATCAAGGTTATGGCTAAGTGATGTGGAGCGAGCTCAGTGTCACACCCCACGTTGTTGAAGCCAATCGCCTCTAGATTTTTTCGGAGAGCCCGGTCTAGGCTAGATAAATCCTTCTCTCTATAGATGCTTCCTCTGGTTTTAAGTCTCGGATTGAGATTTCTTAAGATTTTGGAGTTTTGGTAGCCCTAGAATTTTGAATTCTTGGCCAAAAGTCAAGCCTAGAGATAAATCCCAGAAGTCATAATCCCAATTGGGTTTTGCCTAATTGAAGCCTATAAAATACCTACTCTAGTCTCCCATAATTTATAAGTTAATTCCTACAAAGAACCCTTAGGCTAGAAAGGGCTTCAGGATAGAGAAACCCTAGAGCCTAGAAACCCCAGAAAACCCTAGGAGACTTGATCCTAGTTCTCAACAACTCCAATTCTATACAACCATGGACAATCATTAAACCCTAATTTAAAAGAGAACATGACCTAAGCAAAACCAAAGTCCTAGGAAAAAACACGCTCCAGGTATAAACTCGGTACAAATTCAGTAAATTCATCAAGAGAAGAGAGAGAAAAAGGAGTAAATCAAACTGGGGTCCGATATGAGTCCAAACTCTAGTATCGAGTGTCCCAGGCCAGTTGGCATCGCCTTGGTGAATTTTTTCTTTTTTTTCAGCTTATTGTTCTTTGAACGGTTTTCCTACTTTCTTTTCTATTTTAAGTTTTATTGATTTCTATTTGGTTTTTACGTGATTTCAAACCGGTCCTACTGACGATGTATGAGGAGAAATCTACTCCACAGATCTATCTTCTCATGTACTGTAATTCTACAGAATCCGCTATTCTCTATTAAAAAAATTAATTATTTTATTGAAAGCATAAATTCGGAGTTTCGGTCTCTTTAGATTTGGTCGTAACTACATTTTTTTGGCCAATGCTTTTGTAGTTCTGAGAAACAATGATGAGTAAAGATACACGCATTTATATGCAGCGTCTCTCCCATCCCAAGGTAAAGAGTCAAGGTCTGTTAATTCCGGACTCTTCCATTGTTATGCTTCATGAGCCCTGCGATCCCCTATAACTATCATCGCCGATCATTCCAACCAGAGTCTTCAAGTTTTGATGCCCTTGACCTTGACCTCGAGGGGCTATTTGTAGCGATGTTCAAAAGAAAGAATCGGATTGACTGGTTGGTCCTAGCGTGATCCGATTAGTCAGACCGATTCCACTAAATTGGTTGATTAGTGCTCCGACTATTACTGAAAAATATAAATTGGGTAAAAAATTCCGAAAAATTATAAAAAAAAATTAAAATTTACTTGTATAGTTGTCTTTTATATTGTCACATAAAATAAGATAAACAAAAAAAAAAATATTCTAGACATAATTGGGTTTCAGAGAAAATTTTTAAGCACATAAAACAAGACCTTTTCAGTGCATTAGTAATTGAAAGAGATTATATGATATTACACAATAGTTAAAAACAATGCTCAAAAGTAGTAAGATTGACGATGGGGTTCGAGTTATTCTTGAGTTTCGTTGTCAGGGAGAAAAATCGCCGTGAAGCCCGAGGGCAGCAGCAGTACCTCCCTACCAAGTAGGAATACTATCTTACAAATTTTCTAGGCTATAATTACCTAGACTTTGAATCTGTTCATGCTCATCGCCTCCTTGGAATGTGTTTTGCCCCTTATCAATGTTTTGAATAATTAGCCTACGATGCTTGTGACCTGTTTGTCTCTGTCCAAAGGTATAGTTATTATGTCTAGCTCTTTCGACTTCTTCCCGAACTAAGCTAAGTCCCTTTTCTTTCGCAATGGAGGTCCTAATACCTTGCGACACCTCACACTCTACAACTGTTGGCTCATACCTATCATCTCGTATTTCCACATCATCACCGTCGTGAGCCTAATCGATGCCCTCATTGTTTGAGCAGAGAAAGAGCACCAACCAACCATCCATTGTTGGCATCTAACGGTTTGGGACAACTAAGCAAACTGTAAAAAACAACCATATGAAAATCTAATATACGTTGTCATGATAGTACATTGAATATCCGCTGCACTCCTAATGATGGTTACTTAGCCATATCAATGTAGTAATTGGGCTTGATTAGTTAGCAATTGCCATTTAGTAGTGCTATATCTCAAGTTTGATACCTACCGTTGACCTACTTAAGAAAAAAAAAATTTACTAGAAAAGGTGTTTCGATGTTCAAAAAATCCTCAAATCGATCATCTCGACCTCAAGATATATAAACATGAGAAAAGCTAGATTTCTTGTCTCAGAAACATTGCATCATTGATACATTTTTTGGACCGTTAATTTTTAATATTTTCAAGTGTTCATATATATACTCGATCTACATTATTTTCAAGCTTTATATTTTATAATTAGATATAAAAGCAAATTTTCAGGCCATCACAAAGATTTCTAGTACCAAAACATCTTTCAACACTATTTGAAGGTGCGCCTTACTTTGATTGTTTAGGGCCTCAGCCTTATACAAACTACACCTCTTAAAACCCATAATGGAAAAAGTTTATTTAGGGCGACAACTAAATTAAGGCCCACCTCAAAAATCCATTAAAAGTTATTTTGATGCTAAAAAAATCCTCAAAATCAATCATCTTGACCTCAAGATGTATGAACACGAGATAAAATAGATTCCAAGTCTTCAAAATAGTCCATTTTGCAATCTATTTTTAGACCGTCAATTTTTTAGATTTTTCAAGTGTTTAAAGATTTTTCACTATAATAGTGCACAAATCGGGCGATCCTTTATAACAAATCGCTGATAAGTACACAAATCGGGCGATCCTTTATAACAAATCGCTGATAAGTGCACAAATCAGCCGATGTGTGCCGATTAGTATCGATTAGTACAATAAATAGGCCGATTAGTTCACTGAATGAAAATTTCAGAATACATAACCTTTGGAATCGGACCAACTCAGGATCGACCAATGACCAATCCCGATTTAGTCAGCAGATTTATCAAAAATTGGCCAATCTTCTGATCACTGGTTTTTATAGTCTTATGCTCTCCCCATCAGGTGTGGTTGCCACTAGGATCGTTCTCCCTCCCTGCCAATGAGATGATTTTTAAGGGAGGGCAGATCACTGAGAGTTCATCTGAGCAACCTTATATACCGAGCAGCTTGAGCAGGATGTCCATCACATTGATGCTGCTTACGATAACCTCCTGAAGCAGAACTTATGACTTGAAGGAAGCATTGTGCGACTGCATTGAATGAGTCTGTGAACCGTTATGTTGAGTGTCAAGCACTTGTCGAACGAAAACAGTCCCATATAGGTATTTGATCTAAAATTTGAGGTTAAACAGACATTTGTGCCGGTAACTTGTGGAAATACATCCCATAGAAAAAGCTTTTTACCATAAAATGGCTCTGTCCATAAGAAATGGAAAATTGTTTCATGTGGGCTGCACTGCATTTCTATAATATGCAGTCCCAAGGTATACTGCATCCATGGATGCAAATAGGTGGTCCATCTAAAAACAATTGAAACTAATGGTCCAAATGTTTTGTTAACGAAATTATTATTTTTTATTTTTTTTATTTGTTTTTCATATTCATGATCTCCATGTTTAAGATTACATTCTCAAAAATAGATTTTTAAGAAGTGACTCATTTCTACATGGACTCATAAAAACCGTGTCCATATGAAAATGGCTCCCTACCTCACAAGGTGCAGAGCTACTTCCCGGGTTCCTTTTCCTACTAGACCTGAAATTAAACCATAAAATATGCTCCATTCCACCAACACGCATAGCAAGGAATAAATAATAAAATAATGAGAAAATATTTCGATAGTTCATATTTTTAAGTTTCATTTCACAATAGTCTCAAGGTTTTAAAAGATATCTTGGGGCATAAAAATTGTAGACTTTATTTCTTTTAACCCCGTGAGCTAATTTAACCTTGTTTTTTTTAGGTCAAACAAATCTAAAAATACAAGTTTTTTATGAAAGCCACCCTCCCAAACTTCTAGAGAGAAGGGCTTTATGGAGGTGAGAGGTTACTGAGAGGAAAGAGATAGATGTTTGGAGAAACACGGGAGAAGAGAAACGATTGAGTTTAGAAAAAGCATGTCTTTCTCACATTTATTTAGTTTAAAAAATATGTTTAAAGTCGTCAGGAGCTTGAAGATATCTTTTGAAACTCTGAGTTTATCAAGAAACGAAACCTAAAAATAAGGGAGATGAATATATTTTCTCCAAAATCAACTATCTCTCCCTCCGGCACCTAGGCTTTCTCTTTCCCCCAAACTTGCAACTCCGCTCTCTCTCTCTCGCCCAATTGCAAAGGCACAACCCAAACCCTTGATCCATACGATTGGTCAACCCAACTCTCTTCCTCTCTCTTTATAGCCAAACCCTGCTCACTCCCACCTGCAATAAGTCCTTGCTACCTCCCAACTCTCTCTCCCTCTCTCCATCTAATCGAAATCTCCTTGTTTTTGCCTTTTTTGAATTCCAATGAATAATTATACAAAAGCAAAATTGAACAATCATCAAAAAGCAAAATTTGAAAACACACTCTAAAACATTGTTTTTTTGGGCGATTAATATAAGCTGTCCATTTTAATAAGATTTTTAGATCTAAAACCTATAAGGAATTTTTTCCTTTTCAAAATTGTTAGATAGTTTTATTCTCAATAGATTACGGATGTTAAAAAAATAAAATAAATTGATTTTGAATTTGTGAAGGCCTTGATCTTGAAATTCATCAAATGGATGGTTTAGATTACGGGAACTCATTTTGATTTTATTTAGAGTACAAATTGAATTTTATTTTCCTTGAGTTTGATTATTAGGATGAAGAGAGAGAGTGTGAAAATTTTGAGGTCAAATAAATACCATAGACATGATTTTTTAGAAATATGGTTTCACGACATTATAATAACTCAGGAACATGATATAATTTCCTTATTTTTAAAAAATCATGTTTTTGGCATATATTTGACCCCAAAATTTTCACTCTCTCTCTCTCTCTCTTCATCCTAATTCAATTTACATCCTAAATATTATAAATTTTAAAATTAAAGTCAAATAAATAGCTCTAATATAGTTTTTTTTTAAATTGTTTTGTTATACTACAATAGAACCGTTGCATGAAATTACTCCCTCTCCCCCACACACACACGCACACGCACATGCACACGTGCACACACACACACACACATATATATATATATATATATATATATATATATATATATATATATAAACAACAAGGCTTAATTGGCACACTAGTGTACATGCTAGCCAACATGTCATTTGTGTGTTATTTGAATGAAAGTGGGCGTACTCGTTATTTCCCCTTGGGCGAGTCCGCATAACTCGCTCGACTTGGAGTCAACTCGGGCGAGACAAGAAATGGTGATTCAATCTATTTGGGAAGAATCCTACATGATTTAGATTTACTGAAGTTACAGTAAAAATAGGGTGAATTGGTGATCCAAAGGTATAGAGGCAGTGATATCCTAATTACCAAAAGAAAAAAAAAGAGTGATATCCTTTCTTTTAATGATCTTTAGATGATATATGGAGAAGATACACAAGAAGTAGGCCACATGCTGCTTATGTGACCTTATCAAGGGACCATTTAATGTGATTGTCAAAAACAGGGACCATATGGACACTGCACCTAACTAGGAGTACTAATTTCTCATAAATTACAAATTGTCAAATTGGAGGATGGAAATTGATTTGTGTCACAGTTCAAACTTCATCAGTTGTCCAGTTGTTCTTCATTTTAGGACCAGTAGGACCTTCCTCTCCTAGCACCTCTTTGGGTAGACTTCTAACTATGTCTTCCACTGCATTTCTCAATTTTTTAAGAAGAAATTTCTCCACTTTCTTTAGCTCATTTGTTGTGTCAAAGCTAACTTTGGGTCCCCATTCTCTGGTATAGTTCAACCAGGGAGGTTGTGCGATCGAATCGAGGTATTCGGCTGCGATAATGGTGAATTTCGCGCCTGTATCCATTACAAACTTGCTCTTAGCACTGTCATTCCTTATTCCTATGTCTAATTTGGTATTGCCTTGTAGGACAAGCCCTGCCTTAGAATATGAGGCATGTCCATGCAAGGATGAGTAGACCGTGGCCTTGTTTCCTTGTTGAAACTCCAGTTCTGAAGCATTCATCCACTGACCCCCACTGTGCTCAGCATAGTAAACTCTCCACAATTCACCAGTAAAATTACTTATCCTCAGGGTCAGATGCTCCCAATACCCTACATGCTCCCCTATCTTCCCCAGTGGAACATTTATCAGTTGCACCTTTAACTTTACCGGGCCATTGAATGGGTAGACCACCCATATCGCAATGTCGGTGAACGTTGCCCCCAGCATAGGCTTCACATGCAAGTATGACTCTGCACTCCCTAAATCCCCCCTCTTGACCTTATCTGCAGCATCGTTATTGGTCGGAAGGTCTATCCAATAAGAGCCATCATTGGAACCGTCTTGGGGAAGGTTGGATCCATTCGGATCAATCTGGATAGGGTTTGGGTCACCTTTCTTGTATAAAAGGGCTCCATTTGTGAAGAGCCAAGGGACACTAGAAGGGAGGTACATTTCATCAGGATGGAAGAACATGAATGGGGAGTAGGCCTTCAGTAGCGACTCAATTTGGGCATGGTTTGGCATGGAGTCTAGCACATAGCCCTTATTCTTCAAACAAGCTAAAGAAGCAACATCAGCATCTGGGGTACTCGCAACAGTCGCAACGAATGTGCCAACACATATCCCTAAAGCATTGCTCCCTCTTTCTTTAGGCCTTAAACTATAGACACTGAGCCCATTGTTATTGGCGGCCTTTCGTGTGCTCCACACCAAGCTATCAGTTTCACACACATCTGTAAGGCCTTTCGTGTGCTCCACACCAAGCTATCAGTTTCACACACATCTGTAAGGTCTGTACGTACGCATCTCATACTATCGGTAGAGGGTTTGTCTGCAGTGTTGGTGACTAAGTGACCGATGGCTTTGTAGCCCTCGGGTGGTACAGGACGCCAGAAATAAGCAGAATTGTTGTCTTGGACCCTTTTAGAAATGAGAGAAAAATTGAGAGGTTTCGCGAGGATAGAACCATCGTTATCCTTCGCGACTAGGACCCACCCAAAGAGTGGTTGGTTATTGGGTTGGCTGTAGGCTCCTAAGGCATAAAAACCAGATGGAATGGAAGAAGGCGTGAAAAATGTGGCCCCTGTGTTATTGGGGCCTCCCTCATGGGATGCCCACACCTTCGAAAAAGTCGACACTTGCCGTAGCTCTAAGCCTCCTAATGCGATGGTCCCAGTTCCAAATCCTGAGCCTGAGGACAAATTTACATAAAAATAAGGGAGAATAAAACTACCAAGCACATTTTTTCACACTCATAAACGTACAAGTTGAGATGAAGGAAGTATAGGAAAGCATGACCCGGACTCGGCTCGAGTCGGGTACATCATGGCCAGGCCAAAGAGTGTTAAAAAAATACAAAAAATTTCCAACAAAGATGTGAAAATGTGTTTAAAGTAAACTTAAACAAAATACATCTAAATGAGGTTTCAAAAGTAGTGAAAAAATAGATTTTGAAAAAATCAATTTGTGAGTGGAGATACTTTAGAAATAAACTAAAAAGAAGGGAAAGCAAGCACTCATGGCTAAAATACTTGTCAAACTTTGTCAAAAATGGTACAAAATACAAAGGACATACTACAAATAACTTTCTTATTTTTTAAAATATTTAGTTGTTTCTTTCTTAAATTCTCTTTTTAAGATTCCGACCTTGACAGCAAAACTTGGGATACTTGGGACCACCAAGGTGGTGAACCCGAATTACTTGAGCGAGTCCGGGTTGGCTCACCCGAGTAGTCAAACACCGGACGGAAAGTGAGAAAAAAAAACTACCATGCAGATGCACTCACACAAACATACAAACGTCCGACAGAAGCTTCAGATGAGGTGAGGAGCTATTTTTGAAACGAATTTTCAGATAAAGATCTCTAACATTGGTTGGTTTTAGAAAAGAGTGAGTATTTTATGAAATAAAGGCACATTTTCCTGCCCAAAGTGTGTGAAACAAACAACTGCTTTGAAAGATAAGGTTGCTTTGGGGTTATTGTTTTGGGACTTTTGGCCTTTCCTAACTACCACACTTGACAAGGTCCTCCTCCAAGGTTGATTAGCTCTTTACCCAGTTCGTGAATAGTGTGAAGAGACCGTCAGGGAAAACATGTTTATTTCTAACAAAAATGCATGGCCTTAGATCTATACAGTCTTTTAAAAGGAAAATTTACAGCTGTACTATATTTAAATCTTATAATTACATGTCCGTTGAAACATTAGACCGCATTTTTTTTTTTGCCCTTCTTTTTTTTTAAAAAAAATAAAAAATAAAAAAATTGGCCATCTGTTCCTATATCAAAAGTATAGGAAAATAGGTTTTCATTTCATGTCTTACTAAATTCAGACCTCTTATTTCAAATTCAGACTAATTATTTTCAAAACATTGAGTATTCATAATTTAAAAAGTAATGTGAAAATTGTTATAGATAGACGTCATAAATAAGAATATTTTTAATAATAGTTGAAGAATCCAATTGTTTTATTATGGCATGAATTAGTTAAAATAAATAAATATGGAAATTAAAATTATCACAAAATCATTTCCTTTCATTTCGAAATCTCTTATTTTTAAACAGGCATGAATTATTTTTAAAACGATAAGTACTCATAATTTGAAAATAAAAAAATAACTTACATTAGATGTTTGATGTTTAAAGAATTCTTAAAAATAGCTAGAAATCCAATTATTTAAAAATCCAAATAACTTATTATGGGCTGAATTATTTAAAAATAAAGTAATTATTTCTGACTGAAAATTTGAAAATTACCATAAACTAGACTGCGCGCGCATTATCTAGTAAACGCAATGCTTCCTCTCATAAGCGCATGTACTATGCTCCTGTGGTAGCATATTGTACAGTTACTCCCTCATCAGATGATGTACTTGGGATTCTTTTTTTTAATCTAGAAGTTTGGGAAGAATCACTCCATTATTATTTTCAAAAGAAAAAATTGGACAGTTAGACGTTACCCTTAAAAAATTGGACAATATTGAACATTATTTTTTCAAGTGCATAAAGAGTGTAATTTTTTTTAAAAAAAAAATTTCCTTTTTTTTTTTTTATCAAGGTTAGTCAACGGGTTGAAAGTTTATATCCCAAAATTCGGGGCTTTACCCGAGGGAGTAAATGAACACTATACTCCCGTTGGAGTATGACCCAAATATTCATCCCCGGGCCCCTCTCTCTCTCTCTCTAAATCTCAATCACACAAACCCATTGATGGTACAAATCCCGCTTCAACATCACGCCAATAGTTTGGCCGATCTAACAGCTTTAGTTCCACCTGTAACGGTATCTAACTGCGTTATCTATTGAGAGGTTCTTTTCTTAACATAACGGGTTTTACGTTGCCTTACTGATATCGTCCTAGAGTATTTAACGTTGCAAAAAATGGCATAATGCCTTCTATATAGAACATCCTAAGCTTGAAAGAAGGTTAATCTTATCTAAATCTTTTAAAAGATTAGATAATAGTTTTTAGAAAAGTTTTTTCCCGTAATTTCCTTTTCTTTTTTTCATTCATTCCTCAATTTTTTTCCCTACCATTTTCCTTTTTTTTTTCCTTGAGAGTGCTTTATCCAGAAGCAAATAACTCTTACATTTGAAGGTCCATGTACTAGACTTGAAGGAGGGAAAACAATGGTAGGTGAACATAATTCAATGAGTGTTTTAAAAAATGAAACAAAAAAGAGAAGATTTCTACATAAAAGCCTTAGATTTACATTAAAAAGCCGATCAAGACTTAAATACCTTGCCGGGAAATGCAGTTCTAGTATTGAAAAGAATCAAATTGATCATCTGGACCTCAATAATTATGGATATGAAAAAAAAAAAAAAAAAAATTATAAAAACAACATATCTCTTAAGCAAGTTATCTAGACCGTCTATTTTTAAGTATTTATGGATCTATATGATCGGCACCACATTTGAAGCTACAAATCTTATAATCACAGAAAAAATAGATTTTCAAGCTATCGCAGGGTCTCCGGCACTAGAGCTGCATTTATATGGAGTCGTGTTTGATTAGCACCCATTAACTAACCCGGCCTTTAAGAAGCATTCCATGCATATTGATGCATGTCTATTTATGTCGAGAGAGAGAGAGGTACCTGGTGGCCAAGATGGAAGAGTGGAAGGCAATTTAAATGGAGTGTCTACAGGCATCAGCTTCACGGCTGGTTGAGGGCGAGGGAGGCGATTCCCCATCTCAAACTTCACCTTCTTTGTTTTGTTCACACAACAAATGGATATGGGTCTATCTATTTAAAGCATATCATTTAAGCGAGAGAGAGAGAGAGTGCAAGTTCTACCCTAGAGAAAGAGAGAGAGCAAGTTCTACCCTAGAGAGAGGAGAGAGAGAGCAAGTTCTATCTTACAAAGTGAGGAGAGATGAGAGAGAGCAAGTTCTACCCTGAGAGAAAGGAGAGAGAAAGGAAATTCAACCTTAGAGAGAGGATAGAGGAGAGAGGAGAGAGAGTAAATTCAACCCTAAAAGGAGAAGAGAGAGGAGAGATGAGTGAGGGAGAGAGAGAGAGCAAGTTCTACAATAGAGAGAGAGAGAGGAGAGATGAGAGCGTGAGAGAGTTCTACCGTAAAGTCTTTGCTTTTTAATGTGATACGCATTTAAAGCAATGAATATTATGGGGGCATAAAGCAATGAATATTGTGGGGGCATCAATTTTTGGATTTCTTGCTGGTTTGTTCTTCCCCGAAATTTCGGGAACCTTTCGCATAAGGAAAGGTTTATGAATTTCAATGGACTCTTTTCGTGACGCTATGATATTTCAGTGGGTTGAGGACGGCTCCAAGAATGTGGTAAGAGGAGTAAATGCTTTTGAATGGTGACGAATGATTGTTGGCCTATTGCCCTTCACACTTTGACCCATTGCTCTAAAACCCCGATTTTCAGGGTGCACCGACCAGTTATTATACCCGAATCGGCCCGATTTGAAGGATATTTAAAATAGTATGCTTGTATTTTAAATTCTTCACAAAAATATTAAATGAAGTAAATTGGACACCGAGCGAGTGGGTCAATACAAATTCCCTAGTTCCCTGACAAAATCGTTTGGTTCTCTAATAGAATCGGGAAAATTCTTTTAAATCTGATTGATTTCCCATTGTGTAAGGAACTCCGTCGGTCCTCCACCTATCCTAATCCAAAATCTAATTCCCGATCCGATCCGAATAGGTAATTTTTTAAGCACTTGTATTAACAAGAGGGAGAGAGAGGGACGCACGCTACGGACTACCATTTCTCAACTTTGGGTTTGAAGCCAATCACAAAAAAGTGAATTTGGGTGGAAGTCTTCTTAATTCTTAGGATTGGGGTAACCATAATCCTCATCGGTTTCCAACTAGTAAAAGCTAGGGTCAATTTTTCATTAATATCCTTTTTATTTTTAGAGTATGATGTTCTTTTGAAGGTTTAGTCAATTATTTTAAGAAAAATAGTTTCATGCGGGCTGGACCGCATTTCTGCACAAAGGTATAAAGCATACATCTTAAAGACGGATGCAAATAGGTGGTCCATCTAAAAACAATTGTAATTAACGGTTCGAATGTTTTTTTTAATATAATTATTATTTTTAGTTTTTTTTTAAAAAAAAATTATATTCATGATCTGCATGCTAAAGATTATATATCTTTCAAAAATTAAGATCAAATTATATTTAAAAAATATATTTATTGCCAAGGCCGCATTTCTACAATACCACGTGATCTTATTTTAATGCTCATATTCAAAGAGGGTAGAGAGGGAGGTAGTCCTAATATTTGTATCATAACATTGAAGACATTCACTTGTTCAAAATTGTGGGTAAAGTAGGTGATGTAGGATGGCAAATTGGAGAATGAAACTTGTGAAAAATGAGGAATGAAAGATGCGTGTGAAAAGGAGAAAAGAATAACAGGTGTAGTAAATAAAGTATGAATAGTTTTACGTGATAGGGAATAGAAAGGGAGATACTATCAATGTAATAATTGTCTTTTATGGTCATTCTTGTGTCCTTCGGATTTTAATAAAGTAACATTGGTAAAAAATAAATAAATAAGGAAAGGGAGATTTTTTTGGCTAGTTAAAGAAACGAGAGATGTTGATATGAAGAGATAACCTTTCTAGAGAGAGAGGAGGGATGGGAAACTAAGAGGAATTGAATATAAATGCCAAATTAAACTCCTTACATTAAAATAGGAAACTTCCTACACTTCTCCTAATGAAGGAAATTCTTATGAACATAAATTTGAAGGCCACTCGGTAGTTTTATCTCTATATTATATATTAAAAAACCACTACGCAACAATGTTTTCGTCTATAGGCTCAACGCCGTCCGATTTTTTCGGACGGTAAGGATTAAAGACCGCCACGGACCTAGCATGTCCATAGCGGTCAAACCGTCATGGACATAGCAAGTCCGTGACAGTCAAAAAACATGCGAAACCACTACGGACCATGCGCCGTCCGTTGTGGCTCCGTTCAATAAACCGGACGTAGCATGTCTGTGGTGGGGCGAAACATTATAACAATTCATCTATAGGCGTTTTTTAGATTTTTTCTATATATTAAATTATTAAGTCGCAGTTAAGGGATGGACATATGTTGCAATAATAATAATAATAATAATAATAATAATAATAATAATAATAATAATAATAATAATAATAATAATAATAATAATAATAATAATAATAATAATAATAATAATAATAATAATAATAATAATAAATGCATGTTTAACGTTGGTTTGGATGAGGATACGCCAAAACGCGGTGAATCACTAAAATCAAGGTTAGAGCATGATAAAATCATGTAGTAAGCCTTGATTCAATATAGATTTGAGTTCTACTTGTCGTTGATCATTGAATCTCTAGGCTTAGTACACCAATCGCATTGTCCGACACGAGAGAAGAATCCCTTGTGTCGGACACGCTATAAAATGTGTCATGTATGGCCGAAATGTTGATTTGTAAGATACGTGTTTAAAACTTCCATAATATGTTTTTTTTTTGGGTAAATCACTTCCATAATATGTTTAGATCAATAAATTACAATTTGGAGATGGAATCATGCGATTCCTGGTCTGTCGATCAAACTCCTGAACCCCAAACCTTCACATATCAATATCCCCTCCCAACTCAATCTTACGAGAGCTTAAAGATCAAAAGCTTGAGAAACAGACTAAGGGAAAAACTCTCTCCAGAAACCCTAGCTTTTTCCTACCCATTTTCTCATCACAACCCTAGGACATCATAACGTTTTAGGTCAACACCTACGAATGGAGATCCTGGCATCGGATTTAGTGCGGTAAATGCTACACTCCATTGCCCAATGTGTAGTTAAGAATTTCTCAATTCCTTTGGACCAGATATTTTTAAGTGGGGAAAAGGCTCTTTACCCGATTTTTTATTAATAACTAAAAAAAAAAAAAAAACTTATAAAATATATAACCGTAGAATAGGGCATTTGTGCCACATCATAAAGTAGTGTAATAGAATAAAATTCAAGTGGTCTAGATTGTCAAATTGTAGCTTTTGAAAAAAAGACCAGGTTTCAATACGGCGAAGCCCGCATACGTAGAACTATGGGCCTATTAATAAATCTATTTTTTATATTTGGACTAGATTTTTAAAGACATGCAATCTCTAACATGCAGATCATGAATATGAAAAAATAAATAAATTTTAAAAACTAGAAATAATAATTCTAGTAAGAAAACATTTGAACCGTTAGTTTCCATTGTCTTTAGACGAAACACCTACTTGCATCTATCTTTAAGATGGATGCTTTACACTTTTTGAACTGCGGATATAGTTATGTGGTCCAGCCTGCATGAAACAATTTTTTTTGAAAAAATTATGGCTTTTTTAGCGAATGTGCGAGCCACTATATTTGCCTCACGAAAGCTATGATCTAGAAACCAAACACGATTCGAAAGATTATAGCAGTAATTGGCATAAACAATATTGAGTGCTCAAGGAGCTTTGAATCGATTATGTATTACATTACCTAATAATGAAAAATCACTCTCGAACTGTAAAAAGAAACAATTGAGCTCGATGGCCAAATCCACCTCCGCTTTCGAGGCATGAAAAATAAATCCCTTGGACCAGGTCTAACTTCTAAACTTCATATCCGAGTAATTATAATCATAGGAACCTTGGATCAAGCTTCCCATTGCCTCGAGATCCTAGATCTACCTACAACTTTTTATCCACTATGTACATGCCTAGATCCGTCTATTCCATTCTCTAACACTACGACCTTACTTTCATTAAACTCATATAGATATAATCTCAATTTGGGGATGTGCCTCACATTTGAGATATTACATGTATGGAAAAAGTTTATATATAGTCGAGGTTCTAAACAATCAAATTAGAGCTCACCTCAAAAATTTCATTAAAAGAAGTTGTTTTGATGCCCAAATATCCTCAAATTGATCATCTTGACTTCAAGATGTATGAACATGAGAAAAACTGCATTTCAAGTTTTGGAAATAGTGCATCTTGTAACGCATTTTTTGACCTTCAATTTTCAAGATTTTGAAGTTTTCATAGATCTGCTCGATGTACGCTATTTTTGAAGATTTAAAGTTTATAATTAAAAAGGAAAATTTATTTTAAATCTATTACAAAGATTTCTAGTATTGAAACTACATTTCTCGACACTATTTGAAAATGAGCCTTGCTTTGATTGTGTAGATCTTCTGCTCTATACAAACCGCACCCTATATGTATTTCTTTTTCTATCCAATTCTCATCCATCTTTTCCTCTGGGAACATCTTTCCTTTACTTTTATTTTATTAATTCATTTATTGCTTAATTAATTTTAAAAAACCGACTTGATTTGTTAATCAGTACTTAGGTGATGTGTTCTTAAGTGATATGTTAACCACTATTTAGGTGATGAGTTGTGTTACATACTATGGTGGAACGTCATTATGTATTGAGTTTAGTTTTTGAAACTTTTATTTGTGACTGGAAACAATGAAATCATTGTTTTTAGTATAAGGTGGTCACAATTATTTATAACTGTCTAATGTGAAATTTGATAGTTTGGAAGTATCATAAAGTTCGAGAAAAATTCTTTTGAACTTTGAGCTTGGTCAATAGAATAAATGCAACCGGCTAATTTTACATCCAATAATCAAGATTAATTGTGACCACCTTGTAACAAAGATAAAATATCTTATTGTATAATTTTCTTTTATTTATTTATCTTTAAAATCACCTCTTCCTCTGACCCATGCTCAAGACTGGCAGGGAGTGGATTTCAAGGGTAAACAATATCCGACTAGAATCTAATTTTGAGTTTGGAACCTAGAAGAAGTGGTAGATTGTAATCTGACTCCACTTTTATCATGTGTCAAATTATCAAAATCTCCTTGCTTTTTGAGGTTTCTAAACCTGAATAGGAGTATCCTGAGTTCTTTTTAATGAAGTACTTGATGAGGTACTTAGCAAAATAATCTTATCAGTATTCATGAGAAATGTACTATTTAACATTTTACTTATATTTTAAAGACCCATAAAAATACGAACAATTGTTTCATGCGGGTTGGACTCCAGTTTGTATAATATGCGGTCCAAAGGTATAAAGCATCCATCTTAAAGATGGATGAAAATACATGGTCCATTTAAAAACAATTGAAACTAACAATCCAAATGTTTCTTAATAGACTTATTATTCCAATTTTCAAAATTTATTTATTTTTTCATATTCATGATCTCCATGTTAAAGATTATATATTCTCTAAAAATTAGGATCGAATTTTATTTCAAAAATAAATTTGTTAAGGGGCCCGCATTTCTACGTGTACGGGCTTGGCTGCATGCTAACCACGTCCTAAAAATACGTATGATCATTAGTTGGTAGAGTTGTTTCATTGGTATTTTGGTAAATTTTCCTAATCTTATTAAATTAACCACTTTATTGATAAAATAATTAATTTGACTGATTAATAATTTTTTGAAGTGGTATGATCATCTTAATGGCATTTCCTGTATAGTTCGATTCCATTAAAAGGAAAGATCTTCATTTAACGTTTTGGTTCAAAGGAGAAAGCTCTGGGAAAACAAATATAACATTGTTTTGGCCATGCGAAGAAAGTAGGAAGAGTCTCTCCATGATTTTCTTTTGAAAAAATTATAAAAAAAAACCCCTTATATTTCTATACCTAAAACTATTATGTATAGTTTTTATTTTACACTCATGCCTTACTTTTAATTTTTTTTTAGTACTAAATTGTCTATGGTTTGTACATTCTACTAATTTGGACTAGGATGTTAGAACTAGTACTCAAGTATCTAATGTCTAAACCGGTCTTTCACTTAGAAAAATGACAAGTGAGTGGGTTTGGACATCCGGGGTCCAAATTCACCAGCTTGTCTGTCGTTAAATAAGGGCTCTGTGCGACCTCAGCTTACAGTCAAAAAAATTAAACATAAGTAAGTGAGTGGGATCAGACATTCAATATTTGAACATGATCACCTTTTTATGAGCAAAGATAATTTAGAACATTCGATGTCGAATCATCCAAATGGGTATTTCACTAAAAAGAAAGAAAGAAGAAGACCCAATTCAGTCCATTTGAATCGGAGTAATTTGGGGATAAAAAGCACAAAAAAATGAGAAGCATAAAATAGAAAAATACATCGAACATTTTTCAAATATCGAAATTGTAATAGTAATTTTGGCTGGATTTCCCATTTTGCTCATGCTAGAGAAAAAATTGAATGGATTAACTTTTATTGTCATTTGTATTTTCCTATATTAAAAAAATGCCCTCCATTTTACATATTTTACTCTCATGTTCCTTTTCTAGCCTTTATATTCTCAAAATACTTGTTATCCGGCTTCGAGTCGTAAATTCACATGTTTATTTTTTCTTGAATTGTCTACTCTGAATTTCAAGATCCAAACTGGCTAACTTATAACGTACAAGGTTCTGAAGTTTTGAATTGGTTTTCCAGCCAAATAACCGGTTCAAAAATTTAATTTCTAGACTTTTTTCTTCTTTTTTTTCTTTTTTAAGTGGTGAGGTGAGTTCGGAATTTGAAGTTTTGGTCTCATGACAAGGCAATCGATTCAAAGTTTTAAGTTATACACTGAATACTTTATGAACTAGTTGAATTTCCAAAGTGGGGTTTCTTTTATTTTTAGATTCATGTAAAATGGGTGAACATTTGTAAAATAAAGATATCGGCGTGTGTATTAATACTTCCGTGGTAGTATACTGTACACCTACTCCGTCAGGCAGCTGACTAGTTTGGAGGATTTTTTCGATCTGAAAATTTAGGAAGCACCTAAGAATCATAGATGATCATCTAAGTAAAATAAAATAAAATTGAATTACAGTACTTGAATCTCGCCAAAGAATATTAGATGGTCTTCGTTCAATCTTGTATAAATTATTTTTTCAAGTGCATAGGGAGTGTGATTTGGTAATTTTCTTAAGAAAATTCATTAAATTATCATGAAATATTAAAAATATACCACTTTATCTATATGTTTTGATGTAATTCAAAATACCAATAAAAATAACACCTAGTCCTCTGATGGAATAGTTCCAAATAAGGAAAAATTTATATAGAGCCTAGGCTCTAAACAATCAAATTAGATCTTACATTAAAAATTTCATTAGAAGAGGTTGTTTTGATGCCCAAATATCCTCAAATTGATCATCCCGTTATCAAGATGCATGAGCATGAAAAAAAAAAGGATTTCGAGTTTTGGTGTATATGCATCGTTTAAGGTATTTTTGGAGTGTCAATTTTCAAGATTTTCATGTTTTTATAAATCTGCTTGATCTACACTATTTTTGAAGTTTTAAATTTTATAATTAAAAATAAAAATATATTTTAAGGCAATCATAAATATTTCCAATATTGAAATCACATTTATTGACATATTTTGAAGGTGGGCTTTCCTTTGATTGTTTAGAGCGTCGGCTCTATACAAACTGCTCCCATTATTAAATAGTTCATATGTTTTGGGCATTTTAATAAAATTTCCTTTTTATATTGAGACTAGACTATGAACTGAATGTGTTACATCTCCAAAATTTAAAGTTCTACCAATACTATTAGATTGGATTTTACCCAAGGGGTTACGAAATGTACGCTCCGAATTGCAATGGCATCGCTAAAGGTATTATCGCAATGGTTTAAAAAACGGATCGGTGACTTGGATCGGGTTCCCAAAAAGCCGATTCGGATGGGCGAATCGGCGATCTGGATCTAGAATCGGGTGAATCGGTCAAAATAAAGCTTAAAAAAAATCAGAAAAAATTATTAAAATCCATTATAAATATTGTTTTTTAAGAATTCAATAAGAAATGATGGTACTCCATTAAGAATTTTCATGTTTTTGAATGAATATGCGAATATGAACTGCCATTCAGCATTTAATTTACATCACACAAAAGGATAAACATAGAATTATCATCGAATAAGTATATCAACATATATGGACTACAATAAAGCATAAAATTAGTAACATATGATCTAAAAATAAAATGATAGACGACGTTATTGTTCTTCTTGGTCACGTTGGTGCCATTGATTGAATTCGTTTAACAATTCATTGATTCGATCTAAAAATGAATCATCGATATTAGCAGGCGTCTGACTATTCCCAAATCCCTGAGTGTTAGTGTTTTGTTGTGTTCCCAATCTAAAATCCCCGAAGATTGTTCATCCTTCATGCTCACCTGCACTGTCGTGCTCATCCCTACACTGTTGCTGTTGGGACTCGATATGTGAATAATATGGCTGGGATAGGGTGGCCTCAGAATCATCATCTCTCTCATTTTCTCTTTGAATAATATGGATAAAAAAAAAAAAAAACAAATTTTCAAAAAAATCGATCATGGATTAAAAAAAAAAAATCATAAATTTTTAAAAAATTCTATCATGGATTACAAAAAAAAAATCGATCATGGATTAAAAAAAAAAATCACAAATTTTCAAAAAATTCAATCATGGATTACAAAAAATTCGATCATGGATTACATAAAATTTGATCATGGATTACATAAAATTCGATCATGGATTACAAAAAAAAACAAAAAAAAAAAAACAAAAATTCAATCGTGGATTACAAAAAAATAAAAAAACAATTCGATCATGGATTACAAAAAATTCAATCATGGATTACAAAAAACTCTATCAAGGGTTACAAAAAAAACAAAAAACAAAAAATTCGATCATGGATTACAAAAAAAAAAACAAACATTTCGATCATGGATTACAAAAAAAAAAACAAACATTTCGATCATGGATTACAAAACATTCGATCATGGATTACAAAAAATTCTATCATGGGTTACAAAAAAAAAAAAAAAAACAAAAAATTCGATCATGGATTACAAGAAAAAAAAACAAACATTTCGATCATGGATTACAAAAATTTTTATCATGGATTACAAAAAATTCTATCATGGTTACAAAAAAAAAAAAAAACAAAAAATTCGATCACGGCTTACAAAAAAAAAAAAAAAACAATCGTAATTTCCACTTTTTGGAAAAAGATTAAAATAAGACCGTGGTACTTCTGAAGGAAAAACAAAAAGAAAGTCATAACTCAAATCTCACAAAAAATTACAGTTTCAGCATAAAAAAGTTTCAATTCAATCATCAAGATATTAGTAGAAAAAAAAAATTATGTGTTTCAAACCCTAAAAATAGTGTATATCGTATCACATTATCTAAGCCGTCCATTTTCGAGTGTTCTTTTGAGCTACAAATTTTAAGAGCCCGCATCTTTTTTTGAAGCTTGAGTAAGCAAGCCCGCCCTCCCAGCCACACAAGCTCGAGAGAGAGGGCATCAAACGAGAGGCGTCGAAAACTTGAAATAAGGGGAACAAGAAAAGTACGGTCTGCTACTGTGATTGCAGTGGAATTTCAATGTTTGAACTTTGAATTGTTGCTCTCCTCTTGCTCTAAGCCATTAGTGATGGCGGGAGCGACTTCTAATTCTCACTCTATTGCAAGCCTTGCTGTCTATCTCTCTGATACCAGACCTTCTAAAACTAGGGTCCCCATAATACTTCACAAGGGGTCCTTCCCTTCTGTGAAAATTACTGCGCGTTCTTCTCGATTCACAGCTTGTTTACCTGCTGGTTACATCAATTCAACCCAAGAAACTGATCTCCAACTGCCATCGTCGAGCGGGTCCAATTCAGAATTCCAAGTTTTCACCAGGTACTCTCTCTCTCTGAATTGGCTATGGTAATGATTAATATTAATGTTTGGAGCATTTTTCAGTTGATTTCCTAAGGCTCTTTAATGGACTCTTTCGGCAATCTGTCCTTGTGTAGCCAGGAAATGCTCTAAGTGCAATAAAAGTTTTGGGGTAAAGAAGATTTTGCTGTATGAAGCTTGATAATTAATGAAAGTAACACCTTAAAATGCATGTGATTGACCCCACTGGAGATCCTAGTGTTCAATCTTATACTGCTTACTTTCAGTTTAACCATATTACAGTCCTTAGGATTTAAGGGCCCTCTTAGATGCAAAAGCAGAAATCCCAAAAAGCTGGATTCCATAGGAACGTCTATTTATCCAGAAACAAATAGGCCAGAGTACGAGTCATATTAAGAGAAATAAAGCATCAGCTAGAAATAAATAGGCGAGAGTACGAGTCATATTAAGAGAAATAAAGCATCAGCTAGAAACAAATAGGCGAGAGTATGGGTCATATTAAAAGAAATAAAACTTAAAACACGGACGCCACAAGAAAACAAAGATTTACGTTGTTCTCCCCAAAGGACTTCATCAAGAAATACATCCATGGGCATGGCAACGAGTAAACCCTTTTAGACCCGCTCTCCTGACTCTCCCAACCGGCACCACCTGCCGATGTCTCTTATCTATTCCATTCCATAGCTAAACCACTGTCTAAGAAGAGACCCATTTCTTTTTCACAGCTAAACCAATGTCCAAATGTAGAACCTTGAGAGCAAACCAACCTCTCATTCGCAGCTAAACGAATATCCAAATGTAGAACCTTGAGAGCAAACCAACCTCTCAGTCTATAGGAGGTATCATCGCAACCTTTTCTCATAGCTAAACCAATGTCAAAAAGGAGAACCTTAAGAGCAAACGAACCTCTTAGTCTACAGGAGGTATCATCGCAACCTTTCCTCATAGCTAAACCAATGACGGAAAGGAGAACCTTAAGAGCAAACCAACCTAACCTTTCCTCACAGCTAAGCCAATCTCCAAAAGGAGAACTTTGAGAGCAAACCAACCTCTCAGTCTACAGGAGGTATCTTCGCGACGTTTTTCTCTATAGGAAGCATCATCGCAACGTTTCTCTCTATAGGAAGCTCCCTTCTCTTTAAGGAGGAGCCTTACCTCTCATGCACAGGAGACCCCTGCCTCTCATTCTCTAGCGGAAGCCACCTTTCCCAAATGGTGACCTCGAATAGGGCACACATGCTCTTTCTTCTCTTATTTTGTACATATAGGATTAGGAATCCCCACTAAATAGGAAACTTCCCATAAATGTTGCATATATCTAAAAAATCGAGAGTCCTAATCTTTTTGGATTTCTATTTCCTTTGGAAAACGTATCGATATCAATTTCAATATCAATCACAATCCCACATAATATTGGATTTCCTGATTTTGGATATCACCATATTCAACAATCTCCACCTTGACATCAAAATCACTGACTCACCATGCCAACATCTATTGGATAGGTTTATTAATTCTTCATCTTTTGCCAAATAAATTCCGTCATCATTCTTGCTGGAAATATTGTGCTTGCCATCATATTTCTCCACCTCAAATAAAATACACAAACACTAGCCTTGTACTGAACCATGTACTTTGATACCACTTTTTATAATTTAAGGGTCATCTGAGATGCGAAAACAAGAATTCAAAAAAGTTGGATTCCACCAGAAATATGTACTTATCCAGCTAAAAACAAAATAGGCGAGAGTACGAGTTATATTATGAGAAATAAAGCATTAAACATGCACGCCACAAGAACACAAAGATTTACGTGGTTCACCCCAAAAGGACTACATCCACGGGCATGAAAAATTGAAACCCACTATACCAATAAAAGTTACATCATAAATTTTAGGACATAGAGTTACCTCTTTAACCCTCCACAAAATCCAATCGAGTAAACCCTTTTAGACCATCTCTCCTAACCGGTACCACCTGCCGATATCCTCATTTCTATAAGCTAAACCAGGAAGAGACCCATCTCTTTTTTACAGCAAAACCACTGTTCAAGAAGAAAACCTTGAGAGCAACTGAGACTTTCTCTCACTAAAAGGGGAAACCACCCAAAATCTAAATCATCCAAACTCTCCAAGGGAACTGTTTCTCTAGAAGAAACCAAGCGTGTTTTATGTAAATCATCCAAAGTCTCCAAGTCGTTTCTCTATAAGAAACCAAGTGTTTTTCTCTATAAGAGGCTCTCTTGTCTTTAAGTAGAAACCAAGCGTTTCTCTCTATAGGATGCTCTCTTCTTTTTAAAAGAGAAACCAAGTGTTTTTCTCTATAAGAAGCTCTCTTCTCTTTAAAAGAGAAACCAATCGTTTCTCTCTATAAGAAGCTCTTTGCTCTTTAATGGGAAGCCTTGCCTCTCATGCATTGGAGGCCCTGCCTCTCACTATCTAGAGGAAGCCACCTTTCCTATATAGTGACCCAAATAGGGCACACATACTCTTTCCTCTCTTATTTTATATATATATATATATATATATATATATATATATATATATATATATATATATATATATATATATATATATATATATATATATATATTATATCTCAAAAATTAAGAGATATAACCAAGTCCTAATCTTTTTGGATTCTATTTCTTTTAGGAAACTTATCAATGTCAATTTCAATATCCATCACAATCCCACATAATATGAGATTTCCTTATTTTGGGTGATATGGTAATAATTTTGGATATTACCATATCTAACAACACTGGCATGTTTCATTCATCTTAAAGCCTAGTCAATAGGGGATCGAGCGATTTAAATGCCACTTCAGTGTTCACCAAATTATTTCTAACAATTAAATCAGTCTTTTGCATCTCAAAACTGTAAATTCTCTGCTTGCATATTATGATTTTCAGTTTCTAGGTTGTGCTACTTGGAAAACAAGAAATCATAGTACTCTTTTTACTCCTAGAGTTCAACGCTGATGCGCCTTTGAATGTACAAGTTCGCAATGATAGTGTGATTTGGTTTGAAGCTTCCATGTTAGACAATGCCATGCTTATCGCTTCTACCTTAAAAGAGGTCTTTGCCAATGGCTGATTCAAACGTTGCTTTAACCAACTTTGAAGATATTGAATATTCTCTGAGGCCATTCAAATATTGAACTGTCAAAATCCTTTTTGCTATAGTTTTCATTTACAGAATGATGATTAAAATGAAGAAACAATGATTTAATTCTAACCAAGATATTTACCCAAGTGGTTTTTCGTTTTTTCTTTTTCTTCTTTTCTCTTTTTTTTACCTTTTTTTTTTAAAAAACATTTGTGGGTTGTTTTGGGGCGGGGGTTGCGGCCAAATGCAATTGTATGTGTCACAGACTATTATGTTTACACTTTTCTGTTAGAACCATTAGAAAGGGGTGTGTTGTACTGTTCTTAATCACTTCCCCTCTGCCTGCAGAGTCTTAAACCTTCACTTCCCTTTTATTACACCAGATTCCTGCTTCTTTGCAAGCATCTACGAGAGGGAGCTACATACACCATAGACCTCTAAAGAGTAGTTTAGTTAAAACCTTCCATGAGATTTGGATCTGAGTGATCTTAGAAGAAAAGGTCTGTCATTGCTTCGTAACGTATGGCGGCCAAAACCTTCTGTAAATAGTTATCAACTTAGCAAAAACTCTCCATAAAGTTAACCATAGGGAGATATCTCCTCAATTTTAGGGGCCAATTGTTGTAGAAGGGGATCCTCTTGACATGATAACATGAGCAATGGGGAGAAACATTACTTGTGAAGAGTGGCAGACCATTTTAAGGATATCTTGCACTTAGTTAGCATATGAGATATATTTTTTTGACAGACCTTTAGGGAAGCAAACAGCAAAGCAGGCCTGCTGGCCGAACAAGGAGTTTCATAGGACCACATCATTAGAAATTTTTGTAGAAGTTAGCATGCTTTTTTTCTTTTTTCATTTTCATCTTCTTTGGTTCTCTTTTTTCCCTCAACAATACATATTTCTGCCTTCCTATACTTAACGTATGACTGTACACATATTTGCTACAATGAAAGGCTGTTAAATGTTTAAGCGCACACACAAAAAGAAAAGAAAAGAAAAGAAAAGAAAAGATAAGAAAAGAAAAATAGTAACTGATGTATTGCAGAAGACGCAATTCATGAGCATTTCATGTCTCTGGCTTTGGGTTGTTCGGTGCAACTGATATGACCATTAAATAGCTATTATTTTCTAGATGACTGAAGCAGATGTCATTTGATAATTTCTTTGCCCTGCCAGTTATGGTTTGCGAGGACTCTTCGTATTGGGCTTATCAGAACTCATTCTCCAGGCTTGATAAGAAAACTCATAGTAATATTCAACATTGGACTACTGGAAATGTCTAACTAGAGTTCCTTAGTCCTTACTAATATGCATAATCATTTGCAGTAACTTGAAATACCAATCAATTATATTCTTAACTGTGGAATTTCATCTAAAAAGGCATGAACGATGATATGAACTCCTGCTTGCAGATCTTATTTCTACTGAGATATGGTGGTGATATAAAGAATAAATTCTATGTCGAGTCCTGAATTCTGAGTGCTGAAGCCTTTGTCTTGGACATTTAGTAGCAGTTTTTGTTAAATTTAAGAAATATGACTATTATTTTTAGATGTTTGTCTTCCACATCTTCTTCTTTGTCCTATCCTGCCCTGCTGTCCTTTTTTTGGAAGGAATTTGAGGCTCGGAAGAGCACAACAAGATAATTGATAATGCAATTGGAGTGCTGATTTAATGCTTTCTACAAATCTATGGTCTTGGGCTTTCACCTGGCTGGAAATTTTGAATCTGAAGTGTTACAAAACATTATGCTAGCAGGCCACATGTTACTTGAATTATGTTGTCAAATCTAAAGATGCTTTAGAGAGATCCGTTTCCCTTATGTTATTTTCCAATGCTCCTAAAATTTCTCACATACCATGATCTTTAAAAATTCATGTTCCACAAAATGGAGAGTTGTGAGTGTTCATGTTATTGTGATATCTTTCCTTCTAAAATTGGAAGTTTTCATTGATGTTATTGCTAAAAATAATACCCACTTCCCACCATGCCTTTGTTTTTTATGAAATATTACCACTTTTAAGAAAAAATGCTTGGCAAATGGATACTTACACACTGTAATCGTGTTACATTATCCTTATTTCTAAAACCATAAGTTTTCATCCAGTTACGCTCATCAGCTTGCAAAACCAAGGTTTAAAAAAATGGATCGGTGACTCGAATCGGTCTCTCCCATACCCGTGTCGGATCGGAGAATTGGCCGAATTGACAATTTTTGTCCCCAATTGTTTTTAAAAAATCACTATAAATCTCTAAAAATAGTGTTCTTTTAGTTTCTAAAAGAAATTAGGAGTGGTGCATTTTGTACTTTCATTACTTTGTAAAAATAAGTGAATACTGAGACGCTTTTTTCCTGCCTGGATGTCTGTATATTTATTAATTATAATGGAGTATTATAATATCATATCAAAATAGTAATTAAAAGATATTACAAAATACTTCCATATTATAAAATTAAAAAATAAATTTTTATATGAAGTGAAATTAGTATCACATCAAAGTATCAAATATTTATTAATTCGCTTTACTCATCCAAAATTATTACAACCTAACTACCTATAATATTATATACTGAAATTAAAAAATTATTAGAAAACGCTTCCATTTCATATGATAAAAAATAAAAATAAAATCCCCTATAAATTTCAATGTTATGATATTCAAAAATTCAAAAATTCAAAAAAATAGTTTTACCCCAAAAAATGGAAATTAAAGATATCAACACGTTTAGAGCTACAAGAAAATAATAATAATAATATCGCAACAAAACTTACCGATAAAGTTATTTTTCTAATAAATAGCAAAAAATTTATATTGCAGCTTTTTAATATGTCACGCTAATTATTTCATTTCATTAATTAAAAACTGTGTTGACGGGTTGAGGCTCATTTAATATGACATAATTTTTATGCGATTATATTCACGTAATTATATTGACATAAATTTAACATAATTATTTTAATTTTTATTAACATAAATGAACAACAACAATTGCATATAATTCTATTAATTCTTATAAATTTTTTAGTTTGGTAAGTAATTCTTGTAAATTTATTGTATATAATTTCTTATTTGTAATTATATGTAATTAAAATTTAATTAGATATGCTTTTATTTTTTGTAGATTATAGAAAAGAAAACTGGATATAATTAATCTAAAATAAATAAATTCTATTTTGTAGACCATTGTAGTGTGACGTTGGTGGTTCCTTGTATAAAGGACATTACTTTATTTGTATAAGAGAGAGTGTGATGGAGATGCTTAAAGAAAATATCCCAAGAGAGAGAGTGTGATGGAAAAGCTTAAAGAAAATATCCCACATCGTTGGATGGTGGGAGGATGTGGGGGTATAAATTGTCAAGGCTATAACCTTGCAAAGTAAGACGCTCACGTGGGAGGCAGGTGAGTTCTGCCCAAGTAAGTAGGGCCTGCCAGTTTTTGAAGTTGATGTGACATGGGCCACGTGTTTTTTAAATGAAACCCTAAAGCTACAAATCCAGTTTGTAAAAAAAATATTTGGTTTATATAAAAAATATCCAGTTTAATGACAAAAAAAGAAAAGGATCGGTGATGTGTCCCATTTTTGACGTCATGACATCGATTCATGACGCCAGCATACGATCCATGAAGTCAGCAACGATTCTACAACCGAATGCCGTTTAATACTCAGATTTGGGATGGGTTGGATGATACCCGTTCTGGATCACCCGATCCCAGATCGGATCACCGAATTTTTTAACACTGTGCAAAACTATGTCATATGTTTATGTTCTGTTGAACCCATTACTTGGTTATTAATTATTTGAGTGTCCTTTCAGCTCCATTTTTATACTTGATAGTCTCTTGGCTTTTTTGTTCAAAATGCTTTGTTCCTAATTTATACTTTCTGAAATGCGCTGTTTTTAAACACTTTTCAGTTGATTATGGACCTTAATCACATTTGCTTTGTTGTAAACTTGTAATTGTACCATTCGATATACTTGGTATGTGCACTTTTTAAAAAAATCCATTGTCGTTCCAGTTTTTTATATTGCGGAAATTTCTCCTGTTGCTTTTGTCAAAGGTTGATTTTGTTTTGTCGCAGATTCTGGAATTGGCAAGGTTACCGTATTCGTTATCAATATGCTGGAAGTAGTGGCCCATCATTAGTTCTCATTCATGGTTTCGGTGCAA
The DNA here is from genome assembly GCF_054954075.1 of Amborella trichopoda. Classification (NCBI taxonomy): domain Eukaryota; kingdom Viridiplantae; phylum Streptophyta; class Magnoliopsida; order Amborellales; family Amborellaceae; genus Amborella; species Amborella trichopoda. Next base: position 11,021,183 of record NC_142338.1, on the reverse strand, counting down.
ACAGGTCTAATGTTGACATCTCTTGATTCATTAGATGCCAGCCGATTTTGATAGGGTGAGATAGTTTTGATTTATGTTCAGCGTAACCAGGATTATTCCACGTGTAACTTGCCTCATTTGCTGCCAGGTTTTAAAATCTATAGTGTACAATATATTGTTGCTTGATACTGTAGTCATCTCCTTTACTAAATTTTCTCTTTTCTCTATGTATAAGTATCTTTCTCTATTGAGGTTCTTTGGAGAAGTTACCATATTAGAAGTTAAGGTTCAAACAGCTTGTTTGCAGTTTCCAGCTTAAAAAAAGAACAGTTTTATGTATAACTTGTTTCTCAAGCAAAGTTTCGTTTTTTTTCCTCAAATAAAGTTACATATATTTTCATTACCAAAAGTCAAGGGGTAATTTTGTCGTATTTCATGAGGATATTGTTGAAATTTTCATGACATGACAGGGCTATTCCTACTTATATACGGGATGCTTTCAAAATGTTATTGTATTTTTTTGAAAAATTGAAATTTATCTTTACTCAATGATTAAGCTACCTTTAAAAAAGTAGCTTTTTACCAAAAAAAGAAATGATTGTTGTAAAAACACACATCACAACCCCATTCTAATCTTAGCATTTTTATCTTGAGGAGTTCTTGTATAGAGTATTCCTTAACATACTCATACATTGGAAACTCGTTACCCATGCTTTTTAATTCAAACGTTTTTTGAGCAAGGGCATTTTTTGTCATTAGTGAGGAATAGAAAGAATACATATTTTTAGAAGCAGACAATGTCATTTTATTAATTATTAGAAAACAATTAATGCTTCTTGTCAGTCATATCACACCCCATGTGGGGACGTCACATCTTTATGTGAGTGATGTCATTTTTTACCATAGTTAATAATTCTTTTTACCAAAACATTCTACCCTTTGATTCATCATATAACTTAGGTTTAAGATTCATGAAAGATGTGGCAAAGTTTTTGGTCAGTTGCTCTTCCTAACACAGCCCTCCTCCTATACTCGGGCATGGGACCGGTATGACCGGCTTGGGACAGGCCATGGAGGAGTTGCCAAATATCCCTATGCAAAAAATTCACTATAGTGAGGAATAAGGGTAGTAAGTTGCCAAATACATTGAGTAGGTTAAGACCACTCTCTCTCTCTCTCTCTCTCTCTCTCTCTCAGAAAACTCTGAGGGAATAGCCTAACAAAACCCTCTCTCTCTCTCTCTCTGAATACTCTGAGGGAATAGCCTAACAAAACCCTCTCTCTCTCTCTCTCTCTCTCTCTCTCTCTAGCAGCGCTCCCAAACAAGAATCACATGCGCTCCTGAGGTAGGACCTTTTGGCAGGGGACAATCTCTCGTCCCCCACTACCACCACCAATAATCATGGTGTTTGTACTTGAATATCTCAAACTATTTGTTCTTCCTAACATCTAGTTTTATATTCCTACTCATTATGAAGGAAAATTCAAAATTTTCAAGATGGGAACATCAAAGCACTATGGCAGCATGGAATTTTATAAAGTCGACAATTTTTTTATTGCTACTGCCAATTAGTTTCAATAGCATGTCACCTGTTTCTTTAGTTTCATCTTGTATTCCATTTTAATTATGAATTAAAGCAAATACTAATGATAGCATTGACTTATTTTAAACTGTTTCTTTGCAGTGATCATTGGAGGAACAATCTCCCTTTCCTTGCAAAATCACATAAAGTTTATTCAATTGATCTTGTTGGTTATGGATATTCAGACAAACCCAATCCTCGTGACTTTGTGCCCAACTCATTTTACACCTTTGAGACATGGTCAAGTCAGTTGAATGACTTTTGCAATGATGTTGTCAAAGAAGGTGCTTTCTTTATTTGCAACTCCATTGGAGGTAATTTCTTATAGCCACATATAACACTATTGAATTATTCATTATTGCTTCATTATAGTTTATTATTGGATTTTATTTCTTGTATATGTAAAAATCTCTATCCCATGTTCAGTATTATAATGTTGATTTGGTGTTATCTATTATTTCTAATAGGGAGACCAAGTTTAGATTAAGTGGTATATAATCAAAATTCCTTTTTGATTAATGTTAATGTAAATTATAGTAGTTTAGATGAAGTTTCTACTTAACCGTATCTTCAAAAGCCAATTCAACCCAGCATGAAGAATGGCTTCATTTACCATTTGTGCAGTTTTTTCAAAGACGTAGGAATTTGTGGCTTGCAAATTGGAATGTTTCCTTCTTTTTCAGATCCTATGAAGGGCTTGGTGTCAAAAGGGTCCTTTCCTAGAAAGATGCCGATGCATCTAAAAGTGGTAAACAGGAGAACCTCACCTTCATTAATGATATTTTTCCTTGGCCAGATGCGACGATTAGTAGTTCAACCCTGTTTGATGGCATATGTGGCTTGAGCATTAGACTGGGCTTGTTAATTTACCTGTTGTTGATAGTGAGCGAGTAAACTTATATAGCAACTCAACATATGGCAGATCATTTCAGGACATATAGCTTCACTCCAATTACTAGTGTCATGATCAGGATCAAAATGCTTCATTTGTACTCTTCTGAGACTGACATTTGGAACGGACTTCAACTGTGTTATTATTTATCTAAATTCACCTCTATGAATCATTGGCCTACTGACATCTGAATCTATGGTCTGCTAGTATTGCTTATAGCAACATTCAAGACCCTAGCAAATCACAAAATTGATAAGCCACTAATAAAGGCATCTTGGAGACTTGATACAGTACTAAACAGAAAAATATGCACTTGACTCGATGTATGGAGTTGACAATTGTAACACTGCACCCGAGTTTCACTAGCAATGCTGACCTACTCAAATAAAAAAGAAAAACCAAAAAATTGTAGAGGCATAATCTCAAAACCAATTTTAACTCAATGAGAGAAATGATCAAATATGTTAGAGCTGAAAGCTGGAGATAGAGGAAATATGACTGGTTAAAAAAATTAGAAATGGGAATCAGGTGTCCAGTCATAAATGCAAAAATCTTCTTAATGTATCACATTGTTGTTATGGTGTGCAAGATAGATGATAAGTTAAAAAATTAAGAAATGGGAATCTCGTGGCCTGTCATAAATGCAAAAATGCTCTTAATGCACCACATTGTTGTCATGGTGTGGAAGATAGTGCCATTGACTCGTGCAATTAAGAAATTACAATAAGGTGTTAAATTCTCATCTGCAAAAGTTACTTGGGGACATTATTTTCAAATAGATCCCTGGTTTACTAGTGCTCTTTCTTCCTATGCTCATGTTGATTTATGAATATCAGTCATTTATAATTTTAAGACCTGGATCCATAGTAGAATGTAGTGCCTAGAAATTATGGACTCCCTCATCACTCATGTATCAGTTATTTGGCTTCTTAGGGGTAGTTGGACTTCAGGCAGCTGTCAATGAGCCTCGTATCTCTAGAGGCCTGGTCCTTCTGAACATTTCACTTCGTATGCTTCATATCAAGAAGCAACCTTGGTATGCAAGACTTTTCGTCAAATCATTTCAGAATTTATTAAGGTAACCATAACTCAGCACTCTTTCACTCAATGCTAAAGTTATCCAATATTGATGCCTTGGGTGTTTGAACTTGTCACTAATGGAAATGACAGAACTACTAATCTAGGGAAGCTATTTTTTAAGGCTGTCGCTACACCAAATTCTGTTCGAAGTGTCCTTTGTCAGGTACACTTTTTTTAATGATTTAATGTGTCTTCTAGATTTAACATGCAAAATTTTACCAGCATAGTTATGGACACAACACAGCACACACACATACACAAAAACACACAAAAAAAAGGTATTGGTGGGCCTGTAAGACCACCAAAAATCTTTTTATCATCACCAAATCCATGATCCATTGGATAGAAGAGATTGCAGTGGGTGAGTCCCTTTATAGTAAACAGTTCACCGAATTGTCTCTGAACCCCCAAAACACTTTGGAACCTAGTGCAGTTCCTTTTGCTCTCTCAACTCTTAATGGATCAATCCTTTGAAACCTTGTAATTGTAGTTTTAATGCCATGGCTGTGTTGTTCCACCTAACTTCGTAGCTCTCTCAAACCCATTCCTAGCAATTGGGGAATCCCTAAAGCCCAGCCATGTTTCAATGGAGGTGGAACTAGGAGATGTTGTAGAGGGGTGTGTGAGGGTATGGGGTTTTGTTGCAAGAGGAGTGCACCTATGTCTCCTATTTTATTTTTTTTTGAGAAAAAACCTGTCTTCTATTTTACGTTACAGCAATTTGAATTCATACTTAAATTATGAAACCTCATTTGTGTTTCCCCTGGATCAAATTTTGTTTGAGTTTTGGAAAGCCGATTGGTTACTTTGCATTCCCTAGCATTTCACAGCACCATAAGAATTGGGGCATCAATTTGGATACTTACCTCAAATTCTAGGGCCTGAGTCCAGGGCCCTTGAGTGGAAGCTTAAAGTAGTTTTTTAATAGTTGGGGGTTCAGTAGAGAGAGAACTTATTTCTGTTCTAGACAGAGGAGAGTTTATATTATAGTGGCGGGGATATACAAACCTAGGTTGTGATCCCGTTTCATAATCTTGCTCTAGGACTACTAGAAAGGGATGATCAAGGGATCTTGATTTTTAAATTTTAGGATCTCGATCCCAATTGTTAGGCATCTCTATCTACACCTTAAAGACCAAGATAACGGCCAAACCAGATTTTCTTTATTTATAGCCAGCTATCTTTTAATATAATGACATTGTCTGCTAACTATAAATAATGAGGTACCTACTTTAAAGAGTATATTACTCGATATATACTCTTTAAGATTGGGAGCAAGATCCCCAAAAGGTTAGAATTGAGATGCCAAAAGATCAAAGATCGAGATCCCGAAAGGTTGGGGTCAATATCTTAAAGATTTGGGGATTTCGATCACTAGCATATGCATGGAACTGACAGTGTTCCCAACCATAAGGATCTTCTTGCCTTCACAATTCCTTGCTTCCAATTCCGCTCTTGATCCCAACAACTGTGATTTATATAGTTCATTTATCCTGCATCCTTTATCTTTTCATATGAGAGAGGAAGAGGGAGAGTTACTTGAGTGAGGGCCTTAGCTTTTCTAGAGGGAGAGAGCTGGGGCCTTTCACATGGTTCGAAGTTTCTCCAAGAGGGTTTTGGTGGAGCAGGGGTTGTGGAAGGTTGGGCTTCCGAGATGGACAGTATGAGAGCAGTTTTTGGGTGGTGAGAGCGGCTTTCAGGTTTTGGGTTAAATTGGGTGGCCCCATGAGGTTGCAGGAAAGGTTTTGAGGGATTGGTCTCTTAAGGGTTGTTAACTGGTTAGGTTTTCTGAAATCGGGTGCCCACCCCAACCTTCATTGTTTGTTCAAACTGATGGTAGATGAGTTGATGGTTTATAGGTCTTTTGGTGGTCCTATGAGACCATCAAAAACCTTACCTATATATATATATATATATATAAGCTCAGTCTAGTTTAATTGTCTTTCTTTCCATTTGAATGACGAAGTAAGTTTAACTGAATTCTCATCAAACATCCCTGTCATTTGGAAACTAGAAAGTATATATGTACCATGTCGGTTTGTTTTGTTATAGCTATTGTCAATTTGAGATAGCTACCTATATGCATGTAATATTTGTGACCTCTCTCTGCTGTTTGTTAGTGTTATTATGACAAGAGCAAGGTTACTGAGGAGCTAGTTCAAAAGATTCTACAACCAGGACTTGAGCCTGGAGCTAGTGATGTGTTTCTTGAATTTATTTGTTACTCAGATGGTCCTCTTCCAGAGGAATTGCTACCCCTAGTGAAGGTTGGAACATTTCCTCTGCTGAATATCCTCTGAAACCAATTCTTTATTCTTACTGAGGGTCTTTTTGAATTGAAATAATTGGGGTCTTCCTTTGTATTTGTAGTGTCCAGTTTTGGTGGGATGGGGCGACAAAGATCCATGGGAACCTATTGAACTGGGGAAAGCATATGGAGCTTTTGAAGCTGTTGAGGACTTCGTTATTCTTCCAAATGTTGGACATTGCCCTCAGGTTTGGCTAATGTCACCAGCTGGAACCTAGTTTATGAAAACTGAAACTGTTCTGTGTACTTATACTATATGAATTGCTGTTTTTTCTATTCTTGTAGGATGAAGCACCAGATCTTGTAAACCCATTGGTTGAGGCTTTCGTGGCTCGCCATGCTAGAGAGAGTGCTAATTTACTTTCCAGAACTACTTGATTTCAATGTATATACATTGCTTCAATAACTTAATGTTTCAGCTCTTTGCTCTTGTAACAATGAGGTAGTATGATTGGGTTATATGAAAAATGTACTTCCTTTTCATAGATAGTCCACACCATGTCTTCAACAAGGAAACTGGCCAATTTTAGGAGGTAATTTGACTGTTTTGCTTAGCTGTACAATCACCTTCACATGTAGGAAATACATTCCTTTGGTTAGCTTTGTTTTACCTAATGCAGTTTGCTATGTTCATTTAGGTACTTGACCTAATAAGACCAATGTACCAGACGTCATCCTTCACCTAAGTCATTGCATATATAAATAATGAAAAGAACATTAGGTACATATTTATCTTAAAATAGAATATTAATAATATGTAGTAAATTTTTCTTTAAGTGTTCATTCTATGAAGTATGTTATTCACAAACCTTCACTTGTCTACTTGTTTAAGAGGTCTACAACATGACTTAGGTAAACTGACAATTTATGTCCAAGTATTAAGAGACAGATGTTAGAAAGTATATGTGCAAAACCTCTTACATATTTTCCGGGGAATTTGTGGCATTTACTGCCTTCTACTTTATCACGAAGTATGGAATTTTAGGTTTGAGATGACCTTTTGATATACCTTAACCCAACTTGCATTTGATGCTTTTGGGAAGCAACAGCCTATGCATATATGGTGCTGATCATCAATTCATCTTGTGGTCAATTTTGAATGAAACCGATGAGCTCTTTCAACCCTAGATTTGAACTTTCCATCAAATGAGCAGTCTACGTTCATACTTTGAGGGTAATTGAGTTAGAGCATGTATTTGAACTCCAAATCATATTCTAAATTGATCTTAGAGATGAATAGCTGGTTCAGGGAATCTGTGAAAGGAAATCCCCTTTAGGATACCAAAGCAAATGTGCAATTTGGTCCCATGGACCACTAAATGAAAGTTTATGGTCCATAGGAGACTTACTTTCCATTCAAGTGTGCCTCGAGTGCAGTACCTCTTACCATGATCCTTTCTGCTAGATGTGCTTTACTCATTGAATTTGAAAGCTGGAAACATATCCTAGGACACTTCATGCACTAATAATAAGGAATCATGAAATATTGTTCCCTGCATTCCATAATTTGAAAACTGAATTCCAGCATAGCTGCACTAATCATATGAAACAATAGACCGTCAAAACCAAAAATCACGATGAAGGATTGGATGGCTTTTCTTTGGTCAGGTCGGCAGAGGGAATCATACCCGGGTTTTTGAATTGGATCACTTAATAGGTTAAATAATGTGTCTGAAAATGGAAAGATACAGAACTAAATAGTGGACACACATTAATCTTTTTTTGAATCTCTAATCTACTGAACTATTTATTTATGAAGGAACTTCAAATTAAATTGAATCACACATGTGACACCCTTTATCTATGCATCTGCTATTTTAAATTCCTAGAAATCAGAATCACTGAAAAACTTATTCCACAAAGTTACAACTCATGAGGCCAACTATCAATTTCTATAAATATTAAAAATGAAAAATATTAATCCTGATTTCCATATCATTTACATTGAGCAATCTCATCTTATTCCAAGTGATCGGCAGCCAAAATCTCTCCTTTGTGATCTCGCTCGTCATCTTCATGTTGTTCGTGGTCACTACTTGGTTCCATGAACCGACACCTTTACAAATAATATCTACTATCCCATTTCCTACCCATCAGAAAGCTTGTCCTATTTTTCCAACAAATATTGGAGTTGGAAACATGAACACACACAATTAAATTTTATAACAGCCAAGCAATTTGAAAATTCGTGAAGTCACAGACTTCTTCAGTCTCAGACTTGAGCTTCTACCATTTCTAAAACCTATTTATCGTGAGGATTCTCAAGAACATTGTTGTCCATCAGTGAAGGCCGAAGATTCTTATCATACCTCTATTTACTGTTCTGCCCCAGCATATGGTGTATACATACCTAAAGTATCTTGCTGTTTGATCTACATGGAACTACAATGCATGCAACTTAATAAATCACACAAGAGGGATTGCCCTGCAGGACTAAACACTTAAAATAGCCTCTGTTGAGACTTACTTTTATTAATCAAAATTCATTACTAATTGTTTTATCCACATATAAATCCTTATACCAACTCCAACAATTTTTTTAAACGCTTCCAGAGATCCCAAACCTTATCCCCCCATCCATTACTAAATCCTAAAGATGCCGAGATACCCTCAAAAGGCATTCTGGAGGTACAAAATCCATGGAAACCAAAAGATCTAATCTTCTAAAATGAAATTCATTGAAACTAAGTATAGGACAACTCTTAATTTTTAATTTAATATTTCCTAATTATCCTAAACTCAACTCTAGGAAAACCCATAATTTTTAATTGCATATTTTCTAATTATCCTAAATTCAGTTCAAAACTAAAAGGCCAAAAAACACTAATACTGACTCCATCATCATTCTTGAGCCAAATGATTTGTTGTCTTAATGATTTGATCAAATTGTTGGGTTTTATGGCCTTTAAAGGCCTTAGCTCCAAGTTTTCCCTCATGTAGAGTTTTCATGACATATGGCACTGCCCAGTATTGAGTGGGAGAGTGGGTTTATGGACCAATGAAGATTTGTATTAATCAAAGCAGGGTGATTTTATACTCATGCTTTATGATTACTCCCGGGATTAGTGGGATTCTTCCACTCCATTGATGAAAGTGGCCATGTAAGTGTTGGACTTACTTGGATGGAACAGATCAATAAAGCAAGGCTCTACTTGGATGAAAGAGACCATTACAGCGGGCATGAGTAGGCTCTACTTGGATGAAAGAAGCCATTAGAGCACAGCTCTACATTGACAAAAGAGGCCATTAGAGCTGGTTGGAGCCAGTTCCATTTGGGAAATAGTGGGTTCCAATGCACCTGCCATGGCATGTAAAGGGGCCCTTGCTGGATGGAATGGACCCGCACCCTGGGCTAGATAAAACTTAGTCCATATAATGCACATCATCAAAGAGGGTTTGCAAGTACATTGTTGAGGTTTCTATTAGCCCATTAATGGATGTTGAGCCAAGAGTAACTAGGACACTTCTGAGTGAAGTGGGACAAGAGAAACCATGAAATAGGCTTCTATGGTGTAGGATGGTGGCTTGTGAGCATAAGTACCTGAAAACCTCGACATGGTATCCACATAGTATACGTGCTGCTCATTGCCTTGGGGTCTTTGTGATCCTTGAGGGTTTTTGGTCTCTGTGGTCGATGAGCAGCATGCTCTTAAGAGAGGACTCCCCACGTCTTTGTAACCACTAACTTGTTCCTGTGGAGTTTACTTGGGATCTATGGCAATATAGTGATTCCTCAATGCCTTGACTAGCTATGACAGGCCAATCATGAGTACATGCATTTTTTTAGTTAATTTAAGGTTAAGAGTGTAGTCATGGGTAGTTAGGAAATACCTAGTTAGATTTCTGTTCCATTGCTAGCATAAACTTCCAAGGGTTTCTATGTGGCTTTTTCAAGGGTTTCAAGAAAACTAAATATGATTTAGTTTTCTAACTAATCACTACATTTTTGTGTATGACTTATATTTTCAGAGCATGAGTATTTTAGGAATAAAAAAGTTCTTCTGAAATTTTTTTATTTTGTAGAAAGGTCAATTCAAAGAGAAATTGGAAACACATAGGACATAATAAAAACAAGTGTCCCATGAATTGGGGTCTTGTAGGTGACGCACTAGCCAGTGGTCACGTGGCACACCTCTTAGGCAGGTGTGTGAAGGACAAGATTGTCCGAGGCCATAAGTCGCTATATCTTTTTTTACTACTTACAACCATGTCTTTTTGGGCCTACTCTTTCTCTTTTGAGCCTTTCACTTGAACCAACTTGTACTTTCTAATAGGTGTTGTACTGGGTCTGCGCTGCATATGGCTAGCTCACCTAAGTCTACTCTTTCATCTTATCACCTATTGGAGCTACACCTAAGTTCTCTCGAATGCATTCATTTTAAATTCTATCCCTTCTTGTCTTTCCACTTGTCCATCTCAATATTCTCATCTCACATACATTCATGTTCTCTCTCATCATTTTATCGTATCACCTATTAGAACCACACCTAAGTTATCTCGAATTCAGTCATTTTAAATTCTATCCCGTCTTGTCGTGCCACTTATCCATCTCAATATCCTCATCTCACATACACTCATCTTGTAGGTATGTTTCTTGACCGCCCAACATTCTACCACATAAAGCAAAGTTAGTCTCACATTTGTTTTATAGAGCTCTCCTTTCAGCTTCATTAGTATGCAGCGATCACATAAAACTCTGGTTGTACATCTCCACATCTTCCAACCAGCTCTAATTCTATGTGCAACATCTTTATTTCTTTATATCAATAAAAACTATGTAGAAGTCTTTTCCCGTCGCCCTAAACTTTTCAATCAGTTGCTTGAGTAGGAAAATAGCTTCAATTGTTGACCTTCTTAGCACAAAACCGAATTGATTTTCTGATACACTCGTTTTATGCCTTAATTGTTGCTCAATCACTCTCTCTCTCATTGCTTTATCGTAAGGTTCATAAGTTTGATCCCTTGATAGTTCGCATAGTTTTGTATGTTTCATTTGTTCTTGTAAATAGGTATCACAATACTTTTCCTCCATTTGTCTGACATTTTCTTTGTTCTCAACATCTTGTTGAACATCTTAGTTAGTTAGTCATTGTTGACCTCCCCTATGCACTTCCAAACATCAATTGGGATACTATCTGGTCGTAAAGCCTTTCACTTCTGATATCCTAATCCTACGAATGTATTTATGACCTCTGCCTTCATTTATGCTAATAGTTCCTTCTACCGTTGTGTTTCCATTGTGTTCGTTATTTAATAATTTTTAAAATAAACTCTCCACATTTATTTCATTGACATCTTCATTCTTCACCGAGACCCTTTGATTCTCACTTTTAATGCATTTAATATGGTCTAGATCCCTACATTTTCTTTCTTATTTTTTACTAATTTGATGATACCTTTTTCACTTTTTCTTATTCCCAATTTATCGTATGGACTATCATATACCTTAAGTTTAGCGACTTACTTACTTTTTGCTTAACATTGTTCTTAGCATTTATATATTCGTCTAAGTTTTGATAATTTTTATTACATTGTCAAGTTTTATAGCATGATCGTTTTTCGTTAATGCCCTTTTGAACCTCATCACTCCACCAGCAAATTCCTTATCAAGATTTCTTTTCCCTCTAGTTTCTGTTAAAACTTCTTTTGCCATTTTCGTAATACAGTCATTTATCTCATTCCACACAACATTGACCTCATGTTCAGAGTTCCATTTTCCTTCTTTAACTAATTTATCCTAAATAAGTCTATTTTACTATTTTTAAATTCCCCACCTAGTTCTTGGACACTTATTAATTTCTCCCATTCTCTGCCATCTCTTTATGCAAATATCCATACTTATTAGTTGATCATCTCGATGTATAGATGGATAAACATAAAAAAGGGGATCTCAAGTCCTAAATTTGTCCATCTTATAATAATTATCTATTTTCAATAGTGCATTACTATTGGAGCTTTAAATTTCATAATTAGGGATAAAAATAGATTTACAAGCTATAGTAGGGATTTAGACACTGAAACTACGTCTTCTGTTAGGGTTTAAAGGTGCTACTTAGACTGTTTAAGGTTACTACCTTATACCATGCCCAATATTCTTTTGGGGTGCTTCTGCTAGGATTGAGTAGTAAAGCAAGGACCCAAGAGACCCTAGAAACCCCTCATGGTCCCTAGAACCTAATTTTTTGATGAAAATTATAAAGACAGTATAAATTAGGTTCTCAATGACTTAGGGTTCCTCAAAACATCATGAAATGTACGAGAAACATGACTACTAGTATACATTGATATGTTGTAGTTCTAGGGATGTAGTAAAGGCAGGTACATCTTGGATGATGCATTACCCACCCTTGTGACGGTTTATATCGTTGGATATAGTTTATCATCGGATGTTAAACAAATGAACTATTTAATGTCTTGCATTTTGATTTAATTTCAAAATGCCAATCAAAATACACACGACAATGAGTTAGAATCGTTTAAAAAATACAAAATGTTAAATAGTTGACAAATTAGGTGCATTTTGATAATCTTCCCATTTTTTTATACTAGGATGTCAAAGGATCATGTAGTTCTAAAATCAGGCGAATGGCTAGTGATGGACATGATCATCATAATGTATTCATTCATGCAAACCGAGTGAGGTCCCTTGTAATTGATTGTGCCACAGACATAGTTATTCCCATTAAATCTTCAAGATATTTGATTATGGGATAAATTTGAGGCACTGCTCAAATTTGGTTCATCAAAAGTTTGTGTTGTTAGATTATGAACGAATGTAACTGCTTTGGCATAGTTCGCTAGCATTGAGATGACTTGTTTGTGGAGATGACTTGTTTGTGGATATTTGATGCATGAAAAATTGAAGGAAGCAGTAAAATTAGTAAGAAACAAGCTAAATACAAGCACAAATAAAAAAAACTATGGTTTCTTCTCCATACCCTAAGCTTGGGTTCCAAAAGCCTAAGTTTTTCTCTCTTTCAATTTCTAAAAAACATGTGGAATGTCACGACCCCGTCCCTTGACCCCTATCGTATTTGCCGAAAGGCGACAGAGTGCTGGATTACGACCAGAGGTCGCGAACGTCACTCAGGTGGGAGTGGCTCAACGCGTTAAGAAATGTAGAATCAAAGCAAACTACAAAATAAAATAAAAACTGCACAAAATAAAACCATTATATACAAGTCCAAAGGTTCTTTATCGTTCTTTCCAAGGCACTACTGGCCTGACAATAAAATGTCAATATTACATCAAAATCATATTGTGGCACCGCCACCATACACATATATCAAAAGTTCCTTGTCAGATCTTGAACTTCAGCCACCTGCCACAATTGTCCAGCTGCCCACTCTCAAGAATCGGAGGTTATCACTCTACACAGGGAAAAAAAAAGAGAGGAATGAACTAAAGCCCAGTAAGTACACATGCACACTTATAAAATAATGTGGTCCGCAGATCATCACAGTTCATGCAAGTCACAGAGTAAAGTCATGCATCACAGTTCATTAGTAGTGTAAAACGGAGTATGATTCAGATATCCAGGCAGTACATATTGTATGAGCTAACAATTATTTCACCTCTTATCACAGTAACAGGTCAGTACCTAAAAAAAACACACAAAACAAAGTCTAGAGTTGACTACTCCCGAAGTAGAAGTCACATCGATCAAGCCAAGCCAGTCCTGAATTTGTAACTTCTACCCTCATTCAGGAGGGAGGATAATGACAAACGGATGCGCCATTTCGTAATGTTCTTACTCACACACACAATCCCCAGCGCGCTTTGGGGCTTTCGATAGGTGGTAGCCTTGCAAGACACGACCCTCTCCTTATGCCTTCAGACGATAGGGCGTTACACTACCATTAGAGGACCCAATGCATAGTGCCCATAATAATGTGGGGGGCGCAACCCTCCATGTTATTTACAGTCACCTCTCGACTCCATTCTTATCATTGGAGTCGAGGCATTGTCTATCCAACTACCAATGGAGGACCCATTGCGTAGTGGTCATGTCACGTATATCAGTCTCAATATAACAGAATCACAATATCCAACTACCAATGGATGGTAGTTGGATATTGTGATTCTGTTATATTGAGACTGATATACATGACATGACCACTACGCAATGGGTCCTCTATTGGTAGTTGGATATTGTGATTCTGCTATATTGAGACTAATATATGTGACATGACCACTACGCAATTGGTCCTCCATTGGTAGTTGGATATTGTGATTATGTTATATTGAGACTGATATATGTGACATGACCACTACGCAATGGGTCTTCCATTAGTCGTTGGATAGACAGTGCCTCGACTCCAATGATAAGAATGGAGTCGAGAGGTGGCTGTAAATAACATGGAGGGTCGCGCCCCCCATATTATTATGGGCACTACGCATTGGGTCCTCCAATGGTAGTGCAACATCCTCTCGCTTGAAGGCATAAGTAGAAGGTCGTGTCTTGCAAGGCCACTGCCTATCGAAAACCCCAAAGCGCGTTGGGGATTGTCTGTGATTGAGGACATTACGAAATGGGGCTTCAATTTGTCATTGTCCTCCCTCCTGAATGAGGGTAGAAGTTCCAAGTTTAGGATTGGCTTGGCCTGATCGATGTGACTTCTACGTCGGGAGTAGTCAACTCTAGACTTTGCTTTGTGTGTTCTTTTTAGGTATTGACCTGTTACTGTGATAAGAGGTAAAATAATTGTTAGCTCATACAATATGTACTGCCTTGATATTTGAATCATATTCCGTTTTACACTACTAATGAATTGTTATGCATGATTTTACTCTATGACTTGCATGAACTGTGATGATCTGCGGACTACATTTTTTTATAAGTGTGCATGTAGGTAGGAATGCAAGGGCACTGATCTACTGGGCTTTAGCTCATTCCTCTTATTTTTCTTCCCTATGTAGAGTGATAACCTCCGATTCTTGAGAGTGGGCAGGTGGCTGAAGTTCAGGATTTGGCAAGGAACTTTTGATAGTAGCGGTCTGGTGGCAGTGCCACAATGTGATTTTGATGTAATATTGACATTTTGTTGTCAGGCCAGTAGTGCCTTTGACAGAACTGTAAAGAACATCTTGAAATTGTATATAATGGTTTTATTTTGTGCAGTTTTTATTTTATTTCGTAGTTTGCTTTGATTCTGCATTTCTTAATTCATTGAGCCACTCCCACTAGAGTGACGTTCGTGACCTCTGGTCGTGATTCCGCACTCTGTCGCCCTCCACCAAGTACAGTAGGGGGCGGGGTCATGACATGGAATGACCTCCTTAAGGCCTTACACACCTCTTATATATTATAATATAAAATTCAAAGATATTACCAAAAAGGAAACACAATTCATAATAACAAATTTACCCCTATGAATAATAACCCATGAACAATATCTATAAACAATATCCATGAATAGTAACTAGTTAATACTAAATAAAAATATAAATGAATTATTTAATCCCTAAAAAAAAAATTAAAACTACAATTTAATATACATCCCTCGAAATTAAATAAACATTAGGATAATTATGTACTGCATCAATATTGGATTGGTGGATCAGACATGAGAGATGTCTCCGAATAAGTAAATAATAGATCATTTGTCAACGTTCCCACATAAAATCCACGATGAGTTACTGTTGAGCTCAACAATCAGCAATAAGAGACTCTTGCTGAACGCCAGTGTATTTATCTTTTTGGGAATAGACATAGCTCTTAAGCTAATAGAATTTGGGCGAGTCTACAGGCTCTTTTGATTCAAGGAATTGCAATATATCTTAGTGGAAAGACGATGCAACCGATCACATGAACATGGATAGTTGTACTGGGTGATGTTGCGGCAAGAGCAGCAATTGTAGGTTGAAGCCCAGTATATAACATGCTATGCATGCAGGCAGTCCAGCCACTAATGTATTCTCTGAGCGAGAATCAAGTCTTTCCATAAATCAGCTGAAATGTTGGAAGTATTTCTCTCTCCCAAACAAACGGAAGAAGCCTTTGAGCAAATCTGATAGCATTTGTGGTTTAGTTAAGGGAAATGAACACAAATTTTATGTTTATTCGAGATATAAGTATTTTATAAAAATCATTACAATTTTATATGCAACTGGGCGTACACAGCCAAATCTTAAATAAAGACATCAATCAACTCAAAACAGCACAAATGGTGTGCCCTGTGTACACACTCCGAAAGTCACCCCATCAATTGAAGGAGAATATACACACCACCACCTTCCATAAACTATTGGCTTAAGTTACACATCCCGGGGTTTTTGAGGCACCATAGTGGCTGGATAGGCTCAGCCCCCACCCCTCTCGCCACCATCCGATATCGCCACTCATTGAGACGATCAGTGGCCTCTGCATACCTCTTGATCCCTGTCTCATCCCGATTCCCTGACCACATTGCCTCTGCAAAGGCTGCTGTCCTTGGCCAAAGTCTAGGATCCAACACTGTCCCATCAGCTTGCTCCGACCACAGTGCCACCTCCCCACCAAGCACTAGCTTTGCTTCCTCTGCCGTTAACCCATAAGTTATATCATAATCGTAAATCCTCTGCCATGTTTTGAAAGGACCGCACCATGAGCCCCCATTGCCCTCATCACCCATCTTGTCATAGCTACTGTCATTGCCCAAGAAATCACCATGCCCACAATCCAAGTAGTAGAAAGCAGATGACGACACTATTGCTCTATAACCCATGGATGTTATGAGCTTGGTGTTGTTAGGTCCATTGTTCCACGACTGCAAGATTGTGGTCTCCTTCGAGAGTAGCTCAGGCTTCACATTGATAGTGGAGTCAAGAAGGACATCCTCCCAGTAAATTGCGGTGCGATTGAGAGATTCGATGTAAGGTTGAGTGGCATTAACATGAGTTTCGAGGAGTTGGCTCAAAGTTCCTCCAGAGGCTAAGAAAGCTTGGATTTTGGGATCAGCCTTCCAGCAGCCAGGGATGACCTCGTCAGCTCCAGCATGGAGGAAGGAGTCTGGGAAGAGAGCAGCAAGGTCGCGAAGAACATTGCGGAGGAGAGGATAGGTGTTAGGGTGGAGAGGGTTAAGATGTCCAGTACCAGGCTCAGCAGCGAGTGGGTCTTTGCCGGGTGGCGACCAGAACATGTTGGCACAGGCCACAATCTCAGGGTATGCTGCGGCCCATGAGCCGGTATGCCCTGCAGTCCATGAGTAGTGAGGTCAGGCATTATTGTGCATAGAGGAGTTTGTTTAGTTGGATTAAGGAAACCTCGATCTGACAATTCATTAAGGGCATATTTGTTTCCCGAAAGCCCACTGGACTACTATTATCCCATATTTGTTTTCTGGAAATTAGTACTTAATATATTCACTAGGAAAGTATTTCCCTAGCTCTTCCCTGCTCTATATACTTTTGTGAGAAAGGGGCTTCATACTTGTTCAAGTGTGACGCCACTGTCCTAGGCTGAAAGGGGAAAGTTTTATCAGGGCCCCAAAATTACTTCCACAAAAACGAATGTTCCCTAAGTTAAAGTGTTCTCTACAATCTTCTCTTGGTCATGATAAAGTCAGGATGGGTCATCACAATCTATTGATGGTTTGGGTGGAGATCCAGGACTGAATGGTCCCTGTGATGGTCAAATCCATCAATTGAACAGTGAACAATGATGGCAATTGTGACCTGCGCTTTTCAATAGTCATGGGGACTATAGTTTCCCTCTTGAGGAAATTCAGTTACTTGTGCATATCTGCCAGGTGAGAGTGGGAGAAGTGAAAGAAATAGGGATGAAGGTGTCCTATATGGAGTTGAAGGGGCATTTTGGTTGAAGCTCATCCCTCAATTAGAAGGCCCTTCCCTTGCTAACAGGGTTGGGACTGTCCTAGGCTCAACTTAACGTCCATTCCCACCATTAACGCATCAAACTTACTTGTGGAGGTTACCTATTTACTTCTTGACCAAGAACATAAATCCAACTTTAGATATCTTTTGGTGAGAAATTCTAAAACTTGCCAATTTAGATATCTAAATTGTATGTTTTAAAATTTAAAACAAATTTGCAAAAAAGGAATTATGTAGTTTGTATAAGGCTGAGGTCCTAAACAATCAAAATATGACATACCTTAGAATAGCATCGAAAGATGTTTCAATATTGGCAATCTTTGTGATGGCCTGAAAATTTATTTTCATTTTTAATTATAAACTTTAAATAGTATAGATCAAAAAAATATATACACGCTTGATAATCTTGAAAATTGACGCTCCTAAAGATGCATTACAAGATGCACTATTTCCTAAACTTGAAATTCTTTTTTTCTAATTTTCATACATCTTGAGAATGAGATAATCAATTTAAAGATTTTTGGAAATCGAAACAATCTCTTCTGACACAATCGACGTCTCTCACTTTATGCTGGCTCTCACTCTGAAACTTTTGTTTTTTTTGTATTTTACTTCTTTTTGTTTTAATATGTTGACCTTTGCATTAAGAAGATATTTTTAGATTTTGAACAGGTTGGATATTTTTGTATTGAGTTTTCTAGAGTTAACAATCCGTCAAAATGTAAAGGTTGATGTTAGAATGAGTTATGATGTGTGTATTTATCAAAAAATCATTATTTTTTATTTAAAAATTATTTAAATAAGTAATTTAATCATTAAATAATGATAAATTTGAAACTTTTACAAAAGTATAATGGTATTTTAGAAGTTAGTATCTTGAAACTGTAGAGTACTCTTGTCTTTTAGTAAAAAGTTTACTTTACCCCTACAAATAATAAAAATGGGTGTGGTTTCTATAATGTTGCAACCTTAAACAGTCCAATTAAGGCGCACCTTCAAATTTAATCATAACATGTAATTTTGAGGTAAAAAATTATTAGGATTATCTGAAAATCTATTTTTATATCTGATTATAAAATTTTAAACTCCAAAAATAGTTAAAATCTAGTAGATCTATAATATATGAAAATCTTGAAAATAGGCGGTCTAGATAATGTATTGCAAGATGCACTATTTTTTTGACTCAAAATATTTTTTTTTTTTTTTTTCATATCATACATCTTGATATCGAGATGATCAATTAGAGGGTTTTTCAATATTAAAATAACCTTTTCCGATGGGCTTTTTAGGTACATCTTTAATTCTACATTTTAAAGTTGCAACTTTATATCAACTTTTTTTAATAAAAATACCTAGTCTTTTCAATTCTCAAAAAAAAAAAAAAAAAACAAAAATCTTTTAATGATATTGACACAAACATTTTTACCTGATGAGCAATACATCATAAAAAAATAACTAAAATAAAAAAAAATTACATATAGTTAATAAATCCCTTTTTTACAACTCAGTCTAAGATTAACGTTTGTAAAATTTGAAGGTTGTGAATTACATATTACTTTTTTTATATTTTGTTATACTTTAGAGCTATCCAGAGTTTTAGAAATATCTCAAATATCGGGCATCTTCGCACTTCGACATTAGAAACATCGGATTGCCTTAAACTTATATATTAAGGTTGCAATGGTCCAATATGATATCTTAAATTTTGCACAGCTCCTCACTTCAAAATTTTTATTACATTTTAAGCAGTCCGATATTTGTGACATTGAACCACAATAAAGCATTATTTTTTTATTTTTATTTTTTAACTTCTTAAACAGTCTAATATAGCTTTTCGTACTTTTTCTTGTGGCCAAAAACCTTGTATGAAATATTGGACAAGAAAAAAAAAGCCAGTCTAATGTTTGAAACATTAGATATGGTTTTAAACGAAAACAACAAAAAATAAATCGTCACGAACCCAAAAACATTAGATATGGTTTTAAACGAAAACAACAAAAAATAAATCGTCACTGACCCAAAAACATTAGATATGGTTTTAAACGAAAACAACAAAAAATAAATCGTCACTAACCCAAAATAAGGGAACACCACCAAAATGGGGATGTCTAATACTTAGGCATTAAATTGTGAAACTTGAGGGCAGTCTAGTGTTTTAAACATCGGACCAAATGCCAAATGACCTCCAACCTCTTGGACAACCCTATATAGTTGAAGAAAAAAAAAAGTGATCCCATCGCCCCCAAAAAATAAATAAATAAATAAGAAGTGGGCACCTTATACAAAAACCCCCGGCCCCGGCGCCGGCCCCGGCCCTACAGAGGAAAGCACAAAGCAAAGAAACGACCCTTATACAAACCCCTCGCCCTTAAAAGAAAAGCACAAAGCAAAGAAAGGGGTGGAGGGGTTACCCGGACTGTCAATCTCAGGCACTACTCTGACCCCTCGGCTCATCCCAAACTCCACGATGCCCCTCACTTCCTCCGCCGAATACTGCATCCCCGCCCCATACGACCCTTTCTCCGCCAGCTCCGGCACCGACGGCAACACAATTGGGAACGAATGCGAATCCGTGATGTGCCAGTGAAACAAATTCATCTTGTTCTCACTCATCGCCCCGATCGTCCTCAATATCTCCCTCATCCCATAGTAATTCCTGGAAGTATCAAGCATCACCCCTCTATGCTCAAACAGAGGGGAATCCCAAATCTCAAGCCCCACCGGTAATCTGGCCGGATCGCCCCAAACCAACTGCGAGACCGTCTCCAATCCACGCATTGCTCCCCACACCGTGGCCGACCACAGTACTGCAGTGCCATTGGGAATCGAGAGCGAATAAGATTCGTCGACCCCATGTTGCAGCGGGGGGGTCTCGTCGTTGACAGAGAGGGTTAGGGTTTGGAGAGGCTGAGTGGAGGCGGTGAGGTTGGAGGGGATGGGGCGTACCGGAGTGTATTTTTCGGCGAGGATGAGACGGAGGTAGCGGCTGACGGCGTTTTGGAGGTAGGGATTGGAGCCGGAGTAGGAGATGGTGAAGGTTGGAGAGAGGAGGATGGAGGAGTAGGGGGGAGTCCATGTGAGGTTCCTGGGCTTGGGCCACACCAGGACCTGTGGGGGCTGAGCAATGGAGGTGGGAATAGAAGAGATGAAAAGGAGGAGTATGAGAGAGGAGAGGGAGCATAGAGCATTTGGTATGTAGTGGAGATTCATGGTTGGATGCAAGTTTGCTTGTGGGAGGGCCTTGGTATATGTAGAGGGCAGGGGCAGGGCCCATGAGGAGGAGTTTTGGTTCTTTGCGGGAAGTATTGGAAGGGGTGTTGTATATGGAGTTTTGTGTTTGGAAGTGCTTTCTTTCAAGTGGGAGGTTGCCACTTTGTTTTAAGTGAGGACCGGGATTTGTACTCCCCCCCCCAAATAAAAAATAAAAAAATTAAAAAAAAATAAAAAAAATCCCAGGACTTAGCCCTAAAACTGAACTCACACATCAAAAATTGAGTCCGAAAAATGTAGTCGTAGCATCAAGAATTGGCTTGAAAACTTATTTATGCTAAAGATTACAAATATTTGAAGCTGGTGTCAATTTGCCTTGTCTATAAACACTTGAAATTGAAATCACTAGATCGGCGATCTAAATGGGTGCCATCCAAAAAATACTAAAAAATATAATAAAATTAAAATATGGGTTTATGGAGTGGGGATTTAAAGAGACTTGAGAAAATACTAGACAAGCTTGAAAAGAAAAACGAAAAAAATATAAAAGTCGGAGTTTTAGGGAGAAACCAAGTTGGACTCATACCATCCCATATTCAATTCAATACCAACCGATTCCCATCCGTCTAGATAAAAAACTCTCAGATTTCGAAACATTGGTCTAATCTAACTGGGGGCTTATCTAGTAGTTCTTGTCTTACCAATGGTTTTTTAATGGGAAGATTAAGAGCCAAGGGTTGTAGATGGTTTTCCTTATTTTTTAAGTGTGCACGGCCATTTCTTGCCCCACTTACAAGCGTTTTTATAAGTTTGACCGCCATTTCATGTAGCATATGTCGTTATAGGGGCTTCATAGGGGGCTCGGACTGCATTTTTTTTGTAATGCAATAATATATATTTGGAGAGCCTGCGCTCTAGCCCTACCTTCGTTCGCTTGTGGGGATGAGAAACAAAGGGACCCTAGAGAGCTATTTTGCTCGTGTCAAACGCACATGATCATTGAAAGTTACCCTCTCTTGAGGTCAAATCAGTGTTTGAAAAATCGGATCAGCTTTGGAAACCGATCAATGATCGGTTATGTGTAACCGGTAAACTAGCTGGTTCAATTGGCCTAGCCGAACAAGTTTCGGTTGGTAAAAAACACGTTAAAAAATGAAAAAAATACAAAAAAATATATGAAAAGTGTATTTAAAGTATGATTAAATAAAACACATCCAAATAAAATGAAAAAGCAGTAAAAATAAAAAATAAAAAATAAAAAATAAAAAATTGATTTGTGGTTAAGGATATTTTTGAAATTTTTAAAAAGATTGAGAAAAATATAAAAATAAATATTCATGATCAAAACACTTTCCAATTTTTGTCAAAAAAATACAAAAATTTTTTAAAAATACAATACAAATAAATCGCTAATTTTTTTGAATTTTATATAATTGTTTTTAAAATACGGGCCTGATCACCAAAAGGTCCAAAACCAACGGAAATTCCGAGGTGAACCGGGTGAGTCAAACTTCCAACCTTTTACATGCTTTATCTGGAACGCGGGACCACTAAACCCTCCGTCCTTTGTTTGATTAAATCATGAGGGACACATTAGAGCCCACTTCAAATGTTAATGTAGAAAAGGACTTCAGTTTAAGAAATAGAAGAAGAAACCTTTTGTGGATGGCTCATATCCGACACCAGAGCGGCATTTAGAGGATGAATGGAATACTAAAACAGATTTTACCATTCAGAGTTAGTGCTTGAGAGTTATAAGAGGACCCGCCATAGCAGATGAATGCTACATTAGACTAGCATTTTGTCATGCAGTTCCTAGATGCTATGCATCTCATGGACCTTTAAATAAGAAATTTGGCACTTATTAAAATTTAATAATGGGTAATTATAAAAAATGTCTCCTTTTTTCTATAAATTTGAAAAACACCCAATTTTTTAAAATCTAGGTCCATGGCATTCTATTACCGTTTTTTTTTTTTTTTGAGCCTGAAATGCCCTTCATGGACCTAATAGGTCCGTGATGCCAACCCAATCTTTCTAGGTGCATAGAGATGTAAAAGGATAATCACGATCCTAAGAGGACCGTAATTGTCAAAGGGCTCATTCATTAAGACCATGATGGTCCTTCAAGGCACTGAGGAAGACCATCAAGGCTCAAGAGCCATGAAGAACCATCACAGCTCGACAAAGCCATGACTCTCGAGCACTTTCCCGTGGTGCACTTGGGCTATCTGCCCTAAAGGAGCTGTGATGCACCAAGAGCGCATTACAACTCTAACAGACCTGATACGCCCATGATAAAAGCATACTGTATTTTAGGCCAAAAAAAGAAAAAATAAAAACTACGACAAAATGGTCATGGATGTACATTTTCAAGAATGCGTATTTTTTAAATATTTAGAAAAATGGGGGTATTTTTTATGGGAAACGTTTATATAGAGGCTCTAAACCATCAAATTGGAGCCCCTCTCAAAAATTTTACTAGAAGAAGTTGTTTTGATGCCTAATTATCCTCAAATTGATCATCTCGACATCAAGATGCATAGAAATGACAAAAATAAATGGATTTTGAGTTTTGGAAATAGTGTATCGTGTAACGCATTTTTTTACCGTCAATTTTTCAAGATTTTCAAGTGTTCATAGGTCGCCTCAATCTACACTATTTTTTAAGCTTTAAATTTTATAAGTAAAGATGAAAATATATTTTAAGACTATCACAAAGATTTCCAATATTGAAACCACATTTTTTGATACTATTTGAAGGTGGGCTCGAATTTGATTGTTTAGAACGTCAGCTCTATACAAACCGCACCCATTTTTTATAATTAGTCTTTAATAATTAGTAACGAGTTCCTTGTTTTTTGTAAAATGGTGAATTGTCCTTTACATGGAAAAGGTGAATTCTACTTGTCTTAGGTGCTCCTCATACTATTGTTGCCAAAGGAATGGGCCCCACGCCCTCATGTCTAGGATAGTAGAGGGCCTCTTATTTACTTCCGGTCTTTGTGGTTTGTATAAGGCCGAAGCTCTAAACAATCAAAATGGGGCACACCTTTAAATGGTGTCTATATATAGTGTTTTAATAGTACAAATCTTTATGACGGCTTGAAAATTTATTTTTATATCTAATAATAAAATTTAAAGTTAAAAAATAGCATAGATCGAGCAGATCTATGAACACTTGAAAATCATGAAAATCGATGGTCTAGATAATAAATTACAAGATAAAATATTTTCAATACTTGAAAACTTGTTTTTCTCGTGTTCATACATCTTGAGGTTGAGATAATCAAATTGAAGGTTTTTCAGCTTCGAAACAACATTTTTTAATCAATTATTAAGTTGCACCTTAATTTGATTGTTTAGAACCTGACACTTATATGAACTTTTTTCTAATCTTCCTTATCTACGTTTTATTGTTTGTTACATAGTTAGCAAGTTTCATTTTAAAACGGTTGTGTTTCCATTGTCTTTGTCATTCAATAATTTTTTAAAATAAACTCTCAACCTTTGGTCGAACACTTCATCCTTCACTAAGACCCTTTGATTATCACTATTAATATAGTTAATATGGTTTAGATCCCTACACTTTTTTATTTTTACTAATTTGAAAACATCTTTTTCACTTTTTTTTTATTTTCAGTTTACTGTATAGATAATCATACTCCTTAAGTTTAGTCTTACTATTTGCTTAACGTTATTCTTAGTATTTTTATTTTCTTTTAAGTTTTAATAATATTTATTACATTGTCCAGTTTTATAACATAATAATTTTTTGTTTATTGCCTTCTGAACCTCATCACTCCACTATCAAGTTTTCTTATCAGAATTTCTTTTCCCTCCAGTTTATCGTAAAACTTCTTTCGCCATTTTGTTAATACAGTCAGTCATCTCATTTTACATAACATTCACCTTATATTCAGGGTTTCATTTTACTTCTTTAACTAATTTATCCTAAAAGAGTTTATTTTTCTATTTTTTTAAATTCCACCACCTAGTCCTTGGAGTGTCGACACTTATGGCTATAAAGCCTTACTTGTCTTGGTCTACATTTGTGGGAATTCCATATATCCAACGGTCATGTCTATATAAATGTAACCCTTCATTCAACAGTCATATCCAAAGGAACGTAGCCCGTTAGAGAAATATATCGGTTACCCTTCTTCTCCTTATAAAGTGAGAAGCCAGAGAGAGGATGTGCATAACAAGAAAAAAAAGTATATCTCTCTCTAAAGTGAAGGGATAAAAAAATCTGGGCTCTGCGATCACCAACCTCACGGCACCCTTTCTCTGATCTTGGGTTTTGTCTTATACACGTTCCATCAAATTTCACCAACAAGGGTATCAAAGCGAACATGTTTCATCTTCTATATTGTTTTAACGTTATATTTATTCCAGCAAGTTTTGGTTCTGATAAATGCAAATCATGCCTAGCTTCATGCTGTAAATTTTGTTTATATATATATATATATATATATATATATATATATATATATATATATATATATATATATATATATATATAGGAATATTACGATTAGGTGCCTTTAAACAGTGATTTTCATTTTCTATATTCCATGATTCGGGTAATTTAATATCTGACCATTGTATGGTTTTAGGAATTATTATATTTGATTTTTAAATGTTAGTTTGGAAGAAAGTAGTTTTTCCTTTAGTATCCATTTGGATAGCATTTGGGCATAATACATTCATTACTTTATACTATATTCTGTATACAATAGCAATATTCTGGGATCCTGGTAACATGTCAAAACCTTGGGTTTTAAGATTTAATGATAATATTTTTAATATATTAGGATCATTTAATGATATTGAATAATATGGAAAACAATTAAAATAGTTTGGTCCACTACATAAACTTGATTCTATCATTCTTAATAGGGAATCAGAAAACTTATTATGTCTAATATCTCTTAAACATATTAAGATGGAAATATTTAATCCTAATCTAGTTAAGGGTTTAATGGCTATTTGGATTAATCCTGTATGTAGATAATTATAGTTCTTGTTTTTATGTACCTGTATTATTTTATCTGATAATAATTTGAAGTTTTCTTGATTACTAGTAACTGATAGAGTTTGTTCTACATTTTTTATAGCATAGCCTACTTTTAATTCAAAGGTTCCTTTCCTATATATATCTGAAATAGGTACTTTAGGTTATTTGTTTTTCCATATTGTCTATTACAACTTCTTCTTTGTTTTTCATTCTTAGAGTATTATTAGCTTGTGGTAGTGCTTTACTTGATAGATTCCTAATGAAATTTGCCATTATTAGGTTGCGGATCAGTGTTTTTTGGACTACCTCTTATGTCTCGTTTCGACCTCAGCGGCTCTCCTGGCCTTAACAGTCTTTTTTGGGCTGGGTGTCTAGTCATATATATCCTAAGTATATTAATATTATGACTAATACAACTAATGAAAAAGGAGATATATCTATAAGTAACCAAGTAGAGTACGTATTTTGATAAATTTTAATACTAAATACAGCTCTGATTAACATAGTAGAACATGATCAGTAGAACAACTTAACAGATCTTTTATTACAGTAAAAACATATTTTTTATTACAGCAGAATAATTACAACTGATAACAACAACTTTTTACAAGATAATAACTAAAATTCATAACAACTAACTATTCATAAGCAGCAAAATAAGAAGGCTTAAGAGTATAGATGCAATAACTGCAAAATGACTTCCACTCAGATGGACAATAACTTGGCAGATGAGAATAATTACAATCACACATCACACAACTTCATACTAGAAAATTATTTTACAAGAGAATGAGAAGAGGGCAGGAATTGCCTAAAGGAGAAGAGAGAGAGCTCTCGGGTGTTACTCGCTTGCTGATTCTTGGGGATGCCCATCTGTTAAAGGCTTCTTCCTTTTTATAGGTCTCAGACTCCAAAACTTGATAAACTGGAATGTATAGCAGACTTTTATCAAGGACACGTAGACTTTCTTTTTAAGATTCGCTCGAGCTTTGCTGCAACACGTGGACGCTCGAGGTTTGTTGCAACTCGTGGACGGCTTGATGGCTAAAGGTAAAGAGAATCTTTTGCTTTTTGGTTTTTGTCATTTCGAGATAGGTGGCATGGTTATATTGGCAAGGAATGTCGGCAAGGCATCTTCTATCGGCTTCTGTCATTTCAGCAAATAAAAGTAGCATCTCTTGTCATATCAACATAAAGGTGGCATCTTCTTGTCATATCAGCATAAAGGTAGCATCTTCTGTCATGTCAGAGTATGTCAGTGTATGCTTATCGGGTTACGTTTATGGGCTTAATACAATGATTGTTTCTGGGACATGCCATGAGCAGACTTATCTTCTTCTGTAGCAGCTTGGGTGTCAGTTGCTAATGTTTCTTCTGTATTCTGGGCTGTTTCTGCTTCCTCTGTGAAGATTTCATATAATTGTTTTTCAAGCTCGGCTCTGATGGCTTGAGGATTTTGTTTCCTCATGTGAGATATATATTCGGACATATTATTTGTGTTAAAATAAGGTTTAAAAGCAGTTGGAATTTGTTTAAGTATAATATGATTTGGTTCAAGATTGTGGTAGACAAAAACGTCCCACCACTTTACTGAAATCTGTTTTCCAAGACATGGAATATATTAATAATTGTTCATATTATTATCAGATATTGCAAAGGACCATTTAAGGATCCATGGTATTTGATATAGAGCAACAAAATATAAATGATGATTTATCTTGGGATCTTTTCCATTATGCTCAATAAATTTTGATTGGGATATTTGTAAGGTATTCGACATTATTTGGGAAAGAGATCCCCAGATTGTGAACCAATTTTGGAACCAGTTCGAAAAAAGTCCGGTTACTGCATTTTGAATTGGAGGAACCATGTATGGGAATTGTATTGGTTTTGAATGGTAAGTATTCGGTACTAGGCATCAATATAATCTGAATATCGGTAATACTTATTTGGGAATTTAGGGGACTGCAATTTCCTTGATTTAGAAGGGTCTGAATCTCATTCATTGAAATTTTATATCTTTCTTATTTGTAATTTCGAGTATGACACTATTTTGAAATTCTTATGATAATAATGTGTCAAATATATGGAACCCGTCTCGAGCAAAATCATTTCAAACCATTCTCGCGTTTTCATGCCGTTAGAGGAGTTCAAATTATTGCACAGGTAGTATTTGGCTACGGTATTTGGGTCTTCTGAGGCCTGGATATTTTCAATTATGGATATTTTCGTATGGAGATTTATCCGTAGTTGTGGGTTTTCTAATTGTTGGAGATTGGATGAATAATGGGGTTTGAGGAGAAAGTGGTGGTTGGCTAGAATACTGTGAATAGTTGAGAGGACTATTTGGGATACTAGGAGAATAAGGGGTCAGATTTCTGCTTGGAGATTGAGCAGTTTGTACAGGAACAGTATCTAAAGATATCTCCATGGGAGCTTTTTTTTTGGATTGTGTAGTATTAGTATTCATAATTTGATTCTCAATAATTCTATTCTTATTGAATTATATTCAAGGCAAAGATAGTACTGGTGGATCAAAGTAATCAGTATTGCCCTCCTTGTAAAAATTCACGGGTGAGAAAATCAGGAAGCTGGTTAGCAGAACCCCGTAAATGTTCAATAGCGAAATCGAAAGAAGATAAATGGCCTGCCAGCGGGCAAAGATCTGTTTCGAAACCAAATTTTGCACATCTTTTTCAAGAATATCTTTAGCAACTTTACGATCAGTTCGGATGATAAAATGGGTATTTAAAATATCACTTTGGAATTTAGTAACACAATGTACAATGGCAAGAAGTTCCTTTTTAACAGTAGAGTAATTCTGTTACGTAGAATTCCATGCTTTAGAAGTATAACGTACTAATTGTTCAGTTGAATTAATACGTTGTTTTATTATACCACCAAGTCCTAATTCAGAGGCATTGCATTCTATTATTAAAGTATTAGGATGGGCTAAAGTTACGCAAGGTAATTCCTTGGGTTTTAGTTTGATCTTTTTTACGGCTTGAGTATGTTCGTTTGTCCATTTAGGAGGATTCTTTTTGAGTCTATCATACAAGGGTTTAGCATCTAATGCTAGATTTTCATAAAAATCTACAATATAATTTAAGCATCATAAGAATCTTTATAATTCAGTTTTGTCTAATATAATATCTGAAAATTTGTCAAAAAATTGAATAGATCTTTTAATTGGAATAATTGTTCCATAAAGAATATGATGTCCAAAAAATCTGATTCTAGTTTGGCATAGATTAATCTTTTTAGCAGAGACTACAAGTCCTGCATGTTTGACTGCATTGGTAAAAACATTAATATGTTTGAAGTGTTGATCTATATTTTCAGAAAATACTAAAACATCATCAATGTATACAATCATGAATTTGTAATATGGATTAAATACTTCATTCATAAGCTTTTGAAATTCTGATGGGCTTTTTTTAGTCCAAATGGCATTACAATCCACTCGTATTGTCCGAATGGGACATTGAATGCAGTTTTGTACTTGTCTTCTTCTTTAATCTGTATTTGCCAGTATCCTGATTTCAAATCAAATTTAGAAAAGAATGTAGCATTGGCTAATCTATCTAACATGTCTTTTGTATATGGAATTGGATATCGTATCTATTGGAAGACTTTATTTAATGGTTTATAATTTCTAACTAACCTTGGAATACCTTTTTCTTTTTCAACAGTTTTATTTACATAAAATGCAGCACAACTCCAAAGAGATGTACTTGGTCTTATTAAATTCTTATCTAATAATTCTTTTATTTCATTTTTGCAAGTTTCTAATAAAGTGAAATTCATCTGGACAGGTCTTGCCTTAGTTGGTATTTTTGTTTATTCAAATCCAGGTTCATATGGTAATCCTACTATATGTTTTTTTCTAACCTAGAAAGCATTCGGTATTTAACTACATATTTCTTGTTCATTTTTTTGTTTCATTTTTTCAATTTGGTTTTGTATTTCTTCTTTTTGTAGTGTATGTTCAGTATTTTTATAGAGAGTTTCTTCTTTTAATGAATACAAAAATGATTTTTTATTTTTGATAATTGTTTTTATATTATTAATTTTAAGTTTTGGTTTATGTATAAACTCAAATATTATTATATTTCCAGCAATGGTGGTTTCTATTCCTGTGTGAGTGATTAATATTGGATATAATAAAGTAAGGAATGGAACTCCTAATATTACTGCTTGACTTAGCCTTTTAACCATAATAAAAAGAGTGGGAAAACAATGTCCATTATTACGTACTACAGCATTAGATAATTTATATTTAATGAATAATTTGCTCCCGTCAACTGTATTTAATATTTGAGTGGTTTTATCAAAGTATTTTATTGGTACTAATCCTTCATTAATACAATTTAAATCGGCTCCTGAATCTATGAGCGCTATTGATTGAAAATCGTATTCTTGATTAATACTGATTTTGACAATTACGATTCATTTCCGAGTTATTATTTTATTTAGTACGTTTACAGATGTATTAGTGTCTATTTCCTCTATTTTTGTTCCTGATGACTCAGGATCATTTTTTGGTGTATTCATTAATTGGGTAAATTCAATTTCATCTGAATCAATTATTTCTCCAGTAACCTCATTTTGTAATTTCAATACCTTAATTATATTTTTGAGGTGATTTATTTCTATTTTTATTTCATTGACTTCTTGTTTTAATTATGCTATAGTTGGTTCTTTTTGGATTATTTCTTTTTGACTTATTCTTTTCATTATATCAGAAAAGTTATATTCATCTGGGGGTTTTAGTAAAGGAGTAGATTTATGTTTAGATTTTGTAAGATTAATAAAATGAGTTAATATTGCTCTTTTTTCATCAGGTTCATTTATTCTGTCTATGAGATCTAAAATTAATGAATCTTCTTTTGATAATATATTACAAGAACACTCCATATCAGAAGAGTTTGAAATTATAAAATTTTCAGCTTCAATTTGTCTTATGAGAGAAATATCACTACTACTATTATTTTTTGAACTTGATGTAGATTCTTCATTATTATTTAATTGGATGATATCATATATTTGATTTCTTATATTTTCATCTAATATGATTGCATCTAGTTTTTTCTTAACTTTACATGTATTTTTATAGTGGCCTACTTTACCACATTTATAGCATATGGGTATCTTTTTTTTTTCGTTTTTATACTGATTTTTTGGTAAGAATTTTTTGATATATTTTTCTTTTTTCTTCCGTTTATACAATTTTCTTTCCTTCTTATCTGGTCTATATTTTTTATGTTTATTAGATTTGTCTTTACTTTGTTCTATATTATAATCGAATTGTTGACAAAAATCTCCTAATTCTTTTTTGCCAGTCATGTGCTGTTTATCTAGTTGTTTCTTTAATTTCATATCCGTGTAAAGGGCTAATCCTTCGACACGTATTTCTGCTGATAATTATCCTAAAGTATAAACAGAATATTGAATAATTCCACCATGTTTGTGTTTTAACCTAGTTCTGACTTTTTCAGCAAATAAATATGGTAGACCAGCGATAAATTTTTCTTGCCAATGATCGAGATAGCTATCCTCTCTTGTTAAGAGTCTGGAACAGAAAACATCTTTATACCACTTATAATGAGATAAGGTTGGGCATCTTAAATTGGAAAGTAGATCTTCTGATCGAGCTTCCATTAAGGCTCTACTCCCCACAAAGTGAAGCGTTATCGTATAAATGAGGGTATTAACAGCATCACTTTCGGTGTATAAGATATCTTGATTTTGTTCATTTTTTACAGACCATTGGCGAATATTTGTTAATATTTGATTTTTAATGGTTTCGGGGAGGTGGATATCCCACCATCCTCTTAACCATCTAGTAAATCCACACACTATGGCTTTGGCTACTTCTTGATCATGATTGCCAACCATTTTACAGGTTGAGGCATACATTGTCATATGTTTCATGGTGTCTAAGATTTGATTTTCAGACATGCCATCAATATTCCAATTGACTATTGCTCTTATTAAGTAGGAAGTTGTATGTGAGATTAAATCTTCTTCAAATTGAATATCAACTGGTGTGGGTCTATGATGGTAGGGTCTGGCTGTGGCTGGTTTCCAACCTTTACCATATGCTATTTTCTAGATATGTGGAGTTTTGGATTCTGTAAAGGCTAATGTTTGATGTTCTATAGTATCTTCTATGACTGGTACTTCTTCTTGGAGAGTTAAAGTAGAAGATTCTGGTAATATTTTAGTTTTACCATTTAGATCTTTTATATCTAGATCAGCTGATTTTGATATAAGTTGATCCATTAAATTCTGATTGGTTTCTCCTATATGAAATTTGTTTTTATTTAATTCAGGAGGAGGTTTAAATAATAATGTTTTTTTAGGTTCTGAAAGAGGATTTGGTCTAATCATATAGTGGCCTACTTTACCACATTTATAGCAGATGGGTATCTTTTTCTTTCCTTTGTTATACTGATTTTTTGGTAAGAATTTTTTGATATATTTTTCATTTTTCTTCCGTTTATACAATTTTTTTTCCTTCTTATCTGGTCTATATTTTTTATGTTTTTGAGATTTGTCTTTACTTTGTTCTATATTATAACTGAATTGTTGACAAAAATCTCCTCATTCTTTTTTGCCAGTCATGTGTTGTTTATCTAGTTGTTTCTTTAATTTCATATCCGTGCAAAGGGCTAATCCTTCAGCACATATTTCTGCTGGTAATTCTCTTAAAGTCTAAACAGAATATTGAATAATTCCACCATGTTTGTTTTTTAACCTAGTTCTGACTTTTTCAGCAAATAAATATGGTAGACCGACGATAATTTTTTTTTTCCAATGATCGAGATGGCTATCGACTCTTGTTAATAGTCTGGAAAAGAAAACATCTTATTTGGGAATTCAGGGGACTGCAATTTCCTTGATCTAGAAGGGTTTGATCCCTATTCACTGAAATTTAATATCTTTCTTATTTGTAATTTCGAGTATGACACTATTCTGGAATTCTTATGATAATAATGCGTCAAATATATGGAACCCATCTTGAGCAAAATCATTTCAAACCATTCTCGCGTTTTCATACCGTTATAGGGGTTCAAATTATTGCACAGGTAGTATTTGGCTACGATATTTGGGTCTTCTGAGGCATGGTTTTTTAGGCTCTGGAATAGAACTTGGTTTAATCATATTTTCTATCCTCAGAGTTTGCTTTCCTATTGATTGCATACATAAATTGGTATAGTTATTCTGTTCAATAATATGATGGATTAATTCAGTTCCATGAACTATTTCCCCGGTTGTCATTTTATAAAGAGTAGCCCTTGTTTCAAAAACAAGTGAACTTTCTCCTTCTTTGCTGGATCCTTTAATAATAACACTTTTTTCTGGAGGATGAATACTAGTAAATACTAACACCTTCTATTTTTTGATATGTTGTATATTGATTTTTTATTGTATTTATTTTATTTTTTTCAAAGTTTGGAAATGCGACATTTCTTTCTTGTAAAGTATTTCTTAACCATGTAAAAAATCCTATACTACATGTTTTTATTTTATATAACTTGTTATATCATTTATGGAATAGTTATATTAATCTGGGCTGAAACCTTTTTAGATACCATTCTCTCATATCTTTATTTTCCTCAGCAATATAATCCTGTGCTATCTGTTGTTTTGATTACCTTTCAGTAAGGGTTAATATATGAAAATCCATTTCTGTATCAGGAAGGTCTGGTTCATATTTTAGTGTGGGTTGATATTGTGGAATGACTATATTGTCTTTGGTGCGTAATAGGCTTTGGATTTTTGGATTCATACTACTTGAGGTAGAATGTTTAGATGATTCAATAATGTTATTGGATATATTTTTTGAATATATGCCTGTATCCTCCGTTATGACTTGGTTGGGAAATTGAATTTCTATTTTCCGATCTTGATGTTCTATAATTCTATCAGGAATATTACGATTAGGTGCTCTTAAACGGTGATTTTCATTTTCTATATTCCATGATTCAGGTAATTTAATATCTGAGCATTGTATTGTTTTAGGAATTATTATATTTGATTTATCAGAAGAAATATGCTGCTTATACTTTAGGAGAATTACCAGTCATGTGTTGTTTATCGAAGGCAGATTCATTAATTTTAGATCTCATAGACAGAATAAATGAACCTGATGAAAAAAGAGCAATATTAACTCAGTTTATTAATCTTACAAAATCTAAACATAAATCTACTCTTTTACTAAAACCCCCAAATGAATATAACTTTTCTGATATAATGAAAAGAATAAGTCAAAAAAAATAATCCAAAAAGAACCAACGATAGCAGAATTAAAACAAGAAGTCAATAAAATAAAAATAGAAATAAATCACCTCAAAAATAGAATTAAGGTATTGGAATTACAAACTGAGGTTACTGGAGAAATAATTGATTCAGATGAAATTGAATTTACCCAATTAATGAATACACCCAAAAATGATCTTGAGTCACCAGGAATAAAAATAGAGGAAATAGACACTAATACATCTGTAAACGTACTAAATAAAATAATAACTCAGAAATGGTTCTTAATTGTCAAATTCATTATTAATCAAGAATACGATTTTCAATCAATAGCGCTCATAGATTCAGGAGCCGATTTAAATTGTATTAATGAATGATTAGTATCAACAAAATACTTTGATAAAAGCACTCAAATATTAAATACAACTGACGGTAGCAGATTATTCATTAAATATAAATTATCTAATGATGTAGTATGTAATAATGGACATTGTTTTCCAACTCCTTTTATTATGGTTAAAGGACTAAGTCAAGCAGCAATATTAGGAGTTCCATTCCTTACTTTATTATATCAAATATTAATCACTTACACATGAATAGAAACCACCATTGTTGGAAATAAAATAATATTTGAGCTTATAGATAAACCAAAACTTAAAGAAATTAATAATATTAAAACAATTATAAAAAATAAAGAATCATTTTTGTATTCATTTAAAGAAGAAAGTATCTATAAAAATACTGAACATACACTACAAAAAGAAGAAATACAAATCAAATTGAAAGAATGAAACAAAAAATTGAACAAGAAATATGTAGTGAAATACCAAATGCTTTCTCGGTAAAAAAAAAACATATAGTAGGATTACCATATGAACCTGGATTTGAAGAAACAAAAATACCAACTAAGGCAAGACCTGTCCAGATGAATTCCACTTTATTAGAAACTTGCCAAAATGAAATAAAAGAATTATTAGCTAAAAATTTAATAAGACCAAGTACATCTCCTTGGAGTTGTGCTGCATTTTATGTAAATAAAACTGCTGAAAAAGAAAGAGGTGTTCCAAGGTTAGTTATAAATTATAAACCATTAAATAAAGTCTTCCAATAGATACGATATCCAATTCCAAATAAAAAAGACCTATTAGATAGATTAGCCAATGCTACTATCTTTTCTAAATTTGATTTGAAATCAGGATATTGGCAAATACAGATTAAAGAAGAAGACAAGTAGCAAACTGCATTCGATGTCCCATTCGGACAATACGAGTGGAATGTAATGCCATTTGGACTAAAAAATGCTCCATTAGAATTTCAAAAAATTATGAATGAAGTATTCAATCCATACTACAAATTCATGATTGTATACATTGATGATGTTTTAGTATTTTCTAAAAATATAGATCAACACTTCAAACATATTAATGTTTTTACCAATGCAGTCAAACATGCAGGACTTGTAGTCTCTGCTAAAAAGATTAATCTATGCCAAACTAGAATAAGATTTTTTTGACATCATATTCATTATGGAACAATTATTCCAATTGAAAGATATATTCAATTTGCTGACAAATTTCCAAATATTAAATTAGACAAAACTGAATTACAAAGATTCTTAGAATGCTTAAATTATATTGTAGATTTTTATGAAAATCTTGCATGAGATGCTAAACCCTTGTATGATAGACTAAAAAAGAATCTTCCTAAATGGACAAACGAACATACTCAAGCCGTGAAAAATATCAAACTAAAAGCCAGGGAATTACCATGCCTAACTTTAGCCCATCCTAATACTTTAAAAATAATATAATGCGATGCCTCTGAATTAGGACTAGGTGGTATATTAAAACAACGTATTAATTCTACTGAACAATTAATACGTTATACTTCTAAAGCATGGAATTCTACGCAACAGAATTACTCTACTGTCAAAAAGGAACTTCTTGCCATTGTACATTGTGTTACTAAATTTCAAAGTGATATTTTAAATACTCATTTTATCATCCGAACTGATTGCAAAGCTGCTAAAGATATTCTTGAAAAAGATGTACAAAATTGAGAATCAAATTATGAATACTATGTAAATGGTATCAAACCCAACTCTGTTAACTAAAATTCCAACTGAGTTACTTCGAACGTTTATTCTTACTCAAAGATTATTAATAATAAGTGATAGTACTCTACAAGGTAAAAACACTACTGATATTTACCATTAGAGAAAGCTGGGCCGAGAGTTGAGGCTTAGACACCCAGTCCAAAAAAGACCGTTAAGGCCAAGAGAGCCGCTGAGGTCGAAAGAGACATAAGAGGTAGTCCAAAAAGCACTTATTCGCAACCTAATAATGGTAAATTTCATTAGGAATCTATCAAGTAAAGCACTACCATAAACTAATAATACTCTAAGAATAAAAAACAACGAAGAAGTTGTAATAGACAATATCGAAAAAAAAATAACGAACTGGAATATACCTAAATTACCTATTTCAGATATATATAGGAAAGGAACCTTTGAATTAAAAGTAGGCTATGCTATAAAAACTGTAGAACAAACTCTATCAGTTACTAATAATCAAGAAAACTTCCAATTATTATCAAATAAAATAATACAGGTACATAAAAACAAGAACTATAATTATCTACATATAGGATTAATCCAAATAGCCATTGAACCCTTAACTAGATTAGGATTAAATATTTCCATCTTAATATGTTTAAGAGATATTAGACATAATAAGTTTTCTGATTCCCTATTAAGAATGATAGAATCAAGTTTATGTAGTGGACCAATCTATTTTAATTGTTTTCCAGATTATTCAATATCATTAAATGATCATAATATATTAAAAGTATTATCATTAAATCTTAAAACCCAAGGTTTTGACATGTTACCAGGATCCCAGAATATTGCTATTGTATACAGAATATTTTATAAAGTAATGAATACATTATGCCCAAATGCTATCCAAATGGATATTAAAAGAAAAACTACTTTCTTCCAAACTAACATTAAAAAATCAAATATGATAATTCCTAAAACCATACAATGGTCAGATATTAAATTACCTGAATCATGGAATATAGAAAATGAAAATCACCGTTTAAGGCACCTAATCGTAATATTCCTAACAGAATTATAGAACATCAAGATGGGAAAATAGAAATTCAATTTCCCAACCAAGTCATAAAGGAGGATACATGCATATATTCAAAAAATATATCCAATAACATTATTGAATCATCTAGACATTCTACCTCAAGTAGTATGAATCCAAAAATCCAAAGCCTATTACGCACCAACGACTATAGTCATTCCACAATATCAACCCACACTAAAATATGAACCAGACCTTTTTGATACAGAAATGGATTTTCATATATTAACCCTTACTGAAAGGGTATCAAAACAATGGATAGAACATGATTATATTGCTGAGGAAAATAAAGATATAAGAGAATGGTATTTAAAAAGGTTTCAGCCCAGATTAATAGAACTATTCCGTAAATGATATAATAAGTTATATAAAACAAAAACATGTAGTATACGATTTTTTACATGGTTAAGAAATACTTTAAAAGAAAGAAATGTCGCAATTCCAAACTTTGAAAAAAAGAAAATAAATACAATAGAAAATCAATATACAACAATAGAAGGTGTTAGTATTACTAGTATTCATCTTCCAGAAAAAAAGTATTATTATTAAAGGGATCCAACAAAGAAGGAGAAAGTTCACTTGTTTCTGAAACAAGGGCTACTCCTTATAAAATGACAACTGGGGAAATAGTTCATCGAACTGAATTAATCCCTCATATTATTGAACAGAATAACTATACCAATTTATGTATGCGATCTATAAGAAAGCAAACTCTGAGGATAGAAAATATGATTAGACCAAATCCTATTCCAGAACCTAAAAGAACTTTATTATTTAAACCTCCTCCTGAATTAAATAAAAACAAATTTCATATAGGAGAAACCGATCAGAATTTAATGGATCAACTTATATCAAAATTAGATAATCTAGATATAAAAGATCTAAAAGGAAAAACAAAAATATTACCAGAATCTTCTACTTTAACTCTCCAAAAAGAAGTACCAGTCATAGAAGATACTATAGAACATCAAACATTAGTTTTTAAAGAATCCAAAACTCCACATATCCAGAGAATAGCATATGGTAAAGGTTGGAAACCAACCACAGCCAGACCTTACCATCATAGACCCACACCAGTTGATATTTAATTTGAAGATCAATAGTTAATTGGAATATTGATGGCATGTCTGAAAATCAAGTCTTAGATACTAGGAAATATATGACAATATATGCCTCAGCCTGTAAAATGGTTGGCAATCATGATCAGGAAGTAGCCAAAGCCATAGTGTGTGGATTTACTAGATGGTTAAGAGGATGGTGGGATATCCACCTCCCTGAAACTATTAAAAATCAAATATTAACAAATAGACACCAATGGTCTGTAAAAGATGAAAAAAATCAAGATATCTTATACACCGAAAGTGATGCTGTTAATACCCTCATTTATACGATAACACTTCACTTTGTGGGGAGTACAGCCTTAATTGAAGCTCGATCAGAAGATCTACTTTCCAATTTAAGATGCCCTACCTTATCTCATTATAAGTGGTATAAAGATGTTTTCTTTTCCAGACTCTTAACAAGAGAGGATAGCCATTTCGATCATTGGCAAGAAAAATTTATCGCTGGTCTACCATATTTATTTGCTGAAAAAGTCAGAACTAGGTTAAAACACAAACATGGTGGAATTATTCAATATTCTGTTTATACTTTAGGAGAATTATCAGCAGAAATACGTGTCGAAGGATTAGCCCTTTACACGGATATGAAATTAAAGAAACAACTAGATAAACAGCACATAACTGGCAAAAAAGAATTAGGAGATTTTTGTCAACAATTCGATTATAATATAGAACAAAGTAAAGATAAATCTAATAAACATAAAAAATATAGACCAGATAAGAAGGAAAGAAAATTGTATAAACGGAAGAAAAAAGAAAAATATATCAAAAAATTCTTACCAAAAAATCAGTATAAAAACGAAAAAAAAAAAGATACCCATATGCTATAAATGTGGTAAAGTAGGCCACTATAAAAATACATGTAAAGTTAAGAAAAAACTAGATGCAATCATATTAGATGAAAATATAAGAAATCAAATATATGATATCATCCAATTAAATAATAATGAAGAATCTACATCAAGTTCAAAAAATAATAGTAGTAGTGATATTTCTCTCATAAGACAAATTGAAGCTGAAAATTTTATAATTTCAAACTCTTCTGATATGGAGTGTTCTTGTAATATATTATCAAAAGAAGATTCATTAATTTTAGATCTCATAGACAGAATAAATGAACCTGATGAAAAAAGAGCAATATTAACTCATTTTATTAATCTTACAAAATCTAAACATAAATCTACTCCTTTACTAAAACCCCCAGATGAATATAACTTTTCTGATATAATGAAAAGAATAAGTCAAAAAGAAATAATCCAAAAAGAACCAACTATAGCATAATTAAAACAAGAAGTCAATGAAATAAAAATAGAAATAAATCACCTCAAAAATATAATTAAGGTATTGAAATTACAAAATGAGGTTACTGGAGAAATAATTGATTCAGATGAAATTGAATTTACCCAATTAATGAATACACCAAAAAATGATCCTGAGTCATCAGGAACAAAAATAGAGGAAATAGACACTAATACATCTGTAAACGTACTAAATAAAATAATAACTCGGAAATGAATCGTAATTGTCAAAATCAGTATTAATCAAGAATACGATTTTCAATCAATAGCGCTCATAGATTCAGGAGCCGATTTAAATTGTATTAATGAAGGATTAGTACCAATAAAATACTTTGATAAAACCACTCAAATATTAAATACAGTTGACGGGAGCAAATTATTCATTAAATATAAATTATCTAATGCCGTAGTACGTAATAATGGACATTGTTTTCCCACTCTTTTTATTATGGTTAAAGGGCTAAGTCAAGCAGTAATATTAGGAGTTCCATTTCTTACTTTATTATATCCAATATTAATCACTCACACAGGAATAGAAACCACCATTGCTGGAAATATAATAATATTTGAGTTTATACATAAACCAAAACTTAAAATTAATAATATAAAAACAATTATCAAAAATAAAAAATCATTTTTGTATTCATTAAAAGAAGAAACTCTCTATAAAAATACTGAACATACACTACAAAAAGAAGAAATACAAAACCAAATTGAAAAAATGAAACAAAAAAATGAACAAGAAATATGTAGTTAAATACCGAATGCTTTCTGGGTTAGAAAAAAACATATAATAGGATTACCATATGAACCTAGATTTGAAGAAACAAAAATACCAACTAAGGCAAGACCTGTCCAGATGAATTTCACTTTATTAGAAACTTGCAAAAATGAAATAAAAGAATTATTAGATAAAAATTTAATAAGACCAAGTACATCTCCTTGGAGTTGTGCTGCATTTTATGTAAATAAAACTGTTGAAAAAGAAAAAGGTATTCCAAGGTTAGTTAGAAATTATAAACCATTAAATAAAGTCTTCCAATGGATACGATATCCAATTCCATATACAAAAGACATATTAGATAGATTAGCCAATGCTACATTCTTTTCTAAATTTGATTTGAAATCAGGATATTGGCAAATACAGATTAAAGAAGAAGACAAGTACAAAACTGCATTCAATGTCCTATTCGGACAATACGAGTGGATTGTAATGCCATTTGGACTAAAAAACGCCCATCAGAATTTCAAAAGCTTATAAATGAAGTATTCAATCCATATTACAAATTCATGATTGTATACATTGATGATGTTTTAGTACTTTCTGAAAATATAGATCAACACTTCAAACATATTAATGTTTTTACCAATGCAGTCAAACATGCAGGACTTGTAGTCTCTGCTAAAAAGATTAATTTATGCCAAACTAGAATCAGATTTTTTGGACATCATATTCTTTATGGAACAATTATTCCAATTGAAAGATCTATTCAATTTTCTGACAAATTTTCGGATATTATATTAGACAAAACTGAATTACAAAGATTCTTATGATGCTTAAATTATATTGTAGATTTTTATAAAAATCTAGTATTAGATACTAAACCCTTGTATGATAGACTAAAAAAGAATCCTCCTAAATGGACAAACGAACATACTCAAGCCGTAAAAAAGATCAAACTAAAACCCAAGGAATTACCTTGCGTAACTTTAGCCCATCCTAATACTTTAAAAATAATAGAATACAATGCCTCTGAATTAAGACTAGGTGGTAAATTAAAACAACGTATTAATTCTACTGAACAATTAGTACGTTATACTTCTAAAGCATAGAATTCTACGCAACAAAATTACTCTACTGTCAAAAAGGAACTTCTTGCCATTGTACATTGTGTTACTAAATTTTAAAGTGATATTTTAAATACCCATTTTATCATCCGAACTGATTGCAAAGTTGCTAAAGATATTCTTTAAAAAGATGTGAAAATTTGGTTTCGAATTTGCCCTATGGCAGGTCATTTTATCTTCTTTCGATTTCTCTTTTGGACATTTACGTGGTTCTGCTAACCGTCTTCCTGATTTTCTCACCCGTGAATTTTTGCAGGGAGGGCAACACTGATTACTTCGATCCACCAGAACTATCTTTGCCTTGAATATAATTCAATAAGAATAGAGCTATTGAGAATCAAATTATGAATACTAATACTACACAATCCAAAGGAAAAGCCCCCATGGAGATATCTTTAGATATTGTTCCTGTACAAATTGCTCAATCTCCGATCAGAAATCTGACCCCTTATTCTCCTAGTATCTCAAATAGTCCTCTCAACTATCCACAGTATTCTAGCCAACCGCCACTTTCTCCTCAAACCCCATTATTCATCCAATCTCCAACCATTAGAAAACCCACAACTACGGATAAATCTCCATACGAAAATATCTCGTTTATTGTGGATTCCATAATTGAAAATATCCATGCCTCAGAAGACCCAAATACTACCTGCGAATTAATTTGAACCCCTCTAACGGCATGAAAACGCGAGAATGGTTTGAAATGATTTTGCTCAAGACGGGTTCCATATATTTAATGCATTATTATCATTAGAATTCCAAAATAGTGTTCTATTCGAAATTACAAATAAGAAAGATATTAAATTTCAGTGAATGGGATTAAGACCCTTCTAGATCAAGGAAATTGCAGTCCCATGAATTCCCCAATAAGCAGTACCGATATTCAGCGAATACTTACTATTCAAAACCAATACAATTCCCAAACATGGTTCCTCCAACTCAAAATGCTAGTAACCGAACCTTTCCTGAACTGGTTCCAAAATTGATTCACAATCTGGGGATCTCTATCCCAAATAATGCCGGATACCTTATAAATATCCCAATCAAAATTTATTGAGCATAATGGAAAAGATCCCAAGATAAATCATCATTTATATTTTGTTGCTCTATATCAAATACCATGGATCCTTAAATGGTCATTTGCAATATCTGATAATAATATGAACAATTATTAATATATTCCATGTCTTGGAAAACAGATTTCAGTAAAGTGGTGGGACGTTTTTGTCTACCACAATCTTGAACCAGATCATATTATATACTTAAACAAATTCCAACTGCTTTTAAACCTTATTTTAACACAAATAATATGTCCGAATATATATCTCACATGAGGAAACAAAATCCTCAAGCCACCAGAGCCGAGCTTGAAAAACAATTATATGAAATCTTCACAGAGGAAGCAGAAACAGCCCAGAATACAGAAGAAACATTAGCAACTGACACCCAAGCTGCTACAGAAGAAGATAAGTCTGCTTATGGCATGTCCCAGAAACAATCATTGTATTAAGCCCATAAACGTAACCCGATAAGCATACACCGACATACTCTGACATGACAAAAGATGCTACCTTTATGCTGATATGACAAGAAGATGCTACCTTTATGCTGATATGACAAGAGATGCTACTTTTATCTGCTGAAATGACAGAAGCCGATAGAAGATGCCTTGCCGACATTCCCTGCCAATATAACCATGCCACCTATCCCGAAACGACAAAAACCAAAAAGCAAAAGATTCTCTTTACCTTTAGCCATCAAGCTGTCCACGAGTTGCAGCAAACCTCGAGCATCCACGTGTTGCAGCAAAGCTCGAGCGAATCTTAAAAAGAAAGTCTACGTGTCCTTGATAGAAGTCTGCTCTACATTCCAGTTTATCAAGTTTTGGAGTCTGAGACCTATAAAAAGGAAGAAGCCTTTAACAGATGGGCATCCCCAGGAATCAGCAAGCGAGTAACACCCGAGAGCTCTCTCTCTTCTCCTCTTAAGCAATTCTTGCCCTCTTCTCATTCTCATGTAAAATAATTTTCTAGTATGAAGTTGTGTGATGTGTGATTGTAATTATTCTCATCTGCCAAGTTATTGTCCATCTGAGTGGAAGTCATTTTGCAGTTATTGCATCTGTACTCTTAAGCCTTCTTACTTTGATGCTTATGAATAGTTAGTTGTTATGAATTTTAGTTATTATCTTGTAAAAAGTTGTTGTTATCAGCTGTAATTATTCTGCCGTAATAAAAAAAAATTTTCTACTGTAATAAAAGATCTGTTAAGTTGTTCTACTGGTCATGTTCTACTATGTTAATCAGAGCTGTATTTAGTATTAAAATTTATCAAAATACGTACTCCACTTGGTTACTTATAGATATAGCTCCTTTTTTATTAGTTGCATTGGTCATAATATTATTATACTTAGGATATGTAAGATTAATATAGAGAAAAGTATCATAGTAGATCTTGGTGTGTAAATGGTATATATATATATATATATATATATATATATATATATATATCAGAAAGGGCTATATATAGTCTCTCTCTTTCTGAGGTTTGCTTTTTTTGGGTAGAACCAGTGGGTCTTCTCACTGTGGGTTTGTTTCTCTCTCTACAAAAAGACAACAGAATGGAACAGTGGGTCTTCTTGCTGTGCATTTGCTTCTCTCTCTACAAAGAAGCAGAAGAAATGTCAAGGCATAATCGAAACTTAGATGGTCTGATACATGTAAGTGGAAAGGTTAGGACAA
This sequence comes from Amborella trichopoda, assembly GCF_054954075.1. Taxonomy (NCBI): domain Eukaryota; kingdom Viridiplantae; phylum Streptophyta; class Magnoliopsida; order Amborellales; family Amborellaceae; genus Amborella; species Amborella trichopoda. Next base: position 10,976,869 of record NC_142338.1, on the reverse strand, counting down.
GAGGGTGCTCTTCTTCTTCCTCTGGGTTTTTTATCATTATTTCTGAAAGTTATATAGAATTAGAGAGAGATACTGAAGATATTGAATCTTGTTGTGGGAACAAATCTAATATTAGAGATAAATATTAAAGAGAGAATGTTGATGTGGGTTTAATTTATTAACGTTATTTTAGAAGTTACAGAAAGAGAGGAATTTAGAGATTTGTGCCATTTGGGTGATGGCAGGGGGGAGGGCTTTGAGAGATTTGTGTTTTGCTTGAGTAAGAGAGAGAAACTTGATTTTCTGTTTTATTGAAGTGGGATTTTGATGTGTTCATGGGATGAGTTGCAGAGAGACGAAATTTGGGATTTGGGTCAGACATGGAAGAGGCATGACCTATATTCTCCATTCTCACTCTAAACTACCAATTAACCCCATCCACCATTAACGCTTCTTCTTTTTAATCGCTATGATGCAAGACAAGAACCAGAAAGTTAGATCAAACGAGAGAACAAAGAGCAGGGAAAAGAAAGTCCCTCAACACGATTTCGGTGTTGCCCAGCAAGAATCACGCACTCTCTCTCTCTCTCTCTCTCTCTCTCCTGTGAGTTGGCTCTGTTTATTCTCTAAATAATGGGTTAACTTCTTTATTGGAATTCACTTATAGCATTGCTAAAAAATATACCATAATCCTGTGGACTATGTAATAGTCATAGTCATTGGATCATCACCATCAATGAAATGGTAGCTACTGATGAAGAGAGACAGGTGTTTATTCTCTAAATAATGGGTTAACTTCTTTATTGGAATTCACTTATAGCATTGCTCAAAAATATATCATAATCCTGTGGACTATGTAATAGTCATAGTCATTGGATCATCACCATCAATGAAATGGTAGCCACTGATGAAGAGAGAGAGGGAAAGTGAATAAGGGGAAATACCCAAAATTGAAGTATGGATTAGTAGGGTTAGGGGTAAAACTGAAAATTAGTTGGGTAACCTGATGAATGGGTTAACCGGTGAAAGAGAGATTAGTTGGACGTGCCCCTTGATTTGGGAGTTGCAATGTTTGATGGAGAGTATACTTGGGCCTGCCCCTTGGCTTCTATATATATATCATGCATTTTATTAATACAAGGTGCCATGATTTCTTTCTAGCACTTAAGGCAATTGTTTGAATTAGTATTATAACTACTGTTACTTTATACTTAGTGGTTATTCACTAGAGGCATACATCAAGTTGCATTAAGAGTGTTGTAGATGTATGGAGAGACATATGCCTTATCTGGCTCCAATAGAAGTTAGAGAAGCAACAAGCAATACCATTCCCCTTTTAAGGAGTGATTTTTTTTCATCGTGGCTCGGTGGAAGGTCTTACATTAGCACCTCTAGTGACATTATTAAAAGCAATGTTGTCCATACTTCTAATGTCGAGAATCCCATTTGTGATTTTTTTGCGTCTTTCATGAGGGGGCAGTTCTAGAAAGATCTGAGAAGCACTACTAGGGGTTAGGATTTACTTGAATTGAGACTGCATGCCATCATACAACTGATCTGGTTGAGCCTGTGAGGATTGCTGTCGAGACTGGAATAACCAAACCAAAACCAATGTTAAATGATTCAAAGAAGAAGTCTCATACTCTGCCTTAGTGAATGATACCCTACTTGTAGTCCTTGCAATAAAGGTAACTATTTGGGAAGTGCTCTCAATGGTGAAGGTGATCCATGACCGTCTAATGCAGGATTACTAGCCAATAAAAGGTGCAAACTCTCAACAGAGGGATATCCCAAAATGGGCACATCGAATATCGCTTTCCTGCCAAAGGATGTAGCATGCTTTAGAAGGATTTGATAAAGAAAACTCCATGTGCCTTGTATCTCGATTGCTATTATTACTACCCATATGATAGATTGGACCATTGTGTGTATGTCTTGAAGAGTGGGAGTAAATTCACAATACTCTCATTATATGTAGCACTACTTGTATTTTCGTCGTCGTCTAGATAAAGCGCTTCATAAATAACTTGAAGCTGCAAATAATCGACTGACCGATCCAAATATTTTATGATAATCAATCTGCAATTAAATTAATTCAAAGTGGAGCAAATAGCTCCAAAGGAAGACATATAGATGTCAAATATCACTACATTCAGGATGTAGTTGAGAAAGGTGAAATAACTGTTAGTTACTTTAATGGATCAGCGATCATATCTGATAAAGGCAAGTAACTAAGTGTTAAACTAATGTCTAAGCACACTCGCTTAATGGGACAAAAAAATGTTTAAGTCAGTTAAAAACCTCATGACAAGATATTTTATTAAAGGTCATACTGAAGAGTGGGAGTATGCATTGGTCATCATAGCCAAGTGGGAGATGTTGACATGTACGGCTATGAGGCCTTACGTGTTTTAGCCTATATTTGTGGGAATTTCATATATCAAATGGTCATATTCATCTAAACGTAACCCTTTAGAAACCCGTTGGAGATCAGGGAACCTTTTTGTTTCTCAGAGACCCATTGGAGAAATACAACGGTTATCCCTTCTTCTCCGTATAAAATGGGAAGCCAGAGAGAGGATGTGCATAACAAGAAAAAGGTGTACATCTCTATCTAAAGTGAAGGGATAAAAAAATCCGAGCTCTGAGATCACCAGCCTCACGGCACCCCTTATCTGATCTCGGGTTTTTTCTTATACGAGCTCCATCAAATTTTACCAACATAGACACCAATTAATTTCACCACTTCTCTTCCATCTCTTTATGCAGACATCCATCTCTTTATGTAGACGTCCATACATAAGTCCTAAAATTGTGCATCTTATGATACATTATGTGGATTATCTATTTTCAACATTGAACTACTATTGGAGCTTTAAATTTCATAATTAAGGATAGAAATAGATTTACAGATGACATAGGGATTTTGATACGAAAACTACATCTTCTGTCAGGGTTTAAAGGTGCAACTTAGATTGTTTAAGGTTACTACCTTTCTGTTTGTCCCCATAATCTAATTTTTGGTGAAAATTATAAAGACATATACTATATATCAGATTCTCAAGGGATGTCGGGAAAAGGGAGAGTACATCTTGGACGATGCACTATTGACCCTTGCGACGGTTTATATCTTTTAATATTGGGAAAAGTTTATATAAGGTTGCAACCTTAAAATGTAGAATCACAGATGCGCGTCAAAAATCTACTGGAAATATTGTTTTAATGTTGAAAAACGTCTAATCGATCATCTCGACATTGAAATGTATGAATATGAAAAAAAGAAGTTTTTGAGCCCTGGAAATTGTCTTGCAACACATTATCTAGACCGTCCATTTTCAAGATTTTCATATATTTATATATCTACTTGATTTTAACCATTTTTGGAATTTAAAATTTTCTAATTAGGTATGAAAATAGATTTTAAGATAATACGAAGAAATTTTTATAACAAAAGTACATGTTATGATAAAATTTTAAGGTGCGCTTTATTGGATTGTTTAAGGTTGTAACCTTATAAAAACCGCACCCTTTAATACTTTAGGGTGTGGTTTGTACAAGGACGAGATGCCTTTTAATATTTTTAGGCTGTGGTTTGTACAAGGGCGAGGCCCTAAATAATCAAAGTAGAGGGCACCTTCAAATAGTGTCAAAATATATTGTTTCAGTATCAGAAATCTTTATGATGACCTGAAAATTTATTATCAACTCTAATTATAAAAATTAAAATTAAAAAATAGTGTAGATCAAACAGATCTATGAATACTTGAAACCCTTGAAAACTGACAGTCTAGATAATACATTATAGGATGCACTATTTCCAAGACTTGAAATCTATTTTTCCTTGTGTCCATCTATTTTTTAGTTCCGCCTTTATTTGATTGTTTAGAGCCTCACCCTTATATAAACTTCTTCCTTTAATTTGTCGTTAGATGTTAAATTAATTTGTCGTCAGATGTTAAATAGATGAACCATTGAATGTCTTGCATTTTGATTTAATTTCAAAATGCGCATCAAAATACCCATGACAATGAGTTAGAATAGTTCAAAAAAGACAATGTTAAATAGTTAACAAAATAAGTGTATTTTAATAAGGGCAAGCTTTATATGCTTTCCCTACAGCATAAAACTTATATACTTCCCCTTATCCAACTGTCCATTTTGAATGGAGGGCTAAGATTGCCCCAATCATAATGTCACATCTCTACACTATTATATTTTTAATGTTTTTTCTATAAATTATATTGACACCAAATTTTGGACGTCCAATAATCTATTAAACTCGCACTAGCGAAAAATATATAAAAAAGATATTTTCAATAAAATAAAATGACCTAAATACTTTTGAAAGTTTCAATGGGTATTTTAGTCATTATATTTTATTGAAAAATTATTTTAAGTATTTTTTATAGGTGCACTCCAATGAGATGATGGCACATACCAAATTTTATATTCATACAATTTGTATATAAAAAACTAAAAATAAAATTCTTTGAGATGTCGGATCTAACATCAAACGATAAGTGGCTCTCTTGATCAAAATTGGACTGCTGGATGGTAAGAGAAGCATAAATCTTCTATACTGTAGGGGAAGTATAGAAACATTTCCCTTTTAATAAACTTGTCAATATTTTATACTAGGATGTCAAAGGTTCATGTGGTTCTAAATCATGCGATGACCTAGCGATGAAGATGATCATCATAATGTACTCAGGCATGCAAATCGAGTGAGTTCCCATGTAATTAATTGTGCGACAAACATAGTTATTCCCCATTAAATCTTCATGATATTTGTTTATGGAGTATATTTTAGGAACATGGCTCAAATATGGTTGTGCTTTTCGATGATGAACGAACGTAACGCTTTGGCATCCGTTCCCTAGAACTGAGATGGCTTGAAAGAAATAGTAAAATTAGCAAGGAACTAGTGAAATACAAGCATTCGTTAAAAGAAACTTATAGTTTTTTTTTCATATTTTAAGTTAGAGTTCTAAAAGCCGAATCCTTTTTTTCTTTCGATTTCTAAAAAATCATGTGGAATATCCCTTTCGAGGCCTCACATGTTTTTTATATAATATAATTTAATGGGAAAAGTTTATATAGAGCCGAGGCTATAAACAATCAAATTTGAGCCTACCTCAAAAATCTCACTAAAAGAGGTTGTTTTGATGTTCAAATATCTTCAAATTGATCATCTCGACATTAAGAAGCATGGACATGAGAAAAAAAATAGATTTCAAGTTTTGGAAACACTATATTATCGTCAATTTTCAAGATTTTCATGTTTTCATAGATCTGTCCATCTACACTAATTTTGAAGCTTTAAACTTTATAAATAAATATAAAAATATATTTTAAGGCTATCACAAAGATTTCAAATACTGAAACCATATTTTTCAATACTATTTGAAGGTAGGCTCTAATTTGATTGTTTAGAGCCTAGGCACTATACAAACCGCACCCTAATTTAATATTCAAAGACATTAAATTTCAATATAATAATTAAATGACCCAAAACAAAAGCCCAACTTAAACACAAAATTCATATGACAAATTTACGTATGTAAATAGTAACCCGTGAACAATACCGTGAACAGTATAAATGAACAATACCCATGAATGCTAACTAGTTAATAGTAAATAAAAATATAAAAAACAAACCATACCTAAAAAAAATTAAAACAATAAAAATAAATTCTAAAACTAAAATGTAATATATATCTCTTAAATTTAAATAAAAACATATCATTTGATGACATTCCCACATAAAATCCATGATATGAGTTACTGTTGAGGTCAACAATCAACAGTCAGATACTCTTGCGGAATGTCAGTCAAGTTATCTTTTTGGAAATAGACAAGGGAAAATTGCTTAAAGCACTTTACCTTTTTTCAAACATATTTTCCCCCAAAACCAACTAATACCCCCAATACAAAAAGTTAAATTTTTTTTTTACAAAAATGCCTTTCTCTTACATAACAAACCATTTTCGCTGGGGAGGGCGGTCAGGCATTTAGAAGAGGCAGTTCAGCGATTATTTTGCGGGAATGGGCGGTTTGGTGTTTTATTGTGACGGTCCAAGGATTATGCTATTGGAGAAATAGGCATTCTAGTGTTTCATTGTGATAGTCCAGGGATTATACTTTTGGAGAAATAGGTAGTCCGGCGTTTTGAAATAGCGGTCTGGCATTTTGAATGGGCAGTCGGGCATTTTGAAATAGCGGTCTGGAATTTTGAAATCGGGCATTTTGAAATAGCGTTATGGCATTTTGAAATAGCGGTACAACATTTTGAAGGGTAGTCCGGCGTTTTAAAGTGGCGGTCCGGCGTTTTGAAGTGAGCAATAGTCCGCGTTTCCTTTTATTGAGATCTTAAAATGATTTGTTATGTACGGGAAGGGTATTTTCGTAAAAAAATGAACTTTTTGTATCGGGGGTATTAGCTAAAAAATTGGCTTTGGGGAAAACTATGTTAGGAAAAGTTAGGCTGGGGTAAAATGCCTAGAAAGTCCATATGGGGGGTTTTAAGCAATTTTCCCAATAGACAAAGCTCTTAAGCTTATAGAATTTGGGCAAGTGTAAGGGGCCGTTTGGATTAATTGAAAACGGTACCTGAAAAATTTATTTTGTTTGAAATGTATTTCTTGAGAAAAGTATTTCCTATAAAATAGATTGAGCTGTTTGGATCATGTACGTATGCATAATATTTTTATGGATTTTTATTTTCTTTTTTTTTTTTTTGGGGAAAGTATCTTTGTATGCCCTATTTTTAACTTCCATATCTCATGAGATCCAAAAATTGAAATATTACTTGTAAGCAAAAGGTCTCTATCTTATTTATCTTACAATTTAACCATAAACCCAAACAAACTTTAAAATGACACCCTATTAAAACTCCATCTCTCTGTCTAAAACTCCCCTCCCATTTCCGAATCACTAGTTCTCCACTCCCTCCTTGATTCGTGAGATTCCCCCAAAATGGAGAAATTCCTAGGAATTATACCACGCGCACCATCTTCCTTTGCCAGGAGCCAGCGAACGCTTCAAATCCTTTGGAAGAAACCACCAGAAAGGTGAGACTCTGCTCCATGGCCGCCTGCGGGGGTGCGAATCGGGTGGGGTGACAAAGGTGGAAAGAAAGCCCGTTCACTCAAAATTGCAGGTTCAAAAACCAAGTTCTCTCCCTAACCAAGGCGCGGACATACAGAACTCGCTTAAGGATAGAATTTGTCAGAACGCTAAGAGTTCACCCAACAATGCTGTGAACGCGTTACGGCCCCAATACAACTTCCGTCTCGTGTTTGGAACTATTGACCAAACTGCTTTCCATTTGAGACCCATATAATAGGGTATCTCACCGATACGGGGGCATAACGGTCAAACAACTTTTCTCCCAGACCTCAGACGTGGTCATCTCTCTCTCTCTCTCTCTTCACTTCTCGGTGAGTTTACTAGACCAGGGGTTTAGTTTGAGCTCGAACACGAGCACACCTTCTGATGTGTGTGAGAGAAATGGAGTTTTAAAGAGAGATTTAGAGAGAAAGAGAGAAAGAGTTTGGGTTTTAGAGAGAGATGGAGTTTTAGAGATAGAGAGATGTAGTTTGAGTTTTAAGGAGAGATATGGAGTTTTGAGATAGAGAGAGATATGATGATGTGAGAGAGAGGAGTTTGGATTTTAGAGAGAGACAAAGTTTTGAGAGAGAGAGACGATGATGTGAGAGAGAGAGAGATAGTCATTTAATATGTTGTTGAGGTTAATAATACATGATCAAAAGGGTTTAGGGGGTTGAAAGATAAAAAAGATGAAATCTTTTTACCTGCAAGTAATATTTTTAATTGTTGGATTTGATGAGATATAGAAGTTAAAAATAGGGGACAATAGGATATTTTCCCTTCTTTTTTTTTGTATTTTTCATTAAATTCTTTTGATTGTATTATTTATTATAATGTCATTTTTTCTATTAAAATTGAGATTTTCTCTCTAAAACTTTTGCGATAATTTCTCTATCTAAAAATTTTCTAGTACTTTCTCTCTATAAAATGTGATATAGTTTCTCTTTAAAATTTTGAGATATTTTATGATATCTTGAAACTTAATTTTGACATAGTTTTTTTTGCTAAACACTTTATGTTACTCTCCATAAAATTTAAAATTTAAGATAGAGAGATAGTTTCTCTCTCTAAACATTTTGAGCAGCTCTCTGTGGCTTGAAATCAATGGCGCTCTTTGAGAGCTCTGAAATTTTGTCATCTAAATTGAACTCTTCAGTTTCTGCAATAGGGTTCATCTTTTGAGGCCACTTCCTTTTTGCCGTTTTCAATGGCTGTGTGCTTTAATGGAGGTCGACTTTTCTTGTCCTTGGCTGCGTGTGCACTAGCCATTAGGACATCGTTGATCATGCTAGTGGACACGAAGGAAAGAGAAAACGGAGGCTTGGAGTTCAAGGGAAATTTGCAGGCTTTGAAGGATGCGAGCGGAGAAAGAAAAGCCCTAATTCCCAGAATGTGAAATGCCCTAATTCTCAGAATGTGGGAGAGGGGTATGGTCTTATGTTCTTCACATGGGATTTTAGTATAGAGTAGTACGGATCAATAAACCATACGTCTATATGGCATTGTCTCATGCCTCTCATATTGAGTTTCACATACAAAAAAAAGCTCCAATATATCATACGTGCCATAATTCGATTTCCTTAGCATTTATCTCACGTGGTATTTCAAGAAAAGTACCCTATCAATTTTCATCATACACATGAATTGGATTTTATGGCCTAAATGGCCTTGTCTATGACTTTTTTTTTTTTTGGTAACTTAGTAGGGATGATGAGCCCCTGCTTTTTTTTGAAATCGTTAGTGGTTTTTAAATGTGTTAGGTGATAATATAAGCCTAGACTTTAGCTGGGGCACAAGTGGTGCTACCACCACGACCCCAACCCCACCAAAATGATCAACACTATACTTGGATTTCTTGATTTGGACAATCACGTATATGGCATTACCTCATGCTGCCTACATGCAATTTTACATATAAACTGGCCAACTCAACCATATATAATAATTGTATTTCATTGTTTGAGTGATATTGTATATAGCATTGTCTCATGTTACTCACATGAGATTTCATATATACCCCACCAAAGTGGTCATACATCACACTTAGATTTTTTGGCTCATTCAGCCTTGTATGTGGCATTGCCTCATTCTTCTTGTATGAGATTTCACATATACCCTGTCAATGTGGTAATACACCACACTTAGATTCTCTCTCTTGCCTCAACAACCTTGTATATAGCATGGTCTCGTGTTACTTGTATGGGATTTCATATATATCCTACCAATGTAGTCATATACCACACTTAGATTTTCTGGCTCCAACAACCATGTATATGACATTGCATCATGCTACATGTACGGGGATTTCATATATACCCTATCAATGTGGTTGTGCACAACACTTGGATTTTTTGACTTAAATTGTTTTACATATGGTATTGTCTCATGCTACATGCATGAAATTTCTTATATACGTTACCAATTAATTGCTTCTACATGTTTCTCAAACATACCATCCACCCTTGGTCTTTTAAGTCCAAAGTTAAGGGTAGCCCACCGTAGTTTCATCATGTTGGTTATGTGGCTTGTATAATTTTACTTTGTTATGCTACTTTTTTTCGTTATTCACATGGTGGCTTGGGTTCAAAGTGTGATAGTTGGTTCGTTAATTTCTCTTAAGCTTGCTTAACTATGATTTTATATCTTCTGGTTCAGTGCATTGAATGGCTAATTGAGCAAAGGTTAATTTTACGCGTAGTTCTCTCTTTTTTTAAATTTTTTTTGTCATGATCCAATATTGAGCTATTTCATCCTAAAATTTCAGTGTGGTCTTTTAGTAAAAGCTTTGGTAGTAACACATAAAATAATATCTTATCCTTGCCCGATGTCATCCGATTTTGAGTATTCGCCTAGTTCGGATTTTGAGTATTTGCCTAATTTGACACGAATAAATGTTCCTTGGACTCATTGGTGCCAGAAACCATAGAAGGAGAGGATTATTGAAGGAATTCCACTTGAGCATGATGAGCTTCCTTGGACTCATTGGTGCCAAAAACCATGGAAGGAGAGGATTATTGAAAGCAATGGTTTAAAAAACGGATCGGTGACCCGGATCGAGAATCGGGTGAATCAGTCAGAATAAAGCTTAAAAAAAATTCGAAAAAATTATTAAAATTCATTATAAATATTATTTTTTAGGAATTCAATAAAAAATGAGGGTACTCCATTAAGAATTTTCATGTTTTTGAATGAATATGCGAATATTGATATGTTCTTTCCCTGCATGAACCGCCATTCAGCATTTAATTTACAGTATTTCGTGCTCATCCCTACACTGTTGCTGTTGGGACTCGATATGTGAATAATATGGCTGGGATAGGGTGGCCTCAGAATCATCATCTCTCTCATTTTCTCTTTGAATAATATGGATTAAAAAAATAATAATAATAAATTTTCAAATAAATCGATCATGGATTAAAAAAAAAGTCACAAATTTTCAAAAAGTTCTATCATGGATTACAAAAAAAAACTCGATCATGGATTAAAAAAAAAAAATCACAAATTTTCAAAAAATTCAATCATGGATTACATAAAATTCGATCATGGATTACATAAAATTCGATCATGGATTACAAAAAAAAACAAACAAAAAAAAACAAACAAAAAAAAACAAAAAATTCAATCGTGGATTACAAAAAAAGGAAAAAAACAGTTCGATCATGGATTACAAAAAATTCAATCATGGATTACAAAAAACTCTATCATGGGTTACAAAAAAAGCAAAAAACAAAAAATTCAATCATGGATTACAAAAAAAAAAACAAACATTTCGATCATGGATTACAAAAAAAAAACAAACATTTCGATCATGTATTACAAAACATTCGATCATGGATTATAAAAAATTCTATCATGGGTTACAAAAAAATCGATCATGGATTACAAGAAAAGAAAACAAACATTTCGATCATGGATTACAAAAATTCTATTATGGGTTACAAAAAACCAAAAAATTCGATCATGGATTACAAAAAAACAAAAACAATTCGATCATGGATTACAAAAAAATCGATCAAGTATTACAAAAAAATCTATCATGGATTACAAAAACAAAAAAAAAAAAAAAAAAAAAATCCGACGGGACTCGCCGATTCACTGTTCGGACTTGCCGATTCCGTACAGTGAATCGGCGATTCACTGTACAGAATCGTCCGGTTCTCTCTAGAACAGGACGATTTTCGATTTTTTAGGCTATCCGGTCCCCTTTTCACGATTTTCGAGTTGAACCGGGCGAGTCCGCTTCGACTCGGCGTTTTTTAAAACACTGATTAAAAGAAATCCACTTGAGCGTGATGAGCAACGTGTAGAGATAAGATAGAGGCAACATATAGCACACAGTAGTTTGACCCTGGTTGGGCCTCGATCTGCAGTCGGGACCTGGTTTGGGACCCGGTCTGGCATTGTCCCTCTCAAAAAACCACGGGATGCAAGGCGTCGTGTCTCGCACATGTGTTGTGCACCCACGCCAGTGGGTGGGTATGGATAGGTGTACCAACGAGTGAGAGGGATTTTACGCAATAAAGGGGCTCGTGGGCCTACCTCATCCTTGGTTAGGTTTGTGAATTTTGTCGAACCGAAATTTATTTTACTTGTCAGACCGCAAAAAAAATTCAATTATGAGCAGGGGAGAAGTTACTAGAATTTGTGTGGTCCGACACACTCCTCGCCGGATTATATAAAAAAAATGGAGAGAGAAAGAATGAGAGAGTATAAGAAGAGAAAGAGTGAGAGAGGATAGAGAAAAATAGAGAGAGAAAGAGTGAGAGATTGTAGAGAGACAACGAGAAACAAGTAGAGATAGAGAAAGAGAGACGTCGGGCTGATAGAGGAAGAGAAAAAAAAAAAAGATAAAAAAAATTAATTTTGTCTTAAATCTCATTGATTATTTTTATTAGGTTTAGGGTAAACAGTTATATCCTAATTTTTTGGACCATCCATCTTAAAATTCCAGAAATCCCAAGCATCATTGACATGGACAGCCTGTTATGAAATTTAATACGGGATTACTTTTGACCTTTTTGCCCCAATTTCTCTACCTTTGGAACCACACACTTTCTTATTCCCTCTCCCCCCTAAAAACCCTCCGCCTTCTGTCTCCCCTATAAACAAACCTTGGGCCTCTCTCTCTTCCCCCTAAAAAGCCTCCACCGCTTTCTCTCTCCCATTTGCAGCGGCATTGTTTTTTCCTTTACCAGTTGAGAAATCGAAAGACCTCCATTTACCATGTTAGAGAGAGAAACACCTCCTCAAAGGGGAAACACAATTTCAGCCTTAGAGAGAAAAAACCCATTTGCAGCTTTTAAAAAGAGAAACATTGGCAAAAGATATAGAGTGGATCTGGACAAAGCCATGTCCAACAGAAAGTGTGACAAACAGGTACAGGTAATGAAAGGACAATGGGCTTAGAAGAAAAAGCAAGAGAAAAAGAGATGCAGAAAGGAAGTTCCTGATTTCTCTTTTGAGGCAAATCAGTCATCAAAGAGAAATTCCCTAAGCTCTCATCCCCAACTACCAATCTTCTGCATCTTCAATTGAGACGGAGCAGCTCGACTCGGTTGCTGCGGGGATTTGGCTGACTGAGTCCTCGGTTTCGCTGGAACTCGGCATCTGAAAAACCAGTCCGGCCACTTCTGGTTTCCACTGTGTAAGTGTCACAGGAAGAAGAAGAAGAGCCACTTCTGGTTATCTCGGCCTCCAGCCCCTCATCACAGCCTCCTCTCCAAAACCCCCTTCCTCCCCACTTAGGAGTACCTCCTCCTCCTCATCATCAGCCATTTTAACACAGAAGAAGAAAAACACCCAAACCTCTGCGCGCTCTCTCTCCACCAAGGCCGGGTAGCCCACCCAAGTTCGGGAAGCCCATACAAGTTCCGGAAGCCCATACAAGCTCGGGTAGCCATACACGTTCGGGTAGTCCATCAGAGCTCGGGTAGCCGTCAGAGGTGGGGGTAGCCCATCAAAGATCGGGTACAGAGATCGGGTAGCCCATCAGATATCGGGAAGCCCAATAGAGCTCGGGTAGCCCAACAGAGATCGGGTGTCCCAACGGAGCTCGAGTAGCCCAACAGAGCTCGGGTAGCCCAACAGAGCTCGCGTAACCCATCAAAGATCGGGAAGCCCATCAGAGATCGGGTAGACCATAAAAGATCGGGAGAGAGAATCTCGAGAGAAAGGGAGAATGAGTTTTTAGAGAGAGAATGAGTTTCTAGAGGAAAAAAGAGAGATTGAGATTATAGAGAGAGAGTTCTCAGAGAGATAAAGAAAGATTCCGTTTGTAAAGAATGAATGAGAGTGTTTAGAGATAGATTAATTTTTTAAAAAGAGGTTTTAGAGAGAGATGAAGGTTACCCAAATGAAGAGAGTTTTTAGAGAGTGATGAGGTTTACCCAAAGACCCACAAATCTTTTTAAGGAGTCAGGCATGCCTATTAAGCCTATTGGGCGTCTCGTTTTTTTTTTTTTTTTTTAATCTCTCTTGATATTGACTGTTCTTTTCCAATATTTAAAACCCCCTTATTGAGTTTTAGAGAAAGCGAGATTGGGTTTTTTTAAGAGGTTTTTAATCTCATGATATTTTTTTTGTTAGAAAAAAAAATTGCTTACTGTTTGTTTCAAATATTTAAAAGCCTTTATTGAGTTTTAGAGAAAGTGAGATTGGGTTCTTTAAGAGAATGAGATATTGAGATGGATTTCTAGAGAGGGAATAGTTTTTAGGGACATTAGAGATTGAGATTTTAAGAGAGAAATTGGGGTTTTAGATAGAAAAATAGATAATAAGTTTTTAGAGAATGAACTTTTAGATAAAAAAAGGAGAGATTGAGATTGTAGAGAGAGAGTTATTAGAGAGAGAAAGATTCGATTTGTAAAGAACAAGAGAGTTTTAGAGAGAGATTGGATTTTTAAAAATTGAAAAAAATTTTTTAGAGAGATAAAAATTACCTAAATGATCCACAAATGCTTGGATGATGGCACCAGGCTAAATGGTTTCTCTGTCCATTTGAAACGCGTCTCTCTCCATTTGAAATGGGTCAATAACCCTTAAAAAAAAGGCTGCCATTTTCCTCAGGCTACGTTTCTTTAACTCTCTGCATCCCTTATATAGGAACGGGACAACCAAAATAACTGGTTTTTTTTTTTTTTTTCTGCAGAATCTCAATATGCACCCATAAATAAAGGCAGGCACTTTCCTCTTTAGGTCTCAAAATAGAGGAGAGGAAGGGAATAACCAAAATAAATGGATTTCCTTTTTTTTTTTTGGCAAAATCTCAATATGCACTATAGAATTCTACGTTTCTTTATCTCTCTAGGTTGAAAAATATAAGAAGGGAATAACCAAAATAAATAGGTATTTTTTTTGGGTAAAATTTTTTATTTTATTTTCGCCTTACTACAAATATTAAAATTTTGAAGAATGAGAACAACAAAACAAAAAAAATAAAAATAAAAACCAAATAAAAATATCACACTTTCTTTAGAAAAAGAAACAAATAAAAAAAATGCATTTTATCTCTTGTAATCTACCCAGCCGTCCATTGGCAGTCCTACGCCGAGTAAAGTGTGAGGTGACTTACCATTTTGCCCTATGTGACATTTATTTAGAGGACATGGTATTTATGAGTCCTGACTCGTATATAGATACGAGTCCCCTCTTTTATGACCTCTTTTTTAACATAGGTTTGAGACCTAACCTTTTTAGTGTATCTAATTTTTATTGTATTTTGAGAATGGGGTTAGGTTTTTTGTGGTAGTACCACTTGTACCCTTTAGTTGGGCTTTTATTTTTGTTTAATGCATTAAAAAATCACTAACGATTCAAAAAAACGCAAACAAAAATAAATCTCTAACGTGGAGATCATTAATGTGTAAAAAATAAATTTAAAAAACTAACAATAACAATTATTTGAAACACATTTAGAGACCATTGATTCTTATCTTTATTAGAAAGTATCACCACTCTACATCTTTATGATGGATGTATGTATGATACCTTGGGTGCTGATGTCGTAGTCATGCGTCCCACGATGCATAAAACACTTTTTTTATTATTTAAAAGGTGCATTAAATTAAAGTTTTTGGCCTCTTAAACCTCCTCTTCACTACGTCGCATTTTGGGTCGGTGCAAAAGCCCAAAGATATTATGCTCCTAGGATTACGGAACTTAACCTCTTGAGCCCATACATTAACTTAAATTAAAAAAAATGTCTAATTGTACTCTTTATGTACTTGAAAACAATATACCTATAGAAATGAGTGTAGCAAAGATGAAGATGTTGAGATGGATGAATGGCAAGATAAGAAATGAATACATTTAGAAAATTTTAAGTGTGGTGCTAATAAGCAATAAGAAGAGCGGGAGCCAGTGTTTGCAAAATCGAACCGGAACGGTGAATCGGACATGGGCCTGAAAGCGGTTTAATCGACCTAACAGGTAAATCCGCCGATTCAGCCGTGCTAACCAGGCAAGTCTCGGGCGGTAAAAAATGTTAGAAAAAAATAGAAAAAATACAAAAAAAAATCTACCAAAATATGAAAAGCATATAAAGAATGATTAAAACAAAAATACATTCAAATGAAGTTGAAAATTAATGAAAAAAATGAATTTTAACGAATCGATTTGTGCTTAGGGATATTTTTAAAATTTTATGAAAAAGATGGGAATATGTAAAAGTGATTATTAATGACGAAAACTATTTTTAATCTTTACCATAATGTAAAGAATTATTAAAAAATTTATTAC
Organism: Amborella trichopoda; assembly: GCF_054954075.1. NCBI lineage: Eukaryota > Viridiplantae > Streptophyta > Magnoliopsida > Amborellales > Amborellaceae > Amborella > Amborella trichopoda. Next base: position 10,961,044 of record NC_142338.1, on the reverse strand, counting down.
AAACCAAATTCTTTATTTTTGAAAATTTAGAAAATGTATTACAAATATTTTGGGGGTATTTTAATCAATTTATATTTTGAGAATTTTTTATTTTTATTTTAATTAGATTCTTATATTTTTTAATAATAGACTTTTCAAATTTCAAGTAATTTGAATTTGTAGAAAAAAAATGAAAAATTCAAACACGAAATGAGGTCGTGACCGTCAGATCGGTCCAGATTCACTCTGGATCATTGGCTAACACTATAGCTATCAGCCCGTAAGCTGACAAGATCTTTTATCATATATATATATATATATATATATATATATATATATATATATATTAAATACCAATCGATCACCAAAACCGAACCGAACGGTTAACAGTTAGATCGCCCGATTTTTCCAATAGTGCAAACAACTCTTCAGAAAAATCTTTAAACGGTTTGGTTTTAGATGAGCAACAGTTTTCCTTTATGATGTAAGGAAAAAGTTTATATAAGGATGCAACTTTATAATGTAGAACTACGGATGCACCTCAAAAATCCATTGGAAAAGGTAGTTTTAATGTTGAAAAACCTTTTGATTAATCATCTCATCGAGATGTATAACCATGAAAAATTAAAAAAAATTAAGTCTTAGAAATAGTGCATTTTACAACATATTATTTACACCGTCCATTTTCAAGAGTTTCATATGTTTATAGATCTACTTGATTTTAACCATTTTTAAAATTTAAAATTTTATAATTAGATATTAAAATAGATGTTGAGATAATCTTAAGAATATTTTACATCAAAATTATATATCGTGATAAAATTTGGAGGCGCACCTTACCTCTACAGGCATGCATCTGTATGCCACCTGCACCGATGATGTAAAAGCTTTAATCTACGGTTTAAAGACGCGGAATAAGAGAACAAAATTGAACCAGGTGTAAGTATTAATGAGGGATAAAGGAGGGTAACATGACTGTTTAAGCATTCACGTTCTTCACATTTTTAAAACGCTTGCTCTTTGAAAAAAAATAAAAAAAATCTAACAATTAGAAAGAAAGCCCTCTTGGGAAAGGTTTCTATACTTCCTCTTCCATCCAGCTGTCCAATTTTGATCAAGAGAGTCGCTCACCATTTGATCTTAGATCCGACTTCTCAAAGTATTTTTTTTTTAGTTTTTTTTTTTTTTTATACAAATTGTATGAATATGAAATTTGGTACGTGTCATCTTCTCATTGGGGCACACCTATAAAAAATAACAAAAATAATTTTTCGATAAAATATAATTACCAATTTACCCCTAGAAACGTTTAGGGGTATTTTGGTTATTTTATTTTGTAGGAAATACTTTTTTTAATAGTTTTTGCTAGTGCAAGTTCAATAGAGGATTGGACGTCCAAAATTTGGTGTCAAAATAGTTTATATAAAAACAATTAAAAATAAAATAGTGTAGAGACCTGACATTCTGATTGGGACAATCTCAACCCTCCATTCAGAATGGAGATAAGGAGAAGTATATAAGTTTTATGTTATAGGAGAATCATAGAAAGCTTGCCCCTTATCTGATTCGTTAACCTCTCTCTGTTAACAGCAAATAGGCTTTAACGAGTTTTTCCAGGCCGGGCTATGAGCACGCATCTAGAAAGGTTTTTGCCTCGGATCACTCTGGAACTTTTCCCAGCCACTATTTTTTATTTATTTCTTTCTTTTTGAGTTTCTTACTTAGGTTTTTTTTTTTTTTTCTATTGTTTTACTGTTTCTATCTGAAAATTCAAAAAAGAAAAAAAGAGATTGCCATCATGAGTAAGCCGTGCTATAATCACTCCCAACTCATACATTGGATATAAGTTGTAGTTTAGCTTTATCCATATTGGCATGGGGCATTTAAACGTGCAATATTTCTCTCTCTTATAATTTAATGCTTATCACTAAAAAGGGAGACTTCTTAGAAAGAGAAAGTATCGTTATTTAACGGCTAGAAAGTAACCACCTACTTTCCAGGATTACAGGGTCACGTTTTCTTAGAGATTTCAGGAGGAAGTTGAACGTTGGAGGACGACCTCTTCTATCCCTCTTTAAAAAGGGTTTCATGGGTTTCATGGCAATGGAGAGGTACACAAAAATTTACAAAGTTCTTACAGTTCTGGTAAAAGCCTGATCTTTACGATCGATCGTCTAAAAACATTGCCTTTAATCCTAGGAGTGGGTTTATCTCTTCCCTCAAGTTTTTTCAACATTGGTATCAGAGCAGGTTGTGAAAGCGTGGTGGGCTCATAACCTTCAGGTCCCATTTTTGTTTTTTGGTATTTTTATATCTTATTTTTTTCTTGAGTTTAATTTACAGTAACTTTGATATTGTGCTTTGTCATTCATGTATATCTTGTCGTAAATTTTTTTTCTAACTTTAAATTTAATAGTCTGAATTTATTTATTTTTTTATAAATTTATCTCTCTTAATTTATTGCTTCTCATTTGCGATTCAGTGTTTGTTTTTACTGGTATTGTTGGTTCTGGAATATTTTCTCTCTGTAAATTCTTTTGCCATATTTTCTCTCTCTATATCGCTTTTGGCTTACGTGATCATAACGTACTCCGATGAGTCCTCTGTTTAATCTTTTGTAGAAAAAAGTTAAAGAGATAGAGACACTTAGAAGAATCATCAAAAGAATAGGAAGAGAGAGAAAATAAGTTTAAGGTTGTTGCAGAAGAGTTATCTTAACTTAGCATATGCCTCAATATTATATTCTCTCTCTACGCCTCAATATTAGGCTCTCTCTCTAAAGTAGGAACAATTTGTGTAGTTATTTTCTCTCAGATTAAGTTACAGATACAGTACATACTTGAGCACACGGTCAAGTAATAGAAAATAAGGTAAATAATTCTTCTCTCTATTTTCTAATAAAATTAATAATAATAATAATAGCAATCTGTAAAGACTATAAAAAATAAAAATAAAAATTCTTCTACTCTATGCAAGGTAGCTAAGCATTTAAATTTACGTATTGTTACATACTTTTTTACTAACCATGGACTGTTGAAAATTAAGCGAATAGTATCTTCTTTCTTCCATCTTTTTGTTGCTGAAAATTAGGTGGCTTGTATCTTCTTTCTTCCATATCTTTGTTGCTGAAAATTAGTGCATATTTTTTTATTTTTATTGAATCTTATTATGCACGCACCAATTCTATTGGAGTAAAGGCTTACATATCAATTGCATGTTTTTTTTTTTTTTTGACCTATAATTTAGGGATTTTCGACATATTTTATCTGCATAATAATGGTCACTACATTGCATAATTATCGTATGCTTTTGTCTCTTTAAGTTAGAAAATTTCATGATCTTGATTTTGTGAATTTTCCTCTTCTTCTTTTTTTTGTGATTATGCAATGCCATATATTTTTTTTGAAAAATATGCATTGCATAATTATCTTATGCTTTGGTCTCTTTAAGTTAGAAAATTTCTTGATCTTGATTTTGTAAATTTTCCTCCTTTTTTTTTTTTTTTTGTGATTATGTAATGCCATATTTTTTGTTGAAAAATATCAAATATCATTGTAGACTCTCTATCTTGTGCTAAGACATATTCACATATTTATGAAAATTATTCTTATGCAATATTTGACATAAAAGTAGTTGTTGCCTTACTTTATTAATTTTTTGTTGCATCACAGCAGTGCGAACATAAACTGTTCGAGAAAGTTTTTCTTTGAAGTTGCAGCTCACTGAGAGTCGGCAAACTTATTGATTTAGCTAACAGACAACCTTTTCTTAAACACAATTAAATTTGTTTTTGAACTTTTAGGTATTATCTAAAAATTTAAAATGACATCTAGGCTAGTCATGTCAGAATTATCCAAACTTGAAAAACTCATTGGGACCAATTTTTTTATGTGGAAAAAAAAAATTGGATATATTCTTTTTCAAGATAGGGTAGATTATGTCCCAAAAACAGAACCACCAGTTTTAGAGCCTAATGCCAATGGTCAAGCCAGAAAGAGACTTGGAAAATGGTTAAAAGATGACAAAGTAGCTAGGACTACTATGTTGAGCTTTATGGAAGATGATTTAATTAGAGTCTTTGAGGATTACACCACAGCTCAAAGTATGATAGGCCCCTTATCTGAAAAGTATGAGACCACTTCTGAGACCCATGTACAATTGTTGTTAGAAAAATATAATTTTTGCAGAATGAAAGAAACAGACTCAGTGATCGAGTATGTCAATAAAATGACAGTGCTCGCAAAGGACCTTGCTGCAGCTGGGAATCCAGTCCCTGATCGCATGCAAGTGTCTATTGTCCTTAACAGTCTCCCTCCATCTTGGGAGTCTGTTGTAATTGCACTGGACCATTCTGCACAAGAGATAACCGTGTTAAATCTTCTCATGCATCTTAGTAATGAAGCTGAGAGAAGAATGAGGAAGAAGTCAAATGAGCTCCACTTTGCCCAAAGTTTATCTTCTCAGATCCTTAAGAAACCTTTCAATTATCAGAAAAATACTAAGTATAAGGGAATGAGGAGAAATTTTAAAAATCAAAAGAAGAAGGTTGAGAAGACCTGTTTTTATTGCAAAGAAATTGAACACATCAAGTTTAATTGTCCTAAGCTAAAAAATAAAAATAACAACTATGTTCACAATAATCAAAATAAGAGAAATGACTTGATTTGCGTAGTCCTGGAATCAATAGTTGTCGATCATGACCTGAGAAATTGATGGGTCGACTCAGCCTCCACTCGACATGTCTCGAGGACCAAAGATGGATTCACAGAATTGAAATAGATTGCAGCTGGTAACCAATGGATTTATATGGGAAATGACACCTACTGCGATGTACTAGGTGTTGGTACTTTCAAACTGTGTTTACCAGGAGGAACAAATCTCTTATTGACTGATACATTGTATGCGCCCAATATGAGGCGCAAATTGATTTTTGTCCCAAGGGTAGAAGACAAGGGTTATGAAATAAGGTTCAGGTCTGGTCGCGTTACCATTGGAAGCATTCTAGAGCTTTGGTGTACGATACTAAAGTTGACAATTTGTACCGACTGAATATTAATGAAAGTTCATCATTTTCTGGTTATATTGATGCTTCTTTTGATGCTTTTATGTGTATGGATGATCCATATTTATGGTACTTAAGATTAGGACATATAAATAAAGACAAAATGAATCAAATAGTTAAAAGAGACTTGCTCCCCAATTTAGGAGAAATTGTGTTCAAAACATGCGAGTCATGTATTTCTGGTAAATTAACTAAGAAGCTTTTTCTTAAAGGGAAAATGTCTAGTGAACTACTTAGTATTGTTCACTCTGATATATGTGGCCCATTAAATATGAAAACACATAGAGGTATGGAATATTTCATAATATTTATAGACGATTATTCACGTTATGGATATGTATACCTAATTAGTAAGAAATCAGATGCATTAGAAACATTTAAAGAATATAAAGCTGAGGTAGAAAATCAATTAGGTAATCATATTAAAATTCTACGAACAAATAGGAGAGGTGAATATTGTTTTGTCTTATTTTTTGAATTTTGTAAGGAGCATGGTATAATTCACTAAAGAACTATGCCATATACACCACAACAAAATGGTGTAGCTGAAAGGAGAAATAGAACTCTAATGGACATGGTTAGGTCCATGATGAGCCATTCAAATTTATCACCTCATTTTTGGGGTGAGGCTCTCAACACTGTAATATATAACATTAATTGTGTTCCAACTAAATCTATAGACTTTACCCCATATGAATTATGGACAGGTAAGAAACCTGACCTTACTATGTTGAAAGTTTAGGGTTCTTGAGCACATGTGCTTATACCACCACAAAATAGAGATAAATTACAAAGTAAACTATAAAATGCTCTTTTATAGGCTATTCAGAAAATTCTAAAGGGTGTAGATTCTATAACTATGATACTAGATCATTAGTACATAGTCGTGATGCTCATTTATTAGAAAATATAGATGATGAAATATTTTAAATAAGCCTATTGACTTACATGAAATTGATAAAGATAAGGGTCTAGAAGACCCTGTTTCTCAAACTCCCTCTACATTTGGTGAGAATGATTCAATTGAATCAAGTATACCAGATAGGCCTAAAAGAACTAGAGCCTCACCTACGACTTTAGAAGAATTTTATGTATTTATGAATGAGGATAATTACTCTTCAATGAGTGATGATACAATAGATAAACCTCGTAGCAACAGTGAAGCTATTAGCTCACATGACTCAGCTGAGTGGACTCAAGCCATAGATGATGAACTTGATTCTATTAAAATAAATCAAGTCTTGGTGTTGGTTGACCTCCCTAAAGATAAAAAAGTTATCGGTTGCAAATGGGTCCTAAAGAAAAGCTTAATGCGAATGGATCCTTTGATAAATATAAAGTTAAGTTGGTAGCTAAAGGATTTACCCAAAGGGAGGGCATAAATTATGTAGAAACTTATTCTCCAGTAGCAAAATTGTCATCTATTAGGATCATCCTTGCATTAGTTGCATATTATGATATAGAATTATTTCAGATAGATGACAAAACAGCTTTATTAAATGGAGAATTAAAAGAAGATATATACATGAAACAACCAGAAGGATACGTAATTAAAGGCCAAGAAGACAAAGTATATAAATTTAAAAAATCTTTAAATGGTCTAAGACAGTCTTCTAGGCAATGGTACTTTACTTTTCATAATGCAATAACTGAAATTGGTTATATAGCCAATAGGTTAGACCATTGTGTATATGTCTGGAATAGTGAGAACAATTTTGTTATATTGTTACTATATGTGGATGATATTTTAATAGCCGGTAATGATATTGGCATGATTAACCATACCAAATCATGGCTAAGTTCCCATTTTGAGATGAAAGATATATGAGAAGCCTCATATGTATTAAGCATTAAGATAACAAGAGATAAAAGTTCAAGCCTTCTATGTTTATCTCAAAAAAATTATTTAGAAAGTGTTTTAAAGAGATTTAAGATGGAAAACTGTAAGCCCATAGATACACCTGTTTGTAAAGGCTTAAAATTATCAAAGAAAATATGTCCACTAAATGATAGTGACAAAGCTGAAATGGAAAGAATTCCAAATGCTCAAGTTGTAGGATGCATAAATTATGCTATGTTGTGTACACGACCTGATTTGAGTCATGCATATGGTCTTGTAAGTAGCTTTCAGAGTAATCCTGAGATGGCTCATTGGCAAGCTGTAAAAAGGATACTCAGATATATTCAGAAAACTAAAAATTACAAGTTGTGCTTCCAAGCTGACAACTTAGAGGTTACTACGTACTCTGATATAGATTTTGCAGGAGACCCAGATGATAGAAAATCAACTTCAGGAGTTGTATTCCTCTTTGGTGGTGGATGTGTTTCTTATTCTAGTAATAAATAAGGTAGCTCAGTATACTATGGAAGCCGAGTATATTGCTTGTATCATTGCTACAACTTATGCCGTCTGAATTAAACGCTTTATAAATTATTTGAAGTAGGATATAGTCGATGGACTTGTTAAAATTTTTTGTGATAATCAGGCTGCTATTTCATCAATTAGAAATAGAGTTTATAGTTCCAAAGGTAAGCACATTGAAATAGATTATCATTATATTTATGATATTATTGGAAAGAATGAAATAACTGTAAGTTATTTGCCATCTTCAGTCATGATTGCTGATCCTTTAACAAAGGGATTGAGTTTATAAATATTATCAAAGCATGTAGTTTTGATGGGACTTAAAAATATTTAAGTCAAGAACTCCCAAATGGGATATTTATTGATGTCTTAGTCATGAGAGGAAAAACCGCATTAGCGTGAAAACCATGTCATGACTTTGGATATTTTTTGTTATGAGATCTATAACCGCACTTGCGTAAAAGCTACATGACAAAAATATGTACATAAATGTTAAATTCATTAAGTGGTAAAGACTTTATGATATTTCAATATATCTAGCCCTCATGGCCAAGTGGGAGATGTTGGTACGTGTGTATGGCTATGGAGCCTTTAAACAGGCAATATTTCTCTCTCTTATAATTTAATGCTTATCACTAAAAAAGAGAGGCTTCTTAGAGAGAGAAAGTGTTGTTATTTAACGGCTAGAAAGTAACCACCCACTTCCCACGATTACAGGGCTACATTTTCTCAGAGATTTCAAGAAGAAGCCGAACGTTGGAAAACAACATCTTCCATCCCTCTTTAAGAAGGGTTTCATGGCCATGGAGAGGTACACATAAATTTACAGAGTTCTCACAATTATGGTAAAAGCCTGATCTTTACGAACGATAGTCTAAAGACACTGCTCTTAATCCTAAGAGTGGGTCCATCTCTTCCCTCAAGTTTTTTCAACAATCCATTGAAGTGAACCTTATCGTCATCAGCTTAATCCAGTGTTCGCAAAATCAAACCGGAATTGTTAACCGGACATGGACGTTGTAGCGGTTTAACCAGCCTAACTAGTAAACCGGCCGATTCAACCATGATAATCGGGCAAGTCTTGGGAGATAAAATAAGTGGTGAAACAAAATAAAAATAAAAATCTACTAAAACATGAAAAGCATATAAAGAATGATTAAAACAAAACACATTCAAATGAAGTTGAAATTTAATGAAAAAAATGGATTTTAACCCATTTTATATTTTCCAATGGCTATTTTTTAAATTTTCTAAAAAAGATGGGAAAATATAAAAGTGAGTATTAATGACCAAAACAATTTTTAATCTTTACCATAATGTAAAGAATATTTAAAAATACAAAAATGCATTGCAAAATAAATTCTTTATTTTTGAGAATTTATATACATTTTTTGGAATTTTTTTTTTTTAAAATATCCGTTGATCACCCTAACTGCCCAAAATCGAAACTGGCAATTGGCCGGTTCCGATCTAACCAGGGGGTTAGCGGTGCGATCGAGCGATTTTGCGAACAATGACCTAATCAGCTAGCCTGTCTAAGGCGATTTTTAATTATCAAGTTTTAAATCGACATAATTTGGCATTTTTTTTTGTAGAAAGGAAAAATCCATTTTGCTATAAAAAAAAAAAAGTAAAAGAAAAAGAAAGAGGAGCACGCCTTTAAGGCCATCTCTTTTATCTTTCACCAAAAAAAAAAAAAAAAAACCAAATAAAAATAGGGACAAGTTTATATAGAGCCGAGGCTCTAAACAATCAAATTTGAGCCTACCTCAAAAATTCCATTAGAAGATGTTGTTTTGATGCCCAAAGATCTTCAAATTGATCATCTCGACATCAAGATGCGGACAAGAGAAAAAATTGGATTTCAAGTTTTGAAAATAGTGTATTTTGTTACATATTTTTTGATCATCAATTTTCAAGATTTCATAGATCCGTCAATCTGTACTATTTTTTAAACTTTAAACTTTATAAATAAATATGAAAACATATTTTAAGGCTATCACAAACATTTCCCATAGTGAAACCACATCTCTCGATACTATTTGAAGGTAAGCTCTAATTTGATTGTTTAGAGCAAGCTCTATACCATAGTTAGTAAATCGGCGATTAATTATTGCTCTTTAAAAAAAGCGGAACTTTTTTGAAAGACGTTTAAAATAGAGTTTTTTTGAAAAATTCATCAAAAATAGCATATTTTTCATAATACCGTAGAAAACGTGATTTTTTGAAAAACAAATAAAACGGAACCAAAAAAACATTCATTTTCTTGCTGACTTTACAGAGAAAAACCCAAAAAAATAAAAAAGGGCCATGTTTCTCTCTAGAACCACAATCTTTGAAACCTGCAAATTACAGAGAAAACCCCCATTGAACCACAGTCTTTTTGCTGATTTTATAGAGAAACACCCAAAAAATGAAAAAGGTCATGTTTCTCTCTCTAGAACCTCAAGCTTTGAAACCTGCAAATTATAGAGAAAAACCCCATTAAAAATTTACAAAGAAGAAGAACAAATAGGAACCTTAATGAGGAGTAGAACGAACCTTGTTTGCAAGAATCTTGTTCTTAAACTGGTGGTTTCTCTCTAAAACCTCGATGTTCTTACTGCTCGTAAACCTAGTTTTGTAGCAGTTCCTTCCATAATCCTGAAAATACGAAGTGTGGTTGCGCATCGATATTGAATGCGTATGCATCTGCTATGAGACTCACAACATAAAAGAGGAATTGTGGCACTCCACTCCCTCCCACTCACAAAAATTCAACCCCTTCCACGAATTTTGTCGCAGTTCCCCATTATTTCATTCTCTCATTTACGCCTTTCACGCCTTTCACTCTTTAGAAAGTAGAAGCAGATGACCCAAACCCAAACTAATCATTGACTATATAGTTATAAAGTTGTTATATCACAGTTAAAGCATTTGATGATAAAAAAAATCGCGTCTTTTTTTTTTGGTATGTAGTTAAGTGGGTGTGATATTTGCTAAAGTATTTAATGAGAAGATTTATATGGTGTATTTTTTTTATATGTATTTATCCGATTTTTTGACTTCGATTTTTTTAGCCTAGTCCGGTATATTGGCGATATCTTTACATGAAGTATTTTTGCCGATCCATATTTTTTATCCGATTTTTTCATTCGACTTTTTAAAATAAAAACGACGTTTTCCCGATTTTACGCTAAGTCGATTTATTGATACTCCACGACTTGCTAATAATGGTCGCTACAACAACTCGTGTGTATGACATAACAGACGTATGACATCACAGGCTATGAATCGCCGAGTCAATGTAACAATGACATTTTTGAATAGTTATGTAATGTATTATTTTTTGTTAAAGTTGTAAATAGGATTTTTTAAATTAGATAATATTATAAGACACAATTTAAGTTTATTCTAATTTGTATAGTAAGATAATTATAAAATATAAAATAATAAGTATAATTTCAATATATAATGGGAATGGATGCTACCATCTCATGAGCAGACTGCTACAGTGTCAGCCAATAGCCTAGATTGAATCTGGGCCGATCTGACAGTCATGATTTTATTTCGTATTTAAATTTCATTTTTTTTCTACAAATCCAAATCACTTGAAAATTTAGACGTACATTCTATTCGTCAAGGCTCACCTAATAAAAATGTAAAAACAATAATTCGCAAAATATAAATTGATCAACATACCCCCAAAATGTTTTAGGGGTATTCTGATCATTTTATATGCTTTGAATTAATTTTTTAATATTTTTATTAGATTCTACTATTGTTTAATAATAGACGCTTAAAATTTCAAGTGATTTGGATTTGTATAAAAAAATAAAAATTCAAATAGGAAATGAGATCATGGCCATGGGATTGGACGATCCAATTTGAGCCGTTGGCTGACACTAGAACAATCAGCCCGTGAGCTAACAGGATCTTTTCCCATATATAATATTATAGCTAGTTAGATTGTTATAATTTTAGATGAGTAAAGATAAGTAATCAATATTAAATGTGGCAATAATTTCAATTTTTTATAAGGGGTATTATTTTTTTACTCATATAAAATGGAATTTTTTAAAAAAACTTGTAATTATTTTGATACAATATTATAGTATTAAATTTAATTAATAATTATAAATACATTCAAACAAGGAAGCATTTCAGTAGTTACGTACTTTTGTAACAAATGAAAGCACATAATGTAACACCCCCGATTTTTTTTAACTTAAAAAATACTAATTATAGAGATTTTAGTAATAACCAAAACTATTTAATATAATATTATTTTATAATTATACATTAATAACCAAATCTTGTATTTTCTATTTTCATTATAAATTATGTAATGTATTATTTGTTCTTATAGTTGTAAATAATAATTTTATCACTATTTATTTTAGAAAGCTAAAAAATTAGACTGTTGAGAAATTATAGTATTTTTAAAAACATTTCTATTATGAGAATGTTTCTAATATGTTCTAAAAGGGAAATGATTTTTTAAAATCTTATAATATGGATTTTGTTTTTTAATTTTATTAAATTTTTTTGATGTAATAATATAATACTATATTATTAGTGCTGCAATTGATAATTATACTGCGTACAAACATCCAGACAGGAAAACAATGTCTCAATATTCACTTATTTTTACAAACTAATGAAAGTATATAATGCACCACTCCTAATTTCTTTTAGAAACTAAAATAATATTATTTTTAGATGTCTATAGTGATTTAAAAAAAAAAAAAAAAGGAAAAAAATTACTGATTCTGTTGATTATCCGAATTGATCCACCAATCTCCGAACCGACGCTGGTATGGATGTGACCGATTCGAGTCAGCGATCCGTTTTTTAAAACCTAGGTTACGAGTAATTGTGAGCTGCATGTACCACACGTAAATAGTCTAATAATTTCTTATTATAATTTCCATTGTATCGTATATACCTCAGTTTCCATGTGCTCCCCAGCTTGTACTAATAAGAGTTATTGTTATCATTTCTACTGAATCGTATACCACAGTTCCCACGTGCTCCCTAGCTTCTACTAATAGGAATACTCATTGTGATTATTTCCACAATTCCCACGTGTTCCCCAGCTTCTAGTAATAGAAATCAGTTATTTCCATTGTGTCGTATACCACAGTTCCCAACTTCTACTAATAGAAATTACTCATTGTTACTATTTCCATTGTGCTCTGAACCACATTTTTCACGTGCGCCATAACTTTTTTAATAGAACTTTATTTATTATTAATAAAAATTTCGATACGACTTTTATTATAAATATATAGAAGAAAAGTCTTTCTAACGCCTATAGACAAAAATAAATAGTAATTTTGCTTACTTTCATCACCTTCCAAATTTCATCGTACGGTCATAATTGTCCGGTAGTGTTTTATTTTCTATTTTTTTTCTACAAATTGGAATGACTTGAAATTTAGAGAGTGTGTACATCTTACTGAGGCGCATCTAATAAAAATATAAAAAAAATTATCCGTCAAAAATAAATTGACCAAAATACCTCTGAAACATTTTGGGGGTATTTTGGTCAAATTTTTTCATGTAAAATATGTTTTTTATAATTTTTGAAAATTCTTATATTTTTTATGAATACACGCTTCAAATTTTAGGTCATTTCGATTTGTAGAAAAAAATGAAAAATGAAATACTATCGGACAATTGTGACCGCGTGATGAACTTTAGACGGTGATGAGGGTAGGAGAAATCACTGTTTATTTTCGCCTATAAGCATGCGTAGTATATATATATATATATATATATATATATATATATATATATATATATATATATATATATATATATATATATATATATATATATATAAATTTATATAAGGTTGCAATCTTAAAATGTAGAATTACAGCACCTCAAAAATCCATTGGAAATGATTGTTTTAATGTTGAAAAACCCTCTCATTGATCATCTCGACATCGAAATTAATGAATATGAAAAAAAAAAGATTTTAAATTCTAAAAATAATGTATCTTGCAACACATTATCTAGACTGTCAATTGTCAAGATTTTCATATGTTTATAGATCTACTTGATTTTAACTATTTTTGGAGTTTAAAATTTTATAATTAAACGTGAAAATAAATTTTCAGATCATTCTAAGTATTTTTACATCAAAATTATAAATGATATGTTATGAAAAAATTTGGAAATGTGCCTTAATTGGATTGTTTAAGATTGCAAGCTAATAAAAACCATATATATATATATATATATATATATAAAGGTCTTATCGAAAATTTTATTAGTAATAAATAAATTTCTACTACTAATAGAAACAGTAGGGTGAAGGTCATGTCAAAAAATGGGAAAGATCGCCCGTCAAAGAAAGGGTGGAAGAAATAAGTTTCGTGTCAAAGGATGGAAAGGTCACGAATGTGGGAGAATAATTTAGTGAGAAGAAAGGGTGGCAGAACAACGTTTGCTTTGGATGTTGGACCCTAGTATAGTAGCAGTTGGTTGAATGCCACTTTCAAGTGTCAACAATAGGAAAGGGCACAAGTAAGAAGGAAAGGCTGGGAGAATACTGTATATTTACTCCCTCTAATAAAATATCTACCTCAGGGTATTAAGCTCTCCCAAAAAGGAAATGTTTCTATATGACCCTATGTGAATCCACTTCTTAGCCGTTTGATCAGAATCGAAGGGTTATGATGGTTCATACCACAATGTCATGTCATGTTTTATTTTTTTATTTTTATTTTTAAAATTTTTTTTTAATGAAATTTAGGGTGTCCCATCAGAAAAATAGGACAAACATGTAAAAAATAAAACAAAAATATTTCATATAAAAATAAATGACCAAAATACCTTTGAAATTTTTAAGGGTATTCTGGTACTTTTTATTATCGAAAATATTTTTTTTATATTTTTATTAAGCATGCCCCAAAATTTGTTTCAAAATTATTTATAGAATAATAAATAAATAAAAAATACCATGAGCTGTCTAATCAAGATCTGATGGTTAACTGCTAGCTTATGACATTGTGACTCAAGTCATCTCATCCATCTACTCACATTTGATGGCTGAGACCAGGCGTCACATATATGGTATATGTGGGTGGGGTCACAAAAAAAGCCCTCCCCTCTCAAAATAAGCTCCAATCGAGTATAAAGTACACTTACTCCCTCATGTTAAAGACTTATTTTGGATGATATTTTTCTTTTGAAATTTTTGGAACTATATATATCAAAAAATAAAATTAGGTTTGGAATTCTTAAGTATCTCGCTCTCCAAACTTTACTCCTGGGACAATACTCTTTTCAAGCCCCTAGATATGAAAAATATTTTATTAAAGTTGGCCTATGGGTTGAAACGTTGAAAGTGTTGCGTGCCCAAACTTTAGGGTCATTAAAGTATTCCTAGATTGAGTTTTACACAATGTTCGTAAAATTGAACGAGAAGGTTAACCAGATATGAGGCTTAGAATTGGAACAAGACCGGGCGATTAACTGGACTGACAGGTTCTGTAGATTTTTTTTTTAAGAAAAATGTAGGCTATAAATCCCCGCCACCCAGCCCCCACCCCCCCCAAAAAAAAAAAAAATACATAGATTTAATATATATCATCTCATTATATGCATTTATGTTAATATTTTTTTTTAGATGATCAAGGTGGATCAATAACCACTTTTCTGAGCCTGCTATCAAATCCAAATTCCAAAGTTTAAAATTTGAGCAACAGGAAAATGAATATTTATTCTACAATAATGCAAACTAAAGTAGCATCCTTTTAAGCCAAAATAGGATAGGATGCTGTTATCGTTATGTATTTCCATATAAGAACAGTAAAACAAACAATTTTATTAAAAAATAATAATATTAAGCTAAATAGAAAAATACTTCCTATATTCATCAAAAAACGTTATTACTAATTTTATCAAAAAATAATTTTATTTAGGAAGATAAAAAACACTTCCCATATTCATCAAACAACGTAATTTTATTAAAAACGTAATTTAATCAAAAAATTAATTTTATTAAGAAAAATAGAAAGACACTTTCCATATTCATCAAAAAACATAATTTTATTAAAAAGACATAATTTTATCAAAAAATTAATTTATCAAACAAAATAGAAAACCACTTCTCATATTCATCAAAAAAACATAATTTTATTAAGAAATAATTTTTTTCAAAAAAAAATTGATTTCTCAATAACCCCTAAAATCAACCAAAATTTCCAAGCAAGAAACAACTATCAATGTTTGAATAATCGAACAAATCAACACACATGAATGATAAAGGCTCTGATCATCTTTTAAACACACCAAGTAACATAAAAAAAATATTATGCATTTTGGATTTAATTAATCAAATGACGGAAATTTCAGATCTTTACAATTTTCATGATATTGTGGAACAAAAAAAATCATAGAAAAAAATTACTAAATCATAAATGAACATAAGAATTTTATTTGAGATATGAAGGCTTGATGATCGAAATACACATCTAAATTTGACAAAGAACAACTAATAAATGGATAAAAATATGTTTTTCTGGATCAAACACATGTTCTCTGTACAATTGCATTTTGGGCCAAAATCAACCCACGATCTTTGGTGTTTTGAACAAATTGAAACATAAATCTGATAAGTACTTATAATATCTATCAAAACCATCATATTTCTTCGAGAGCCATTAGGTATTGAAGTTATTATTGAAAGAATGACGGAAATTTTCGAAAACCTAAAAAATCCACCATTTCAATCCAAGAAATTCTTTTTTTTTTATGTTAAATGCAAATTACTTGTTTTGTATTCATTATATAGTGATTTCCAGCATTAATCACAAAAAAAAAAATTTCCGAAAAACAAATAAAAAAAAGGTAAAAATTGGATTCATGATTTTCCCGCAATATATAATAGACCCTATTCAAACTAATGCTCGTTATTAATATTGTACCGCTATTTTAAAAGCCTTTATAAAACCGGCCAGTTTGAATAAACTACGCCCTATTCGACCCTTAAATAACCGGTTTTGGGCTGGAAAATTTTGGGGAGGGGGGGGGTCACCTAGGCTACTAATCATGCAAAACCGGCCCTAACCGGTGGAGATGATGGTGTACATGTGGTGTAGATGAAAGCTAATAAATGCGCCCTTCCG
Source organism: Amborella trichopoda (assembly GCF_054954075.1). NCBI lineage: Eukaryota > Viridiplantae > Streptophyta > Magnoliopsida > Amborellales > Amborellaceae > Amborella > Amborella trichopoda. The sequence goes on along the minus strand of NC_142338.1, from coordinate 10,944,516 downwards.
TGACATGTTCATCGACGAGTTGAACAGTGATGGAGAGAGAGAAACATGCGTATCTTTGGGTAGAGAGAGTAAGTTAAATTTTGAAATAGGACCATATATTGATTTGTATTGATTTTATGCTATTAAGACAAAATAGAATGTCAATAAAATTTTAATTTAAAGCAATAAAGAACTAACCACAAAATCTTTGTGATTGAAATCTACCAAATACTTTTCATATTCAAACTTACCAAAAAATAATACAATTTTATAATTGGAGCTTGCAAATTATTTTGAAACACACCTAGTATTTGCCATGGTCCTTAGAAGACTAAACTTTGACAAATGAAGATTTGGCGCAGTTAGAAGGAAGTCTATTAAGAAACTCAACGGAGTTTGTTTTTATTTTGGATGTTGCAGCCATAGACGAATCCCATGCTCATAGCCAAAACTCCAAGAAAATCCCATCAATTATTATGTATTTTCTCTCTCTGAAGTTTCGAACTGAAGAACCAACCCGTCAATGAATGATTGTGCCCTAGGGTTATAGTATAATGCAATTTTTTTTGACATATCATATACCTGGATGAGACAAGTTTTGTCCCAAACATTTCATAAAACAATTATAGCATAATCTGGCTCCAAAATCAATTGTTGTTCCCTGCAAAATAAACACAATAAAAAAAGAAAAATTATTAGAAGTATACATTTATTTCTGCCTAATTGAAAAAAAAGAAAAAGAAAAGAAAACTTTCGTAAACCTCATCCACATCCTTTTTTGACATTTTTTAAACCAAAATAGCATTCACAGTAATCGTATTATTGTGAAACCCTAGTATTATGGTACTTTAAGTACCATAACCCCATTTTATATAACATTTTAAATGTGATAACTCGGAGTATCTTAAATGCCAAAACTAAGGGAAAATGGTGTGGAAGAGGTTTATAAAAGTTGTGGATTTTTCTTTTCTGACTTTTCATAAATTAAGTTATATTTCTGATAATTTTTCAAAAAAAAATTGAAAAAGCATTGATAGGGTTATCGATACTTGGATCTGTCCCCAAACTACATAAGGAGCATGGGATGCTAATCCAAATCCTATAGGCCAAACCCCATACAATGCGAGCAAATCATGTCACTTCATTTATTTTATTTTATTTTATTTTACTTTTCATTATTTAAGAAACCCTGCATTTTATAGAGTTCTTACCTCATAAAATTAATTATAATAATTAATGGCCCATAAGATTAATTATAATAATTAATGACATATAGGAGTTGAGATTCAATTGTAACTCCTATCTTTATTTTCCGACATATAGGAGTTGAGATTCAATTGTAACTCCTATCTTTATTTTCCTTAAAAGGTATTAGGAGTTTTGATAAGGTGTGATACTCGCATTAGGATTAATTATGTCATAAAAAGACCTAACAATATTTATATTTATATATGACTCTTTTTATGTTAATACCGTAATATTATTACCTAATATGTTTATGCACATAATAATTGGATATCATGAAAAGCGACAATTTCAATATTGCACTGTGTACACCCTCTCAGCAAGTCTCCCCAGAAATTGAAGGAGAATATACACACCTCCCCTTTCCATAAACTACTGGTTTAAGTTACACATCCCTGGGTTTTTGAGGCACCATTGTGGCTGGATAGGCTCAGCCCCCACCCCTCTCGCCACCATCCGATATCGCCACTCATCGAGACGATCAGTGGCCTCCGCATACCTCTTCATCCCCGTCTCACCCCAATTCCCTGACCACATTGCCTCGGCAAAGTCCGCCGTCCTTGGCCAAAGCCTTGCATCCAACACTGTCCCATCAGCTTGCTCCGGCCACAGTGCCACCTCCCCACCAAGCACTAGCTTTGCCGCCTTTGTGGTTAACCCATTCGTTATATCATAATCGTAAATCCTCTGCCATGTTTTGAAAGGACCGCACCATGAGCCCCCATTGCCCTCATCACCCCGCCTGTCATAGCTACTGTCATTGCCCAAGAAATCACCATGCCCACAATCGAAGTAGTAGAAAGCAGAGGACGACACTATTGCTCTATAACCCGAGGATGTTATGAGCTTGGTGTTGTGAGGTCCATTGCTCCATGACTGCAAGATGGTGGTCTCCTTCGGGAGCAGCTCAGGCTTCGCGTTAATAGTGGAGCTGACAAGGACATCCTGAAAGTAAACTGCAGTGCGATTAAGGGTGAGTGGCATTAATATGAGTTTCGAGGAGTTGGCTCAAAGTTCCCCCAGAGGCTAAGAAAGCTTGGATGTTGGGATCAGCCTTCGAGCAACCAGGGACGACCTCGTCACCTCCAGCATGGAGGAAGGAGTCGGGGAAGAGTGCAGCAAGGTCGCGAAGAACTTTGCGAAGGAGAGGATAGGTGTTAGGGTGGAGGGGGTTAAGATGTCCGGTGCCGGGCTGAAGAGCCAGCGGGTCTTTGCCAGAACATGTTGGCGCAGGCCACAATCTTAATCTTAGGGTATGCTGCTGCCCATGAGGCGGTATGCCCTGCGCTAAATGAACCGGTGAGGTCAGGCACTCGTCTGCACAAAAATTCGCCACCTAGCCAGCCATTTTCTCAAACTGCCTGTAGCATGTTTGTCCCTTTAAGCGGCCACCTAGATGCCCACTTAATGCCACCCCTAAGAAAAAATAAAACATTCAAATCCACAAAAAAAATATAAAAATAATAATAAAAATAATTAAGTATGCGTATTGTCCCCTCTCCCTCTCTCTCTCTCTATATCAGGTCTATGTGCTCTCTTTGCCCAGGCCCTGTCCCCCTTAGCGGCCGCCGTTTTGAACCGGCTAGTCTGGTTAGTAGGATGAAGGAAAACTCGAACTAAGAATTCATTAAGGGCATATTTGTCTCGCGAAAGTTCTTTTCCCACTGGACAATTGCTATCCCATATTTGTTTTCTGGAAATCAGTACTTAAATGTAGCCGCTAGGAAAGTATTTCTCTAGCCCTTCCTTGCTCTATATATTTTGTGAGAGAGCTGAGGGAAAGTTCTATCTTGGGCCCAGAAAGAACTTTCACAAAAACAAATGTTCCCTACGATATTCTCTTAGCCATAATAAATTTAGGGTGGCTCATCACAATCTATTGATGGTTTGGATGGTGATCCAGAGTGAGTGGAGCCACTCATATCATAGACGGATCGCTCTCTCTCTAATGGTCAAATCCATCAATTGGACAGCGAACAATGATGGCACCTGTGACCTAGGCGTTTCCATACTAAACGGAACTATAGCTTCCCTTTTGCGGAAGGACGTGGTTAGCATGCGAGTGGATAAATGTGGGCTTGGCAATGAATATATTTTTTTAATATAATTTGATCTTAATTTTTAAAGAATATATAAACTTTAATATGAAGATCATGAATACGAATAAATAAATAAATTTTGAAAACTAGAAATAATAACTATATTGAGAGAACATTTGGATCGTTAGTTGCAATTATTTTTAGATGGAACACGCATTTGCATCCATCTTTAAGATTGATGTTTTATACCTTTTGACCATATATTGTACAAGGGAAATGACTTTGTGAGATCCTCTCACACTCATGTGTATAAGACTCTAAATGATCACTATTAAATTTGACACAGATATCTAGAAAAGCCAAGTCTCACACTTATGTGATAACTTTTCTAGAGATCTGTGTCAAATTTAATGATGATCATTTGCGATCCTACACACATGAGTGTGAGAGGGTCTCATAAGATCATTATTCATTGTACAAATATGGCCCAGCCCGCATAAAACAATTGTTCTTTGTGGAGATCCAATTCCATGTGCGTATCTGCCAAGTCAAAGTGGGAGACGGGAAAGAAATAGGGATGAAGGTGTCCTACATGGAGTTGAGGGGCATTTTGGCTGAAGCCCATCCACAATTTTAAGGTCCTTGCTAATAGGTTTGGGACATTGGTGGGTAGGGAGGCTACTGCTTCAATATAACATTCTAAGCTTCATTCCTACTATTAACATTTCCCAAACAAAAAACAACAAAAATTCTTTTTTTAAGGTCTTTGATGTCGTCGCACTGTGATTTTCTTCGGACACTTTTTTTTGGGGATGAATCCGTTCGAACAACCTTAGCACTCGAGAGCTAAACTTCTTGGAAATCTAATGGGGTTAGAAGTTCCAAATGACTGAAGAAATGTTTTTTAAAATTTGTTTCTATATGTTTAACAAATAGTGTAGTGCAAGATTATTTCATTTTCCAAGAATCAATCTTAACGACATTTTTTGGAATTTAACGGACTTTTCCTAGGGAAAAAGAAAATTTTTTATTGGAAATCTAATATTTCTTTAAATAGAAACAAATAAAAAATAAACTTCATTTGGTGTGTTGGGCAAATGTGTTTGCACCTTTGAGAGATTGGGGGTTGGGTATTAGGAGGTTGAATATATGAACTCTGTCGTACTTTTAAAATGTTGGTGAAGGATTCACATCCAACAAGACTCTTTTCTGAGTACAAGTTTTGAGAGATAAATATGGCATGGATCTGACCTATGGACTCGTCAAAAGCCAAAAAAACAAGACAAGGCTATCCCATATTTGGACGAGGATTGATTATGAGAAACCTATTTACTTGCAACCAATGGTTTAAAAAACGGATCGGTGACCCAGATCGGGCTTCCAAAAAACCGATCCGGATAGACGAATCGGCGATCCGGATCGGGAATCGGGTGAATCGGTCATAATAAAGCTTAAAAAAAATTCGAAAAAATTATTAAAATTCATTATAAATATTGTTTTTTAAGAATTCAATAAAAAATGAGGGTACTCCATTAAGAATTTTCATGTTTTTGAATAAATATGCGAATATTGATATGTTCTTTCCCTGCATGAACCGCCATTCAGCATTTAATTTACAGTATTTCGTGCTCATCCCTACACTGTTGCTGTTGGGACTCGATATGTGAATAATATGGCTGGGATAGGGTGGCCTCAGAATCATCATCTCTCTCATTTTCTCTTTGAATAATATGGATTAAAAATAATAATAACAAATTTTCAAAAAAATTGATCATGGATTAAAAAAAAATCACAAATTTTCAAAAAATTCTATCATGGATTACAAAAAAAAATTCAATCATGGATTAAAAAAGAAAAATCACAAATTTTCAAAAAATTCAATCATGGATTACATAAAATTCGATCATGGATTACATAAAATTCGATCATGAATTACATAAAATTCGATCATGGATTACAAAAAAAAACAAACAAAAAAAAACAAAAAATTCAATCGTGGATTACAAAAAAAGAAAAAAACAGTTCGATCATGGATTACAAAAAATTCAATCATGGATTACAAAAAACTCTATCATGGGTTACAAAAAAAGCAAAAAACAAAAAATTCAATCATGGATTACAAAAAAAAAAACAAACATTTCGATCATAGATTACAAAAAAAAAACAAACATTTCGATCATGTATTACAAAACATTCGATCATGGATTACAAAAAATTCTATCATGGGTTACAAAAAAAAAAAAAAAACAAAAAAATCGATCATGGATTACAAGAAAAGAAAACAAACATTTCGATCATGGATTACAAAAAATTCTATTATGGGTTACAAAAAACCAAAAAATTCGATCATGGATTACAAAAAACAAAAACAATTCGATCATGGATTACAAAAAAATCGATCAAGTATTACAAAAAAATCTATCATGGATTACAAAAATTACAAAAAAAAAAATTCCGTACGAACTCGCCAATTCACTGTTCTGACTCGCCGATTCCGTACAGTGAATCGGCGATTCACTGTACAGAATCGTCCGGTTCTTTCTAGAACCGGACGATTTCCGATTTTTTAGGCGATCCGGTCCCATTTCACGATTTTCGAGTCGAACCGGGCGAGTCCGGTTCGACTCGGCGTTTTTTAAAACGCTGCTTGCAACAGTTTCAAAAAGTGGTGGGCAATAGAGAGTCCATACTTTTTTAGTTTGACAACTGGCTTGGAGATTATCCATTGATATACCTTTTACCGGAGGTCTTCTCGAAAGTCTCAAATCCACTAGCATCTGTAAATGAGGTTAGTGAGGGTGATTTTACTAACATTATTTGGTCTATTCATTGTAGGTACAGGAGAGTAACAAATAGTTTTATTGGGGAATATCATACATTACTAAATTTATTGGACAATGTTTACTTAACTCCAAACAAGGAGGACTCTCATATGGGATCTTACTTCATTAGGGGATTTTTCTTTTAAGCCCACATATGACCCATTGTTTTGTGATCGTAATAGGGAGTTGGATCCGAGTCTTCATAACATCAAGAAGCTACATGTACCTTTTAAAGTCTAACTATTCTTATGGATCTTGTGTCAAGATAAATTAGTAACAGTTCATAATTTATGAAAGCGATGATGTATCATTACCGATGTTTGTATCCTATGCAAGGCTAGTGATGAATTAGCCCAACACCTATCTTTATCCTAACCTTTTGCTGCTAATATTTGGGATTAGGTCCGTCAATGCTTCAAGTTGTTCTTACCGGTCCCTCAAAATGTCAGGATGCTACTTAATAAGTGGATCTCTCTAAGTATTGCGAAGGTGGGTATCATCTTTTGGAGGTCTATTTGGGTTAGTCTTCTTTGGTGTGTATGGAAGGAAAGAAATAGAAGAGTGTTTGACAGTGTTAACACTAATTTATCTATGTTGAAATCAAACATTAGTGCGGTGGTAGCATATCAGTTCTCTTCCCATAAAGATGGTGGTTTTATCCCCAAAAGTTTAATCATCAACAACCCTCTGGCAATGGCAACTTTGGGTATTAACACTGATACTCGAAGAGTGGCTGTTTGAGAACGAACCCCTCTGAGTTCGTACAAACTCAATTTTGAAGAAAGTTCTTTTCAGAATCCATGCGCAGCCAGTTTTAGTGGACTCATTAGAAATAATTTGGGTCTTGTTCTTATTCAGGAGGCTCCTGCAGTACTACCAGAGCAAATGAGGTTGAAGCCCGTGGTCTATTGGAAAGATTGAAACTGATAAATTGGAAGGAGGTAAGATTGTAGAAAGAGATTCAGCAAATATTATTGCTTGGAACAAAGGAGAAGTCAATATACCATGGAGGTTAAGAACTAATTTTCATGAGACTAGGGATATATTATCGGATACAAATGTTGAAATCCAGCATTGCTACTGTGAAGCTAATGAAGATCTCTTACCAAAGGAGAGGTTAATTCTTCTTCTTTGAAAGTTACCTTTTTCTAATGATTTTTCTTTCTTTCTATTGTATACCTTGTGCTCTTACTCTGATTAGAGGAAGTTTATATTAATGTTCAAAACAAAAAAAAAAGGAAAGAAAGTCCTGTGAAAGCATAGAAACATGGAAATTCACTCCCTTACCCCATTCTTTGGAGCCCACTATTTGGGTACGATCAAAGGGAAAAACCTCCTATGACAAAAAAAAAAAAAAAGGAATTGGGAATGGTATGGGGCATTGGTGGTTTTAGAGTTTTGTTTGGTGGGACAGCCTCCGGTGGATCTCAAAGGTGGGGCCACACGAGGCGGCACCACCGCCTTCATTCTCCCCACATGTTTGCAGGTCTGTCTGCATGGGGCATCGCTCAATTCCCACCATTAACGTATCAAACTTGTGCAATTTAAATTATTGTGGGAAGCTATTTACTTCTCAACGAAGAACATAAATCCAACTTTAGATATCTTTGGGTGTGGAATTCTAAAAGTTGCCATTTTGTCACTCATCCCTATATTGAACTTGTATATTTTAAATTTTAAACTAAATTTAAAAAAGGAGAATGGTTTGATAAGGTTACAACCCTATCAAAATAAGTAAAGCGTCATCTCATAAGTTATCGAAATTTGTAATTCAAGCATAGGCGAACCATTATATGGATTACCTAGGCTTGAACGTTATGGTTGTGAAAAAAAATTAGGTTTTCAAGCTCCAAAAATATTGTATATACAAATTATCTAGACCGTCTATTTCACTCTAAAAATAAGTATTCACAGATCTGCAAGATCTGTATATTTTTTTAGTTCCAAATTTTATTGTCGGTGCTGGAAATTGATTTTGGAGCCATCGAGGTGACTTCTGTTGCCGAAACTGCTTTTTGGATGAGTATCTGAGGTGAGGCTTTATTTTGTTTCCATAAAGCCTGGGCTTTATAGAAATTTCATCCTTTTAGAAAAGGAATCCTTTGAAAGGCGATTTAGAGTGCTACAGACATGGTTTGTATCAGTGTTCACAAAATCTAATCGGAACGATTTACCGAGTATGGGCCTAGAAACTGTTTAACCGGCCTAACCGATAAACTGGCCGATTCAACCGCTCTAACCAAGCAAGTCCCGGGCGGTAAAAAAAGTGTTAAAAAAATAAAACAAATGTCAAAAAAAATCTACTAAAATATGAAAAACATATAAAGACTGATTAAAACAAAAAACATTCAAATGAAGTTGAAAATTAATGAAAAAAATGGATTTTAACCCATTTTATATTTTTCAAGGGCTATTTTTTAAATTTTCTAAAAAAGATGGGAAAATATAAAAGTGAGTATTAATAACCAAAATAATTTTTAATATGTACCAAAATGTAAAGAATATTTAAAAAATGCATTAAAAATCAAATTCTTTATTTTTAAGAATTTATATACATTTTTTTGAAATTTTTTTTTTAAATACCGGTTGATCACCCTAACCGCCCAAAACCGGAACCGGCCAGGCCGGTTAGTGGTTAGATCGGGCAATTTTGTGAACAATAGTTGGTATAAGGCTGAGGATGTATTTTGAAATAGTGTGGAAATGTGTTATTCTAATATTGAAAATATTTACAATGGACTGAAAATTCATTTTCATCTCTAATTATAAAATTTAAAGCTTAAAAAATAGTGTGGATGAAACAGATCTATGCACACTTGATAATGCATTATAAGATGAACTATTCCCAAAACTTGAAATCTATTTTTTCTAATGTTCATACATCTTGAGGTCGAGATAATCGATTTGAGGATATTTGGGCATAAAAAAAACCTCTTGTAGTGAATTTTTTAGGTTCGCCCTAATTTGATTGTTGAGCGCCTTAATTTGATTGTTTAGAGCCTCACCTTTATATAAACTTTTTCTAAACTAAGTATGCAATTTATATAAAGAAAGCTTCCCTCCGGAACCCATGTATGCACCAAATACCACACACTGAGATTGCCTGAAATGTTATCAAATTTGTTTCATTTCGACCGAAGAGGCCGAAGCCTTCGGATTTTACGCATAAACCTAAGCGAAGCAAAGCATGGTCATGCCGCTTCGGTCAAATTCAAGTCGCTTCAAGCTGCCTCGGTCAGAATCGGAGGCTGCTTCGGGTTTAATTCGGATGTGCTTTGGGTATGCTTCGGGCAGCAAAAATATAGCTATATAAAAGTAATATTTTATTTTTTTATTTTTTTCATTATTTGTATGTATTTTATATATAAATATTATTTTATTTATATTAAATTAAAAAAAAAATCTAAAGTCTTCCTTCAAATCGGCTGAAACATCGAATTACTTCATTTTTCTCAACAAACCGAAGAAGACTCGAAAGAAAATCTAACAACATTGATTGCATAACTAAGAGGATCTTGTATTTGCAAAATAGAGACCTCTAACACATAAACCAATGAAGCGATTTAAAAACCAGAATAGGGCTCTTAAAATGATAGAAAAGGGCTCTGGATGGCTGGCAAAGCAGTCCATTCCATTTCACCCGGTCCAAAAAAATGTAAAGCGTATTGTGATCCATATGACCATATAAAACCAATGGTCAATGTTACGTACCTAACCAATGCCTTCCAAACCCTTAGGCAGCATTTTAAAACTCAGCCAGGGGGCAGCATTTTAAAACTCAGCCAGGGCAACTCGAACTCGGCCCATAGGTGAAGTGAGTTAGTTGTACACAATATTTTTAAAGTTTAACTATAATATTACCCCAAATTCATAGTAGATATGTTAGGATGTCATACTAGTTAGCTCTAAGGAGTAAAGTGTACCCCAGTTAGGGGTTTGAATCTCGTCAATATATAAAGCGTACTAACCAGTGTAGGGTTTTCAGGATCCCCTAGCTTGCGGAATCAGGAATCCCAAACATCGGGATCCCACTCAAAATCGTGTACATGATTGACTAAATGCGAAGTAGATGAATACAATTATAAATCAAGTGCGAAAAATAAATCAACTATAAAAAACAGACTACAACAACACATGATTTACATGGTTCACCCCGTAAGACTATATCCACGGCATCGGCAACTAGAAATCCACTATCACAATAAATATTACAGTTTTGGCTCAACCTCTTTTCCACCGTAATGGCGGTACTGGAAAGATAATCTCGAGAGCAATATAAAGATTTTCTCTATCTAGAAGTGGAAGTTAATCAACTCAAAACTCATGGGAATACGGTCTCTCTCTCTCGGAGACCATATCTCTCTCTCTTGGAGACCCATCTCTATATTGGAGATCCATTCACATAATATATTGGAGATCCATTCCCATATTCCCTAAAGGGGTGACCCTCAAAAGATGGGTACTATGTCCTCTTTCACTCTCTTATAAAGATATCGCTTTTTTGCTTTCCAAAAAAGTTAATTTTCTATTTCCTATAATACCTTAATCTTAATCTTTAGAAGAAAATATGAGTATAATTATTTAGCTATCACCAAACCCAACAACCCACACAGCCCTCTTACTTTGTTGATTAAAGAAGTACTTACAATATATATATATATATATATATATATATATATATATATATATATATATATATATATATATATATATATATATATATATATATATATATATAGCATTATTTTTTTCATTTTTTTTTAATAAAAAATGAGTTGGACTCGAGCGATTTACTCAGACTCGCCGAGTAAATTGCCTCGACCAGGTCCCATATATAATCATTATTTTTCTTCATTTTCTTTCAATAAAAAATGAGCTGGACTCAAGCGATTTACTCAGACTCACCGAGTAAATCGCCTTGGCCAGGTCCTGAATACCTTGGCTGAGTCGATTTTTTTAACATTGCCCTTGGGTGAAGGAAAATTACCTAGGATCGTAACATATTACTATGCTAGGGAGTTAACATTCTCAAAAGCTCTTTCTTTATGGTAGCTTTCACTTTGATATTATGTTTTTGTGGTAACCCTTTCCATAGGCAGGCCTTTCCTAAGATTTGAACCAAGTTGCAGTGGTTGCTTTCATGCTGAATGTCAAGTACCGATCAATATGTTTCAAAACCCATAGGATTATGAAAATGCAGAAATTAGGCCGATCGTAAGATATCAATGTACCAATTCTCTCCATTTAACAGGTTTACCGTGATGGAGAATCTGGGACCTACCACTTGGGTCACTTCGTGGCTTACACTTCGTGGCCTATTAAGCCACAATCTCTCCCCATCATGGTCCATCCATTTGATGATGGCAGTGACGATCATGTATATACATATATATATATATGGTTTACTGGTATATGTAGATCATAGGACGTAATCCTCTAGTTCATTAGCCAAAAGGGACTATATAAATGCGGTCTGCTGGTACATGTAGATCATAGAACATAATCCTCTGGTTCATTAGCCAAAAGGGAAATTTATGTACTGGAAGACATTTTGTAGACCATAGAAAGCCAAAAGGGAAATTAATGTACATTTTGGAATTTATGATATGGTCCACATTTTCATGAAATTTCGGCCGAGCACCCTTTTTCAAAAAAAAATTCCAATTTTTTTCCCTAGTCCTAATGTCGAAGTAGTTGAATTTTTTTATGTTTTTTTTCCTTTTTTTAATATGTTGACCTTTGTATTAAAAAGATATTTATATATTTTAAAATGGTTGGATATTTTTATAGGGTGATGCCACATCTCAAATGGATGATGTCTCACCTCTCCTATCAACCAAAAATACCCTTACTAAAATAATATTGTATTATAAAACAAGGGTATATATGTGTCGAAAATTTGTTGAATACTATTATAAAATGCTATATAGTGTGAACACCCTAACGTAACTTATTTTTATATGGAAAAAGTTTATATAAGGTCGCCACCTTAAAATATAAAATTACATATGCGGCTCAAAAATCCACCAAAAAACGTTGTTTTAATGTGAAAAAACCTTCTAATTGATCATCTCGACATCGTGATGTATGAATATGAAAAAAAAAAGGAATTTGAGTATCAGAAAGAATACATATTGCAACACATTATCTAGACCGTCCATTTTCAAGATTTTCATATGTTTATAGATCTACTTGATTTTAACCATTTTTAAAGGTTAAACATTTATAATTAGATATGAAAATAGATTTTCAAATAATCTTGATATGTTATGACAAAATTTGGAGGTGATTGTTTAAGGATGCAACTTCATAGAGACCACAGCCTTTTATATTATGTTTTTTAAAGTTAACAACCCTTCAAAATATAAAGATTGATGTTAGAATGAATTGTGATAGGTATATTTATCCAAAAAAATCATTAATTTTTGTCTAAAATTATTTTAATAGTAGTTAATCACTAAATAATAGTCAATTTGAAATTTTCACGAAAAGCCAATAGTATTTTGAAAGTTAGTGTCCTAAAACTTTATTTGTAAAGTGCTTTTGCCTTTTAATAAAAATTTTAACTTTATCCCTAAAAATGACAAAAATACCCTTTGTCTTTTAATTCTATTTACACAAACACCTTTACTTGACGAGCAAGACATCACAAATTGTAATTTAAAAAAAAAAAAAAAATCCACTCAGTCCATAAATCGACCCTTCACAACTAGGGTAGTGGACTATAGATTATTTCTTTTATATTTTGTTATATTTTAGAGCTATCCTAAGATTTAGAAATATCTCAAATATTGGGTGTCTCCACACTTTAAATTTAGAAACATTAGACTCCCCTATACTTATTTATTAATATTGCAAAAGTCCAATCTAATATCTTAAATATGAGGCAGCTCCTCACTTCTTAGGCATCTCCTCACTTCTAAATTTTCTTAGTCTGATATTTGCGATATTGGACTATTTTTTTAACCTAGACAATTTAATGTAGCCAATATCAGATGTTTTCTCGTGACCCAAAACCAGTCCAATATATGAAACATCGGACAATAAAAAAAAAGAAGCCAATTTAATGTTGAAAACATTGATACAGTTTTAAGCTAAATCAACAAAGAATAAAGTTACGTCTGACACAAAATAAGGAAACACCTATGGAGGTCTTATGTCTAGGAGATTGAATTGTCATTCAAGTATCTTAAACGTAAGACAACTGCCAAATGACCTCCAACCTCTCGGAAAGCCCTAAAGTTTAAGAAAAATTAAAAAATAAAAACAAAAACGTCGTCTAATGTTGTTAAATCAAAACGGCGATCAAAATTGGATAAAAAAAAAACCTAAAATTCGTGAAAATATGGACTATATTGTAATACCATAAATATTTTCTGGTCTGGAAGCAACCGATTTCATTAAAAAAAAAAGAAAAAAGCACAAGCCATTTAACAACCCAGTGGCTTAACGGGAAGGAGGGCTTACCCGGACTGTCGATCTCAGGCACTACTCTGACCCCTCCGCTCATCCCAAACTCCACAATGCCCCTCACTTCTTCCGCGGAATACTGCATCTCCGCCCCATACGACCCTTTCTCTGCCAGCTCCGGCAACACAATTGGGAACGATGCCTCATCCGTGATGTGCCAGCGGAACACATTCAACTTGTTCTCGCTCATCGCCGCGATTGTCCTCAATATCTCCCTCACCCCATAGTAATTCCCGGCAGTATCAAGCATCACCCCCCTGTGCTCAAACAGAGGGGCATCCCAAATCTCAAGGGCGACCGGTAACCTGCCCGGATTGCCCCAAACCAACTGCGAGACCGTCTCCAAACTACGCATTGCTCCCCACACTGTGGCTGACCACAGTGTTCCAGTGCCATAGGGAATTGAGAGCAAGTAAGACTCATCGACCCCATGTTGCAAGGGGGAGGTTTCGTCCTCGATGGAGAGGATCAGGGTTTGGAGAGGCACAGTGGAGGCAGTGAGATTGGAGGGGACAGGCCGTACGGGAGTGTATTTTTCGGCAAGGATGAGACGGAGGTAGCGGCTGACGGCGTTTTGGAGGTAGGGATTGGAGCCGGGGTAGGAGATGGTGAAGGTCGGAGAGAGGAGGATGGAGGAGTAGGGGGGAGCCCATGTGAGGTTCCTGGGCTTGGGCCACACCAGGACCTGTGGGGGCTGAGCAATGGAGGTGGGAATAGAAGAGATGAAAAGGAGGAGTATGAGAGAGGAGAGCGAGCATAGAGCATTGGGTATGTAGTGGAGCTTCGTGGTTGGCTTGTGTTTCGATGCAAGTTTTTTCACATGTATGCATATACAGGGCCCACGAGGAGGAGTTTCGGGTCATTGCGTGGAGTGTGGTAGTGGTTGTCTTTAGGATTTGTTGGGTTGTGGATGGTTTTTGTTTTTGGAAGGGCTCTTCGAATTGGGGGGAGTTGGGACTTTGTTTTAAGTGAAGGATTTTTATTTTTTATATTTAATGTTGTTATGGGTAGGTAGCAAGATTTTCCTAATGTTTTGGGTCTAGTTTGTTAATATGTCATGTTTGGGTCTTTTTGTTTTGATAGGCCAAATCATATATTCTAATATCTAAAGGAAAAATTTTATATAGAGCCGTGGCTCTAAACAATTAAATTAAAGCCCACATAAAAATTTTCGTTAGATGTTCTTTTGATGTTCAAATATCATCAAATTAATCATCTCGATATCAAAACACATGGACATAAAAAAAAAATAGATTTCAAGTTTTAAAAATAGTACATCTTGTAATGCATTTTTGGACAGTCAGTTTTCATGTTTTCGTAGATCGGCTCGATCCATGAAACTTTTCCTCTTTATCTCTCTAAAGATGAAATGGGAATACTCTCTCTCTCTTTCTCAATATTTTACCACATAACTCTCTTTGGCAATATTTTACCACATGACTCTCTTTCTATCCATGTAAGATCTCTCTTACAGAGTATCTTTCTAAATTTAAGATCTCTTCAAGCATATTTTTTATTATTTTGAATGTTAAGAGGAGATGCACTCTCGTCTCTCTGTTCTCTATACATTAAAATTTAGGGACATTATTTTTAGGGGTTTACTATATCTTGTTTGAAAATGATGTACCCCACATTCTTTCGTGATCCTTTCTTCCATAACTCTAACTTAATAATGTAGTATAGATGACTATAACTCACTTCTCGGTCTTCGACCTACTCAGCCACTACAAACTTTTTAGGTCCTTTCTTCCATAATTTTGGCTTAATAATGTAGTACTGATAAATAATTTTAGCTTAATAATGTAGTACAGATAACTATAACTCACTACTTAGTCTTCGACCCAC
This sequence comes from Amborella trichopoda, assembly GCF_054954075.1. Taxonomy (NCBI): domain Eukaryota; kingdom Viridiplantae; phylum Streptophyta; class Magnoliopsida; order Amborellales; family Amborellaceae; genus Amborella; species Amborella trichopoda. The sequence goes on along the minus strand of NC_142338.1, from coordinate 10,929,116 downwards.
TCAACCATTACAAACGCAACTGATTAGTTCAATGGGTGAAGGTTTGAAAAGGGATCTTAGAGTGTCTAAGATTGATAAAATAGATAGTAAAATAGAAAGATTCATATAGTTCTTTCTACCGTCCTATCTAAACTATCCATATCCTGCCGATTCAATCTAATCTACTATCCTACATTCATTCTAATCCACTCATTTAAGACCTGGAATAGTAAGAATGAGAATCCCTTTCATATCTTCAATGGTCAAACTAATAATTCAAGTTTCATTCAACACTTTGTCCGACTGTTTTACATAAATGAAAATCAGTAAAAACTAGAATGAACAGTGCAGTAGCAAAAATGCTTGCATAATCTCATTCTTTTTATTTTACTTCACAATAATTCAAGATTTAATCCCATAGAGATGACTCCTCCTCCTTTAGAATTTGTCCAATTCAGGCGTTTTTAATCCATAGGGATGGATAGGTAGCTAACTGGAAGTATTAAAAAGGATCCAATTTGACCTGTTTCTATCGTATGAATGAAATATATTCCATAAATAAATACATAAATAATCAAGGACATTTATAATATAAAATAAACAAGTTGCTTAACACTGTTGTTATAATATTCCGTCCAAAAGAATCAGTCATGACCAATGGTTTAAAAAACGGATCGGTGATCCGGATCGGGCTTCCAAAAAACCGATCCGGATCGGTGAATCGGCTATCCGGATCGGAAATCGGGTGAATCCGTCAGAATAAAGCTTAAAAAAAATCCAAAAAAATTATGAAAATTCATTATAAATATTGTTTTTTAGGAATTCAATAAGAAATGAAGATACTCCATTAAGAATTTTCATGTTTTTGAATGAATATGCAAATATTGATATGTTCTTTCCCTGCATGAACCGCCATTCAGCATTTAATTTACATCACACAAAAGGATAAAAATATAATTATCATGGAATAAGTATATCAACATACATGGACTACAATAAAGCATAAAATTAGTAACATATGATCTAAAAATAAAATGATAGACGACGTTATTGTTCTTCTTGGTCACGCTGGTGCCATTGATTGAATTCGTTTAACAATTCATTGATTCGATCTAAAAACGAATCATCGATATTAGCAGGTGTCTGACTATTCTCAAATCCCTGAGTATTAGTGTTTTGTTGTGTTCCCAATCTAAAATCCCAGAAGATTGTCCATCCTTCATGCTCACCTGCACTGTCGTGCTCATCCCTACACTGTTGCTGTTGGGACTCGATATGTGAATAATATGACTGGGATAGGGTGGCCTCAGAATCATCATCTCTCTCATTTTCTCTTTGAATAATATGGATTAAAAAATAATAATAACAAATTTTCCAAAAAATCGATCATGGATTAAAAAAAAAATCACAAATTTTCAAAAAATTCTATCATGGATTACAAAAAATAATTTGATCATGGATTAAAAAAAAATCACAAATTTTCCAAAAATTCTATCATGGATTACAAAAAAAATTCGATCATGGATTAAAAAAAAAAAATCACAAAGTTTCAAAAAATTCAATCATGGATTACAAAAAATTCGATCATGGATTACATAAAATTCGAACATGGATTACATAAAATTCGATCATGGATTATATAAAATTCGATCATCGATTACAAAAAAAAACAAACAAAAAAAACAAAAAATTCAATCGCGGATTACAAAAAAAGAAAAAAACAATTCGATCATGGATTACAAAAAATTCAATCATGGATTACAAAAAACTCTATCATGGGTTACAAAAAAAGCACAAAGCAAAAAATTCAATGATGGATTACAAAAAAAAAAACAAACATTTCAATCATGGATTACAAAATAAAAACAAACATTTCGATCATGTATTACAAAACATTCGATCATGGATTACAAAAAATTCTATCATGGGTTACAAAAAAAAAAAAAAAAAATTCGATCTTGGATTACAAGAAAAAAAAACAAACATTTCGATCATGAATTACAAAACATTCGATCATGGATTACAAAAAATTCTATCATGGGTTACAAAAAAACAAAAAATTCGATCATAGATTACAAAAAAACAAAAACAATTCGATCATGGATTACAAAAAAATCGATCAAATATTACAAAAAAAAATCTATCATGTATTACACAAAAAAAAAAAAAAAAAAAAAAAAAAAAAAAAAAAAAAAAAAAAAAAAATTTCCATACGGAACTCGCAGATTCACTGTTCGGACTCGCCAATTCCATACAGTAAATCGACGAGTCACTGTAGAGAATGGTCCGGTTCTCTCTAGAACCGGGCAATTTTCGATTTTTTAGCCGATACGATCCACTTTTTGCGATTTCCGACGTTTTTTAAAACACTGGTCATGACGGATTCGATTCTTTCTAGAACAATGACAAACGATTAAATTGCATGCATTCCCAATACCGGAGGATTCATTTCGGCATAGATTTTCGAAAACCAGGTTCCAAAACACTCGCTATATTGTTGCATATAAAAGCATTAAAATCGTACAATTCAGGGCAATGATCCCCATTTACAGGATCATTTCCCTCGAGTGAGGGCTAAATATGGGAAAAACTTATTTACCAGATGGAATTAATCCACAACACTCAATGTCAAAATCCAAGGATCAGGAGTTCAAAGGATCAGGCCCAAACAAATGTTTTAACCATCATTCAAGTAAAGGAAAGAAAAAACAAAAAAGTGCCCCAAACGCACCGAAAATGAAGGAAAGACTTCCCTATTTTCGCCTAGGTGACGTCCAAGCTACTACTCTAGTAAATCATCATAGGAGAATAACACCTCGTAGTTATATCATGTGAAATAAAATCACGAAATATGCATTTGCAACTTGTAACTATAGCATACATACCCAGGTGACAATTTTTATAACGGTGAAAACCAGGAAACAAAATCCTCGTTTCCAAAACTAATGCAATCTAACATTAATTAACCATCTTTAAAGAGGTCAATAAATTTTCTGAAAGCAACAACTCAAGGCAATTTAGGCAAACCTCATGAGACATCTAAACTCCAAAATCACACAATTCCTAAGGATATCATTCTGCAAAATTTCTAAAGGGACATCACATAAAAAGTCCATGAAACAAGATGGGCAAGCATTTTGGATTAATGGAAAACCAAATCAAATCCTGCAGTAGTTCATAAGTGGATCAACGATTAGCCTTGGCAACACGTTCGATTTCATCCTTCTTTTTTATCGCATAACTGCAAAGTTAGACAATCAAGAAATTGGATTAGAGATCCTTTACCATGCTTTCTTGTTGAATAACTCCTATAAGGTATCATCACTCACCCATAACCCCAGTGGTTTTAAATCTTATTCTAGCACCCAAGGAAATGGTTCTTATATAAAAGATCAAAAAGAAAAAACCAAAAACTATGTCGTAAACTTGTAATGGAAAACATTAATATTACCTGTTTGAAGATCCCTTTGCCGCATTGATCAGCTCGTCAGCAAGGCATTCCGCAATGGTCTTGATGTTCCTGAAAGCACTCTCACGAGCACCAGTCGTGAGAAGATAGATTGCCTGGTTCACACGTCTAAGAGGTGAGATATCCACTGCTTGACGTCTCACAACTCCCGCTGAACCAATCCTAGTTGCATCCTCCCTTGGCCCACTGCAAAAATGAAAATGTCAGAAAAAATAAGAAGCAAGAGACGATCAATGGAAAAGATAGATAAGGAGAGGGGCAGAGGGAGATCATTTAGATGAAAAATTGGACACCAAAGCATGCAAATGGTATCCACTTGCCTGTTGATCACAGCATCCACAATGACTTGAATAGGGTTTTGGTCGGTGAGTAGATGGATGATCTCCATGGAATGCTTGACTATGCGGACGGCCATCAACTTCTTCCCATTGTTTCGGCCGTGCATCATGAGGGAATTTGTCAGCCTTTCCACAATGGGGCACTGGGCCTTGCGGAACCTCTTGACCGAATACCTCCCAGCCGTATGAGGAACATATGTTGCATGCTTGGATGCAGAGACAGCAACATAATCTGCCAATGAAATGTCACTGACCTGCATAAAAGTTTTTGGTAAGACAAATATCAGAGTTGGTTGTACGCGAACAAGTATTAAGTGTTAAATAGTGATCGCAATAGGAGCAATGAAGGATCCAACTCAGCTTGGCTGCAGACCTTGGCCCCTGTCCTGGCAAGTTACTTGGGCAAGACCAATTCAACTAACACAAGTCTGCGTGCCAGCCAAAAAGTCGAAAGAACACCAAAAAGGAAAAAATCCTTAAAAATAGCAAAAAAAAGTAAGAAACAAGAAAATCATAAACAACAGAAAATACAAACAAAAATTGAGAAAAATATTTCAATAAATAAATTTTTTTTTTACTAAAGATCATTTTTGCAGAAAAAGTTTAAATAAAAAAATCAGAACACATAAAAACCATAAAAGAAGGAAAAAATTCATTATCTGCAACTTACTTGTAGAAGTAAAGTTACAATAACTAAACTGTCTATATTTTAGTTGGACGGTGTAGGTTTAACATGTCTTTTAAAACACTATCATAATTTATCATATATTGTTTTAAAAAACGTGCCAAATCTATATTGTCCAACTAAAATAGACAGTGTAGTTACTGCAACCTTACTTCTACAAGTAGTGCTCTACCTTCCTAAAAACCATGTATAAAACTAATTATAAGTCAATTATATAATAGATTAAATGAATTATAAATACATTGGAACTAATTATAAGTCGTCATCATCATCATCATCAAAGCTTTTTCCCAATACATTGGGATCGGCTACAAAAATCCCAGTCCGTCATTCTCCTCTATTTAACGGTCATACCCTTAAATGAGGCCATAAGTCCCCATATATTTTCTCACTACTTCCAACCATGTCCTTTTGAGCCTACCCCTTGCATATTCTGAGCCTCCCACTTTAACTAACTCGCACCTCCTAACAGATGTTGTACTGGGTTGACCATGTGTATTCATTTCGAAGTCTATCCCTTCCTGTCTTGCCACTCATCCATCTCAACATCCTCATCTCCACTACACTTATTTTATGAGTGTTGCCTTTTGACCGCTCAACATTCCACCCCGTATAGCAAAGTCGATATCAATTTCATTGGTATGTAGCGATCACATAAAATTTCAGTTGCACATCTCCACTTCGCCCACCAGCTCTAGTTCTATGTGTAACATCTTCCTCAATCTTTCCATTTTATTGGATTATCAACCCAAGATATCAGAAGCTTGCTCTTTTTGGTATTTCCTGGCCGTCAATATTAACTACTTCTTCGTCTCTACTCCTATTATTACTAAACTTGCATTCCATACACTCTATCTTAGCCCGCCTAATGTCATCTGCAAACAACATGCACCACAATACCTCATCTTGTAGGAGCCTAGTTAAGTCGTCTATAACTAAGACAAAGAAGTATGGCCTCAATGCCAACCCCTGATGTAGATTTATTGTTACTGAAAACTCACTCGTCTCTCCACTACTTGTTCGTACACTACTTAGCGTTCCATCGTACATATCTCTCACCAAGTCAATATAGTATCTAGTGACTCCTTTCTTTTCTAACACCTACCAAATGAAATCTTAAGGTACTCTATCACAAGCTTTTTCTAGATCAATAAAGACCATGTGAAGGTCTTTCCTCTTCATCCTAAACTTCTCAATCAGTTGCCTAAGTAGGAAAACAGCCTCAGTTGTTGACTTCCCTAGCATAAAACCAAATTGATTATTTGCAAACACTGGAACTAAAATAAGTGATTCTTATATACTTCCGAGTTTAGTGGGAACTCGGACAAGGCACTATGTTGAGCCGGAGTTACTCAAGCAAGTCCAAATCTACTCGCTCGAGTTGTGTTTCACAAATATTCTGTTCAAGATAAGTAACAAGAAATAGCAAGGATCCATTAATATTTTCAGAGTTGCAATGACATTTTCAAAGTTCACATGTTTCGACTAAAAACAAATAGAAGAGCAAGCCTCTACAATGGTGCAACCAATGGTTAATCAACGAGACGAATAATGCATGTCAGTATGTGAGTTAATATGTGTCCAACAAGGGTGAGCCACCCAAACAGAAGAAACCATGTAACATAGCAACGATAAATGTTTTCACATTTAACGAGAAAAATGAAGTATAGGACTTTCCATGTTATTAGGAAAATATGCATCAAAATGTTGTTGAATATAGGTTGAAAGGATTCAAATAACACTGGACAGATAGTTCACTCCTTCAAACTCAAAGAGTTGTAACTGTTCAGAACTTCAAACAATGAACAAAATAAGCTCATAATAAAAGCAGAAGTTAAATCAAACATGATTGCCTTAAAATTAACTTCTTATATACACGAGAACATCTAACACCCACAATAAAGATATCACCATTCAGTTTTTTTTTAAAGCTATAAATGGCCTACCAAATTTTTAACAAAAAAGAAACTAAATAGATATGCACACCATTACACGGAACTTCAAGAAAGCCTTTCACTGGATATGCATATACCACAAATTCCATGTATGCTTCGTAATGAAGGCTCATGATAACATATCTCTTGACAAACAAGATTATGTTTGCACTAGAAGGCCGCCCATGTGATGCAGGATACACACCAAGACCAAAGGAAAATTCCCTCAAAGGAAAAAAGGAAGGTATGTTTTTAATGCCATCATAAGATGGTAATTCCCATAGATAATTTAAAAGGACATTTCTTCCATATCAATTTGAAGTATGTTTCATTCGGAGATGAATGTGTACGGGATTGATAAATTTTCTTTGGAGATAAATGGAACAGGATTCATAGATGCACGATCTTCACGATGGGTTGAAAGCCAAAGATTCGTGTAAGAGACTCAATCCAATTCTTTTTGGGTATGATTGTTTTGGTGGAACTTCTGCGTCGGAGGAGACCCACGTTCCACCAAACGGAACTCCCATCTTTGTTGCACACTGGTGGAACCCGCAAGATGGAACTCGCAGCTTCCACGAGCATGCAAAAACAATGTATTTTGATGTTGTTTAATGGAAGCCACCCTTTTTGGCTTCCATACTTTGTGAAAGAGGGGGCAAACACACCCTTAGGTGGGGAATGGGGATCAAGTACATATATGTATCCCTTTTGTATAGGAAGCTAGTAAATTTTGAAACTCTCGAGAAGAGTAAAGTAGGGATTACAATTGGGTGTTCATAAGGAGTAAGAAATGAAAAAATCATCATCATCATCATCATTAGAGACTTTTCCCAACTATTTGGGGTCGGCTACAAGAATTCTGGTCCGCCATTCTGCTCTATCAAAGGCCATAGCTTCAGTGAGACCAAATGAAAGAATCATACTTATATTAAACATAAATTTAATCCACACAAAATTAAGGAAAATCATATCTTATATATCTCCTTTTTTATTTCAATTTTTTACTATCCATGTATCATCACTATAAAGAATAGTGCAACACACATACATCAGTGTTCCAAAAAGCGGACCGCCCAGCAGTGGAAATTGCTTTTGATGGGGGCGGTTTTAGGTCCATTTGAAACCTAAAACTTATTGGAACACATTTTAGAGAGAGAAAGCCCCCCAAAAAACTAGTTTTTTGATGATTTATTTAGGATCAAAGGGTTTTTCAAAGTTATGAGAAATTGATTAAAACATCACCCATTGATATTAGATTTAATTTTTTGATGTTTTATAAATCTATTGGGAGGTTTTTTTGGAAAGATTTTGAGTTTTTAGAAGCAACTTTGAAGTAAAAGTTTAGAGATTGAGCAATCAAACTCAAAGTGATTTTTTTTATTGTTTGTATAAATTGCATTATTTTGAGATGTCTTCTTCGGGATCTAATAGGAGTGGTGATCCCAGTTGGAAATATGACTACAACCCATATCCTAATGACAAAAATTGCATAAGATAGAATTTTTGTGAGAATGATACAAAAGAGGGCATAAACCGGTTCAAGAAACATCTTGCCGGTATCAAGAGGATGTTACCCCAGCTAAAAAAACTCCTGATGTTGTTAAAGAGAAAATAACCAATGTTTTGAATAAGGTAAAAATGAAAAAAGACGAGAGATTTGCCTCCATAACAGAGATTAGGTCTGGGTTCGGGTCAATTATGATGATGATGATAGTGATGAGGATGGGATTGGGGAAGGATGTCAAGAGGTAGAAGTAGAACAATCCATTATTAGGGAAAAGGGAAAGGGACTTGTAATTGCTTCTGGTTCTGGTTCTGGTTCTTGGAGTAAGAAGTCTCGAGTTAGAGACCCTATGGATAGTTTTTTGCTTCGGTTTGACCCTGAGGTTGCAAGAGAGAAAACAAAGAAGCAAACCACCATTAAAAATAGAATGAAGAAGGAAGAGAGAAGATAGAGCTGCTTATTATCTTGCTACATGGTTTTATGAGGCGAGCATTCTTTTCAATACCGCTCGCTTCAGCAACATCTATGTTGCAGTAGAGGCAATTGACCAATTTGGGCGTGGGATGAAACCCCCAACCCCATATGAGCTTTCAAAGCCTCTTTTGCAAAAGGCGGTTAAAGTCACGAAGGAAGCTGTAGAAGTTAAGGATGCATGGGCTCAATATGGGGTATCTATTATGACTGACGCTTGGAGTGATAGGAAGAGAAGAAGTCAGATGACTTTGCATGTGAATTGTCCTCTAGGGACTGCTTTTTTGAGTTCTATTGATGCCTTTGATCTTATCCATGATGCCCATTACATATTCCAAGTTTTGGAGAAGGTAATCAAGGAGGTTGGGGAACATCATGTTGTACAAGTTGTCACAGACATTGCTGCTCCTAATTTTGCTGGAACTAATTTGTTGTGTATAGCTTATCCTAGAATCTTTTGGACACCCTGTGCAGCACATTGTATAGACCTCATGCTTGAGGCTCTTGACGGTTTAACAAAGATATCAATGCAGTGAAGAAGGCAAAGTCAATTACAAATTTCATTTATGGCCACCATCTCACCCTCAGCATGATGCGTAGATTTACAAAGAAGAAAGAGATTGTAAGGCCTAGAGTCACAAGATTTGCTACCTGGTACTTATGCCAAGATAGCCTACATTCAAGGAGAGTGCAGTTGAGGCAAATGTTTGCCTCAAATGACTGGAGAGCACGCAAGTGGTCCAAGGATCAAGTTGGAAAAAAGGTGAGAGATATTATCCTTTCTAAGGCATTTTAACAAGGGGTGAAGGGCGCTCCTACGGTATTTTTTCCTCTTGTCAAAGTCTTTCGCATAGTTGATAGTGACAAGCCTTCTATGGGCTATATATATGAGGCTATGGAGAAATGCAAAAGAGAGATAGCCCAAAATTTTGATGATGATGAGAACTGCTACAAGCCTGTTTGGGAGATTATTGATGAGAAGTGGGATAGGCAGCTACATCAGCCAAGGCATGTAGCTGGTTACTATTTGAACCTAGCTTTTTTTATGTTGACAAGGATATACACACAAATGACACAATTATGACTAGATTTAATAAGTGTGTAGATGTGCTAGTCCCTGATCTTGATATCCAGGATATTATATGCACTGATGAGCTAGTAAATTACAAGTGCTCATTAAAGTCTTTTGGGAGTCCAATGGCGATGAGGCAAATGACCAAAATTGATCCAAGTAGTAATAATATTCTTAAGTTCATCAAGTTCAAGTAATCAAACCTCATTTTTATAATTCTATTATTTATTTATGATTTTATTCTATATCTTTGCAGCCAATAGGTTGAGCCAACATGGGTGTAGTTCTTCAAATTTACAAAAGTTGGCCATTCGGATCTTAAACCTAACCACTTCCTTATCCGGTTGTGAGCGCAATTGGAATACTTTTGAAGGGGTAAGGCCGTAAGGGTAATTTGTATAATTGTATTAATAATATATGAACCATACATTTTAATTAGTTTCATTTGATTTTGTTAGATTCATACAAAGAGAATGAACAAGCTTGAATCAAAGAGGCTCAATGACCTAGTCTATGTCAAGTATAATCGATTCTTGAATGACATGTTGCTAAGAGAGAACCCATCAGATCAAAAAATATAGACCATTATGGAGTGGTTAGTTGATGATGAGGAGGTCGAGGGGCATGAAAGATTGACATGGGACATGGTCATGGATGTTTCAGCGATATCAATTAATCGTCTTAGGGCCACTAGATCTTCTGCACAGAAAACGAGAGTGGAGGAGGAAGCGGAGGAAGAAAAGGCAGATTCAGAAGAGACGGAGGAGGACGACCAATATGTGGAGGGTGATGAATATGATACCAATGCAGCTGACCCTAAGTTTTATGATAATGAATGATGAATGTTGAATAATTATTAAACTTTGATTGAACTATTGTCTATTGAATATTCTTTTGAGTCTTCAAGTATTACTTTCATTTTTATTTTCTTCCTTATGGTGGTGTAATACTGTAATGTGATTTGTGGATAGTGGATTTGTAGTTCCACTAGTTTGGTACTATTGGTAACTTTGGTTTGGTAATTTGGTTGGTTGGTAAATTTTAAGTTTTAATTGGATATCGATTATGGACCGACTTATGGTTATGCTTAAGGAGCGTGTGCTAATGTATAGTATACTTCGAATTTTGATGTGCCCTAAATACCTAATTCTTATATTACATACAATATATAACTGTAGAATCCTTTTTGGATTCAACTGGGCCGCCCACCTGGGCGCCCGTCTGCCCAAGCCGCCTAGGACCCACCTAGCACTTTTTGAAACACTGACATACATATACACCAAGCTTTACATACTATTACGTAGATGAGCCATCAGGACAAAACTTATAACAAAAGGCAGTTTAAGAATGAATTGTATGCTGTGAATACATACACAGCATGCATACATTTAGGAAAATAGGTATATTGTACGAAGTGGTAATTGCACATGAAAATATGGCAGTGCCATGCAAATTATGCAACAACTGTAAACAATGCATATATACAAATTGATGGCATGAAAAGCAAGTGAAATACAATAACATACTGGAAGTCCAACAATACATCATAGTAATACAACTCAAAATTGTCTTTTCTTTGGAGGTAGATCAGAAATGTTGATGCGCCAACAAATTAGTTAACTCAAAGCTAGCAAGTGTCCCTCAAAGAAGCTCATTAATATGTGTCAGTGTTTCTGAGCAAGGACTCAAGCTTTGACTCACCAGGGTCCCAAGCCCAACTCACCCGGTTTGCTTGGCTGAGTTGAAACAAGACTCTAAGTTTGTAAAAATTAACAATGCATACATACAACAATGCTCTAAGTTGGTTAAAATTAAGAACAACAAGACACTGAGTCGGTAAAAATTAACAATACATATATACATATGGACAAATGTATGTAAATACATACCACATATATACATACATAAGATGAGATTGGGGCAAGTCCCTAGTTTTTTACTTGAGAATCGTCGCGGTAAAGCGTACTTAAGTGAGTCCCAAGTAAGATAGGCGATTTTTTAGACATTGCTACGCACTTCTTGAATAAAAATGTCTAGGAGATAGAAAACATGGCCATGCCTCAAGGACTCCTCATGAGTTTGTAGGAAAAAAAAAGGTACAAGGACACAAGCGTCATATAAAGGTATATAGACGAAACCTAAAGCATAATACACGATAGCAATTGCCCAAAAGCATGCACAAAATTAGCAAACAAATGGCCAAAGAAACACTAAAAAGAAAAGTATCATAGTTTCCAAACAACCACCAAACTTGGAAACAAGATAACAAATAATTTAAGAAAGTTTAAACACTAGGAGATACGAATTATCAATAAAAAAACGCATTCACAAAGAGGAGAAACAAATATAAGCCGTTTAACGCATTCCGAGACACAAAAAACATACGACATACAAAAACTAAGAAAATTAAGAGAAGCAAACAACAGATATGTTGGTAGGGTAAAACTACAAGCATGTCAACAATATGGGGAATGGGGAAACATGTCAAAACAAACAGATGTTACAGAGTTCTAAGAAGGGGAAACAAATATTTCTTAAAAGTTTATGAAGAAACACTATCCTTGCTCTTATAGTATTGAGGAAATAAAACCCTGCACAACCAGGTCTCACTTAGTTTAGTTTAGAAAGGGGAAAAATTAAAGAAGTGGGCATTTATAATTTGTATCACATTGAACAAATTACTACCACAGAAAAGCTCTTCTCAGAACAAGGAAACTGAATTCAAAGTCATGATGGATTGATAAAGTCAAAAAATTTAACACCGAAACATAGTAATTTTGTGATGATTTTCGAAAACCGCAAACTCCAAAAATATTAAAAGATAAATACGGTCCTTCTTTAGAACATCAAAAGGGAAAAAAATCACTCTTTCTCAAATCTACCTATTACACTAATAAATTGTTAACAATCAAGAATCGCAAAAACAATCAGGAATCATAAAAAAAAGTACAAAACAATCTTCTCTCAATCAAAATTACAGTTGTTATGTCTATCAAGAATTAACTAAAAAAGACAAATGTTCCATTTTATTGCATAGAGAATTCCTTATAGGAAAAAACAGAAAACAAATAAGGTTTACAATCAAAATAGGCCTTAAATGTCAATGTCCACTAGGGGAAACACCTTGAACAGGGTAGTTATCCCAAAAAATATGTTTGAGCGCAGATGGAAACCCTTCATGAGAAACAAACACAGCAGCACTCACATTAATATGAAAAGGCAATTTTTGCTCTAGTCCAGTCTTTCAGCAATCATTTACCTATTATATGAACCTGCCTTTCTGAAGGACACATAAACCTTCAGATACCAGAAACTCCCCAAACAACACCTTCTTCCTTCGTATATTTCTTACTCCTCGAATAAAAGATGTGAGCCTCAAAAAGTCTCATGACCACCACTGCATGCAACTTTCACAGACTACCAAGCATTGATATTCCTTTCGGTGTAACAGATTTTCAACCCAGAATAATCAGAGGAAACTCTGACTGGTTATTATTGATTTAGTGTTAAATGCTTTTTCAAACAAAAATTGAGAAAGAGGAAACTGAGAGAGCATGTAAACCCAAATATTAGCCCCCACTGAGAAGTCATTATGCACAATAATATTTTCTTATGATAAAAGAGAAAAAAACAAAACAAAACAAAAAAGTACATCATCCAACACAGTAAATATCCATCATGCACGACACAGAGCTAGCTAAACCTAGCTTCAATCCTTCCACTACCCCAATACATACCATCAACTGTTACCGGTAAAAGCAAAACAAAAGTAGAAAACAAACCCCATAGTTCAGGATCGCATGCAACCAAATTAAAACTTAGCAGATCCAAAACACTGATATTCAGAGTTGAAAACGAATTCACATTAAAAGCCATGCAAATGAAAGTACATTAATCCAATCATCAATGAGTTGCACAGTTATTGAATTCAGTACCACTCTTCAATAACCCAAATCATAGTGCAGCAAACCTAATACCATAACTATCCATCATGAAGTTATAATTGGGTCAAACTCCAATAAAAGCTCGCATCATAATATAAACAGCTTGCTGTATGAAATACATTATGTCAACTGCTCAAAAGCTCAAGGGTTTCTGAAAGCCAGAGACCCTGTAAGAGCTGGAACATACAGAGGCTATGGCATACACAAAACGGAAAACTCACTCAGACGAATGATAGAATCCAAAAATCTAGAGAGAGAAGATGAAATGGAAACAAATAAGAGGGCCTTAAAAAGGTAAAAGGGTGAGCAGACCTCGACTTCCTCGAAAGACCACCTGTTGAAGAGCTTTACTTCTGGTGGTGCGACTTCAGCCATGGCCTCTCTCTCCCTCTGCTTGTACGGATCAGAAGAGAAAAGACGAGAAACCCTGGTTCTCAGCTCAATCGTATATTTCAGGATGCCCTGGACTCTTTCCGATGCGCCAAACCCTAATTCTCAAAAGCCCTGGTGCTCTCAATAAATTACCTGAATACCTTGACGTTCTTAACGAATTGCGGGAATACCCTCAATTAAGGAATGAGGCAAGCCAGATTGTTCGCGATCGGACGGCTACGAATTTAGTAACCAGAAAGAATAAGGGCATACAATATTCTCCCGCGGGAGCATACACTTGGGAAGATTTTTTTATATATACTCTTCGAGTTTAATTTAGGACCCGGTTTGTATGCGGCAAAGCCCGCATATGTAGAAATGCGGGCTTCTTAATAGATCTATTTTTGAGATAAATTTTTATACTTAATTTTTGAGAATACGTAATCGCTAATATGGAGATCATCAATATGAAAAAATAAATAAATTTTAAAAATTAAAAATACTAATTCTAATAAAAAAACATTTAGACCGTTAGTTTCTATTATTTTTAGATGGAACACCTACTAGCATCCCGATGAATACTTTACACTTTCTACACTGCATATTCAGAAACAATTTTCCTGTAATTTAAGGGTATGGTTTCTATGGGGTCAACCCGCTTGTTGTAAAAACTGCGGGCTTGGCAATAAACATATTTTCTAAATATAATTTGATTTTAATTTTTAGAGAATATATAATCTTTGACATAGAGATCATGAATATGAAATTAAAATAAAATTGAAAAATAAATAATAATTATATGAAAAAAACATTTGGACCGTTAGTTACAATTGTTTTTAGAAGGACCATATATTTGCATCCATCTTTAAGATGAATGCTTTATACCTTTGGGCCACATATTGTAGAAATGTGATCCCGCATGCACCAAGTTTCTTTAATTTAATGGATAGAAGTTTCTATAAAGCCTAGGTTTTATTAAAACAAAATAAAGCCTCAACCCTATCAAACCATTTTCCTAATATCCATAGAAAAATCGCCAAATAATCTTGTTTAGAAAAATAAAGTGTGATTTTGATTTCTTAAACACTTGATTGTATAATATTCAAGAACTTCGATATCATTCAAATTTTTTGTTCTTTAAAGATTAGTCACTAGGATGAAAGGGTTACATCCCCAAAATTTAGGAGCATATGAAATACTCCTAAATTGGGTTTTGTTCAAGGGATATTTATGTTTATAACCACAAGCAAATGAGGTTTTATACCATTAGTGATAATGGAAAGATAATAGGATGTCAAATTCGATTAATTTATTGTATGACGAATACGTTCCCCTTAATAATCATTGAACTCGATTTCACGATGATGAACTACATGATCATGCTTATGACTTTGACCATATGGCTCATATGATATTTTTTCTTCAATAGTTTTGGTGAAGATTGATTGTGCTAAGATCTTCGAGCTATGCAATCAATAGTTTTTTTTTCCATTTTTTGGGGTATTCCCCTCAAAATTCTAAATACTCCACTTTTCTTATGACCGGTTTTCGTATCCCATATGGTCATCATAACCCCATAACATCGTTTAAAACTCTATCTGCTAGTAATTTCAAGGGTATCTTAGTAGTAACTTCAGGAGTAACAAACCCCAAGAAAAGGAAAAAATCATAAGTCTATATGCGTTTGTATCATAATTATGTCTTTTCAAGGCGTTAATTTCCGATATTTTTAAATGGCATTTGGCTTCAATGGGAGTATGAAAATGACATGACTCTTAGATCTTGACGCACTAGGACCAAGAGTGATAGAACTTCGATTAAGTCAGGAAGAAGATTTTAAGTATGGGAGATACTGAGAGAGTTGAGGGATACCTCTAAGTCATGGTCGGTAGTTGTGTTTGTACTTCATGATTGAGTGATGGGCTAGGACAATACATTTTATGTATGAGCTTGATGACTAAAAGTCTTATACGGGACAGTCAGGGCCGATAGATGGCACTAGCCTAAATCCTTGACTACTACAAAACTTCTCATGGCATGTACATATATAATTGCAATACATGGGAAACCGCTCTTCTAGGGATCCACTAGATAGAGCTATACTCATATGAGAAGAGAGGAACCCCCCCCACCTTGTGTATGCATGTCCATTAGGGAATACACCTAAAATCCACTTAAACCTATGGATTCAGAGTCACACATTGGTTTGACTTTGATATGATAAGATCATGAGCCCCCAAATTAGATATTGTGGATCATGAATCTATTGGCTCATTCTGAGAATGTGGCTTAGGATTCTGGGGTTGGCCAAGTGGAGTGCTCTAATTTGTAATTCAACTCCGAAGATCTGAATTTCTTTTATAAATGTTTTTAATCAATGCCAAAATGATTTGTTTTGATGAAAAATTATTAAAATGATTTTTATAGATTTATGGGAATTTTTTTGAAATTTTTTGAACAAGAAAATATTTTTTCCAAAACTGTTTTGAAGTAATAACAATCAAGGATAGACTCCCAAGATCCACACAAGATATCCCCCTTGCGTTCTTATGCAAAATAGGTGCCAGCACTTGTACAATTGAGGGTGCTGGTGATTTAGGCACATAAAAACCAAATCGTAGCACCGATAGACGCGGATGCCCTGCCCTACATTTATCCGTCTTATTAGCGCAAGAAAATTCTCCCTATGTGAAAGACCTATTAGTGCGAGGGGATGCGATGCGCATCAATCTCACTCCCGAAACCAGGGAGACTGTCAATTCTAGATTTTCAATCAGAAAACCACCCCCTCAAATTCAAGGGATCAAGGTCGACTTATCATTTGGATATGCTATTTTGGGGTCAATCTATTAGGAATAGGCCTACATAAGGTCAGACATCTTACGATTTTTAAATTGGATGAAAATCATCCCCTCATGGGGACCCACATATCCTTTGATTTATTGTTATGTATAGTTATAATTTGATAGTTCCAAAATATTGGATTTTGAGAAATTAGTTTTAGCATACGTTAAATAGCTGAAGCAAGTGGTTTGTGCACATGTGTGTGGAAAATTCTAAATAGGGTTTAGGATTTGTAATAACAAGCTTAACCCTAAGGACATATGGTAATAATGTATACCACTTAGCTTACATGGCATGTTTTCATTAGACCCACATGCTTTTTAAAGGAGTGGATTGTCAAAGGTTTGCTTTTGCTAAAAAATTTGTTAAATGACCTAAAGGGCATACCCTCAATCTTAGTATTAAGGTTTATTAAATGTGAAGAGCATGGACTTTTTTATAACAAGGGAAATTGAAGTAAATTTAAGAAGAATAAAGCTATTTAAATTCATACCACATATATTGATGGCATAATGATGAATGGTGGGCTAGGATCATGCATCTTTTTATAGCCTTTGGTGGATGGCATGAAGACATGATTCATCATCTAAAAGCATATCCGAACTAGCGGCTTTAAAAACTATAAATACCCCCTTGAGTCAATTTTCTCACACATGAGATCACATGATAAACCTTCCCTCCAAAAGTGGCACGTCTCTCTCTATAGTTGGTATGCCCAAAAGCCATCTTCTTCTTCCTCTCCCTAAAAAAGGGTTTCTTCATGTTATGAGACAGAAGAGCTCATTCAAGTTCTCATACTATTCCATTAACAGTGATTCAAAGCTCAAAGCTCAAAACTCAAAACTCAAAGCTCAAGCCAAGGATGATCTAATCTTCAAGTTTTTAACAATTGAGTAAGGTGTTTCAATTTCCATTCATTTGATTCCTTTCAATTTGCTGTGAATTTTCAATTACAGCAACATTCATTTCCCATTTGATGATTAGATTTTTTTTTCTTGAAGTATTATAAATCTCATTTGATCCATGTGGTTTAACGTTTCATCCCTGCACAATTTAATATTGTTTTAATGAGCTTTCTCTCTTGATTTTTCCAGTATTTTTGGCTAATAGTTCTCTGAGTTTTTCGTGTTCATATCAATCACTTAGATCACCTTTTAATCTTACAAAGATTTCTCTCTAAATCTTTCTCTCTTCGACGGTTCAGAGAGAGAGAAAGAAGAGATAAATATTAAAACAGTAAAAGAGAAAAGGGTTTCGGGTATGGTGGTGAAATACTATTATGGCATTCCAAATATCATAATAATACTTCAACTCCTTATGATATATAAAATATCGTATAACATGTGTTAGTTTTTATGATACTTAAAGTATCGTAATGATACTTCAAGGTAATACAACTACCGTAAATGTTATTTTGGTCAACAAATGCATAAAATTGAAAAACAATTGTGTGGGTGAGGTTTATGAAAGTTGAGGGTTTTTTCTATATAGAAAAAATTAAAGTATATTTGTGATAATTTCCTTTTTCTTTTAGTTTGTTTTGTTATTTCTCAATGTTTTGAAGGATTCAAGCGTCAAATAAAATTATTTTGAAGAGAAATATTGATTTAAAAAAAGAGAGAGGCCTAGCTATGCCCAATAGGCCATTCTTTGCTGATCAATTTCCAACACTTCCGGGGCATCCGGGCAGGCCCAGGCCCGTGCATACTTTTGGGCCGAACATTTTTGTTGGGTTTATGTAGCCTTTAAAGGCCTTATGAGTGCTTGTAAAATGAAATGATATAGTGGAACATGAACTCAGTGGGAGTGTGGTCCCTCGTGGACCATATTAAGCAAACGATATTTGTAGATACCGGACTGTGCTTGGCGATCTAGGCTAGTTGGTTGAGAAAAACCCATGTTACCTGGGCATAAAGAATAAACCGAGAAGGGTTCTAATGGGTTAGCCTTTGATGAGGTCAGAAAATATGTCTGGATGAGTGACCCGAGGGACTGTGTGACCCTTGTGTGTGATGTTGGCCTACAGAGACATAGGCAAAAACCTTCCATGTACCATCACACGACATGCATATTGATAGATCTTTCAGAAAAGCCAGAAATCCACCTTTTAGGGTGAAGAATATGCATGTGTGAAAGATACCTCTATGCGCCATAGAGCTGTGGTCGCATAAGGTCTTAGTGACCTTGACTTGTCTCTAGGGGAGGACCTAAAATCCACATACTGGGATTGCGATCCCTTGGCTCATCGGGTGGACTTTGGTGACCCGCTAATGAGCCCCTGTTTGGACTGTAGGTCATGGGAAACACTGGGTCGGTAAAGCAAATGTGGTCTGTAGTCCACAGTTGAAGGTGTAGTGCCCCATGATTGTTAATTCCTAAACCATATGGATCATTTTCCCATCATATTAATTTAATTGTGTTCATTTTATTATTGGAATGATTTTAGTTTTATTATTTGAATTTTTATGAATCTCTCAATATTTTATTTGTGATTTTTGGACTTATAAAAATACAGTTATTGTTCTTACAAAGTTATAAAAATTCAAATATATATTTTATTTTACATTGATTTATTCAATTTAAAAAATAATATTTTTTTAATCCATGGGGGCCCATAATACACATGGGCCCACCATGTGGGATGTAGGTGGAGGCCCACATGTGCCACAAAAGGTGGCACGACCCACCCTCTTTGGATTCTCTTGTTTGCTTTTAAGATAAAGTTAGTTTGATTTTGTGGCATGTGGTTAAATCTTGGAAGGGATATATTGACCATAACTTTATCTATTTTGTAGCAAGTTTGTTTTAAAGAGATATGGTCAATTTGAATTGATATGGATCTTATCTTATTTATCTTTGGTAGTATTTATCTACTTGATATTATTTGACATATCCTTATAAAATATGTGACATGAATCGTGGAATTTTATAGAATGCATGATATTTATTTTATTTAAATATATTGATGGGAAAATGGTTTAGGAAAGGAGTTAATGGTTCATGCACCTTCCATAATGTTGATGGCTCATTTATGGAATAGATGGATCAGATCTCTCACCCTATAAGTCACCCTTGATCGACGGTCTATGTTCAATCTCACAATAAAAGGCGGAAAACCGTAAGAAACCCTAATCTTATTCAAAGCCTATAAAAATGGATTGTCTCTGCCTAAAAAATCTCTATACCTTATCTCTTGTACCTAATTCCCATCTTTCTCTCTCATATCCCAAAAAGGGGGTACGCACTACTCTCTCATGTTTTGAACTCTCTCTCACATTGTGAAAGTCTCTCATGTTTTGATATCTATCTCACATTGTGAAAGAACCTAAGGGTTTAGGTTATAGAGTTTTTCTTTTCGATCTCTCAAATATGAATTTACGGCTAAGGGTTTAGCAAAAAAGATCTAGGTTGTTAAGAGAATTCACATAGGGTTTGAGTTAGGGTTTGAGTTTGTGATGAAATGAGTTCATGTTTCATTGGTGAGGCTTGGCCGAAATTTATTTTCCCTATTTGAGATTGAAGCTAGATCGTTGATCCCGCGCCATCGGATGGTGATGGTGACTTGGTGTGGGATGTAATAAGCCCGGTTGAGGTAATCTTCGGCACTCTTCTTTTTTTTGTTTCTTGCAATCTTATATTTTATTCTCAAGCATAGTAGCATAGTGCATAGTTGTTTCGATGGCATCAAGTTGTTAAGATTTTGGTTTTATTGTTATATTGATTTTATTTTGAAATTTATCTTATTATAATAAATACCACATGTAAGTGATCTTTTTTCAAAAGAAAGGGGTATATACATATATATATATATATATATATATATATATATATATATATATATATATATATATATATATATATATATATATATATATATATATATATATATATATATATATTTTTTTTTTTTTTTCCGATAAAAAATCACATAGGTCTTTTTTTCAATTTTCGAGTCTAGCCCGGAGCAAAACATGGCCTTCCCGAGGCCTCGGGCCGATCCATTGGCAGCCCAAATCCTAAATAAAACAGTTATCATGCTCTCAAAAAATCTCTCCAATGACCTCTATTTATAGACTTTGATTCTAAGAATCCCTGGCCCATTTAGATTCCGCGTGAATTTCTCCCCAATCCAAAATTGTAGGAAAAACCTTCTTCGATCAAAACCTTCACACGCTTTCCAATAAAATTAGACTATCTTCCTCTTTCAAGGACTCCTCTATGTGAAACCTATGTGGTCCACTTTCTCCATAACTAGCTGACAACTATCACAATAGGACTCCTAAAATCCTAGAAAATAAAATAGGAAAGAAGACACTTCTATAACCCTACTTCCTAACAGTAAAACAAAATTTAGAATTCGAATTCCGCCTGCTTTACATTAAAAATTCACTGGCTGTAAGTATTCAAAGAAGGAAAATGGTTTGAGAGGGCAGCTGCCCTATCAAAATAGGTAATGCCTTAATTGCAATTTAAGCATTGTAAAACCTTTACCTCGATCAATCGTCTCTCGGCTTGAACATAATAATTGTGAAAAAAAATTAGAATTTCAAACTCTAAAAATAATGTATATTGTAACAAACCATGTAGACCGCCCATTTTGCTCTAAAAATAAGCATTCATTGATCTGCAAGATTTGTATATATTTTTTAACTTCAAATTTTATTGTCGGTGTTGAAAATTAACTTTACTGCATCATGGAGATTTCAGTTGCCAGAAGTGTTTTTCATACGAAGATTTGAGATGTGATGTTATTTTGTTTTCATAAAGCCTAGGCTTTATGGAAACTTCATTCTTAAAGAAATGAGAAACTAGAATAATATTTGCTAGTATCCATACTCTAGATCCTTTCAGTCTTTATGCTTTTTAGCCTTAATTAATCCTTCGATTAGCATTGTACACTTGTACTTGTGGGATATGATTTGAGTCTATTTATAAAAACTAGGGATAACCCCAAACCTAACTTTTTATGCATGTCTCCAACCCATTACATTTTAAATCACATTCTTTACCTCAAAACTATTTTTTTTATCCACCCATTAAGTGGAAAAGTATTTATTTTGGCCAAAAATATTTTTTGTTAAAGGCACATTTCTCTTTTTCTTTTTTTTGTCCCTATTGAGGCCAAATCGGCACACATTAATGAAACAGGTCTGGCATCATATGTTTAGAGAGGGGTGTTTTCGTTAAGAACTGTCACCTTTTAAAAAAAAATAATTCCGGGGGCATAGAAAGTTAATGATTTTCCCAAAAAAAAAAAAAAATAACATGCTTATTGAAAAAAAATCCAAATAGGCTTGTAGGCATGTGAAACATCGTTGACTACAAATAGGCTTCTGCACCTTGTACCTACTCCACTTTCTGCCCTTTGGGTGTTTCTAAATAATGCAATCAACTTTCTTTATATATATAGTCTAACCCTCTCTCGAGCTTCCTTATGTTTTACTCTTTAGACGATAAACGTAATTTGAAATCAAGTTTCTTATTTAGGACCTCAAGAGTTTAGAGGCGTGTATCATATGGTTTTAGTTTAGTGGTGGCAATGGACCCACTTGACTCGGGACCGGAACCGGGTCGGGTCTGACTATGGGTCAAAAAATTTGACCCTACAGGCTAGGTCCATGTCTAAGTATTGGACCCAAGTACTATTTGGGTACTTGGGTTTGGGTCCATGTTGACCTACCCTGGACCCGACCCGAATAGTGTAGTGTTATTATTTACATAATATTGAATATTTTATTATTATTTAAATAAATATAATTATGTATTTTGATTATAATATTTAAATAAATATAATTATGTATTTTGATTATAATATTTAAATAAATATAATTATGTATTTTGATTATAATATTTAAATTATATATATATATATATATATATATATATATATATATATATATATATATATATATATATATATATATATATATATATATATATATATTAGAATATATTTTTTAATTATTTTTGAGCTGAGTCCAATCATGTATGGGTCCGGCCACCCGACCCAACTCGGACCCAATGTTGCCACCCCTATATTAGTTTAGGAAATTCCTAAACAATGATATATCTATCAATCAAAGAGTGCACTAGCAAGAGAGTAAGATTTCCTAATAAGAAAGTATAGGTTTAAATCCTCATTTAATATTTTTAGGAAAAATATCTCTATACTCCATATTTTTAGGTTTCATTTCACAATAGACACAAGATTTTAAAAGATATATTGGGACATAAAAATTATAGATTTTATTTCTTCTAACCCCCTGAGCTAATTTAAACATATGTTTTTAAGCCAAACAAATCTAAAAAGACGTGCTTTTTCTACAAGCCATGCTCTCAAACTTCGAGAGAGAGAGAAGGAGTGAGAGGTTACTAGGAGGAGAAAAATAGGTGTTTGGAGAAACACAGGAGTGAGAGAGACATATGAAGAGTGAAAAAAAGAGAAGTTTGGAGCATATAAGTAAATAGAGAGAAAGGATTGAGTTTAAAAATAGCATGTCTTTCTCACATTTGTTTAGGTTAAAAATGACCAGGGGTTTAAAATATATCTTTTGAAACCTTGGGTTTATCAAGAAATGAATCCTAAAAATGCGGGACATGCAAATATTTCCCCATATTTTTATATATTACAGAGGCATTTATTTATGGACAATAAAAATAGTATTACCTTTTAAACATATAATGTTGAGGTCCTATTTTTTGAGCTATTTATTTATTTTCATTTTACCTCTTTTAAAACTCTATTATTTGAATTGCCAAAACAAAAAAATTATTGTATTTGGACAGTTTGAAAGTTCAACTTCTAAACAGTAAAAAGCATGTATTTAGAGAGTTTAAATATCTGAGCATCTAATTGCCTAAGACACAAAATCATGTGCTTAGATTATTCAAAAACCCAACTTTCAGATTGCATAAAATACATAAAGTAACTAAGTACTAGTTCAGCTCGAAAATTAGACTTTCAAATTGCCCAAACACGCTAGTTCTAGTTTTGGGCTATTTAAAAAGTTAGACTTTCAATCCATCCAAATATATTAGTTTTGTGTTTGGGAAGTTAGAAAGTTAGATTTTTGAACTGAGGGTAAAATAGAAAAAAAGAAAGAACGATCTCAATATAATATATTTCAAAATATAGACAATGCAGTACAAGGTGTGGGGGAGCTCTCTTGGATAATCCACAGTAGTTAATTTCTGTAAGTCGACTAACTTACAGCTACAACATAAATCTAGTTCCAAAACGTATTAAGGTATTTTTTGGCTGAAAATTTTGCATAATATCTTTATTTTGAACCTAGATGATGAAAAAAAGTATATTTTTTAGTTATTTAAGGCTTAGATCCACAGCCCACTTATATTTTTTAGTTATTTAAGGCTTAGATCCAAAGCCCACTAAATCGTGACACTTATGTTCATTGAAAAATATGGACTCAAATTTGCCATTTCTCTTACATGAGTTAAATTTTTTATTACCTTGATAAAGCCTACATGTATGGCAAAATCTCCATCCAGTGGACATCGACTCAAAGTGACTCATGGTATGAGTCCTTATATATGATCCTTTCCTAAATATTTACTATTTCAAATTGAAAGGAACTTCTGTTTTGATTTTGCACTTTTCTGCATGCGTGAATATTTATTCCCGTGCGTTTGCTCATGAATGCTTGCTTGCATGTGCTTGCGTGTGTGAAAGGGACAAAGGGAATCCTCCCTTTCCCTTGTAAGATCTAAAATGGATGCGTGTAGAGTGACTTTTCACAACCTAAATCCATAAGAAATCTGGTTTAGACTCATTGCGTAACTATATGAATAATTAAGTTTGCCTGTAGAAGAAATATCTAATTTTTTGTTAGAAGAAATATCTAATTTTTTGTTAAAAAAAATATATAAAGAGGTTATTTATTTTTGGTACAAAGAGGTCACAATCACTATTATTTGTCAAGTTCCGATGGTTGTGACTTTTGAATGGGTCTTTAACTGGATTGAAAGCTCAAAGAAAAATTTCTTGATCATCGTGATATATCTCATGCCATCCTATTGGATATCTAATGGCTAAGAGTAATTGTGACCTCGAATGTTAATAATAAATAGTCTCATAGCATCATCATCCAAGCTTTATCCCAATTATTTGGGGTATTAAAGTTAAACGGTTTCACAATATACAATTCCTTATTGTTATTACCAATAAAGTTCTACAAATGTCTTTAACCAAACGGATTGTATAATATAGACCCTTCTCCTTTTGTAAAAAGAGGTCACAATCATTTTAAGTCATTGGATGTAAAATTAGAGCGACTTAAGTGTATCACAATATTCAAGAAAATTTATTTTACACTTTGTGACAAGTCAATTACACACTCCAATCACTTGGTTTTTTTGGGGGAGAAGGCTCCTACCTATTTTTCCATTCATAAAAAATAAGAAGTGAAACAATTCATTATTTTACAACCCTATAATAAGGCAGTTGGGCCTAGCCATGAAGTAAAAGTAATAAAATAAAATCGTGCGGTCGAGAGCGCCAAATAGTAGCTTCAAAACTAAACGATCCCTTCTTAGCAAGGGCATAGGCTATCATGTTGGCATCGCGAAAGATGTGGAAGATTGACCATGTATGAGTGGAAAGTCGCAATTAGCTACAACAGTATGTAGCCTCCATGGGGCACGACAATGATCATGAATGCAATTCATGAGTAAAAGGATGATTCGCTTTCAACTTGGAGAGGAAAGCAATTCTGCTGAACAACTAGATGAATACCTTCTTTAAGCGCAATATATTCTACCTAACTGTTATAGGCAGTACCAATGGGATGGCAAAAGTAGTGACAAAAATACCATTACTCTCCTTGATAACACCTCCACCACCTACTGATCATAGGTTCTGCATATTACAATTTTATTACGTAATCTTATTCTATATATTTTCTTAACTAAAATTTTGTTCCACTCGATTCTTATTGAGATAGAGAAAGCATTTATACTAATTTTTCTTTCCTTAAGTTAAAATTTTACAATTTTCTTTCCTTATTTGTTGATAAAGAGAAATGCGTTTGTTCACTATAATCCATTCAATATTTAGTCAAAACTAGTGATTTAAAACTCAATTATCACAATAGCCGTATGGATGGGGAATCGATCATTATCAAACCAGTTTAAGATGGTATAGGTCCTGGCCCAATTAACCCCTAAAATCTCCCTTTTATATTTTTCTCTTGTTTTCAATTTGATCTAATATTTTTTTTAGGTCCCTGTAATGCCCACCACTAATCCTTATTTTTAATTTTAATTTTAATTTTTTAATATTTTTCTAGATTGTCGCTTCTGTCCAGTCGAAGTTGCGATCCAACATCCAGTGATCCAACACATATCTATGAGGTAAGCGATCCATCCACCCCACAGATTCAGTGAAATACTGGTCAAGACGATCTCTTTATCATTTGTTATATAAACAATAAAGCTTGAGGAGAAAATGGCTAAATATTATGGATATGTGTGAAGGTCTCCAAATCTCATTTCAGCATATGTAAAGGGCGGCTAATGACATTGCCGATTGATTAGCAAAACGACGGTGTGTATGCAGAATTTGTTTATTTCAGATGTTTTCCCTTTCTGATTGGCCGTAACCTTTGACTGATTAATAAAGCTTTAGTAACATTGTCAAAAAAAAAATAAAGCTTATGAGGCAGTAAATTAAATTTTTGAAAAATTTACCTCAATATTATATTAAAATATGGTTATAACGGATTGGTACAAATTTATGGAAGTATTTATACGAAAGGATACCGATCCGATATTTACAACATTGTCCTCAACTTCCTTTCCTCGGGATCGGGAAAAGAAAGCAGGAAATTCCAAGAATGGGGGCCACCTTCGTGATCCAGCCTAGGGATCTAGGGTTGTTTAGGGGAATGTGCCTCTTGCGGTTCCAACCAAAGACGTGGATTAAGACCTTAAAACGAGCCAGGAAACAGGTAGAAGCGAGTTAAGCTCACCCTTTGAGTGTCGCCAGAAGGAGGAAGCGAAGCCATTTAGTATACTTGGCTTCCCCCCTTTAGTCGTAGTAGTTGGCATTCCACGCCAGAATTTGTACTTTTCTTCACAAACACCCTATGCCTTCTCTTTTTTTTTCCCCTATTTTTGCCCAAAGTAATTTTTTGAAGTGTAGGGATTGGTCTGATGTTGAAAATCAGATCACTTAATACTCATAATTTTTTTATAAGTACATAGTCTAATGTTTACAACATCAGAACGAAGCTCTTTTTAAAAGAAAAGAAAAATAAGAATGTTCGATATTTCCAATATTAGATCAATCCAATGAACAACTCCTATAAATAAGTCAGTACGATATTAAAGATATTGGACCGCCCTATTTTCTTTTAAAAAATTCCGGTCAGATGATCCAACATTGGACAAGTATTAGGTGATCTATGTTTCCAACATTGGACCATCCCCTACACTTCAAAAATATCAAAAAATAAAATAAAAAGTGATCCAAAGTCTGGAACATCAGACTTAGGATAAAACAAGAAAAGAAAAAAAAGAGATGTGCGGTGTTTCTAAAAAAAAGTACCTGTCCGATGTTTAAATGTTGAAATCAGTGACCATCCATATAAATACTCCTTAAATTTGTACTACTCCATTACAACAATATTCAAATATGGTATATACATAAATTTCCCTAAATAAATATGCTACAAATATAAATTTCCCTAAATTTTTAAACATAGTAAATTTCCCTAAATAAATATGGTACATATATAAATTTAGGAAAATTATAAAAAACCCCAAAAGCATACTTTCTATGTAATTTACCCCAACCTAACTTTTTCTCTTACTTTTTCCCCAAAACAAACTTTCTATGCAAATACCCTTAAGGGAAAAAGTTCATTTTTTAGACAGAAATGCCTTTCCCCTACACAAAAATCTTTTTGGCCAAGTTTTATGTTGAGTTTTGGATCCTAGCACATTGCGGGAGCTGCGCACCATCACATTACCGGAGTGCCCAAGTGCTGGACCATTTTATGACAACTACTAGATCGAAACTGAGACTTCCCTTTACATAGTACAGGAGCCTGGAATCCCTTAACATCTAAGGCACCCCAATAGCACATTGCGGGAGCGCACAATCACAGGCACCATCACAACACCCAAGTGTCGGACCGTCTTAAGACAATCAGACGGAAACTGAATACTGCCAGACTTCCCTTTACATAGTGCCGGAGCCTCACCATCACAGCACCCAAGTGTCGGACCGTCTTAAGACAACCAGACGGAAACTGAATACGGCCAGACTTCCCTTTACATAGTGCCGGAGCCTGGAATCCAGTAACATCTAAAGCCGGATCGCCCTTTGCAACTGCCCAAGTGCCGAACCGTCTTAAGACAACTAGACGGAAACTGAATACGGCCAGACTTCCCTTTACATAGTGCCGGAGCCTGGAATCCTTTAACATCTAAAGCCAGATCGCCCTTTGCAATTGCCCAAGTGTCGAACCGTCTTAAGACAACCAGACGGAAACTGAATATGGCCAAAATTCCCTTTACATAGTGCCGTAGCTTGGAATCCCGTAACATCTAAAGCCAGATCGCCCTTTGCAACTGCCAGACCGCACTTGCAACAGAGCCATAGCCCTACTGCTGGATCGTATTTTACACAATGCCGGAGCCCTATTGCCGGACCACACTTTC
The DNA here is from genome assembly GCF_054954075.1 of Amborella trichopoda. Lineage (NCBI taxonomy): Eukaryota > Viridiplantae > Streptophyta > Magnoliopsida > Amborellales > Amborellaceae > Amborella > Amborella trichopoda. The sequence continues at coordinate 10,900,819 of NC_142338.1, read as the reverse complement.
TGAGCCCTAGTACCGAATCACATTTACAATTTGCCGAAGCCCCTATTTTGGTGGAATAGAGGAAAGAGAGGCATGGGTAAGATAAAAGTACATGAGGTAGTTTAGGTATTTTTTTTTTATTTGGTTGGGGGTTTTTGCGTAGAATGTGTATTGTAGAGAAAAAAACGAGACAAAAAATTAGGTTGAGGTAAGTTGCATAGAAAGTGTAGTATTGATTTTTTTTTTTTTTTATAATTTTTTCTATAAATTTTCCTATTTTTTTTTGCAATCCAAAATACAATTGCTGGGAGAAAGGCTGAAAGCAAGCGGAGTTCTGCAACCTTTCCCCTCAACATCTGATCATAGGAAAGAATAAAAAAGAGAATACACATAAACAAAAACAAAGAAGAAGACGATGCAAACTGAATTATCATAACATGTAGAGAGTGAAAGAGGTAAAAAAAAACAAGTGTGAACCGCACGTGGCCGGTAACCTCCCCTGAGAAGCAAACGCCCCGCTCCCCGGCCCCACAACTGATACCCAATCAAAGAATCTCTTTCTCTCTCTAACTATATGTGACTCTCTCTCTCTCCTCTCTCTATCTCTATCTCTATCTGATTATCTCTCTTTCTCTCTCTGACTCAGGTGAGGTACTTGACACTCTCTCTAGACAGTATAACTCTCCCTCCCACCAAACACTATAACTCTCTAGCTTTTGTATCTCCACCCATTTGCAGAAGTGCCTCTCCCTCTCTGCCATCACAAATCAGAGACCTAAAAACGAATAAAAAGAAGACGAAGACAACAGCAGGATCAGAGCCAGAGATTAAAGCTGGAAACCAACAATGAGGAGCCCTCAATCATCTGTTCCTGCGGCAGCAGCGGCAGGAAGGACGAGTGGTAGAAGCAGCAGAGGGAGTGGGGGACCGACGCCGTGCTGCAGTAAGGTGGGTCTGAAGCTAGGGCCATGGACCCCGGAGGAGGACGAGGTGCTGGCTGCTTACATTGGTAGCGAGGGTGAGGGCCGCTGGCGGACTCTCCCAAAGCACGCCGGCCTCCTGCGATGCGGAAAGAGCTGCCGACTGAGTTGGATGAATTATCTTAGGCCTTGTGTAAAACGCGGCCGCATTGGGGCCGACGAGGAAGACCTCATCCTTCGACTCTATCGCCTCCTTGGAAACCGGTGGTCCCTCATCGCTGGTAGGATCCCGGGACGCACTGATAATGAGATCAAGAATTACTGGAACACTCACCTCTCAAAGAAGCTCATCTCTCAGGGCATTGACCCAAGGACCCACAAACCGCTCTTGTCTTCTCCTCCTCCTGACCCTCTTCAGATCCCTAATAATAAGGATGTAATCTCTCCCATTATTGAAAGCTCTCGAATTCCACAAAACCCTAATCCTTCCACCAGCTTTCCTCTTGAAAACCCTCTCCCTAACCCTAATTCTGAGGGTTTGGAAGACGAGGATGGGAGCGGAAATGATGTAGGGTTGCAGTACTCTTGTGAGGAAGAGTTTGGGCTCGAGACAACCCCCATGAGGGCAAAGAAAGGGGTGAAAATAGGAAACCCTAGGATCAATCTCGGGGGAGAGGATGAATATTACTAAGACATGTTCTCCTCGTTCCTCGATTCTCTTATTAATGACGATGACGACTTCTTTTTGCAAGAGCAGCACTAGCATATCGTTGCACCAGAGACGACGAGTGCAAGTGCACCCCATTTCCCTTATTGGGATGGGGGTTTACTGCCATCGTCGGCCAACAGTAACCAAGAGGGTCCTTCCATGGACAAATACTAAGCACTGTTTTCATCTTCTCTTTGTAAGAATCTTGCATTACAGTGTTTGATTTATGTCTATTATATCTCCAAATAAGAAACAGTACTCAGTAGTGTCGATATTTAAATATCTTCCTACCCAAGCCCTCAAATTTGTATCCAGAGAGCCTCCGAGTAGATTAGGATTGTATATTAAGTGTGTTTTTTTTTGTTTGTTTGACATGGTATGCATAAAAACTTTTATATTGTATGATTTGCAAGTGTTAAAATATGTTATTTGATGTATTATGAGACTACTTTTATCTGAATGTAATGAGAATGCTTTTGTATTATTGAGGTTTTTAATGGTGCATGTCTAAGAATGCTTTTGTATTGTTGAGGTTTTTAATGGTGCATGTCTAAGAATGCTTTTGTATTGTTGAGGTTTTTAATGGTGCATGTCTAAGATCTCCACAAAGAATACTGTCGATGCAATCTTACCGAGTTGAAAGCTCTTTGGGTTGATAGCATACTAGAGTAACTAATGATGTAAATAAGAGTATCCTTTCAATCAAACATACCAAATGAACTTTTAACTCTCATATTATCAAATAAAAATTCCTCTTTCCATTTCATAAATTCATAGTCATAGAGTTCATTCTTTTAAAAATAGAATATAGAGTAAATGAATCTAATGATGTACATAAGTGTATATTACTATCTTGCAAGCCACCTGAACTTCAAGCCTCTTGAAACTTCACCATTTCTTTCAGCTGTCATGATGCTTTCTACAACTGATCTAGTATGTATAGAATTTTAATGGGCCGTGCTTCCAAACATGCAGCAAGAAATTTCTACATGAATAGGCATCCATCCTGGTCAAGAAACATATTTTATTGGTTATATTTTCAGCATTGATAAAGAGAATGGGATAAACAAGCTTTTGATCACAGGTGGCTTGCTGGATTGTTTTCTCAATAAAATTATGCATTTATCTGAGAAAAAGATCTAACTGCATTCTTTTCCTCACATTATGTTCCCCTATATTGTTCGTGTACGATCTCTAGTTCACATATGCATTGCTGAGGCATTTCGTTATTATCATAAAATTTTGAATATCATGGGTGGCATAACAACATCATCTAGGAGCAAGAAAATGAGAAATTTCACATCTATTAGCAATTTCATTATCACTATCCAATAGCATCTTCTATATCCAAAGCTTCACTACCTTTGCTGGAGATGTGTTCAATAAGAATATATCTCATAATAAGGATATTCCCTTTGAAATTCTTCTTTAGGAACATCATTTTTTTTTTTTTAAAAAAATCTAATTCTAAATGATTTTGTCGTCAAGGAAAATGAATCTCACAGAAAAAATATTATTCTAGCTCTATGTGCTGAAACAAGAAGAAGCCATTTCACTAATCAAGTTGGTAATGATCATGCAAGCTCGTTAAGTAGCAAATAGACTTTCATTGGTTGTCTGCTCATATTAGGATTCACAAAATATGAATGCACATTTATTTGTTTCATAGTATTTTACCAAAAAAGCTTTGAAAGTTTTATGCGTTAAAGTTCTTGAAATAGAAAAAATGTGTGGAAAGAAGAAATGGGATAAGAAAGGGCACTAGAATGGTTTATTTCCATTTCCATTGAATATGTGAAACTAATAGGGCCATGATCTCAATAGCAAACTATTAGATAGAATTCATTGACATTGAGATAATGAGAGCAACACTATGTCGGAGAGTGAGTCATTGATTCCTTAAAAGTATTCGAGGAAGTCCTAACAAGAACTTTATTAGCAAATCCCTCCATTCTGAAACATGAAATTGAGAGAGAGAGAGAGAGAGAGGGGACTATGCCCACGTTCTTAATTATAAAAGTAATTGTGTATCAAAATAGTGAGTGAGATATCAAAATTGTTAGAGAAGTAGAAAGAGGGAGAAGCTTGGGTCAAGTATGATATCCCAGAAGCCAGCCTTTGGTTGAGAATTTGAGAAGGGGCTTGAAGGTGAGTTTCATCTACATGGAGCTGAGAGTCTGTATTGAGAGGGTGAGAGTCCTTATCTATGCTTTGCATGCATGTCTATTTCTTCACTTCTTTGAACAGCCTTTCTTCATAGCTGGGCCACATTGAGAGAGTTTTAGAGAAACTTTGTGTTATATATATATATATATATATATATATATATATATATATATATATATATATAGTTTTAGATAGTGTATATGTGTTCTAGAGGAGGGTAGGGGGGGGGGGGGGGGGAGAGACTTCCTTCAAAGCTTCCACAAAGGGTGTGGTGTAAGGGAGGTCTTTCAAAGAGAAGAAGGGATGCCACTAGTAGCACACCCCATACTTCAATTGCACGTTGTAGCTTCTATTCCCCAGATAGCTTCCTAAACGACTAACTATTTCAAAAACGGCAGGGGCTTGTCATCACCACTACTGAATTACCCCAAAAAAAAAAAAAAAGAATCAAAAGGGGAAGAAACTTTTGCAATTTCGAAATAATTATAAACTATTACTATGAGACCTCTTTTTCTAGCATGTATATTGTGCTCCCTTGAGAACACTACCACTTCCTCGCTGAAGACCTACTACTTGAGAGGATCAACAAACTGCACGAGACTATTTCTTTATCTTTTTCGGGAACCTCATTTTTACTTCAAATGCAGTGATGGTGAGTTAAAGTGATAAAGAGATTTTTTTTATCAATTGCCACCATTACGCATAATGTTTAAATAAAACACTATACTGTTATGTATTAATAGATGGGTATAAACTTTGCTATACATGAAAGGATAGTAAAAGAAATAATATAGACATAATAATATACAAAGATTTAAAAGATAAAGTAGTTATCTTTTAAAGTTGTATTAGAGGAAGAGATAATTAATATAATTAGTACTTATGCACCACAAGTAGGATTAGATGATAGAATTAAAAGACAATTTTGGGAGGTCATAGACATACCAAATAGAGAAAGGACTTTTTTAGAAGGGGATTTAAATAGTCATATAGGGTAGGATAGTAGAGGATATGAAGGGGTACATGAGAGATATGGATTTGGTGAAAGAAATGAGATAGGTGAGGCTATTTTAGATTTTGCTATGGCCTACGACTTAGAAATATCAAACAATTACTTTAAAAAGCAAGATAAACATTTAATAACCTATAAAAGTAGATTACATAACAGCCAGATAGAATTCTTCCTAGTTAAGAAGGTAGGTCGACCATCATATAAAGACTGCAAGGTTATCCCAGGAGAGAGTTTGACTACCCAACATATGCTCATGGTTATGGACGTTTACACAAAGACATGGAAGAGAAGGGGTGAAATTAATAAGTGTCCAAGAACTAGGCAGTGGAATCAGTGTTCACAAAATCGAACCGGAATGGTTAACTGGACATGAGCCTGGAACTGGTTTAACCGACCTAACCGGTAAACCAACCTATTCAACCGCTGTAACAGAGCAAATCCCGGGCAGTAAAAAAAGCATTAAAAAAAAAAAAAACATCTACTAAAATATGAAAAGCATATAAAGGATGATTAAAACAAAACATATTCAAATGAAGTTGAAAAGTAATTTAAAAAATAGATTTTAACCTATTTTATATTTTCCAAGGGCTAGTTTTAAAATTTTCTACAAAAAACATGGGAAAATATAACAGTGAGTATTAATGACCAAAACAAATTTTAATCTTCACTATAATATAAAGATTATTTAAAAATGTATTACAAATCAAATTCCTTATTTTAAAGAATTTATATGCATTTTTTTGAATTTTTTTTTAAAAATACCAGTTGATCACCCTAACCGCCCAAAATTGGAACCGGCAACTGACCAGTTCCAATCTAACCGGGCGGTTAGCGGTTAGCTCAGGAGATTTTGATAACAATGGGTGGAATTTAAAAATGAGAAAGTATACTTATTTAGGGATAAATTAGTTAACGAAAGAAAATGAAACTCTGAACAAGAGGTCAATGTTATGTGAAATAAGATGCCTGACTGTATTGAAACAGTGGCAAAATAAATTTTAAGAGAATCTATAGGAAAAAGAAATTTCGATAAGGAAACGTGGCGGTGGAGTAATAAGGTTCAGAAGGCTATTAGTGAAAAGCAATCATGTTATAAAAACTTAACAGTGTAATAGAAATGATCAAAACTTAGAAGAATGTAAATGTTAAAAAAAATGCTAAACGAATAGTAAGTAAGACGAAACTTAAGAATTATGATAATTGATACAGTAAACTGGGAACAAGAAAAAGTAAAAAAGATGTCTTCAAATTAGCAAAAATGAGAGAGAAAAAGTGCAGAGATCTATACTATATTAAAAGAATTAAAAGTGAGATCAAATGATCTTGGTGAAGGATGAAGAAGTCAACAAAAGATGGAGAGCTTATTTAAGAAATTATTAAATGATGAACACAATAGAAACACAATAGTAGAAAGAACCATTGGCATAAATGAGGGCGGAGGTCATAAATACATTTATAGGATTAGGATATCAAAGTGATAGAAGCTTTGAAAATGATGTAGATAAGAAAGGCTTTAGGATCAGATGGAATCCCAATAGATGTTTGGAAGTGCATGTGGGAGATTGGCAATGATTGGCTGACTAAATTGTTCAATAAGGTGTAAAGAATAAATAAAGTGTCAAACGAATGGAGGAATAGTATTGTGGTACGTATTTACAAGAACAAATAAGACATACAAAATTGTGCGAACTATCGACATATCAAACTTATAAGCAACACTATGAAGCTATGGAAGAAATTGATTAAGCAATGACTAAATGTTGGAAATATAATTCAGTTTTATGCCAGGGAGGTCAAAAACATGGGATATTTTTCTACTTATGTAATTGATTGTGAAGTTTATGGCGAAAGGAAAAGGCATCCACATGGTCTTTATTGATACAGAAAAATCTTATAATAGAGTACCTTGAGATTTGACTTAGTGGGTGTTGGAAAAAAAGGAGTCTCAAGACACTACATCGAATTAGTGAGAGATAAGTACGATGGAGCGCTAACTAGTGTACGAACAACTAGTGGAGAGGCGAATTAGTTTTCAGTAATAATAGTTCTATATAAGGGGTAAGCATTGAGCCTATATCTCTCTGTCTTAATTATGGAAGAATTAACTAGGCACTTACAAGATGAGGAACTGGGGTACATGTTGCTCACATATGAAATAGTTTTGATTGATGAGACACGAAACGATATCAATATAAAGTTAAACTTTGGAGGGATGCTCTAGAATCTAAGATGGAGTATATAAAATGCAAGTTTAGCAATAATAGGAGCAGAAACGAGGAAGTAGTTAAGATTGACAACTAGGAAGTACAAAAAGAGCGCACTTTCAATATCTTGGGTTGATAATATAGGAAAAGTGAAGAGATTGAGGAAGATGTCACATATATTATTCACATTTATAAATAGTTTTTGAACTTATTGATACTTATAATTTACTGTCATATTTGTGATGGCAGTGATATAGGTTACTTATGTGCTTCATGTGACTATTTATATTGCAATAAATATTAATAAATTCTCCTTTTGGTATTTAAATGGAAAAAAGAATAATCACGGATAAATGATTAGCAATTTACTAAAAATAGTTAGTTTTCTACCCTAATAGGGAATAATTATTTTTCCATCTCTGTGTCTATATTGCATTACTTGTATTATATTTTTGTTGTGAATGTGGATTTAAGCATTTGATTGCATTGGGTTCTACATGGTTGGGGAATCTTTTTTTTAAGTATGATATATCTTGCTCATTATTAGACATCTTTTCTGTTTTGCTTTAGAAGCATTTTGGTGATAATCCTATAGCATGGCAGATATCTGCTAGACTTCACATATAAGGACTCTCTTACTTAGAATTTTCATCGTGGTGCATTACTTGGACATGGTCAACATGCTTCTCAAGTGGGTAGTTGATGACAAAATTGAGTTGATTTGTTAGCTTAAGTCTATGTTTAGCTGATATTTCATTACCTCGAAGGTTGAAATTGTGAAATTGTGAAATTGTGTTTATTTTATGAATATATATATATATATATATATATATATATATATATATATATATATATATATATATATATATATATATATGATGATCTTTCCTCGATCATGCATGTTGTATTAGGATATTTCCTTTCCTTTGTGTATATCACAAAGGCTATATAATGTAATGACCTTTATGTACATATATAAGATTTTCTCCCACAAGTTGAATACAAAAAAATGGAGATTTCTCACATGGTATAAGATTTCTCACAAGATTTCTCCATCCTGTCTTGGTCCTTCATCTTCATGGGAATTACAACAAGCAACAAATTTTTTTTTGCAAAAAGTCAGGCCCTATATTACCCAATTCCTACAGCTAAATGAGCCAAAATTTCAATTTGTTACTCCTTCCCCCATGGGGCTTTGATCCATGTACGGTTCATTGGGTTTCTCCACTAGGATCAAGGTTATATTGAGCCAAAATTTTGGAGGTTCGCAATAAGCGATGTATATCAGTGCCAATGACCTCAGCTCTCTCGGTGATATCTCACTATCTGTATAGTAATTTGAGCCAAACTTTTACAATGAGCTTACTAACTCAGAGATAAACACAACCATATATGAAAATCCATGATCAAAATCCAATTAAAAGGAAGAATTCGAGTGAGAAATTGCTTAAATTTATGAGACTGCAATTGCCAAAAATAGTAAAAAAATAAAAGAGCCATATCTCTCCAATCCGACATCATCTTGAGCCAAAATTTTCATCAAAATTGGTTTTGACGCCTACCACAAGAATATACCGGCTAATAACCAAATAGCGGGCAAATTTGGGCACAATGACAAGGTGTAGAAATGAGTATACAATTTTTATCGAAAATAAAAAATAAAAATTCAAAATGAGTGAAACTTGACGAATTGAGAACGATTTTTGCTCAAATTTGTTGCAAATGATCGTGGTCGATTGCCCTACAATTTTACGTAAGAAATTTGCATAAAAAAGGTCGGTAAAATGGCCCAATTTGATAGGTTTTGGTGGCAAATGGAAAAGTAAGCCTCTTCAAGGGAAAATAATTGAAAATTTCAAAATTTAAACTTCCATTCTGGTCATTTTCAGCCTTAGCCCAAACTTATTTTTAATAATCCACCCCTCTTTGAATCAAGCTTTTGATTTTCTACCCACCCAGATTTTTCCACATCTATAAAAACCCTCTTACTCCTTATTTTTAAGGGTTAGATACTTGAGATTAAGAGACAACCTAAGAGAAACAAAGTATGCTTAATTTTCTAAATTACCCCTAAGCTTCTCCATGCTATCCAAATTACTCTCACATATTTTTAAAATCCCAAAAATACCTTTCAAGTACTCCCTAGGAAGTCCAAAATTCAAGAAAGCTCTATTCCTTAAATAACCTAAAACTTCCAAATACCCCAACTTCATAACTTTTCACTTCTAGCTCCTAGCCTCGTAGTAGGTGAAGGCTAGGTAGGACTGGGGTACATTTTGGTTGCTTTGGGAAGCTAGATTCTTTGGCCGGCTTGAGGGTTGCGCTCACTAGGTTCGTTACCATCGCCTATCCTAAAGAGCAAGGTCATCCCCAGTATTTTGTAAACCGGAGGTCTAAGAGGCTGGTTCTGATGGACCCAAGAGCAAAAGTCCCGCACCTTGTACTTGCTTTATTATAAGCAATAAAAAGATCGTTGTTTTAATCATGTGCATTTGGTTATGGGTTTTATCTTGTCTATCGAGTCATCCAACACACATATATGAGCACCTTTTAACGACACATCTTTTCTGGTGACCACGGAGCACTGCTACACCCCAAACCAGACTTCCTCAAATCTTGCCTGACTTAAGCCTCAAGTTTATTCAAACCAGTCCTATAAACTTCATGGCCTCCTAAGCTTTTATCCTAGTCGGGTCTATCCCTATCTCCCTTAAATCAGCACGTGTCGGAGGCCATACATCCACTCCAATCCTCTTCACTGCCAGAACCCACACTCAAGCTAGTGTGGGTACGATACTCCCCAGTTGGGTCGGCATACTGCTCCTAGCATGGGTAGCCACACTGCCCTTAGTGTGGGTAGCTACACTACTCCCAGGGTGGGTAGCCAAGCTGCCCGTAATATGGGTAGCCACACTAGTCCTAGCATGTGTACATGCTGCCTCTAGCATGGGCACCTACCCTAGCTTCAAGGTGGGTGACTGTGTTGTTTTTAGCTTGGGCACCCACCTTAGGTCTAGGTGGGTGGCTGTGTCATTTCTATCATGGACACCTACCTTTGCTCTGGGGTGGGTGGATGTATTGTTTCTAGCATGGGCACCCACCCTAGGTCTAAGTGGGTGGCTGTGTCATTTCTAGCATGGGCACCTACCTTTGCTCCAGGGTGGGTGGATGTATTGTTTCTAGCATGGGCACCCACCCTAGCTCCAGGATGGGTGGACATGTTATCTCCAGAGTGGATGGCTATACTGGTGGCAGTTTGGTTAAATAATCAGCTAGGAAATCAACTCTAAGACCCTGCTTTAGCACACTAAATCTCGAGAAGTGACCTGATGACCTCCTGACCTGTGTTGATTTTTGGAAGGGGATCCATAAACTTGCCTACCCCAAGACCTACACCCATATCCACCTCGGCTCATGCCTATAACCAAATCACTTCTAGTCCAACGTGCCTTCAACCCTCTACACGGCTCTTAAAACCTTGGTGCCTTAAAAAATGGATGGCCATGAAATCTCTCTCTCAAGATGCTAACCCGATCACATGGCGTGGCATTTCGAGAAGGGCAATCATTCCCTCAGTTTATAAGGTCGTTGACCCCAAGCCCTCTCGAGTCTGCCCAAAGGAAATGGGGGCATACCTTTAGGCCTACAACGCCAATCTCCCTTTGAATTGCCTGAGCTTCCCTTTGAATTGTATGAGCTTTACCAGTGCTAGGTGGTTGTTTTGAAGTCAGATGCCTGGCAAGTGTGCCTCTGGGGCATGTGACCCGAGTTCTGGTCAGGCAGGCATGCATGAGGGTCAAGCTAGTCAAGGGGCTCAAGAGGGATTTTGGCTGGTCAATCTATGAATCGCCCAATGGGGGCAATCGAGAAAGAAGCAGTCACGGGAATTGAACCCGTAATCAGAAAGAGGGGGATATGGCTGCAAAAATTAACCCGGCCAAGGGGCAATATTCCATAGCCCAGTTGGTAGCTTCACCTCAAAAGTTCCTAAGAACTGATGTTTCTCAAGCAAAGTCGCATGCCCAACAACCTCAAGAGGTGCAACAAGCTCTCCAGCCCACACAAAAACAACTAACACAAACCTCCCAACAGTAATGGAATTGGGTTCCTTCCCCAAATTCTTACCAGCGCCCGAGCTTAACTCAAAAGATGAATGAGGTTTACACTGTGACAAAGACTAAACCCTAATGATCCTCCAATACGCCTGGATGAAGGAACCGTCGAACTGCCAAAACCCAAGAGGATGGAGGATTATCCAAAGTAGTGCATCTTTCATGTTGTTGAAGACTGCTATCCAATCAATGTTTACTCTATCAAAGAAAGATATCTATTTGATTCCTTTCCGTGGGGAAGATTTGTCTAAAATAGACCTAACAACGCGTGTCAGAGAGATAAAGCATTGACATACATACACTATGTACTTGTTATATCCACGTACATGTATGTCTCTTTTATCCCTATTCTAACAGGGATGCGATTTAATATATCTTAAAAATAAGAAAATTTCGTGCTTGGGTCGCCCATAATTTCTTATATTTCTAGGGATCTACCGTACATTTTTTTTAAGGATAAAGACTCTTTTTATTGTGTCGACCCTTAATTGTGGCTGTAGTATAGATATCATTATTGAAAGGGTGCAGTTTGTATAAAGCCCGGGCTCTAAACAATCAAATTAGAGCCTACTTTCAAATAGTATCGAGAAATGTGGTTTCAATACTTGAAATCTTTGTGATAGCCTTAAAATATATTTTTATATTTATACATGAAGTTTAAAGCTTCAAAAAATAGCGTAGATTGACAAATCTATGAACACTTGAAAATATTAAAAATTGACGCTTCAAAAATGCATTACAAAATATACTATTTCCAAAACTTGAAATGCATTTTTTTCTCATCTCCATGCATCTTGATGTCGAGATGATCAATTTGAAGATATTTGGGCATCAAAATAACCTCTTCTAGTGAAAGTTTTGAGGTAGGCTCAGATTTGATTGTTAAGAGCCTTGGCTCTATGTAAACTTTTCCGCTTATTGAAAAGCAAGATACTAGTGTTTGACACCCATAGCTCATGAGAAAAATTGGTCAGGGCTGAGAATCGGTTAGATGGGTTTGGGTCGACTTGGACCAGACCCAACCTAACTAGGTTTAGGTTAGACCCAGAAATGACCCAGACCCAGATCGGGTCCTAGTCAATTGGAACTAAGCCCGACCCACCAAATCATGTCTGGTTTGGGTCATGAAATAAAAATATATAACAAATTGCTATATATATTTTATAATACATATTTTATCGCACATAGTTATTATATATTTATATGTACCTTACAATATAAATACAAGGTCAAGTTAGGTCAGGTTCAGTTCACCAGACCCCAGCCCAACCGGTGCCGACCTGTCAAGTCCATTGGGTCCAGACCCGAACTCGATTGGTCGGGCCATCAAGTCCAACCGTTATTTTGACATAGGTGATGAAGGTTAATTGCCTCTTGGACAACTTATGACAAGTGACTTGTGCTGCGAAGATCAATACAAATTGAGAAAGTACTTGATGCGCTGAGGATACAATTAAAAACAGCTGTGTCCCCCAACGCATTAAATATCCGCCATTGAGATGGATATCAAAAACGAAAAGTAGTATGTGCGTCAAGAGACACTTCTACAATATCGTCCCCTGCTGCAATAAACATCCTTGTAGATGGATGTCATAAAATGGCGGTCCCACCTAAATTTAAAACCACGTTGCTAAAATCATATATAAAAGAAATCTCATTTTTCTACTTTTAATTTTTATTTTTATATTAGATTCCTACCGATCATGGTTGAGATTTTCATTCTCAAAAATCTTAATTCCAAAATCCATCTCTAAATAGATTTTGGAGACAGGAGACATTTGAATAGATGAGTCAGCCGACTCAATGAAACCTTATCCTTTAATAGTGTCCTACTAGTCTAAAGGTAAAGTATTCCATCAGTCAAGGGATGCATGTGTTCCCTCAGCATCAAATGTCCATCTTTAAGATGTACATTAAAAAGAGGGTACCTGACTAAAATCTAAAACGAAAGGGTGTAAAAAAATCTAAAAGAACACACTTCTAAATTTTAAAACAATGTTTTTTTTTTAATAGTATGATCGTTATAATTATGAATCCCTAGAACTTTGGATCCAAAATCCATATGCAATATGATTTTGGAAGGAGACAAGTGAATAGATATAGTTGACTCATAGAATCTCCATCCATATATAAAATGAGCAGTTTAAAAATATATATCGAAGATAATGAATTTTTATTTATTTTTTATTTTTCCAAATTTATGTTCACTATGGTTGAGATTCTCACCCTTAAAAATTTACGTTCACTATGGTTGAGATTCTCACCCTTAAAATTTATGTTCCAAATTTATGTTCACTATGGTTGAGATTCTCACCCTTAAAAATTTTGGAGGAGGACACATAAGAATAGAGAATCAGCTAACTCATCATAGCCTTGCCTTTGGAATTTACACAAATGCATTACTTAGGGTCTTTTGTTAAAGTTCCCAAATATCATTTTTCTTACTTTCGATCTTCTTCTATCATTTTAACAAGGCATTAATGTTTATGCTTACGATACAACTACTGATAAGTCGATCTAAACCAGTGTTGGAAAAGTTTGCCCATTAACTTGGACTCAGGCACTGGCATGGCCCACGTATTCCTGATTTCATAGGCCACCTTTTGGGACATATCCCTACAGTGCACTAATCAGCCAATTTATAATACAAATGGGCCAATTTATACACTAATCGGTCGATTTGCAAAACTAATCAGCAACTTATCAAAAAAAATAGGGTGATTTCTGCCATGTTATGGAAAAAGCATGTTAAAAGCTTTTTGCAGGTCCAAAAATGGACTTTGCAGGCTTCCGCAGTCATAGAGTGCGAGGTGTCGCAAGGTACTAGGACCTCCACTGGGGAAGAAGAGGGGCTTAGATTGGTTTGGGAAGAAGTTGAGAGAGCTAGGCATAACAGCTAAACCCCTGAACAGAGACACACAGGTGACATGCACCATAAGCTAATTATTCAGGATAATGGCATGCACCATAGGCTAATTATTCAGGATAATGACAACGCCGATGAGGGACAAAATATAGGCTAAGGAGGAGAGGAGCATGGATAGTTTCAATGTCTAGATGACTACGGCCTAGAAAGTTTACAAGGTAGCATTCTTATTTGGCAAGGAGGTATTGTTGCTGCCCTATAGAATCCACTAGGCTTCATAGCGATTTTTTTTTCCAGACAACCTTGATAGCAAAACTCTAGAAAATCCCGAATCCCATCATTAATTTTACTACTTTTGAGCAGTATTTTTTATTATTGTACAATATGTAATTTCTTTTAATTACTTATTCACTGAAAAAGTATTGCCTCAGGTGCCTAAAAATTTTGTTCGGAACCCAAATATGCCCATAATAATTTCTTTTCACTTATTTTATGTGACAATATAAAAAACAAAACAGTACATATAAAATTTTATCTTTTTTTATAATTTTCTTATAAAATTTTCCAGGTTCTTTTAACCCCATTTTTTTAATATTACAAAACTTGACCCTAATCAGCCGACTAAGTCGGACTTGGCCCTACTATCGGCTCGGTCCATGACTAATTAATCAGCCCGACTCGATCTTTCCTACACTGATCTAAATGCCCATGGTCCTCAAACTACAACTCATATCCACTGTCAGTATTGGGAATGGGTGAGCGATATGCTGTCCGTGGACGTTCAATCACAGGGAAATATGCCAGGTATTAATCCATAACGGAAGGTTTCACCATGTGGAGGGAGGTTTCGACATAAAACTAAAGGCAAAGTTGGACCGCATTTCTATAATATGCAGTCAAGAAGTATAAAGCATTTATTTTAAAAATAGATGCAAATAGGCAGTTAATTTAAAAACAATTATAAGTAACAGTCCAAAAGATTTCTGAATACAATTGTTATTTCTAATTTTCAATTTTTTTTTTCTTTTTTATATTCATGATCTCAATATTAAAGATTATATATTCTCTAAAAATTAAGATTAAATTACATTTAAAAAAAATATTTATTGTCAAGCCAATATTTCTACAATATGCGAACTGGCCGCATGCTAAACGCGTCCAAACTAAAATAATAGGAAACATTTACATAGGTAATGGTTGGATTTCACTAGTGTAAGGAATAAGACATTGTTTGGTTGAGACCCGTAAGAAGGATGTTAGGTGTGACTGGCAGTTGATGATATCTCTCTCGAGTCCTAACTGCTGAACGAAGCCGTTTGGTGGATTAAACGACCCTGAAAACACTGGTGCCCACAAGAAAATGACAAATGACTATTCTGCCCTCAACCCCAAAATTACCAAAACAACCTGGATGTTATATTCCTATTTTGCATGCAAAACCCAACTTCTAGTTGACTAAATAGAAAAAATCTAATTAGCAAATTCAAAAAGATCAAATACCATTTTAGAGGGGTCTTATTACTTGAGTTGGGGCAAAATCCTTGGCATCTTTATACAATGTAATAAAAGGACAAGGTTTCTTTAGAGAAAAGTTTTTGTAAGGTGTCATGCGAGGTTCATTTCAAAAATCCATTAGAAAAGGTTATTATGGTGCTAAAAAACCCCTCAAATTGAATTGATCATCCTAACTTCAAGATGAATGGATATAAAAAAAATAGAAAAATCAAGTCATAAAAATATTATAACTTGTAACGTATTATCTAGACTGTTTATTTTTTAAATTTTAAATTTTTTATAGATATGCTCGACTTTTTTTTAAATGAAATATATGCTCGATTTTCATTATGTTTAGAGCTTTACATTTCACAATTAAGGGGACAACAATGCTTCTTCTTATTAAACTCAGATCAAATGTAGTTGACCAAGATCAAATGTAGTTGACCAAGAAAGAGCTACCACGCCAGAGTCACCATGCCTTTTTTGAGTGAGAAAAATATGCCTCTTCTCTCTCTGCATTGTGCTTCTTGTGGCAAACAAACTCAGACACTAACTAATTCAAAAACAAGTAGGGGTGAGGTTGTGGTGGTAGCACACCTTATATTTTAGCAACACTTTGTGGCTTTTATTTTCACTAACAGCTTTAAAAACCACTAACTAATTCAAAACCCATTAACCCTACTGAAAATTACCCAAAAGAAAAAAAAACAACACAGGCACACCCTCAAATATAAATAGTATTTACATACAAGAATTGCAAAGCATTGGGGCTCACTAACCTGCATCGAATGCTGAGAGTGTTGATGAGAAACCACAAAGCAAGGAATTGTTCAAAACATGATCTTCTCTCACATGTTGTCCTGTAAAAAATGCCATAGGTGAATTTGAAGGGAATGGCGGCTTAATACACACATATCTGTATAAACAAGACCAAAAAATGGAGCAAATTTTTCCTCAATTAAACAGCATATTAGAAGTTCCATTTTACTTTTCAAACGTTAATTCAACCCTTTATATTGATCTCCTCATAAATTTAGAAGAATTTATACAGTATAACGCCAAAGATGTCATAATTCTTTCCGCTCGAAATCAGTTGACAGACAAAGCCATTCGAGTAGCATCCTCTTTTGCCAGCACAAAAATTAATTGTAAACAGCGGAGATGCTCACCTGCAAATGACATCAGGTACACCGAGGAAACTTGAGAACACTGCGAGAGTGGCAATCTCTAAGGAAGGGAAGTGATGGCGAGCTCAAAGGAGAAGCAGAGAGATATAAGATTGAAGGGCGGAGAGGATTCGTTAGTGTTGGGATTGACCGTTAGTTGCTCTCTTCAACTTGGCTGCTTCTCTCTTTCAAGCATTTTTCTTGTGGAAAAATGTCATTGATTTTATCAAAGGTCGACCAAACGTTCTCCCCAACCATCTTTCACCTTACGCTTTTCCAGTTCAACGGAACGAACCTTCGTGTCTTCATCTACGCTGAACGGTTCATTCCTTTCAAACAAGCCAAACTACTAGCCATAGACTTCTGAGGAGGGACCTTTATGGGTGGGAATTGGGTCGGTTCGGGTCGGGTCGATCCATGGGGCCCTATGAGTCGACCTGATGAGGTCTGTTCTGGGACCTAGATTTTGGACCCAAAGGGTCGTGTGTGGTCCACTTGATCTTGACTTGACCTGAGCTTAGATAATATCAGGTCGGGTTGGGGGTCAGCCAGACCCGACCTACGCCAATGTATTTGATTATTTAGCATAAATACATGCCAATATTGTTAAATATATAATGTAAAATAAGAAAGGTTTCTATATTTTCCTTAATGTATATAAGTTCTATACTTCCCTCATCTGACCGTCTAATTTAGATTGAATAAGCAATTGACTGTTTGATCTAAATTCGATGCTTTAGAGTATTTTATTTTTAGTTTTTATTATGTAAATTACATGAATATTTAATTTGGCTCATGTCATCATCTCAATAGGT
Organism: Amborella trichopoda; assembly: GCF_054954075.1. Lineage (NCBI taxonomy): Eukaryota > Viridiplantae > Streptophyta > Magnoliopsida > Amborellales > Amborellaceae > Amborella > Amborella trichopoda. Next base: position 10,883,373 of record NC_142338.1, on the reverse strand, counting down.
TGCACCTAAAACAAATATAAAAAAAACATTTTTAATAAAATAAAATAACCAAAATACGCTTAAAACTTTCAAGAGTATTTTGGTCATTTTATTTTATCCTGAATATTGTTTTTATATTTTTAAGGTGCGAGTTTAATAGAGGAGTGGACATCCAAAATTTGGTCTCAAAATATTTTGTAGAGAAAATATTAAAAATAAAACAATATACAGGCATGACATTGTAATTGGATCCATTTCAGCCGTTCATTAAGATCTGATGGCTCAATAAGGGGAAGTGTAGAAAGCTTGCCCATATAAAATATATAGTCTTTTTTTTTTATATAAGTTTTTTATTTATAGGCCCGGAACAACCCAACCCGGTAGGTCAATTTAAGATGATTTCGCTTGGATCCAACCCGGGTCTGGGTCCAACTTATACCTAGTCGGGTCGGGGTCAACCTAGATTTGACCAAATCCATTTCCACCCCTGGGACCTTGATATCAATGGTGGGCCGGGCCTAGATGCGGCAATGAGGAAAGCCCACAAGATTTTTATGGAGGACCTGCCCAACAAAATTAGGAACGCACAAGCACAAGCTCAAATCCATGTTCAAACCAGAGGATGGGCTTCAATGACCCAGCCCATAACAATTAGGACAAGGCACGGGACCAACCCCAAGCCCAAACCCAAGGTTACGGCTCAGTCCATCAGAGAAATAGAGGTTTTGTTGCACCATTTTATACAATACTAGAGGGAGCACTTGTGTTGTATATGGTTTATGACAATGTAAAGTATGACCTTATTTTTTAGGCGGATTTGATGTGCCCATTCACTCAAGATTTAGGAATGAAAAGAGAAACCATACTGAAAATCTTAACAAACATGTGTTTATGACTTTATGCTATTACAGGTAAAGCCGTACATGCATCAATACTAAACATTTTTAATGAGTTATTTATGTGTAATATGATTTATATGGTCATCGTAACTCCATGATGAGGAGGGTATCAACTATCTTGGATGCTGGGGGAGGCGAAGAGCGTAAAATTCGGAAAATTATCAAAAATGACGAAATGAAATGAACTATTGAACATTATATTCACATTATTTGATTTAATTTCAAAATACTAATAAAAAGCCCCATGATTTTGAGTTGGAATAGTGCCAAAAGTGTAAAATGCTAAATAATGCATCTCTCATGGTTATTTTGGTAAATTTCTTGTAAAATTGTGTAGTTGAATGTATGATGAGCACTATCTTATTCCATACTGTCCTACCTATACATGGCATAGTGATAAATTAATGATGGTCGAATATGAACACATGACTATTACAATATTCTTTCTTTCTATAATTTCGGTTTCATTTTTTGAATCTCTCTCCAAAATTTCTTCACAACACAGTTCTTATTAGCCATTTTTATAGCCCATAGGATTGTCATAATGCTATGCCCATAAGGTTAACATCAAGTAGAACCCTATTTAGGAGTAAATGAAAAAATGCAAAAAAAAAAAAAAACACACACACACACACACATAACCCATACTATATATGTTTGGAAAAAATAATATCCTAATATTGAAAAGAGACCTTCCAATTTTTTTGACAATTAACTGCTGTTGCCCATAGATTTGGATATTTAGATTTTTGAAATCCTTTATAATTTGTAATCTCATATTTCTAATTCCATTTTAATATGAAGGTAAGCGCTCTAATATGTCATTGTTATCATCTGTCATTGTTATCATCTTACTTCTAATTTCATTTTAATATGAAGGTAAGCGCTCTAATATGTCATTGTTATCATCTTAAATTCGGCAGGCTACCTATCGTAATCTCACTGATTATACAAATGGATCTGACATATCTTACGCTTGCTTGTTATCAAATACATATATAATATAATAGACAGATGGATATAAAATCCTCTTTATAGAGAAATGGAAAAAATTTCACTCCTAAGCAATGATTTTATAATGCTATTTAAAAATTTTGCACATCTAAAAGTGGTTTAAAAGGGCATAATTTTAATTTGTAGCTTAAAATAAATCCTTATTTTTTATAACTATTTTTTTACTCAATATGAAAATAGAAGTTTTATTAATAGACATTATAATTTTCTATATGTTGCCTTTTGAAAAAAAAAAGTGTTCTTCCGAAGTCCAATAGAAACAATGGTTAGGTACTTTTTTTTAGTCGGTAAATTTATTGACCATTTTATTTAATATATGAAAATTAATGAAAAACATATCTGCAATGACAATAATGACCAATTCTTAAATTAAAAATAATAGCTGTGGGCTATGTTGAATTCAAATATCTATGGTCATTATATTGTGATAATTATTAAAATTTAAGAAATAGTATTTTAATTAATATATAAAGAATTATTTATAAATAAATTTGAAATAAATCTTATGATCAATTCTTACCCTTATTTTTCATCTAATATAGATAAATATCATGATCAACGTCAAAGCCATTCTCAACTAATTGGGATCGGCGAGGTAGATAAATATCCAAAGTGGAAAAATATCAAAACCTTTAATAGAAAAATTTGGAAAAACTTTTCACTCATGAAAAAATAATTTTAACAACGTTATTTTAAAAACAAGTTTGCATAACTAAAATTAAATTTAGAAATCTGAGAACAAATTTTAACTGAAGATATACTCCAATTTTTATTAGACAAAATGAGATAATCCCCATGGTCCGTGTAAACCCCTGATCCTACATTAACCTCGTGGACCTCTTCACCTCCAAAAAGAGGGCTATTACCACCTCCTCACCTTTATGTACATCATATGTACAAAATTGTCCCCTTTTCTATCCAAAATGCCCCCTTCAAATTGAGTAAAAAGGTCTTTAAATAGTCAGCCCGATGATTTTCCATCGGGATCAAGCGATTTCAATTTGAATCTGCTTTTTTTTAGACCGATTTCAATTTGAATCAGCTTTCGTTTAGACCGTGCCAGTATAGCCAAGAGAGGACGAACCGGAACAACATATCTCTCAAGTAAAAAGAGCAGAATCTAAAAGTGAAGCCCTCTTTTATTCATAGAAGAATTCAAAGAAATCTTGTTGAACATCGAATGAAACTCTAGGAGATATTCATACTAGTTCCCCCTTCTTTTACACTGGAATCCCCTTTCTCCCACACTACTCAAACCTCACCTCCTACTTTCTCCCTCTAAAATTTCCCCCAAACCCTAACTCTTGCATTCTTTCTCATCCTCCATGACAACCTAGCTGAACTCTGCCTCTGTCTCACTACACATCTCTCTTGCATCTCCCATCCTTTGTGAACAGCAAAATGCAATATTCTTGTCCCTCTAGTGACCAATGTGGTTGAATTGGAATGAGGGCAGTTTGGTTGGAAGTCAAGCCACCAAGCAATAAGCCGTTGTGCTAAGGTGAATCTGTTTTCTTGTTTGTCTTTGGCTCAAAAATTATTCTCCGCCAAGCAATAAGCCATTGTGCTAAGGTGAATCTGTTTTTTTGTTCGTCTTTGGCTCAAAAGTCAACATTTGATTCAACCATTGCATCCTCTGATTCATCTCCGTGAAGAAGGTTATTCTCCAACTGCTACAACATCTGATCCAACCATTGCATCCTCTGATTCATCTCTTCAGTTTGAAAATCCTCTAGGACTTTAGTCAAAATTTCTCCCCAACGATCATTCATAGCTGAAGTATGATTAGCTTGATTCACGAAATTGCAAACTTCCGGGGGTGCGATTGGTGCATTTTAAAAGCCATTTAGGAGGGTCTAGATGGAAATATTCAGTTGGACACATCTCCATAGCATGTTTGGACTGTGTTAGATGATCATCATTCATTGGTATCTCAGTATCAGAAATCTAAAGGGATTAAGTAGTAATCATAGTCGTACTGATTTACAGTGAGCTGAGCATTGCGTCTATACTTTCATTATGGCAACTTCGTGATTCCTGCAAATTCGATAGAGAGGGAAGCAAGGTGATTGATAATCTAGATTGTCACCTATAATTTTCTGGAATGGTGCGCAAAATTGTCTGTAGATGTACGAATTAGAGCTATACAGGTAATAGCTGGCAGTGTAGCCTGCTGGTGCTCGTTGGAGTACTTCATTCCTTGGATTTGTGGGGATCTGTGGTTCTACGTTCTTGTTTAGTTTTAGAAGCATCTTTCTTATACATTTCAGAAATTACAAAATGTGTCAAGCTATATCTTTGAATCGTGATTTTCTTTTATTAAATTTCTGCGCTATCGTTATATAGAAACATATCCAGTTGATCGTAAGCTTCAGAGTTTGGAGCAGAGCATTATTTCAAGGAGCTCAGTTGATTCACGGCATTGCAAACTTTGGATGCTTTTGGTGGCATTATAAACTCTGGATCTAACTTGCTTTAATACCACTTGATGCAAATTTATGCTATGATACCACTTGATGCACAGCTCTGATATCAATTGATGCAGGGAGATGATATCAATTAATACAGGGAGGGAATAAAATCAGAAAAATAATACTCCAAAATAATTTTTTCACGAGACCAAATTTTATTAACTAATTCACTTTTTATAATAAAAGGAAACATCCCTTTAAATAAACTAAAAAAAGAGAAAAGATAAATAACTGACTTTCCTATTTTATCTCCCTTAACTTATTTTCTCTCATCTCTATTTTCTCTCTTAAATTCACGTGCCACCCACTTTTTACTCATGGTTGAAAAGATTAACTCCACGTTTTAACCTTATCTTATTTATACTCTTAAACTAACCATATTTAACCTAATACTATTTACATTCCTAAACTAACTAACCCCGTCCATAAATATCAACTCGTGCATAAACTCAATGGCCACCTCCTAATTTAAAAGATAAACTCAATAATAATAATAATAATAATAAATTTGTAATTTGAATTTTGAAATTTTTTTTTTCCTGCATCAATATTTGATAATATTAGTGAGAACTGTGGAAGAGTGAAATGTACGTTCTGGTGATACTTTTGGTGCAACTTTTTGGGTGTTCTCATCTCTTTGATTTTGGAATACCATATAATTAAGCATCTCGATATTTAGATGTATCGATATTACAAAAAAATATTTAAGTCTAAAAAAATGGTACATCTTGCAATATATTATCTGAACAGTCTATTTTCAAGATTTTCATGTATTTATAGATCTGCTTTATTTGAATCATTTTTCAAGTTTCAAATTTTATAATTAGAGATAAAAATAGATTATCATACCATCTTAAAGATTTTTAATAGAAAATTGCATCCGACAAAGTTTGGAGTTGCGCCTTACTTTGATTATTTAAGATTGCCATTTATGCAAAACCATATCTTCGCCGCGGACCTGTCAAAGATTGCCCTTAGCCATATGTAGGTCCTTGTCTGAGATCCCGTAGCCTAAAAAGTTATAAAAGGAATAACTAAACTGCTCCTTGAGCTTATTGGACAACTTTATCAAGTCTTTCTTGTACGCATTGGATGTGAAATCAGGTCGTTACATTTACTCTACTGACCAATAAGTTCAAAGATTTTTCTTGAACTCTACTATACACCTCTTTCTCTCTCTCTATATATATATATGAAAAAGTCTTAAAAATGCTTATAAACAAATTGCTACAGCGTTTCATCTCTATCACGGACATGTATGCTTGTGACGACTTTGCCTAAAAACCGCCACAGACCTACAAGAGCCGTGGCGGTTCCCATATATTTTTGCGTCAATTTTGGATAAAAAATAATCTTGTCATGGACATGCTATATTCGTGACAGTCTTTAAGATGGCGTCGAACGTATGGGCAAAAATATTGTCTATATATATAGCCAAGGCTCTAAACAATCAAATTAGAGCGCACCTCAAAATTTGCACTAGGAGAGGTTGTTTTGATGCCCAAATATCATCAAATTGATTATCTCGACATCAAGATGCATGGACATGAGAAAAAAATGGATTTCAAGTTTTGGATATAGTGCATCTTATAATGCATTTTTAAACCGTCAATTTTAAAGATTTTTAGGTTTTCATAGATCTGCCAGATCTATACTACTTTTTAAGTTTTAAATTTTATAATTAGACATGAAAATATATTTTAAAGCTATCACAAAGATTTTCAATATTGAAACCACATTTCTCGATACTATTTGAAGGTGCGCTCTACTTTGATTGTTTAGAGCCACTTATCTCTCTCTCTCTCTCTCTCTCTATCTATCGATCTATATATATATATATATATATATATATATATATATATATATATATATATATATATATATATATATATATATATATATATATATATATATATGGTGCAGTTGGCATACGGATGCATCCGTAGCTGTAGAGGTATGCACCTTCAAATTTTATTATGGCATGTAATTTTGATGTAAACTGCTCTTAGGATTATCTCAAAATCTATTTTTATATCTAATTATAAAATTTTAAATTTAAAAAATGGTTAAAATCAAGTAGATCTATAAACATTTGAAATCTTGAAAATGGACGGTGTAGATAATATATTGTCAAATGCATTATTTCTGAGACTTAAAATCTTTTTATTTTTCATGGTCATATATCTCGATGTCGAGATGATCAAAGGATTTTTAACATTAAAACTACCTTTTCCGATGGATTTTTGAGGTGCATCCGTAGTTCTACATTATAAGGTTGCATCCTTATGTAAACTTTTTCCACACATACACACACACACACACACACACACACACACACACACACACACACACACACACACACACACACACATATATATATATATATATATATATATATATATATATATATATATATATATATATATATATATATATATATATATATATATATGATTTCATGCAACGGTTGTATAATAATATAATATAACCACACCTCAAGAAAACTTGTTTTTGGCATTTGTATGACCCCAAATTTTGCACACATATTCTCTTCCTCGATATGGTCAAAATTAGTACCCTCCAACAATGAATATCAACCATCCATTTGGTGAATTTCAAAATCTAGTCCTTAACAAATTCAAAATCACTTTTTCTTTTTTAGCATTGTTAATCTAACGATGATAACACTGCATAAATTTTTTGGGAATAAAAAATTTGTTTTGAGGCCTATATCTTACCTTCTCACTAAAATGGATGGCTTGTATTAATTGGTTAGAAAATCACTTTCTAGGTATTTTTTCAAAATTCTATTTTTTGTGATTGTTCTTTAGAATGAAAAGAGTGTAAATTTAAAACTGTGTCAAACAAATTTCTCTAACATGGTTTTTGAAGATGGTTACATTATATCAATATATATATAAGATTATATTAAGGTAGTCATAATATAAGTATTTTCTTATTATACTCAACATTTTTTGTTGTTTCCCTTCGCTTTGTTTTTAAGTAAGGATAGTTTTAGTCATTAGGAGGAATATGATAGATATTTCTATAAAAAACTAATAATATTTTACTGATGGTTAAGAAGTAATCATTGTTCCATGGGTGATGTCAATTTATGGGTGATATCACACCTCATATGGATGATGCTATCTCCCATCATAGTTAATAAATACTTCTCTTTCTAATAAGAATTTCTACTTTGGCCTTGATTAATTACCTAAAATATCTCAAGACCAAATAAGTTGCTACATAGTGGAGTAAGGGAGTCAAGTATCCAAAAATTTTGAGTACCTTATGAAAATACTCATATGTATAAGTACCCACACACACACACATACACACACACACACACACACACACACACACACACACACACACACATATATATATATATATATATATATATGGTGGGAAAAGTTTATATAGAGTTGAGGATCTAAACAATCAAATTGGAGCCTACCTAAAACTTTCAGTAGAAGAGGTTGTTTTGATGCTCAAATATCCTCAAATCGATCATCTCGACATCAAAATGCGTGGACATTAGAAAAAAATAGGTTTCAAGTTTTGGAAATAGTGCATCTTATAATGCATTTTTGGACTGTTAATTTTCAAGATTTTCATAGATTTGCTTGATCTACACTATTTTTTAAGCTTTAAAATTTAGAGATGAAAATATATTATATTTTAAAACTATCACAAAGATTTTCAATGTTTAAACCACAATTTTAGACACTACTTAAAGATGGGCTCTACTTTGATTGTTTAGAGCCTTGCCTCTATGCAAACAAGACCATATATATATATATATATATATATATATATATATATATATATATATATATATATAAGTACGAGTCTCTAAGCAATTAAATTAAGGCACGCCTCAAAAATTTTACTAGAAGAGTTTATTTTGATGCCCAAATATCCTCAAATTGATCATCTCGACCTCAAGATGCATGAATATGAGAAAAAAAAATTGGTTTCAAGTTTTGGAAATTGTGATCTTGTAATGCATTTTTGAATCGTCAATTTTCAAGATTTTATAGATCTACTCGATTTACAGTATTTTTGAAGATTTAAATTTTTATAATTAGAGATGAAAATATATTTTAAGGCTATCTCTAAGATTTCCAGTATTAAAACCATATTTCTCGACACTCTTTGAAGGTGCCGCACACTAGCCTGTCCAACGGCCTATATTGAATCTAGACCGATCCAATGATTACGATTGTATTTCATATTTTAATTTAATTTTTTTTTATAAATTCAAATCACTTAAAATTTTGGGTGTGTATTCTTTAAAAATATTTAAATCCAATAAAAATATCAAAAAAATATTTTGTGAAAAAGAAATTGATCGAATTACTCCCAAAATATTGCAAAGATATTTTTGATCAATTTATATTTTGTAAATTATTTTTTTAATATTTTTATTAGGTGCACGTTGATGAGAAGAATATACAATTAAAATTTCACATGATTTGAATTTGTAAAAAAAATTAAAACTAAAATTAAAATTAAAATTAAAATTAAAATACAAAATGAGATCGTGTCCGTCAGATTGGCCTAGATTGAGTCTAAACCATTGGACCTATATGTAATTGTAAGCTAGTGGGCCTAAGCCATTATTACCCGGTCGATATAGTGATTTCCATCTCTATAAAGCCTCTCAATGTAGCTGGACATTCAACTCCAAAGCCCAACTACTCGAATAGCTGAGACAATTGTTCCATTTCCACACCACCGAAGCATGTCATTATGACATGAACCTGCATCCACCATCATCTACCGCTCGCCGCTGCAAGTAAGATGGAAATTCACCCTTCAAAAAAAAAGCACCTTCGAAATTCCTGCATCATGACGAGCCATAGTGAGTTGGGACCTGGAAGGGCATCATGGCCCAACATGTCGAATCTGAGAACAGCCCACCACCACTTTATGGCCAGATAAGCTCTGGCAAGACTAACACCTCACCTTCAGCTACCCTCTCATGAATCCATTGAGTATATGATGAAGGCATCCAAGCCTTGCACTTAACTGTACAATTGTTTAGTTCAGTTCAGTTTATGAGTATGCTGCTTCTCAGTAAAAAAGAAGGGCGATTAATAACCCCGAAGCCATATTTTTTTTGTCAACCAAATGATCATTGAGAACATAAACACACACATAGACAGCATCAATCAACAAAGTCTCGGTATTTGTGTAGGGCTCTCTGCAAGCTCAAGGTTCATAATGAAAACAGAAATCGAAGAGTGATTCTCATGAATAACAAATTTTAAAAGAATTTTCAGCAGATTTATGACTCCTGGACATTGAAAGGAATCAGCAGAACACCCACTCGTTTCTTTATCTGCACCTTCCATTTACAGTTGCATGCCGAAGAGAGAAACATAAGCGGCCCAACAAGACAGCCTTTCCTTTACCTCAAAATCAGTCAAGAACACAAAACCTTGACTGTTTAAACAAAAATTCAGACAGAGTGAAACCCAAGTCCTTATACCCAAAATCTCGAAAAAGAGCAGTGGGGTAGACTCCATCACGAAGTCCCATTTCCCAAAATACTCAAGCTATAACTAGGAAAAACACAACCTTAAGTGCTATATGAAAAAATGAACATGAGAATTGAAATCTACTACTATACCAGAAGAGTAAGAAAACCCAAGATAAGTAGTTCGAGCTCAGAGGAGGTCGGCGAGCTCAGAGGAGGTCGGCAACATTCGAAGGGAGCTCCTCGACAACCACATTATAGAACCTCTGAATATCCGTCAGCATTCTTTCATCTTCACCAGTCACGAAGTTAATGGCAACTCCCTTTCTCCCAAACCGACCACTCCTACCGATGCGGTGAAGGTAGTTCTCAGGCTGAGTTGGAAGGTCATAGTTGATAACAAGGGACACCTGTTGAACATCAATACCTCGAGCCAAGAGATCAGTGGTGATAAGGACACGAGAGGAGCCCGACCTGAACTCCCGCATGATAATGTCACGGGTGTTTTGGTCCATATCACCATGGGTGGCAGAGACAGTGTGGTCTCGGCTTCGCAACTTGTCAGTGAGCCAGTCAACCTTGCGACGGGTGTTGACAAATATAACACTCTGGGTAATGGCAAGGGTCTCATAGAGATCGCACAGGGTGTCGAGCTTGAAATCTTCACGGTTGACATTGACATAGAACTGCTTGATACCCTCGAGGGTGAGCTCATCACGCTTTACAAGGATGCGCACTGGCTTGTTCATGAACTTGCGGGTGATCTCAAGGGCCTCGGGGGGCATGGTGGCAGAGAAAACACCGACTTGTATCTTTGGGGGCAGGAGTTGGAAGATATCATAGATCTGCAAGAGAGCAGGATGCACATCCAGCCAGTCAATATGTCATGCTAATGAACAAACAAAGTGTCCAGTTTACAAACGTAGTTCAAACAGTTGGCTCACTTCAACTAAAAACCAGTGCAGATGAATGCACCATGATGGTAAACCTCTCTCTCTCACACACACACACTCTCTCTCTTTCTCTCTCAGACACACTCTCTCTCTCTCTCTCTCTCTGAGGACAGACTAGATGAATGGAGCTGACCTGGTCCTTGAAGCCCCGGGAGAGCATTTCATCAGCTTCATCCAACACGAACATCTTGATGCATTCTGGTCGAAGGGACTGTCTTCGAAGCATGTCATAGACACGGCCAGGGGTCCCAACGACAACATGGACCCCACTGGAGAGAATGCGTTGGTCCTCCCGCACACTAGTTCCACCAACACAAGCATGGACTTTGACGCTCAAATAGTCACCAAGTGCCCACATGACCTTCTCAATCTGCTGCGCCAATTCACGAGTTGGGGCAAGAACCAAAGCCTGGCACTCCAATAAGTCGTAATCAAGCTGTTGCAGAATACCAGAACAGAAAGTTGCTGTCTTCCCAGTACCAGACTGGGCTTGTTGAATCACATCGAGGCCCTTGCAAAAGGGAACAATTCCCCTCTGCTGAATTGCAGATGGCTTCTCAAACCCTACATACAATTAAAGGTACACACCAATGTAACTAAAGCATCTTAACTTACTGAAAGAAGGACCAGAGATTGATGGAAAATTTACAAATTAGATGCTTTTATGTACCATATGCATAGATGCCCCTCAGAAGGTTCTCTTTCAGCTTCATTGAATCAAAAGAATCATAAACCTCATCGTATTGTGCATAGAACTCTACATCAGCATGAAGCCTGTACACAATCAAACAATCATGAGATCAGTACAGCTAACATCAAATATTGAAGAGATTAAAGATTGCTATCTACAGGAAGAACAGGTAACCTTCTTTCAAAGCCAACCAACTAAATATGAGATGAGGCAATACCAATATACAGGATTGCAGAAAATCAAGAGTTATTTCACATCTATTGATCAAACAGGCACAAAGCACCAAAGAAGAAAACGTGCACGACAAGAGGTGAAAGGCCTCTTTCAAAAGAAAAAAGAGAAAGGAAAAGCTTACTCATTCATCTTAGAATCATACTGACGACCATCAAACTGTGATCCTTCTGGTGTCATTCCCGCCATGATTGCAAAAGGCCTGTCAAAAGAGAACTTTAAATAAAAATTAAGCTCCCAGCTAACATATTTGCACATTTTGGGGAAAAAGCGGTACTCCTAGCAGGTGTGCTCTTCCAATTTCCATTGTCAGAATACATAATATGATTACCTCAACCAGATTGTATGGAGCTTTCAATGATGAGAATCAAGTTCAAATACCCTGCTTACTAAAGAAAAAAGTATTATTAATTAGTAAATGAACGCAGACAATCATCCCAAGGAAAAAGAAGGCCACAAGCAAGAATTAGAAGAAAATTATCAAAAAATAAAAATAATGCATATAAACATAATTAATAAAATAAGGTGAATAATGATCAAGCAAGCTTAGAATGATTGAGCTAATGCAATGCAGAACAATATTGTTTGACACAGAAGTAAGAAAATTATTCTCATCTAACGTCATCAATCATCATGTAAAACACATCCTCAAAAACGTATAGAAGGAAGAAACATTTAATCCCCTCTTAATGACCACATTTCATGCCACTGGTTATTTGCCATGGACTTCTTTTTTTCCCTTTAATAGCTCATCTCCAATTCAGTGGTGCAACAAGAGGGACACAACCCAGAAAGGAAGGAGAAAGGAAAAGCCCAAAAAGAAAACACAGGAAAAAAGACACAAACTTCATATTCAACAGAATCCGGAAAAATGAAGAATAGAAAGACACCGCCAGTAACTTTCCCGTTCCATATAACAAACCATCTACTCGGGATGCATGATAAAAGTTTCACCCTTCAATACCCGCAAGTAACTAACTCAAAGAGATGAGACTTACACAACTTCCAGCACTATCATCCACATTTTTCATGTTCCTAAAGTGGTAAGCTTCAGCTGATAATTTCATGAACTATAACGTTCTTCTAGTCAATTTCAGATGATAGCATTGTCAGTCACAATGTTAATATCAAATTAACTGAAGCTGTTAAAAAGTGTAAATGGAAATAGGCAAGCAATAAGGGACCCAACAAATGTACATCCCAAACATAAATGTAAACCCAAATAATTAAAGCATTGTTCTCCAACAAGACTACAGAGATGCAAAGACAGAAACATAATATGTTTGAATTCGTCCACTGCCTACCCTACATCTTGTTGGTGGATATCAAATACTATTTGGCCCTCGATTGGTTGCTTCGATTGAATCTAAGAGTACTGCCGCCAGCCATAGTTATGACCCAAATAAACCATGTAAGGTGGCCCTGGGCTTGGCCAGAAATTGCAATGGCAAGGCCTGAACCCAAAAAATCAGGTTGGGCTGGTCTGGGACTTATATAAATATACCAATGTTGTTAGGACCCGATCAGTGACGGAACTCGTGAGGACACCACTCCCGTTGGACCGGCTGAATTAAGACCGGTTTGCCAGTAGGGACGGTCTCAGAAATTAAATAATTAATAAAAATAGTAAATAAGGAAAAAATAGAGAAACTTATGGAAAAATAGGAAAAAGTAAAAAAAAAAAGAAGAGATTTTCAAAAAGATATTAGAAACTAAATCACCAAACAACAAGTGGGGGCATACTACACCTCTACTTCCTTGGCCAGATGACCTACTTGGAAGAATTTTTTCAATCTGAAAATTTGAGCTCCATCTAAAAATCACTAGATGATAATTTTCTAAAGAGAAACTTTGAATTTTAAGTATTCTAACACATAGATCTCACCATCAAAAAAGTGGACAGTCCCTGTTCAATCTTTGAGTTATTTATTTATTTATTTATTATTATTATTATTATTATTATTTTATATTTTTACTATTATTATTATTATTATTATTATTATTATGGAGGTTAATACATGAGTGAAAAGGGTTACATCTCTAAAATCTGGGGGTCCTACAAACTACAATTACTAGTGGATTGGATTTTACCCGAGGGAGTAAATAGACCGTATGCTTCCACAGGAGCATGATCATTAACACTACAATAAGAATAGCCATTGTAAATACTCTTTCAATAAGAATAGCCATTGTAAATACTCTTTCCTATACAGGTATATATTTTTTCATTCTTGTTTTGCTCTTATTTTTTACCGACTTAATGGCGCAACTTCCCTCTTTATCTGTATATAATTCTCGAACTGTTACAGTGCGAAATTTTAGTATGATGTATCTTAATATCAGAAACTACCCAATAAACATAAATAATGCAATATTAAATTATTGATGAATGAACAAAATTACAAAACATCGCAATACAAGAAATCATAAGTAAACCAAAAAGAACTTCAAAATAATTAAATAACCCAAGAAAACAGAAAACATGCAATATCAAATTTTAGTTTTCTATTTTTTTAATTTTTGGGTTATATTCTGATGGGCTTTTACAAATTACAAAAGCACTTCAAATTAACCTAACAATAAAACCAAAAAGGGCAAAAACAAACCCAAATTATAAAACCCTAATTTCCTAAACCAACAATGCAAAAACAATTTTTTTTTTCATTTATTATTGCATTTTCTACAGTAAATATTAAAGTACATAAAGAAAACGTGATGTGGCGTTGTACCTTCACCGGAATCTTTCCAGAATCTGGCTAAAATCAAGTTCTAAACTTGCATGTGGAACCCACAGATAGAGATGATCTAATCACCGTTTTGTCTCTTTCAGTCCAGCTTATTAAAAGCCCTAAAAGTTTATTTCCTTTTCTACCCTTTAATAAATTGAATAGGACAAAAAAAAGGAAAATTGTTTACAGACGTCCATCTCTAGGATGGACGTTATTAAAGTGTATTGATTATAAATAAGCATAAAAAATATTAGAAAATTATATTTTTAATTAAAATTTATTTTTCTTTTCATATTCATGATCATCTTAGCCTGGATGATGGATCTACAAAAAAATAATAGAAAACAAATCATCTAAAATGAATTTTAGTGGGAGGCCGCAAATGTACATATGAGTGAGTCGACTCATCGAAACCCATCCCCAAAAAAATCCATTCCTTTTTTTAAGAAAAACAAAAAAAGAAGGCCAATTTCTGCCATCAAATTGGACCAGCCGGGTGAATGTTAACCGGTGTTCACCACCTGTCCGAGGCCATTACTAGTTTTTTTTTTGTGTGTTCCGCTTTTGAACATGCTAGTTAGGTATGGGAAATACAAGGAAATTATTTTTTTAAAATATGTAATCACATGCCATTATTAGTTGGGTATGGTTCGCATAATGTTGCAATCTTAAACAATCCAATTAAGGGGCACTTCTAAATTTTATTATAAATTTAATTTTGATACCAAAGATTCTTAGGACAGTTTGAGAATCTATTTTCATCTCTAATTATAAAATTTTAAAAAAATGGCTCATATCAAGTAAATCTATAAACACGTAAAAATCTTGAAAATGGATAGTCCAGGTAATGTGTTGCATCTATAAACACGTAAAAATCTTGAAAATGGATGGTCCAGGTAATGTGTTACAAGATACAATATTTTTAGGACTCGAAATCTTTTGTTCTTTTCATACATCTCATATTATAGTATTTTCCTTCTTTTACATGTCTTTGATGCAACTATTCTACCAAATCTTACTCTAGTCAAGATTTAGTTAAATTTTGAACACTAGGTTCATTACATTTGTTATATGATATTTTTGTAGACAATCCCTTTTTTAAAAACCTAGCTTCAATTTGTGCATATTTGAGTTTTCATCTTCGATTTTGTTGGGATTTCTCTTTAGATACTGTTAGCCAAGTTTTTTTAGAAAAATGAAAAGAAAAAAAAGAAGAATTTAATCATTTTATGTAATATTTGTATAGAGCTTAATTTTTTGACATAAACAGCCTCAAATCTTTTTAAATAGTTTTAATTCACAATTTCCTTACGGTTTGCGATTTGGACAATGTTATGCGATCTAGAATAGGTATGTAATCTCTTGACCTTTAATATTCATAGATTTCAAGTTTCCTCATCATTTTTCTTTTTTTTTTCAACAAATAATATACTTCAATTTTTTAAAATATGCTATATGCAGATGAATTTAAGACATTTTAATATTAGATCTAGCTTGTATCTATTGACCGTAGCTAATCAATATATGATTTATTTATGAGAAATTCGGTTTGTACTATTAAATTAAGGAAATTTTAATTTTCTATTTGAACTTGAACTTTTTTCTTTTAAGTTTCTATCTTCTTTAATCATTGTTGCTTTCATGCTTATTCTTGAATTTCACCAACTATTCGCAAGGTATCACGATATATTTGGTTTTTCATAATTTATTTGCCTTATTTTCAATACTCAATTTCTTCTCTGTTCTCTATGTAGTATTTTTGTGCTCCCTTATTTATTCTTTATTTTTTATAAATTTTTTGGGACAGATTTCGTGTTTAAAAATTATTTATGGTTTTATAATCTATTTTAAAAGTTTAAATTTTTGGATACGGTTTAAAATTTTACAATTCCGTTTCAAGTTTTTTAATCAAATTGGGCACATGTTTTTTGCCAAAACATTTGGCTTTTACTAATTTTTTGGCATTACGGTGCTTTGAAATATTGTTTTAAGAGCCGCCACCCGTTCAACCAATTCAATCAAAGGTGCGATGGCAATTAGGATCACACCGTAGGGTCTAACTTTGAGCCTACCAATTATTCATATCAACCTTCTATTGTATATCTTAACTTATTTGCATATTTGCATATAAGGAAAAGATCCCATCGGCCCATGGGTTGATGGAGTTGTCACGACCTCATCCCCTGACCCTTACCGTACTTGTTGGAGGGCGACAGAGTGCGGGTGTTGAGAAGATTTGACCAATATTGAGCAATCGATTGAGATACTGGACAGGAGACTGCAGGTGTTGCGCAATTAGGAAATTCCTCTGGTCTGTGTGTTATGGCAATATCATTCAAAAAAAGAATCGACATGGGAACGGAAGACGAAATTCGAGATAAGTACCCCCATTTATTTGATTAGCTGAGACACAATTTTGGGGACAAAATCCTTTTTAAGGGGGGATGATGTAAAGACCGAGATTTTCCCGACATAATGAAATGCACGACGAAGAAGAACACACACGGCGGTAAGAAGAAGAACACGTGCGACGGCAAGGAGAAGAAAAGGGAGAGAAGACGTGCGCGGCAGTGAGACGCGCGCAACAGTAAGCGCACGTGGCAATGAGCGCGCACAACAGTAAGAAGAAGCAGAAAAAGAGTGTCGCCGTGCACGATGCCACCGTGCACGACGTTGCCGAACCTGTGCATGACCCTAGGTGCCACCTGCTTGCTACATGCTGTCATGCATGCCACCTATCAAACTGCATGCCACTTGGTGAACCCAAGCTGCCACCTCCCACTTTTGAGACACATAAGCCTCTCTCTCTTTCCCTCACGCCATGTTCAAAAAGCCAAACACTTAGAGTTTTCAGCCCCTTTTGTGCCCACTGTTAGAGAGCTTTAAGTGGATTGAGTGAGGGATTTTGGGGGCACCAGTGCATACAGGTAAGTGGATTAAGCACCTTGTATATCTTTAGTTATGAAAGCATGAAATTAAGCAAGAGCTTGTATGAATTATGAAGAGGAAAGGTTGCATATATCCTTGTCTATGTCCTGTTTTTCCAGGAAATTAGGCTTTCAATTGCATGACAAAATGAGGGCTGAAATTCCTCTTGTTAGCCATGAAAGTTTGTGAAATGGTGCTCCCATGCATCTAATGTAAGATGAAAAAGGTTTCATGTTGAGGTATGTTGATTGTTCTTGAGGTATGTCATGACCATACTGTGAATTTTCATAGAAATTACATGTTTTTGTAATGAATTTTTGACTAATCAAATGATATCCAAATGGCTTCAAACTATCTTTATTTGAAAGATATATGTTTCTACTTAAAATTTGTTTTTGAAATCATCCAGAAATTTATTATAGATTGGAAGTTTTGTCTCTGTTTATGGTGACATATCCCTGTTATCATATTACTGTATATTTCAGAATTTTCATACCTATTGTACTAAGTTTTTGACTAGCCAAACGAGGTCCAAATGCTTTTAAACTATATCCAATTGAAAGATATGTGTGTTTACTTTGAAGTTGGTTTTGATAACCATATCAAAATTCCTCCTAAATTGGGAATTATGCCTAGGTTAGTGGGGATATATTACTATAACGAATTGCAAAAATTTCAGAACTGCAGTCCATTATGCACTGAGCTCTTGACTGATCAAATGATGCTCAAATAACCTCAAATTTGGTTTGACTGAAATATATATATATATATATATATATATATATATATATATATATATATATATATATATATATATATATATATATGTGTGTGTGTGTGTGTGTCTATTTCAAGTTGATGTTGAAATTGAGTTGAAATTTCTTATGAATTGGATACTATGCCTTCTTCGCATATATATATCACCGATGGAAATGATAGTGATTCCCAAACTGTTGTATGATACATGAAATGTGGTGCACTGATTTATATATTTCTGAATAAAGCTTAAATCATTCATAAAGAGATTGAAATTATCTATCATGAGGCACTGAATATGCATGCTTATGATACTGTGAATGCTTCTGAATTCCTGAAAAAGAAAATAGCAAAGCATGAGTGAATAAATGCTTGAGAATGCATGTACACAGTTGCAATTAGGTATAATATGACTGTGATATAGACCACTACGCAATGGGACATCCATTGGTAATGAGATACTATTATGATGTGACTGTGATATGTAGCATTATGCAATAGGACACCTATTGATAGTGTGGTATGATACTATGAGACTTCCGAGATAAGGCACTACGTAACGGGTCACCTATTGGTGGTGCGATCTATACTGTTATAATAGGAAAGCAATGTCGGCAACTGAGATCTTACCCCAACCCCCATAATAGGAATGGGGGATGTGAATGTGAATATCTATGAGGGTCGCTCCCCCCCTTCCTTCCCCCCCCCCCCCCCACCACCTCCAATCTATAATGGGCACTACACATTGGGTCACCCAGCGGTAGTGTAACGTCCTCTCGCCTGAAAGACATAAGGAAAGAGTCATGTTTTGCAAGGCCACCGCTTATTGAAAACCCCAAAGTGCACTGAAGACTGTGTGCGTGTATGAGGACGTTATGAAATGGGATGCTTATTTGTCATTGTTCTCTCTCCTGAGTGAGGGTAGAAGTTTCAAGTTATAGGATTAGCTTGGCCTGATCAATAAGACTTCTACTTCGAGAGTATGCAACTCTAGTCTCTGCCTGTGTGCATTGTGTGTTTCGTCTGAGTTTCTGTTTTGTTATTGTGATAAGAGATGTAGTAAATAGGAGCTTATGCAATATGTCATGTCCTGATATCTGAATTATACTTCTTCTTATACTGCTAAAGAATTGTGATGCATAACTCCGCGTTGTGACTACTGTATAAATTGGGGGAAATGTTTATAAATGTCATTATATATAGGACGGTATGCAATAGTGTTGATCTACTTACTGGGCTTTTAGCTCATCCCTTTAATTTCATCTATATAGAGTGATAACTTCCGACTCTTAAGAGCGGGTAGCCAAACATTCAGGCAGCTGAAACTCGGTGCTTGACAAAGGAACTTCTTGATAGTAGGTGTTCGGTAGCAATGCCACAGAGTTGTTTTGATGAAGTGTTGTAATCTTACTGTCAGGCCTGTAGTGCGTTGAACATAATTGTAAAGAATTTTTGGAGAATGCATAAATACAAAATGGCTTTATGGTTTTATTTTATGTTCAGTTTTGTGGAGCATGGTGAATGAGTTTTATTTTCTTTCGTGGTTTGCTTTGATTCCACATTTCTAAACGTGTTGAGTCACTCCGACCTGAGTGGCGTTCGCCACCTCCGGTCGCGATCCTGCACTTTGTCGCCCTCCAGCATGTATGGTAGGGGTCAGGGGGTGGGGTCGTAACAGGAATAGTGTAAACCCAACGGTCAAAAAATAATTTGGGCCGATCAGACATACATGACTATATTTCGCATTTGAATTTTAATTAGTTTTAAGAAATTCAAATCATAAGAATTTTGATATATCCACTCTTCTCATCAAGGCACACCTAATAAAAATATTTAAAAAATATTCACAAAAATTGAATTGATCAAAATACCTATGATAGATTTCAAATATTCTCATCAAGGTGCACCTAATAAAAATATTTAAAAATATATTCGCAAAAACTAAATTGATAATAATACTTACGAAAAATTTTAAATATTTTTTTTAATATTTATTAGATTCTCTTATTTTTTAAGAATATATTCTCAAAATTTCAAGTGATTTAGATTTCTATAATAATAAAAAAATTCAAATACGAAATGTAATTGTGATCATTGGATCGGCCCTGATTCAACCTGGGCCATTAGGCAATTACTGTACTTATCAGCTAGTGGGCTAACCTCATATTCTCCCTTACATATATTTTTTAGGGACATATGTAGAAATGTGTGCCTCTTAATAAATCTATTTTTGAGATGGATTTTAGGCCTTAATCATTAAGGATATGTAATCTCTAACATGGAGATCATGAATATAAATAAATTAATAAATTTTAAAAACTAAAAAAAATAATTCTACTAAGAAAACATTTAGATCGTTGGTTTCCATTGTTTTCAGATGGAACACCTACTTGTATCCATCTTTAAGATAGATGCTTTACACTTTTTGGAATGCATTTGATTTTAATTTATATCATATTGATCTTTTTATTTCTCCATAAATCTCTTTCTCTTGCTCAATTGATGTGTATCTCATTAAATGTTATATCTAATATAAATAGTTTTAAAATAGTAAGAATATAATTATAACATTGTATTAAATATTATATTAAATTATTTTATAAGAAATAGAATAATTTTACCATTTTGAATCTACTAAATCTTGTTATTCATATTGATATAAATGTTTTTAAAATATTAAGAATATAACTATACCATTGTATTAAATTACATTGTAAAAAATAGAATAGTTTTATTTATGCATATTTAATATGAATCGTCTACAAAGAGATCATATATCTTTTGTACATAGAGGTCACAATCATTTGTGTCCCTTAAATTTCAAAATGAGTTGTTATTAGAGTGTCATAGGCACAAAGTTCCAAAAAAGAAATTCTTGGACTTCGTGACACCCCAAGCGTTCTAATTTGACATCTAATGAATGAGAATGATTGTGACCCCCATGTACAAAAGATAAATAGCCTCTTCGTAGACAATCCCTATTTAATATAGGATGATAAGGCCTAGCCTTTATGAAAATAAATTAAAGCCTCATCTTGAATCCTTATTCGGAAATCACTCTGAGCACTGAAAATCTCCATGATGGTACTCTAAATCAATTTCTTATAGCTAACAAATGGTATTGATCTTGCAAATCCATGAACACTCATTATTAGGGCAAATACATGCTAGATAATGTGTTATAATATACAATATTTTTAGGGTTTGAAATCCGAGATGATCAATTTAAAGGTTTTTTCGATGCAAGAACTACAATTTTGTGAGTTTTAAGATGAGGCTTTATTTATTTTGATAGGGCTGCAGCCATATCAAAACATTTTCCTTTAATACAATTGTCATTCTAATATTAGAAGGAAAAAAATTAACAATATTTAGTTTAAATTTGAATAATACGTGTGATCATATTTATTACTAATGAAAATATAATTGACATATTTATTATAAATGAATTAGCACACTAATTTTATTACGATAAACTTGTAATAAAAATGTTCTACCATTTTATTTTTACCATGATCAAAATATAATGATTAATATTCATATACACATACTCGTTACATTCGTAAAATAAAAAAAAAATATCTAGAAAAAAAGGAAAATATATTATGAATACAATATCTAATTATACTTACAGGTTTGTAATATTTTCATTAGATTTAAATATAATTCTAATTATTTGTGTAATTAATACTTGATAGTGATAATAATTGTCATAATGTTCAAAATTGTGATAGATAGATATAAATAACACGTTATTAATACAATATTTCGATGAAACCTGCTTTAGTAGGTGCATCTTACTAGTTTAAGTTTATTTGCATATATTTCTTAATATTCAATTATCTTTTTAGATCTTTAGTAGGTGCATCTTACTAGTTTAAGTTTATTGGCATATATTTCTTAATATTCAATTATCTTTTTAGATCTTGACATATTTAAGGTATGTATAATGTACTCTCCTCATATTAAGGCATACTTTCAAATTTTATCCACGTTTATAAAACTTACAATTTAAAATGGTACATATTGAATAGATATATAAGCATTAGATAATCTTTAGACAGTTCAGATATTTTGTTACATGTACTGTTTTTAAGACACGAAATTCCTTTTTTAAGGTTGAGATGAACAAATTGAAGGGTTTCTCCTCATCATGGCACTTTCTTCTAGATAAATTTGAGGCGCACCTTACTTCAATACTATGAAGTTGACACCTTATTTAAAAGGTTTTGCTTTTATTATAAAGGGTGCAGTTTGTATAGAGCCTAGGCTCTAAACAATCAAATTAGAGCCTACCTTTGAATGGTGCCGAGAAATGTAATTTTAATGTTGGAAATATTTGTGATGGCCTTAAAATATAGTTTCATATTTATTTATAAAGTTTAAAGCTTCAAAAATAATGTAAATCTAAAAATTGACGGTCCAAAAATGTGCTACAAAATACACTATTTCCAAAACTTACAATTTATTTTTTTCTCATGTCCAAACATCTTGATGTCAAGATAATCAATTTAAGATATTTGAGCATCCAAACAACCTCTCTTAGTAAAATTTTTGAGGTCGGCTCAAATTTGATTGTTTAGAGCCTCAACTCTATATAAACTTTTCCCTATTAGTGTGCAGTTTATATAGAGCCTAAGCTTTGAACAATCAAATTTGAGCCTATCTTCAAACGGTGTCGAAAAATGTGGTTTCAATATTGGAAATATTTGTGATAGCCTTAAATATAGTTTCATATTTATTTATAAAGTTTAAAGCGTCAAAAATAGTGTAGACCGACATATCTATGAAAACTTGAAATTCTTGAAAATTGATGGTCCAAATGTGCTACAAAATACACTATTTCCAAAACTTACAATTTATTTTTTTCTCGTGCCAATGCATCTTGATGTTGAAATGAACCAGTATAGCCAATGACAATTCAAGTATTGCCGTTCTCAACCACTACAGCCAATGACAATTCAGGATTCGTTTAGGGGTTTTAAAACACTGGCCTTGAGTTTAGCGATCCAATTTTGCATACAAATCCCACTTTCAGAGAGCTCTTTAATACCACTTTCCCACTTTCTTCATAAAAGCAAATGGTTGTTTTTACTTTACCAATCTGTCATTGGCATAATTGGTTCTTTGAGTGCTACTGTTCCAAAGACCGCTGATGGAGTAACTGGATCGTTCTTGGAAACTGTGGTTCCATCATTTGAGAACTGCTAATTGATATTTAACTTGTGCCTGTGGCAAGAGCATAGCAACGATGAGAGAGAGAGAGCTCTACAAAACCCAACTACACACATTGCCGCCAGTTTACATTTGACGATGTGAGTCAAAATTCCGACATGGTTGCGTGTCTGTGATGTTTGAACTTCTGGTTGGTGTTAAAACGAGTGGCACTTTCAGTAAAGCCTTTAGATGTGAGAAGCCTCAGAACCTCCACTCCTTCTTGGAGAGCAACGTCAATCTTGAACACACAAAAGTCCCGGAAAATTAGCTTTTGAATCCTCATGTTCAGATTTTGCAATAAAGAATCATATGATGTGTGGAAGTGTTGACATAGATTTCAATATGATACGCAGATGGAAGAATAATCACATCCAAAGATCAAAATGCACGATAACTTCCTTGAATTGTAACAGTTAAAATACTAGTAGTAAACCCAAAACACAAACCATTGAATAAAATGCAATGCATTCTAATGAACCATAAAGAATTCTATAAGCAAACATACTCGTTCTCGAGCTGTTGCATTGAACTTCTGAAGCAAGAATGCCTTTGGATCCATCTGGCCTGGTGGCCTTCCAATGCCTAGAAATAAGTGAATCCAATAGTACGAATTACTTTCGTGACCAAACATGTAAGGGTACGAGGCATGGAGCATTCTCAGAATTACAAACTAACCGATTCTTAATCGACCAAATTCTTTGTTTCCATGGAAATGATCAATGACACTCCTCAATCTGATCACAATAACAGGAATACTAATTAGATATTCACAAAAAATGAAAAATGCCATGGTAGAAAGTACTGCAAATCTTGGAGAATAAGATCCTAAAAACTTGTTAGAATTTCACATTATGCAACTCAAACCACCAAGAAATGCGCATTAGATGAGTATCAATGGCATTTTTTCTGTTAACCAAATATATACTCTTCATATCAACTGAATTTATTTTAGTGATTTGTACATTTGTGTGCACATTTTCATTAAAATATGTCTTTAGATAAATATGGATAAGCGAGGACCAAATCACAGAAAAGACTTAAAAGGCTCGAACCGAGCACCCTAATGTAGGTTTTCAGAATTATTTTCTAATGAATTCTCCCTCATGTCGAGCATGCACATCATTCTGACAAATGCTCCACAATTATTTTGCAGAGCTCAAGAACTTTATTGCAGTAATAGAATAGGATATCTGGTGGCTTGCCCCTGAAACGCAGAACCATGGTCCCAGAGCAGGATAAGACCTTGGTAGGAGGTTCTTGCAATTAAGTTCTGAAGCCATGTGAAATAATCATTCTCATAGCTAAAGCATCACATGTTTGTTTCGAGAACAGAACAATAGGACGCATTTCACCTAAAGTCGAACCAGTTGCAACTCACCATATTTTACTAAGAACCATACTCCTTTTTAACAAATAACCATTTTGTTTTCCGAAAAGGTCAACTTGCATCAAGAGTAAAAGAGTTACAAAAAAGAATCAGGCAGCCCGAAGGATGGGTGCTCATTACAACTTCCAAATATGGGTGGTAAACCCTGTACATCACACAGATCACAGCATACAGAAAGGATGGTGCCGTCCAAGCGTCAAGATATAGAATAAACGACCAAAGCTCAAAAAGTTACCAAGGAGGACTTCCTGGTGGGAGTATTTACTGCTGGTCCATAACATGTAGCAGCTTTAGCAAGACCTATCTGCGACGTGGTTTGCCTCAGGGCATACCACGTATGTCGATAAGAGATACGCATATGCCTGCAAAGATCGAAAAGTTGGTTAAAAATGTGGTCCAGCAGCTAAGGACACAGTGTCTCTCTTATTCCAGGATATGACGTTTTTGGAGTCCGCTTTGCCACCAAACAACTAATCCAGTCCTCCCTGACTCTTTTGATCCCCTCTAAGTGGGCTATAGCCTCCACAGTAATGGAATCCGTGATGCCAATGAATCCAGAGTAGGGCATTAAAGTTTTCCACTGTGATCTCTAAAAAGGCCACTAAAACGTGCCCCACAGGGGTTCCAGGGGAGCAACCGTCGATGTTGAGTTTGATGGAGCCAGGCTTTGTGGGCGCCATAGTGAAGATAGAGGATTATGGATCAGTGAAGTTCCCAAAATGGCTTGCCAGTTATGAATATAGTTGTTGGCCGCGAAGTGCCTACACGTTCTAGATTTTCTGGCCCACACGATAACTATCGCCTTTATCCGGTCCATAGCAGTCACGACAGAGTTTTCTCTCCCATCAAAGATTCTCAGGTTCCTTTCCTTCCAAAGGAACTGGCCTGCAGCAGGCGAAGGGGGGGACAACAAGCTCCAGATAGGTGTGGGATAGAGGACGGCGTAATTCACTGCCTTTTGAACAGGAGAAGGAGAATGGCCCAAAGGTGGGAGGCCCACTTGCAATGTAAGAAGAGGTGCTGAATAGTTTTCTCCGCTGCTTTGCACATTGTGCATCTATTAAGAATAGAGGATAACCCGATTTCTATAGCTGGCCTCTCAGAAATCGCCAACCAGCAAAAAACTCATATTTCTGGGGGGAATGGCAGTTATCTAAGCACAGGAAGCAAGAAGAGGCGACTCCTTTTCTTTCTTTCTTTCTTTGTCGCTTTTTTTTTTTCTTTTTCCCGGTAAGAAGATATAGTGATTCATGATGATATGGTGAATTATGGCCTGACTTAGGCTCTTGATAGAGCAAAATGGCGGAAAAAGGTTCGTGTAACCGACCCCAAATATTTGGGATAAGACTTGAATGATGATGATAATGTGGGTTTTAGGGGATCCGGAAGGCAGGGGGGCGAAAGAAACTTGGCATAGAAGGAGGGATACTGAAAAATTACCAGATAGCATGGGCATCCAAATGATAGTATCAAACCCTGCAGTGCGTAGGTATGTGGTTTGTAGGGTGGCAAGAAGAGCTTGGAGTGAGGAAACCTTGTGGTCGAGCAAGGGCCTTCTAAAGTTCGGGCTCTACACCCTTTTTCCTCTCCCAAAAGTTTGAAGAGATCCGCAATCCAAGCATTCCTGTCCCTGGTAACTAGGTAAAGATTGTTGAAGCTTTGCTGAAGAATAGAGTTCCCTATCCGCATATCTGTCCAAAATACCACTCTAGTGCCCGACCTCACTCTGAATCGAACATTGGACCAGAATTGATATAAAGAGCAGAGCAGTGAGCGCCCCCCTGCAGATGATCTACTATTCAGGGGCAATTGGCAGCCAAGAAAGAGGGTTTATAACTTTATATGGTATTTTTACCATATTACTTGTTGCCAGACATGGTTGTCTTGGGTGCCAAGTCTCCCCCACCATTTCCCATGCAAGGCTTTGTAGGCTAAAGGAGATGACGGATGCCCAGTCCACCTTGTTTCTTAGGTAAGCAAACCTTGTCCCAAGCTAAGAGATGGATTTTGTGCTTTTCATTATCTCTTGACCAAAGAAAACTCCTCATCTTTTGCTCTAGAAGTGCAACAACAGAAACGAGGATTGGAAAAAGCGACATCTGGTAGATGGGGACGTTGGAGAGGATGGCCTTAATGAGTGTTAGATGGCCTGCTATCGAGAGGAATCTACCCCTCGACCTTGCCAACTTATGGTCGAATTTTTCCATGCTGGGGTCCCACAGTTACTTTCTAGGTTGCCGATACAGAGCTGGAGACCTATATATTTAGTAGATAGGTGATCAACCTCGCAGCCTATCATATCAATCAAGCTTTGGGCTGGGGCGTGATCAATGGCCACACAAATTAATTTGGATTGGGCCCCATTGATTTTGAGGCCAATGGCAAACTCAAACGCCTACACCCTATGGGTTTCGACCTGTTGTTTGGAGGTATCATAGGACACCAAGGTGCCGTGGGCATATTTTAAGTGGGAGATCGTGGCCTTGGCTGCCAACTTTGAAGCCCTCCAGCAGTCATTGTTGGTAAAATCTATCAATCGAGTGCCTGAAGACCTCAGCCACGATAGCAAACAACTCTCCCCTTGGTGGAGACCCATGGCAGAAGGGAAGAAACCTTTGTGGGAAACCTTTACTAGGATAAATAGGCAGGGATAGAGACACAATCATTCATAACAATTCCGCCATTTTCCCCCAAAGACCATCTTTAAGAGGATTTCCTGTAAGAGATCCCAATCCACGTGATCATAGGCTTTCTCCCAATCCCAGTCTAGCTTGATGACCACTCATGGGAACTTATCAAGGTATACCAAATGTATACACTCGTGCGCTATGAGGGCTCCGTCAAGAATTTGGCAATCCTTGAGGGGATATTACATACTTGAGGACCTCCCTCAGGCGAGAAGCCAGAACTTCAGAAAGAATCTTGTAGGAGATGTTTAGGAAGCTTATCAGTCTGGAGCCTACAAGGAGCTCCTTCAACTTTTAGGACCATAGTCACAAAAGAGGCGTTCATTGCTCTGCGAATCATAATCGACTAGCATCAATGTCAAGACCCAGGTTGTCCCAGAAATTGTTGAAAAGGGCGACTGGGAAGCCATCTGGGCCAGAAGCCTTGTCTTGGCCAAGGTTCATGATGGCAAGTAGGATCTCTTCCTCAGTAAAAGGTCTTTCTAACCAAGCCCCCTTAGGAGCTGGGACAGGAAGGAAGGACAGGTCAGCCATTCTGGGTCTGTTGTGATTATCGGCTGTAAACAGGTTATGGAAGAAGCCTACAATGGTTCTATCAATGTCAAGGTGTTTGTCAAAGAGGTTAGGGCCCTCTTAGATCTGGGAAATGGTGTAATAGCGCCTTCTAATGCTTGGAAGAAGGCTGTGTTTTGATCTCTGAATTTTTACCATTTCACTAGGGAAAACTGGAACTAGTAGATTTGTTCTTTTTAAGGATGGACTGGTAATTCATTTTGGCTTTGAAACGGTCATCTCTAACAACTTGGGGGAGGGTTCTAGTTTTCTCAATGGAGTCGAGGTTGTTTATGACTGCCAAGGAGGCTTTTGCCTGGCCAAAGTTCCCCTGAAGGGTTGTATTCCATTCTTTGAAGGAGGTCTTAAGCATGTTAGTATTCTTTGCAAGCACGAACCCACTCATACCTGGACTGAGTAAGACTCCTGCCATTCTCTAACCAGGTTGTCATTTTTGGTTCCTCTAACAAAGAGAGCTCAAATTTAAAAGGTTATTTGTTTGAAAAGGTCAGGGTAGTGTCGAGGAGGATTGTTTGTCATCAGCTGTAGGTTTAGTAAGGGCTAAAGAGAAGGTACCCATGAATAGTTTGTCCCGGTGGGTAGACACAAGAAACATGTCGAGCACGGAGAGTTAAGGGCCAGCCAGTGTTTTAAAATGTGGGATGCGGCCAAAAGCGATGGGGGGGCCGATGCGGCCCGGATGCAGGTGAATCGTGACGATGCAGTCAAAAAATGTAAAAAATTATAAAAAATCTAAAAAAATAGGTTAATGCATAAAAAAAATATGGAGGTGATATATGTGATAGTAAGTATTTTTTTTTTAATGATTAACTTCGAAATTATTAGCTATCGGAGATTTTGTATCCAATTATCCACTCTCCCCTGATAGAAACTAGAAAATTAAAACTAGCTTCATAAAACATTCAACAATCAACAACTGTAAGCACAACTTTGATCAACAACCATAAGCACAAAATAGTGATATTACAAACCAAAAGTCAAGCTCAAGAAGAGTTAATAGTTAATAACTTAATACAATCATCCACTTTGAGAGTCAATTTTGAAATTTGAAGGCAATTTTTCAAATATCAATCAGAGAAGTCATCTTAAGAGTCGTCATGTGCATCATCAATATCATCCTCGACGGCCTCCATGTATTCTTCTTCCTCGGTCTCCTCTGTGTTAGCTTCCTCCTTCTCGACCTCCGAAGCTAATGTGCGAGTGCGACTAGACCCAGCAGCTCCTCTACTCCTTTGTGCTCTAGGCGATCTTCTTCATTAACCCATGTTGCTAGCTCGACATCAAACCATGTAAGACCCTCACCCTCAAACACGCACTCTTGTCCGGGATCCATGGTCCACTCACTTGTGGAATCACCATCAGCTTCATACAATTGAATAGGGTTGAGCTTTGTGCGATTTTCATACCTCTCCCTAAGCCGCTCATTATACCGCACATAAACCAAATCATTCAACTTTTTCTGCTCCAACCTATTTCGTTTTTTTGTATAGAGCTGTGGTAGAAAATTGAAATTAGATAAATTATATTTTAGATTAGAAAATTAAAATTCAAGAAATAAGGCTTAAGGAATAAGGAGTAAAGGACTTACATGCTCAAATGCACTCCAATTGCGTTCACAACGAGATGAGCTACATGTGAGATTCAACACTCGAATAGCGAGACATTGTAGATTTGGTGTCTCGCTTCCATATAATGCCCACTATGCAGCTGTATAATATATTATAATTTAGATAATAGATAAAAATTATGGGTAAACAAATAAACAATGGAATTATACATAAAGTCAGAGACAAGGTTACTTTTGGCTTTTACCTGGATCTGTAGTGTCCCTATTTCGAGTAGCAATATCTCTCCCAAAGTTTCTCAAGGCTAACTTAAATTTAATCAATTCATGGCTCTAGATCTCATCCTGGATATCTTTGTCAAGCACCAACCTCTCAAGCACATCTAAGAACCCACCATTTAGTATACGATTTGACTCAATGGATGGTTGCTTGTAGTAAAGAGATGGGTTTAGGAAGTAACTGACTAAATGGAGGTGCCTGTGAAGCTGGGTATCCCATCTCTTATCAATAATTTCAATATAGCCTTGCGCATATTTTCATCATCTTTAAAACATCCTTTATTTCAGCTCTTGCCCTAGTCATTGCTTCATGTATGTAGCCCATGGCAGGCTCCTTATCACCATCAACCAGTCGAAGCACTCTCACTAAAGGGCGAACCACCTCCAATGCAAGAATTATTTGACTCCAAAAAGATGTATTTAGAATAATGTTTCAACCTTTCTCCCATCCTTATGCTTTGACCATTTGCTTTGACTCCATTTACTCTGAAGCAAATATGGTCTTCAAGGCATTTTTTTGCTTAGCTAGGCTTTGAAGAGTGAGAAATGACGTGGCAAATCTAGTGATACCCGGTCTCACTAAATCTCTCTTCTTTGTAAAAGACCTCATCATGCTTAGGACTATGATCAGATTGTAAATAAATCCAACATCAAATATAGCTCTTGAAATCACCCCACTAAATAAAGATGTTGTACCCACTTCCTTAAGCATACAATTAACATAATGAGCTATGAAAAGAGTCCAAAACATATGCGTCCTTTTCAAAGTCGAGAAATGCCCAGCTACAGCATAATTGGCACCATTGTCAGTGACAATTTGTACCACATTTTGCTCTCCAATAAACTTGACAATCTCATCCATCAAGCCACATAAGTATGTAGCATCATGTGACTTGTATGATGCATCAACAAACTTAACAAAAAAAGTACATGTTGGGCAGTTAACCAAACAATTAATGAATGCCCTTGACTTCCCATCGGACCAACCATCACACATAATAGTGGCCTCATATTTCTCCCACCCTTCACTCTGAGAAATCAAAATTTTATTCACATCAAATATAGCATCCTTCAACAAGGGCTCCCTAACCTCATGTAGTGAAGGAGGAACAAGTCCTGGGCCATATTGCCCAATTGCCTGGGCCATACATGCAAAAATATCCCACTTACATACCGACTTCCTCTGTTCTTTCTTCTATCTATTTTCAATTGTGGTTTATTTTGTTTTTTTCTTTCTCTCTTGAACCACAATTTCGGGGCTAGGGGTGAAAAAAGCATCCATTGGCCCCTTAGAGAGAGGCGTTCTTCTTTCAACACTACCACCAATATTTATAACCTTCTCTCTTGAGATTGGAGTATGAGCATAGTTGTTGGAAATGCCTAGGAACCCGAATCGTTTTAAGAACCGGAATCGCAGGCGACTAGAATATTCATGTCTTAGGAATATCATTGTCACAATAGGAATCGCTAGGAACGAGACTCCTAGTTTTTGAGAATCGTGTTTCGATAGAAATAGATCCAAGTTTCATCCACCTATGGAATCAAGATTCCATCCTCCTTGGAATCGGGATTCCCATCCCCCTGGAATCGACACTGTAAGAGTCAAAATTCTTTAATATGCAGAATCGAGTTTTCAACATCTATGGAATCGAGTTTTTGACATATGTGGAACATAGATATGTTGTTGTTTCGAATCGGGATTCTAACATATGTGGAATCAAGTTTTTAAAGTATATAAATTAGAGATTCGTGCCTGATTACACTAATATGGACTATGGAATGCATTTGATGACCCTTACTAGGAATCAAGATTTCAATTTTATGGAGAAGGAAACCACAAGCACATCTTGAGCCGCATCGACTTTAGAACCTATATTGGATCTTATTAGAAGGTTTGTCGAATTTTAAAGTGATTGTGTTGACTATTCTTATGGTCATTATATACAAAAGACAAGTATTCCTAAATTGTGATTTTGACTACATTATTATAAAAACAAAATAGGATTATGTCTACACCATGGTCTTACTTTTAATTGTATGTGTTGTATTTACCAATTATATTTTAAATTTAAAGTGAAGCCTATCCAGGGTAACACAAGTAAAATAATGAAACCCTGCAACCACTAGAAGCATTCGAAGGAAGATTTCAACTCCAATTGACATGAAATTAAGATTTAATCCTCACTAGAATCTAGATTCAATATATTTGAAAACGTCTACCCACAATTAATGGGTTCAAGTTTTCAAAGATGTGTTGGATCGAGATTCCAAAATTAAGGAATCGAGTTTCCTTGGTTTCGATAAATAGTTTCTAAAGATGTGTTGAATCGAGATTCCGAAATTAAGGAATCGAGTTTCCTTGGTTCCGAAAAAGTTTTCTAAAGATGTGCTGAATCGAGATTCCGAAATTAAGGAATCGAGTTTCCTTGGTTCCGAAAAACGGTTTCCATGGAGATTCCTTAACGGAAACACGGAATCGAGTTTCGGAACCGGAAACGTGAGGTCGATGGAGAGATTATGGTAACTATGAGTATGAGTACCCTTTTGCCTCATAGCAACTTCAGACATGTCATCATCATCATCATCATCAAATGATTGCACATCATCAAGAAATTCTTTTCTCTTCATTTTTTTCTTCTCTTTATCTGTTTTAACTATCCAAATATTCTCTAATCTCCTTTTTTATATCATCTGTAGCTTGTGGGCATGCTCTTACATTCCCAGAAATTCAGGTTAGGTGCTCTTTTTTTCGAAAAATACCACCCATATAAGTATTTCCATAGAGCAAGCATATCACACAATTTCTATCTTTTGGATTTTTTAGTTTAGAATATTTTCAAGCCAGATCCTTATTACTAGAAGATTGGGAAGAAGAAATTGCCCCAAAAATAAGTATTACAGTATTACTGTACAAGAAGGAATAAAAAGTTACCGACTCTGTAAAGCAATGCTCGATTTCTTCACGGATCTGAAACCCCCGATTTCTTATCACAAATTCACCCTAAATCCCCAAATTAACAATCAAAAGCATCAAATCAACATCCAAGTATCAAACAACCGCCAAATCAAAGATTTGAATGAAAAAAAAATTTCCGCCAAATTTTTTTTTCCCCTCCATTTGATGCAAAAAAAGCTACAAAAGTGGCTGGAAATCATCGTTTAGGGGATATGCACTCTATAGGTCAAAAGCGCATATGCAGTCAGTTCTGATGCAGAGCCCACCGCATACCGCATGATGCGACTGCATATGCGATGATGCAGCCGCATTTTAAAACACTGGAGCCGACCAAATGATTGGATCAAGTAAACCATGATCCATTTAGGAAGATGATGATCAGACAATTCCTGGAAATGAAAACAGAAAAATTGAACATGCAACTATAAATTCTCTAGTTTCTATTTCTTTTGAAGTCCACCTAGTGAAATTGAAGTCACCCCTTATGCACCATGGAGTAGGAGGAAAGGAAGCAACCTTGTCTACTTAGTTCCAAAACTGGGCTATGAGGGAAGGGGAGTTAGGACTATAGGCTGCTGAGAATTTCCAGGAAAGGCCATTTGTAATTTTCTTGAAACCAATACAGTTAGCACTTTCAAAAGAACAAAAACAATTCTTGAAACCAGGGGTGACCCAAAAAGACGTGATGTGGGAGTTGAGGGGAAAATGAAGGGTAGGTTCTCAGATGACCCAAATCCCCCTCGTAGCACCAATGGCCTAGAGGGCAGTCCACTAACAGGGTCTCCGACCCCAGACACTATGAACCAGACTAAGATTGGTTGAGGGTTGTTTGGTTTCCACCAGCACATACACATTGGGGTTGTGTTTACAACAAAAAACCCGGATTTTTGTGCTTGCTCGAGTCTCCCAAAACTTCTGCATTCCATACCATAGTTAAGGGAACCTTGTGGGTACGGTGACGATCCCGCTCCGGAACCTCGATCCCACGGTTCCCATAAATGATCTCATAGGGACGACTGTTTTTCGATTTTGGGATCTCGCACCCATAAAAAGGGGATCACGTTCCATCCATCAGTGGAATCCAATTCTATTTCAAAATAGATCCCCGCTCCCATCAAACATGGTCCAAGGTTTTGGTGCATTAAAATTTTAAGTTCCATGTTTGTGGGATCTACTTTCATTAATGGACGATACCAAGTTAGAGATTACCATTGTCCCAAGTTCCCATTATTTAGGAATCATAAGTTCCATGGTGGTTAAATCCAGTCCCTTTTTCGCATGGCACGAAGTTCCATTATTTTAAATTATTAATTTGAACTAGGTATAGTCTAGAGCAGTGTTTTAAAAATCGCCAAGTCGGCACGGAATCAGCCGATTCGAATCGGGAATCGGTCATCGCGTGTTGGTTCTTTTGTAAAGTTGGGAATAGCCCTGTTCTAGAGAGAACTGGCAAATTTGCACAGTAAATCGCCTGGTTCTTCGCGTCATGACGTCAGGACCGACCCAATGTTCGCGTCATGACGTCAAGACCTGCCCAATTTTCTACAGTCAAAGGGCATTTTTGTAAAATTCGGGGAATTTCGAGGCAAAATTCGTTAGAGACTAGGAGCCCACGGGTCCGCACGCTTCGTGAGGCCCTAAGTTCTTTCACGCACATGTGCTCACGATCCACAAGCTTCGCATAATCTCGTTGCTTCACACGCGCTACGAACGATGAGTACAAAGAACTATTTATTCATATAAATTTGCTTCTCTCTTAGATGTGGGACAATGTGAAGAGGTAATACCTTAAAATGTTCATATATTATATATTTTGTTAACGGTTTTATAAACACTAAGTTGTAAGTCCCATACCGACTATTGTGTGCGCTCATTGTGAGGACGGACGCGGGTTCAATTCCTCTCGTTGAGGAACTGTTTTTTTTTCTCTTTTTTTTTGTCAAATTATTTTCTTATCAAAAAAAGTAAAGGTTTTTTGTAAAAAATAAAAATAAAAATAAAAGGTTTTTATCAATTTCGCTTTCTGTCAAAAATTTTTCTTATCAATAAAATAAAAATTTTGGTACAAAAAATATGAAATTTTTTGTCAAATTTTTTTCTTATAAAAAAAATTAAAGGCCTTTTCTAAAAAATAAAAATAAAAGGTTTTTATCAATTTCGCTTTTTGTCAAATTTTTGTTCTTATCTACAAAATAAAAAGTTTCGTATAAAAAAAATGAAAGGTTCTCATCAATTCTTTTTCTTGTCAAAAAAAATAAAAGGTTTTTGTCAAAAAAAATAAAAGGTTTTTGTCAAAAAAATAAAAAATAAAAAGTTATTGTCAAAAAAAATAAAAAGTTCTTATAAAAAAAAGAGTAATGATCCTATGAGACCCTCCCACACCCATGTGTGTAGGACCCCAAAGGATCACCATTAAATTTAGCAAAGATCTCTAAAAAAGTTATCACATGGGTGTGGGATTTGATTTTTCTAAAGATCTGTGCCAAATTTAATGGTGATCCTTTGGGGTACACACATGGGTGTGGGAGGGTCTTAAAGGATCATTACTCTAAAAAAAATACAACTATTTTTGTCGAAAAAACTCATTTCTTATTTTTGTTAAAAATAAGTTCATATTTTTGTCAAACAAACTCATTTCTTATTTTGTCAAAAAAACTCATTTCCTATTTTTGTCAAAAAATACAAGTAGTATTTTTGTTAAAATAAGTTCATACAGAGAAAAAAAACTCAATGTTCGCATATTGATGAAAAAAATAAAAATTAATAATGTAGTACCCCAATTTCTTATTGGATTCTTAAAAAGCAACATTTATAATGAATTTTAATAATTTTTTTAGATTTTTTTAAAGCTTAATCCAACCAATTCGGCCGATTTCCGATCCGGATGGGTTTTTGGGGTGCCTAATCTAGGGCACCAATCTGTTTTTTAAACCACTAGTCTAGAGTGATGCATTGTTTATTAAGTCCGTGTAAGCTGTCCCACTTAGTTGTGAGAATATATATTTCATTTAAAAGCTTATATTTATGATGTCCTCGTGTTTTAGATTCTTAAATCACAATGATGAATCATCTTAGTTATGAGATGAGAATATATACTTTCATTTCATGATTTAAAAAGCTTCTTTTACATCTGTGAGAGAGAGAGAGAGAGAGAGAGAGAGAGACTAGTTCATCTTGTCATCTTGCCCCTTCGGAGAGTTAGCCTTTGAGAAACAATAGACACAATGGAGACTACACTAGAAGAAGATGACCCTTGAGTGGTATGATTTTGGGTTGTTGGGGACTCCGAGGCAATGGTGTATGCCAAACTTGTGTCATGGCTTGAAGATGTAGTGGGAGGGACAGGCCTTAATAATGGAGCACTCTGACGAACCTCATTATTAGCATCAAGTGGATCGCCTAATGCTTCTACTGCCCCAACATCATCTTTGAGGTGGTCATCATCATGATGAAAATCCCCTCCTTTGTAGATCTCTGCATAGTCTGATCACAAAATCTACTTAACAACTTGTCATTGTAGTGAACATAAACCAATGACTCGAAGCATTGAGCATTTAACCTGTTTTGCTTAACATTGTCAATATAATGATATATACTCTAGCACCTCTCAGCACATGACGAGTTGACACTCTGAGACAACACCTTAACAAGTAGTGGATATAATTCAGGAACCCCACCACCATATAGATCCCACCACAAAACAGCTAACATTGTTCCTCTGTTGGAAATGGATGACGGGAATAAGAAGACTCCTTTATTACTTACAAAATCACTGATGTGTTGTCGTATTCTGCCCCTCTCATTCTCATTTGGATACAACCTCTCAAGCGTAGCAAGATAAGATGCTGATACTTCTTTATCGTGGTGTGGTTTTAGCCTCTTCTCCCCACCAGGAGTTGGCATAGTTAACCATTCCCGAGAGTGATACTTAGGACTTAAAGCATATGCTAAACATAGTTAAGAATCTCGATATTAGAACAAGAGGAACCCCATTATAGGACATTACTTAAACCTCGATTCCTTAACCAAGGGAAACTCGTATTAGCTCTACTTGACAACTTCATTTTTATGTATAGTGGAGCTTAGATTCCTGCTAATCAAAACATCGAACTCATGACATGAGATCTCACTCTAATAAAACTAAGGATCTCGTCCTTGTCTTGTTCAATGTACAGACATCGATACAAACCCCACGGAGCTTCCACCATAGGACGGTTTGGGCCGTTCGACAAATCCCGAACCGATCCCACCTCCGATCCCACTCCCGTCTCCAACAACTATGTTCCATACTAACCATAAATTATTGTTTGTAGGAGGACGCCAGACCATAGTTAAGGGAACCTTGTGGGTAGTGTGACAATCCCGCTTCGGAACCTCGATCCCACGGTTCCTATAAGGGATCTTGTAGGGACCTCGGTTTTTTATTTTTGGATCTCGCTCCCGAAAAGAGGGGACCACGTTCCATCCATTAGTGAAATTCAGTTCCATTTTGAAATAGATCCCACTCCCATCAACCATGGTCCAAGGTTTTGGTACATCAAAACCTTGGGTTCCATGTTTGTGAGATCTACTTTCATTAATGGATGATACCAGGTTAGAGATTGCCATTGTCCCAAGTTCCCATTATTTAGCAATCATAGATTCCATGATGGTAAAATCCAGTCCCTTTTTTGCATAGCACGAAGTTCCATTATTTTAGATTCTTAATTTAAACTAAGATAATCTAAAGTTATCTATTGTTTTATTAAGTCCTATTGTGTAAGTCATCCCTTCGAATATATATTTCATTTAAAATCATATATTTATGACGTCCTATTGTTTTATATTCTTAAATCACAATGATGAATCCTCTGGGTTGTAAGATGAGAATATATCCTTTCATTTCAAGCCTTAAAAAGCTTCTTTTACATCTGAGAGAGAGAGTGTGGTTCATCTTGTCCTTTTGCCTTTCGGAGAGCCAGTCTTTGAAAAACAATGGAAGCAGAGAAGCCTACATTCGACGAAGATGACCCTTGAGTGATAGGATTCTGGCTTATTGGGGACTTCGAGGGAATGGTACATGCCAAACTTGTGTCATGATGTAGTGGGAGGGACAAGCGTTGGTAATGGAGCACTCTGACGAGCCTCATCATCAGCATCAAGACGGTCACCTAATGCTTCTGATGCCCCAACACCATCCTCGAGGTGGTCATCATTAGGATAAAAATCCCATCCTTTGTACTTCTTTGCATAGCTTGATTGCAGTCTCTTAACAACCTGTCATTGTAATGAACATAAACCAATGACTCAGAGCGTTGAGCACTTAATCTATTCCACTAAGCATTGTGAATATAACAATACATACTCCACCACCTCTTAGACAGCACGAAACAGCTGACAGAGTTCCTCTGTCGGAAGTGGATGTCGGGAGTAAGAAGACTCATTTATTACTTACAAAATCATTGATGTGATGTCGTATTCTGCCCCTCTCATTCTCGTCTAAGTACAACCTCTCAAGCACAACAAGATAAGACGCTGATACTTCTTTATTATGGTGCAGCTTTAGCCTCTTCACCCCACTAAGAGTTGGCATAGTTAAGCATTCCCAAGAGTGATACTTAGGACTTAAAACATATGCCAAACATAGTTAAGAATCTTAATATTAGACAATAGGAACCCCGTTAAATGAGATAGTTAAACCTCAATTCCTTAACCAAGGGAACTCGTACTAGCTCTACATGAAAACCTCATTTTTATGTATAGTGGAGCTTAGATTCCTGCTAATCAAAACATTGAACCCATTGACATGGTATCTCGCTCCCATAAACCAAAGGATCTCGTTCCTTGTCATGTTCATTCTACGGACGTCGATCCTAAATCTAGGGAGCTTCCACTATAGGGCGGTTCAACGAATCCTGCACCGATCCACCCTCGTCTCCAACAACTATGCGCCAGACACCTAAGAGAGCGTCTGAGACCGTGACTAGCTGGGGGGCCAAATCAGAGGCAGTGGCGGTGGCAGCAGGACTTCCTTCTCATAGGAGACAACTAAGGAGAGGTTGGGACCTCCCTCTTCCCTTTGCCTGAACCTCTTACCTTAAACCTGGTGAATGCATTTACAGGGAAAAATCCTTCAATGTCCCCTTGAGGATCATAGAACTGAAAGCCCACAGCCTTCAAGACCTTGTGGATGTATCCCTAGGCGTTGTCTACATTTTCTATTTGCTTTGAGTCCACTGAGCGGAATGACTCTGCATCCAATTCTTCAGTGGAGTCCATATCAACGAAGTGCATCACCTCAAGGTTACGAGGGTTGTCTCTGAGAATAAGGGCAGAAGGTGTATGATCGAAAGGCCAGAGACAAGGTGTGTTGTAGGATGTGGCTTAGGGTAGATCCAGCAGCCGACAAAAGGCTCAAACCCCATTGAGTTAGGTGCTCCAATCTACCAGGGTATGTAGGGGAGAGTCCCACTTAGTTAGCTGGGAAAAACCCCCAGTCTCTCCATGGTTGAGTTATGACGATGGCATGGGGGAGGGGTAGAAGTGGGGAGTGTGGATAATCTGTAAAGGGAGGGAGGTATCTGAGATGGGGGCTTGCGGGGCCACAGGGAACACTCTGCAAGATTGGTGGGGGAAAAGACCCTACCAGAACACGCGATAATCCCTCAGAAGAGAACATTGAGATGCACTCTAAGAAAGGGAACAGAGGGCCGCCAATTGGGGGGGGCGGGGGAGGTGGGGGCAGTGGGGGAAGGAGTGGGTAGATTGACCATAAACCCAGGACAAGGGCTAAGAAAAAATGGGGGAGCAGAAGCGGTCTCTAGATGGAGAGGCTAGGGGATTAACCAAGGATACCTTGGCCCTGAAATTGCTAGAGAAGTGGGTATGGTGCCGCTAATGCCAACGAGTAG
Organism: Amborella trichopoda; assembly: GCF_054954075.1. Classification (NCBI taxonomy): domain Eukaryota; kingdom Viridiplantae; phylum Streptophyta; class Magnoliopsida; order Amborellales; family Amborellaceae; genus Amborella; species Amborella trichopoda. The sequence continues at coordinate 10,843,681 of NC_142338.1, read as the reverse complement.
GGTTCGGTGACATGGGGGAGGGGGAGGGGGATGGGGGGGTTTAAGGAAGAAGGTAGGTGGAGAGGGCCAAGAGAAGCAAAGAGACAAGGGGAAGAGCAATGATACGTTGCAGGTCCATTGCCAAGGAAATGCTGAAGCAGGAAGGGTTGAGCTCGAGTCTGTGACTGGGAAGGCTAGAACAGGACACAGACAACGATGAGCGAAAAGGAGGGTGAACATCGATCGACTCGAGGGAACACCTGTCAATATCAGCATGTGCCAATAATGGGGCTTGGGGTGTTGAGAGAGATGTGTTCATGCAGGCAGTGACAGAGTGTGGGAGGTTCAACTTTGTGAGGGGTGGAGAGGAATGGGCAATCTCACTCACCTATGGGGATTCATTCGCAGTGGTGGAACTTGGGATCATGGAAAGTAGCATGGTCCACGGATCGCATGTGGATGAAGTCCCAAAGTGCCGAGAAGGGACCATAAATTCAGGGTGCAGAGTATCTGGATCCGATGTAGGGCCATAGAGATTTTTCAATCCCCTTTACACCGTCCCTCTGAGGCTAAATACCTGAATGAGCACCTTTTGCATAAAGCATATTTTCTCTGCCAACATAATAGCCACTGAGCTTTATGGTATTGACTGTAGCTGGTTTCAGGGGAGGTTTAGGGGTTTGGGATGGGGACGAAGGCGTCAACTTGGCCGAGAGAGAAGGGGGGGTTGGGAAGGCCGGTAATTTGGCTGGATGGTTGCCTCATTCCCTGAGCAACTTTCTCGATCAGCCTAAGCAAGTGGATGTAATTTCAGTATACGTTTGGATGAGTAGGGGAGGAGGTGAAGTGGAGACTTGGAGGTAGAACTGGTTGTCGAGTCATGGGGATCCATGGAAGAAACACTGCTCAAGGGAAGGTGAGAAAGGAGGGGATGCCTCCCTCTCCTGGGAAGAGAGGGGGGGTGGGGTTTATAGAACCTAGTGCGTAAAGTTGAGATGAGGGGTCGGTTGGATGAGTATATGAACATGTTAAAGATAGGAAGGTAGCCACGGTCATCGTTCCTCTGAGGCTGAAATACCGCCTCTTGATTCTTGCAAACATCATAATGAAAGGAAACAAGACCTCAAAATCTTGTTAAAAGATGCATTTTTTATGTCGAAGCTCTTGTGATGGCCTAAAAAACTATATTTCACATTTGTCATGAAATTGAAAGCTCCAAAAATGATGTAGATCTAGCAGATCTATGAATACTCTAAAATCTCGACAATGGACGATACAGAAAATGTGTCACAAAATGGACTATACTTGAAATTCATTTTTCTTTTATATCCATACATGTCGAGGTCAACATAGTAAATTGGAGGATTTTCTAGTGACGAAACAACTTTTCTTGATGGGTTTCTAAGGTGCACCTTATTTGTACAGCATAAGGTTGACACCTTATGTAAGCTTTTCCCATAAAACAATAGCTAGTATTTAGAAAAGGTTCCAACTTAGCGGCGTATTTGGTAGTAACTCAAGACCGTAGTCCTTGCTGGAGGGTTCACAAACTCATTACTTATGACCATAAGTCTAAGAAATAGCATGCCAGATTGCACTTTGGGAAACAGCAGAACAAGAAAAGTATGCCCATAAAAACGGGACGCAGAGAGACCTTTCACTAACAGAATACCATGAATGCGCGCCCACACAAAACCAATCTTAGGGAGGATCCTCAAGAGTACTTATAAACCAAAACAAAAATCCATGACCCCACCACATCTTTTTATTCAAATAGTTCGACAGTTAGATTATTGCAAATATATAGAATTCCTCAAGATGGAAACCTAACACTTAAAATCCTTGAGAACCATTGTGGCACCTTAAATCATGTCATCTTGCTTGTATATATCTCTCTCTCTCTTTTGCAGTTGTATGCCATGCTAATTCACAACCTCAACTCATAATCCCTAACCTATTAGCCATGGCTTGTATTGTGAGTTCACTTCGAAGGTTCTAAATCACAACTTTGTCCCACTGTATCCCTGCAAACTAAGCCTCATGAGTTGGGGAAGGACTCTTTGGTAGATATCATTTCTGGCATACAACCAGGCTTATTACCGGTGCCTAAATTGTTTCTCAACAGCTTTTTTATGTACAAACCCCCCAAACTCTTGTAGAGTTTGCCACTACAACTTTTTTTTGAGAGAAGGTTAACATTGTATTACTGGAATTTTGTGTACAAGAATTTGTATGACCGAGTTCACCAGCTAGGGGTGGACCAGTAAAAAACAATTAGCGTATCATATACAGAAATACAAAAAGGGCTTATAGGTTCCACCCAGTTTAGAAGATTTACAAGAAGCTTTCAAAAAATTGCAAAAGATACATGAGGCTTAAAATTGCCAGCTAATACGCTGTGGGAGGGCTGTGCCAAAGGTCCTGTGCAAAAAAGGAGTCGGCCCCGGCTTGATCTTGTACTCGCAAACTAGCTCCCTCTTTCGCCAAGCGATCTGCGAAGTCGTACGTCCTCCATATATGCCTCTAGGAGATGTCCATACCCTTGGAAATATGGTCAAGTTCATCAAAGATAGTGGTTAGGTACCGTGGCGGAGAAGTAGTCCCACTAGCCCATGAGATAACATTTTTTGAATCTCCTTCTATGATGATGTGTAAGCCCCAAGAGCGGTTGAACTTTTTTAGGCCTTGTAGGAGGGCCACGGCTTCTGCATACTGTGTTCATCCTTGAAGCCAAGGTGCTCTGAGAAAGTAAGCAGTACGTTGCCCAGGTGGTCTCTAAATACCCCACCCCCCGCCCCAGCCGGCCCGGGGTTCCTGAAGGAGCATTCGTCAAAATTTAATTTAATGAACCTTTGTGGTGGTGTGGTAGCCAAATGCTGGATCTTTGTGGCTGCCGTGGGCGGTGATGGAGTATATTTTTCCATTGGGGAAAGAACAAACTCCTTGGTATACCCGAGTAGACCTTATGATTCGAGGCCCAGAAAGAAACCATGGAGGCCTCGTGACAACGTGTAGAAACTTGTGATTTTGAACCTCCGAAGATTTTGTTGTTTCTTTCCATCCAAATGGTCCATAAGGTTGCCGCTAAGGTAGCCTTCCAAAGGACTCTACCAGCCTTCGGCCATTGAGAGTGAAAATCATAAGAGAAGAGCGCTTCGAACGGTAGGGGGAGTGACCCATTCTATGCCAAAAAATTGTAATATATTGCCCCAAAAACACAAAGGAGAAGTCACAGTGTATGAATAAGTGGGGATTTGACTCTTCCTCATTTTGACATAGTGCACATCTGTTAGGTATAGGAATCCCTCTCTTTTGGAGGTGGTCCAGCTAGTTGAAAGTTTGGATCTTAAGTGGGGCAATGGTAGACCACACTTTCGATACCACCGAGGTGGGGTTACCCGGAAAAGTGGGAGGCTGAGAAAAGATTTTATAAAAAGAAGCAACCGAGAACTTACCCGATGGAGTGGGTCTAGACCATAGTGTCCCTTCCTTGGATAGGAATAAAGAGAGAGTGAAGGCCTGTAATGAGCAATTGAACCTGGTTGATCTCCTCTTCTGTTAGATTTCTCCGAAAAGATGGATTTCAGAATCTTCGTGCTCCTGATAGGACCAATTTCTCAACCACTGTTGAATCTATGTTAACGGTCAGCGAGTAGAGGGTAGGGCAAACATCACGCAGAGGTGATGAGCCTATCCATAAGTCTGACCAAAATCTCACACGGGAACCTTCTCTAGGATGAAATCTAATGTTCTTTTTGAAGTGAGACAAGGCGAAGAAGAAGACTTTCATGCTCCTGAGACGTTATGTCTCTCAATCCTCTCAGGCACCCAAACTCCATCAAGTATCCTGTATTTGTTCCTTAGGACTTGAGCCCAAAGAGAGTCCGGCTGGGATGCTAGACGCCACCACCACTTGCCTAAGAGAGCGAGGTTATGTTTTCTAAGTACCCTGACTCCTAAACCTCCCTGGTGTTTTGGAAGACATATGTTATCTCATGCAACGAGATAAATTTTATCTTCTCAGCTTGCCCCGACCTAAGGAAATTTCTCATGAGTTGGTCCAAACGGTTAGCCACTTGAGCAGGCATATGAAAGAGGTACATGAGATAAACTAGGGAGTTTGATAAGGTGGCTTTGATCAGGGTCGACCTCCCTGCCATAGAAAGGAGTATGTCTTTCCAACCTGCCAGGCGTCTGTCAACCTATCTAGGACTTGGAACCATTGTCTTTTTTTGGGTTTATCTAGTCCAAGGAGGAGTCCTAAGTAGGTAGTAGGGAGATCCTCCAATTGACATTCCCAGTTTGGAATAAGAGCTCTTACTTCTGCATTTGAAATTACTACTCCCATCATCTTTGATTTTTCCATGTTGACTTTGAACCTGTTGCTGCTTGAAAGCAATTGAGGAAGAGGCTAAGGGTTTCCACTTCTTTTAAAGAAGCGTCCAAGAACACTAATGTGTCATCCGCATACTGTAGATGGGACACAATTGGTCTGTATCCACTGCTCCTGGAGCCGGAGAGAAGTCCTGCCTGGAACACCCGGGAGATGGAACAACTAAAAACTTCCGCAGCAACAGCGAACAGGAAGGGGGAGAGAGGCGGAGACCCCTAGAGGAAGAGAAGAAACCTTTAGGGGTTCCATTTATTAGGATTGAGAAGTGGGGGTGTGAGTAGCACCCTCTCATCCAAATCCTCCAACGGTTTCGGAAGCCCATTCTGGCCGTAGTCTCCTCCAGGATTGACCAATCGCCGTGGTCATAAGCTTTTTCCCAGTCTAGTTTGAATATGAGACCAGATTTTTTTGTCCAGGTGTCTTGTATGGATGCATTCATGAGCCACTAAAGCTCCGTCAAGGATCTATCTGTCTTTGATGTATGCAGTTTGGGATGAAGAAATGATGGAAGGGAGGACTTGTTGAAGCCTTGAAGCTAGGACTTTGGCAAATATTTTGTAGGTTGAGTTCAACAGGCTGATTGGACGGAAGTCCTTGATTTCCTCAGCCCCTTCCACTTTGGGAACTAGGGCTAGGAATGTGGCATTAATTGCTTTATGAAGTTTTCCCCAAAGAAAGAATTCCTCAAAGAAGTTTGTGAAATCAGGACAAAGAATGTCCCAAAAGGCCTTAAAGGGTGCTATCGGGAAACCATCGGGACCTGGGACTTTATCTTTGGCTAGAGCATCAATAGATTGTTGGATCTCTACTTCAGTGAAAGGTCGCTCTAACCAAGTGGCTCTATCAAGAGTGAGGGTCAAAAAGTCGAGGGAAGACATTTTGGGTCTAGGACCCAGGGGAGCTGTGTACAGAGATTTGAAGAAATCTACAATGACTTGTTCGATTTCTTCAGGTTGAGTAAGAAATCCATTGTTGTTTTTGATCATCGTGATAGAATTGTATCTCCTTCGACAATTGGCAATCCGATGAAAAAAGGCGGTGTTGAGGTCTCCTGCTTTCAGCCACTTGACTCTAGACCTCTGAAACCAGTATATTTCTTATTTTTTGAGAGTGGAAAGGTATTCCAGTTTTGTCTTGTTCCTGACATCAAGCTCTGAGGAGTCCAATGGTCTAGACTCCTCGAGAAAATCCAGTGTTTGAATGGTGTCCAGCAACAAGGATTTTTGATGGGAGAAGTTGCTAGGGATAGACCTACTCCAAGACTTGAGAGAAGCTTTGAGGAGTTGGATTTTAGTTTGAAGAACGTAACCAGCTCTACCCGAGCCGAGTGCAGGATAAGAGTTCCACCAAGTTTGAATGAGTGAATATAAGGACTCCTCTTGCAGCAAGTGGAGTTCAAATCTGAAGGGTCTTGGGCCCCTCTTAACAGCCAGTGCATCTAGAAGAATGGGGCAGTGGTCCTAAATGGGTTTGGGTAGAGCCAAAGTCAGGGATCTTGGAAAGTATTCTTCCCAATTCAGAGAAAAAAGGAACCTATCTAGTTTAGAGAGGGTGGGATTGGTAGCGTGGTTGGACCACGTGTATCGACTGCCTTGGAGTGGGATATCCAAGAGTTCATTCCGGCTTATGAAATCAGAGAAGTCCCTCATTCCCTGAGAAATGGATGTTGAGGAGTTTCGCTCGTGGGAAATTAAGTCTCCTCCCAAACACCAAATAGGGTGAGGAAGGGATGCTACCAGTTCCAACTCAGACCAGAGTCTATTTCTAAGAGTAGGTGAGTTTGGACCATAGATAGTTGTGAATTTCCAAGGTAGCCCATCAGAGATACTAGCTAAGAGAACAGTGACAGAGAAGTCCCCAATGTGGGAAGAGTTCAAAAAGTGGTCTGAGGGGTTCCAAACAATCCCAATGCCTCCTGAGGCCCCATTCGCCGCTAAGGAGACCCACTGACTAGGTCTTCTACCCCATACCTGACGAATGAGTTGGCAATCAGGCTCTGGTTGTTTGGTTTCAATGAGAGCTAGTACAGCAGAAGAGTGTTTAAATGTTAGGTCCTTGACCACTTCCTTCTTGGAAGGTTGTCCCAGGCCTCTAACATTCCAAACCAGCAGCTTCATTTTTTAAGATCGCACGAAGAGAAGGAGGAGTCCAATCTAGGTGACCTCCTCAAAGAAGTAGAGTTGGAAGTAGGGAAGAGGCTACCTACGGGCTGTCCCTTGAAAGGGATTGAGGTGAAAAGATCACAAAGCTCTCTCTGGCCTCTGAAACTCACCTGCATCCTGCTCTGTGCATCGGCTGTTAAAAATCTGTGAGCTGGCCCTTCTGGTCCATTATATTCGAAACCCATAACCCTTTACATTTCAATCATCCTATCCTTGTCACTGTTTGTCCCATCCCCATCTACCTCCTATGTAGCTTCGAAGGCCACCAGAGGGGGACAGATGGGAGTTGAAGGAGTCACAGGGGCTCAGTTTCTTGATCCGCCGGGGGGGGGGGAATGGAGGGGTACAGATCATAAGGTAGAGTGGAGAGGGGCTGAAAAGATTGCAAAGGAGACAGGTTCGGGTTACTGTTTGGGATAGCAGGGATTTGAGGGGGTGACACAGGAGGTACATAGGTAACAAGAGGATAGGGTGGAGCGAGGGAAGGGGTTCCATAATAGGAGGGGAGGTAGGTCACGTAATGGTAGGTTTGAATAGAGGAAAACGAGGAGAATGCCACAGGAGAGGAAGAGGGTCAAGCCACATGAAGGGTATGTACGCTGTGAACTTGTATGAGGTGAGGAGTGAACATAAGGTGAGGGGGTAACAAGTTGGCGATGGACGTAGGGTAAGGAGGGGGATGGTCCATGGTATGAACAACAACTAAAGCCCAGAGGAGTAGGGTCACTGTCAGTTGACTGGTTGAGGGCAAGGCTAACCGGGGGGGGGGGGGGGGGGCGGACTTCCTGTGGTAGATTTGGGGGCTGCACCTAGGGTTAGGGGGGAGAAATGCAGAGAGAAAGGAGTGGGAGAGGGGCAAGGGAGCTTAGGCAAGGGAGGGGAAGGCGATGGTTTAAGGGCCACCGATAGAGATAGGTGGTTGGGGCCAGGGAGGGTTGAAAATGTAACAGCACGGGGAGAAGACGAAGGGTGAGAGAGAAGGCTTGAGACCAGACAGGCTGAGGATCTGTGACAGAGGGGAATGGGAGACTTGGAGGGTCACCCTCAGCAGGAGGGGGAGAAATGGGGGGAACATGGGGATAAGACTCGAGTTCAGGGTTAGGAGAGTAGGATGGAGAGCTGACAGGAAAAGACCCTGCAGAGGGTGGCTGAAAGTCCTTTCCAACAGGAGATTAGACGGCAGAGAGACGTCTAAATCCAGCTGCGGCGAGGAGTGAGGGAGTGAAGGAGGCTGTGACAGCTGGGTGGGAGGCAGGGGCGGTGAGGTCGGCGAGATGACAGATGTCACCGAGGAGAGAGAAGGAGAAGAGTGCCAGGACAGATGGAAAGAGGAAGAAGGCGGTGAGGGTTGCCCGGGTGATGAGTTGGTAGGCTTGAGGGGGAACTAGGGAGATGGACGGACGGACAGAGCCATGTGGTGGGTAGGTGGAAACAGCGCACACTGCTCAAGGGGAGAGTTGGCCGGCTTAGGGGGGCACGTGTCAACAAGAGCAGAGGGAGAACAAGGAGGCAATAATTGGGGGCTTAGAAGAGAAAACAACATAGGAAAATATTGCATGATCTTATATACAGCATAATACATATACACTGCATCTTCTTCCTAATAGTGCTAAATAACATCATAAAGAATGGGCATTCTGCCTCAGAATCACACATCTAAATTTGAGAACATAAAAACCAGTACTAAAAGCAAAATATTATCTCTCTCAACATAGGAATAGGGACAAAGAGACAGAAATACCTACATAAAGGCACAACTATAGTTCTTTTCTACTGGCTCCTCCATAACCTATTTCACAATAAGTTCCCACAGATGCAACAATAGGAGTCATAGTCATTAAGAAGTCCTTAAGGAAACCTATCCAGTACTCTATTTTAAAGGCTTTTGTCAACATGCAGGATAAGTTAACGAATGAATTTCAGTACCTAGAACATATTACAGAAAAACAAATATGGACTCAAGTTTATACCCATTATGGCATCCATGTCCTCCTCTTTGATGTAGCCGGAGGACCCCACAAGGCAAGTCCATGTCATCAAAAGCCTATAATGGAATATAAACAAAAGACAACACAATTATTTTCAGTAACATTTTATAACATAGGTAGATACAGTCACTTTCAAAAGAAGAGCAAAAACCATTCTAGTTGAAACATCATAAGAAACATACCACGACTACACGATTTAGAGGTAGCTTGTAATATTCTGCAAGTGGCCCGGTCTATGATAAATGAAGCAAATCACAAAGAAAGAAAAACGACATATGATTCCATCTCCATATAGAAAACAGCATTAATACAAAAACATGTCCATCTACCAAAAAATATTATTAAAAGAGCTCATTCCAGGAAAATAAGGCTTCTCACAAGGAACTGCTTGGCATATATGCATGCAATAATGGAACAACAGAAATATGCATCCCATAACAAGTTGTGTTACATGCATCTAAATACAAAAATAATGCAGGCATTCAGCAGTCCTCTCAAAGGTGATTAAATTTCCACGAGAGATCATTCATTCATGAAAATTTATCAGTCAATGATCTGAAGATAGCTGTTACAAGTCTAAAGTTAGAACAACAAGACACCTGACTAGATCATAGACTAAAGTCAGACAAGGGATGCCACTTACATACTTGGCTCACTGTTCAGAGAATAAGAGCACAGAAAGAAAATATGGAGACCACCTTAAAATAGTCAAGAACAAAATAAATCAATCTAGAAAGGAATAACCCAAAAAAGAAGAGCATGACCTGCATAATTCACCAAGCTAATTCCCATGACTCCAAAGCTGAGAACCTAGACTCGCTGCAGCACAGTTAAAAATTTGAAACTTTACATTTTAACTCAAACGACCACCTTGACCTAGAAATTTTTTTTTTGTTTTCACTTTGATGCAGGGGGGGCAAGAGAGGAAACATAAGCAAGAGTAAGAGAATGCCGATACCAAAATGCGAAGAATTAGGACACGGAGTGCAGAGAATGAGGTTTGGAAGCAGGAATACAATTGAGATTCCATAGCAAAAGTTCTAACATAAGTATGATTTGAACAACTAAGAATCAATACATTGAATTTCATTCATTAAAATACAATGAGGATAGTGTTACATGAATAACTTATATCATCGTCATCATCATGATCATCCAAGCCCTATCCCAACTAGTTGGGTTCGGCTAATTCACGTCAGAGATGTGGCAACGGTTTTACTTTGGTTGCCAACCTAACACAACCCTTCTGCTTTCTCATCCAGGCTTGGGACCGGCTGACAGAATTAAAGCAACATGAATAACTTGCATGTAAGCTATAATTCCATAGAACCCTTACCACAAGAGAATTATCGGCTGAACACTCTTGTGTCAATGAATCAGCCAGCTCATTTCCTTACAAAGAATATGGACCAAATGAGACAAAAGGGAAGGAACGAAATCAAACCTTGGGAGAGAAAGTAACAAACCATTTCCCTCTATCCATTCTCTCGCTTAACCACAGTAGAGTGCCACACTTGTTGATCGCACACACCCTCTAATTCTATGTACAAATAATGTGGAGCTAGGATTTTTTATGCCTAGCCTGTGGTTGGCCTTTATATTTTTTGGCTCCATTTTTAGTATACTTGTACCAGAGCACCCATCTAGTGGGATGCCTTAAACCTCACTCCTTGTGAGGTTTTTGTATCTACACTTACGAAAACTAATTTTATTTAAAAAAAAAAAAAGCAATTCACTTCTCTAAAACATCAGTTCATTAGGAAAACAGATATTGTGTTTTCCAATTCTCCTAGACTGTCACCACCACAAATTAGTTAATTGAGAAACGCACTCAGGATGCTCCTAAGTTGACTCGGCTCAGGTGCTACTGAAATTTCAAGGCATGACCAAGCTTAACAAAACTTCTTTATTTATACGAACAACCAAGTATTATCAAGTCTTAAAGAGTTAATTCAAATCAAGACCAAGCCCAGTCTAAACCAAGCAGATATTCAAACTTTGGCCACCTCAAGTAATTCCTTCCCAATAAGGGCATGAAACGTCTACCATTAGCCGTGTTTCTCCTTGGTACAGTGGTACCTCTAATGTTACTCTGTAACTCCAGTTTACCACAAATCTACATTCTTTTGTCAAATTTTCTAAGTTATACATCTCAAGATACAATGCATCTAGACAAAGTCCCCTCGTGGATCCCATTCCAGAAGAACCCCAGACATTGTTTTGAGGTTGATCCACCACCATGCTCATATATCTCCACGATGAGGAAAAAAGTCCACCCTCGTAGAAAATTATGAAAAAAATAAAAAAATACAACGTTGTAGGAGGTTTCATTACACATGAATGAGCAACACACGCATCAACCAAATATAGTTGATCTTATTGAAAGGACCTGCACATTTGCAAACAACAAAATCTCTAATGTCCCAAGTGCCAAAGAGTTGAAATCGAGCAACATGATTCCTGAGTTTTTCAAACTGGCTCATTGTTATTCATCCCGTATGATCTCTGGAGCTAAATTTGCAGTAAATAGCAGATATCCTGTATAGATCACTAGTATGGAAAATATTTTTACAAAAAAAAATGAAGATATAAATCTATAAACCTTCAGGCCATGACAAAATTCACTACATTTTGAAGGAATTGTATTTAAAGGAAAAGTATTTAATCCATTCAAATGCTGTAGCTTATTAAGGAAATAAAGAGAGAGAGAGAGAGAGAGAGAGAGAGAGAGAGAGAGAGAGAGAGGGCTTCTGGCTCACAATTACCTATTAAGGGCTTAGGGAACAATTGGGATTCGAATATGGGTAGGTGATGGAAAAGTGTATGGGCAATTATCCGCATGGCTAGAAAGGGAGTCAAGATAGAACCATAGAGTGTGATGAAATAGAGAAGAAAAACGTCAATGGAGGATCAAAAGATTCAGGACAAGATAGGACAAGCGTTGTTATCATGACCAAACTGGTCATCAAACCAGTAAGGGCACTAGTAAGATCCAAATAGGTTGGACTCACCAGTTCAATTGTTAGACCAAACTGAAATGTAAATTAAAAAATATAAAACTAGTCAAAACCAGTCGAAAACTGGCCTAACCTCTGTTGTCAAAAGAAACACGACCAGTTGGTCCATCAGGTTGAACTAGCTGGTTCAGACCACTTTTGACCAATTGGTAGTTGGTGTCAAATGACAATAGTTTCGGACCTTTTTACAGTTCGATCGGGAGGACCAGTTGGTCTGGTCTGGTCTGGTCTTACCGACATTAAGGGAACCAGTTGGTCTGGTCTGGTCTGGTCTTGTCTTACCGACATTAAGGGAAAGGATGAAAATGAGAAAAAGGCATTCTAGTAATTCCAAAAGTGTGCCAGAGAGAGTATTACCTTGGGTTCTCTAGTAGGAAATAGTTGTGTTTGAAACAGTACCCCACCGATTGATCCTCGTATATTAATTATTACTTCTTTAGTGTTCTCAAATGAGGTAGATGCCACATACTAACTTTGATAAGTTATGTTATGGAACCCAAATAGTATCTGTAAATACTCTACAAATCGATAATGGAAAAGAGGCAATTGACGCTATTCACATATTAGTTTTAAAACAGATGAATATACCCTTATGAGATCCACAGAGCATTTCAATTTGCTTTGAATAAAATACTTTTCCCACCGAACTAAACTACCAAAGAATGATAGCTCCATCACAATAATTATGTGTCCAAATGGTACATAAAAAACTTAATCTTTGGAACCCAATGACAAGACAATGCAAAGAAATTGTTGAAAAAGGATAAGTTAAAAGAAAATAAAGAAATAAAAAGAAAAGAAAACAAGTTGATTCTCACCGATTCTCCACTCAGATTCATGTATGTCTGTGGTTTTGCAAGGAAAATTGGAGTATTTCCAACCATGCCTGAAGAAGAATAGTAACAAATGTAATCCTCACAAAACAAACCAAAACAACATATTAATAATGAGATAAAAGAAAAAGGATCATAACGCATATTAGCCAACCTTGCCCAAAGAAAGCTTTGCAGTGAACTGTACTAAAAGAAATACCCTGTGATTCTGCAAAAGCATCAATCATATCGAAACCCACCTGGTTTAAGTGAAGGGAAAAAAAAGAAAAAAAGAGGGTATGTTAGATAAATGCCTTGTGATTATGAAAAGGCATCATTTAACTTTGATGGTATATGAAAAACCATCATTTCTCTTATCATCCATCTGTGAGAGAGAGAGAGTGGGTGAAAACGACAATGCATATCAAGGGATTTAATTAAACAAAGAGGAAGAAGATAAGGAATGTTCACATTGTGCCTTGTTCCTTGGTATTTCTGGCCTGGGTTTCCCAAGCCAATGAAGAGCCAAGGCCTGGGGTTGTGGAAGGATGATTGAAGATCCTTTTGAGAACGGTTGCAAAAGCAACGGCGAATGTGCAAAGCTAATGACCATGCTCTCATGTCACAAGCTCTTTTTCAGATGAGCAGCTTCAATAGCACTCGTCTGCAAAAAAATTTCTCTTTAAACCTCTCACACTGAAATTTTAACTAAGCAAACTACAGGAGATAATTAAGAATGGAACAGAAAACAAAGAATAAACCCAAAATTAAAAAGAAAAACAGAAAAAGAAAAATGATTTGTCCAGGAGAAAACAACCCTAATTTACGAGAACTTACGAACCTACACCATCAAAACATGTAAACTTATAAGTAAGGGAGACACATGGAAAGAGAGAGAACACAAGGGAAAAGACTTTCTATGAGGTATTTTAGCTCCCTGTGCTTCTCTGTGATTTGGGACAAAATTTTGATGATAGAGAGAGGGAGTTCTCACCGGAGGAAGACAGAAAGGCCAAGGAAATAAAAAATACGAAAGGAAAAAGTTTGCATAAAGCTACGGATGCACTTAAAAAATCCATCGGAAAAAGTGAAAAACTTTTGATTGATCATATCGACATCACATGTATGACCATAAAAAATAAAAAGATCATCTCGATACGAATTGTATGAACATCAAAAATAAAAAGATTTTAAGTCTAAAAAATAGTATTTTTTATAACATATTATCTACCTCATCCATTTTTAAGATTATGATATGATTATAGATCTATTTGATTTTAACTATTTTAAAATTTTAAAATTTTATAATTAAATATAAAAATAAATTTTGAGATAATCCTAAAAATATTTTACATCAAAATTAAATACTATGATAAAATTTGAAGGATTAGATACTATGATAAAATTTGAAAGATGATGTTAGAGAGAGAAGGGAAGGCAAGTGGCGATGGAGAGAGAGAATGATGGAGAGATCAAGATCAACAATTACCACGGAGCCTATTCCTAATTGCCACAATATATTGTACCCCCTCAGCGGTAATACTGTGGATTTACCCCCTAGGGTAAAGCCTTAACCAAGAGTAAAAGGATTGCCCACAAAGAGACTATTTATCTTTGAGAAATTTACCTATGGATTGAATTTTAGTCCTGTTATAACGAAATAGACCGAAAATAAGTTGTTATTATCTAGAAAGACGGAATCTTGAATTTTTTAATTTTTTTCCAAGTTTGCTCCAACATCAAACCGCTTGGTAACCCTGATACATTTCATTTTTTGCCATGTTTGCATTCGGCTGGTGATTTTGTGTAAGTGAACTAAGCGATTTGATGTTATAACTATCATATCACATTCTGTTGATTTTTTTAAGTGAATCAATTGATCCAATGTTAGAACCATTGGACCATATTCTGTTAATTTTGTTAAAGTGAACTAAACGGTCCGATGTTCGAAACATTAAAATGCATTTTGTTGGATCCTTTGATGTGAACCAAACAGTGGCAAGCCCCTTGACTCCCATTGTGTTAGTCAACTCTTTCGATAATGAGGAACCTTGCTAAAGAAAAATTGAGGGCTATCTGACTGTATTAAGTCGTGACACATATAAATCTTGATCAATCCCAAATTGATGAGCAAAACATTGGGCCAATATGGATCTACACAATTACAACACCGAATGCGCAATGGGAGGTTGACATGTCAAGTTCAAAAGGGAAGTTCTAATCAAGATCCCATGTGTCACTTAAACAAAATCAACATAACAAAATGCACCTAAAAAATCTCTAGAATACGGTCTGATGATTCTAACATCGGACTGCTTAATTCACAAAAAAAAAAATTGCAGAATGCAGTTCGATGGTTCTAACATCAGATAACTTAGTTCACTTAAATAAAATCACCAGGCACACGCAAACATGACAAAAAATGGAGAGTATGGAGGTTGATCCGATGCAAACTTGGAAAAAAATAAAAAAAAATCAAGGATTTGTCCTTTCAGGTAATAATGGCCTATTTTGGGCCATTCCATTTATCTTTTATATATGGATATCACAATCATTCTCGTCCCTTAAATTTCAAAATAAGTAGTTTTACGGGTGTCATTGAATAGACACAAAGTTTCAAACTAAAAATTCTTCGACTTTGTGATTCACTCCAAGCCATCCAATTTGAACTTTGTATAGGTCTAGTTTGTATATTGACCATGCTTTCTTTTCCAGCTTTTTAGAATATATATATTCTTGAGCTATAATAATATTGTCAATTATCTGCCTCCATTTTATAAAGAGTGATGTACTTACGGTTCCTAAATTTTTTTCTAAAATATGAAATGCTTCATTTGTAGGCAGAAATTACAAAGAAAGTCGGTCAACTCAACTTTTTTTATTTTTTTTCAAAATTACCCATCAATTTGAGGTGGTCCGATTTTTTTTTTTTTTTTAGTTTTTCCATTAGTATGGCAATGCTCCAAGCTTTAAGGTAGTGCCCTACTAATGAAAAAACAAAAGATTAAAAAATTAAAATTCTATCTGAGGATGTCCTCATATCAAGGGGTAATTTTGAAAAAAAAAAAACAGGTTAACCGACCTTCTTTATAATTTTCACCTATAAATGAAATATTTTGTATTTTAGAAAAAATTTTAAGATCCGCATATAAATTACTCTTTTTATAAAAAAATATAATTACGTTACCGTTAAGAAACACCTATTTCCAACCTAGTGGCCAATATATTTGCTATTATTCAGTCTGATTGATTTTATATCATTTAGAGCATTTAATCTTACAAAAGTGACCATATTTGTCATTCCTCTATGATAAAATTCCTTCACCATTTGCATTAAGTCTTGTTTGATAACATTATAGAAATGTTGGATGAAGGTCATCAAAAAACCATCTGGCCTCGAGTCATTTGCATTTGCAAACCCAAAACCTACTGCTTTAACTTTTGGACGCGGTTAGCATGTCGGCCAAGCCCGTACGTGTAGAAATGCGGACTCCTTAATAAATCTATTTTTGAGATGGATTTTTGGACTTAATTTTTAAAGATATGTAATCTTTATCATGAAGATCATGAATATGAATAATAAATAAATTTTAAAAACTATAAATTATTAAGAAAACTTGTGGACGGTTAGTTTCAATTGTTTTTAGATGGACCACATATTTGCATCTATCTTTAAAATAGATGTTTTATACTTCTGGACTGCATATGTAGAAATACGGTTCAACCCGTATGAAACAATTTTCTTTAACTTTTCCCTCATTGAATGGTCTTTTTAGCTATTTAGCCTTTTTGATGTAGGGAGAAAATAAACCAAAACAATAAAAATAAAAAAAGAAAATGGTTGAGAGAATATACCATCTCTCAAGGACTGCAAAGGAATCCACCTTAAAAATGATATTTTCACAAAACCAAATTCACTCAATTTTCGTTATTTGAATTTTACAATGAAGGACTCTTCCCTTTAAAAAAAATTTAGGAAATAAATAAATAAATAAAACTGTATTCTCTCTCTAAAACTCTCTCACATAAATCTTAAATTTATTTTTCCTCTTTTCTCTCATCTACACAACCTCCATATCTTTCTTTTATCCTTCACATATCTAAATCCATTTCTATCTAAATCTTACTAAATCTCCTACCAAGATTACTTTTCCAAGATTAGTTCCTATCTATTTCCAAAAATCCTTGGAACAACTAATGCACATCCTCCCACTTAACATAAAGTTAGGCACCAAAAATTTCCTCCCCCCACTTTAACTTATTCTATCGTTTTTCCTGTTCTTAAGGAAAATAAACAAAAGAATGGTAAAATAAAATATTAAAATAACCTCAATTTTATATGCATCATTCTCCCGGGGTTAGGAAAAGCTAGACCTTGAGCTTGATTGAAATTGGATCTTCTTCATCACTATGCAAGATCACTTTTAAAACTTGATCTTGTTCTTGAATTTCATCATCTTCCTTAGCCAAGTGTACCTCTTTCATCTTTTTTGGGCATTCTTATGCTCAGTGTCTTGGTTCATGACATCGTTAACACGTAAACTTTGCGCATCTCTTTTTTCTTCATTAAATTTCGGTTGGCGTAAAACCTCATTTGGGTGTAAATTCGCTATTGGTTGTCCTTTGGTATTTAGGTTTTATTTGCAAAGCAAGTTGAAAAACTTGATTTAAAGTCCATGGTCAATATAGAAAAACGTCGTCCCTATGATAGGTTGAAGGCTATTTACATAACGAGCAACTTTTTATGTTTCCGTCTCTTAGAGGTTATTATGAGCAATTAATCGATAAAACTCCTAAGTATAATATTCCATTTTTCTTTTTCATTATGTCGAAGATTATGAAATTCTTGAAAGAAACGTTTCTTTCAATTTTCTTTTCATCTGTTACCAATTGGTAATTTTTCCCTTTCCATTACAAAGTCGGGATTGTTGGACTTGCTCCCACCAGTCTGCAATATACCGGTGGAGCTTGGTTGCAACAATTTTAACCATATGTTCCTTTGGCAATTCACTCCATTCAAAATAATTCTCAACTACGCTTAGCTAATCAATAAAAACTTCGATGTGGAGCTTACCATAAAATTTCGGGAGATCAACTTTAATACCAAAGTCACGTAGTTGCTCTATATGACATGGATCTGGCCAGTAAATTCCTTTGTTGTGCTCGAAATAAACACCATGAGTTTGTCGTTGGACTACTGATGCAAGATCAATGTGGCTGCGAGTCTTCATGATGCACATTGTTATTCAATCGTTGCAACCTCTTATCCATTCGTTGCATCCCTCAATTCACTTTACATACTTTGGTTCGACCATCCTCTAGGGCTTTAGTCAAATTTTTTATAACTTGTCCCAGTGATTGGCTATAATAGGAGTAGGATTAGCTTGATTAGCTTTTGGTAGCATTGCAAAAAAAAATTGGATTTCTTGATCTTCCTTGCTATGATATCAACTGATGCGGTAGAAAATAAACTTGAACAATAAAAAAAAGAAAAAAAAAAAAAGAAAAGAGTTGAGAGAATATACCATCTCTCAAGGTTTGCAAGAGAATCCACCCAAAAAACAATTTTTTCACAAGACCAAATTTACTCAATTTTCATGCTCTAATCTTTACAATGAGGGACTTTTCTATTTAAATAGACTTAGGGAAAATAAACAAATAATAAAAGAACCAAAAATAAATAAAATTCTCTTATCTCTCTAAACCTTTCTCTCCCACACCCAAAAACTCTCCCTTCCTCTCTCACGTAAATTTCTCCCTATTTTTTCTCAAACTTTTTCCCCTATTTTCTTTCATCTATAGGCGCCTTCATATCTCTCATTTGTCCATCCCATATCTAAATCCATATCTATCTAAATATCCTACCAAGATTACCTTTTCAAGATTAGTTTCCAAAATCCTCTTAATAACTCAACATAAAGTCACACACCAAAATTTTCCTCCAACTTTAATTTATCTTATCGCTGTTCCTATACTTGAGAAAAATAAACAAAAGAATAATAAAATTTAAAATTAAAACAACTCCAATTTTACTTGCATCCCTTTTCCAAGGGTATCTGACGGAATGGTACCCGGTCGATGTCACTTCCTCTAATAGGGTTTTATTATAATGCTAAGCTATTGCTTCCTTTATTATTGCTACCTTCCCCTGCTGTATTCCTTGAATTTTAATGGAAAAATTATAGATACCCTCATAAATGAACTTGGTAAATATCTTCCTCCAATACTTTTAGTATCACACGCTCCCAAATATCATTTTTTCTTTTTTTTACCTCAAGTCAAAAAGTCAAAAAACTAGAGACTAATACTCTTCTCTTCTCTCTCTCTCTCTACCCACCATCTCTCTCCATCTGCGATCGCTTTCACTCTCTTTAACCGCCCTCTCTTTTACTCTCTCTACCCACCCTCTCTCACTTTCTCTACCCGTCATCTCTTTTACTCTCTCTACTCGCCCTCTCTCACTCTCTCTACCCGTCATCTCTTTTACTCTTTCTACCTGCCCTCTCTCACTCTCTCTACCCGTCCTCTCTCTATCTCTCTCCACACGTCCTCTCTCTTTCTGTCTCTACCTGTCGTCTCTCTTTAAATTTCATTTCCAATCTCTCTATGCCTATTTTTTCTACTCTCTTGAAATCTCTCTAGAGAGAGAAAGAGAGGAGAGAGAAGGTGGATCAGAGAAAAAGAGAGGATGGGTGGAGAGAGAAAGAGATAGAGAGGGCAGGTAGCGAGAGTGAGAGATGGCGGTTAGAGAGAGTGAAAGAGAGAGATGGCAGGTAGAGAGAGTGAAAGAGAGGGTGGATAGAGAGAGATGGTGGGTAGAGAGAGAGAGAAGATAAGAGCATTTTAGTCTTAAGTTTTTTAACTTTTTGACTGGGGAGTAAAATATATAAAAAAACAATGTTTGGGTCTAGGGTGTGATATTAAAAGTATTGGGGATGATATCTACAAAGTTCATTTTGGGGTATCTATAATTTTTCCAATTTTAATCCCATTAACATGATAGATTCTACTCCTAACATTTGCTATTTAGTGAAAGACTTTTATGTTCAAATCTTCCGCTTTCATCTATCTCACCCAAGATTGTCGTATCTAGTATACCTCTAAATTTAGATATTCATGTAGTACTCCATCTTTAGAGTTTAAAATTTTATAATTAGAGATGAAAACATATTTTCGTGCCATCTCAAGAATTTTCAACTCCAAAATTACATCTCATAACTAAGTTTGTGTTAAAAAAAAACAATTGTCTCGCTAATCACCACTTAACTCTCTCTCTTTCTCCAACTCATCACCTTCACCGCCTCTATTCTCTCTCTCCAGAACTATTCCACATCATTCCACCGTGTGTTGGTTACGTTGTGGTGAAAAAAAATGGACGGTGGAAGACCATAAAAAGGGGCCACATTCAACATATTTAGGGAATCCGAAAATCCATCAAAAAATGGAGAGATATACGATAAAAGAAAGTTAAAAAGAAGGTTATGGTCCCCAAAGACATACATTTTTGTTATCAAAATCATTTCTATTACATCAATGAAAAAGTGAAATATCATTGAGTCCATACTGCCTCCTCTTCACCTCTATTATATTTCTTTTTTATTTTCTGATCAAATTATTTATCAACGCTTTCGCAAAATTCCACCAGTTTGAAGGTGCGCATGACTTGATTATTTAAGATTGCAGCGCTATGCAGATCACGAAATTAAAAGTTGGCAACAATAAAACTTGAGATAATATCTGACGATGAGCATTGTTCTTCCCATTAATAGCATTGTTATACTTTGACGAGGAACCTTGGCCTAGAAAGAGAGAGCCCAGCTAAGGTTGGTTTGTTAGCTCAAAGCCCGGAGCCTTTATGTGTGGAATGTTGTGGCAATGGAGCCCCCAGCCCCGAAAAGCACATTCAGCCCATCAACCAATCTCCAAGCCACTGCACCAACCCAAGCCATGGTGCTTCACCCTGTGAGACCCGTGAGCGTGAGCAGAGGTGCCGGGGAGCCATGGCCGCAAGTGCAACCAACTCCTCAGCCTGAGGCACCCCTGCAAACATCTTCTCCTCTGTAGAAAAATTGAATGAACAGAAGCTCTTCCTCCTGTTCTCGTAGTTGTGCGCTCTCCAAATCCTTGTCCACCTTTTGTGCATGCTCCTCAAGCTCATTCGCCTTTCTCAAACCATGGCTGAGCTCCTCGTAAGTTTTCGACTGCCCCATCTTCGCAGTTATGGTGACGTTGCGTTCTCTTGTTCTTTTGTTGTTGCTCTTGTTTGTGTGAGAAGAAAATTGAGAGATAAGAGAGAGAGATATCAATTCCAAGATCTCTTCAATGTACCCAATAAATCATGGAGGAACTGCAAACTAAATATGCGAGGAGCTAAGTGATTAAAGGAGATGAAAAGTACCCAAGTCTACTTTCATAAAAAACCCTGCAATTTTGTTGAAATTGCCCTAGAGCTTCAGAAAACATTGCCTTAGAGCTTCAGAAAACATCGCCCTAGAGCTTCATAAACCATCAGGTTGGTTGTAGAGTAACTAATGAAGGAAAATCTTAATCAGAGATTCAGAATTTAAAATCATGTGTTAAAGATCCCATACCTAGACATTTCAAGACTCCACACTCTTACCATATGCCTCACTTCGAAGGCCTTCCCTCTCATAGTACTCTTTTGTTTTTTTTGGTAGTTCAGATGTAGGAATCGAACTTGAAATGCAGTGAACTGCATGTAAGCTGCTAACCACTCAAGCCCAAGTTTGATTCCTTCTCAAACTGCTTTCACCTCTCAAACCCTTTTTCCCATTTGGGCATATTAAATTTTGTGAATAGTCATGTTTTTAGTTTTGGGAAAACTTACCATACATTTTCCCCCTATATATTTTACATATGTCTCTCATCTCCTAGCCACTTGATTTGAGAGAGCAACTAGAATAGCTTCAATTATTATATCATAAGTGAGGCATTGACCATACCATTTGATCTTGATATAACTTTTAAGAGCATTTTGTTTTTAATGCTTTTCTACAAATCAATATAAAATTCGGTGTGTGTCATCATCTCAAAGGCGTGAACCTAAAAAAATTTATAAAAAAATATTTCTAAAAAGTAAAATAACTAAAATACCCCTAAAACTTTCAGAGATATTTTGATCATTTAATTTTATTGAGAATATTTGTTTGTAAATGCAGCCTTAAGAGAGGATTAGTCTCCCTAAAATTTGGCATCTATATCATTTCTAAAAAAAAATTAAAATAAAATGGTGTTGAGGTGCGACATTATGATATAATCCACTTCAACCATTCATTCAGATCAAACGGCTGGGAGATGAAGGATGTAGTTAAAATATATACGGTAGGGATGGATAGTAAGTTTTCCCTTTTAGTTTCTTACCCATTTAAAGAGTGATACACATCTCAGCATAATATACCACAATTCATAGCGATCCTTAATTTTTTTAACCCTCTTTATTTATTTATGGAAATATATACAATAAGACCAATTGCTTTTGAAACAAAGAGGTCACGATCATCATTGATGCTAAATTTGAAATCGGGTAGTTGAGGAGATATCATTCTTTAGACAAAGTCCGAAATAAATTTCTCAAATGTTGTGACACACCTTTTATCTATTGGATTTTACACCAAATGTATAAAAATAATTGTGATCTCCTTGTACAAAAAATAACTAATCTAATAATATATGATCCCTTTATTTATATATGCCACCGAAATGCCCCTAAGACTACAAAAGTGGACAAAACATTCTTTTCATCTATTCTCATAAAAGCAAATAAAATTTTTCAAGGTTGCCCATAAAGGCAAGAAGGACTATTTCTTAAACTGAACATTGGAGTGTCCAAACAAGTTCTAAACTAGAGAGAGAGCTAAATTACTTGCTCTTAGCTACATCACAATCGTATATTATTGAGAGAGAGATATAGGCATAGTGTGGTTCCTCTAGCAAATTTTTTTTCCCTTAGTAAGTCAATTTGAAAAGGGTAAAATAGCTTTCTCTTATGGGGTTCGCAAGCGTATAGTGTTTTTCACAAAAGTGGGGATGAGAAATCCATATTACTCTTTTTTTTTTTTTTGACCAAAGTCATAAAATTTTATTGCTAAAATTTAGACCAGAATTACATCATTCAGGATAAGAATAGACTCAAGCGAAACATCTCTTCTGACTAAACCATCGACAATACTATTGGCCTCCCTATACACATGATGGGAAGATATAAACAATATTTCTGCCAAATCCATCACTCTTCCAAAAATTGACCGAAGCATCCAAGGAACTCTTTGCTCTTTGTTACACCAGCTTATCTCGTTTAAAAAATCGTCTTCCACCACGATGAAATTCCCCAAATTCATAGATTTAATGAACAATAGTCTTCTGAGCAAAGCTGTGAATTACGCAATCTCGTACTACTCCTCCAATACCTGCTTCGCTTGGATTACCAAGGGAACTACCATAAAAGTTTAACTTTAAGCACCCTTGAATAGGAGGTAACCACCGACCTACATGCCTTGTCCTTACCATATTAGAGAAACCAAGGTTCACTAAGTTTAGCCTTACATTAATCTCAGTGATACCCCTACCTTCTTTAGTGACAGAAAGCCAGGTCCAAGTGGTATGGATTATATGCTCAAGGATACAATCAAAGGAAAGTACAATCCCTTCAAAGATGCGTCGATTACACTTTTTCCATATCTCCCAACACACTGCCACTTTAATTATTTCCCACAAGATAGACCCCAACTTCCGTAAGGCCAGAAAGTCCAGTTGTGATATAATACCCAGCATATCCCGAGGTAAAGCCACCCTGAATCCTAACATATTTAGAAAGAATTCCCAAATTTTCGAAGCAAAGCGACAATGTACCAAAAGATGTGAAACATATTCACCATCTTCTTTGCACATCAAGCAAACATTGGGCAAGACCTACCTCTCTTGATAAGATTGTCTATGGTCCACCTTACTCATGATTAGCGGAACAGACCAAAAGTCTTCACCGAAGGATGGAGGATTAAATATTCCATTGATGTTTTTGCTCTATGTTAGAAGGAAACTTGTTTCATGTGGTAGGGACCACATTTCTACATTTGTGGTCCCAAAGGTATAAAGCATCCATCTTAAAGATGGATGCAAATACGTAGTCCATTTAAAAATAATTGAAATTAACGATCCAAATGTTTTTTTAATAAAATTATTATTTTTTATTTTTAAATTTTTTTTTTTTTATCATATTTATGATCTCTATGTTAAAGATTATATGTCCTTAAAAATTAAACCTCAAAAATAGATTTTTAAGAGGTGACTTATTTCTATATGGACTCGTAGAAACCATGCCCTTTTTAGGATTCATGTTGCCATCCCATTGGCATTATTTTTTAATAGGTGATAATAAGATGTATTTTCTTTTTATCTAATCAATGATGGGACCTTCCTTAAGTTCCATTGCATGAAAGGCATCCAATTTTATTATGAAAAGGTGCTTTTGAAAATGCAGGCATGTATAAAAAGCCCAAGATTTCGTACTCCCTCATGTATAACTCAATTTAAGAGTATTTTAGGGGGAAATGTTTCTATACTTCCCCTATAGCATAGAAGATCTATGCTTCCCCTACCATCCAGCCATCCAATTTTGATCAAGAGAGCCACTCAACATTTGATCTTGATCTTAGATTCAATGTCTCAAAGTATTTTATTTTTAGTTTTTTTTATACAATTTGTATGAATATGAAATTTGGTAAGTGTCATCTTCTCATTAGGGTGCACCTATTAAAAATATTTAAAATAATTTTTCGATAAAATATAATGACCAAAATACCCCTTGAATATTTCATAGGTATTTTGGCCATTTTATTTTATTGGAAATATTGTTTTTATATTTTTTGCTAGTGAGAATTTAATAGAGGATTGGACGTCCAAAATTTCGTGTAAAAATAGTTTATAGAAAAAAATTTAAAATAAAATAGTGTAGAGACGTGATATTGTGATTGGGGCAATCTTAGCCCTCTATCTAGAATGGGCGGTTCGATAAGGGGAAGTATATAAGTTTTAGGCAGCAGGAAAGCATAAAAAGCTTGCCCATTTTTAGGACCTTAAATTTTGGGGGCATAATCTCTTCAATCAATCTAATGATTAACTTCAAAAAAAAGGGAAAAAAAAACGCAAAGCACTATATGTGCCTGAAAAAGATAAACTTCCAAGATTAAATAGTGATTGTCCAAATTTACTCGCTCATATATGAGTATTAAGAACTCAAAATCTAAATGCGGTGAATTTTAAAAAACAATAGTTTGGTGATTGTTAGGTGGATCCAATAATGTCAATTCGAAAAATCCTCCAGAGTAGCTCTTTCGCTTGACTAAGTGTTCAATATTTTCGCGCTCAAATATGGCAAACAAGCTTATAAATTGATCTCGGGTACTATATTAAACCCATGAAGACGCGCTCAAATATGGCAAACAAGCTTATAAATTGATCTTGGGTACCATATTAAACCCATGAAGACGCGCTCAAATATGGCAAACAAGCTTATAAATTGATGTTAAGTACCATATTAAACCATGAAGATTTGTGTTTCACCTCCTAACCTTCAATTGAGATTCAAAATCAACATTTTTGGAATTGGAACACAAGTGCTTAGACTTCATTTTAAAAGAAATATATCAAGCTATTTTTTCTTATTTTAGGCAATTATTGGAAAAATATGAAATTTTAGACATAGAATCGGAGATGTCAACATCTTGACCGAGACTAGCTCAAGCCCGCTTTAATAAAATAAAATAAAATCAATGAGTGCTGCAGTTTGCATTATTACATATGCACCAATCTTTTGAAAAATCATTGGTTTAGATGGAAATCGTCGATTCAGATCGAAAATCATTATAGTTGAACCGAATTCTAAAATATATCGAGAACTGGTTGTGTTCCCTAAAACTGGCCACTTTAAGCCGGTCTATACCAATTCAAATCGGTATGCTAGCATCACTGGCCCACCAATATTGGGCCAAACAAACACCTCCATGGGGCACCTTTTGCGCAGTTTGCCTTTTTAAAGGGGTAAGCCGCAAAGCACTTGGTTGCCCTTTGTCCCCTGCCACATATGTGATGTGGGACAGAAGGTTAACAACGTTCCACATTCTCTCCCATTCATTTATTTATTTATTTTTGAACAACAACAAAAAAATAAAATAGAAGAGAGAGGATAGAGGGAAGGGAAAGAAAGGAGAGGAGAGAAAAAAAAAATAGGAGAAAGCTAGCCTCGCAAGAGTGTCAGCAGCATCATTTTTTTCTCTGTTGATGTGATAACTAAACCTCCTAACCAAAGATGGTCAAAGATATTTTATCTATTATGGAGGACCATTGTCATGGAATGATGTGAGGCTTGGAGCCCCATTGAAAGAAAGACCGATGCTATCTTGTCGGAGAATATATTTTTTTTATTTTTTTTCTTTTCACCACTTTTCTTTTTTTTTGGCAAAGATCACTTACAAGCAGTCTTATTACAATAATTCTTGCTTCAAAGAAAATAAAACTAACAAATCCAAGATCTTAAAAACCTTGATGTCATTAAACCATTTTTCTTTAAACAAAAAAAATATCCACAATTCTTATGCTTGGAAATAAAAAGACAATATAATTAAATATGACAAGAAACAAAAAGAGAGTACCAGAGATTACCTCAACCAGGCATATTACATCTCACACCGAGTGACCACCATCCAATGACGCGGGATCAATGATCAACCTTCAATCTCAATCGGGAAAGCAAGTTTAGGCCAAGCCACACCAATAAAACATGAACCCCTTTGATCACAAACTCAAACCCTAGGTGAATTCCTTTAGAAACCTAGTTTGATAGAGATGGATTCACTTTTTGCTATACCCTAAAACCCTTAACCATAAATCTATAGTTGAGAGTTGGGAAAGAGAAGAACCCCATAACCTAAACCCTTAGGTTCTTTCATAATGTGGGTAAGAGAGATCAAAGATGAGAGAGTGGGGCGTGCCCCTTTTGGGCTTTCATGAGAGAGAGAAACTTTCTTAGTAGAGAGATAAAAAAGTAATGTGTAGAGATTTTGGGTAGAGACAATCCATTTTTTATAGGTTTTGAACAAGATTAGGGTTTCTAAAGTCTTTCTTTGGCTTGTTTCTTTTTGTGAGATTGAATATGAATCATTTATTTTGGGTAACTTGTAGGGTGAGAGATTTAAGCCATCCATTCCATAGATGAACCATCAACATTATGAAAGGTGCTCGAACCGTTATCCCCCTTTCTTAAACTATTTTTCTATCAATAGAAATTAAATAAAATAATTTTAAATATAATATTGAGCATACCAAAATAATACACAAGCCTTCTCATGCTTTCAAAAAATTCATTCAAATCTTCCTCAAGCCAATACCTTTCTAAAACATTTAGCAACTTGGCCTATATGCCAAAATCACTTATCACAAAAAGAAAAAGCTTCTAAATGGGTGGGGCGTGCCACCCATGAGAGGCTATCATGGGCCCACCATCGAGGCTTTCATAGCCTCATGTACACAATGGACCCCCATGTAATTTTAAATATTTTTAAAAATAAATAAATAATTTTATAATTTATTTGAATATTTAAATCAATATAAAATCAATATCTCTGATTTTATAAATCCAAATTTCATAAATAAAATATCCAGAGATATAGAAAAATTCAAATAATAATTTTAAAATCATATATATCATAAAACAAACATGATTAAATTCATTAGATGAAAAAATAATCCATACACTCTAGGAATTAAATCAATCAAATATTGGGGCACTCCACATTCAATTGTGGACTATAGACAATTCTTGCTTTATCAAACCGACCCAGCATTTTTCATGACCCACAGTCCATGTAGGGGTTCATTATTGGATCACCAAAGTCTGGTCGATGAGCCAAGGGGTCGCAATCTATGTCTGTGGATTTCAGGTTCTCCCCTAGAAATGGGCTAAGGTCTCTCAGGCCAGATGCGACCACAGCTCTTATGACGTATAGGGATATCTCTCACACATGCATACGCTTCACCCTGAAAGATGACTTGCTTTCTCGAAACGGTCTATCAGTATGCATGCCGTGTGATGGTACATGGATGAAGGTTTGGCCCCCCGTCTATGAAGGCCACCATCACACACAAGGGTCACATGGTCCCTCGATTCACTCCTCCGGGCATACTCCAACATCATCAAGGGATGACCCATTAGAACCCTTATCAGTTTATATTATATACTCGGGTAACATGAGGCTCTCTGCTGCAATGGGGGCTGCAATGACGGACCCTATTCGTAAGATTATAGACCTTGACGCCAACCAATGGCAGTTTCAGTTCATGTTGTCACTCTTCCTTGCCAGTAGTGGTTCCCTTGCAATGATCCAATAGGCCACCAAGATGAAGCTGGGCACGACCGAGGTGGGCCAACTGAGTGCCGCGGTGTCTCTGCTAAATGATGTGGCCTGCCTCTCCATCTTGACACTAGTTACTCTAACTCCAATAGTGTCTGAGGCAGCAATAACAGGAAGCCTACTAGAACCCTTAATTGTCTTGGCCTACCCAATCGTGGGCTATGTCGTGTTGGGTCCTTGCATGAGCTGCTTGATGTTGGACATGGCAAATGATGCGAAGCTGATCATGGTTATGACCATGGTCATTCTGTGGGCTGCAGTCGAGGAGGTGGTGGGTTACCATAGCCTTATTGCGAGCTTCATTTTAGGAATGGTAATACCCAGGGACAAAGGAGTGGCGTCCGCGTTGCTAGACAAGCTCTACTACCCGGTTGGCTTGGTGGCCTTGCCTCTGTATGTTACCTTCTCAGGGTATCTTGTTAAAGCCCAGCATACACCGGCACAGGCGACGGATATAGCGGCGTGGATGCCTGTTCTGGCAATATGGGGCATCTCCATTTTGAGCATGGCTGTGAAGGTGGCTTCAGCGTTGGCTGTGGCGTGGGCTTACAGGAGCCCCCTGTATGAGGCCCTCCTCCAGGGTTTTCTTCTCAACTCTAGGGGCTTTCCAGACTTGATGCTCATCAATATTGGCACTGAGAAACAGGTAAGTCCTCTCCCTCACCTTTCAATTGCTTTAGTTCTACTTTCGTATGAAACAATTGGGCAATAGAGAACAAATACTTTGTGCAACTTGCTTAGAATGGTTTCGACTAGAAATATAGGTGGATTCAATAAAAGACGTTCTCGTAAAAACTTGCGAAAAAATCCTTGAAAATTTTGTTTTTTGTTTTTTTTTGTTTTTTGTTCTTTTTGACAAGAGTACTTATTATTAAATCAAAAGTCGATTACATATATCCCCGGTCTAGAACAACGGATAAGAAACAACTAGGAAGCCTAAAGATGCGCCTTTCTTGGCTAGATTATCGGAAGTGGAATTGGCCTTCCTGTAAACATGGTTAAAACTCACTAAGCTCGATTTCCTTTAACCGAAGTGACCTTAACCGCCTTGTTAAGAGGATTTATTATGCTAGTTGATGACATTAAATAAGTCATCTTCTATAACAAGCCTCTTTCCCAATTCTTTCTCCCTCCTAATTGACACCCCTTGTAACGATGTTGCATGTCAGCATGGTTAGCTGTAACTACACCACATGGACCTGCATATTGAAATATTGCATACCCCCCACTATACATACACCACCTACCCTTGCCCTGCTTGGATTTCTAAAAGACGATCTATCAAAGTTTAGTTTTAAGCAACTCCCCATTGGTGGGACCCAAATACATCTCAGTCTTACCTTAAGGTATCTTAAAGAAACCAAATGCACTTTATTTTGTTCAACGTCCACCCCTGATACACCTCTCCTTTCCTTAGTAACAATAAACCAACTTCATACTCTAAACAAGATTTTATTCTTTAATTATTGTAAATCCATTATTACCCCTTCAAAAATTCTTCTATTCCTTTCTAATCAAAGCTCCCAAATAACAATTCCACAAAAAATATCCCAAGTAATATCACTAACTTTCGGAATTCTAACAATATTAAAAGCCAATGATAGAAGTACCAGAAAAACACCTAGTTTCTTCATTACCCAACACTATAAAAAGTAAGCATAAGGGCAATGAAAGAATAGATGATCACCATTCTCCTCATCACTCTTGCAAAAGAAACAAACATTTACAATTGCTTTATCTCTCTTCCTTAGATTGTCGACTGTTAACACCCCAAATAAAAGCATGTCCTTTATGTGGTATTTTCCCCTTCCAAATATTTTTCAAATTAGGAAAGTTCCATCTAATATGGCCATGAAAGAGAATATGGTAAGCAATTTTGATCCAAAAAAAGCTATCAGTCTCCAGCTCTCATCATTCGCATAGTTTGAAATATAAACCTCTTCCAAGTCCTTCAACAATTCCATAAATTGTTCAGCTGCATTGTGACATAGGCAGTTATGCATGCAACTAATAATCCACCGCACAGACTGACCATTTGGATTTTCAATCTCATTTAACTTCGTGAATAGTTGACCACATCTTTGGAAGAAATCTGGATATAACAATTTACATGAAATTTCACCTACTCATTTATGATGCTAGAAAAGAATTGCATCCCCTTTGTCTACCAACCATCTTGTATGCTTAATCAAGAATGACCTCATAGAAACAATTGATTTCCGCACAAAAGATTGCTATGATCCACCATTGCCCCTAGCAATGAGTTGATTTATAGGATCAATACCGTACTATGATACCAACACATCAATTTATAGCTGGTTTTCATTTTGCTATTGCACGGCACCACCATTTAGCAATTAGAGTCTAGTTAACTAATTTCAACTTTTGAGTGCCTAGCCTTCCTTCTCTTTTCGGCGTACAAATTATATCCCAACTCACCAAGTGGTAATTCTTCACTTTATTATCTGCGCTCCACAAAAAATTCCTCATAAGCTTCTCAAACTTTTTGATAATGTTAGTAGGCATTAGAAGTAAAGACATTTGGTAAATAGGAAGGTTAGATAGAGAGATTTAATCAAAATAATTTTATCCCCTAATGATAAATGCTTCATCTTCCATATGTCCAACTTCACATTAGCTCTCTTCACAACTGGATCCCAAACCTCCTTAGGTAATCTAGAATGTGATAGAGGCATCCCCAAGTATTTGATTGGAAAATTTTCCACTCTACAATTCATAACATCAACCAAAATTATAACCAACTCCTCATGACATCAGACACCAATAATTGAAGAATTGACAAAATTTACTTTAAGGCCCACAACTAGCTCACAACATCTAAGAAACCTTCTAATCTTTAGAACTTGGTCAATGTCTACCACACAAACTAATGAAGTCCCATCAACATATTGAAGATGAGAGATACAAGGACCTGAAATGTTCACCTGAAAGCCTTGAAAACCTTATCTCTCTTCAACATTTTTTATTATCAAGCTAAATGCCTTCCCCACTAAAGTGATGAAAAAGGGTATAGAGGATCCCCTTGTCTTGCATGCATGAGATGCTTGACATGCAACTCATATGGGAAAATTACGTACAGACACTATTTCTACCCCTATAATATCGTGTGGGACCATTTTTGCCAAAATTACAATAAAACCACTCCCCCTCAGCAGCCCTTCATTTTTTTTCCTGCAATTGCCCACCTATCCGGCAATCTCAACACTAGACAAGGGGGAGAGAAGCTAGGAGAAGAAGATAAGAGTGAGAATAACTATTTACTCATATGGGGGTATATTATATATTTATTTCCTTGGACAAAATATATGCTAGGGATAATTTTTAGATCTCCAATTTGGAGATATAATCTTTGCAAGACATAGAATAATCTCAACAAAATAAAAGTTTACCAAAATAGAATCTATGTGCCAGAAAAAACTAATGCCTCAATATTGAATATGGATTGTCTAATTGCTGAAGGGCTAGACCTAACTGTCACAAATCAAAACTCAATTTTTTTTTTCTTTTAAACAAATCAACGTAGCTAGGTTTGTTGACTAAGGGAGTAGATAAATGGAAGCACAATATATGTGCTCTAGAAAAAATGTTTCAAAATATGTGTGAATTTTATCTTGTTTGGTGTTGTCATTGCTGGAAAAAAAAGGGCTGCTGAGGGGGATTGCTCGCCATAATTTTGACAAAAAAATGTTCCCATTGGGTAATAAAGGGGTGGAAAAAGTGTTTGCACATTCTTTTCTTCACTCGACATGACACTGTTTTCTATTTCGAGAAATTATCTATCATATTTCCAAAATTTTGATATAGTTCTTCGCCGAAACAAAATGGTGGTTGCTTTAAGAAATTTTGATATGTATATTTCCTAACGGTGAGGTTTGTACAATGTATCAATCTTATACTATTGAAGTAAGGTACGCTTCAAAATTATGTTAAAAGATGTAGTTCTGTTTCAGAAAGCTTTACTATGGCATACCCCTAATTATGAAAGTTAAAGCCACAAAAGCTTATGTAGATTGAGTATACAGAATGCCTTTGATAAGTCCCCACTTTCCCAAAGCCCTATGACCATAATGCTGTAAGCTGAGGCATCAGGTTTTTCACAACTTCCATTCACGATTCTCTCAAATAATGTCATTGCATCATTGAGTCTCCCTTCTCTCTAGTAACCAGAACTGAAGTTGCAGAATCAAAGACAATGGATTACCCTTGCTAATTAGTTAATCTGACAAAGGCGATGTATTACTAGAATTGAAGTTGCAGAATCAAACGAAAAGGTATTTTTTAACAATGAGTCTAGATAGATCAAATCCTGTAATATGTCCCCATTGGCTTCTGGATGAGAGAGAAAGAGAGAGAGATGGTTTGGGGAGAGAGGCAGGAGAGAGAGAGGGCATATGGGGGAGAAGGTGAGAGAGAGAGGATGGTTTGGAGCAGAGAGGTGATAGAGAGGGTTTAGGGGCGAGAGGAGAGAGAGGGGGGTTGTGGGGAGAGAGAGAAAAAGTATGTGATACAGATTAAGAGGAAAAAGCGAAAAGAAACGGTAAAGGGACAGTGAAAGAATCGTCATTTTTTAAGATGTTTGGGATGAAAATATATCAAAAAATAGAGTGCAATGGGGTTAGTGGGTTGGAAGATAAACTTTTTGAAAAACTAGTGCTATTATATAGTTTTCAAATACGTGGGTCTACTAGAAAATGGTACACTAAACTAGGGTGTATTGAGATATTTTCCCTTTCTTTCTTCACATCTATACATTTCGAGTTGAGATAATCAATTGAAGGTTCTGTACCATCGGCATATGGGTTTTCAAGGTGCTCCTTACTTCAATAGTATATGGTTGACACCTTAGATAATGTTTTTCCATTTTCTAATGACCATTTATTTTTGTTAATACTAAATTTTGAAATATTTGGAAATAAAGAGAAATACAATGCGAAACACCTTTGTTATATGGTACACTTCCCAATGATAACACCATATTACTGTGTTCTGTTGACTCAGAAATAATCCCTTTAACATTATGTGTTTTTGTGATTTACAATTAGATGTTGAACTTCGGGTGTCTCATAGTTGTGATGCTCAGCTCCATCCTCAGTGCCTTCCTTGTAGCCCCTACTGTACTTGATGTCATGTGGGCCACCAATAAGTTGGAACTCACCTACAAGCACCCTGGAATCGAAAACCAAGGGCCCGTGGCTGAGCTCCGCTTGCTGGCGTGCCTACATGACATCATCGACGTGCCTAGCACCATCAGCCTCATCGAGACATGTTGTGGCTCCAGTGACTCCCCTCTCTCCATCTATAGCATGCACTTGATCGAGTACAACGAGCAGACGGCCACCCAGTTACTGTATCGACATGATGCATCAGATGCGTTAGTAGGCGAGGATACAAAGAAGATGGACTCTGTGTTTTAGGCATATGCTAGGGACTCGGATGTCCAAGTGTGTGGTAGCAGTGCCATCTCCTTCTTTTCCAACATGCATGAGGAAGTATGTCGTAGTGCCGAGGACATGCAAACCTCGATAATTCTCCTCCCCTTCCACAAGCTTCAGAGGGTCGATGGCAGGATGCAGGAGCGAAACTCAAGGTTTAGGAAGCTCAATCAAAAGGTGATACGCCATGCACCCTGCCCAGTGGGTGTGCTTGTTGATCGGGGGCTTGGCGACACCATGTTGAGGTCTGCCTCCCGCATCTCCCAAAACCGCAATGTGTATGGGCTCTTCTTTGGGGGCCCCAATGACCGTGAGGCAGTGGCATTGGGCTGTAGACTGGCAGAACACCCACATGTAAGCTTCACAATTGTGCGTTTCCTGAATAATTTGAGAAGGACACATAAGGACACCAAAGCTATGTCATACGAAGAAAGGACGGTGAGGACGAGGGCATATATGATTTTAGAACTCCAGGCATTGGATGCTGAGTGCACGTTGTTCATCGTAGGAGAGGGAGCATAAGCTGCCACGATCCTTAGCGGCCAGAGAGACTGCCCGGAGCTAGGGCCTGAAGGGGACTTATTGGCTTCCTCAGAGTTTTCCATTACTAGTTCAGTTCTAGTAGTAATCAAAGGTGCCCCAGGATAGTGCCTAGAGGAATATAAGTTTTGGCAAACTTTAGCCACAGTAATTTGACAAAGCCAATCAGAATTTCCTGTAAATTTTTTTGGTAGGTCAGTAGGGAAAGAGTCCGCTGCCTGTGGTAGGAATAGAACCCAAAACATCATCTTGCGACACCTACCAACCACCTATGCCTGGAGCCCATTCCTAAAGGTAAACATGTGAATACAAAGAAAGGTAAATACTTTATAATGCATTGACAAGGTCTCTTTTATGGTTTCTTTGATGACAATTGTTCCTCAATCCCCATTTTGGATGTAGCATGGATATTTCTAATTTTGGCCTACCAAAGCTGTTTTGGATAGATTTAAAAGTTAGGATTTCGACAGGTCATTTATTAATGGGCAATTGAATAGCTTCAATAACCTGGTAGCCCATTTCCATTAATTTATTAGAAATCCCTTGTTATTGTAGAACACTTTCATCTTTAAACATGTTTAGAAAACTTATTTTAAGGAACTAAGTCAGAGATATATCTAATTTGATTGGGGTAAAACTTAAGTTGAAATATGAAACCAAAATCATGCATGCTTAATCGACATAAAGGAAATCAATTCCAAGTTATCATAACCAAGATAAGCTACTTTGAGACAAAACAAGAGGTAAGTTAGGGATTACTTGGATAGGAGAAGAGAAATTAATTTCCAATAAAATGATTTGGATGATAGAAACATTGGCAAATGAGTATACAAATATAAAAGATGAATCAATAAGAACCTTATTAGTAATTATAAATAGGAATAGTATTTGTGTATCTTCCCCCCTTCAAAATTCATCATAAAGGAGGATTGAAGTTGCAAAACCCTACAGATCTATCCATTGACGCCAAAAGTTATGGATTTGAAAAAGAAAAGCGATTTAGAACCGTATAGATCTATTTATCATATACAAATTTTATGACCATACTTTTAAACTCAAATTCTTTAAAACTATAGATGATATTAAATATAGTTATATGTTAAAATTTACAATTAAAAATAGAAAGAATTAATGAACCAATTTAACCTGAGGATGCCTTTAATAGTTATAAAAGATTACTAATAAAATAATAACAAAGTAATTATAAGTTTTTCATGAATATCTCAATTATATGTTTCTAATTACAAATATTCCAATATGAATTTATTTTTCTTATAATTTTATTAATATTAATGTAGTAATTCATGTATTACTATTTTCAGATGTAAATTTTCATATTATGAAAACTAAGTTTCAAGTGGTGAAGTAAAAGATACTTGTGAAGCCTGAAGAATATTTACTTTTAACATATATGAGAAAGAACATATGAAGGGATATTGGTTTTTTACCAGATGAATTCAACTATACTTACCATTAGTCTCCTCCAATTTTTCAAGTTAAAGTTAAAATTAATAGAAAGCTCTGAATCCTTTTACTTCTAATTTTCTAATTTGAAAGGAAAAATATTACAATTAACTCTCATCCAAGTTCAAATGGATCTTTAACTCTACCGTAGTTTTTTTTAGGATGATTTTGAACTCTAAAGTTTAAACGGGGCATCTATGAAACACTATTCACATTCAAAGCATGGTCCTAATCGCACATAAATAAAATATGTAAATGAATGGGCATCTTCTATAAGATAAAAGGCCAAATGAATGTTATTTTTTAATATTTACTTCAAACTATACAAATTTATGGCCATATCTTTAAAACTATAGGTGATATTAAATAGAGTTATATATTAAAATTCACCATTAAAAATAAAAACAATTCATAAACCAATTTAACCTGAGGATTCTCTAGTAGTTATAACATATTATTAGTAAAGTAATAACAAACTAATTATGTTTTTTTATATTTTTTTTAGTTTTTATGAATATCATAATTATATGTTTCTAACTATAAATATTTCAATTTGTATTATTTTTATTACAATTTTATTAATATTAATGTAGTAATTAATCTATTATCATTTTTAGATGTGAATTTTCAGATTATAAAAACTAATTTGGTGAAGTAAAAATATTTGTGAAGCCTAAAGTTGAAAAGGTCTACCGTGAAAAAAAAAAAAGAAAAAAAAAAAAAAATCGATAAGGATATTTGTTTTTAGTTATATGGGAAAGAATATTAGAGGGGATTTTGGTTTTTTTAAAGGTGAATTCAATGTACTTACTGTTAGTCTACTCCAATGTTCCAAGTTAAACTTAAAATTAATAGCAACCTCTCAATCTTTTAACTCTCTTCCAATTTTCTAATTTGAAAGGGAAAATATTATAGTTAACTCTCATCCAAGTTTATATGGATCTTCAACTCTAGAGTTTTTTTTTTTTTTTGAGGAGATCTTGAACTCTAAAGTTTGAAAATTGAAGCCTAAATGATATTTGGAATAAAACATTTATATGGGGCTTCTATGAAGGCCTATTCACATTCAAAGCATGGGGCCTAATCACATATAAATAAAGTATGTAAATAAAGTATGTAATTGTAAGGGTATCTTCTACCAAATAAAATGCCAAATGTAAATTATTTTTTAATATTTATTTAATTATACAAATTTTATAACCACACTTTTAAAAACCCAAATTATTTAAAAATATAGGTGATATTAAATATAGTTATGTATTAAAATTTACATTTAAAAATAAAAATAATAATAAACCAATTTAACCTGAGGATGTTTATAACATATTATTAATAAAGTAATAACAAAGTAGCTATGTTTTTTTCATGAATATCATAATTATATATTTTAAAATTTAAATGTTCCAATATGTATTTATTTTTATTATAATTTTTTTAATATTAATATAGTAATTCATGTATTATGACAATAATAAGTATAGTTTCACTAATTATAATTATAAAAATTATATAGAATTATTAAGATTAGAATTAAATATTATTAATATATTCAACTGGAAGATTTGGGGATACCTTCACGTCATTAGATTCCAGAATGGTTAAATTTGTGCCATGGGTGGGGTCCATCCGTTTATTACCAATTCAAACCTCTGGATTGTACCAGGTTGGGCACCGTTTCCTGTCCAATAAATTATTAAACAAAAAATACAAAACAGAAATAAAAAAATTTAAAATAAATTATCTAAAAATACAAATTATATAGGTAAATAATATAATTGATATTATAGAATATTGCCAAAAAAGAAGTATTTTATAAAAATACAATGTAAGTTATATTTATAATTAGTGTGTGGTTTGTATAAGGCCGAGGCTCTAAACATTCAAATTAAAATGCGACTTCAAATAGTGTCGAAAGATGTAGTTTCAATACTAGAAATATTTGTGTTGTCCTGAAAATTTATTTTTATCTCTAATTATAAAATTTAAAGCTTCAAAAATAGTGTACATCAAGTAAATCTATGAACACTTGAAACTCTTAAAAATTGACGGTCCAAAAATGCATTACAAGATGCACTATTTCCAAAACTTGAAATTCATTTTGCTCATGTATATGACTCTTGAGGTCGAGATGATCAATTTGAGGATTTTTAGGCATCGAAACAACCTATTCTAATGAAAATTTTGAGGTGCGTCTTAATTTGATTGTTTAGAGCCTTGCACTTATATTTTCTTATTGTTTTTTTTTTCATGTATATTTGGTAAACAACCTATTTTAGCAAAAAGAGCATTCCTTATTGCTTTGTTTTTTGTTTTCTTTTTGCTTTGCATTTTCTGTCTTTATTTTTCCAACAATTAGCATATTTTTTTTAGTTTATACGTTTGTATGTGATACTAAAAATATTTCTTTCCTTGGAATGATGGTGAATTTTTTTCAATACAATTCTAATCCAATCTTTCCTACCTTATTGTAATCAATTATAATAATTTGGAATATAGTCAAAATTTATTTAAATTTAAATATGGTTAACTTTGATTAAATTTATTTAAATTTGCAATATAGTCAAAATTTATTTAAATATGATTAACTATATCAAATCACGTGCAACACCAGTGCATAATACTAGTTCGTTTTAAATAGATGGAGGAGGGAAAAAAGCAATTAATTTTTAATTGTCATTTGTTTTTAAATTTAATGCATCCAAACACATACTTAGGCTTGAATCGAAACAATATAATTTTAACCAATATACTAAAAATCACTCCAAGTTGCCACATTAACATTTGCTCCTACTGCATCATTTATTTACATATGGATATTGAAATTACCATTTGGTCCATAAGTTTGAATCGAAAGAATATAATTTTAACCAATATACTAACAATCACTTCAAGCTGCCTTATTCACATTTGCTCCTACTGCAATATTTATTTACATACGGATATTTGGTCCATAAGTTTGGTAATTTTACCAAGAGGTCATGCTTTTTTTTATTTTATTTTTATGTTTTTATTTCACCTGATATTTCAAATTAATGTTTTAAAAATTGATGATTCGATCTGGATGGGTATCAATAGAGGCATTCTATGTTTAAAAAACGGGATCTAGCCCGTTCCACACGGTTTTGTGCCGGAACGGGTTTGTGACATCGTTGATCATGCTATATGATGTTATCGAACGGGTTATGATGTCAGCAAATGTCACTGCTTTCTTTTGAATATTAATTTTATGGACGACACTCAAATAATTTAGAATTGACATCACCTAACAAAACGTCATTTGTTTCCTTTTGATTATTAATATGTTGTCAGCAAATGTCATTGTTTTTCTTTTGAATATTAATTTTTAAGGACGGCACTCAAATAATTTAGAATTTATAGAACAATATAAATTCACATGTCCTACCCTGCCAAATCTCAGGCAGCCCCCATTGGACCACCCTACATTTTTAGCCCATCCTTCTCTATAGGGTGGTATGATTTACAACCTAATCCTAATGGATTGAGAATTATACCATAAATGTAGGATTTAATCCTAATTGATCTAGACCTCAATTGAAGACTATATAAACCTCCCTTTAGCCTCCCATAATTCCGGACTAAAATCTTATAGAAATTCTTAAAGAATTAGAGAGAAAATCCTTAAGATTAACAAAAAAACTCTAAAGAAACACTAAGCCTGGGAGACTAGAAAAACCTAGGTGACTCAACCGTAATTCTCTACAAACCCTAATTTTCTACTACCATTAGCCCTAATTTTATTTGATCCTTAGTTTATTTCCATTCTTTTTTTCCTTTTGATTTCCTAGTTTCTTTATGAATATTGCATGATTTCAAACCGGTTCGGCTAACTGCGAGTGATGAGAATATCTATTTTTGTAGAATCATCTTCTCATATCTTGTAATTTGATGGAATCCACTGTTATCTATCGAAATTTTAATTGCTTAATTTAAATCATAAATAAAAGAGGATTTCATTTGAGATCTTCACATGTTTGTCTTTAGACAAGCTCATACACATCAACACATAATATATTTAAAGACAAATAGTCAATACCCAAAACGCGTAATACATAAAACCCATAACACGAGTTAGATTTATACAAAAATCGTCAATAGCCAATTGCCGTAATGAGTAAAAATCATCGAAACAAAGTCAAATAAAATGATAAAACCTCATATTTTTAATAACAATCTTCGAATGCACCGTTGATAACTACACTATGATGGGCACTACTCAGAAAATCACATTACATTTGTTTGAATCCTCCATTAGAAATCTAAAGGTCAAGGAAGGAACAGATTACGTGCACCTTTTTTGTGATGACTGTGAATGTTGTATAGAGAGTGAGTGCGGGGAGGCTAAATGAGGGAGAAAGGGAAGGAGATATGGTTTATTTAGAGAGGGGTGAGAATGGGAGGCAAACATGGATGAATTAGGGCTTTTATGCCCTAATCGAACCCAATACAAAAAAAGAAGAAAATAAAAATGGATTAAATAGGAGGAAAAAGTTTATATAAGGTGTCAACCTTATACGGTAGAAGTAAGGGGCACTGTAAAAATATATTGAAAAATATTGTTTTTTCACTAGAAAATTCTCCAATTGATCATCTTGGTCTTGATATATGTGGACATGAAAAAAAAAAAAGACTTTCAAGTCCTAAAATTAGCCCATCTTATAACACATTATCTAGACTATCAATTTTCAAGATT
This sequence comes from Amborella trichopoda, assembly GCF_054954075.1. NCBI lineage: Eukaryota > Viridiplantae > Streptophyta > Magnoliopsida > Amborellales > Amborellaceae > Amborella > Amborella trichopoda. The sequence goes on along the minus strand of NC_142338.1, from coordinate 10,803,737 downwards.
TTTGAGTGCAGACAGATCTGCTAGATTTGCACCATTTTCGAAGCTTTCAATTTCATTATAGGAGTGAAAAATAGACTTTTAGGCCATGATAAAAGTTTTGGCACCAAAAGTACATCTTTTAATGAGTTTTTGAGGTGCAACTTACCATGATTGTTTAAGGTTGACACCTTATACAAGCCGCACCCTTGAATAGGCCTAATATAATAAAAGGAAATGATCCAAGATTCAAAACATCGAACCTCATATACTTAAAAGTAAAAAAAAAAAAAAAAAACAAAGAATTCAAAAGCATTTCAAGGTTCAAAGGCATGAACCACTAAAAATATAAAAAAAAATATATGAAATATCTGGGTCTGATGTTTGTGATATTGGACTATGCTGTTGAGGTGGACGGGCCAAGAATGTAGGGCGGTCTGATGTTGTAGTCAATGAACTCTCTAAAGGTTGTTTGAAATTTCAGACCTCAGACTAAGTTCTATGTTTGAAACATCAAATGGGGTAATATTCGAAAAAAAGTAAAAAAATATTGGGATGAGGACCTTGTGGTAAAATTACTAACTTATAGATTAAGGGAAAATTTATTGAACTCTAGTTTTTAGACATCCTCCACACATCATTTTAAAACACTATATGTGAGTAATTAGGTAAAATAAGAAATGCTCCACTTATATATGGAAATTACAAAGAAGGTCGGTCGACCTACTTTTTTTATTTTTTCAAAATTTTCCCTCAGTCAACTTGAATTTTGAATTTTTTTTTTTTTAGTTTTATCGTTCGTAGGGCAATGCCTCAAGCTTTAAGACACTGCCCTATTAATGACAAAAAAAACAAAATACGGGTTGATTGAGTGGCAATGTTGAAGAAAAATGTTGGGTTGACCAGCCTTAGTAATTTTCACATATAAGTGGAGCATTTCATATTTTATCTAAAATTTTTTAGGTCGGTTTATAAATCATTCTTTTTTTTTTACCTGGAGCATTTCGTATTTGACATGGGGGTGGGGGTAGTAGAAAAAGAAACAATATTGGGGTTCATAGTGGCATAAAAAATCTGGGTTTGAAGGATACCTGAAAAGATGAAATTGGGGGATTGGGGGAGGAGGAGGAAGGGGGGTCTTGAGGTTTAGTAATTTTCCCTAGATTAGGAAAAAAAAAGAAGGAAAAATTACAAAATGCTCCCTAAAATGGACTATCTACGCAACTTACCCCCACCCCAATTTTTTCTCATACCTTTTTCCCTCCAAAGAACCTTTCCTTCCCCCAAACCCAAAAGTAACATAAAATAGGACTAAAATACCCTCGTTTCTTTTCACACGGCCTTCTCTTTCCTATTTCTTTTCACACGGCCTTCGGCTTCGGTAATGGAGGACTAGGTTCCGGCAGTCCTAATGTGCGCTCCGACAGTCACAATGTGCGCTCCGACAGTGCTTTGTCTGACCCACATCGCTCCGGCATACTGAGAAGTGCGTTTCGGCAATATGAGAATGCGCTCTAGCACTGAAAATACGCACTCCGGCAGTTTGCTCTGGCATTGTAGCACCGCGCTCCTGCAGTGCTTCTTGACATTCTGCCCCGGCAGTAGTATACTGCGCTTTGGCACTCCTCTATTTGGGATCGCGAATTGATTTGGTTTGTATGGGAAGGGCATTTCCATCCAAAAATTAATAACTTTTTACCTTGGGGGGTTTTTGCAAAGAAAGGTTGTATGGGAAAAAAATGTGAGAAAAATTAGGATGGGGTAAGTTGCATAGTTCATTTTAGGATCTATTTTGTAATTTTTCCAAAAAAAAAAAACAAAAAAAACCATTTTTCTTGAATGTAAACTTAGTAACAACATGAAGAAGATGTCGTTATACCATACCATATATAAGAGTTTAGATACTATGGAGAGCCGTCTATGTTAGGCCAAAGCTTGGTATGGAATGCGGACAGCTGGTGGTGGCATTTTTAACCCCATACACCAAAACACGTTCAACCGATCAACCACCAAATTGGTTTCCGCGCCACCGCAGCAGCCAAGCTCAGCTCTACCCCAACCCATGATGCTTCTCACTAGAGCGAACAGAGGCGCCCGGAGCCATGGCCGAAAGTGCAGACAACTCCTTGGCCTGCGGCTGCCCTGCCAATATCTTCTCCTTTGTAGAAGGGGTGGCCGAACGGAAGCTCTACCTCCTGTGCGCGCAGTTGTGCGTTATGCTGGTCCTTGTCCGCCTTTGGCACATGATCCTCAGGCTCATTCGCCTCCCTCAATACAGCGCCGAGCTCCTCGTAAGTTTCGACTGCCCCGTCTTTGATGAATTGAGCAGTTAGGTGAAATTGTGGTCTCATGCACTTTTGTTGTTGCTCGTGTTTGTGTGGGTGCAGGCTGCCGCCGTCATAGGTCCTTTCTTTGTGGCCCGGTTCAGCTGGGTGAAGGCAGTGCTCTTTCCCCCAGAGGGTGTGAACGCAATGGTAGGATTCTCATCCACTGGTGGCCTCCTATTTGCCTTTCTTTGTGGTCTTGAGATGGACCCGTCGCTCATCTGGATCCGTGGGCATCGAGCCTGGCTCAGCATACTGGGCATTGTATCCATTTCAGCTGCATTGGGCACTGCCATATCGGACACATTATACAACATGATTGAGCCCCGGACCAACCGTGGCGATTTCCGCTTTGCGCTGTCGCTCTTCTTCGTCCTCACAGGTTCTCCAGCATTGGTCCGACAGGCCGCCGAGATGAAGATGGACACGACCAAGGTTGGGCAGCTTGGCGCCTGGATAGCAGTGCTCAACGATGTCGTCTGCCTCACAATGACCGCGCTGATGTCTGTATTGCCTGTCATCTCTGGGGCCTCAATGATGGACAACCCATTGGAGCCCATGATGGCAGTGGCCTACCCGGTGCTCGCCTGTGTCTTGGTCGGCCCTTTGATGTGCCATGTGATGCAAGACAGGAACAGCGACGCGCAGCTGATGGTGGTGATGGGGATCATGTTGGCATACACGGCAATTGGGGAGATGGTGGGATACAACGGCATGGTGGCGAGCTTCATGTTGGGGATTATGGTGCCTAGGGAGGACGGCGTGGCGACGTCGCTCTTGGACCGGCTGTACTACCCGGTGCGCTACGTTGCTTTTCCGATGTATATGGCCTTCATGACCCATGTCTCATGGGCAGGACCGATACAGCCGATGCCAGTTTTGCCAGCATTCATTATGGCGATCTTGTCTACAACGGCAAAGGTCGCGATGTCTCTGGGCATGGCATGGGTGCACAAGACTTCACTGCATGACGGCCTCATCTTAGGTTTCCTCCTCAATGTTAGGTCCTTTCCTGACTTGATATTTCTCGCTGTGACCGTGGAGCAAAGAGTAAGTCCCCTCTTTTTCTCCCTCCACAAATTGTTTTCCTCTTGTGTTGATCTTTCAAACCTAGAAAAGCATGTGCTTATGTGTTTATGGAACTTTTTGTTAGAATTAGCAAAAAAACCTAGAAAAGCATGTTCTTATGTGTTTATGGAACTTTTTGTTGGAGTTAGCAAGAAAATGATAGTAAGAATGAAGAGAAAGTAATATTAACTTAAACAAATATTTCGCTAAATAGTAAATACTAGGGTTATATTGAAGTTGTAAATTCATAAATCTCTCCCCACATTAGTTCCATGCTTATTTATAGCTTTCTTTAGACGCCGTCTTAGTCGGTTAAGATGGTCCTTGAAAGTTGACACCGTGTTTGAATGGTCTACAACGTTCTCTTTAATTCATCACAAAGCAACTATTCCTGCTGCCAATTGCACCAACTTTCTACTGCATAATGCATAACATAACAGAAGGTTCTACATAGAAAGAGAATAGTAATAAAATGACGGTGGAGAGATGACAAATTATCTTTTAATATCCCCTTAATTTGTTACGTTCATGTTAATTAAGCCCCTAAACGAGGCTAGTGACTAGTCAAATCACCAACAGGCAAATCACAAGCCAAGCACGTTAATCAATCAAATTTGTTTAAGTTCAACATAATATAGTATATAATATATAGGAAAATACTTATAAACATTGATGAGTGAATTTCTACCCTATTTTACTAATAATTTACTAATAACGCATCACCATTCAAAGTCTATCATAGAGTCAGGGTTGTTTAATAAGTTTTGAATTTTAATAATTTTTATAAAAATCATATTCATCTAAATTTTGGGTTTTGTATACATATAACCAACTCATACTTAAATAAAATAATAAAATAAATTATAAAAAATAAAATGATAAAATACCCATGAAATACTTTTGGGGTAATTTGGCTATTTTTATTATTTTAAGTAGTTTATTTTATTTTATTTAAGTGTACCTCCCTAAGGTGTACACACCCACAAATTTTGAGATTAATCGAATTTGTAAAAGATTTCAAATACTATCAGACAATAATAACTGTTTACGGACTTTAGACAGTGATGAGCCAAGAGTGAAGTGCTGTAGAACTTGACTCATGAGTATTTTTAAGTGTTTTCCTTAGAAAATACCTACAAACATTCATGAATGAATTTCTACAATAGTTCACTTATGGTTTATCATGATCCATAGTACTGCAGAACATCACTCATTAGCATTTTTAAGTGTTTTCCTAATAAATAAAATACTAAACAGGATAGAGCCAAGCTTGGTCATTTATAAATGTGCCAACATGGCTTGCTTCTAGTTGGCTTGTTGAGCTGAAAAATATCTTTCTGGCTTGGCTTGTTGGCTTGTTTGTATAAATAGTATTATTTATATGTAATTTAAATTACTATATTTGGATCGATTTGGACTCGACCCAAATCCAACCAGTCTCGATAGGATCCAAACCTGGTCAGGTCAACGTCAAGTGGACCTAGAACCAAAGCAAACCTGGTTGGGTCAGGCACTACTTATTTTTCATAAGTCTCTCTCTGTCTTGCCTTTTTTTTCGTGGCCCCTTCTCTCTCTCTTATTTATGCCTCTAAACTTTCAACAACAAAACAAGAAAAAGAAAAAAAGATGAAAGGGAAGAAAGAGAAACCTTCTCATTAAGAATCCATTTAAAGTTTCTAGCCATAAGATAATATATGTAAGTTATATTAAAAATTTTGTTCATATAGTGCGTAAAAAAGTATAATGAATAATAATATATTAGAAAATATACAATATTCTTATAGAAAAAAGTACATCTAAAATGTTCTAGGTTGACCTGACCTAATGACAGCCCGGACTTGAACCTAGACTCAGATCCTAACCCAAGTTAGGTTGACCCGATACGTTGGGTTGGCAGGTCAACCCGACCCGTCACTCAACTCGAGAAAAGACAGTGTATGGTGCAAACTATTCTGGATTTGGGGGCAAACAACCATATTGGGAACAACTTTGAATCGATGAATTGCCCATTCGACCGATTACCTGGTATGGGAATTGCTCCATAAAAAATTAAAAAAATAAGGAAAAAGGAAAATAATTTAAAATTGTAATATGTGGGAACTGTTCAATCGTCCACTTCCGTGACAATTTCGCCAGTTCCTTGATGGTATAGGCGATCCACAATGGAGTTGGATTGGTCCTGATACTTGTCAGGAACTGGTTCATCCCAGTTCCTAATCAAGATCCGCTGGATTTCAAGTCACTAACGCAAACTTTTGAGTGTGAATCTACTTTTTCAACTCCAGAAATAGAAAACTTCAATATTCCCCATGAAATTAAGCTTATAAGTGCGTTATTAGTAGTTCCATAAAAGCATTTTGGAATGACCACCCCAAAAAAAAACAACTTTTTTTTTTTTTTTTGTATTTCCTAATGATTATGTGCATTATTTAATTATAGGGAATGATCATATGTATTTTACATGCACCATGTTATAAGAGTTTTTTTAACTTTTTTTTTTGAGAAATGACATTTTATCCTTCTTTCGATATATCGCCTGTGCACTGCTGAAACCGACAACCAAAACTCTCGTCCTTAATTCCTATACTCTTTGCCTAAAATGTGCTCTCTCTCTCATATTGATTACTGGACGTCCTCTCTCCCTCCCTCCTTATTAGTGTACCTTGTTCTGTCTGAGCATGCTAAGAGAGAGAGAGATGATGCTTTTCAAGGAAGCAAGATCTCAAGCTAAGAATTTTCAAATCTCAGATGGATTTTTTTGTTTTTCCTTTTGCCAAGGGCTCAGAGATAGAGAAATCGGGTGTTTTCTCTAAACAACCAAAGTTAATTAAATTTTAGGGTTTTGAGGTACATAGAGTTGCATATCGCAAAAATCATAAAGAGATGAAGGAGATCTCTTTACAAAACATTCATTTTTCCCATTTCCCAGAGAAACCTTTCTTGTCCCATTAAAGTTTGTGATCATTGCATTAGTCCTGAAGCTTTAAAGATCTAATGCTTTGATAGGGTTGCTCACATTTTGCCATTAAGCTCTAAGCATCATCTAAATATAAAGTTTTGTTAGAAAGTGGCACCAGAGACAGAGATATGAGGATGCAAAGGGCGCATGCTCGGGTTACTTTGCAATGTCCTGGATTTTAAGGAATACACAACAAAACATTTGACTCGTTAGAATGGATGGTCTAAAACTCAAATCCCTCTATGACACTGTATGTGAAATACATATTAGTAAAAATTATTTATGGACATGAATACAAATAGGATACAACATGATGAACCACATTTTCAAGTATTTTGCACCAAGATCCACTGGCTGTGGTCCTTTTTATTTTATTTTTCAATTGACTCTTTCCCCTCCCGGGGCTTCCAATATTTGCAATATCATATCACTTTTTATTTTTGAATTAATTACATTCAGGACTTAAATAAGTTACAAAAATATGATTTGCTCCCTTTATATCCGAAAATTACAATCAAGATCGGTCAGTACGATTTTTTTTGACAAAATTACCCCTCTATTCGAGGATGCCATCCTCGAATGGCTTTTTTTGGGTCAAAACTTAAATTACGGTCCCATAATGGCATTCTCGGACCGTTTTTCTCTTTCAAACTTAAGTTTCAGTCCGAGAATGCCATCCTAGGATTGTAACTTTAAGTTTTGGAATAAAAAAATGGTCCGCGGATGCCCAATGGCCCTTTTCTTTTTCAAAGGTTAAGTTTTGGCCTGAAAATGCCATCCTCATACTGCAACTTTCAATTTTGGAAAAAAAGAAGTAGTATGGGGATGGCTTCTCTGGACCGCTTTTAAGTTTTGAAAAAAGAAAGAGGTATGGGGATGCTATTCCTAGATAGATTTTAAGTTTTGAAAAGAAAAAAAAAAACAGCGGTTCGAAGATGGCATATCCAGATTGCCCTTTTTTTTTTTTTTTTTCAAAATTGAAAGTTGTGGTCCGAGGATATCATTCTCAAGCCGCCTTTTATTTTTATTTTTAAGTTTAAGTTTCGGTCCAAGGTTGAAATCCATAGGCCTCAACTTAATTTTTGAAAAAAAACAGAGGTATGAAAATGCCATCATCAGATCGCAACTTTTAAGTTTTGAAAAAAAAAAAACGGTCTAAAGATGGCATCTTCGGATCGAGGGGATAATTTTGTCAAAAAAAAAGAGGTCACGTTGACCCACATTGATTGTAATTTTCGGATATAAAAAGAAAATCATATTTTTCTAACTTATTTAAGATCCATACATAAATAACTCTTTATTTTAAGTTTTTGGTTTATAGGTTGGTCATATGTTTCGACTACGGGACATCCCTATAGTCAGTGTCCGATATCTAAAACAATGAACCAACGGCTTAAGAAGGTTTTAAGTATGCCTAGTGGTCCAATGTTGCCAACATTAGACAACTCTATAATAAGCGGTCCGATTTATTGAACATTGGACCTCGTAACCTGCGAAAGTTTTAAGTAGGCCTAGTGGTGCGGTCTTACAAGTATTGGACTCCTCAAAACTTTAAAAATTTTGAAGTCTGGGTTGGTCCAATGTTAGTGATATCGGATAATGCCAAAGTTAAGTTTAAATGATCCATTATCGTAATTGGGGTTTTGAATAAGCCATCCATATCATAATATTAGACTGATTGCTAATATGCTTCAGCCATACATACCAAAAAAATAAAAAAATTAAACTAAATAAGGTCGGAGGTTGCAAACAACGGTTCGAGGAGTAAAATTAGACAAAAATAAAAATGGCATAGGGATGGACTTTGGTGGACAATACGTGAAAATCTAGACCCCACGTGATATTTTATTTTTTTGAAGTCGGTTCATAAATTTTCCTCATCCTATTCACTGAGGAGCAGTGTTCAAAAAATCAAACTGGCCTTAGAAACCAGCCAAGGGCTGGATCCAAATAACCGGTAAACCTGCTGGTTAATCGGCCTAAATGAGCTGATCCTGGCCAGTCCAAAAAGTACTAAAAAATAAAAAATCCAAAATCTAAATTCTATTCAAAATATATAAAAAATATATTTAAAGCACGATTAAACAAATCATATCCAAATAAAATTCAAAAGTAGTAAAAAAATGAATTTTTAAAAATCAATTTGTGTCGAGAGTATTTTTAAATTTATGCAAAAAAGATATAAAAATATAAAAATAAGTATTTACGGACAAAACACTTTCTAAACTTTATCAAAATGATAAAAACATTAAAAAAACACATTACTAACAAATCGTTTGGATTATATATATATTTGAATTTTTTTTTAAATACCTGGCCGGACAATTACAATTGGCCAAACCTGAATCGGCCAATGTCTGGTTCCGGTTTGACCGACCAGATCTGAGTTGACCCGGCAGAGTGCGAACACGGCTAAGCGGTCACATTTGTGCAGATGATTGATGTCCCGGTTGTGGAGGCTTTCATGTTCAGCTCCTTCCTCAACTCGATGATTGCTGCCTTGGCTCTGCTTGGTATAATACAGGCCACCAAGAAGCCCAACCTCATGATCTCCACACACGCAGGAATGGAGGAGCTGGGCGTTGGGGCTGAGTTTCACCTGCTTGTGTGCCTCCATAACGCCATTGATGTGCCTTGCTCCATCAACCTCATTGAATCGTGCCGTGGCTCCGGTGCCTTCTCCCTTTCCGTCAACACCATGCACCTGATCGAGTACAATGAGCGCACTGCCGCACAGCTGCTGTACCGTCGGGACATCACACACATGCTGGTTGGGGGTGAGTCGAAGCAGATAAGCGATGCATTCGAGGCCTACAGGAGCAAGGTGGCCATCTCGATGCGGCACAGCACCACCATCTCCTTCTTATTCAACATGCATGAGGACATCTGCCGCAGTGCTGATGAGGTGGCGGCCTCCATGATCGTTCTCCCCTATCACATGCTGTATAGAGATGACGGCAAGATGCAGGTACGGAATTCAGAAATTCGGAAGCTCAATCAGAGGGTGATAAGCCATGCAACATGCCCAGTGGGCATAATCATCGACCGGGGCCTCGGGGACACATCACTGACGTCCGCTGCCCACCTGTCCCACAACCGGAATGTGTTCGGGCTCTTTTTCGGAGGGCCAAGTGATCGCGAGGCCATCACTCTAGGGGGAAGGCTGTCCGAGCATCCCGACATCAGATTTACACTGCTCCACTTCCTGTGTTCAAGGCATAGCGATGGGCTGGAGCAGTCAGGGACTCGAGTCTCTTCCAACTCGGCGATGGTTCAGATGCCTCAGCAGAAATCTAATCCAAAACTGGATTCTTTCCCCGAAATAGAGAAGGACCAGATGTTTCTGAATAGTTTTAGAAGGAAGTATGAGAAAAATAGTAGAGTGTTCTATGAGGAGAGGACACTGGGAACGGAAAAAGACCTGGTTCCAGCACTGCAAGCTTTAGATGCCGAGTGCACATTGTTTATCGTAGGCCAAGGACAGTCTCTAGCTCCTGCTGGGCTGGTGAGGTCCACAGAGTGCCCTGAGCTTGGTCCTGTAGGGGACCTGTTAACTCACTCATATTCTTCCATTACTAGTTCAGTTTTGGTTGTAATAAAAAGTCGCTCCCACAAGTCATTTTCACGCTACAGCTAGAGAAACTGATGCATTTCCGTGAATCTTTCAACTGGGCAAGTCGAACAAAAACTCGTCCGAGTCGACTCTCCTCGGCGGTAGGTGTCCATCCAAGGGTCACTCTGCCTGGTCCCTGTTAGGCTCGGCTGGGACAATGAGTCTCGCCATGGCGGTCGAGTATCTAAGGTCTTAACTGAATCCATTACCCGTTCAGGGCATTCATGTTTTAGAGAAATGGGAGATTTGCTTCAAGTCTTTAGGTGTGGCAGTAGGCACTTCAGTTATATAGGCATGAATATGTATATCAACAATTGACATGTATATGAGTACCAGAATCACTAATCTTAAAGTTAGCCTTTTGACCATGACATATTTGTATATTGTTTAAAGAAAGAAGTGCGATTTCATGCGACACCGGGTACTTTTATATTGAGATTTGAGAAAAGGATGTGAAGAAGCGTTTGGGTTTCTAAATATCAAGTTTGTTTCCGATTATTGAATCCTGGTATCTATTGGTAATGTTTCGAAGTGGTCCGATGTTTTCAAAATCGAACCGCTATAATGTTATTCTTTTTTTCGTTTTGAAAGCGATTGGAGAGTTGAGCGTGAAATTAAAATTTAACCCCCCGTCTCTCCTAGCACTCTCTCTCTCTTCTCGTTTGCTCTACCAACTCTCTCGCTCTTTATCTCTCTCAGCTGGCATCTTCTCTCAGTTCGCTCTCTCTTACCCTCTTATCTTTTTGAACCTTGCTTTTTCATTTGTCCTAAATTTCTAAAAATTTCTACTAGGGGTTTGTATTTGGAAATTGCAAAGATATTGAAGTTGGGAAACAAATTTTCAAGGTACACAAAATGAATTTAAATTTGAACCTTTTGTTGATTTTTTTTATGTAAATCATGTGGTCCGATGTTTGAACCATCAGATCGCTTGGGTTACTTTGAAAACATTGAACAGAAGGCGGTCCGATGTTTGAACCATCAGACCACATAGTTTAGTTAAAAACTTGAACATAATTCGGTCTGATGTTTGAATCATAAGATCACGTTATTTTTTTTAAAAAAATGAACAGAAGGCACTTTGATGGCTTGAACATCATATTGCTTGTTTGGGAAAAAAAGAAAGAAAAGAAGGCGGTCCGATGTTCGAACCATAGTACTGTGTTATTTAATAAAAAGGAAAAAAACAGAAGGCTGTTTGATATTTGATATTTGAACCATCAGACCACGTTATTTACTTTAAAATATTCAACAGAAGTTTGAACCGCATTGTGTACAATTTTTTTCCTATACAATACCTTTTGTTAATTCTTTTAGTTAATATGCGGTTCGATGTTTCGAACATCAGATGACCTTCTGTTTGTTTGTTTGTTTGTTTTTTTTTTTTTTTTTTTTAAAAGTAAACCATCCGGTCATGATCAAGGACATGAGCCAAAAATTCTCATCTTTTGGAGTTTGCCCAAAAAGAGACATAGCATATGCTCAAAATATTGAAGCAAATATAAGAGCAATATGACCTGATGATCTAATTCAAACAAGAATCGATCAAAACATTGCGAAGGGACTATGGACTAGTTACGTATAAATAATTCGAAACAAGTCAATAACTGAAGGCAGTCACAAAACCAAAAGGGCATTCATTGCAAAAATTTGGAGCATCCAGTACATTCCAATTTTATATCATTTTTTGTACATCGATCTTTATACCAAAAAAAAAAACACAAAAGAGTCCTATGTTTCTCGATGCCTCGGCTTGGACTGTTTTGTTCTTGCTCTACTAATCTGGCTAGGTCCCTCATCTTGTTGCCGTATTGTAATGCCTTTACCCGGTACTGGTTCGAAATTGAATCGTCGCTCTACATCCACGGGCTCAGGCAAGGGGGCCACCTCAACTACCTCTACAGGCTCAAGCACAATTACCTCGTCCTCCGCCTCCTCGTCCACCTCCTCATCTGTGTCCTCGTTTGTCTCCTCATTTGCCTCCTCGATTGCATACACCTCTTGGATGGACAACTCTTGACGGGCAGCTATTGCATGCTCTTGAGCAATGGGTCCCATATCATTTGAAGCCAGTGTAAAAGTAAGGTGTTGTAGCATGCGTTGTACCGTACGAATCCGTAAAGGAGACTAATATTATAAAAGACGTATGCCACATGCCATAAAATTTAACTATAAAATACATCAAAAGGATTAAATAACATTTTTTTACCATGCTTAACTTGTCGGCATATCCTCTTGGGGGTATATATTACATCCCTTGGATGTGTCAGGTCCCATATCATCGGTCTAGACACCCTCGAGAATCATTACATGTACTCTACGGAGGGCACCCCATCCTCGATGTTTGCTTCAACATCAACACCACCAGCCCAGTAATTGTATCGATCCTCCCATATTTGGATTTGTGGGGCTAACTCCTGTGCTCATGAAGCCCACCAACGTACCAGGACTCTCTCGTTCCCATCTCTCTAAATAATTTGGAATTTCCTGATTGTAGCTAAACTAACGAAGCACTCGTTCTAACATATAGCTCTCCACAATGTTATAAAAAATAAGAAAGAAATTATACATTGTGGAGGTGAACACATCAGTGGATGCTTCCCAGTTATATTGATCTAATTGGCCCTTATTTGGTTCCACGATATATAGCTGCCATTGAACCTACAATTTGAGAAAAATAAACTTTATTTTATAAAGATTATGTGAAACCCACAAATATTAGCACAAATAATTAAATTTTTACATTAGGTTTATTCAATGAAATTAAAAATTGTGACAAAATGCATGTGGTTGTGCTAACCTTTTTGGAATCAATGAGGTCGCGCTCCTAATGATAATGGGCATCATTGTGTGCACGTTTCTATTTTTAATGGGATGCCTTCATCGCTTCACTTGTGGCTCGCCCACTCTAACCTTTCAGTCCTCATCATTAGATGCAGAATAAAAAAATATTCAACTACCCAACTCTGCATAATAAATTAATAACACAAAATATAATAAATATATCGACCTAACAAGCTTTAGAAATGAAAATCATATAAATATATTGTCACACAGACGCATAACTATCCATGCACATACCTAAAAAATGTTGCCAACCCACTAAAGTGCTGGTTCTTGGAAGCAAGACCATGGTACAATGATGTATTAGCTATACTAAAAAATAACAAATACCTAGAAGGAGCCAGTATTAAAGGCAAGGAAGCCCCAAGAAGATTCTCAACCAAGTACACATAAAAATCCTTCGAAGGAGATTTCCTAAGATGCGTCGATCATCATGAAATTAACTAAATCCTCAAAGAAGCACACAACCAGGGAGGACATCCTGGGGTATCTTCCCTCGCCCAGAAAATTAGGGGCCAAGGATATTGCTGGACCACGATGGAAGAGGACTGTTGGAAGCACGTAAAGAGTTGTTCCAAATGCCAAATTTATGGGGACCTCATCCACATGCCATCCATGCCTTTGAATTCAACGCCACCAATATGGCCTTTCGCAAGGTGGGCCCTTGATGTTATAGGAATGATAACCCCTCAGGTTTCAAATGGAAGTAGGTTCACTTTAACGGCCACAAAATGTTTTGCCAAGTGGGTCGAAGCCACTTCATTCACAAAAATCTAGGAGCGACATGTGGCACGGTTCATTAAGAATAACATAATCTTTAGGTTCGGAGTCCCAAAAATAATTCATAGATAATGGGACAAACTTCAAGAACGACACCATAACTCGAGTATGCAAACGATTTGGCATAGCTCATAAGTTCTCAATACCATACTATTTGCAAGGAAAGGACCAAGTTGAGGCCATGAATAAGTTCATTGTCAGGATCATTGATAGGATCGTAGAGAATGGGAAACAATGGCATGAAAGGTTACAAGACGACCTATGGGCCTATCGAACCAATGAAAGACACCTACATGTATGGCGCCATATTAACTAGTGTATGGCATGGAGGTGGTAACACCTGTCGAAATCGACATAGCTTCCCTTCAGGATGCTCACTGACCACACCTTAAATGACAAAGAATTATGTGAGGCTCGCATAGTCTCCTTCATCACCCTTGATGAGAGGTAGCTTCGAGCCTGCAATACCACGAGCAGCTACAGTAGGCGGTTCGAGTGGACCTACCTAAAGGTCATTCCAAGACAATTTCAAGTAGGTGACATGGTATTAAAAAATATATTTCATTCGTCTGCTAACCCCCATCCATTGGAAAAATTCAAACCCAATTGGGAAGCTCCATTCGTAATAACCAAGGTGCGTCCCACAAACTCTTACAAGTTGAAAAACTAGGAAAGGTCAGAGATAAATGCCCCGCGAATATCATGTACCTCAAGAGATCCCATAGGGGAACAAAGAGAAAAACAGGGAAAAAAAAAGAGAGAAAAAGGAAAAGAAAAAGAAGAAGAAGGTGGACATGGTGAAAACCGGAAGAAAGGGCCCTGTTTGAGTGTATTTTTGGCGCACTAACACCCCGAGTCGAATAATAGAGGAGGCAATCATGACCCAAGCCTATAGGTGTCAGTCATACTTGTGGACTATAGAAGCCCGCATGAATAAGGCTGACTTTCAAGTAATTTTGAAAAGGTGTAATGTCGTCCCCAAAAAGCATGCGAGGGTGGCATTTGAGCTATATTTTCAAGGTCTCAAATGAGTGCAAGACTACCACCATTGGATTCAGAACGCTCCAAAATTCACAAATATCAATTTTCAACTCATTTGGATACTTCTGGACCATTATAGGCCCAACTTACCCAAAACAGGTGCCTCAATGAACTAGTTTCCATTTAAGGAAACTGTGTTTTTTGAAAATGAGAATTCTTTAGGAGGCCATAACTTCTTCATCCCAAGGCCAATCAAGCCCAAATTTTGGTATATTGTGCAGCTCGTCAAGAAGCACATTTTGGTATATGGCACAGCTCGAGACAATGCTCGAAACAGAAGAAATCTTTAAGAGAAACATACACTCACTCCCATGGCCTTTTCTTGAAGCCTCGACATCGGATAGCCTCAAGAGAAGGTCCATTGCGACCACAACTCAGAGGACTTTGATTTGAGGTAAAATTTGTCCAAGACTAAAGGCAGGAAGACACCTTGTTTTGGCTCGAAACAAGGCATGATTTTTCGAAGCTAGAATTTTAATTTCCATCGACCACCCAAAATAAGAAAATGATCAATCAACACTCAAATCGATGGGTTTTATTGCAAAACAATCACAATGACCTCCCCTTCAATTTGTGATAAAGAAAGTGACAAAAAAAATGAAGAAATAAGCTAGATCAAAGAATCAAAATTTCAAGAATATGCGTTTGGTCAGCCCCAAGGTTGGTGTAATGCTTGTATCCCCTCAATAGAGTGTATTTAAAATAGAAGTAAAAGAGAGTAGGGATAGTAAAAGAAATGAGAGAGAGAGAGAGAGAGAGAGAGAGAGAGAGAGAGAGAGAGAGAGAGAGAGAGAGAGAGAGAGAGAGAGAGAGAGAGAGAGAGAGAGAGAGAGAGAGAGAGAGAGAGAGGAAGCAAGAAAGCAAATAGATATAGAAGTATAAGAAAGTGAGAGGGGCAAGTGGGGCGGCCTAGCCGCCTCACTCTTTAAAGAGGGGGAGAGTGAGAGGAGAGTCGGGGAGAGATATTGGTGAGAGTTAAAGAGAAAGAAAGGGATAGAGAAAGAGAGTGAGAGAGGAGTGGAGTGCCACCTCACTCTTTAAGGAGGGAGAGAGAGAAGGGAAATATAGAAAGAAAGTGAGGGAAGTGTGGGCGAGGCGCCTCAACCTCCTCCCTCCTTGAGAGGGGGAGAGAGAGGGGAGAAAGAGAGAGAGTGAGGGAAAGAGAGCGAAAGGGGGAGCTATGCGGCCCAATCGCTTGACTCTCTAAGAAAGAGGGAGAGAGGGAGTTGGGTGGCCCAACCGCCTGACTCTCTAAGAGAGGGGAAAGAGAGAGAGAGAGAGAGGGAGCTGGGTGGCCCAGCTACCTGGCTTTTTGAGAGGTCGAGGAAGAGAGAGAAATAGAGGAAAAAGAGGGAAAAGAGAGAGAAAGTAGAGGATGAAAAAATAAGAGAGGAGAGAGAGTGATCGGGTACCTAGCAAGTGAGCTGAAGACTCGAACCCGATGGCTAGGTGTGTCCCCGACGGTCCTTAAAGTGCTTTTGAAAGGGCTTTGGGTTTTGGGTAGGAGATTAGGGTGCAACATTAGGCTTGAATGGGCCTAGGTGGGCTATGGAGTATGATTGATGGGTTAAGTATTGGTGGGCTAGTATATAGGGCATGGTGTGGTGTATGGAGTAAGATAATGTGTGGTGTATGGAGTAGGATAATGTTTGGTGTAGGATTGAGTTAGAATGAGTGGTCTAGGGTGTAGGGTGTGGTGTAGGGAGTATGGAGTATGAAGTTTGGAAGTAGGAAGTGGGAGAACGGAAGCTTGGGATATGGGAGTTTGGAAGCCCAAGGGTATTCTCTCACAAGCTAAATGTTTCTCTCTCCTCTCTCTTGAAGTGAGGAATGAAAGCACGAGACAAGAAAAATGAAGCTAATGCACCTTACTTTCAAATTATATTAAACTTAGGGTTACAAATGGCGAAAAGAACTTATATAGGATCTCTCCCAAACCAAGGTGGATGATCAAAATAATGCTAAATTGATAAAAAATGTACTTTTCTAAATTTTAAAGAGTGAATTTAATTTTTGGGTAAAAATGATTGTTTTACACCTCCCAACTTTTATGGAAATGACAAGATTGGTCGCTTCTGGATCTACCTCGCTCGGGCTCCCTCGAGGACCCAAGTTCGATTGACCCCCTTTCGAACAACTGCATGACCTCACGGGTGCTTGTGCGGCTCGTGTGTCATGTGCAGATAGGTATGTCCAACTATGAGAGGATTTTAAAGCAATGGACTCGAGCACTTATCTCATCACAGTTTGAGTTCGTGGGATAAGCCCGGGCTATTGCCCTCTTAGATCAATGAACGAAAGCCCTCCGGCTGTCCAGTAGCGTGGTTTGAGTTCGAGTCCCTCTCTAAATTCAATATCTCATTTGGACACTCTCTTGAAACTGCTAATGAAATCCAAATATAATATACTCCTCTTTGATGTGCTTCTTATGGGTAAATGGCTTTAGTTTTTGGGGGTAGAGTGGAAGGAGAAATAAGTAAGAGAAGAGAGAGAGAAGAGAGAGAAGAGTGAGAAGAAGAAGAAGATGAAGAAATCAAAGTAAAAAGAAGTGAAGAGATGACCCAAAGAAAATTGGGCAGCCTCCCGGCGTAACCTCTCCTAAGAGGTATTACCAGAGATAAGGAAAAGTACCAGGCTTGAAGCCTTGGTACCCGGAGGGTTTGGAAAGTGGAGTTAGAGGACTGAGCCTATAACTATGCCACTAAACCAAAGAGCCACCTAAAAGTGATCAAGGGAGGGAAGAGAGAGAGAGAGAGAAAGAGAGAGAGAGAGAGAGAGAGAGAGAGAGAGAGAGAGAGAGAGAGAGAGAGAGAGATGAAAGTCTCTCAGTACCCAAACACTGTATGATTCGGTATTTAGAGTAGTGAAAGTGTCATAACTCTAAAAAAAGCTAACTCAAGATGACCCCAACCCGAGTGACCAAGTGTAAGAGAATCAGTGTCTCTTATGACCTGACTTCACTATACGAGCTAATGGTTAGAGTAGAAATCTGAGAGTTAGAACTTAGGACATTATCTCAAGATGACCTCGAATCGAGTGATCAAGAGGTGAAAGAAGCAACGAGCAAAGGGAGAAATGAAGAGATGATGAAATAAAAATAAAGTAAATGGGTGAGAAGTTAAATTGTGAGTTAGAGAGAGAAGGGAATGTTTAAAGTGATAGAAAGTGGGATGAATGGGATTGAGGAATGATGCACCCGTTTATGGTGCCAGTTCGGATGCACAAGGGGCAAATATAGTGTATAGGTGAGAGAAGTGCAGATAAAGTGTATAGGTGAGAGTGGGGTGGAAAAGGGTATAAGTGAGAGAGGGGCGAATAGGGATATAAGATGAGAGAGGGGCGGACAAAGGTATGGGATGAGAGAGGGGCAGATAGGCGTATAGGGTGGATAGGGTGAGTAGGGAGGATAGGGCGAGTAGGGCGGATAAGGCAAATAGGGGTGTAGGGCGAGTATGGCGGATAGGGGTATAGGGTGAATAGGGCGGATAGGGCGAGTAGGGTGGATAGGGGCATAGGGCGAGTAGGGAGGATAACGTAGATAGGGGTATAGGACGGATAGGGCGAGTAGGGCGGACATGGGTGAGAAAGATGAGGGGGAGAGGAGAGAGTAAGAGAGTGGGAGAGGGGTGGACCCAGTTATGGTGTGGGTCCATGTCCTGAGCAAGAGGGAGAGAGGGAGTAAGGGAGATAAATAAGAGAAGAGAGGGAAGGGAGATAAATAAGAGAAGAGAGGGAAGGGAATGTCGGGCCCGCCCTAGGTTGGTTCTGGATGAGATAAAGAAAGGGAGGGAGAGAGAAAAAAAGAGAGAGGAGGAGGGTGAGGGATCGTACCTGCCCTGGGTCCAAGCAAGGAGAGAGAGAGAGGAAGAAAGAAAGAGAGAAAGAAGGGAGAGAAGAAAGAAGAAGAGAGAGAAAGGGAGAAAGAAGAGAGAATAAAGAAGAGAGCAAAAGAAGAGAGAATAAAGAAGAGAGAAAAAGAAGAGAGAGAAAGATAAAAAGAAGAGAGAGAAGAGAGGAGAGTTCGTATTGTTTGGCCTCTAATCATTCACAAAAACTATATCAAACTGTAGATCTTCGAAGCACCCTCGCAACAGACCCATACTTGCGACGATCCGACATCGAGATCTTGACCTATGGCCTCTCAAAGAATTGGACATTCTTCTTTTTAAATTCTAAAATTTCATGTTTCGAGCCCATCTTCTCTCTAGAAATTTTCTTGTTTCTGGCCTCTCCATGATGAATGCCATATGTCAAAAAGAGCGGATCATCGAGATCTAGCTTGTGTCCAAATTTGAGCTTAATTGGACTCAAAACGAGCGAGTTATGAGCTGAAAATCAACTTATTCACCAAGGCTGCACCGTAATAGTGTAAAACCCACCTTTTTATGGTTAGGCCCAGAATATCCTGGAGGGTTCGATTTAGCCAAAATTCGGTACCTGGGGTTTTTTCAACATTCTGGATCCAATGGCGGTAGTATGATATTGTTTTGAGACTCAGAAAATAGGGCTATAGTTAAATGGTCAATTTTTAGCATGACAAGAACTAGATTTGATAACCAAGTTTCCTCCTGATCATATTAAAACTCGTTAGAACGCGACGAAACTTTGTGGGTGTCCTTAGGGTATCTAAACCTACATTCTCATGAAATTTTAGGCCATTTTGACATTTATTCGAAGGTCACCCAACTTTAGGCTTATTGCTACAATGTTCCCATGGTCTGGCGGCGTCTTGGGCACCAACGGGACCAGGTTACTACTAACTTTCTCCTTATTCTCCCCAGGGATACAAGTATGTCAAAAATGACGCATAATAAGGAACATCCCTCAAAATGGGCCTCTTGCCTTCCCAATGGTTTGGGGCAGTTTTTTGTGCTTTCCAGCGAACTTCCGAGTGAATTAACACTATGAAAGTATCAGGCTCCTCGAGAAGATCGATTTGATATCCATTATTGAGCTTAGGCCTAACGTTTGAGGTTGATCCCAAAATCTGACCAAATCCATATTCTTGATTTTTTTTTTTTCCTTTCGATCTTGCTTGTTTCGCCGTATTTTCGATCACTTTCTTCATCACAAATCGAATGAGAGGTCGTTGTGATCATTTTGCAATGAAAACCCCTTGATTTGGTGCTCATTTGATCACATTTGTAATTTAAGAGGTCGTCAGAAGATAGAATTCTGGTGATGGAAAATCATTACTTCTTGCGAGCAAAAATAAGGTTTATTCTTGACCTCAATCTCGTGCAAATCATATCTCAAATCAAAGCCCTTCGAGTCATGGTCGCAATGGACCTGGTTGTGAGGTTATGAGGTAACATTGGATGAAAATTTTGAGTATCCAAATGAGCTGAAGATTGGTATTCGGGGGTTTTTGGGCCTTTCGAATCCAATGATAGTAGTATGGTGCTCATCTGATACCTTGGTAGTATAACTCTAGTTTTGAGGTAACTTTCAGGACGAGAGAGAGTGGCACTGTGAAATATAAATTTCGTCTTGATCTACTTTATCCTTTTTAGATTGGGACAAAACTTAACGGGCACTCTTAAAGCATCAAATGCCACCCTTTCAAGTTTTTTGGGGCCATGGGGATACCTTTCAAGATTGCTCAAAAGTTAGGTTTATTGGTGCGGAATTCCATTGTCCACACGTGTGATTGGTACTCTATTATTCTACCCAGGGGTTAGTCCGTTAGAAGTACTCTCAAACAGCTGGAGCTGCTTTGAATGGTGGCACATGATGGAAGACACAAAAGCAACTCGAATAGAGAGAGAAGGGTCTGGCACCATTGCCAATGGCGCTGACGCCCCTTAGACATGTGTCAAGCCTCTGACAGTTAAAATCTAGTAACAACTTGGATATGCGGCTCTTTCTATAAGGTTTTTTTGAGAGAGCTTCTCTTTTTATAATTTTTTAGGTACTTTCTCTCTCTAAAATTTTCATTCTTACCAAATGTGCCTTAACAAATGGAATCATTGGGCCTTGAAAATTCAAAAAAACAAGTTTTGGAGTGGAATTGAAATAGTAGAAAAGTTAGGTAATTTTAAAGATTTTTTCATGGAATTTTAATATCGTAGCCACTGAGCAAACCAAATGGTGGATTTCAATATTATACAAAATAATAAAAGTACATCCCCCAAACTCCATGTTCCCAAATGAGACCTTATAGAAAAAATCGGTTTCTTTTAAATTCTAAATTTGTAGAGTGGGTTCCCATATGTAATGGAAAAAGTTTTTATACTTCCCCTACAACATTAAAGATATATATTTCCCCCTCCATCCAGCAATCCAATTTAGCTCAAGTGAGCTATTGATCGTTTGATATATCTGATGCCTCAGAGTTTTATTTTTAGTTTTTTTTTTTATACAAATTATATGAAAATGAAATTTGGTACTTGCTATCTTCTCAATGGGGCGTATCTAAAAAAATATTAAAAATAATTTTTTGATAAAATTTAATAACCAAAATACCACTTAAAACTTTAAGGGATATTTGGATATTTTATTTTATTGGGAATATTTTTTTTTATAATTTTTGTAAGTTCGCGTTTAATAGAGAAGTGGATCCCCAAAATTTGGTGTCAAAATAATTTGTTAAAATAGTGTAGAGACATAACATTGTGATTGTGGCCATTTCAGCCATCCATTCAGAATGGATAGTTAGATATGGAGAATATATAAGTTGTATGCAGCAAAAGAAGCTTCGGGCAATGGAAAGGGCAATGGAAAAGAAAGGGGAGGGAGTTGACTAATGGATGAGTTTGGTATTTTATAAAACAAAAAGATTAAATTTGAAAAAAAAATTTGGAAGCTAACCATCCCAAAGTTTTAGACTTGAGGGAGTACATGAGATTCTGGTGAATCCGAGGGTCTAATAGGATGAATTTTTTGCTAGGGGGCTAGATGTTATTTTCTCAAAAAAAAAATATAGATTAAAGGAAAAATTATTGAAACCATTAAACTTAGTTTTTTCACATCCTCCCCAAAAAAATATATAAAAGACATTATATTATGTTATATATTATATATTTATATTTATGTTGTTAATATATATTTGTTATTAGTATCGATAACTAGTTTTGTAGCATTCTAACAAGTTATCAAACACATTACCTATAACTCATTTAAATTTTTTTTTTTTTTTCGGGTAATTGAGAGGGGGTACTACTCTAGGGCCCAAGCCCCTTTCCCACTTATTTAAACGTTTCATAATAAAAATTTCCATTTTCAAAAAAAGAAATTTCTTTTTTCGTTTCAAAATATATTTTAAGCCCAAAATAATCACGCCCAAAAAAAGAAGATGTCGCTAAAAAGTTTAGATACCATGGAGAGCGGGCGGCATGTAAGCAGCGAGTAGGTTGGGTCAAAGCTTGGTATGGAATGTAAACAGCTGGTGGTGAGCCCCAACCCGAAAAACACGTTCAACCCGTCAACAACCACCCCAATTAGTCTCCGCACCACCGCTCAGCTCGAACCCAACCCATGATGCTTCTCACCACCGCGAACGGAGGCGCCCGGAGCCATGGCCCCGACTGCAGAAAACTCCTTGGCCTGCGGCTGCCCTGCCAACATCTTCTCCTCTGTAGAAGGGGTGGCCGAACGGAAGCTCTACATCCTGTTCGTGCAGTTGTGCGCTCTCATGGTCCTTGTCCGCCTTTGGCACATGATCCTCAGGCTCATTCGCCTCCCTCAGTACACCGCCGAGCTCCTCGTCAGTTTTCGACTGCCCCATCTTTGATGAATGGAGCAGTTAAGCGGAATTGCGGTCTCATACTCTTTTGTTGTTGCTCGTGTTTGTGTGGGTGCAGGCTGCAATTGTCGTAGGTCCATTCTTTCTGGGTCGTATCAGCTGGGTGAAGGCGGTGCTCTTTTCCCCAGAGGGTGTGAACACACTGGTAGGATTTTCGTCCACTGGTGGCCTCCTGGTTGCGTTTCTCTGTGGTCTTGAGATGGACCCATCACTCATCTGGATCCATGGGCATCGAGCCTGGCTCAACATACTGGGCATTGTGACCCTTTCGGCCGCATTAGGTACTGCCACATCGGACATGTTATACAACATGATTGATCCCCGGACCAGCCGTGGCCACTTCCGCTTTGTACTATCGCTCTTCTTCACCATCACAGGTTCTCCGGCATTGGTCCGACAGGCCACTGAGATGAAGCTGGGCAGCACCGAGGTTGGGAAGCTTGGCGTCTGGGTGGCAGTACTCAACGATGTTGCCTGCATCACAGTAATGGCCCTGATGACTCTATTGCCTGTCCTCTCTGGGGCCTCAATGATGGAGAGCCCATTGGAGCCCTTGATAGCACTGGCCTACCCGGTGCTGGCCTACTTCTTCGTCGGCCGTTTGATGTGCCATGTGATGCAAGACAGGGGCAGCGACGCACAACTGATGGTGGTGATGGGGATCATGTTGGCATACACGGCCATGGGGGAGGTGGTGGGATACAACGGCATGGTGGCGAGCTTCATGTTGGGGATTATGGTGCCGAGGGAGGGGGGCGTGGTGACATCGCTCGTGGACCGGCTCTACTACCCGGCGCGCTTTGTTTGTTTGCCTATGTATATTACATTCATGACCCATGTCTCATGGGCAGGACCGATAGAGCCGCTTGCAGTTTTGCCAGTATTCATTACGGTGATCTTGTCTACAACAGCAAAGCTGGCGATCTCTCTGGGCATGGCGTGGGTGTACAAGACTCCACTGCACGACGGCCTCATCTTAGGTTTCCTCCTCAATGTTAGGTCCTTTCCTGACCTGATATTTTTCGCAGTGACCGTGGAGCAAAGAGTAAGTCCCCTCTTTCTCTCTCTTCCTTGACATAGTTCTTTTCTGATGATCTCACAAGCATAAATTGTTTTCCTCTTGTGTTGATCTTTCAAACCTAGAAAAGCATGTTCTTATGTGTTTATGCTAACTTTTTCCTCAAAAGCTAATAACTTGATAGAATCGTGCGCAATACTATAGTTTTTTTGGCAATCCAAGCACTCATTTGGTGATTTTAGTTGTGAAGAAGATTGCTATTCTAAACGGGAAAGTACTTCTATCATACGGAAAAATAACGTCGTTTTCACTAACATGACATCACATTTTAATTCATAAGAGTAACTTAACAATGTCATAAATAGAGTAACAATACCCAGTTATCTAAGAGGTAAGCCAAACATAGTTGTGCCATTAAGAAAGGCTCCGGTCACTAATGCAACCGATAAACAGTCATATGTGAGTACAATTCCGACCAGATACCTGCGCCATATGTGACTATGTGTATAAAATTTACCAACGAATACCACCCCGGCAAAATAACCGCGTTTAAGAGAGAAATAGAACATACGAATATGGATATTCAGGCATGGACTAAACTCAAGAGAAGAAACAACCCCACAAAGGGCCTCTCTCTCTTTAAAAAAAACTTTCTTTATTTCATAAAATTCCCATCTCCCATTACATGGTGCATGCCTCATTTTCTACATTTAAAACTTCAATCTCAAGTGACTCTCAAAAGATAATCCTTAATATATCTCCCTACTAAAACATAATTAAAACATAATCCCTAATATATCTCCCTACTAAAACATAATTAACCAAGTTCCCACCTACGTGACTCATTATTTTCCCTTTCAACCTAACACAAAAAGATAACACCCCAGTTAAAATAGGAAACAAAAGATATTTCCTAAACAGCTTGTACCCCCAATTAACAGGAGAGATAAACTTTCCTAAACATGACCTCATATCCGGAGTCCTACAAAAAACGATCTCATCTCTTATTTCCTTTTAAAACAAGACTCCAAAAGAAAAATGAATGACTCTACTTTCCTAAGAAAATAGGAACCACAAAATAGAACTCAACCTTCCTAAGACATCTCATAAAAAACAAACTTTATCAACTAAACTACAAAACCTCATAGTAATCTTATTTCTAAAAAACAATTATCTGTAATAAAAATAAAATAAAAAGTTTACTCAATCTCTAAAAAATAAAATTAATAAAAATAAAATTAAATTTACAGAATCCAAATTTTGATATGCATCATTCTTCCCTGGTGACTGAAAACTCGTCATCGATTTTTAAAATATGATAAAATCAAATTTTCATTATATCTTTTTTGAACCCGACCTTTAACTCGAAGATTACAAACATGATATTGTGACCTGTGGGTTTCTACGCTAATTAAAACGATGCAATCATTGTGCATTGAAATTAAAAAATCTTTGAGGAAAGGGTCGTTGTATGTTGATTTTCCAACCACATCAACTTGCTAAAATTGCTCAAACTTCACGTTAGGACACATCACATTTGCTTATGTTTCTTTATTATACATCTCCAAAGGCTCAATCTCCTCCGGGTTCAAGTCAACATCTTGAGTTCCACCTCTCCAATATCTTGTTTTTTATAAAAAAACAAGAACTTCATCAAAGATTGCGTAACCTGTGACATCTAAGAATGATGATTTTAATTGAAGATCCAAAACTACACGTTCTTCATTTGCAACTGGTTCTTCGTCAAACTTAGGTAGATCAATCTCCCGACCATGAGGAAATAGATCATTCTCATGACCATGAGGCTCCCAACACAAAGTGTTGGTATAGAACGGGTTCTCGAAAATTACATTCGACTCACTACCGTCATCATAGTATGTTGAAGCTAGTTTTTGCGCCATAGTACCTCTACGTGCCTTCTCAAAATTTTGATCTCAAGCTCTTAGAGATCTCAGAGGTTTCGTTCTTGCTGGATGGGATGAGTCTCGATGCCCGACCAAAGACCTTGTCCATGAGCCATGAAGCCAATCAACAAACACAACGATCCACAAGAATTGACTATGCTTTGATACCACCTGATGCATAAAATTTATCGGTGAATACCACCCTGCCAAAATAATTGCGTTTAAGAGAGAGAAATAAAAATTGTGAAGGAAATCACAAGAAGAAAGAACAAAATGTGCGGATACGAGTATTTCGGCACGAACCAAACTCAAAAGAAAAAACAACACCCACAAAGGATCTCTCTCTAAAGAAAACTTTCTTTATTTCATAAAATTCCCATCTCCCATTGCATGGTGTGTGGCTCATTCTTTTATACATTTAAAACATAAATATCACGTGGCTCTTAAAAGATAATCCCTAATATATCTCCCTACTAAAACCAAATATGATAATTTACAAAAATAAATCTACCTCTAGATTCTTTCCATATTCTTCCATCCAACTTCCTAAAACACAACTATAATTTTCAACTTCGTCCTTTCTACCTATGTGACTCATTATTTTCCCTTTCAACCCAACACAAAAAGATAACACCCCTTTTAAAATAGGAAACAAAATGTATTTCCTAAAAACTAAATACAAACACCTTGAAGTCCCAACTAATACGAGAGATAAGTTTTCCTAAACGTGATCTCCTATGCCCACTCCTACCACAAACGACGATCTCATCTCTTATTTGCTTTTAAAACAAGACTCCAAAAGGAAAAAGATGACTCTACTTTCCTAATAAAATACGGACCACAAAATAGAACTCAACCTTCATAAGCCAACTCATAAAAAACAAACTTTATCAATTAAACTAAAAAAACTCATACCAATCCTATTTCTAAAAAAATAATTAACTCTAATAAAAATAAAATAAAAAGTCTACCCAATCTCTAAAAAATAAAATTAAAATTTACAGCATCCAAATTTTGATCAACATCAATATGAGTGACACACCACGAAAGGAAGCTAGAAGTTCAGCCTCTGAGCGTGATCCATAGTAGTAAGTGTTGGAAATTTGTTGAAGTGTTGATACTAAAATTTATTAAAAAAATAGCAAATAATGATAGTAGAAGTGAAGAGGAAGCAATATGAATTGAAATACAAAATAATAAGGTTTACAATAAATTAGTATGGTCTTGAGGACCACACGTATTCTTTTGAGTTTTTTTATATATCTTTGGATTTTCAGATGTGCGCCCCATTTTATAGCCTTTTGTGACTGCCAATTTACACCGTCATTTAACTCATAGCATTTTCCCACAGCCATACTAGACGGTTTTTTATGATGTTCATTTGTCCATCACTTCACTTCATCACCAAGTAAATACAAGTACCGCCATTTGAAGCTTCTACTTTCATCACCGCCTTTGTTGTTTTCTTTTTCTAGTAAGTGAAGAATAGTAGAGAGAGAATGAAATGATGATGTCATGATGACATATGACAAATTAAAATTTTAACATCCTCCATTCATTTGTCGCTCTCATCATATCTCTAAACATGACAAATTTGTCAGTTGAAAATGTCTTCGTGAAGATGTCTGCAAGCTAGTAATTAGTGTTGATGATATTTGGCTCCATTCCTCTTTTTTTCTATTAGTTCCCGGATGACATGATGTCGAATTTCAATATACTTTGATAGGCTGTAAAAGACTGGATTTTTTTTTTCATGGCAATTGCTGACATGTTTTTACAAAAAAATGGTATAGGGTAATTTTGCTTTTGCTGCAAGTCTGATAAAATTCTTTGACCCAAACAATATTAAATGTTGCACTTGTTGCTGAGATATATTCAGCTTCTGCTGATTATAGAGCCACAATATTTTGTGTTCTTGATGACCACGATATCACTTTTATTTCTAGGCAGAACATATAGCCGGAAGTACTTTTCCAATCATCAATAAAACCTACTTAATCACTATTAGAAAATCTAACAAGATTAGTATCATTTTCATAAATATATTTGATACATTGCTTCTTTGTTCCTTGGATATATCTCAAAGCCCTTTTGCTACTGCAAAATGCACTTTACTTGGTTCATTCATAAACCTAGAGCAAATACTGACTGCATGCACAATGTCTGACCTTGTGTTAGTCCAATAAATTAAAGATCCAACGAAGCTTTGATAAATCGTTGCATCAACATTTTATGCACCGTCGTATTTTGACAGTTTTTCATTCAATGCCATTGGAGTATTCACTGACTTGCAATTTGATATTCTAAATTTCTTCAACAGATCTTTAATATATTTTTCTTAAGAGATAAAAATTTTTCCAGACTAATGTTTCATGATTCCTAAATCAGTCATTTCATATTCTTTCATCATGGTTTTCTCTTCCACCATTTTTTGGTTTGTACCAGCATATATCAAGTCATCCACATAAAGGCATACAATTATTGTATGAAATTTCACTTCATCATTTTATATAAAATGAAGGTTCACTTGGGCTCATTTCAAGTCCATTTTTTTGAAAATATTTATCAAGTTTGCTATTCAAAGCTCTTGGAGCTTGTTTTAGCGGATATAATGCCTTTTTTAGTTTATAATTATTTCCTTTTACAATAAAACCTAATGGTTGTTCAACATATACGTATTCTTCAAGTTCCCCATTCAGAAAAGCAGACTTTACATCCAACTGAAAAACTGGAATTTTTAATTTGGCAGATATGGTCAAAATAGTTCGAATGCTTTTCACTCCGACAACAAGGCCAAAAGTTTCATTAAAATCTATTCCAGGTTGCTGTAAATAATATTTTGCCACTAGTCGAGCATTGTGTTTTTGAATGGAACCATCTTCAATTTTTTTTTTGTAAATCCATTTCAATTCAATTATTTCTTTCCATTTTGGGTGATCTACTAATTCCCATGTATTTTTTTTTTATGACATAAATTTCCTCATTCATGGTATTTATCCAAATTTTCTCTTTTGCTGCTTTTTCAAAATTTTGTGATTCACTAGAAAATAAATTTCTTCTTTCATGGAATTTACCCAATTTTCTCTTTAGCTGCTTCTTCAAAATTTTGTGATTCACTAGAAAAGAATGTAACATCACATGATTCATAAATATTTGAAAGAGACCTTACTTTTCTGGGAGGCGCCTTTGAATCTAAGGAACTTGAACTTAGAATTTCTTGTCTTGGACTTGAAGGCCTTGGATTTGAACTTCTATTTGAATCATCAATTTCTAAATTTTTTGAGTTTTTTGCTAGAATTTTCATTCCTGTCACTTTTCCCATCAAAGAGAACATCTCTAGAAAGTACCAATTTATTTGTTTTTGGATTGAAGATGATAGGCTTTCCAAACTTCACTATATCCAATGAAGATATATTTTTCACCTTTTTCATCAAACTTCTATCTATTTTGAGATGTACTTTTCCTATAAGCAATACAGTCAAAAACATTGAAAATTGGTAATATTGGTCTTCTCTTATATTAGGCCTCAAACAATGTTTTGTTTTGCAGAGATTTAGTAGGAGATTTGTTTAGAATATAAATAACATTATAAACAGCTTCAACCCATAATTTATTAGGAAGATTCTTACCTTTCAACATACTCTATTTAGACTATTGTTCTGTTTCTTCTCTTTGCTACTTCATTTTGTTGTGGAGTATATGCTGCTGTCAACTCTCTTTTAATTCCATTATTTTTGCAAAAATTCCAAAATTCTTTCGATGTGAATTCCGCTCCTCAGACTGTTCTGAGGGCTTTTAATGGAAAACCACATTGCTTTTCTGCATTAGCTTTAAATTAAGAAAAAATTGAAAATGCTTTTGATTTTGGAGCCAAGAAATATACCCACATTATTCTTTTGTAATCATCAACAATTAAAAGAAAAAATATTTTTTCCTACTAAAAGTTTCTGTTTGACTCGTTCCACATATGTTTGCATGAACTAGTTCCAATGGAGCTCTTGCTCTCCAAGACGACCTGAAAATGGAATTCTATGCAATTTTCCATAGATACACTCTTCACATAATTTTGTTTCTTCATTTATTGATGGCAGTTCAATTACCATACCTTTTTGATTCATCAATTTCAAACTTTTAAATGCCCAAATCTTAAATGCCACAAATAAGCAATAATCCCTAAACATAAGGCATACTTTTGATATGATGGCCAGACCATAGGAAAAACCTTTTTTGGGGTCATTTTTACTTTGGCTATAGTTTGTTTATTCTTCTTATAAAAAATCACACATTCATCTCCATTGAAATTGACTGAATACCCTTTTTTAATCAATTCTCTAAAGCTTAAAAGATTTTGAGTTAAGCCGGGAACATAAAGAACATCATGAATGAATTTAGGATTACCTCCTTTTGGGTTTTCTACAATTACTCATTTTCCTTGAACATTTTGGGGCTTGCCATCACATAGCTTAACTTGAGAAGTGACTTTTTCATCTATCTCAACAAAACTACTCTGATTTCCTGTCGTGTGATTGCTATAACCACTATCCAGATACCAAATATCGTGTGAATTATGTTGAACATTCACTCAAGAATAAAGCATATGTCCTGTATTATTACTTTTTACAGAAAAATGTACTTCACTTTTCTGTATTTCATTTTTCTGAACCAACAATCTCTTTGAGAATGATTGGGGCTTCTACATTGTTTACATCTATATCGGCAATCTCTTGATACATGCCTTGATATTTTGCAAATAATACAATAAGATTTAGATTTACCTATTTGATTTGGATTTTTATGGCTTTTGAAATTATTTCTTCCTCTTCCTTGGCCTTTGGAAAAATTGTCTTCCACGACCTCTTTGAAAATTTTGAAATATCTCCTTTTATTTTTTTTTAATATTTTTTTTTTCTGAAATTGTGATTTTTGACTGAAAAGCTTGTTCCATATTCTAATTTGAAATTCTGCTCCTTCTTTGCTCATGTACTTCAAGAGACCCACTTAATTCTTGTAATGAAAATTTAGATAAGTCATTTGATTCTTCTATAGTTGCTTCAACATGATCAAACTTTGTAGGCAAGCTTAAAAAATTTTGAACAATTTTTTTATTAGGAATATCATCCCCATAACATCTAATCTGATTTATTATTTCAGCAACTATAGTAAAAAAGTTCTGAACAACTTTACTATCTTTCATCATCAAATTATCAAATTCTCTACATAAATTTTGGAGTTTGATGAAAATCATTTTTCCATATCATTGTGAAGCAAACCTATCTAAAAACCCATGCTCAACAAAAGACCACACCATTTCTCTAGCAACCTTAATCTTAGGAAGCGAACCGCTAAGATATTTGGTTCAAGATTTGCTACAATGGACTCTAAAAATATATATTTAGGAAGCAAACCGCTAGATTGACTTGCCAAAATAGAATACGGACACCTTCCTAAAATATAACTTTATCAGGCTAAACTAAAAAGATCCTAACTAAATCCTATTTCCAAAACTTGATCCTAATAATAATAATAATAACAATAATAATAATAATAATAATAATAATAATAATAATAATAATAATAATAATAATAATAATAATAATAATAATAATAATAATAATAATAATAATAATAATAATAATAATAATAATAATAATAATAATAATAATAATAATAATAATAATAATAATAATAATAATAATAATAATAACAATAATAATAATAATAATAATAATAATAATAATAGTAATAATAATAATAATAATAATAATAATAATAATAATAATAATAATAATAGTAGTAGTAATAATAATAATAATAATAATAATAATAATAATAATAATAATAGTAATAATAATAATAATAATAATAATAATAATAATAATAATAATAATAATAATAATAATAATAATAGTAATAATAATAATAATAATAATAATAATAATAATAATAATAATAATAATAATAATAATAATAATAATAATAATAATAATAATAATAATAATAATAATAATAATAATAATAATAATAATAATTATTATTATTATTATTATTATTTATTTTATTGAATTATTTTATTTTAATTATTCTAATTACATATAAATTATTTATTTATATTACTATTTCTTCTAGCTTTCTCTTGCAAGTTTTCAAATGGATTATGTCTCTTTTGGTCTCTCTATTGAGAAGTAGAAAATTACTTATTTTTTATTTTTGATTCTTATGTTAATTGATGTATCGATTTATTTTTATCTCAATTTTTTCCTTTATATGTATTTTAAATTTTTATGACTATTTGAATATTAAATTTCTTTTGTAGCTATATTTCAAGCAAAAAAATATGTGATGAAAAATATATAAAACTTAATTATTTTTTTGGGTTAAAATCGAACTACCTTCATCGAAAAGGCCGAACGAAGTCGGGAGGGATGACGAGCCCAATTATTGCCAATACCATAGGTTACTTGGTCACAAGACTGAGGAGTGTTATACCGCCGGAGACATCATCCAGAATTGCATAGACATGGGAAAGTTGAACTTCGGGCCTGATTCTATGTGTGATCCTGTTCCACACACGGCCCAAGCTATACAACCCTAAACCCGCTAGGGCGTCATGGGAAAAATACTTCAAAATAATAATAATAATAATAATAATAATAATAATAATAATAATAATAATAATAATAATAATAATAATAATAATAATAATAATAATAATAATAAAACTCTCATAACTTTTAAAAATAAAAATGTCAAAAATAAAAATAAAAATCTAATCAGTCCATTCTTGCTCCGCATCATTCTTCGTTGGTTGGAGAAAACTCAAACCCTACTTTTAAAATGCGATAAGATGATTTCTTTTTTGCATCCTTTATCAACCTGAATATTGCAAACATGATCTTGAGAGACCTGAATATTACAAACACGATCTTGAGAGACCTGAATATTACAAACACGATCCTGAGACTTGTGGGTTAACCATAACGACTATGCATTGAAAATCACAAGCCCTCGAGGAAAGGGTCCCTGTATGTTGATTTTTCAGCGACATAAACTTGTTGAAATTGCTCAAATTTTTACTTAGGGCAGACAATAAACTCATTTTTTAGTTGAGCACTAGATTTAGTTGTCAAACAAATTTCAAAATTTGATTATCCTTTGAGGTCCTCCTCTTTCTGTTCATTAAATATTTTCATGTGCTTGATCTTTTGCTTCTCCATCTCTCCATTGATAAGAAAATTAGATATCCTTGCTTCCACAGGATAACTTCTCTCCTGTGATCTTGCTCTTCATCATATATAGAATGTTCATAAAAGATGAGATATCTTTGGAATGATAAGTTTGATTGAAGATCCAGACCTATTGGTTCTTCATCGAACTTAATTAGATCATACTCCCAACCACGAGGAAGTGGATCACTCTCTCGACCATGAAGCTCCCCATACAAAGCGTTGGCATGGAATGGGTTCTCAAAAATAGCATCCGACTCACTACCATCATTATAGTATGCCGAAGCTAATTTTGCACCAAGTGCAGGGTCAGCTCCACTACTTGCCTTCTCAAAATATTGTTCTCTATCTCTCGGATAGCTCTGAGGTTTCGTTCACCTCGGATGGATTGAGTCCCGATACTCAACCATAGACCTTATCCACGAACCATCATGGCTATCAATAAACACTACTATCCAAAAGAATCGACTACGCTTTGACAACACCTGATGTAATATAAATTTTTCGGTGACTAACACCTAAGAAATTCAACAACGTTTTAGAGAAAGAAATAAAAATCATGAAAAAAGTCACAAGAAGAATAAACAAAACGCGCAAATCTGAATCATCCGCTACGGGCCCATAAGCACAAGAGGGAAATAAATACCCACAATGGGCAAAACTCTTTCATTCGCTCTACAGGATATGTAAGGATCGATATTTTTATTCCCAAAATCTATCTAATTTTTACATTGGATGTCCAACTCCTTTTATTACATTGCACGTCCACCTCCTATTTAAAAGATAATTACAAGAGATAAACACAAAACTACCTATCCTTTTTCTTTGGGGTAAGTCAGTGGGGAAGAAGGCCCTTATCTGTTTTCCATTAATAAAATTAAAAACAAATAGTTCCTTAATTTACAAGCCTATTAGGGCAGTTGCACTAAATCATGAAGTAAAATAAAGAAAATAAAGTCTGACTATCGAAAACACCAAATAATAGCTCTAGAACTAAATGAAGCCTTCTTAGCAAAGGCATTGGCTACCGTATTGGCCTCACAAAAGATATGAGAAATTGACTATATACAATTTGATTACTTCGACAATCAGTTGCAGTCGTATGTAATCTCCATGGGGCTCGACAACAATCATGAATGGAATTCCTAAGTAAAGATAAATCATTTTCTACTTGTAGAGGAAAGCAATTCATCGGAATGGCCAGGTTGATACCTTTCTCAAGGGTATGAAACTCTGCATTATTTTTAGCGGCATATCCAAATGGCTTAGAAAAAGCATCTATAAAATCACATTACTATCTCTAATAACACCACCATCTCTTGCCAAACCTGAGTTATATACAGAAGCACCATCAATATTCAACTTGAAATATTAGGGCTGAGGGAATGACCATGTCATCGAAATAATGGATTGAGGTTTCTGCTGATGCCATGTGATTGGGAAGTTATCAATGATTGCTCTATCTGATAAATGAAAAACCCACTTTTTTGCATCTGCCAATTCTTTAATATGAGAAGGGATTTGCTTAACAATAGGTTCCCTTCTTGTAAATCTTGATTGAAAGATTCTCCTATTTCACTCCTCCCATAATAACCAGATTGTTGTAAAGAAGATAGAAGTCCAAATATTAAGAAGACCATCTTATTTAAATCAGAATGGTAACTAGCTTCTCAACATGACAGGAGCCGAAATACTAGGGGTAAACTGCTTGCCACACCGCCATGCCACTGATCTCCATACACCCACTGAAAATACACAGTAAAACAATACACGACAAAGATAATCATCATTGTTCCCATCGAAGGGGCATATGGAATCCAGGTTCATACCATGTCGATCCAATAAAATGCAGTGCGTAAACTATTATGGATTGCCAACCAAGAAAGTTATTTGGCTCTAAGGTGACATTTGGAAGACCAAAGAGCTTGAAAAATAGGCTGCGATGATCTTTTATCTTAAATAAACTGCCAAGCTTCTTTAATCGAAAACAAACCATTAGCAGAATGCATCCATACTAAGAAACACTTTTTAGATTGTAAAAGTATAATATTATTCTCAATCTCACCCCATAAACTGACAAGAGAGGCCGAAGTTGGTGGAGGAAGAGCCCAAGACTGAGGTGAACCTTCTATGTAATCAGAGACTTTCCACCCAACATAGTCTTCAAAATCCTCATGTACATTGCCACAAGAGGAATCCCATATAGACTGCCCTGATAACCAGGGATCTAACAAAAAACTTATGAGCTGACCATCCCCAATAATCCATTGAACATTATACTTTAGATAAAATAAACCCAATAGAATACACTTTCTAGCATAGGAATACCACTGTATCTCCTTGACCTCCTTTATATAATTGTTCTTGAAATACTTGTGCTTGAAGAACCGAGCTAAGATAGACGAGGGATCTGCCAAGATTATTCATGCCACTTTCATCATCCCTGCAATATTAAAAGCTACAATATTGTGTATGCAAACTGTCTTCCATTTAACATGGTGAACCTCCTTTTTTCTGTCACATCTATGCATAGAAAATTCCTTTGCAACTTCTCAATCATATTGCAAGTTCAGTTTGGTAGGATAAAAGATAAAAGCAAAGAACTAAGTACTATCATCCTACCCCTAGTTTCTCTTCCTTTTCCTTAGAAGCTTTGCTAAAGTAAACACCATTCTTATCTTTCCCTCATGTTTTTTTTTTTTGGGTGAGTTAGTGGGGATTTTTGAACCCCTACCCTTTGGTGATAATGGAGTCAGAGACCTCATCATGGGTCTCGACTTCCTCTCACTTTGATCTTAAACATATCATGAAACAAACCTATCTAAAAATCCATGCTCAATAAAAGAGTATGCCATTCCTCTGCCAACCTCAGTCTTAGGAAGCAAACCGCTAAGAGATTTGCTACAACGGACTCTAAAAAAATATAATGACTTCAGGAAGCAAACCACTAGATTGACTTTCCAAAATAAAATACAGACTCCTTCCAAAATCATAACTTTATCATGCTAAACTAAAAAATCCCTACTAAAAATTGATCCTAATAAATTAAAAATAATAAAAAAACTACTATAACTTTTAAAAGTAAAAATAACAAAAATAAAAATAAACTTTTAATTGACCCATTCTTGATATGCATCAGTTGGTCAGATCTTTCGACTATGAGATATTGCTATAGTGAGCGGTCCGATATCTGGAGCAACAAACTATATGCTAATGTTCCAATCATCAAACAACCCCATAGTAAGCGGTTTGATTTTTTGAACCTTGGACCTCGTGACCTGCAAAAGTTTTAAGTAAGCCCAAAGGTGCGGTTTTACAAATATTGGACTCCTCAAAACTTTTAAAATTTCGAAGTATGTCATGGTCCGATATTAGTGATATTTGACAGTGCTAAAGTGAAGTTTAGGCAATCCATGTCATAATTGGGGTTTTGAATAAGATAGTCTATGTTCATAATATTAGACTGACTGCTAATATGCTACCAATTCATTAGACAACAATACATACCAAAAAATAAAAAATTTGAACTAAAAAAGGTCTGGTGTTGCAAACAACAGACTAGGAGGCAAAATTAGAAAAAAAATAATAATAATGGCATGGGGATGGATTTCAGCATAAAATACTTGAAAATCTAGATCCCGACCTAATATTTTATCCTTTTGAGGTCAGATCATAAATTTTCCTCATCATTATTCACTAAGGAGCAGTGTTCAAAAAATCAAACCAACATAAGAAATGGCCAAGAGCTAGTTCTGGGTAACCAGTAAACGAGCAGATTGAACTAGCCTAAACGGGCAGGTTTCTGCTAGTCCAAAAATTACTAAAATAATAAATAATATAAACAAAGTACAAAAAATATAAAAAGTACATTTAAAGCATTATTAAATGAAGATCCAAATAAAGGTGAAACGTACCAAAAAATAAAATAAAATTTAAAAAAATCGATTTGACCCAAGGTTTATTTTGAAATTATCCAAAAAAAAAAGAGGAAAAATGTAAAAATAAGTATTTATGACCAAAAACACTTTACAATCTTTGACAAAACCACAAAATCATTAAAAAAAAAACAAATTACAAACAAATATTTTATTTTTTGGGATTATATATACATACTCCAGGTGGGATCACCCAAACCAGATCGGCTGGTGCCCAGTTCCGATTTGACCAGCCGGATCTGAGTTGAACTGGCCGAGTTTCCAAACACTTCTAAGGAGTCATATTTGTGCAGATGATTGATGTCCGGATTGTGGAGGTTGTGATGGTCAGCTCCTTCCTCAACTCGTTGGTTGCTGCCTTGGCTCTGCTTGGCATAATACGGGTCAACAAGAAACCCAATGTCATGATCTCCACACACTCAGGAATGGAGGAGCAGAGCATTGGGGCTGAGCTCCACCTGCTTGTGTGCCTCCATAACGTCATTGACGTGCCTTGCTCCATCAACCTCATTGAGTCGTGCCGTGGCCACGGTACCTTCTCCCTTTCTGTCAACACCATGCACCTGATCGAGTACAATGAGCGCACGGCCGCACAGCTGTTGTACCGTCGGGACATCACGCACATGCTGGTTGGGGGTGAGTGGAAGCAGATAAGCGATGCATTCGAGGCATACAGGAGCAAGGTGGCCTTCTCGATGCGGCACAGCACCACCATCTCCTTCTTCTTCAACATGTATGAGGACATCTGCGGCAGAGCCAAGGAGGTGGACGCCTCCATGATCGTTCTTCCCTATCACATGCTCTATAGAGCTGATGGCAAAATGCAGGTGCGGAATTTAGCAATTAGGAAGCTCAATCAGAGGGTGATAAGCCATGCACCATGCCCAGTGGGAATAATCATCAATCGGGGCCTCGGGGGCACCACGCTGAGGTCTGCGGCCCACATGTCCCACAACCGCAATGTGCTCGGGCTCTTTTTTGGAGGGCCAAGTGATCGCGAGGCGGTCACCCTAGGGGGAAGGCTGGCTGAGCATCCCAACATCAGCTTTACACTGGTCAACTTCTTGTTTACAAGACCTAACAATCGGCCGGAGCAGGCAAGGCCTCGAGTCTCTTCTAACACAGCGAGGGTTCGGAAATCTCAGCAGAAATCTACTCCAAAACTGAATTCTTTCGCCGAGAACGAGAAGGCCCTAGACCAGATGTTTCTGGATAGTTTTAGAGGGAAGCATGAGAAAAATAGGAGAGTGTTCTATGAAGAGAGGATAGTGAAAACGAAGCAAAACCTGGTTGCAACACTGCAAGCTTTAGATGCCGAGTGCACATTGTTTATCGTAGGCCAAGGACAGTCGCTAGCTGCCGCTGGGCTGATGATGTCGACAGAGTGCCCTGAGCTTGGCCCTGTAGGGGACCTGTTAGCTCACTCATATTCTTCCATTACTAGTTCAGTTTTAGTTGTAATACAAAGTAGTTCTCACAAGTCATTTCCACACGAGAGCTAGAGAAAATGATGCATTTCTGTAAATCTTTCAACTGGGCAAGTCAAACGAAAACTCACCCAAATCGACTCTCCTCGGTGGTAAGTGTCCATCCAAGGGTGACTCTTCCTGCGCCCTGTTAGACTCGTCTGAGACAATGAGTCTCGCCATGTTGGTCGAGTCTCTAAGGTCTTCACTGAATCCTTTCCTCGTTCAGGGCATTCTTGCTTGCGAAAAAATGGGAGATCTGCTTCAAGTCTTTAGGTTGGGCATAGGGCACCTCTTTTGTATAGGCCCGAATATGTGCATCAACAATTGATATGTATATGAGTGTCAGAAATACGAAATTGACTTTTTAATTAAGACATTTGTACTCTGTTTCAATAAAGAGAGAAGTAAGATTTCATGTCATACCAAGTACTTTTAAATTGATATTTGAAAAATAGATGTTAAGAAATGTTTGGGTTTCTAAATATCAAGTATGGGTATCATGTTCTTGGTGTGCTGGCATTAGCAAAAAAAACCATAGACCAAAAGTCCATATTATGGAGCTTTGAGTCTCGTAACATATGAAGCGCATGACAAGCTGGCACTTGCTCGATATCACCTGCAATACTGCCCTCCCCCCCACTTCAAGATGGTTCATCAAGGAGTCCCCACTTCAAGATGGTTCATCAAGGACTGCGACTCCTTAGTATCATCAACAATAGTGACAATCTCACCAGTATTCCCAGTATTCCCATGATTAATAGGCACATGCCCTTGGGAATGGGTAACACGTTGGCCGGACATTTGGACAATAAGATTCGAGCAAGAGGAGAAGAAAGACCTGAAAAACGGAGATTTCCAAGCTTAAAGACCCATGGCGTCAAAGGCCACATTTTATAGCACCTAGCTTGAAACTGGGCATTGTCATTGGTAATAGTGCCATCACCATTGCCAATAGCGTCAGAATCAGAGACTTGTCAACTCAAAGAAAGTCCAAGACATCAGTGTACCAATCTCATCAGCCTGAATCGGGGTAGATTTGATCGAGAAGGGCGATTCCCTTAGGCTTAGGTCTAGCAAAATGACCAAAATGCGCTCAATAGTTTGAAGATGGCCCAAATAGCTTCAGCGCCACTAGCTATGATGCCAGAAATTCAAATCTCCAAACTAAACTGGATCCGAATCGGATGGATGTCCCAAATGACAAAATTATTGATCTAAGTCCAATTATTGACCTCCCCAATAGGATTTTTGCGGTACCTATTTGGAGCAGCTAGCCCATAATGCCGATCACCGTGTGAAGTTAAACTGCTCGGTCGGCTCCTTGGTCGCATGAGCTTAAACTATGAATCACTTCTATTTAAACAAACATTGTCTTTAAAACTCCTACTTTCTTCTAAAAATCCAACATTGTTCCTAGGCTTTAGGGCTATGATGGCTTAGGAATTGCATGTTTTTCTTTTTGTTTTTTTGGCTTTAATGGGGAAATTGGGGCAACCTTGCCCTCGAATTTGTCGAGGTAATGTCACATCAACTGCCAATCATAGAATGCTGACGAAACAAACATCAACCATCGAGCGTAGAATGGAGCCTAAACAATCGTCAGACATCATCGCAGATCAAAAGTGTTCCAAAGGAAGTTGAAAATGCAATGGATTATGATTGGTCCACAGATTGTACAGAAGAACACTCAGAAGATGGCACTGGCACTAGATCTCTGACACTTCGCCCATAAAATGGTACCTGGACAAGATCACATGATTTCGTAGCATTTAATTCACATTTAATTATGCTAACCGTAATTAAATGTTAATTCATGCGAGTTTGACGCCATTGCCACTAGCATGAAAGCAATTTCAAACAATGATGGAATTTGAATGGCCCAGATAACACAAAAAACGCTCCAGCGGAGGCTCTAAGGCCGCTTTGCCTATAAATAAGGCATTCGACCTTGATTCTAAAGGCTGAGATTTTATACCTTGGGCGTAAGCTCTGTCAGATCGATTTTGGACCATACCATAACCCTCTTCTACCCAAACCCAAGCCTTTAACCTAGGCCTTTTACACTTGAACTTGAAAGTGATCTGGATAACCAGACCTTCTGGATCCTCTTCCACCAATTTTCACTTGCCCAGTCAAAACCCAAGGATGGAGACTAGTTGTGCAACAATCTATTATGAATCAGCGCTGACTCCGGGCGTAGGGCCTAGGGGCTTGGCCTCAAGCATAATTTCTTCCCTTTTTTATTTCCAATATCATCATTATATATGAGCCTTTCAATGTTTTATTTATATTTATTAGTTGCATTTGATCTCATCTTGTATATTTATTATTACTCTCTCTCTTCTTTAGCTTCAATTATTTATTTATTTCCTTTATTCTATTCCAAAAATTTCTTCATTTAATCCCCCTCTTTCATAATTAAACACCTTCAAAATCTCTCTTGAACACCAAGGCTAAGGCGTTCGAGAACCCGGATTTGCCGATTGTTCGAGCGAGAGAAGGCCTTGTGGCCCGACTCTCGCCCAAAATTTAATTTGACGGGGTCCTTTCTCTACAAACTTTTCGACCCGTTTGTACCCGAAACCAAGACGGGGACCGAGTTCCCTACCCGCATTTTCAAATATAAACAGTATATTGATCAGTTTCTTTAATAGAGAAACAAATAATAATAATAATCCATTAACAATACTAATAAAAATATTGATTAATCATTTTGTAAGTTCAAGTAAAATAGGTCAAATATTAAAGTATTTTTTTTTTTTCTTTTCAAGTCTAAATTTGTAGAGTGGGTCCCCAAAAGCAATAATGGTTTTCAGCAATGGAAGAGAAAGGGGCGGGAGTTAACTAATGGATGGGTTTTGGTATTTTGTAAAATAAAAAATTAAATTTGTAAAAAAAGAAAAAAGAAAAACATGATTGGGGGTTAACCATCCCAAAGTTTTGAACTTGAAGTGGCCCAGGAGATTCTGACGGAGGGTCTTATGAAAATTTCAGGGAAAGGGTTAGGAGTCATTTTCTAAAAATAAAACTAATAATTATTAAGTTAAAAAAAACAAAAGGTTGAAACTCCCCCGTGACTCTAGGTCTTAAACCACTAAAAAGAAGCCATGCTATTTTTTTGGGAAGCCCCGGTCGTTGTGTAAGCAGTGAGAGGGTTATACGGAATGTGGACAGCTGGTGGTATTTTGAGCCCAAAACCCCAAAAACACGTTCAACCCGTCAACAACCACCCAATTGGTCTCCGCGCCATCGCAGCAACCAAGCTCAGCTGCAACACAACCCATGATGCTTCTCACCACCGCGAACGGAGGCGCCCGGAGCCATGGCCGCGACTGCAGAAAACTCCTTGGCCTGCGGTTGCCCGACCAACATCTTCTCCTCTGTGGAAGGGGTGGCCGAACGGAAGCTCTACATCCTGTGCGCGCAGTTGGGCTCTCTCCTAGTCCTTGTCCGCCTTTGGCACATGATCCTCAGGCTCATTCGCCTCCCTCAATACAACGCAGAGATCCTCGTAGGTTTTCGACTGCCCCGTACTCGATGAATGAAGCAGTTAAGTGAAATTGCTGTCTCATACTCTTTTGTTGTTGGTCTTGTTTGTGTCGGTGCAGGCTGCCACGGTCCTAGGTCCTTTCTTTCTGGGTCAGATCAGCTGGGTGAAGGCAGCGCTCTTTTCCCCAGAGGGGGTGAACGCACTGGTAGGATTTTCGTCCACTGGTGGCCTCCTGGTTGCGTTTCTCTGTGGTCTTGAGATGGACCCGTCACTCATCTGGATCCATGGCCATCGAGCCTGGTTCAGCATACTCGGTATTGTGTCCCTTTCAGCCGCATTTGGCACCGCCACATCGAACACTTTATACAACATGATTGACCCCAGGACCGACCGTGACAACTTCCGCTTTGTGCTGTCGCTCTTCTTCACCCTCACAGGTTCTCCGGCATTGGTCCGACAGGCCACCGAGATGAAGCTGGGCACGACCAAGGTTGGGCAGCTTGGCGTCTGGGTAGCAGTGCTCAACGATATCGCCTGCATCACAGTGATGGCGCTGATGTCTGTGTTGCCTATCCTCTCTGGGGCCTCAAAAATGGACAACCCATTGGAGCCCTTGATAGCAGTGGCCTACCCGGTGCTGGCCTATGTCTTGGTCGGCCCTTTGATGTGCCATGTGATGAAAGACAGGAACAGCGACGCACAGATGATGGTGGTGATGGGGATCATGTTGGCATACACGGCCATGGGGGAGGTCGTGGGATACAACGGCATGGTGGCGAGCTTCATCTTAGGGATTATGGTGCCGAGGAAGGGGGGTGTGGCTACATCGCTCTTGGACCGGCTCTACTACCCTGCGCGCTTCATTTCTTTGCCTATGTATATGTCATTCACGACCAATGTCTCATGGGCAGGACCGATAGAGCCGCTCGCAGTTTTGCCAGCATTCATTATGGTGATCTTGTCTACAACAGCAAAGCTGGCGATATCTTTGGCCATGGCGTGGGTGTGCAATACTCCACTTCACGACGGCCTCATCTTAGGTTTCCTCCTCAATGTTAGATCCTTTCCAGACTTGATATTATTCGTTACGACCGTGGAGCAAAAAGTAAGTCCCCTTTTTCTCCCCCTGCCTTGAAACAGTTCTTTCTGATGATCTCACAAGCACAAATGGTTTTCCTCTCGTGTTGATCTTTCAAACCTAGAAAAGCATGTTCTTATGTGTTTATGCTAACATTTTCCTCAAGAATGAAGCTAACTACTTGATAAAATCATGCACAACACTATAGTTTTTAGGCCATCCAAGCACTTTCACTTACATGACATCACAATTTAATTCATTGAGAAATTTGCGTATGGACCATATAGGGAGGTCAATTACAAAATGCGATCACGTTTGTCTCAAATTACAAGTGGTACCTCTTTGCGGCGTTTTTTTCCCCCAAGTTACCCCCTATTTGGTACTGCGAACACTAGACAGGTAGGGTTTATACCGTGCAAAGAAAAATAGCTGTCCGGTGTTTGACAACTATATGTAACTCTTTCGCATCTACCAAGAGCTCCCTTTCTCTCTCTATACATATCACATATGGTTTCGGGATTCATAGTTGCTCCACTCTCTTTCTCTACCTTTCTCATACCCATTCACCCAACTGCTTCACTCACTCTCTCTCTCTCACCCATTCACCCAACCGCTCCGCTCTCTCTCTACCTTTCTAATACCCATACCCCAAAACCCTATTTTTAGACAGGAGAGAGCGGGAGGCTTTCTCTCTCTAGTGTCGATGAGAATCGGCCCAAAAAGCTGGTGGGTTGGGAAGAGAGAGAACATGAGAAAGGCAAGAGATGGTTTGGTTAAACAGGCCATTGGCTCAGTAACACAGAAAATATCAGGGCAAGATTCTCATAGCTCCATTAATGGCGGATTAATACTAGAAAAACAGAGATCCATTGAAGTTGCATAAGCCAAAACCAAAGAAAAAAAAATCCCAATGTAGCTTTTACTTCTTATGCGTAATGGCGAAAGACCCAGAAATCGGATGGTTCAGATTTCAGAAGCTCAAGCCATGAAAAACCACCATTTTCTCAACAACTTCCATTCTATGGTGAGAACCAGAAGAATTGAGGTTTGAGAAGCTTACACCATGAAAGTATGATCCATTTTCTCTGCAATTTCCTTCATTAGTTAAAACCCAGAAGATACGAGAAGTTTCAGAAGATAAAGCCATTAAAGACTTTGTTACTATGAAGAATTTCAATTGAAGAGCTTCCTAAATAAATGAATATCCCTCTTTTCTCCTCAATGAAAACCCACAAATATTCAGAAGTTACAGAGCTGAAGCCCTGGATAATGCTCCTCTTTTTTCTAAA
The DNA here is from genome assembly GCF_054954075.1 of Amborella trichopoda. Classification (NCBI taxonomy): domain Eukaryota; kingdom Viridiplantae; phylum Streptophyta; class Magnoliopsida; order Amborellales; family Amborellaceae; genus Amborella; species Amborella trichopoda. Next base: position 10,759,982 of record NC_142338.1, on the reverse strand, counting down.
ATTTCTCCAAGCATAGAAGCCATCTCTCTCTCTCTGATATTTTTCAGCGCTAAAAGGAGGCAAAATTTTAGTCGTTTAATTCGGAGTTTGTTTTTGGTAAATCACTTGAAGGGGTAAAAGTGGGTGCAGAGAGATACAGAGGAAATACACTCGTAAAGGGTTTCGACTTTCAAGAATCTTTCTCTCTCTAGCTCTCCCACAAATCTGGACTCTCTATCTAACTTTATTATTATCACAATACCCATTCTTTCTCTCGACCGAACGTTTCCCAATCTCTTTTCAATCTCTTGCCCCAAGCCCCATTTTCAAATTCTTGAGCTTTGATTGAGACCCATCTTCCTGGTTCTTCATCTCCCGATCATTCTCTCTCTAACTTTATCACATACACAAAGAGTTGTCTAGTATTTTAAACACCGGACAACGAATGCTAAAAAATTTAAAGGACAGGAAGCTGTCTAGTATTTTGAACACCAAACAATTGTTTTGCTTTGTATGATATAAACTACACTTGTCCGGTGTTCGTATTACTGGACATAGGGGTAACTTAGGAAAAAAAACGCCGCGAGGGGGGGTGTCGCCCCAATATGGTCCATACGTAAATTTCTCTAATTCATAAGAGTAACTGAACAATGTCATAAATAGAGTAACAATATACAGTTAAATGAGAGATACGAAGTCGATCCATTATAGTCATAGGGCCTTTGGCAGGTGTCAAGGAGACATAGACATTGTTGTAAACTAAGGGAAAAATTATAGATACCCCAATTTCAATTTTCTACATATCCTACCCTTTAATACTTTTTGTATTATACTCTAAACCCCAACTCTATTTTTCATTGTATTTACTGCCAGTCAAATAGTCAAAGCATTTTGAGACCAAAATGTCATTTTTTCCACTCTTCCCCATTTTTCTCCCTTTATCCTTTTAGACACGTGACCCTCTCTCTTACTTTCTCTATCTCTCTCCACCCATCCTCTCTCTTTCTCTCTCCACCCATCCTCTCTCTTTCTCTCCCTACCCTCCCTCACGTTTTCTCTATCTCTCTCTACCCTTCTTCATTCTTTCTCTCTCTACCACTCACATGCCCATAATGCGATCTAGCACACCTTCTGTCAGACCTCATTGGATTCCAATAACTTTCACATGCCCATAATATGATCTAGAACAAGATATGCCAGACCTAATATTTGTGGCGGCTCCGCAGATTTTTCAACTGCCACTAACATTGTATATTTGTGATGCTGTGTCCATAGCAGTCGAAAAATCCTTGCCGCCCATAAAAAATGGATGGCAATGGCACTATGGGTGAATTCACTGTAGCATTTCACCTATAGGCGTTGCGTAGATGCTATATATATATATATATATATATATATATATATATATATATATATATATATATATATATATATATATATATATATATATATATATATATATATATATATATATATATATATATATATATATATATATATATATATATATATATATATACTACAAAACGCCTATAGGAAAAAATAAATGGTGATGAGGGTCATATATGTATACTACAAAACACATATAGGCAAAAATGAACAGTGATTTCACCTACCCTCATCACCGTCTAAAGTGCATCGCACGGTCAAGATTATCGGATAGTATTTAATTTTTCATTTTTTTCTACAAATCGGAATGATTTGAAACTTGGAGCATGTTCATAAAAAATAGGTGAATCTACGAACAATATTTTTCACGAAATAAATTGACCAAAATACCCCTAAAAATTTTCAAGGATATTTTGGTCAAATTGTTTTAGCGAATTATTGGTTTTATATTTTTATTAGGTGCGCCTCATTGAGATGTACACGCGCTGCAAATTTCACATCATTCTGAATAGTAGAAAAAACATAAAAAATGAAACACTATCAGACAATCGTGGCCGTCTGATGAACTTTGGACGGTGATGAGGGGTAGGCAAAATCACTGTTCATTTTCACCTACAGGCATTGGGAAGACTTTTCAGGTTGGGATGGGTCGTGTATATGTTGAGCCAACCTTATGTTGGTACCCACTTCTAGACCTGAACCTAGACGTATACCCAAACCCAAGTCAAGTCGACTGATCGGATTGCTAGGTCGACCTGATCCATCGGATTGGCATGTCGACCCGATCTATTGGGTTGGCGGGTTTACCCGACTCATTACCCATCCTGAAAAAGGAAAGTGTATGGTATAAACCAGTATCTCAAATCTAGATTTTTTGGGGCAAACAACCATCTTGGAAACAAATATGAATCGATGAATTGCCCAATCGATCGATTACCTAATATGAGAATTGTGAAAGATTACTTACATATGTCCAAATATTTAATGAAAAAAAACACAAAGAATCGTAAGGACTCTTCAATTACTTCCATTTTAACAAATCTTTATTGCAAAAAACAAATTGCATAAACTTGATCTTGGGATCATAAAACATAAACAGCATAAACAAAATAAATTTCTACAAGATTACCTCAACTGGACTTTGCACACCCCATTCCGGGTCTCCTCCTCCAATGGCATAGGGGATCAATGGTCTATCTCGGATCTTTAAAGCATGGGAAACCATAGGCTACAACCCTTAATCAATATGAGAGCAAATGTAGAATATGCAATATAAACTAGGCCTCAATACCTTAGGATATGGGGCGTACCCCTCTCTTGGACTAGGTGGGTGTATGCCCCTCTCTTGGATAAGGGAGAGAGATGATCTAGAGAGATCAAGCAAGAGATGAGAAGTGTAGAAATTTTGTACATAAATAGCCCCTATTTATGAAGTTTCTTTAGGGTTAGGATTTCTTAGAGTTAGCCATCATTTTGGAGCTTATATCCAGACCATTAATCAAAGGATACTATAGGGTGAGAGATATAAGTCATACAATCGTTACATCAACCATCATGATTAAAAGGAAGGTCTAAAAACTTTATCTTTCAGCTTCCTTAATCTAATCCATCAAATAAAATTAATATGTAAAATTTATTATATTTGCCTTTCTTTTACGTAATCTTCTTACACATACTTTAACTTGAAATTCAATTCTCTCAACTTTCAAAACTTTCCTTCCTTGTTACAATCAAAATCTATGCAAAACATTTTCCATTAATTTCAATCAAAAGTGCATGGCTTCTTTCATAAGCCACTAGAATAGGAATGTTCCCTCTTATGTGGGGCATGCTCCTTATGGAGCCCCAAGTGGGCCTCATGCAGCTCTCCACATGCTTTATTTTAGTGGGGCCTATGGAGTACAATGGGCCCCCATGTGTAGTATTAAGTTTAAAACAAAGAAATGGTTTTAGAAAAAGGTTATTGTTTTATTTTTCTCTTGGAGTATTTAAAGTACTAAAAATTCAGTTTCTCTCTATTTATAAATCCATTTTGAGGAAATAAAATATTTAGAGATTTCTAAAAATTCAAACTATCAATCTAAAAATGATTTAACATCAAAATAATTAATTCTAAATAATTTTGTTGGGATTCAAATCCAACTAGTCCTAGGAATTATTAATTTGTTGAAGCACTCCATCTTCTACTACTGATTATAGTCCACACTCACTTTCTTAAACTAACCCAGTAGTTCACCATCGCAGGTGTTCATGATTAGGCTACGAAAGTTAACCAATAGGTGATGAGACACAATCATAATCTATGAATTACGAGTTCTCCTCTCGAAACAAGTCCAAGGTCATACAGACCTGGTGCAACTACAATTCTATGGTGTATAGGGGTCATCACTCATACATGTACACATATCACCGTCAATGGTGACTCTCTTTCCAGATACGGTTATCATAGGTACATGCCATGTGATGGTTCAATGATGAGTCTTTGGCCCTCATCTCTATAGGCCTACCATCATACACAAAAGTTACGCAATCCCTTAACTCACTACCCTGGGGATGACCTTGCTAAACCCTCATTGGTTGTGCAATAACTTAGTTAATTTCGATCCTTCTAGAACATAATCTCTTGGTCCCTCTGGATCACAATCTCTTGATCCCTCTAGGCCATAGTCTCTTGGTCACTCTGGAACATACTCCCACTGGAATTCTTTGTTCCACTATATCAGATATTGATTATATGTTCTCATAAGGGCTTTAATGATCACATAAACCCAATAAATTAGTCTATAAAAAATAAAAAATTTTTAAAAAATAATAATTAAAAATTAATATAATATGTGGGAACTGGTCAATTGTCCAATTCCCTAATAATTTCACGAGTTCGATGATGGTATATGCGATCGACAATGGAGTTGGATTGGTTCCTGATGGTTCATCCCAAAACAGTTCCCGATCCATATCGGCAATTCCTGGATTTCGAGTTCCTAACACAAACTTTTGAGTGTGAATATACTTTTTCAACTAGAGAAATATAAAACGTGAATCTTCCCCATGAATTAAGCTTACAAGTGCATTATTAGTAGTTCCATAAAAGGTTTTTGGGATGACCACCCCAGAAAAAAATGACGACATTTATTTTGTATTTCGTGACGGTTATGTGTACTATTTAATTATACGGAATAGTCATGTGTATTGTACATACACCATGTTATGAAAGTTCTTTTTAACCCTGAAACCGACACCCAAAACACTCATCTATCTTGATCATCTTTAATTCCTATACTCCTAGCCCAAAATGCTCTCTCTCTCTTTCTCATATTGATTACCAGAAATCCTCTCTCCCTCCCCCCTTATTAGTGTCCTTGGTTTTATCTGAGCCCGCTAATGAAGACAGAGATGAAACCTTCCAAGAAAGTACCTTGGGAATTGAACCAGAAGAGTGTAAGAGCTCAAGCAACGAGTTTTCAAATCTTAGATAGATTTTTCTATTTTTCCTTTCACCAAAGGCTAGAGAAAACGGGATTTTTCTCTCAACAGCTAAAGTTAATCACATTTTAGGGTTTTGAGGTACATACGGATGCATAATGCAAAACTCATAAAAGAGATTAAGGAGATCTCTTTGCAAAGCATTGCCTTTAAGCTCTAAGCATCATCCAAATATAAGGTTTTCTTATAAAGTGGCACCGGAGATAGAGATATGAGATATGATCTTGCAAAGGAAACATGCTCGGGTGACTTTGGAGTATCCTGGGTTTTGAGGAATACACAACAAGATATTTAACTCGATAGAATGAATGGTCTAAGACTCAAATACACTCTATGACAAATTATGTGAAATACATATTAGTAAACAGAGTAATTTATATACGGATCTTAAATTTTTAGGTAAAATACAAAATGTTCTATTTGTAGGCAAAAATTATAAAAAAAGCCGGTCAACTCATCTTTTTCTTTTTTCCAAAACTGCCCCTTGGTGAACCCGAATTTTTTTTTTCATTAGTAGGATAAAGTCTTAAAGCTTGGATCACTACTCTACTAATGAAAAACCATAAAAACTATATATATATATATATATATATATATATATATATATATATATATATATATATATATATATATATATATATATATATATATATATATATATATATATATATATATATATATATATATATATATATATATATATATATAAACCCCCAAATTTGGTTGACCGAAAGTCTTTGTAATTTCTGCCTAGAAATAGAGTATTTTGTGTTTTACCTAAAATTTTAAGGTCAGTACATAAATCACTTTAATAAAAATTATGTACGGACCTAAACAATGGGATACAACATGATGATCCATGTTTTCAAGTATTTTACTCCACTCGTAGTGCTCTTTTTGTTTTCTAATTTCAACACCCCTCCCCGCCACCCCAACTGGGGGTTCTGATATTTGTAATATTTGACCACTTTTTTATTTTAAGTTTTTGATATGTAGATTGGTCAGATCTTCCGAGTATCGGACATCCCTATAGTCACAGGTCTGATATTTAAAACAACAAACCATCTGGCCTGCGAAAGTTTTAAGTAGGCCTAGCAATCCAATGTTCCAAACAACAAACAATACTATAATAAGCGGTCTGATTTTTTAACATTGAACCATGTGACTTGCGATAGTTTTAACTAGACCTAGCATGCAGTCTTACAAATATTGGACTCCTCAAAACTTTAAAAATTTCAAAGTCTGAGGTGATCCGATATTTGTGATACCGTGCAAAGCCAAAGTGATGTTTAGGCAGTCCATGTCATAATTGGGGCATTGAATAAGATGGCCTATGTTCATAATATTAGAGTGGCTGCTAATATGCATCCAATTCTTTAAAAAAATAAAAAAAAATTGAATTAAAAAAGGTCCAGTGTTGTAAACAACGGAACGGGGAGCAAAATTAGAAAAAAATAAAAATGGCATGGGGATGGACTTCGGCATAGAATACTTGAACATCTAGATTCCATAACCTAATATTTTAATTTTTTGAGATCAGTTCATAATTTTTCCTTATCATTATTCACTAAGGAGCAGTGTACGAAAAATCAAACCTGCCTCAGAAACTAGCCAAGGGCCATGTTCAAGTAAACATCAAACCGACTGGTTCAACCGGCCTAACTGAGGAGGTCCCGGCCAGCTCAAAAAGTACTAAAAACATAAAAATCCAAAAAAATATAAAAATATATTTAAAGCGTGATCAACATAACACATCCAAATGAAGTCGAAAAGTAGTAAAAAAAAAAAAAAGAAATTTAAAGAAATCAATTTGTGCCAAAGGGTTTTTTTTAAAAAATTATCAAAAAAGATGAGAAAAATGTAAAAATAGGTTTTTATGGCCAAAACACTTTCTCGCCAAAATGATAAAAACATTAAAAAACACATTACAATTAAATCCCTTATTTTATGGGATCATATATATATATATATATATATATATATATATATATATATATATATATATATATATATATATGTGGGATAATCTAAACTTCACAACCCTTCAAATTTCAAAGGTTCAAGATAGAGAGAGTTGTGAAGGGTGGATTTATTAATTTTGTAGTCTATGTTTTTAAAAAAGTTACTTTTGTGAGGTAATTTTGTAAATATTACTACAAGACAAGGTATTTTTGTCATCTTCATGAGCGATAGAGTTGAAATTTTAACTAAAGACAAGGGTACTCTACAAATAAAATTTCAGGATACTAACTTCCAAAATGCCATTGTACTTTTGTTTGCCCTTAGCTTGATGATAAAGTTACTTATTTAAATAATTTTTTAATAAAAAAGTAATGATTGTTTTGATAAATACACCCATCACAACCCCTTCTAACTTGAACCTTTGTATTTTGAGGGGTTGTTAACTCTAGACAAACCCTATATATATATATATATATATATATATGGAAGCCACTACACAATGCCTATGGGTAAAAATGAACAGTGTTTTCGCTCATAGGTTCAATGTCGTCCGATTTTCTTGGACGACGTGGTTTAAAAGGCCGCAACGGACCTACTATGTCCGTTGCGGTACATACCGCAACAGACAAAGCATGTCTGTGGTGGTACTTTTCATAAAAAAAACACAGGAAATCGTCATGGCTCCCGTAGATTCGTGATGGTTTTTAAGGAAAAACCACAACAGACATAGCATGTCCGTGGCAAGGCAAAACACTAGATATATATATATATATATATATATATATATATATATATATATATATATATATAAGGATATTTTAACTTCACAACCCTTTAAATTACAAAGGTTCAAGATAGAGAGAATTGTGAAGGGTGGATTTATTAATTTTGTAGTCTATTTTTTTTAAAAAGTTACTTTTGTGGGGTAATTTTGTAAATATTACTATAAGACAAAGGGTACTTGTCTTATCCATAAGGGGTAAAATTGAAATTTTAACTAAATGACAATAACACTCTACAAATAAAGTTTCAGGACACTTACTTCAAAAATGTTATTGTACTTTTGTAAAAATTTCAAATTTGCTCTTGCTTAATGGTAAAATTACATATTTAAATAAATTTTTAATAAAAACTAATGATTTTTTTAATAAATGCACACATCACAACCCCTTCTAACTTGAACCTTTGTATTTTGAGGGGTTGTTACCTCTAGACAAAACCATATATATATATATATATATATATATATATGGAAAATGATCCTGTGAGCAAGTGGGCTCACAAGTAAAAATGAGCCCAACAGCCCAGATTGAATCTGGGCCTATCTGACAATCACGGATGTTCGATAGTGTTTGAATTTTAATTGTTTTTCTAAAACTTCGGATCACTTGAAATTTTAGACGTGCATTCATAAAATATAGGTGAATCTTCAAAAAATATCAAAAATATATTTCACATGAATTTTTTTTTACTAAAATACCCCCCATAAAGGTTGGTCATGTAGGTGCTACTTGGCTTGATGAGAAGAACACATCCCTAAAATTTAAAGTGATTTGGATTTGTTGAAAAAAAATTAAAATTCAAACACTACAGGACATCTCTGATAGTCAGATCGGCCTAAATTCAATCTGGGTCGGGTTCATTTTTTCTTGTGAGCCCAATAGTTCACATGATCAATTTTCATATATATATATATATATATATATATATATATATATATATATATATATACCCTGTTAGACCACTTAAACCGGCCAAAACCGGATCGGCTAGTGCTTGGTTCCGATTTGATTGGCCGGACCTGAGTTGAACCAGCAAGTTTGCAAAGTTTGCAAACAAACATTGAATTCGAAATTTCCTAATAAAAAAGGTAGGGTCGTTAGAACGTCTCCAATTCCTACTAGAGCTGTTCGTTCGGATTCATCAATAACTAGTTCGGGCTAAGGAGTCACATTTGTGCAGATGATTGATGTCCGGGTTTTGGAGGTTGTGATGCTCAGCTCATTCCTCAACTCGGTGATTGCTCCCTTGGCTCTACTTGGCATGGTAAGTGCCACCAAGAAGCCCAATGTCATGATCTCCACACACTCAGGAATGGAGGAGCAGGGCCCTGGGGCTGAGCTCCACCTGCTTGTGTGCCTCCATAACGCCATTGACGTGCCTTGCTCCATCAACCTCATTGAGTCGTTCCGTGGCCCCGATGCCTGCTCCCTTTCTGTCAACACCATGCACCTGATCGAGTACAATGAGCGCACCGCCGCACAGCTGCTGTACCGTCGGGACATCACGCACATGCTGGTTGGGGGTGAGTCGAAGCAGATAAGCGATGCATTTGAGGCCTATAGGAGCCAGGTGGCCATCCCGATGCGGCACAGCACGACTGTCTCCTTCTTCTTCAACATGCATGAGGACATATGCCGTAGTGCTGAGGAGGTGGAGGCCTCCATGATCGTTCTCCCCTATCACATGCTGTATAGAGCTGACGGCAAGATGCAGGTACGGAATTCAGCAATTAGGAAGCTCAATCAGAGGGTGATAAGCCATGCACCATGTCCAGTGGGTATAATCATCAACCGGGGCCTCGGAGGCACCACGCTGTGGTCCGCTTCCGGCATGTCCAAGAACCGCAATGTGTTCGGGCTCTTTTTTGGAGGACCAAGTGATTGCGAGGCCATCACCCTAGGGGGAAGGCTGGCCGAGCATCCCGACATCAACTTTACACTGGTCCATTTTCTGTGTTCAAGACATAGGGAGCAGGCAAGTAGTCAAGTCTCGTCTAAAGCAGCGATGGTTCAGAAATCTAGTCCAAAAGTGAATTCTTTCGCGGAGACCGACAAGCCACCAGACCAGATGTTTCTGAATAGCTTTAGAAGAATGTATGAGAAAAATAGTAGAGTGTTCTATGAGGAGAGGACAGTGAGAACGAAACAAAACCTGGTTGCAACACTGCAAGCTTTAGATGCCGAGTGCACATTGTTTATCGTAGGCCAAGGACAGTCGTTAGCTGCTGCTGGGCTGATGAGGTCGACAGAGTGCTCTGAGCTTGGTCCTGTAGGGGACCTGTTAGCTCACTCACTTTCTTCAATTACTAGTTCAGTTTTGATTGTAATAAAAAGTCGCTCTCACAAGTCATTTTTACTCTAGAGCTAGAGAAAATAATGCATTTCTGTAAATCTTCAAACTAGGCAAGTCGAACCAAAGCTCACCACAATAGCTCGCCACGTGGTAGCTGTCCATCCTATAGTTACCGGGAGCGCCCAACTAAAGTCGCGCTCCTGCTCCGGCGGTCCGTGACTGGGATCTCGGAACCCATTTCAAGTTTTTGAGAGCTCGTTCCTATTTAGTATTGTCATCCCATTCAATATGGAGCTTGATCCCACTATGGATTACAATCCAACTTTCATGTGCCCTCACTCAGTGTGTGTTAAAATAGCAGTTAACATAATTCAAAAAGTTTGTATAACCGATGGAGGAAATTGTTGGTTAAAAATCCAAGTTATTGTTCTATAATGAAATATAAAAATAGATTTATTGTTCATTAGAGATTAAGATGAAAATAATAAAATTATTAGAAACATTTGATTTATTTAGCTTGTATATAATATGATCACGAAGGTTCACATAAATATATGTAAAAAATAGATAGATCAATCTTGCATTTAATGCAACTAATGATAAGTGTTTATTATTACAATATTATCTCCTTTGTTTTTTATTTTTTAGATATGCATTAAATATACATGTAATGATGGAATTTTTAATTATTAAAATATTGGATATGTATTTGTGCTACTATATTAAATTGTTATTAGTACCATAAAGGACAAATCTGAATTACTCTTATATAATGAAATATAAAAATAAATTTAGTGCTCATTAGATGTTAAGACGAAAAAATAAAATTATAGAAAACATTTGCTTTATATAACTTTTACATTATATGGTCTTGATGAAATTTTTTCTATATTTTTCCACTCCTTAATTCCTATGTAGGAACATTTAGCCAAAATTGCGAGTACTCCTTACACCCCCCTCAGGGGTCCCTTTTTTTCAAAAGAAACTACCCACATGTCCGGCAATTACAACACTAGAGAGAGCAAGGAAATCACAAATCTTCGAATAAAAAGGGCATACATTGTGTTCCCTGAGGAGCAAATTGTGCATCTATTCCCTCGGTCAAAACATCTAGCTAAACATATATATATTTTTTAATCTCAAATTTTGAAAACCACATAAAAATTACTAAATGATTATTTTAAAAATAAAAAATTTAATTTTTCAGTTTTGTCACACTTAGATCTATCCCTTAAAAAAATTGGACCGTCTTTATTCAATCTTAAGGCATTATTTTTTTTTTAGTTCATACAGATTTTATTTTTTCTATTGGTACATAGAGATTTTATTTCAAAAATTCTTTTTGTTGGGATTATTCTGTAGGTTCTAGAGATTTATCCCTTGAATTTGAGATCTAAAAAATATCCCTACTATGTACTTTGTCTGATGGAATAAATAGATAGTATACTCCCATGCGAGTAAATAGTTATTCTCCGGTGATGACATTGCGGTACATGAGGGAAAAAAAAAAAAAAAAATCACTGAAGGGGTGCTCGTCTAATTTTGGCATAAAATGTTCCCATGCTATAATGAAGGGATGCAATAGTATAAATTTTCGAAGATATACCCGAACGGGTCCGGGTATGGATCCAATATTTGGACCTAGCAGGTAGGGTCCACGTCCGAAACCTAGACCCGAATAGTCCGGACCCGACCGATACCCGTAAACTGTTGGAGATAAAATTCTTCAAGTCCTATTCATTTGGGTATATTAAAGATTGTATACAATAAGAATTCATAATCATCTTTAGCTATTAAACAACAAATAAGACAACTGAAAATCTAATGGCGGGTTATGACCTTGTTGCTAATAATTTGGGTATATGATGGCAAAAGAAAAAAAAAAACAAAAGAAAAAAAAAAAGAAAAGGAAGCTCATAGTGAGAGTGACAATAGACCCGACCAGACCCGAGACCTCACAGGATAGATCTGGGCCCCAACACGTATAGGAATGAGTCCAACTTTTAGACCCGACAGGTCAGGTCCGGGTCCAAAACCTAGACCCAAATACATTCGAGTCTAGGTCTAGGTCTGGGTCCGAAACCTAAGCTCAAATACATTCAGATCTGGGTTCAAGTTCGTGTCCGGGTCCGGGTCGGTGTCAAGGTCCAGGTCCAGCCGGACCCCATCCATTGCCTCCCATAATGGGGAGAGCGATTTTCTATCTCTTATCTTCGTACGTCGAGTAGCCAACCGATGTACTATGGATTGAGGGAAAGTGGTTTTCTACCTCTGTATTCTTACGTCGACTAACTTGGGATTGGGCTGTAAGGTGAATTTGGGACGCACCCCGGATTGCGTTCCACGCTCCAACTCGCCCCCTACAAAAACGCTAAGCCAATCGTCCGTACCCGCCCAGATCATGCCATCCTGAGGCGCCATTGATCGAGCGGAGGTACGCCGGAGCAATGGCGTCAGCCACCACCGGCCGAGCAGTGGCATCAACCACCAGCTCGACCTGTAGCTGCCCCACCAACATCTTCTCTGGCATCACCGCAAATGAGACCGCACAGGCACTCTTCCTTCTCGGCACCCAGGTGTGCGTCCTCCTCGTCGCCGTCCACCTCGTGCGCATGTTCCTCAAGCTGGTGCGCCTCCCTCAGTACATGGCCGAACTAATTGTAAGTCCTTCTGTGCGTGTCTCCATTTAGAGATGGCTTTGAGCATCTGATGATCATTTTTGTGCAGGCTGCGGGTTTGATAGGTCCATCTGGGTTGGGCCAGATCTGTTGGGTTAAGGCCGCATTGTTTTCACCTGCAAGCATCCGTGCGCTCACAGGTTTCTCGAGCGGAGGTGGCCTCTACATCGCTTTCGCCATTGGCCTTGAGATGGACCCGTCGCTCATCTGGAGCTCAGGGCGGCGAGCCCGGCTCACGGTATTTAGTGGCCTGGCTATCTCCACTGTATTGGGCCTCTCCACATCAAACTTGCTTTGCGAAATGCTCGGTATGCAGACTAACTGCGGCCATCTCCGCCTCATGATGCCACTCCTCATCGCCCTCACGGGCTCCCCAGCAATGATCCGACATGCCACGGAGATGAAACTGGGCACCACAGAGGTGGGCCAGCTGGGCTGCTCTGTGGCGCTGCTCAACGATGTGTCGTGCCTCACGGTAATGTCGATGGTGTCTCTGTCGCCCGTCTTCTACAAGACCTCATTTAAAGGCAACCTGCTCGAGTCCCTGGTGGCAATAGCTTACCCTCTGGTAGCCTACCTCTTGGTCCGGCCCTGCGTGAGACTAGTGATGCACGACAAACAGAGCCACATGCAGCTTATCGTGGTGATGGCGATGGTTGTGGCATGCACTGCAATGGGGGAGGCAGTGGGATACAATGGGCTGGTGGCGAGCTTCATATTTGGAATTCTGGTGCCAAGGGAAGGGGGTGTGGCGACGGCTCTGTTGGACCGTCTATTCTTCCCGGTGAGGTACATAGCGCTGCCGATGTATTTCACCTTTGCAGGGCAGCTTGTGAACCACAGGGTTAACTGGGATGGAGGAACGAAGGGGCCGGCGTCAATGGTGCCTATTCAGGCAGTACTGCTCGTTGCTGTCTTATGCATGACCTCAAAGCTCTCAATATCAGTGGCCATGGCGTGGTTGTACAAGACTCCCCTGCATGAGGGCCTCATCTTGGGTTTCCTTCTCAATGCCAGGGGCTTCCCCGACTTGATATTTATCGTTACTGGTGAAGAGCACCATGTAAGAGCTCTCTCTCTATCTCTCTCTCTCTCATGTGTTTATGTTTATTCTCTATCTGTCTCTCATCTGCTTATGTTGATTCTTTATCTCTCTCTCAAGTGCTTTTGTTTATTTCTTCAAAAGAACGATTAAAAGTTTTAATAAACGAATAGAAAAAGAGTACCTACATCCACGGAGGGTAAACCATTATCTCGTTCATTAGGATTATTTTGGTTTACCAAAGATTTATACAGCTACAACTCTTGACTGGTAGGAAACAAATTCCATTACAATAATAATCCCACAAAATAGAAAACTCAATAAAGTTAATATATATCCTGAATATTGGATAACTGTCAATTAATATTTATTCTTAGTATTTGATAACTATCAACACTCCCCCTCAAATTCGTGTTTAGATATCAATAGAGCCCAACTTGGACAATATCTCATAATTTTACTGAACCTTTTTTCTCAAAAAATGACATTCAATTTGTTTGTGCTTTGTTCTTTCATAAAAAATTGGATTGGAGCTTATATACGTAGCTGCTTGGTTATCACAAAACATCTCCATTGGATTGAACATTGGGAACCCCATATCTCGAAGTGAGCATTTTAGCCATATCAATTCACTTGCAATTAAAGCCATAGCTCTATATTCGACCTCTACATTAGATCGAGCAACTACATTTTGTTTCTTGCTTTTCCAAGTAATCAAGTTTCTTCCGACCAGTGTACAATAGCTGGTAGTGGACTTCTTGTCAATTAGACTACCTACCCACTCAGTATCAGAATAACTTATAATCTTAGTGTGACCATTCAGTTTCAACCAAATACCTCTGCCGGGTGATGACTTAAGATATCTGAGAATCCAATCGACAACCTCCATATGACACGATCTAGGAGCATGCATAAAGTGGCTCACAAGACTAACCACACACATTATATCTACTCATGTCATAGTCAAATAAATCAATCTACCTACAAGTCCCTTAAAGAGGCCCACATCTTCAAGAGGTTTTCCATTTGTTGAATTAAGCTTGCACCTAATATCAACAGAAGTGTCAATGGGTTTGAGTCTCAGTTTCCTAGTTTCTTTCAACTGATCTGATACATATATTTCTTTTGAGAAATGAAGAGTCCCTTTTTTTTTTGTGCTACTTTAATGTCGAGAAAATACTTTAGTTGATGAAGATCATTGATGTCAAATTTCTAGTGCAAATAATTTTTAAGCTTCATGATGTTTTCTTTATCATTACCTATAATGATAATATCGGCAACATAAATGAGTACAAATGTTGTACCTGAAATTTCTCGTTTTGTGAGCATCGAATAATCAGTTGAACTTTTAATAAACCCGACACTCATCAAAGCTGAACTGAGTTTGACATACCATGCATGAGGTGATTATTTAAGTCCATACAAGGCCTTCTTTAGTTTTCATATAAGAAGTTTTTTCTTTTCTTTAGAAAGGCCTGGAGGAATACTCATATAGACTTCTTTTTCAAGATCTCCATGTAAGAAAGCATTTTTAACATCCATATAATGTAGAGACCACCCACAATTAACTGCGACATACAAAAGAATACGAATAATATTCATCTTGACAACTAGTGTAAAAGTCTCTTTATTGTCGACTCCATAAGTTTAGGTAAACCCTTTGGCTACCAACCTAGCCTTATATATCTCAACAGACCCATCACTATTATATTTAATTTTATAAACCCATCATCATCCAACTTCTTTCTTCCTTTTAGGTAGCTTGACAATGTCCCAAGTATGGTTCTTGTCAAGTGCTTGAACTTCTTTTTTCCTGGCTTTCCTCCACAGAGGTTGAGAAATAACATTTTGAAAATTGGTTGACTCAGAATTATTAGAAATAGAACTCAAAAAACCAAAATAGCCAGGAGAGATATTTTCATAAGAAATATGATTTCTAATACGATAATAAACTGTATAGTAAGTATAAAAATATTGAAGTTTAGAGGAAGGTTGAGAGATACGAGAAGACCTACGCAACGGGGGATAAAGCTTCTAAACCAGTTTGGCGAGTTTCAGATGTATCTTCAACTTCAGCTTGATCATCATGACTTGTTCTAGGTGTGTTGGACACATCATTAATACTAGTATTAGGCACGGGCAAATGTCATATTGAACACTCCCCCTAAGTACTATTTTCCAAACCACTCTCAAATGTGTGATGAAAATAAGACTTTGTTTCAACAAATTGAACATCTCTAGAAATATGAATTTTTCTGATTGTGAGATCATAACATTTGTATCCCTTTTTACTAAAGGAGTATCTAAGAATGATACATCTACTAGAACGTTTATCAAGTTTATCCTAGTTGTGCCTAACCATATGAACATAAGATATACATCCAAATACTCGCAAATGGAACAAATCAATTTTTTAAATTTTCAAGGGGAGATTTATTCTTAAAAATTTTACTTGGAAGTCTGTTAATCAGATAGCAAGCAATTAAAACAGATCAATAAATTTTTGGAATATGCATCTGAAACATCAAAGACCTTGTAGCTTCCAAAAGGTGTTTATTTTTCCTTTCAACAACTCCATTATGCTGAGGTGTTCTAACATACGATGTTTGGTGTATAATCCCAAAATTCAATAAATGCTCAAAAAAAGCTTTGTTCACATACTTTGTGCTATTATCAGTCCGTAGAATTCTAATCTTTCCATTGTATTTAGTAGAAATTAGTTTAGAAAATTCTTTGAACACAGGGAGAACTTCTGCTTTTTTTTTAATAAATATACCAAAGTAGCACGAGATCAATCATTAATAAAAAAAACAAAATATTTAAAGCTGACATAAGAATCAATTGGGGATGGTCCCCACATACTAAAATGTATCAAATAATGGGTTCCTTTGAAACATGCATAGAAAATTGAAAAGGAGGACTTGTCTGTCTTAAGAATTTACAGACTTCACAAGAGTGAGAATTTAAAGAGAGAGAGGGCATTAACATTTTTAAAACTTTATCTGAGGGGTGTCCAAATCTCCAATGCCACAATTTATTAATATCAGAATTATCTTGACTGGCAACTAAAGTCTTATTCTTCTGATTAAATAATATAGCCCATGAGATAGTCTTCACTCACCAATCATCCTCCCTATGTCTCGGTCTTAGAAAATGACAGAGTTGGGAGAAAAACTAACATTACAATTCATGCTCTGAGTAATTCTACTAACAGACATCAAGTTAGAGGAAAAGTATGGCATAAATAGAACTTTAAAATTATGAGACTGAGAGAAGAAATTAGTCTTACCAACACCTTGGACAGGAATTACGGAACCATTAGCTGTAAACACATGGTTCATATTTATAAGTTTTGATGTTGGATAAACACTGTAAATTACCAGTCATGTGATTTGTGGTCCCTAAGCTATTATCTAAGGAAAAGTGTCACATGACAATAGAGAAGCATAAGGGTCACCTATGTCTGAGAATAAAGTAGAAGGATCATGTGCGGAGGAAGAACCAATGTTGTTACTTGGTTGCTGATAATGATCACAGTTGTAGTGATGGATTTGAGTGGTTGCGGTCTTGAGCAGTAGATCTTACGGTTGTCATGTTATTAATGGGCCTTAAGTGTGGGTATAATACCCAACACCTATCTTTTATATGTCCTATACTATTACAGTGATCACATCTAGGACACCCTTTATTACTATGACCCCTTCTACCTTTGTGATAATTGTTAGGGCCTCTACTTCCACCATTATTTTGAGGAATTTTTATTTCATACTTTTTATTATTAGCAACCAGAGAATATTTCTCAACACTTTCTTCAAAAGTTTTGAAATCAAAATTCATGATTTTCTTTATAGTTATGTGTCGAAGTTTAGATTTTTCAAAGAGATAATGAGAAACAACTATCGACCAAGCAAGATAAGTAAGTCTATTCAAAGCAACAATAATAAGTTTCAGGCTAGAATTTGGTTCTGAATCTGCCATTATAAAGAGATAATGGGAACCAAAAGACTGCCTTGATCAAATATCAATGTCTTCAAAAGATTAGAAGACGCCTCAATTAGAACCGACCGAAAAAATCCAATGAAAAACACAGTTTCTCGCTCTAGAAATCACTGACGGCACATCAATATGAAGGTCATCTTGAGGGTACAGAAAATACACCCTTTTGCATTCCAAACAAAAAAACACTTTGCAAATCTTTTGCACTGCAATGCAAACTCCAAGGTGCAAACAGTTTGGCCTCCCTGCAAAATAGAAATATAGTCCGTGCAATAGAAATTGTTATGAAAGTCCATGCAATAGAAATTCAAACTCCGAGGTCCAAACGGAGTTGCTGAAAAATTATCGTGAGTTTTCTTTGTAATTGTGGAGCCACGAAAACAATGAGAGAGAGATCCACGCTTACCAAAAAAAATAAATAGAATATATCGATTGTGGTGATTTTTACACAGGTCTCGAGACTTCTGCTCTGATACCATGAATAAGTTTCAATAAATAAAGTAGAAAAGAGAGAGAGAGAAGAATAATCCAGAAGACATACACGTGGTTCGGCAATGGTGCCTACGTCCACAAAGGGTAAACTAATATCTCATTCATTAGGATTTATCTGATTTACCATATATTTATAGAATTACAACTCTTGTCTTTTAGGAAACAAATTTTATTACAATAGTAATCCCATAAAATATGAAACTCAATAAAATTAATATACATCTTCAATATTTGATAACTTCCCCTCAATATATATCATAAATATTTGATAACTATCAACAAGAACTGAAAACACTCTGATGCAGTTAGGAATTTAGGATTAAGAAACAGGACAACCAATATTCATGCACACAAGACAAGTACCAGCTCTTATAGGGAAAGTTTTATATAGAGCCTGGGCTCTAAACAATCAAATTAGAGCCTACCTCAAAACATTCACAAGAAGAGGTTGTTTTGATGCCCAATTATTATCAAATTTATAATCTCAATATCAAGATGCATGTACATGAGAAAAACATGGATTTTAAGTTTTGGAAATAGTGCATCTTGTTGTGCATTTTTGGACCATCAATTTTCAACATTTTCAAGTTTTCATAGATATGCTCGATCTACACTATTTTTGAAGATTTAAATTTTATAATTAGATATGAAAATATATTTTAAGGCTATCACAAAGATTTATAGTATTGGAACCATATTTCTCGACACTATTTGAAGGTACACTTTCTTTGATTGTTTAGAGCCTCGGCTCTATACAAACCGCACCCTTTAGAGAGAGATACATCTCTTGTAATCTAAAAATATAATCTTAACTCATAGAAAACTATTTACCGAAATTGTGGATACTACTCGTTTTGGGAGGAACCATGTAAATCTTGTCTTATTGGTAGAAGGAGATAACAATCAACCTTTGTTATAGGATGTGAAATAAGGTGGTTAAATGTGCCCTATTAACTTGGCTCAATATCCAATAGAAGATTTTTGCATCTTTTTGATACAACCCAAGCTATCAATTTACACATTGGATGATTGTGGCATCCTTTCATCAAAGAAAAATGGTCCTACTATAAAATCCCTTGTAAATAATCTTTGCTTCTGAAGTTTTGGAAATGAGAAAACTAATATACAAGAAGCTCCAATTGCAATGCTAAAATGGTACTCTTATCATATGGTCTAACATTGAATGTTAAGCATGTGCACAGATGCTAGATATTCGAGTTCAATCGCTGGTTATGAGCAGTTCCGTCCTCAACTCCATATTCGCAGCCCTTGCCGTGCTTGCCATAATGACAGTCACCAAGAGGCCCAAGGTGGTGGCGTACTCACACCCAAAGATAACGAGACAACGCCATACTCAGCAGATGCGCCTACTGGTGTGCTTACATAACATCATCGACATGACTGGCACGATCAATCTAATCGAGGCATTTCGTTGCTCTGGCGCCTCGCCTATTGCCATCTACACTGTACACCTAATTGAGTACAACGAGCGCACAGCTGCTCAATTACTCTATCGACGGGATATTACATACACATTGGTAGGGGGAGAGGCAAAGAAAATAGCTGCCGCGATTCAGGCATATGTTTTCGAGGCCGGAATATCGTTGCAGCATTGCACAGCCGTCTCCTTCTTCTTCAACATGCATGAGGATATCTGCCACATTGCTGAGGATATGGATGCCACCTTCATTATCCTCCCTTTCCACATGTTCCAGAGATTTGATGGCAGGATGCAATTACGACATTCAGATTTAAGGTGGCTTAATAAGAGGATGATACATAATGCACCATGTCCTGTGGGGATACTCGTCGACCGGGGGCTTGGAGGTACCACCCTGAGGTCGGCCACCCACATGTCCCATAACGTCATCGCACTCTTCTTCGGGGGACCGAGTGACCGTGAGGCCCTAAAACTAGTTAGCAGGATGGTCGAGCATCCAGGCATCAGCTTCACGCTCTTGCGCTTCTTACCATCCAGCATGAGCGATTCACCAGAAAGCACAAGGCCTTCGAACACTTCAGAGAATGCAGTGATTCCTAAAATACCCCAAGCTACTTCAATAGGGAGCAACACTGTCTTTATCTCCTTTGGCATGAAAGAGGAGGCCCTAGATGAGAAGTCTCTAGAAAAATTCAGAAGAATGTTCGTATACACTGGGATTGCGTCGTACAAAGAGATGCCAATGAAGATGGGTCAAGAGATGGTTGCAACATTGGAAGCTTTAGATGCCGAGTCCACACTGTTCATTGTCGGAGGCGGGGAGCCGCAGGCAGATGTAGGGCTGAGCGGTTGGGCGGAGTGCCCAGAGTTGGGCCCTATTGGGGACCTCTTGGCTTCCTCAGATTTTACCATTACCAGTTCAGTTCTAATTATAAGCAAATGCTTTCCTGGCCAAAGAAATTCATGCTAGACGCTAATATGGTGGTTTACTTACTTGTTAAAAAGTCTAAAGTCTTTGTAGAGGCCACCATTTGGTACTCTAGGCCTCCAGATTTCCTTACCGTCCTTTATTTCAAGATGGACAATGATTTTATTGTAGGGTTGTAAAATAGTATGATGTGATTTTCTTATATTTTATTAATGAAAAAATAGGTAGGGGGCCTTCTGCCCCATTGATTTACCCAAAAACAAAAAAGAGTTCACGTTAGAACATAGAGTTATTACTGATAGTTCTGTTATAGTTTTAAACTCAATGAAGTGACCCATTGCTCACTAGGTCAATTTCTTTTGATGATTATAGCAACAAGATATTAAGCCTCTTATCTTGTTATTACAAGATATTGAGTTTCCTATATTGAGTTTTTTATTTTGTGGGATTACAGTTGTAATGCGATTTTGTTTCCTAAAAGACAAGAATTGTAGCTCTATAAATCTCTAGTAAACCAGAGTAATACCTATGAATAAAATATTGGTTTATCCTCTATGGATGTAGGCACCATTGCCGAACTACATATATATTGTGGTGATCTATTTTTACCTTCTCTTCTATATTTATTTTATTACAAATTCAACATGGTATCAGAGCAGAGCCTTGAGACTTGTGTAAAAAACCCCTACAGATGATCAATGACACATCTATTCGCATTCTCGCATGTTGTAGTCGTGCTGAATATTTCGATTTTTCAAATATTGATCTATCGCCAAAGTGAGAGTGGCTTGGAGCTTTTCTTTAGACATTTTTTTTTTCTTCCATCTCTCTATAGTGTTTTTTTTCCCTCTTGTGGTGCCATCTCTCTGTAACCTTTTTTCTCTTCTCTAAAATATTTTTTTTCTCTCTTATAGTGCCATCTCTTTATGACATTTTCCCTCCATCTCTAAGACTTATGCTTTCATATCTTCCTATGACACTTTTCTTTCGATAATAGACTTAGGGGGGGCTGATCATATGACTGGTAACTTACAATGTCTATCCAACCTCAAAAATAATTAAAAAACGAATCATGCATCTTTTGTTAGTGGTTCCTTGATTTATATCTGTGGTGTTGGTAAGACCAAGTTCTTCTTCAGTCTCATAACTCTGAAGTTTTTTTTATTCAATCATTTTCGTCTAACTTGATGTCAATGTTGTTTTTTCTCTCAACTCTATAACTTTCAAGGACCGGATCACTGGGAGGAAGATTACTATATTGATTTAATAAGGAGAATAAGGCTTTAGTTGCCAGGCAAAATAATTCCAATATTAATATGCTATGTCATTGGAGATTTGGACACCCTTCAGATAAACTTTTGAAAATCTTAGTGCCATCTCTATCTTTAAATTATCATTCTTGTGAAGTTTGTAAATTCTCAAAACATACAAGACTTCTTTTTTAGTCTTCTTTGTATGTTTCATGGGAGCCCTTTCATTTGATACATTTTGATATGCAGGGACTAGCCCTAGTTGATTCTTATACTACCTTTAAATATTTTGCTACGTTTATTAATTATTGATCTCATGCTATTTGTGTATATTTATTGAAATAAAAAGAAAAAGTTTTTCTTGTGTTCAAAGAATTTCCCAAACTGATTTCCACTTAATATAATGACAAGATCTAATTTTTATGAACCAATAATGGCACATAGTATGTGAATAAAGCTTTTTCTAAGCATTTATGTAACCTAGGTATTATATATCAAACATCATGTGTTGGAACAGCTCAACAGAATAGAGTTGCTGAAAGAAAAAATAGACACCTTGTGAAAGTTACAAGGTCTTTGAGATTTTAGATGCATGTTGTAAAAATTTATTGATTTGAAGCTATTTTAACTACTTACTACCTGATTAACAGACTTTCTAGTAAAATTCTTAAGGATAAATCTCCCTTTGATGTTTTAAAAAATAAAAAAATTGATTTGTCCAATTTATGTGTATTTGGATGTGTGTCTTATGTTCATGTGGTTGGGCACAATAGGGATAAATTTGATAAACATTATAATAGATGTATCCTTCTTGTATACTTCTCTACTCAAAATGGATACAATGTTATGATCCCACAACCAAAAAAATGTTTATTTTCAGAGATGTTCAATTTGTTTGAAACAGAGTCCTATTTCCATGACACATTGGAGAATGGTTTGAAAAATAAGAATCAGAGATAGTGGTCAAGAGGTTGTTTGCCCTTGCCTAACATTAGTACCAGTGATATGTCCAACACACCCAGAACAAGTCATAATGATCAAGCCGAAGCTGAAGATACCTTTGAAACTCACCAAACTAGTTTTAAAGAAGAAGACTCCGACATTGCCCCACTTGATCCCCCTTACACAAGTCTTCTCGTATCTCTCAACCTTCCTCTAGCCTTCAAGATTTTTATAGTTACCATGCAGTTTCTTATCATGTTCAAAATTATATTTCCTAAGAAAATATCTTTGCTGGCTATTTTGTGTTTTTGAGTGTTTTTTCTAAGAATTTTGAGCCAACCAATTTTCAAAATGTTATTTCTCAACCTGTGTGGAGGATGACCATGAAAGAGGAACTTCCGGCATTTGATAAGAATCATATTTGAGACATTGTCAAGTTACCTAAAGGAAAAAAAAAACAATTAGACGTAGATGGGTTTTTTAAATAAAATATAATAGGCATAAGGCTAGGTTGTTAGCTAAAGGATTTACCCAAACTTATGGAGTGAACTATATATAGACTTTTATGCCAGTTGCCAAGATGAATATTATTTGTGTTCTTTTGTCTATTGCAGTTAATTGGTGGTTTCTACATCAGATGGATGTTAAAAGTGTCTTTTTACATAATGACTTTGAAGAAGAAGGTTATATGAGTTTTCCTCTAGGTGATTCTAAAGAAAATGAGAAAGGTCTTATATACAAATTAAAGAAGGCTTTGTATGGATGCTCTTATTGTATGCTCTTAGGTGATTTAAGAGCATGCATAAATCCAGTGTCATCAGCTTTAATGAATGTCGAGTTTCTTACAAGTTCAGTTGATTCTTTGATGCTCATAAAAAATGGAACTTCAACTACAACAATTGTACTCATTTATGCTGATGATTATCATTAAATAAAGTATTATGAAGCTCAAAATTTCTCAAAAGAAATATGTCTTCGACCTGTTGAAAGAAACTAAAAAACTGAGTTAAACCCGTTGACACCCCTATTGATATTAATTGCAAGCTTGATTGAAGAAATGAAAAACCTCTTAAAGATGTAGGTCACTTTCGGAGACTTCTGGGCATATTGATTTATTGGACTATGACACGACCCATATATAACATATGCGGTTAGCCTTGTGAGCCGATTTATGCATGCTCTTAAATCATGTCATATGGAAGCAATCAATTGGATTATCAGATATCTTAAGTCCTTACCCATCTGAGGTATTTGGATGAAACTAAAATGGTCACACTAATATTATTGGTTATTTTGATGTTGATCGAACTGGTAGTCCAATTGACAAGAGGTCCATTACTGGCTATTGTACATTAGTTGAAGGAAATCTAGTTATTTGGAAAAACAAAAAGCAAAAAGTAATTTGTCAATCCAGTGCAAAGGCCGAATATAGGGCTATGATTTCAACTACAAGTGAATTGATATGGATAAAATCGTTGCTTCTAGATATGAGGTTCTTAATGGTCAATCCAATGGAGATGTTCCATGATAATTAAACAACTATGCATATAGCCTCCAATCCATTTTTTTCATGACATAACCAAACATATAGAAGTTAATTGTCATTTGTGAGAGAAAATGTTCAGTAAAATAGTATTAGTACTCCTTATGTTCGAAGTGAAGACCAACTTGCAGACATGTTTACCAAAGCTAGATACTGTCAGAGTTTGGGCTCCCTAGATATCGAGGCACTAACTTGAGGGGGATTGCTTATGGGTATAGCAGCAAGATATTAAGCTTCATATTCTGTGGATTATAAGATATTTAGTTTCCTATAGTTTTTCTATATTGAGTTTCCTATTTTGTGGGATTACAATTGTAATGAGATTTATTTCCTAAAAGATAAGAATTGTAACTCTATATATCTCTGATAAGCCAGAGTAATCTCTATAAATGAAATATTGGTTTATCATCTGTGGATATAGGAACATTGCCAAACCACGTATATGTTGTGTTGATCTATTGTCTCTCTTCTCTTCCCTATTTCATTTGTTGCAACTTTTCTAAAGAGAGCTTTAGCGAGAAATCAACAAATCCATTTATGTTTTTACAGAGAGAAAGGGGGATGAATATGAATAGAACGTAGACTAAGAGTGTCCTTATAAAGAACTAGGGAGAGATTCAATGATACCAAAGAATTGGGCAGATAGGAATTTAATGTGTGGAGGTAAATTAAGAATCTTAATTTAACGAAAAAAACATTCCATAAAACTTTCACCAATAAGTTCCCTTAAAAAGATACATGAAAAATATAAGCAATATATTCCCTAAAAAATAAGATATCAAAGCAGCCAAATATCTGGCGTTAGAAGAAGAGTAACTCAATGAAAAATCTTTTTTTTCTTTAAACCTAGAGTGTCCTTATAAAGACCTTGAGAGAGATTCAATGATACCAAAGATTTGGGCAGATAGGAATTTCATATGAGATTAGAATTTGCTTAAGCATTTTGTTACCTTTTTTATGCATAGAGTTACAACATAGCATTTTGGATGGACTACTAATTTATATATTTAGGTCTTTGTGTTTTGTTTTAGTTAACTGCATTTCTATATGGAGGGCCTTTTGTATTTTTTTTTCTTTGAAAAATAAACCTATAACTTAGTTTACAATTCTTGTAATTTACTAATGTCGTACTTATGTTTAGTATTACTGTTGTTTCATTTTATGCTTGCAATAAGTCTATGATATATTTTGTGTTATGATAATAGAGTAAGCATTATTGCTGGATTTATTGAAAGTTTAGACAATAAAATGTCAAGTATTGCTCTAATGACGCTCGATAAGGCCATAAAATTATTGTTCAATGGCTTTAGTGTATCTATAAAACTGAAAATCATAATCCTATATTATGTCATATTTACATGTTCGACTTTTTTGCTTAATTTTTTTTTTAACCAATCTGAATTATTTATGATTCTATAACTGACCTTTTTTTGGCGATCTGTATTTTTTACCTAAACTTTTTCTTCAAGTTTTGAATAAAATCGATTTATTGCCGATATTTTATTTCACTGATGCATCTATTTTTTATTATTATTATTAAGCCAAAATTAAGGGGTGAACGCATGCACAAGAATAAGAAGGGACCCTAATACTATAAAGGTCATAAAGTAGCTAACTTATTATGTAGGTCACATTCCCCATCTTTGAGCAGAGAGAGATTTAAAGAGGAGCGAGTTGGAGAGCAAACGGATTTAGAAAAAGAAAATACATATAGAGGAAATTGAGAGAAAGAGACGGAGAGAAAATCAAGAAGATAGATTGACTTACATATTCATTTCCCATCTTTAGGGAGGGTGGGAGAGAACCCTCTTTTAGGAAATTAGAAGGAAAGTGAGAGAGAGGGGAGAGAGAGACATGGATAGATATAATCACAAACAACCAAAATTATACAGAAATACAAACAATTAAAATCTAAGAAAATATCTTATCATAGATAAGGTGGAGATTACATGATATATAGAAAGGCATTAATTGAGGGGTGCGTTTTCTGTAAGGTTGCAACCTTAAACAATCAAATTAAGGCGCACCTCCAAATTTTATCATAACATGTAATTTTGTTGCAAAAAATTCTTAGGATTATCTTAAAATCTATTTTCATATCTAATTAGAAAAATTTAAATTTCAAGCATGGTTAAAATCAAGTAGATCTATAAATATATGAAAATTTTGAAAATGGACAGTCTAGATAATGCATGGACTATCAAATTTGTGAGTTTCATTTGATAGTCCATACTTTTCTAATCACGAACAAAAGCACATGCTTCTTACAACTTTAAAATGTAGATTTAGAGAGACACATCAAAAATCCATCACAATGTTGGAAAACCTCTAATTGATCATCTCGACATCGAAATGTATAAATATTAAAAAAAAAAAAAAAAAACGATTTTGAGTCCAAGAAATAGTACATCTTGCAACTCATTATCTAGACCGTTCATTTTCATGTCGTTAGATCTACTTGATTTTAACCATTTTTGGAGTTTAAAATTTATAATTAAATGTGAAAATAAATTTTCAGATAATCCTAAAAACATTTTATACCAAAAGTATATATCATGAAAATATTTAGAGGTGCACCACACCTTAAGGGCATGTTTGATAACAGGAAGTTAGGGGAGGAAGAAGAAACTTCCTCATTACAAGTTTCGTATTTGATACACATAATTTATACAGTAAAGAAGTTCCACCTAGAACTTCCTTACTCCCTTATGCTTAAGAAAAAAAGTTCCATCTAAACATGGTTCCTCAAACCCTATTTTGCCTCCCACCTTATATTTATATTTATATTGTTAATTTATATTTCTATTTGTATTATAATAGAATATAATATATTATATTATATTATATTACCTTATATATAATATATTTTAATATATAATATAATTTTATGTATAGAATAGATATACAATATTAAATATAATAAAATGGATATTAATAGAATAAGTGAATATATATATATATATATATATATATATATATATATATATATATATATATATATATATATATATATATATATATATATATATATATATATATATATTGTTTTTATAATATATTTTATGTATGTAATAGATATTTACAATATAATATATATTATATTGTTATGTCTAATTTAAAAATAATTAGTTGGATTATGTGCGTTGCACATAAGAATGAAATAATTGATCACATAAATCATTGTATAAATATGTAATAAAACACAAGGAAATCTATAACATCATAATAATAAAACAACGATATTGTTATCATTATCTATAATGGAAATATAGACATAGTTTCCAAATATATTTTAAAATTTTATTTTGAGAAAAATAAAATATTTGTCGTAAACTACAAACTTTGAAATTTTTTATAGAAAACAACATTAAGTATTTTTATAATTTTTTAAAAGTGAATGAACCATTATTTTTGAAATATATAACATATTATAATTATTGCTTTTAATAGTAGAGATAACATATTTTATTTTAATATTTCAAAATATTATATTCAAATTGTGGAAATTTAGTTGTTTGTAGGTTAACTAAATAATGCAATCATGAAATTATGGGATACATGGATGGATTGTACGAAAATAAGTATTGAATAACTTTTTATAAATCTTAGTTAAAGGGAAAACTAGCCATAAGTGAATTTAATGTATATGATATTCAAGTGAATAAAAAAATGTATATGATATTCAAGTGAATAAAAAAAGTAGCGATAAATCAAATTTACAATAAAAAAAAAGGAAATAAAATTTTAATTACAATAAAATAAAATCATAATAGATAATAAAAATTAAAAATTAAGGTCTTTAATTATTTTCAAATTTAAGCCTTGTATGATAACACTTAAAAAATTTTATCTTATATAACACTTAATTAAAATATATAAAATAAATTTTATTGTATATTATATAATATTATATATATTTATATTTATATTGTGAATATATATATTTAATATTTATTATATTAAATATATTATATACAATAATATTATATTATTATATATGATTTATATTTATTAGATTATAAGCAAATTACTAACACAATTTTTTTAGATAATATTTCTACCTTTGAGATAAAAAATATAAATATTATAATTATTAATAATTTTTTTACCAAAAATAATCCATTACACAATGATGGTTCTGGTTCCATTACTAACCAGAGGGAATGATGAACTAAAACTAACGGTTTAGAATTAATGATACCAAAACGAGGAGATAGAGAATTCAAGATACCGAGAGAGAGATATGATAGAATTAAGGGTGAGAGATTTAGGAAGATTTATCTCCATCTCCTCATAATTGTAGAGAGGCGCAGTATCTTTAGGCACGTGGAGAGAGAATTATTGAAGATAGAGAGAGACCTGGAGAATCGAAGTACTTCAAAAACTGAATCGTTGAGCAAAAAAAAGTTAAGAATGGCCTACCGATTGGTGTTTTGTAGCCTTGTGTTGGGTATCTTTAAGAGATGTAGACCAAGGTTTTGGATGTCTAACCCTTGGCTTTGCTTGCTTATGAAAATTTATTGTTGCTATGCACAAAAATCATAAACAATGAAAAAATAAAATCACATGAAAATCTAAACGTTACTATAGAGGCAAGTTGATGCAGCTACCTTTCTTGTGCACAAAAACTATAAACAATGAGAAAATAAAATCGCATAAAAATATAAACATTACTATGATGATATAACTAATTTAAAAAATGTAGAGGCTTTGGATGTCTAACTCTTGGCCTTGCTTGCTTATGAAAATCTGCTTAGGGACTGTTAAAAGTCATGCAGGAGGAAATAAGAGTTAAATTTCCAACTGTGAAAAAGAGTGGTGAGTTTTCAATGATATATTCAATCACCATAAGAAGTGAGATCATGAAAACAAAAATATGACGATGGATCAATTCCCAGAGTTTATCCATCCCATGAGTTGTTTGATGTGCTACATAATAGATCTTGTTTTGATCGGAGAGCAACCAATAAATCTTGTACCAAGTAGAACAAAGTTACGAACCCATATCAACATGGGCATCATTCAAAATAGTATCTACCTTAATTCTTGTCTAAATAAATCCTACCAACCAACCAACGTTAAGGTTCTAGAACCTAGGCCCAAAACTAAACAGATCTACAAAGTTACCATATAATCATGCCCATCATTCAAAATAGTATCTAATTTAATTCTTGTCCAAATAAATCCTACCGACCAACGTTAAGGTTCTGGCACCTAGGCCCAAAACTAAATAGATCTTTTTTGTATAATGATGATCTTACTTGAAATATTGGTGTCAACCAAATCGAACACAGTCATGTCTATTTTCCATAAAAGTCAATTTAACCAAACTGAACAATAAAGCAAGCATGAGAAAATAAAATCCCATTAAAATATAACCGTTATTATAGAGGCATAACAATCACGCATAAAGAGAGAAAGAGACAGAGAGATAGAGAAATGAAGCACACGTTGTTAAGGTTGAGAGGGGCACGTTAATCTTATAAAACATACCTTGAGAGACTTCTATTTATAAAATTTCTACCTAATTAGGAAAGAAATCTTAGCATGAGAGAGACTTTTTAAGTGAGGATATAGTAAGTATATATTTTCCTAAAATATGCATGAGAGGGTATCATGCTTGGATGAGGAGTCCTCTCTCTTACACGTACTCTCTCTCTTTCTTCACAAAATCTCTCTTAAAATCCTCTCTTGTGCATATTCTCTCAAATAAATCCTACTGAAATCTTGATTTCCTAAAATCTTATGAAAGCAAGATTAGATATGTATGCATATCTTTCTCTTCTTAAATTTGAGTTGGAGTACCAATTTTAGGAAGTTTGAACCCAAAAAAAAAGGGCTCTCTTGTACGTACTCTCTCGGAGATTCTCTCTTTCTCTACTCTCATCTCTCCTATAATTTATGTGTACTCTCTCTCTTCCCTTTCTTCCTCTTCCCCTCACAATATCTTTCTCTTGAATTTGAGTCGGGGATACCAATTTTATGAAGTTTGAACCCAAAAAATAGGGCTCTCTCTTGCACGTACTCTCTCTCTCTCATATAATTTATGTGTACTCTCTCTCTTACCTTTCTTCCTCTTCCCCTCTCTTTACCCATAGAGTTAGGAACGTGTCCTACAACCACTTTAGCATTAAGGATACTTCTTATTTTCACGACACATGTCCACCCTTTAACTCTTGCTTAATAATGTAGTACAAATATAGATATTTAATATATATAATATTTTATAAACATGACTTTATATTTCAACATGTTGTCAAACATAGGTACCTAGAACTTCTTTAACATTCTAGCAAATTATTAAACATATACATTCGAACCTCCTTAAATAACTTCTTTCTTAGCAAAGAAGTAGTTCCACTATCCAAGAGATATTTACCTTCTAGATATCAAACAGGCACTGGGATTGTTTAGGTTGCACCCTTCTAAAAAGCACACCCTTGTATTATTATTCCCCAAACTGTGGTTTAAAGCAGTATTCTCGCTTATAACAGGGAATCGGGTGTGTCTAGAAGCGAACTAGCCATTTGTAGCGATAACTCAAGGATACGCTACAGTGATTTGGCATGTAGCAAGAGTGACACGGGCGATTTCAACCAGTAAGGGTAAGCTCTAAATTTTTTTAAAAAATTGGGGGCATATTTATTGTGTGGCATTGTCAACTGTCATCATAACAGGACACGTCACTCGGGCATGTCCAGAGGCGAACAGGCAATTCGTTAAAAATTGGGGGCATATTTGTTGGGTGGCGTTGTCAACCGTCATCATAAAAGGACACATCTCTTTCGTTCAAAATTGGGGGCATATGTGTCGTGTTGTGTGGTGTTGTCAACCGTCGTCATAACAGGACACATCTCCGAAATTGTTTTAAAATTCAGGGCATATTTGTTGTGTGGTGTTGTCAACCATCATCATAACAGGACACATCACTCGGGCATGTCTAGAGGTGAATTGGCGATTCGTTAAAAATTGAGGGCATATTTGTTGTGTAGTGTTGTCAACCGTCGTCATAACTGAACACGTCACTCGTATGGAGATAACATATAACCACACCAAGTGGGCGATAACATATAACCACACCCAGCTATTCGTTAAAATTGGGGGCATATTTGTTGTGTGGCGTTGTCAATCCCCGTCATAATAGGACATGTCACTAGTAGATTTTTTTAAAAATTGGGGGCATATTTGTTGTGTGGTGTTGTCAACCATGGTCATCGTTAAAAATTGGGGGCATATTTGTTGTGTGGCGTTGTCAATCATGGTCATCGTTAAAAATTGGGGGCATATTTGTTGTGTGGCATTCAACCACCGTCATAACAGGACATGTCACTAGTAGATTTTTTAAAAAATTAGGGGCATATTTGTTGTGTGGCATTGTCAACCG
Organism: Amborella trichopoda; assembly: GCF_054954075.1. NCBI lineage: Eukaryota > Viridiplantae > Streptophyta > Magnoliopsida > Amborellales > Amborellaceae > Amborella > Amborella trichopoda. Next base: position 10,728,398 of record NC_142338.1, on the reverse strand, counting down.
TGGTCATAACAGAACACGTCTTAAAACCGTCATAACACGACATGCCACTCGTTGATTTTTTTAAAAATAAGAGGCACGTTTGTTGTGTGGCATTGTGCATGCGAAATCATTAAAGTACAAACCACACCCTCTTACAAATTTGTTGTTATCTTACTTGCAATGGGTCGTCATAGTTAATAGGGTTGTTCTACATGATTGTGACCTCAATCTAATAAATTTATGGTCCGTGAGGGTGATCTTTAGTCAACTAAAGTGATCCTTCGTCAATTTTGTTTACTTTTACGCGAAATCGATGTCCACAAGAATAAAAACTTACAAAAAATAACATAATTATATGAAATTGTTGTTTGTTTATGTTAATAACTTAAATATAATTATGTTAAATTTATGTCAATATAATTATTTTTATATACATTAAAATTATTTTGATGTAATAGTATAATATTATATTATAATTAATAGTTATAATAGTATATTATAATGCTATATTATAATTAAAAAACGGATCGGTGCCCCGGATTCGACACCCCAAAAACCCATCATTTTCTTATTTTTCTTATAAAATAAATAAATAAAAGGTAATACAACAAGCAAAAAAAAGGTAATCCAATATATTCTTATTTTTCTTGTCAAAAAATAAATAAAAGGTAATACAACAAGTATTTCTTGTCAAAAAAAATAAAACATATTTTTTCATGCAACAAGTATTTCTTGTTATTTTCTTATTTTTCTCGTCAAAAAAACAAAAAAAAAGTACTACAACAAATGTTTCTTGTCAAAAAAAAATAAAAGGTATTTCTTAATACAACACGTATTTCTTGTTATTTTCTTATTTTTCTCGTCAAAAAAATAAAATGTAATACAACAAGTATTTCTTATCAAAAAATTAAAATAAAAGGTAATACAACAAGTATCATATTTTTTTTGTCCATGTATAATTAGATACTTCATCCATAATAATTCTATAATTTTTCTTTCATGTAATGTAAATTTAATGGTTAACATAAGTTCTCAACGATTATCACAAATTCGTAGCAGAAGGTTTTGATGAACAACTTTACGATCAAAATGCCTACAAATTTTGACAGATTCATGCCCTATTTGGCATGAAATACAAGGAAAGGTGAAAACCCTAAAAATGCAACTTTCGTGATCCAAAAACACAAAATTTCTCAACCATTTAATCCGTGAAAAAGCTGAATAAAGTTGTTTAAAGCCTGCATATTAGATCACATGCCAAAAAAAACAAGAAAAATGATAAAAAAATGACAAATTTTTGAAGAATCCTGTGAAGAACACTGTGCAGCCCGTGTTCTTCACGGGACTCGCCTATTCCGTACAGTGAATCGGTGAGTCACTGTATAGACTAGCCCGGTTCTCTCTAGAACCGGGCGCGTCCCGGTTTTTTTAGCGATTTGAGACGCTACTGTCGATTCCTGAGTTGAACCGGGCGAGTCCAATTTGACTCGACAGTTTTTTAAACACTGCGTATATATATATATATATATATATATATATGGAAGATGCTATGGTGAGCCCATGGGCTCATGGAACAGTGTATGCCCAACGGCCCAGATTGAATCTGGGTCGATCTGACGATCAGGACTGTATATCAGTAATATAATTTTAATATTTTTATGTAAATAAAAATAGCATGAAATTTAGAGAATAAACTCTTTTCATCAATGCGCACCTAATAAATATATTAAAAAATAATTCACATAAATAAATTGATCAAAATACCCCTGTAGTGTTTCGCCACCGCCATAGACTTGCTACTGTCGTGGCGGTTTATTAAACAGACTCACAATGGACGTCGTGTTGTCCGTTGCAGTTCCACGATTTTTTACTATCATGGACCTAACATGTCTGTGACATTACCGTCATCGACATGCTAGGTCCGTGACAGTTGAAAAACGCATGTGCCCGACTTTTTTGGATGACGATATGCCTATGGGCAAAAATATTGTTCTTTTTCACTCATAAGTGTTACGTAGATGCTTTCATATATATATATATATATATATATATATATGAAAAACACTACGCAATGCCTATAAGTGAAAATGAACAGTGATTTCGTCTACCCCCATCACCGTCCAAAATTCATCCTGCGGTCACAATTGTCTGGTAGTGTTTTATTTTTCATTTTTTTTCTACAAATCGGAATGATCTGAAATTTGAAATGTGTATTCATCAAAAATAAGGTAATCGTTAAAAAATATAAAAACATATTTTACATGAAAAACATTGATCAACATACCCCAGAAATATTTTGAGAGTATTTTGGTTAATTGTTTTCGCGAATAATTTTGTTTATATTTTTATTTGATGCGAATCAGTAAGATGTACATACCCCCCAAATTTTAGATAATTTCAAATTATAGAAAAAATAAAAAATAAAACACTACCAGAAAATCGTGACCGAGCGATGAAACTTGGATGGTGATGAAGGTAGACTAAATCACTATTCATTTTTGCCTATAGGAGTTAGGAAGACTTTTTCTATATATATATATATTACAGTTGATCAGCTACGACGTAGCCCATGTCTAGCCTAATTGGAGCCCTAGCCCTATAGAAGCGGCCAGTCTCTAGAAAATCTTGCTATGTTGTGAGAGAGTGTGTTCCTTTGGACTTGGCAAGCTGCCTTTTTTTCCTTTTTTTCTCTCTGGGAAAAATTACTTACTAACCATTGTTTGTAAATCAAACCAGATCGGTTAACTGGATATGGGCATGAAAGCGATTTAACCGGCCTAATCGGTATTCTGGTCAATTCAACCATTTTAACTGGGCAAGTCCCTGACGGTCAAGAAAGTGTTGAAAAAAATTAAAAAATACAAAATAAAATCTACTAAAATATGAAAAATATATTTAAATAATAATTATACAAAACACATCCAAATGAAGTTGAAAATTAATGAAAAAATGAATTTTAAAGAATGAATTTGTGCCTGGGGGTATTTTTGAATATTTTTAAAAAACGTTGCAAAAATGTAAAAGTAAGAATTGATGACCAAAACAATTTTTAATCTTTTCTATAATATTAAAAAATATATTATAAACAAAAATCCTTTTTTTTGGGTATATATATATATTGCAGTATGTGTGATGAGCTAGAGCCTAGCCCATGCCTAGCCAAATTGGAGCCCTAGCCCTATAGAAGCGGCCAGTCTCTAGAAAACCTTGCTATGTTGTGAGAGAGTGAGTTCCTTTGGACTTGGCAGGCTGCCTTTTTTTTCTTTTTTTCTCTCTGGGAAAAATTACGTACTAACCATTGTTCGTAAATCGAACTGAATTGGTTAACTGGACATGGGCTTGAAAGCGATTCAACCAGCCTAATCGGTATACTGGTCAATTCAACCATTTTAACCGGGCAAGTCCCTGACAGTCAAAAAAGTGTTGAAAAAAAATAAAAAATACAAAATAAAATCTACTAAAATATGAAAACTATATTTAAATAATGATTATACAAAACATATCTAAATGAAGTTGAAAATTAATGAAAAAATGGATTTTAAAGAGTCGATTTGTTCCTAGGGGTATTTTTGAAATTTTTTATAAAAGATGGAAAAATGTAAAAGTAAGAATTAATGGCCAAACCAATTTTAAACATTTTCCATAATATTAAAAAATATATTATAAGAAAAAATCCTTATTTCTAGGTATATATACATGAGAAATGATCCTATAGGACGCTCCCCCACACATGTGTGTAGGACCCCAAAGGATCGCCATTAAATTTGGTATGGATCGATAGAAAAGTCAAGTCCCACACCCATGTGATAACTTTTCTAGAGATCCATACCAACTTTAATGGTGATCCTTTGGGGTCCTACAGACATAGATGGGGGAGGGTCCTATAGGATTATTACTCTCTCTATATATATTTTACATGAAATAAATTGATCAAAATACCCCCGAAGAGTTTTGAAGGGTATTTTAGTCATTTTTATTTTGTGAATATTTTTTTATATATTTTTATTAGGTGTGTCTTGATGAGAAGAACACACACTTAAAATTTCAAGTGATTTGGATTTGTAGAGAAAAATAAAATTTAAACACTACCAGACATCTGTGATCGTTAGATCGGCCCAAAATCAATATGGTACGTTGGGCACATATGTTCATATGAGCTAGTGGGCTACTCACATCTTTATATATATATATATATATATATATATATATATATATATATATATATATAAATGTGGAGATAATCAATTAGAGGGTTTTCCAACTTAAATAGGTTTTTATGATGATTTTGTTAGTGCGCTTTAATTCTACATTTTGAGAGTGTTATATTTATGGTGTTGATTTATTGTGTTGCAAACACAATTTGTGTGATGAGCTTATGTGCCAACCATAAGTGGCTCTAGAGATACCTCGGGAAAAGTAATACCGAAAGCTTTCTATCATTAGAACATGCAAGAACAACCTACGTAACTTCTATTGAATCAGAACAAATATAACCTAGTAACTTTATAATTTGACTGATAACCCAATATTATACTTATAAAGGAATTAATTATTGATTAAGGATTAAAGCTGACACTCAATTAACATTAGTATTAAGTAAACTACTATTTAGAACAATACAACATGTCCGCACTATATTGTGTTACTCGCACAACTTGTGCTATTATTTTAAAGAAGCAATAATCTTAAGGAAACCACTGCTTCGAGCAGTACAAAATGTCATTTTTGTGATGTCAGTATGTGGTGCTACCTACTCGGCTTATGATTCATTTAAAGAAATTAACATGAATGAAAAATTTATTTAAAGTGGACATATTATTTTATTATATAGTTTAAAGGGATATGTTCATTAGATTGCATAAAAATTATATTGGTCTTAGTAAATTATATTATAGATTTGTTTTTAATTACTCTTGTAGTAGTGCAATATGTCATTTTTATGTTGGCCCTATGTTGTATTACCTACATAACTTGTGTCATATGAAGTCAACATTCATGTAGAATTTATTTAAACGAATATATTACTTCATTATACATTTGAAATGGGCATGTACATTACCAACTAATAGGGGGCATTAATGCTTTAATTACCTAGTAGGAAAAAAAATTAGAAGTATTTTATTGTGGTCTTGCTAGACTATATTGTAGGTTTATCTATAATTAATGTTATATTTTTAAGTCCATTAGATTTATTAATCAATTTTTAAGAGTTGTTCTAATTAAATTTTATAATTTATTTTAACAAAAAAATTTTTAGTGAATTATGCATTCCATTGTGGCACCATGTCATGCTACCCACTAAAATTATGTCGAATCTATTTTAAAAAAAATGCCATGAATGTAGAATTTATATAGATCTTGTATAAAAAAATCATGAATTTAATTTTGTAATTCAAGAAATTTGTTTTCTCCCTTAATATCATTTCATAGCATGTCTTTTTTTCTTTTTCTTTTTAATCTTGATATTGCACTTATAAAGACATAAAACAGGTAATTAAGATTAAAAAACTTACCGAACAACTTGATCACCAAAGTGCTCAAGTAAATAAATAAAAAATGTGAGTAATCTCACATACACTTTTTTATGTAAGAAAAATATTTTTATTTATTATTTAAATTTTTTATGTAAGAAAAATAATTTTATTTATTATTTAAGATTCATGATTTAAATCTAATTTTACTAATTATGATATTTATCAATTATAATTTTTAATGATATATATCAATTATAATTTTTAATGATATTTATCAATTATAATTTTTACTGATACTTATCAATTATAATTTTTAATGATATTTATCAATTATAATTTTTATTGATATTTAAAATTATATACTTATTTTATATTTATAATAAAAAATTAATTTATAGTTATAATTATAAAACTTAATTTATAGTGATAATTTTAAACTCATTTGTTAAATAATGTTAACATTTTTATTTGTTTTGAAGAAATTTATAGTATTTAAATAAAAATTTAAAAATTACATAATAAATAATAAATAATAAATTTTTATGTAAATTTCATAGCTTTCGAATGAAATAATAGGAAACAAAATTTGTAACATGAGTATATCTTTTTTTAAACAAAACATGTTTTTTTATTTTAAATTTGTGAAATATTTTATCAATGTTAGAATATAATTTTTAAAACCAAAATTATAAATTCCAATTAATTTTGGGTTTAAATTAAAATTTTGAGTTTCAGAAGCATAATAGATATAACGCCATGTCTATTTTATTGCATAAAATTTGAAATTGCATGTTATATTCACGATTTTAATTATCATATGAAAATTAATAAAATTTAATGATAACAATAGAATTTCAAATTAAAGAAAATACTATATACTTATATATTATTAAAGATAGTGAGAGTATTATGTTTTACAATAAAGGTATTGGATATTTTGGAAGAATAAAAATTAACTTTTGTAGTTGATTTATTGATGTACAACACTCCCCCAACATGTGGAAGATGGAAGATATAAAAGAATTTTGTCTAAAGTGCACCCATAAGAGTACATTGTATACTTGATCCATAAAGAAACATTTATTGATGGTATTTTATATATGTTAAAATAGGGATATGCTTTTAAAAATGTATTTTAAAAAAGAAAATTCTAAATTTTTAGTTGTTAGTAAAAGTTTGTGGTGAGAGATCATACACCCTTGGGCGCATGGGATCAACTTTTATATGGTGTGATTAGGCTTTTCTCACTATGGCCTTTGTGTATTATAGGGAAAATTATAAAAAAACCCCAAGAGTACATTTTCTATGCAACTTACCCGCACCCTAACTTTTCTCTCACTTTTTCCCGAAAATACAATTTCTATGCAAATACCCCCAACCAAAAATAAAAATAAAAAATACCCGAACTATCCTCCATTAATTTTACCTTACTAACGCCTCTCCCTCCCCTATCTCACCAAATAGGGGCTCCGACACTATGTAAGTGCGGTCTGGCAGTAAGGCTCCGGCACTATGTAAAATGCGGTCCGACAGTGGGGCTTCGACACTGTGTTAGGTGTGATTCAACAGTAGGGCTCTGGCACTGTGTAAAGTGCAATCCGGCAGCTGCAAAAGGCGGTCCGGCACTATGTAAAGGGCGGTCTGGTAGTACTCAGTTTCGATCCAGTAGTTGTCTTAGGGCAGTCCGACACTTGTGCGCTCCAGCAATATGATGGTGCGCTTCGACGATGTGCTACTAGGATCCAAAAGTTAACATAAAAATCTGGTCAAAAGGATTTTTGTGTACGGGAAGGGCATTTCCGTCTAAAAAAATAACTTTTTCTCTTGGGGGGTATTTGCATAAAAATTTGTTTTGGGAAAAAAAATGAGAGAAAAAGTTAGGTTGGGGGTAAATTGCATAGAAAGTGTGGTTTTGGGGTCTTTTGTAATTTTTTCTATATTATATGCAATAATGAGCCTATGTAAGATGCCCGAATTTGAACCACACTAGTGTGAAGTATATATTGATTGGAATCAAATAGTGGAAAACAACATAATATAAAATTTAGAGCAAATTACATACGGACACTATTGGAGGGGGTCAATTACCAAATGGGTATTCTTTTGCCCGAAATTATGAGCACGATCCCTTTCCTCCCGTAGCAATTATTTTTTCTAAATTGCCCCTTGCCAGCAATGCAAACACTGGACTAGGGGCTATTCTTTCTATGGTTAGCTTTCTATGCTTCCCCTACATCATAGAAGTTCTATCCTCCCCCTTATCCAACCATTGATTCTAAATGGAGGGTAAGATTGCCCCAATCACAATATCACGTCTCTACATTATTTATTTTTAATTTTTTTAATAAACTATTTGACACCAAATTTTTTACGTCCATTCATCTATTAAACTGGCACTAGCGAAAAATATAAAAAAAATATTTTCAATAAAATAAAATGACCAACATACCTCTGAAAGTTTCAAGGGGAGAGATGGCGTGCTTTGAGAGAGAGAGGGAGAGAGACTTATGCGATAGAGTGAGAGAGACACAGGGGGTTTAACTTTCAGATGACTCAACGCGAGCCATCTGATTAGATGGGGAACATCGTGACCATTGACGTACGAAACCCCTATACGTGACGTCGTGTTCCCTATCTTTTCCTACATATATATATATATATATATATATATATATATATATATATATATATATATATATATATATATATATAGTCATCGCGTGAATGAAGGGGATCTGAGTTTGGGTTTGGGGCCCCTACAATGGCCGTCTTCTCTTCATGAGTTTGGGGAAACCAAAGAACTAGGAATGACAATGACAGTCCTTATCCATTCTCATGTCCCGTATTTGCATTACCGAATTGAGGGCAAGTAAGAAAAAAAAAAAAAACCCACCGCAAAGGGAGGGGGTGATACTCCAAATTTCGGGTAAATAACATCCCATTTGGTAATTGGCCCCTCCAAATAGAGTGGTACATAATTTGCTCCAAAATTTATAATATGAGTGCATAATTTTTTTAAATCAAGTATGTTGTTTCATTGAATTTGTTAAATAGTATATTAAAATGAAAGTACAACATCTAATACATAAATTTTAATGCATCTTAATTTATTGCATAAAATTTGTAATTACAAGTTATGTTCACGATTTTAAGTATCATGCAAATGTTAGAAATAAATCAATTTGATAATAACAATAGAATGAGAAATTAAAGAAAATACAAGAATAACAATAGAATGAAAAATTAAAGAAAATTAATAGATTTGTATATTATCATAGTATTGAAGATAGGAAGAATACTGTCTTATACAATAAAGCTATGGTTATTATGGAAGAATGAAAATTGATTTTTTAAGTTCATTTAATTCATGTACATCACTCCCCCAACACGTGGAAGATAGGAAGATGTAAAAGTATCTTTTTAAAGTAAGTGTGCCCATAAGGACACATTGTATACTTGATCCATCAAGAAAAATATTTATTAATAGTATTTTATATATATGCGGAATATAAAGATCTATTTTTTAAAATTTATTTAAAAAAAATTAAATTAAGTTTTGAGTTCTTAATAAGCGGTTGTGGTGCACATAAGATCTAACTTTTATCTTATTTTGTTAGCATTAGTTCAATTCATATAATTATATTCCCATCCAAACCTAACTTACTTCTCTTTATTTTTCATTCTAACCAAACTCTAAACAGGAGTTGAATTTTTTTATTGACACCTAATCACAATCCTGCTCATGTTTTATATAGAAGATTCGCCAACTTACCGAGTGTGGTCCGAACAAAACGTGACTGGTTATATCACGTGTTCCACAATCTTGTTATGGCCATATCACATATCTCCAAACTTAGGTTTTCTTTCTCCAAAACTAGCTTTGCCAAACGACAAACATCTTTATTTGAAGGAAAAAGAACTGCAGTTACTTGTTTAACGACCCTATTACCACGAGTTGGGTCACAGCTGTGTGATCCCCGAATTGCAGGTTTTCTATTTTGTTCGAAGATGTTTGAACAGCAGATGACCTAACAACTCCCCCGACCGCACCATCACCACCACCACCAATATCAAAAGACAGAGGAAGCCGCAGAGGGGAGGCGCGATCAATGGGGACCTCCGCCGGCCGTTCGTCCTGCAGCTGCCCCGCCAACTTCTTCTCCAGTGTCAGCGAAAATGAGACGGCACAACAGCTCTTCGTCCTTTTCATCCAGGTCTGCACCCACGTCGTCCTCGTCAACCTTACGCGCATGGCCCTCAGGATCGTGCGTCTCCCTCGATACATGGCCGAACTACTCGTGAGTTTTCGAGCCTGTCTTCTGTCATTGAAGCTCGTTTGAGAATAGGGTTCATATCTATTTATAATTGCTCATATTTTTGCAGGCTGCCAGCCTCATAGGACCCTCAGCCTTGGGAAAAATCAGTTGGATCAGGGCCGTATTGTTTCCTCCTGCAGCTCTGAGAGCCCAAGTGGGCTTCTCAAGCACCAGCGGCCTCCTTTTTCGCGTTTGTTGTGGGACTTGAGATGGACCCGTCGCTCATCTGGACCTTCGGATGGCAAGCCCGCTTCACTGTATTATGTGGCATCGCAGTCTCCGCTCTGCTGGGCACCGCCACCTCAAATTCGCTTTGCCAAATGCTTGATCTGCAGAGTGACTGTATTAATCTCCGCATCCTACTGCCAGTTTTCATTGCCCTCACAGGCTCCCCGATGTTTATCCAACAGGCCACAGAGATGAAACTGGGCACGACTAAAGTGGGGCAGCTGGGTTGCTCGGTGGCCCTGCTCAACGGTGTGGCCTGCCCCTCTGTGATGGCGCCGTTGTCTAGATCGCCAGTCCTCGCCTTAGCTGATGGCTACCTGCTCGAGCCATTTATCGCACTGTTGTACCCCTTGCTCGCCTACGTCATAGTTGGACCCTGTGTGGGGCTGGTAATGCGTGGCAGACGGGGCGGCGTGCAGTTGGTCTTGGTGATGGCGATGGTCCGGGGTGGCAGTGGGATATAACGGGTTCTTCGCGAGCTTCTTATTCGGATTTCTAGTGCCAAGGGAGCGGGGTGTGGCTACAGATCTATTAAACCGTCTCTTCTACCCGGTGAGATATGTAGCATTGCCGATGTATCCGACCTTTGCCTTTGGCCAGCTCTTTGTGAAACATACGGATCCGTGGCAAGAAGATACGAAGGGGCCGGCTCAGGTGCTTCCGTCCGAGGCAGTTCTGGTTGTTACCGTCGTATGCATGACGGCAAAGGTGGCACCAGCAGTGGCCATGGAGTGGGTGCACAAGACTCCGCTGTACGACGGCCTTATCTTGGGTCTCCTCCTCACTGCCAGGGCTTTCCCGACATGATATTAATCACCTCTGCTTTAGAGCACAACGTAAGCTCTCTCTCTGTCTCTCATCTTCAAGATCATAACAAACAAAAATAATAAAAGAAATGCTTCAAGAACAATGTACGCAAAGGAAGCCCAATCATGTTTTCTCCCAAATGTGAGACACACAAACGTACATCAAAATCAAGTTTAAAGGCTGACTAGTTAAAATTCTCAAAAACCATATTTTCAGCTATGAACTAGTCTCTCGAATTGTAGAGAGATTATGAGAGAAGTAAGTCTTTGAAATAAGGGCTACATGGAGAAGATTTCTCGCAAGCTTGGAATGGAAGTTTAAAATTTGCCCTACCATGTTAAATCGTTGATGCAAGTTCCAATATCTACCCAACAGTCATGTTAAAAATGGGCTGGAACCTTGGCGGAAGTAATATGGAGCCCCATGATGAAGTCTTAGACTCTATTCTACCAAAATCCCCATGGGTTACCCTTTTTTTTTTTACCCGACAGTCGTCTAAGATTTAACTTGTAGTGGCTATTAGCCAATCAAGGGAAAAATCACCCTTAAGAGTCGCCAACTCTAGCACAAGCGTTGGAGGGGCAGCAAAGGAATCATAAGGATTAAGAACTCCTATGTGATTAGGATAAGACGCTTAAGTGATTAATGATAAATAGAATTGAGAGATTAGAAGTATAGCTTTGGTAATGATAAGATTAGTATGTAAAGAGATGAGGGGCCACATGTATAGGATTGAACATTCTTGAGATAAAAGATAGTTTTAGTGTTTTTCATTTGGATCCATTACTTTTGTAGACATTCTACCTTCTAATATTTTTAATATCACAGCCACAATCCAAACATTGTTTTTTCTTGCTGTTACCCTCCAATCATAAAGTCAAAATATTTGGGACTAAAATACACTTTCAATAGCCATCTCCTCTCTCTCTCTCCCCAAACTCTCTCTCTCTTTCTCCTATTTTCTCACTCTCTCCACCAAATCTCTCTCTCTCTCTCTCTCTCTCTCTCTCTCTCTCTCTCTCTCTCTCTCTCTCTCTCTCTCTCTCTCTCTCTCTCTCTCTCTCTCGTTCTCCCAATTCTTATAGAGTCTTTTCTCTTTGAATTGCTTCACTGAAGCCTTGATTTTCAGACTTGAAGTCACTCTTAGCTTCAAGTTCTTCAATCTCTCATTGGGTTGGCTAAGCTCATTTCACATCTTCTTTTTTTGGTCTTCTTTTTTTTTTGTACTCCATTGAGGTCATGGAGTTGGGTGCCTAAGTAGAGCATGGATGCCCCACTTGGCTTATTTGAAAGGGGAAGCAAGTGATCACCCCACGCCTTTTCGATAATATTTTTCAGTTGCAACTTCATGTTGCTTTTGGAAAGTATATCGCCTCAAGGCATATTGAAAGTCGTCAAATAAGGCGTGGGCATCACCGATTGCCCCTGCTTTATTTTCATCAAGTGAGGGTGCTCCTATCAAGTAGTTTAACGAGGCTACCCCTATAGGGTGTTCTTCTTGAGATCCCTTTCCTTAAGGGAATAATATGATTTGATCTTCAATGTCTAGTTCTTCATCCCATATAGGCGGGTTATTCAGAAAATGTTGTTAAAGTGACCCAGGTGGTCCCCTTAGAACTTTTAGGGGCTCGATTTCTTTCAACTCTAATAGAGGCATTGGATCTTCAGGAATTATCAAATTTGGATCCCTCGCTTCTTCGGTGTTGATTGCTATATCAATCTTAGAGATTGGTGTAATTGAATACTCTAGGCTTAGCTCTTCATCCCAAATAGGTGGCTCTACCAAGAAGTCAAGTGAAGGTGGCTCGGGTGAGCCTCTTCGGATCTCTAGACGTTCAAGTTCTTTCATTCATTCTTGAGGGGATGGATCTTCTTTTGGGTTCATATTAGGGGATAGTTCAACTGAATCCTCTAGGTTTAACCCCTTTGTTTCTTCTTGAATTGTACTTTTTGAGATTAAGGCATTCCTCACAAATGTAGTCTTGATAATCCCTAACATCAGGATCTCGATTGAGCTGATGGATGACTTGAACGTCCTGTCGGTCTCCCGTTGCACTTATTCGAAAGATGAGAATTATTAGGTCATTTTCTTTTGTGGTGACATGTATCACAAGGCTATCTTGAACTTTTTGTGAGCTCGTATCTTCAACCGGAATCGAGATTTTGCTTGAATAGCTCTCCTTTTCTTGAGTTTCAGAATTATTGCTATAGTTACTCTCAATTAGATTATTTGCCTCTCCCCCGCTGTCTAGGATAGGGGTGTCTTGTATCTCCTGTAATTTAGTTCCCTCCACTTCAATTGCGACTGCCTGTGGGGTAGTTTGTTCATCGATTTTTTCTTAGAACATAGTCGTTGGGCTAAGGCAATTCTCATCAGGCAATTTTTTCATAGGGTTGATAATTTGATCCCTTTGTATCATCGTATTCTCAACTTTTACTGGGATTGCTGGAATTGTTTCCTCCTTTTGTAGGTTGGACTTCTCGAATTCTATAGGAGCTCCCTATGGAATAGACCCAGAGCTAAGGCAATTTTCATCATTTGGTTTATGAAATTCCTTAATAAATACGTCACCCTACCATTTATGTCTTCATTTTCAAGGCGGTTTCTTCCTATTCCCGAAGGCCATATTGGATGATTTTCAGGCTTGAGCAGGGATTTTAACTCATCAATCTTTATTAAGTTGATACCAAATAAGACTTCTTCATCTTCACTTGTTTCATCTGACATCTCCCAGTTTTTCCATAAGTTAGCCCCATCTATGTCCTTAAACGATAGTGGTGATGATTCTGACTCGGGATCGACTCCACATTCTTCAATTGTCATCTCTTCAGGGTCACATTCAGATGAATCTTCACCGTAGTCAAGCTCTTGTTTCATCAAGACTTCATTTGGCTCTTGCCTCAGCATGGTTTTATCAAGCTCTTGCCCTCGTGTAACTGATGATCAATCTCGGGCCCACTCCTTTGCTCTCATAATGTGACACCATTTCTACCATTGAGTCAAAAGAGAAAGGACGAATATTTTTACTGAGGTAGAGTTTATACTCAAGGGAAGACTTCTCTATGGCCATACCAATCTTAGAGGCTACAGAAAATGTGCAATCAATGACTTTTGATGCAGCCTCTCTAAATCGTTGGACAAAATCTATGAATAACTCATTCGGATTGTGCCTGGTGGAGACCAATTCATCAAGGGTCATTGACCTCTCTGGTCCCGCGATATTGCTCAACTAAACATTGAAACAACTCATCGGGAGTTTGATTTGGGTATTTAGTAACTACCTCCCAAAACCATGTTAAAGCTTGTCCAGAGAAAGTGTACTGAAATATGGCCTTGAGACAGTGCGGTTTCTCTTCAAGTGCAGGAACGATCAATAGGTAAGTGGTGGTGTGATTTTTAGGATCATCTTTCCCATTGAACCTATTTTCAAATTGAGGGAATTCGAAACCTAGAGGAACGGATTCGATATCCTCAAGAACATCCTTGTCATAAGATCATGGAGGGAGTATATTTGGAATTTTGATCTTAGCCAGGGTCTCTTAAAATGTAGATAATTCGCCTTTCAATTGGGCGAGTTCAATTGACTCAGGGGTTTTAACCTCAAAGGTTGGTTGGCTCCCTAGAACTTATGACATAATTTGTGGTGCAGGAGATGCAATTGATATGGACTGCATCAGACTAAGAGCAGGTTGAACCTGCAAAATGGCTGGATCCGAAGAGAGAGGTAGTGTAGACTTAAGGGCCTGGTTGACAGGATATCCCGGGTAAGGATGATTGGAGGCTCGAGGTGCGGACGGAGGGTATAGAGCCGACCGGTATGGCTGACTTGAAAAATACTTAGTTAAAATAGGGGATGAATAAGCAACCTATGAATAATGGTGTGGGACTGAGGCGCCCTGAAGAGGCTGCATTGGTGGGTATACATGACATGAGGAGAGTCAGGTCTGGACTGGCTATAGGATAAACGGTCTCGTGGTAAAGCTGGTTCTATGAAAGGTGGAGGACAAGAAGATTAGCGGTGCCAACTCGCCAACAGGGTAAAACTCACATATCAAAGGCTAGAGAGGTCCTCTGACTCTAACCTGATTAACGACTCAACACCCTAGGTTGGGTGGGTGGCTCAACTAGAAGCATGTCGCAAGAGAACCTTGACTTTGGGTAAGTTCTTAAGACACTAAATTGAAAGGGACTCGTAGTCCCTAGAATTGGATAAGAGTGAACCTTGAGGTATAGAGGCATAGCTTAATGAACTCTTGGGTTTAGGTGAAGATGTCTTACTCTCTAGTTTTCCTTAGTGTCTAGCCTTACTTTGGCCCGTGACATAATCTTCGGTAGGACTACAAGTTTAAAAGGTTAGCCTGTCTGATGAGTTCATCATCTTGGTTGCTATGGAACTTACTAAGTTTGGTAGCCCATAAAATGGGTCTTTTGAGGAGGTGGGTGGTGCGCCCCTAATTGAGCAGCATCAACTCTAGGTTTCGATATAGATGGTTGGTGTGCCCTTAGTTGGGCAGCGTCACCTTTAGACTTGGAAATTTGTGGGAGGTCCGCCTTTAATTGGGCGGCATCTTCCCTAGACCTAGATTTAGGAGATGAAGGTGGGGTCAAACCTTGTACTTTAGTCCCGGGTTGAATTCCCTGATTGTTTTGAGTAGCTCGAGCCATGCAGACTTGCTAGACTACACAACTTGCCTGAACTACAGATGACTTAACTAGGCTTAGCCCTGGCTATGGGATTATGGACCCACTAAAACTCTACATCGACTGACCAGAGACAGGATAGACCCAGGAACTGAGCCATAAGTTCACATGGGTCTAGTCCTCCTTGGAGGCCTAGATGATGCAATAGACTTTAATAACTAAGTCACCATGAATTATGGACATAACTACAAGTCTATGCACGAAAATCTGTTTTTCTTTTTCCTTTTTTTTGAATTTTATCCCCCTTTTTTTTCTTTAATTTATCTAAGAAAGATGTCTTTTTAATAAAATGAGATAAATATGCTTCTAAAAGGAAAAAAAAAACGAGATTTTTTTTTCTAAAAAAAAAGATAAAGTCAAGAAAATTCTAAGATATGCAGATAAGGCTTAAAAGCAAAAGATAAGATGAAAAATATGAGATACATTTCTAATCTAAACAGATAAAGCAGAAAAAGACTAGATCTCTCTTTTTTTTCTCCTATTTAAAAAAAAATTATTTTATCAAAAGAGATAAACAATTATTGTTTTTGTTTAAGAAAGGGATAAATATTCTCTCTAAAAAGATAAAGATACTCTTAAAGAAGATAAGTATGATCTAAATAATATAAAGATGATCTAAAAGATGGATCCAAAGATAGATCTAAAAGATGATAAGCACGAATGAATAAAGATATAAAAAAGATGATAAAGATGATATAAAAGATGATCAAGATGGATCTAAAGATGATCTAAAAAAAGCAAAGATAATAAAGATGATCTACAAGATAAATCTAAAGATGATCTAAACAATGAATGTAAAAGAAGATCTAAAGATAAAAATGATCAAGATAGATCTAAAAGAAGATGATAAAAAAAAATATGATAAATATGATATAAAATATGATCAAGATTAAGAGAAAAAAATCCTAGTTTTTTTATGGAGAGAGAAAAGATAAGATTTAGAAAGAAACGATAGAACCTAATAAAAGAAAATATTTTCAAATCTATCTTGCTTTTCTTTTTTTCTTTTTTGTTTCTGAAAAAATAAATACGAGAAAAAAAAAAAAACAAAAAAAAAAAAAAGCTTTTTTTAAAGTCTAAAATACGGATCTGAAGCTCAAGTGCCCCACAGTAGGCACCAAACTATTTACGCTCCGATTTGCACCGATCTATGGGATGAGATCTACTCAAATCTTTGTAAAATTGGGTTATATTTTTTAAAAGGTAGAGAAAGTGGGATCGCTTGAATTATGGGCTCAGAAATTCCAAGATTTATATAGATCTAGCATCTTTCCAAGTCCACTGGCAGCGCTAGCTCCAAATCCGTATTTTGACCTAAAAACATCTTTCAAATTTAATTAAATCTAATAATAAATTAATGTCAAGAAAAAAATAAAATAAAGCAGAGAATTAAATAAAGAAAAACAAACTCAATTAATAAAAAAAAAAAAGATACTTACCTCTAGGGACCCAAAACCCAAAGTTTCAGGCTTGGATCAGGCCGCTCTTCGGATTCGCGCCACCATCTCCTCTTTTAGATACCCTTGCTTGCTGGAATTGATAGATCTAAGGTTTTTTACCCTTGATCTAGGGTTCTAAGGGAAGAACATAAAAAAAAAAAAAAAAAAGGTAGGGCCTACCTAGCCTTTTTCTTGAGATTGGAAGAGAATGTACTTAGTTTCTTAAGGTTTTGGGATCTCCTAAAATTGAATGTGACTTCATGGATTTTTTGTTATTTCTTGGGATTTTTCTTAATCTTTTAGGAATTTTCTAATGGTTTTTCTATTTTTGAGTTTTTTGGGCTATTTTTCTAATTTTGGGAAATTCTAAGGGATTTCTTCATCTCTTTTCTAGTCTATTTTTGGGATATAGAGGGGGTGTATTTATAGGATTCAACTTGGTAATTTTTCTCCTTCTTTTTGGAATTTTCTAGATTTGTTGTTGGAGGAGACTTGTTTTGACCGTATCTAGGATTGAAATCGAACTTTTATTTTTATTTTTTTTTATTGATTATTGAGATAAAAAGAATCTATTCAAAATTTTGTATCATAAAAATACCAAAAACATGGTTTTCTAAAAGTGTTTAGAATTTTCTTAATGTTTTGGTCTTATCTAATTAAAGAAAACGTGTTTGATGCATGATGCGTCTGGGCCTGCGGGCCTACACTTAGATCTCATAGGAACTAAATTTTTATTTGTTGGATCATTTTAATCGTAGGTCCGATTTGCATGTTTCTTGGACCGTTAGAAAGCTCTCGGGGTCTATTTCAACTTTGGATAGTTTTTTTATATATGGTTTTGAGACAATTATATTGGGTCTAGGCTGCTTATGGTCTACTAGGATTTTTGTGGTCTTTTGGGCTCAAAATGGAGGTTTTTCAGGAGTTCCCTTAGCCAGAATTTCGAGAGGGTGTTTACAACCCATGTCTTGGTCCTCTTTCTTGGTTACAGAAAACATGATTTTGTATATCCAAAAAGTTATCAAACGTGCTTTTTTGTGGGATAACATCGTTATACAAAACCACGTTATGTTTACCCTAGGATCCAAACGATCCCTTAGGGAAAAAGACAAACTACATGGGCATTATTATTATTATTATTAGGAAAAATTTTAGGGGAAAAGTTGTATGCTAAAGAATTATCAACGTTAAACTAAACATTATACTCTAGAAGTAATCTGCACCTCAAAACCCACCAAAACGTATTATTTTGATGCCGTAAACTCTTCAATTAAGCATCTTGACCTCGAGATGTATGGATATGGAAAAATTTTAATTTCAAGTCTTGAAAATAGTGCATCTTATAGCGCATTATCTGGACCGTTCATTTCAAGATTTCTAAGTGTTTATAGATGTGCTCGATCTACATCATTTTTAGAGCTTTAAATTTCATGATTAAGGATGAAAACATTTTTTTAGGTTAGCACAAAGTTTTCCTACTCTGAAACTACATCTTTTAGAATAATTTAGAGATGCCCTCTATTTGGGTTGTTTAAGGTTGAAAACTTATATAAATGATACCCTTATTATTATGGGATTACATACTATGACACCATCTATCTCTGTTATAAGAAGGTCACAATTACTTTTAGTAAGTACATATCATATTGGATGGCATGGGTTTATTATAAAGTTCAAGATTCTTTTGTTTATTGAATTTTGAGTTTAATCAGTGACACTCTTATACCACCTAAATTTAAATCTAATGGACAATTGTACAAAAATTACTTGGTCCCTTTGTATACTTTCTCTATTACTATTATGACAACCATATTGATTGTACTGTATTTTTTATATTTAATAAGCACTTGCTACTAGACTTTTCAAAAACCACTTACTACTGCTATTATTATTATTAACATCATCATTATTTTTATTTTATTTTAATGTTAACTTGAAATTTTATTCCTCAAAAAAATACATGTACAAGGAGAAAACTCACAAAAATAAAGAAAATTATTAATCTCTATACACTCACTAAAAATCCTTTCTTTGTCCTGCCATCTGTTGCGTGCCCGAGTGTTGAACTATAAAACATGCTTTCTTAAGCTGAGTTTTTTGATAAGAGGCCCGAACTGTGGGGCGCCAACTCACACCTAGGAATGGAAAGAAGCCATGGTGCCCAGCTGCGCCTGCTGGTTTGCCTGCATACTGTGGTCGACGTAACCGGTGCCATCAACATCATTGAGGTATGTCGTCGCTCTGGTGCATCGCCTCTTGCTGTCCAGACTCTGCACCTGATTGAGTACAATGACCAGACAGCCGCGCAACTGATGTATCGGCAAAGTGTTACAGACACATTGGTAGGGGAGGAGACGAAGGAAATAGATGCCACATTTGAGGCATACGCAACAGACACAGGAATACCGGTGTGGCGGAGCTCAGCCATCTCCTTCGTCTTCAACATGCATGAGGATGTCTGCCACATAGCTGATGATACGGGGGCCTCCATTATTATCCTCCCTTTTCACAAGGTCCACACATTCGATGGCAAGATGCAGTTATGCAGTTCGGCTTTACTGTGGCTCAATAACAAGGTGCTACACCATGCACCATGTCCGGTGGGAATAATTGTGTACCGGGGCCTTGGGGGGATGACCTTAAGGTCTGCCACCCGCGTGTCCCACAACATCATCGGGCTGTTCTTTTGGGGTGCCAGTGACCGTGAAGCCCTCACTCTTGGCAGTAGGATGGCCGAGCATCCAGGCATTAGCTTCACATTGGTGCGCTTCTTATCGTCTGACACTCCGGAGGGGTCAAGAAGGCCGGTTCATACCTACGAGGAGGCAATGAATCCTGAAACATTACGGACTGCGTCATCAGGTGATGGCAACACCGTGTACATCTCCTTTGCCATGAAGGAGGAGGCCCTAGACAAGATTTCCCTGCAAAAGTTTAGGAGTGGTACGAGGAAACCGGGATTGCGTCCTACAGAGAGAAGATGGCAAAAATGGGTGAAGAGATGGTTGCAGCGCTACATGCTTTGGACGCCGAATGCACATTGTTCATTGTTGGAGGTGGAGAATTACAGGTAAGTGCCGGGTTCAGTCGGTGGGCCGAGTACCCGGAGCTAGGCGCTATAGGGGGCTTGTTGGCTTCCTCCAACTTTTACTTTACTAGTTCAGTTCTTACCATAGTAAAATGCATGAATTCACGCTTGAGCATAGAGTTACTGATATGTGGGATTCAGTGTTAAACTCGACAAGTCGATTCAGGACGAGCCTAGATCATCTCTCACGCTCGTACCGAGCCACAAGGAACCATACAAGCAATACTGGAATAGAGAAATAGAAAATAGGAAAATTGATATACGGACAAGGATTTCAATGCATTTATTATGGTACGGGTCAAATTTTGGTGAAATTTACATAGAGGCTGCCAACAACCCCTTTTTTTTTTTTTTCTTTTTTTTTCCCGCATTTCCAACCGGTGAGAGATCCCGCGAAGTTTCGGCCATCTCAGGTATAAAGAAGAGCTTATAGAGAGGCCAATATGGCTGATTTCTTAGCTATATGCCCGATGAGACTAGGGCATTTCCCATGCAGTCCGAGGATTATATCCCAAGAGCGCTTACGTTAAGTCCAGTTACGATCCGAGGTTCCAATCCTCGGACCTCTTAAGTTTAATCTCGGCGCTCTTTATAAAATATCGGTTTGCGGATACTGGCCTGGACCGCTAGTTGATAAACTATTTTAAGTAAACTTGACCCAAGAATTGCATCCTTGGATTACCCTGCGACCAACTATATAAATCAACGAGCCCTTTTTTTTTTCCATATTGTGCTCCTTCAAATCGTGCTCTCTCTTACGCTTATCTCTCCCAACCCTCTCTCTCTAAAGTGCCAAACGGCAAAGCATCTAGAGGCGGTTTTCTCGCATTATTACTATGATTTCAGCGAGAAACAGGTGAGTTTTTTTTTTTAAACAGGTGAGTTTTTTTTCTCCTTACATTTTTTAGAAGCTTGGATTGTTAGATTTGAATCTAAATCTAGGGTTTTTTATCAAATGGGAAACAAAAAAGAAACAAAAAACTACTGAAAATTCTTATGGCTCCTCAATGAAGTATTAAATTTCCTTTGTTTTATTAGGGTCAAAGTAGTAAATTTCGTTTAGGGTTTTTTTTATTTTTGAAACATAGTCGAAAATCAGTGCTTTGTGTGATATTTTCTCATTTAAGCATGTACTTCAATTTTTAATTTAGTTATACAGATTATTGTTTTGTATTCACACATGTAATTTGATTTTTATTGATTTAGTTATACAATGCAATTTATTATAGTTGCACTCATATGTCGGTGTCTTTAATCGAGCTACCTCACATTAACTCTACAATTCCTTCATTTAAGTGATAAGAATGGCCACTGATGGAGTTAGATTGGTCTGTCGTCATGGTGATATTTTTTAGTGAAATATAACTGACGAAAAATTTATTACAAGGGTGGTAATATAAAAGCCATATTGTATAGGGGAGGTCAGTCTTTGGAGCAGTTGAAGGCACATATGGCAACTATTACACGTTGCGACCCAAATAATTTGACAGTTATATATCAAGAAAATGAAAATTTATTAGAGTTAAACGAAGATGGAGATGTGATATGTATGATATTAGTAGCTTCTAGTATTCATGAATGTATTTCAAACTTATCTTCTGAACCAACACATATGGATCATCAACAAAGAGTGGATGATGCAAGTCCATCATGTGGTCCATCAACTAAGATTAGTGGTCCATCAACTAGGATCAGTTAATAATTATGATTTGTATGATTATGTTGGTATTTCATTATCTATAATCAATACTGATTGAATTCTTTAGCCATGACTTCCTAGGCAACCCATTGAACCATTGCCCAACCCCGTCGTCCAAAACGAAGCACATGCATGCGAGACAAACTCAAATGAAGACATAGAGACTGGATCAGATCGTGATGAGCAATATATATTGGACATGCCACACCCTCTACAGTGCACTCGAGTTGATCTGCATGTCGGATAAACTTTTGAGAATGTCAGGGCTCTTTGAGAACATGTGGTTGATTATGCCATATGTCGTGATTTTAACATGAGATACAAAAGAAATGACCAAGAGCGCGTAGTTGCAATTTGTGCTGGAGAGGGGTGCAAATGGGAAATTCAACGCTCTAGGGATCATCCCACTCAATTTTTTAAAGTGGGAAAGATGAAGAAAAGCATACATGTACATGTCAACTTGGATTGTCTCATCAACCATTAGCACGTAGCCAGTGGGTTGCCAGAAAAATTAAAGCCCGTTTGACTGATAAGATGGAGCTCACTCCAAAATATATTGTCAAATATATTAATGGGGAACATAGTGTCCCATTGACATACATGCAAGCATGGCAGGGAAAAGAAATCGCGACTGAAATAATACTTGGCTTACATAAGTAGTCATTTATAAAGCTACCCTTATACATGGAGAAGATACGACTCACCTACCCCAATGTAGGGTATATACTAATAGATCCTCAATCTAGCTTTCAGCATTTGTTTCTAGTGTTTGGTCCATGTATGTATGAGTTTATGTATGGTTGTAGGCGTCTTGTAGTCTTGGATGGTACGTTCCTGAAGGGAACATATAGGGGATACTGTTGGCAACATATAGGGGATACTGTTGGCAGCTATTAGTGCAGATAAGCAAATAAGCCATCATGTGTTGCTCTATTACAACCTGTGTTGCATTCTCAAGTATGTCAATGAATCTACTTCTCAACCAATTGAACTTTAGCGTATGCAATTTACACTCCTCTGGGCAATCCCTGAGCCACTCGTCTATGTATGTCGTATATGGTCGGCAATCCCTGGTTAGCACGGAATCACTAGTGACATCTAGCCGGTGTATCTGCCATACATCATACAACATGGGCATCATTTCTCTGATGCATATCGGTAGATGTGTGTTCGTCTCGGGACGCCACCTTTCCGCCGTAGTAATCATCAATGGATGATCAATAGATCTGGGTTCTAGCTCTACTAGTTGCACCAATGGCAACAACTCTACCCTCTCAACAATCGCATGCTGCTCCTCTGTAATGGGCCATGACCTGACAACAAAATAGGAATCGTTGATGTAAATTATTGGTCTTGTCTATAAACAGCAATGACACTTTAGTGTGTAGATTGTTAACAACATGCATATGATGTGAATTTTATTACTGTACTTCATCCTATCAAAAACTGACATAAACGATTGCATTTTTGTCTCTACCTTTTCTCGAGACACCAATTCAAAGATGTGATTCTCTTTCAGGTACAATAGGACATCATCCTCTAATTCTCAAGCATTAGTCCCTTCATTTTCCATCTTATCTGTAGCACTATATTCCAATTTAAGTGAATGCATTGAAATCATAACATAGTGAATGCATTGAAATCATTTATATTGGTTTACTTGACTAGTACTAAAGAACTTAATTGAGGAAACAACTACCATTGCAACAGTTAGAATTGCATATTTAGACTAGTACTAAAGAACTTAATTGAGGAAACAACTACCATTGCAACAGCTAGAATTGCATATTTTTAAAAATGTAATGGTTGAGATTGAATATTGTTCTCATATTGTGCAAGGCTCAGTGAACACTCATCATTTCTACATAATAACAGGGGTTTAAAAGAAGTCATGATATTAAAGTGAAATATCCTAAGATAAACAATACATAAACCATCCATCAATTACATAAGAATATAACATGTTGTATATAAAAAAAAAAAAAAAAAAACTGATGTCTGCATTGTGCATATGTGCATTATGAATGTGCAACTTCGATTGTAGTAGCAAAGGCTGAATCCTAGAATAATGGGACTTACCAAAGAAAGAAAGGAAAATATCTTATTATCCCCTATTTTTAACTTCTATATCTCTTAAGACCCAAGAATTGAAAATATTACTTGTAAGCAAAAGGACTCTATCTTTTCTATCTTCCAACGCCCTAAACCCTTTTGACCATGTATTATTGACCTTAACAACTTATGAAATAACTCTATTTCTCTCTCTCTAAAACTTCGTCTCTCTCTCTCAAAACTCCATCTCTCTCTCTAAAACTCAAACTCCATCTCTCTCTAAAACTCCATCTCTCATACACATAAGAAGGTGTGCTCGTGTTCGAGCTCAAGCTAAATCCCTTGACTGGTCAACTCTCCGAGAAGCGAAGAGAGAGAGATGGAGTTTGAAAAGGGTGTCATTTTAGTGTTTGTTTGGGTCAAAAATTTATGGTCAAAAGGGTCCAGGGGATTGTAAGATAGAAAAGATTGAGA
This sequence comes from Amborella trichopoda, assembly GCF_054954075.1. Classification (NCBI taxonomy): domain Eukaryota; kingdom Viridiplantae; phylum Streptophyta; class Magnoliopsida; order Amborellales; family Amborellaceae; genus Amborella; species Amborella trichopoda. The sequence continues at coordinate 10,704,140 of NC_142338.1, read as the reverse complement.
CCTTTTGCTTACAAGTAATATTTTCAATTCTTGAGTCCTATGAGATATGGAGGTTAAAAATAGGGGATAAAGAGATGTTTTCCTAAGGGAAAAGGATGGCCTGATTAGAAATGTGAATATTGCTACTTGAAATTTATGTTTGAATGCACAAAGTGATCAACCTTATTTACATGTTGCAAATAATTTTCATTTTGTATTTTTTTTAATTACTTTTCTAGGGCCAAAATATTTCTAGTCATAGACTATTCATCCAAATTTTCTTCATGTTCTCATAATAAAATCAGAATACTATTCTCAATAAATCAAATATAATTCATGAATTTTAAATAAATTTAAAGTCCCAACCCCAAAATTATTCAGAAACCACAAAAAATACTGCAGTGCATTTAAAGAAGATAAAATCCAAATAAAACCCAAGAAAGTTTGGCATTTTCATTCTAATTAAACCCTAACTCATGATTTCATGAGATTTTCAGTAAATTTCTAAGAGCTATTACAAATTGAGCATGACACAATACAGAATAACTAAATTAAAAAGTAAATTACATGTATAAAAGATAATATAACACCAAAACCACTGATTTTACACTAGATTCAATAAATAAAACAACAACATATGTCAATAACAAAAACTTCATGATTTTGTTGATTCCCCTAACAATTGTTTTTCATTTTTTATTGTTTTACCTGGTGGTATTCTCTATTCTAGCAATCCTAATCATCTTCTTTGAATGGCAACCAACAATCTAACAATCGTACTTCCTCTATGAAAAACCCTAATCAAGCAACTAATAATCCAAAAAATAGGGTATAAAGTAAAGAAAAACTCATCGGATTTTTGAAATCACGCCGATATTATAGAAATGTGTCGAGATCTTAGCGTTCAATCTTGGGCCGATCGACTGTAGATAGATATAGAGAGAGAGAGAGAGAGAGAGAGAGAGAAGAGTGATCAGAAATTGGGTTTTTCATGTTTAAGGGATTCAGAAAGCTCTCTGGAGATACAATCCTTGGACCGCATGGGAAATGCCCCCGTCCCATCGACAATGCCCTCATCCCATCGGGCAATGCCCAACGAATGGAAATTGAAAAAAAAAATTAGAAGTGTTCCCGAGATGGAATCCCCGGACCGAGGGTTAATTTCATCAAAAAACAAAGCCTGTCAAACCGACCTTAGTTGTAATATTTGCCTATAAACGGAGCAAATTGTAATTTATAAATTTATACAAGGTCTGTACGTAATTAACTCTATTTTTAAAAAAATCATAACCAAAACAGTAATAAACGCATTGAAAGAATATTCATACGTAATTTTTCCTAGAAAAAAAAAAAAACAGCTTGTCAAGTCCAAAGGAGCTAACTCTCTCACGACATAGCAAGATTTTCTAGAGACTGACTACTTTTATAGTACGAGGGCTCCAAGTAGGCCAGGCAAGGCCTTGGCCATAGCCCACCATACATATTGCAATGGCATTATATATATATATAGGAAAATCTTCATGTCGGCCCAAATTCAATCTGGGCATTTGACGGTCATAATTTCATTTCGAATTTGAATTTTAATTTTTTTTTTTTATAAATCCAAATCACTTTAAATTTTAGACATGTGTTATTCTCATCAAGCAGCACCTAATAAAAATATAAAAAAAAAAATCTTCAAAAAATAAATTAACCAAAATATCCCAAAATACTTATATAGGTATTTTGGTTATTTTTTATGTAAAATATTTTTTTGATATTTTTCGAAGATTCACGTATTTTTTATGAACACACACGTAAAATTTCAAGTAATTTGAATTTGTAGAAACAAATTTAAAATTAAAATACTATCGAGCATCCGTGATCGTCAGATCGGCCCAGATTCAATCTGGGTCGTTGGGCTCATATCTACCTGTTAGCCCTTGGGCTAATAAGAGCATCATCCATATATATATATATATATATATATATACACATGTGTGTTGCTTAGGCCTACTAGCCTACAGCTACGTATAAGCCCAACAGCCTCTATTGAATCTGGATCAATCCAATGATCACAATTGTATTTCGTATTTTAATTTTAATTTTATTATATAAATCCAAATCACATGAAATTTTGGGGGTGTGTTTTATAAAATAGTAGAATCCAATAACAATATAAAAACAAAATTGTAAAAAATAAATTGACCAAAATACCCCCAAATATTTTTTGGCTATTTTGGTCAATTTATTTTTTACAATAAAATTTTTAATATTGTTATTAGGTGCACATTGATGAAAAGAATGGACGTCTAAAATTTTACAAGATTTCAATTTCAAAAAAAAAAAAAAAAAATTTCAAATACAAAATAATGTCGTGTTTGTCAGATCAGCCGATATTCAATCTGGGCCTTGAGCCTATATGTAGCTATAAGCTAATGGGCTTACGCCAGCATATATATATATATATATATATATATATATATATATATATATACCGACAGCAACGATGAATCACCTTTGTCCCTTGCACTACAGCTGTTCAACGAAAATAAAAATAATACTATTTCACTTGCACCTATAATGGGTTCTCGAGGCACTTCTCGCCACGATAAACGCCCAATGACTAATATAATACCATTTGAAGGAGAACCTTCGCCTTTGGCAATACGTTCACCTTCACACTCTCCTATTCATCAAATCATCTATCCCGAAGCACATGCTTCAAATCCTATATATTCTCCAGCCCAATCCAAGTCTGCTTCAATACCTAATATGCCTAGATCCGCATATATTGAACGAGTCTATCTCATGGATATTACCATAGATGAACAACACATTCATACAGACCCGATTAAACTTGTACCATTATATTTGCTCAACCATTTGAACCCAACCAATGGTGTAAAAGCCAGAGAATACTATGAGGCCATTTTAATGGAGACAGAGTCTATTTTTGTGGTTCACTATTACCAGCAGAACACCAGAGTAATTGCTTACTGTAAGGTTCAAATAAAAAAGCTACTTTCCTATGATGAGTGGGGTTGTAATCCCGCGCAAGAAAAGAAATTGCACAACCCAGATTTTTCCTATAAATATTATAAGTATGCCGAATATATTGAAGCCTGGCATAAATTCTTTTATTATCAAAATCCAAATAACACACACAGCTGGTACCTTCAATTCCGGCTACCTATATTTGAAAGATTCCCCACATGGTTTCAAAATTGGTTTTTAGTGTGGGGCTTAATTTTGAAAGCAGTGGGATGAGGAAGGGAAAGGCAAACAAGAGTTTTTACCTTTTGTTTGATTATTTGGACTGCATGGGTATGGATATGTGTCCATGGTGGAGGATTCTTTTTGAGTCTATCATGTAATGGTTTAGAATCGATGGCCAAGTTAGGATAAAAATCACTAACATAATTTAAACATCCTAAGAATCGTTGAAGCTCTTTTTTATCAAGTATTTGATCAGGAAATTTATTAGCAAATTGAATTGATCTATCAATGGGAATAATTGTGCCATGGTGGATCATGTGTCCTAGAAATCTAATATTGGTTTTGAATAAAGTAATCTTTTTAGCTGATACAACTAATCCAGCATTCTGGACAGCATGAATAAAAGTATTAATATGTTTGATATGCTGATCTATTGATTCAGAGAAAATCAAAACATCATCTATATAGACTATCATAAAATGATGATAAGAATTGAAAAAGTCATTCATTATTTTTTGAAATTCTGATGGGGCATTTTTCAAACCGAAAGGCATAACATTCCATTCGTATTGACCAAATGGTACATTAAATGCAGTTTTATATTTATCTTGTTCTTGAATTTGTATTTGCCAATATCCATACTTCATATCAAATTTAGAAAAGATACAAGCATTAGCAACTCTATCTAATAAATCTTTTTTATTGGGGATAGGATATCTAATCCACCTTAGGACTTTATTAAGAGGTTTATAATTGATAACAAGGCGAGGAACTCCTCGTTCTTTTTCGGCATTTTTATTTACATAAAAGGCTGCACAGCTCCAAGGTGAGGAACTTGATCTTATTAATTTTTTGTGTTGAAGATCTGCGATTTCTTTGCGACACATATCAAGTAAGATATTATTCATTTGTATTGGTCTAGCTTTTGTAGGTATTTGTTTTTCATCAAAACCTTGTTCATTGGGTAGACTAATACTATGCTTTTTTCTTTCCCAAAAAGCATTAGGATGCTCACTACATATAGTGGTTTCTATTTGTTTTTGTATTGATTGAATCTTTTGTTGGATCAAAGGATCCTGTATTTGTTCTTCTATATATTTATATTTAATTTCTTGTTTTAATGTACAAAGAAATGTTTCTTTGTTTTGTAATTGACTTTTGACATTGTTTATTTCCTTTAATTTGGGTTTATGTATATATATAGGGTTTGTCTAGAGTTAACAACCCTTCAAAATACAAAGGTTCAAGTTAGAAGGGGTTGTGATGGGTGTATTTATCAAAACAATCATTATTTTTATTAAAAAGATATTTAAATAGGTAACTTTACCATTAAGTAAGGGCATTATTTAAATTTTCACAAAAGTACAATGGCATTTTGAAATTTAGTGTCCTGAAGTTTTATTTATAGAGTGTCATTGTCTTTTCATTAAAATTTCAATTTTACCATTTTATGGAGATGACAAAAATACCTTCTGTCTTGTAGTAATATTTACAAATTTGCCCCACAAAAGTAACTTTTAAAAAAAAAAAATAGACAACAAAATTAATAATTCACCCTTCATAGCTCTCTCTATCTTGAACGTTTGTAATTTGAAGGGTTGTGAAGTTTAAAATAGCTCATATATATCTATATATATATATATACGACCCAACAAACTATTTTATTCCATCTCAAACCAAAATCCTTTTTAACCCTCATGTCCCCTGTTTTCATTTTCACTACGGTAATCTATCTTTCTACTACAACAATGGCTCTCTCTCTCCATTCGGTAAAGTCTGCTCAACTCTCATGGTAAGTCTCTCTCTTTCTCTCTCATCTCTCTCTATGTCTCTCTCTTCCCCTGCCTTCAAAACATCCATTGCTCTCACCATTTGATACTCTCTCTCTCTTTGTCTCTCTCTCTGCCTTCGAAACCTCCATTCTTCCCATTTTTTGGTGTTGTTGTCATATCAATCTTTTCCTTCCAGTCTCTCTCTACCCCCCTTAGGTCATTATTCTCTTTTTTATTGTCTCTCTCACTGTTATCTATATTCTAATTTTTCAATCTCTCTCTTTGATCCGTATTAATTTTAATCTTTCCTCTTTTTCTTTGTATTTCTTGTATGTTCTTTGTATAGAAATCAAGGTTTCTTGGTGCCTTGATGTACAGAGAGAGAGATTACCGTAGTGAAAATAAAAACAGGGGAAAGGAGGGTTAAAAAGGATTTTGGATTGAGTTGAAATAAAATACTTTGTTGGGATGAGTTTTTATTGCCAAAAGTGAATAATTGGGGGAAATAAGGGATGAGGGGGTTAGGTGTTGAGGGTTACGTCGCTTGAAAGAAAAATTGAAGGAGGGTCTACGATGAAATAAAATGGAGAACTAAGGTTCTGTACGATATTTTCCCTATATATATATATATATATGGAAAACACTACACAATGCCTATAGGCGAAAATGAGCAGTGATTTTGCCTATGCTCACCACCGTCCAAAGTTCATCGCACGGTCACAGTTGTCCGATAGTGTTTTTATTTTAATTTTTTTTCTATAAATCGGAATGATCTAAAATTTGAAGCATGTGTTCATCAAAAAATAAGATAATCTAATAAAATATAAAAAATAATTCGTAAATATAAATTAACCAAAATACCCCCAAAAATTTTTGAGGGTATTTTCTTCAATTTATATTGTGTGAAATATTGTTTTCATATTTTTATTAGGTGTGCCTCACTACTGGACAATCGTGACTGTGCGATAAACTTTGGACAGTGAAGAGCAAAGGCAAATCACTGTTCATTTTCGCCTATAGCTGTTGGGAAGACCTTTCTTATATATATATATATATATATATATATATATATATATATATATATATATATATATATATATATATATATATATATATATATAATGCCAGTAGGTGAAATGAACCATGATTTCGCCTACCCTCATCACCATCCAAACTTCCTCGCATGGTCACAATTAGCTGATAGAATTTTATTTTTTATTTTCTTTTTACTTATCGAAATGATCTGAAATTTGTAGCTTGTGTACATCTTAGTGAGGTGCATCTAATAAAAATATGAAATAATAATTTAAAAAATATAAATTGATTAAAATACCCCCATAAATTTCAAAGGTATTTTGATAACTTTATATTTTATGAATTACTATTTTCATATTTTTATTAAGTGCAACTCACTAATATGTACACACACTTCATATTTCAAGTAATTTGGATTTGTAGAAAAAAACTGAAAATTGAAACACTACCAGACAACTGTGACAGTGCGATGTAGTTTTGATAGTAATGAGGGTAGGCGAAATCACTGTTCTTCGAGTGGTTTAAAAGACATATCACTATTTTAATTTTAATGTTTTTCTATAAATCTGATTAATATGAAATTTTGAGTGTATATACCTAACACTATTGCGCACCATATAAAAAAATTATTTTTGATAATTTAAAATGACCAAATTACCCCTTGTCATTTTTCAAGGGTATTTTGATCATTTTATATTTTGAAAAATAGTTTTATATATTTTTTCATTGTGCGTCCTAATTTTTAGTACACACTTATAAAACTTCATTATGATACGATTTATAGAAAAATATTTAAAATTTTATATTGATATGTATTCTGAACCACATGATGAAGATCTGACGGTTGGAATTCCACCTATATTACTATTCATTATAACTGCCCAACTATTGTAAGGTTTACTCATATATATATATATATATATATATATATATATATATATATATATATATATATATATTATCTAATTTAAAATGTCCAATATTATCACATTATAAAGGTACAAAGATGTGTTTTTCTCAAGATTATTAACTAGAGAATATAGTCAATTAGATCCTTATTTGCTGAAAAAGTAAAAAATAGACTCAAAAGTAAACATGGAGGTATAATACCCTATTCTGTTTATACATTAGAAGAGTTATCTGCTGAAATATGTGCAGAAGGATTAGCCTTATGCATCGATATAAAATTAAAGAAATAATTAGACAAACAAAAAATGACTGGTAGAAAGGAGCTTGGAGATTTATGTGAACAATTTGGTTATAATATCGAGAAATCTAAAGATAATAGTTATAAAAAGAAAAAATATAAATATGAGAAAAAATAAAAAAATCCATATAAGAAAAACAAAATAGAAAAATTTCTAAAAAGATTTTCACCAAAACAAAAATATAAAAAAGGAAAGAAAAAATTACTTGTGTGTTATAAGTGTGGAAAAGTAGGCCATTATAAAAGTAACTGTAAAGTCAAAAAGAAAATAGATTCACTAATATTAGATGAAAATATTAAAAACCAAATATATGATATTATACAAATATATCATAGTGATAGTTCTGATAAGAGCGATACAGAAAGTTCTAGTGATAACTCATTAATAGGAAATATTGAAGATGAGAATCTCATATGGACTAGTACTGAAGAATCTGATAGAGAAATACAAGAATGTTCATGTAATATGTTATCTAAAGAATATAATTTAATCCTAGATTTAATAGAAAAAATCACAGACCCAGAGGAAAAACGATAAACTATAACACAATTCATTAATATTACTAAAGCCAAAAATAAACCTACTCCTTTGATAAAAACCCCAGATGAATATAATTTTACAAAAATTATTAAAAGAATAAATAAAAAAGATATAGTTCAAAAAGAACCAACAATAATAGAATTAAAAAAGGAGTTAAATGAAGTAAAAATAGAAATACAATAATTAAAAAATAGAATTAAAATAATAGAATTACAAAATGAAGTAATAGGAAATATTACAGACACTAATGAGATAGAATTTGAACATTTAATAAAGCAAACAGAACAAATAAGTCAAACAGACCAACCTGAATCATCAGGAATAAAATTAGAAGAATTAAACAATAATAAATCTGTGAATTTAATAAATAAAATTATTTCTCAAAAATGGTTTGTATTAGTAAAAATCGTAGTTAATAATGATTATAATTTTGAATCTTTAGCATTAGTAGATTCTGGAGCAGATTTAAACTGCATTAATGAAGGATTAGTACCTACAAAATATTTTGACAAAACCACCAAAATATTGAATATTGCTGATGGAAGTAGATTAATCATCAAATATAAATTATCTAATGCTGTTGTATGCAATAATGGACATTGTTTCCCTACTCCATTCATAATGGTAAAAAGACTAAGTCAAGCAGTAATACTTGGTGTTCCTTTCCTTACTCTTTTATATCCAATCACAATTAATAATACAGGAATATAAACAACCATAACAGGAGAAATAATAAAGTTTGAATTCGTCGATAAACCAAAATTAAAATAAATAAATAGAGTTAAAGATAATATTAAACAAAAAGAAAATTTTATTTGTTCACTAAAAGAATAAATTAAATATAAATTAATAGAAGAAAAATTACAAACTACTGAAATAAAAGAACAAATAAAAAATATAACTAAATAAATAGAAAAAGAAATATGTAGTGAATTATCTAATGCTTTTTGGAAAAGAAAAAAGCATATAGTAAGTTTACCATATGAATCTACTTTTCACGAATCTAAAATTCCTACAAAGGCAAGACCAATACAAATGAATACACAATTGTTAGAATTTTGTAAAAAAGAAATAGATGGTTTATTAACCAAATGATTAATTAGACCAAGCATTTTTCCTTGGAGCTGTGCTGCTTTTTATGTAAATAAAAATGCAGAACAAGAAAGAGGAGTTCCAAGACTCGTAATAAATTATAAACCATTAAATAAGGCACTTCAATGGATTAGATATCCAATACCTAATAAAAAAGATTTATTAGATAGATTATTAAATGCTTATATCTTCTCAAAATTCGATTTAAAGTCTGGATATTGACAAATCCAAATAAAAGAATATAGATATAAAACAGCTTTTAATGTCCCATTTGGACAATATGAATGGAATGTAAAGCCCTTTGGACTAAAAAATGCTCCATCAGAATTCCAAAGGATCATGAATGATGTATTTAATCCTTATATGAAATTCATGATAGTTTATATTGATGATGTATTAATTTTTTATGTGCTGCTTTTTATGTAAATAAAAATGCAGAACAAGAAAGATGAGTTCCAAGACTCGTAATAAATTATAAACCATTAAATAAGGCACTTCAATGGATTAGATATCCAATACCTAATAAAAAAAAGATTTATTAGATAGATTATTAAATGCTTATATCTTTTCAAAATTCGATTTAAAGTCTGGATATTGACAAATCCAAATAAAAGAATATAGATATAAAACAGCTTTTAATGTCCCATTTGGACAATATAAATGGAATGTAAAGCCCTTTGGACTAAAAAATGCTCCATCAGAATTCCAAAGGATCATGAATGATGTATTTAATCCTTATATAAAATTCATGATAGTTTATATTGATGATGTATTAATTTTTTCTGAAGATATATCACAATATATAAATCATATAAATGTTTTTATAAATGCTGTTAAACATGCAGGATTAGTTGTTTCTGCAAAAAAGATGAGTTTATTCCAAACAAAAATTAGGTTCTTAGAACACAATATATCCCAAGGAACAATCATACCAATAGATAGATCTATTCAATTTGCTGATAAAATCCCAGATATTATCCTAGACAAGAAAGAATTACAAAGATTTTTAGGATGTCTTAATTATATAGTAGATTTTATAAAAATCTAGCAATAAATGCAAAACCTCTATATGACAGATTAAAAAAGAATCCTCCCAAGTGGACTGACATTCATACTGAAGTAGTAAAAAAACTTAAACTTAAATCTAAGGAATTACCCTGCCTTTTACTACCAGATCCAAATGCTTTTAAAATAATTGAATGTGATGCCTCAGAATTAGGATTAAGAGGAATTCTCAAGCAAAGAATTAATTCCACTGAACAATTAGTTCGTTATACTTCTAAAGCATGAATCCTACTCAACAAAACTACTTTATAGTTAAAAAAGAAATTTTAGCTATCGCTCATTGTGTTACTAAATTTCAAAGTGATATTTTAAATATTACATTTCTTATTCGTACGGACTGCAAAGCTGCTAAAGACATTCTTCTGAAAGATGTGCAAAATTTAGTCTCTAAACAGATATTTGCTCGTTGGCAAGCCATTCTCTCTGCTTTCGATTTTACCATTGAATATTTACATGGTTCTCATAATTCCCTTCCTGATTTTCTCACCCGTGAATTTTTGCAGGGGGCAGAACAGACAAATCTGACCAATAAAGAACTCCCTTTAGCTTTAACATTAGTTAATAATAATAAAATGAATACTAATAGAGGGAAAGCACATATGGATATGTCATTAATACCAGCAACTTCTTCATCACCAATCAGGAATATTGTGCCATATTCCCCAAGCATCCCAAATAGCCCAGTAAATCAATATCCATCTTTCTCCAGCCAACCTCCACAAACACCAGTATATTTACAAACACCAGTTCCCAAGAAATCCACTTCTACTGAAAGATCTCAGTATGAAGAAATTGCTTTTATTGAATACTCAATTATAGAAGATATTCATGTCAATGATGACCCAAATAGTGTTGCCTGATATTACTTTTGCAATAATCACAACCCTTCAAATGGTATAAAAACCAGAGAATGGTATGAGATGGTTCTCCTAGAAACAGGATATATTACTATAGCACACTATTATCAAAAGAATTCAAAAATAATATCATATTCTAAATTACAAATTAAAAAAGTATTATTGTTCAATGAATGGGGATCAGACCCTTCCAGAGCTAAGAGATTGGCATCCCCTATATTCCCAAATAGACACTATAGATATTCAGAATATGTGGAAGCCTGGCAAAAGTTCTCACACTCCAGAACCAGTATAACTCTCATACCTAGTTTCTTTAGTTTAAAATGCCAATAAATGACCCATTTCCAAACTGGTTCAGAAACTGGTTTGCAATATGGGGTTCAAGGACCCAAATAATGCCTCAAGCCTTGCAAATATCCCAATCAAAATTCATTGAAGCCAATGGGAGAGATCCCAACATTGACTACCATTTATATTTTGTTGCGCTATATCAGGTACCTTGGATACTCAAATGGAAATATGCTATATTTCAGAACAATACACATAATTATGAATACATTCCTTGTATAGGCAAAAGTATCTCAATTAAATGGTGGGACGTCTTTGTCTACCAAAATCTTGAGCCTGAGAAAATTCCGTTAAAACAAATACCATCATCATATAGATCATATTCATACCGTAACCCAAATAGTTTGTCTGAATATATATCAATGATGAAAAAACAAAACCCACAGGCTACCAAGGCAAAACTTGAGAAGCAATTACTTCAAATGTTTACAGCAGAAGCTGAAACTACACAAATTCATAAAGAAGACAATGCAGAAAGTGAATGAAATGAAGAAATAGAGGAACTTGAAGATCAATCGGCCCAGGGTTGTTCTCAAAAGCAAACTCTGTATTAGTTCGACTCGGCCCGACTCGGTCTCAATCATATAACATCAACAATATAGCAACAATTATCAACTCAGCCATCATTTCAAAAGATTCCTCCACTGACAATAAAGACAAATATTATCACATCAGCCACAGCAAAAAGCAGATTCCCTACTTTTCGTACATACCACCTGTCCACCTTTGTAAAAAGAAGATTCCACCTGTCTACCTTTATAAAAAGCATATTCTACCTATCCGCCTTTATCTAAAGTAGAAGCCACCTGTCCTCCTTTACCTGTCCAAAGAAGATTCCAAGCCATCCACCTGTGCTCTACTTTCTTACTGACAAGTGAGGATCGTCCATCTAGCAATCATCAAAGAAAAGCATCCCCTAGCTGGCAACCATCGAGAGATACCCTGCAAAGCAACAAATTATAATTTAATGGCACTTGAGGTCCGCCCACTATAAATTCCAAGCCCCAACAGACGACTGAGGCATCAAGTGGTCTCATTGACTTCTCTCTCTGAGCATCCTTCTCCTTCTTATGCTCTAAGTCTTCTCTTCTCTTCTCTCTTGTAAATTTTATGTGTGACTGTAACCTTAGCAAGTTACCTAGCTACTGTCCAAGTGAGTGGCGATCATTCTGTAGTTACTGCATATGGACACAGTAAGTTTTTATTTCTGGTTTTGTTTACAGTCCATATAGTATGTTTGTTTAGAAGTTTGTTTGCAGAGTCTGTAATTTATAATACAATTGATTCGAGTCTGTAATCTATAATACAGTCTATTTGAATAAAATAAAAGTTGTGGATGTTTCATAATGCAATTTAGAGTTGTATTTAGTATAAAAGTGTATCAGTCTTCTTATGCGACTTGGTTATTAGTTGATATATCTCCATTCTCTTTATTTGTAATCATCATCATATTATTATACTAAGGATATTTACGATTGTTAGCATAATAAATTAGAAATAATTGTTAGAAATAATTGTAGAATAACTTAAATAACTTAGTGGGATGATCTTGGAATAAATTGGTATCAGAGCCAATCCCAAGAAACTTCTAAAAATTCTTGTTCCAAGAAGATTATTATCCTGAGAAATATTTTATTAGGCAGAAACCTAATTAAATTTTCCATTAGAGAAAGTTGGTCCGAGAGTTGAGGCTAAGAACACCCAGTCTAAGAGACAGTAAAAGGCAAGAGAGCCACTGAGGTCAAGAAAGACGTAAGAGGTAGTTAAAAAGCACTCATCCGCAACCTAATAATGGATAATTTCATTAGGAATCTATCTAACAAAGCGTTACCTCAGACTAATAATATTCTTAGAATAAAGAATAAAGAAGAAATTCTTATTGATGATATAGAAAACCAATTACAAAATTGGAATATACCGAAAGTACCCATATCTAATATTTACCAAGAAGAAACTTTTAATTTAAAAATAGGATATGCTATTAAAACAGTAGAACAATCTTTATCAATAACAAGCACTCAAGAAAACTTTCAATTATTATCAAATAAAATAATTCAAATACATAAATATAAAAACCAAAACTATTTACATATAGGATTAATACAAGTAGCAATTAAACCTTTAACAAGATTAGAACTTAATAATTCAATCTTAGTCTATCTTAGAGATACCAGACATAATAAGTTTTCTGATTCATTACTAGGGATGATAGAATCTAGTCTTTGTAGTGGGCTTATGTATTTTAACTGCTTTCATAACTATTCGGTCTCACTAAATGATCATAACATTCTTAATGCCTTAACATTAAATGAGAAAACCCAAGGTTTTGATATGATCCCAGGATCACAAAACATAGCTATTATATATAGAATTTACTATAAAGTTATGAACACTTTATGTCCCAAAGTAGTACAAATGGATACTAAGACAAGAACTACTTTATTCCAAACCAATATAGAAAAATCCAATACTATAATACCTAAAACAATAAAATGGTCTGAAATGATACTACCTGAATCCTGGTCATTACAAAATGAAAATATAAATCACCAAATACCTTCAAAAAACATTCCTGATAAAATTATTGAACATATGGATGGTAATATAGAAATACAATTTGCAAATTTAGGAGATAAATTAAAAAGCAAAGATGATTCTGAATTACAAAGACCAAAAAAAAAAATAGAACCATCTAGATACTCAATCTCATCTATTTCAAATATCAAACCTCAATTGGAAGGAGCAATAAGAACCAGAGAAAATATTGTAATACCTCAATATAAACCCATACAGAATGAAGCCAAAGGAGATCCAGAATTTTTTGACTCAGAAATGGATTTTCATGTATTAACCTTAGAAGAACAAAGAATAGATAAAACATATATAGAAACAGACTACTTATCTGATGAGAATAAAGAAATAAAAAATAGTATCTTAAAATATTTGAACCAAGATTAGTAGAATTATTCCATAAAAAATATAATAAATTTCTTAAAAAAGAAAAACACATCTTTGTACCATTTATAATGTGATAATGTTGGACATTTTAAATTAGATAATAAATCTTCAGTTCTTACTTCAAGTAGGGCTGTACTCCCCACAAAATGAAGAGTGATGGTATAAATAAGAATATTAACAGCATCACTTTCAGAATATAATATATCTTGATTTTGTTCATTTTTAACAGTCCATTGTCTAGTATTATTTAATATTTGATTTTTATATTTTCAGGTAAGTGAAAATCCCACCAACCACGAAGCCATCCAGTGAATCCACAAACAATAGCCTTGGCGACTTCCTGGTCGTGGTTGCCTACCATTTTACATGCTGAAGCATACATGGTCATGTGTTTCATTGTATCTAGAATTTGATGTTCAGACATGTCATCTATATTCCAATTGACTATGGTTCTTCCTTAATAGGAGGTTGTATGAGATATGAGATCTTCTTCAAACTGGATATCAACAGGAGTTGGTCGTGGGTGATATGGTCTAGCTGTAGCAGGTTTCTAATTTCTTCCATACGATATTCTTTGAATGGATTGGTATTTGTTATTGTTTTTAGTAAATGCTATTTCCATATTTTTTATTGAATCTTCAATTATGGGTTCTTCAACTTCAAAGGTTAAAGTTTCTGATTCTTTTATGACTATACCTTTGTTTCTACTATCTTCTTTCTTAGTATTTTCTTTTATATCAAGTTTAGCTAATTTTGATATTAATTGATCCATTAGGTTCTTATTATTATCACCTATATGAAATTTTTCTTTATTTAAAGAAGGAAGTGATTCTTGTATTGGTGCTGGTCTTAACATATTTTTTATTCTTAATGTTTGTTTTCCTATGAATTGCATGCATAGATTTGTGTAATTATTTTGTTCTATTATGTGAGGAATTAATTCTGTTCTATGTACTATTTCTCCAGTAGTCATTTTATATGGAGTAGCTTTTATTCCTAAGACAAACGCATTATCTGTTTCTGTACCTTTTATTATTAGACTCCTTTCTGAGGGATGTATATATATATATATGAGCAATGATCGAATGCAATGGTTGTATTATAGTATAATGCAACAACACTTCTAAAAAACTATGTTTGTGGTATTTGTATCACCCCAAATTTTACACACACACTCTCTTCATCTCAATAATCAATCCCAAAAAAAAAAAAGTTCAATTTGAACCCTAGATATGGTCAAAATGAGTCCCTTCCAAAAATGAATCTAGACCATTCATTTTGTGAATTTCAAGATCTTAACCTTTATAAACTCAAAATATTTTTTATTTTTGTTTTTTCAACATTGTTGATCTAATGATAATCAAGATATCAAAAAAAAAAAATTGGAAATAAAAAATTCCTTCTAAAGCCTAAATCTAAGCATCTCACCAAAATAAACGGCCTATATTAATTGGACCAAAAAATTACTTTCTAAATTGTGTTTTCAATTTTTTCTTTTTTGTGATTGTTCATTAGAATGAAAAGAGTGTATATTTCAAAATTTGGATCAATCAAATAGCCATAAGATAGTTTTTTAAGGTCATTGCATTATACTACTATACAATGGTTGCATGATATCATTGCCATATATATATATATATATATATATATATATATATATATATATATATATATATATATATTATATATATATATATATATATATATATATATATATATATATATATATATATATATATATATATATGAAGATACTAGGGTGAGGCCACTAGCTCATAGGGAAAAATGAGCCCAACGGCCCAGATTGAATCTGAGCCGATCTGACGATCATAGATGTCCAGTAATGTTTGAATTTTAATTTTTTTTCTACAATTTCAAATCAGTTGAAATTCAGGATGTATGTACATCAAAAATAGGTGAATCTTTAAAAAATATCAAAAAAATATTTTACATGAAATAAATTGACCAAAATATCCTTGAAATGTGTCAGGGGTATTTTGGTCAATTTATTTTCACGAATTGTTTTTTTATATTTTTATTATGTGCGGCCTGATGAGAAGAATACACACTTAAAATTTCAAGTAATTTTCATTTGTAAAAAAACAATTAAAATTCAAATACTAACAGACATTTGTGGTCGTCAGATCGGCTCAGATTCAATCTGGGCCGATGGGCTCATTTTTCCCTGTGAGCTAGTGGTCTCACCCAAGCTTTTTCCATATATATATATATGAAAAAATATGGTATTATTCCACTAGCTCATATGAACATATGAGCCCAATGGTCCAGATTGAATATGGGTCGATCTGACGTTCACGGATGTTTGGTAGTGTTTAAATTTTATTTATTTTTATACAATTAACAGTGGTTTCGCCTACGCTCTTCATCATTCAAACTTCATCGCACGATAACATTTATCCAGTAGTGTTTCAATTTTTCTTTTACTTTTTTATAAATCCAAATTACTTTAAATTTGGAGCGTGTATACATTGTAGTGAGATGCACCTAATAAAAATATGAAAAAAATAATTAGTAAAATATAAATTAACCAAAATATCTCCAAAAATTTACAGGGGTATTTTGTTGAATTTAATTTTTACGGATTATTTTTTTCGTATTTTTATTTGGTGTGCCTTACTAAAATGTACACATGCTCTAAATTACAAATCATTCTGATTAGTTAAAAAAATGAAAATTGAATCGCTACCAGACAACTGTGACCGTGCGATGAAGTTTGAATAGTGATAAGGGTAGGCGAAATCACTGTTCATTTTCGCCTATAGGCGTCTTGTAGTATCTTCTATATATATATATATATATATATATATATATATATATATATATATGTTTCACTACTTGTTGCAGCTTGCAGCCAGAAAATATTTGAATACAGTATTTACCAAATGCTACTCAGAAGACAATTCTCTGCATATTAATAAAAGTAAAAAACAGAAAGTAAAAACGTACTGACTATTTCTTAAACTAAGTAAGGAATTGGCTTTTATATATATATATATATATATATATATAGTTTTATTAAGCTACACCACTTGATGGTGGTGTATACCCTTAAAGTCCTCAACATTTTTTGATACTTAGATACCCTTATCCTATATTGTAGTAACTTTTTGTCTAGGGGCATTTTAATTAATTAGTCAAGAGTAAAGTAGAAATTCATAATAGAAGCAAAAGCATTTATTGACAATAATGGACAATAACATCATTGGTATGGTATGTGACATCACCTACAAGATGCATTAATTGTCTTTTAACTATTAAACAAAAATTCGAAAATTGTAATCTCAACCTTAAACCAACTACAATTTGGGAAAGTATGATAAACCATGTACAATGGCCACAAAAGAGTCTTGTATTTTATTAGTTATTTTTATTTAAAATAATACTTTTAGAAATTTGAGATATATATACTTTTATATAGCAGATCAAATAAAAATCATAAAAAATATACAAAAAGACCATCCACTTTTGATACAAGAAAGTAGAACTATTCACTAACAAAGTAGAAAATTATTGGTGAACTACAACCACCAAATTCACCGTGTTTAAAAGAGAAAAATAAAAATCGAGAAAAAATTCACAAGAAGATAGCAAATGAACATGCGGATCTGAAATCTCCACCACGTACCATTAACAAGAAAAGAAGAAAAAGATTCATGCTCCCTCTCTCTCCAAATTAATCTTTTTTTATTCGATCAAAACTCACCACCTTTACATTGCACGTCCAGCCTCCTTTTATTTTCTTCCACCAGCATCTTTTTTAACGATAACCACTAACTCCCTACTCCATTCTTTCCATCTATGTAACCCATCATTATCTCTAGTAACCCAACCAAAAAATATAACAATCCCTTCAAATAGGAAACAAAACTCACTTCCTGAAAACTAACTGGAACCTTCCTTCTACAAGCTAACTTCTATCAAAAAGAACTAAAACCCCCATACTCTTTTATTTCTTAACGAGAACTAAACCCACGTACTCTCTTATCTCTTAACAATGGATTCACTCCAAGAAAATGGACTCTATGAAAGTAAACTAAAAAAACATACTAATCCTATTTCTAAAAATTGACTCTAATAAAATAAAAACAAAAAATACACATAAAAAAATAATAATAATAATTAAGTCCCCAAAAGTTTGAGAACAATGAAAAATATTGAATCCATTGATCTTGAACTGCGTCATTTTCCCTTGGTTGGAAAAATCTCATCCTTGAGTTTTAAAATGCACTGAAATAAAATTTTTATTATTTCCACAACCTTCTTCTATCCGAATATTGTAAACATGATCCTAGAACCTATGGGTTACTGTAGTAATCAAAAACAACTATTGTGCACTGAATATGAGAAACTCTCATGGAATGGGTCATCGTATATCCATAGGAATGGTTTATACTCGTCCTTAAAACATGCTAAGGGGGAATCTTCAAGATGAGCACTAAAGGAGCATCTTCGCGATGAGAGCTTTCGATGACTAAACTGACTTCATTTATCGATTCTCCTTTGAGCCCATCATTTGTTTCTTCGTCAAATATCTCTGGAGGTTCGATCTCCTTTAGGTTCAAGTCAACATATTAATTCTCCATGAGAAAATTAGATTTCTTTGCTGCCTCAAGGCCAACTTCTCTCCTTTCATCTTGTTATTCATCAAATATAGGATCTTCATCAAAGATGAGGTCACTTTTGAATGATAGTTCCAATTTGAGATCCACACCTATTAGTTCTTCATCAAACTTAACTAGATCACTTTCCCGACCATGAGGGTCCCGACCCAGAGCGTGCTCTTGAAAGCAGTTTCTAACTCACTACCATCTTTATAGTGTGTCGAGGTCGAATTTTCTGCAACATCTGACTCACTACTGTCATTATAGTGTGTCGGGGCTGAATTTCCTGACCCAGAGCATGCGCATGGAATAGGCTCTCTAAGCATTAGACTCACTATCGTCATTATAGTGTGTAGGGACCAAATTTCTTGACCAAGAGCGTGCGCATGGAATGGGCTCTTGAAAGTAGCATCGAACTCACTACCATCATTATAGTGTGTCAGGCCAAATTTGGATGGGCTCATTCTCAATAACTCTGAGGTATTGTTCTTGTTGAATGGACTCATTCTCAGTAATAATGATAGGGTGGAATTTCCTCTCATAACGTGCACATGGAACAAGCTCTCAAAAGTAGACTCTAGCTCACTACTGTCATTATAGTGTATCAGGGCTGAATTTTGCGCCAAGTGCTGGTCAGTTTCTCTACTTGTCTTCTCAAGTATTTTATCTCAATATCTTGGAGGTCTCGTTCTCGTTGGATGGGCTCATTCCCAGTACCCAACCATAGACATAACCTCTTGTGCGCGGAAGCTCTAAACCAGATGGGTTGATTTTTGGCAAATAAAGTATGAGAAAAAAAAATCGATAAAAAACAAGCAACAAGAAACAAAAATAAAGTAGGAAATAAATAACAGAAAAAGAATACTAGGATTTACCTGTTTCATCATAGATGTGGCGAAGACGATCGATGTTTTTCACTAAATCAAATAAAGAAAATTGCAAGGCAACTTACTTGAGAGGACCAGAGACTTAGTCTCCCACAAAGCCTTATTTTCTACAATTTTCTCTCTGTAGAAATCCCCAAACGTTTTCCTCTATTTTTTTGAATCTTTTTCTCTCTCTAAATAACCCTTTATATAGAAAAAAGCAAATCTCAAAGAAGTGGTATGTGAGGCTCTATCTTTCCCATAAAATTAGGAAACTTAACTTTATCGATATCTACTTGTGGACCTAGGGCTCCATCATAATCTAAGTAGGACTTATCCATAAACTTAGATCTTAAATAATAGGCTCTACCCAAATAAATAGGAAACCTAAATTAAAGCAATCCAATCCTTTAAAATTAAGGATTCAAGAATTCAAGATAAATATCAACAAATCTCCACCTTAGCTTGAATTCCAAAAGAGATTTCAATCGACCATCTTCTCCACACGTGCCCCCATAGGCGTACCTTGGCAACACATTATTCAAGTCCAAGCATAAGTTGAACTTCTGTAATGCAACCGGCTTTGTTAACATATCTGTAGCATTCTTCTTAGTATTAACCTTCTGTAATAAAATATCACATTTAGCCTTGATATTACGGATAAAACGGTATCTGACATCAATATGCTTCGTCCTTGCATGACATACCTAGTTCTTTGCCAAATGTTTTGCTCTCTGACTATCACAATAAATAATAGTCTCATCATGTCGTAAGCCCAAATAGCTTAAAAGCCCTCTAATAAGACAAATGGCTTCTTTCTCTACCTCGATAACAGCCATGTATTTTGCTTCAGCCGAAGACAAGGTAACTACAGTTTGTAGCATCGACCTCCAACTAATTGGATCTCCTACAAGTGTAAACACATAACTTGTAATATATCACCTACAATCTAAACCACCTACAAAGTCAGCATCAACATAACCAACAACCTTGTCACCAAACGTGTTATCTCTATCAAACACCAAACCTAGATCTGATGTACCTTTTAGGTAATGCAGAATTCATTTTACCGCATGACAATGCTTCTTTTTTAGATTAGCCATATACTTGCTAATAACACTAACGGCATGAGAAATATCTTATTGAGTGCAAACTATTGCATATATGAGGCTTCCAACTGTACTCACATAGAGAACACGTGAC
The DNA here is from genome assembly GCF_054954075.1 of Amborella trichopoda. Classification (NCBI taxonomy): domain Eukaryota; kingdom Viridiplantae; phylum Streptophyta; class Magnoliopsida; order Amborellales; family Amborellaceae; genus Amborella; species Amborella trichopoda. The sequence goes on along the minus strand of NC_142338.1, from coordinate 10,683,397 downwards.
ATGTATTCCTTTTCAGCATCTGAATTTGGAGATAATGATGCTGACAATCTGAAATGTGTAGCAAGAGGAGTACCCACGGGGTTTAAATTTTCCATTTTGAATCTAACGAGAACTTCTCAATTTACTCCTTCTGAGATAGCTACAATTTACCTAACTTTCAATCTCTACAAATCTCCAAACCCAAAAATTTTTTTGTTGAACCTAAATCTTTCATTTCAAATTCTCTGGTAAGCTTAGTCTTCAATTTACTGATTTCTGAAGAATTATTCGCAGCAATAAGCATATCATCTACATAAAGCAATAAATAGATGAACGAACCATCAATAAATATCTTACAATAGACACAATTGTCATACTTACGTTTGATACACCCGTGATCAATTATGAATGTATCAAAGTGTTTGTACCACTGCCTAGGAGACTACTTTAGGCCATACAATGACTTCTTCAGCTTGCAGACATAGTCATATTTTCCTTTAACAATAAACCCTTATAGCTAAGTCATATAAATATGTTCTTTTAACTCTCCATGAAGGAATGCAGTCTTGACATCAAGCTACTCTAACTCTAAATCAAACAATGCAACCATGGCTGGTAAAACCCAAATAGAAGTGTGTTTCACAACATGAGAGAAAATCTCATTATAATTAACACCTTCTTTCTGGGTATAACCTTTTGCAACCAAACATGCCTTAAACCGATCACCACCAGTCCTACGTGACCCATCTTTCTACTTATAAAATCATTTACAACCAATGGCTCTCTTGCCTTTAGGCAACTTCACGAGATCCCAAGTACGATTCTTCTGAAGAGATTTCATTTCTTCATCCATAGCTTAACTCTACCTGCTATTGTCACTGTCATGTGTAGCTTCCTTAAAAGTGAATGGCCCTTGGCTTGTGGTAGTCAATGCATAAGCCACCATGTCCTCAAAACCGTACCCCACAACTAGCTTTTTTATTTTCTTTCCATTTCCAAACTGAGGCTCTTCCTCAAATGGAGTAGACTCAACAACCTCCTCATGGTCAACATCTTCCTCCACTCTCTCACAGGGAATTTCTAGCACATAATTTGGAGTATTTTCTGGAGTTGTCAACTCCACCTCAACAGTATCACTACTGCAGCAATTTTCCTTGTTTGCACCCTTATGAATGTGCTTTAACATGGCAAACTCATCAAATTTAATATCACAACTGACAATAAACTTAGGCAATTTAGGATCTGGGCACCATATTCTATGGCCCTTAACCCCATACGCATAACCAAAGAAAATACACTTCTTTGATCTTGGACTCAACTTATCATCTTTCACATGAACATAAGCAGGACAACCAAAAATTCTTAAATAAGTATAAGCTACAGGTTTACCAGACCATACCTACTGTGGTGTTTTGTAATCGATTGTTGTAGATGGTGACATGTTGATGAGGTAACACGCCGTATTGACCGCCTCAACTCAAAAGTCCTTTGATAAACCAGCATTACTCAACATGTTGCGGGACTTTTCTAGAAGTGTCTTGTTCATGCGCTTGACAACTCCATCCTGTTGCGGCATCTTCAGAGTGACGAAGTGATGAAAAATTCATTCGCTCTTGGAAAAATTCACAAACTCCGCTGAAGTATACTATCCACCATTATCAGTCTTCAAGCACTCTTTTATCTTTTATCTCTTAACAACGGATTCACTCCAAAAAAAAAAAAAAAACGGACTTTATGAAAGTAACCCAAAAATAATAATAATCTTATTTCCAAAAAATTAACTCTAATAAAATAAAAATTTGGCTCTAATAAAATAAAAAGGAAAAAATACACTCATAAAGACAAAAGAAATAATTAAGTTCCCAAAAAAATTTGAAAGGAATGAAAAATACTTAATCCATTTATCTTGATCTGTATTTCTCTCTATATAATTCTCTCTCTCCAAGGAAAACGTCTAATTTTGGTAGGAACGGTTTGATTTATTTCAATCAAAATTTCGTTAGCTAACGTGCAAGGTTGTTAGCCCCAACGCCTCCTTATCTTTTACCAAAATTTTGTTGCACGGTGAGCAAACATTGCGCTGGATGGCTCTCGTTACATGGTGCTCTATTTTTCCTCGTGGAAAAAAAATCTACATTCTTCAAATAAACTGGCGGTGCAGAAGCCTACAACCCTACGAAAACCTCATAAAGATAACTACACTCTGTATCTTCAGCTCCGTTCACGACAAACCGCAGTTGTTATTTTGATTGAAGCTGATCCCGTAATCCCCGAATTGCAGGTTTATATTCTCTATTTTGTTCACTCGCTCAGCCGATCACATAACAAATCTCCCAACCAAAGCACCACCATCGATCTGAAAGGACAGAGGTAGCCAGAACGGGGTGGCGAGCAATGGAGACGGCCGGCGGCAACTCGTCCTGCAGCTGCCCGGCCAACATCTTCTCTCGCTTCACTGAAAATGAGATGGAAGGACAGCTCTTCTTCCTTTTTGCCCAGGTGTGCATCCTCCTCGTCCTCGTCAACCTTGCGCGCATAGCCCTAAGGCTGGTGCGCCTCCCTCAGTACACAGCGGAGCTAATCGTGAGTTTCCGCGGCTGACTTCTGACATTGATGCTGGTTTGAGAATCGGGTTCATGGCTATTTATAATTGCTCATATTTTTGCAGGCTGCTAGTATCATGGGACCCTTCGCCTTGGGCAAAATCAGTTGGGTCAGGGACACATTGTTTCCTATTGCGGGTCTGAAAGCCATGGTGAGCTTCTCAAGCACCAGCGGCCTCTTCTATGCGTTTGTTGTGGGCCTTGAGATGGACCCGTCGCTCATCTGGACCTCCAGTCGGCAAGCCCGCCTCACGGCATTAAGTAGCTTGGCAATGTCCGCTATACTGGGCACCGCCATGTCGAACCCGCTTTGCCAAATGCTCAATTTACAGATTAACTGTGTTAATATCCGCCTCATACTGCCACTGTTCATCGCCCTCACAGGCTCCCCAATGATGATCCGACAGGCGACGGAGATGAAATTGGGCACGACCAACGTGGGGCAGCTGGGATGCTCGGTGGCTGTGCTCATGGACGTGGCCTGCCTCTCCGGGATGGCGCTGGTGTCTTTATCGCCAGTCCTCCACCAGGCCACAGTGAACCACGACCTGTTCGAGCCATTTATGGCACTGTTGTACCCCATGGTCATCTACACCTTGGTCGGGCCCTGCGTGGGGCTAGTGATGCGCAGTAAACAGAGTGGCGTGCAGCTGGTCTTGGTGATGGTGATGGTCCTGGTATGCACGGGGCTGGGAGAGGCGGTGGGATATAACGGGCTCGTCGCGAGCTTCATATTCGGACTTCTGGTGCCGAGGAAGGGGGGTGTGGCTACAGATCTATTAGACCGTCTCTTCTACCCGGTGAGGTACATAGCATTGCCTATGTATCTGAACTTTGGGCAGCAGATGGCAAAATACGATGCTTCGTGGCACATAGCATTGAAGGGGCCGGCGGGGCTTCCGATTCAGGCAGTACTAGTGGTTTCTGTCGTATCCATGGCAGCGAAGGTGGCTACAGCATTGGTCATGGCTTCGGTGTACAAGGCACCGCTGAACGAGGGCATCATCTTGGGTTTTCTCCTCAATGCGAGGGGCTTTTCCGACATGATATTAATCTCGGCTGCTGTAGAGCGAAAGGTAAGCTCTCTCCCTCCCTGTTTGAAGTCGTTAGGTAAATGGTTTCATTATATGAGGATTACTGTATAAAAGGAGACCAATTACCTTATTGTATACAAGGAGACTAATTACCTTTTGCATAAAAGGAGACCAATTACCTTATTGTATACAAGGAGACTAATTACCTTTTGCACAGAAAAGTCACAATTACTTATAATCCTGATGGCTTACAATCATTCGCTTGATGTAAAATGTGATAACATAAACGTCCCATGAGTTTGAAAAAATTTCTTTTGCATTTTGAGGTTGATCAATAAAATCAATGATCTAATGGTCAAGATTGATTGTGACCAGTTTTTGTATCAAAAATAAATAGTCTCACTGCATACTTTCTCTAAAAAAATTTATTTTATTTTATAAAAAAAAATATTAATTTTTATGCACTCACAAAAAAAATCTTAACTATCATCATGTCTCGTCCTCCCATCTATTTTATGCCGGAGTGTTGAACCACAAAACATGCTTTATCATGCTGAGTTTTTGAGAAATATGTTTGGGCATGTGCCTAGGTGATGGATCTTCGGATTAAGTCGCTGATAATAAACGCTTCCATCCTCAACTCCATGCTCGCCGCCCTTGCCGTGCTTACCGTAATGCGGGTCACAAAGAGGCCCGAACCCACGGCCGAACCACACCAAGTGATTGAAAGGCAAGGCCATGGCACCAAGCTGCGGCTATTGGTTTGCCTGCATAATGTCGTCGACGTAACCAGCACCATCAATGTCGTAGAGGCGTGTCGTGGCTCCGGGGCATTGCCTCTCGCTGTCCACACCCTGTACCTGATCGAGTACAACGAGCAGACGGCAGCGCAACTAATGTATCGACGTAGTGCTACAGACACATTGGTTGGGGGAGAGATGAAGAAAATAGATGCCACAATTGAGGCATATGCGAAGGACGCAGGAGTGCAGTTGCGGCGTAACTCAGCCATCTCCTTCTTCTTCAACATGCACGAGGATATCTGTCACAAAGCTGAGGACATGAAGGCCTCCATTGTTATCCTTCCATTTCACAGGGTCCAGAGACTTGATGGCAAGATGCAATTACGAAGTTCGGCATTACGGCGGCTCAATAAGAGGATGCTATATTACGCACCATGTCCGGTGGGAATAATTGTGGACCGGGGACTTGGTGGCGCCACCTTAAGGTCTGCCACCCGCATGTGCCACAACATCATCGGGCTCTTCTTTGGAGGTGCCAGTGACCGTGAAGCCCTCACACTTGGTAGTAGGATGGCCGAGCATCCTGGCATTCACTTCACACTGGTGCGCTTCTTACCGCTCAGCCAGATCCAATCATCAACGGCCACGACGTCTGGCGACACTCCGGAGGGTGCAAGAAGGTCTGTTCATACCTATGAGGAAGCAATGAATCCTGAAACATTGCCGACTACTTCACCAGGTAGCAATACTGTGTTTATCTCCATTGCCATGAAGGAGGAGGCCTTAGACAAGAAGTCTCTGGAAAATTTTAGAACAATGTATGAGGAGACAGGGATTGCGTCGTACAGAGAGATGGCGGCAAAGAGGGGCCAAGAGATGGTTGCGACGCTGCAGGCTTTGGATGCCGAATGCACATTGTTCATTGCCGGATGTGGGGAGTCGCAGGCATGTACAGGGCTGAGTGGATGCGCAACCGATTGCCCGGAGCTAGGCCCTATAGGGGGCTTGTTGTCTTCCTCGAACTTTTCCTTCACTAGTTCAGTTCTTACAGTAATAAAATGGATGAATTCCCGCTACAGCGTATAGTTACTGATCAGTGTAGGATTGCCTAACTCGGGCCATGATCCGGCTCTTGTCCGGCTTACCTTAACCCTGGTCAGGCAAGTACCAGCTAATAAAAATATAAAAAATAAAAAGCAAATAAAATATATATAAAAAAAAATTCATTTGATTAAAAAATGAAATTAAACCAATAGACATCTAAATGAAGATAAAAAAAGTAGTGAGAAATTAGAAATAACCTAAAAAAGAAGGAAAAATATAAAAATAAGTATTCATAGCCCAATCTTCGCCAAAATAATAAAAAATATATAAAAACATATTACAAATAAATTACTTATTTTTTGGATTTTTTGACAATTTTTTGTGAATTTTTTTCAAACTTGGGAACTTAACCACCGAAATCAGTCTTAACTGGACCCACCCATGGGCCGGTTTTAGATAACTCAGTTGGATCCACTTCGACCTAGCTGATTTGTCTATCATCGATACTGATATTTGGGACATAGTGTGAAACTCAGCCAATCGATTCAGGACTCGCCTTAGTCATCCCTTCTACCCGTACCGAGCCATAAGGAAAGGCCCGTAGGGGTGGCAACGGGTCGAGTATCGGTCAAGTCCGGCTAGACCCAGAGCCAGACCCGAACAGATTTGGGTCCCGATTTTGGACCCACACCCTTACCCGCACCTATCAGGTCTCGGGCTTATCCCATCGGATCTCGAATTCATTGTCACCCTCACTATGAGCTTCTTTTTTTTTTTTTTTTCTCCTTTTTTTAACAGCATATACCTGGCAGCAAGGTCACAATCACCCCCTATTAGATTTCAGGCTGTGTGATTTATCGTTCAATAGCTAAAGATAACTACTAGTTCTAATTATATATGATCCTTAATACACTCAAATGAAGAGCGCTTAAAGTAAAATATTTTATCTCTAACAGTTTACGGTAGCGGTTCGGTCCAACTGGACCCGGAACCAGACCCTTATAGTGTTCAGGTCCAAGTTTTGGATTCAGACCCGACCCACCAGGTCGAATTGCCTAGACCCATACCCGAGCCGTGTCGATATACCTGGCTGGTCCCGAGTCGGGTCTAGGTACATTGCCACTCCTAGGAAAGGGCCAATCTAAGTTATACCATAACACAAAAATAGAAAATAGAAAAAAACACAGCATGCCAAGTCCAGTGGAACTCACTCTCACAACAAAACGATATTTTCTAAAGACTGGCCACTTCTATAAGACTAGGGCTCCAATTTGGTCGAGCATGGGCTAGGCCATAACTGACCACACATATTGCAATTGCAATGGCATTGTGTGTGTCTATGTATATAACACACATTGAAAAAAGGGTATGGTTTGTATAGAGCCGAAGCTCTGAACAATCAAAGTAAAGTACACATTCAAATAGTGTCGATAAATATGGCGTAAACATTGGAAATCTTTGTAATAGCCTTAAAATATATTTCCATTTTCAATTGTAAAATTTAAAATTTAAAAAATAGTGTAGATTGAGTAGATCCATGAAAACTTGAAATCTTGAAATTTGATAGTCCAAATATGCATTGCAAGATGCACTATTTCCAAAACTTGAAATTTATTTTTTTCTCATGTCCATACATCTTGATGTCAAGATGATCATTTTGAGGATATTTGGGCATCAAAACAACCTCTTCTAGTAAAATTTTCGAGATGGGCCGTAAGCCTAACTCCTATAACTTTTTCCTTGAAAGAAAAACTAAAGGACCATATAATCCTGATACATGGAAGTAAGGACAAATCTAAAAACTAATCACAAACCTTATTTGGGTAATAGGCACTAAACCCAATTCTCTCTCTTCCGTCTCTCAAGAGCACACACGTGCAAAGCATCCAAAGAAAAAACGTCAAGTCCTTAACCCTAATAGGGTTGAATTTCTATTTGAGAAAGTCTGCCGTCCATGTACGGCTACCCTTCCAACGGTTCATGTAAAAATGGCTACAAAAGAGTTTTTATCTTATTTAAAAATTATTTTTTAAATTTTAAAATATATATTTTTTATAGCAATATAAATAAAGTAATCTTAAATTTTTTAGAGGTACTTTGATCAATATATTTTATTCAAATATTTTTTATTGTTTTAATTTGATGTGGCATACAAAATTAAATATGTACCCTAAATTTCAGACAAATATCATTTTAACTGAAAATAAAAAATAAAAATGCAACACTCTTTTTGGGCTTGGATAATACCAGGTTCAGTCAGAACTAAAGTTCTACAAAACGTTGATCCTGTTCAGAAATCGCTCAATCCGAATCGTTTTTCAAGGGGGTGTTTTGACGCCCGATATAAAATATCGGAAACCAAGAGTTTCCCACTAGGAACCAGCCCCCTCTCTGACAGAACTAGGTGGTTCCCACTAGGAACCTCCTAGTTCTCTAATAGAACCTGTTGATCCATAACACTTTGTTATTATTTTTATTTTTCATTTTTTATCAATTTTTTTATTGGTTGATTCTCTTGGTTAGATCGCCAATCCAGATCGTTGATCTTCAACCTAGATCGATTTCTTGGATGGCCGGTTTGCCCTGTCGTTCCAGGTTTTTAAATATTGATCTAAACCATTAAAGGGTACTTGTGTTCAAGTCAAGTATATGCTATACCATCCTTTTCTATTTCAAGAGAGGGGGAATTTTTTTTGGGTGCGTCAATGAGGAGAGGCCCTTATCTTTGGTAGGAATTGAGCTTAGGATGTAATGTTGCAAATCACCAAACACTAATCAATTAAGCCCGGGGCAATTTTTATGAGAGAGAGAGAGGGAGGGAGTTAGATTTTGTTTTTTAAATTGTAAGGAAGAGGGAAGCTTAGTAATCAACCTGAGACTGGCCATGATCTAATCTGAGCGTGGCTATGATCTGAGGTCACTGCAAGGCTTCACAGAAATATTTCAGGCTAGGCCCAGGCCCACATGTTATAGAAAGTTTTTCAACGAAATTTCAAGCCATACTTTAAATGTTGGCCCACCCAATCAAGACTCTTGGTAATCCTAATTTAAGGTTTGGCGAAGACCATTTCCAAAGAAAATTCTTATTTTTTTTAGTAAAATCTATAAGAAAAGCAAAAATAGATTACTAACTGTATTTTTTTTTTTTTGTGCTCGTACTTTTTCTATTTATCTAACTTGATATGTTGTTGTTGTCAACTTTGGATAATGGTGATTCAAAGCAATTAGGATATTTGAAAATTGTTTTGGACACTTTTGGTAGTTTGGCTCTCTTTGCAGTTATGGGACTACATGATGGACCTAATTGTGGTGACGGGACCACAATATGGATCCCTCCAAGGTCAGCAGACCATGAACTGTTTTGCAAACTTGAGCAACGAAAAGGAAAGATCCAAAAGACTAATAATTAGATTGAAAATAAAAGGGGAAGATAACACGCCTAGCTTCAATGGCTTAGTGAATTCATTGGAATTTCAAAGAACAATGTTCTTAAACAATGATCAATTATGATAATGAACCCTATTACAACCCTTATTTATTGAACTTCTAATTAAAATCTACTCGAAACTTGACATATTTGCCCTCATCGAGATGAAATAATATAAACTAGCACCAAAAAATCCCTGAAAACATACTCCAACTTCGTATTGGCGCAAGTTTTTTCGGTCGTCAAATTACTATTATGACCCTATTTTGGAAATCTTAGATTTGTTATGTTTGGAATGAATTTGCAAATTTCACTATACAAAATAGGCTGAAAATGCCCCTAAAGGCCTAAACATCGACCCTAAAGTTTACTTCCCGTAATTGGGTTGCATCAATTCCCATGTTATGGAGAACTAACTCTTGAGTTTTGATCATCTATGAACTTCTTTAATGCCCATCCATCAATCTTCTTCATCTGCTCGTCTAAAATCCTTGAATTCTATGATGCAAGCTTTCCGTTCCATTGGACCAAATACTGACTGTGAGAACCAAGATGGATAGTAATGGTTCAAACATTGAGAACCTTTTGGATCAGATTCGCAACCTGCTTAGGCATTTATATCTTCCATTCAGTAGCCTCTACATCAAAAGGCTATCCATGACACTCATATTGATCAAAGTGTTAAATATAGGAGATATACATATCGCTTATTGACACCCCCAATTTTGTCTAATGGAATTCCCAGGAATCCACAACCCAAAACAATATTAGGAACCATACTAGCCTAGTTAGCCCAAATTATACCATAACCCACATATACAAACACACCCTTGGAAACGTCTCAAAACTGTCATGGAAGCCCCATCATTAGGGAAACCTAACCCTGCCTAATTGGGCTAGAGCTTGGAAACCTAAACCTGCCTAATTGGGCTAAAGCTTGTTTGATTAGGATTGATTCCCTATTCCAATCTAACACACTCTGAAAACCTTCGTAAACCTAAACCTAGATTAAGAAATTCCTAGACCTAAATGAACCCCTACGCCTACCCATGATCTCAAATCACCACCAAGCTTAAAAAAAAATTTGGGCTAAGCTCATGCCAACATGTTATAAAAATTTTTTAATGAAAAATCAATTCTGACCTACACCAATGTGAAATACTTGGGACTAGGCTCAGACCAACATATTATGAAAATTTATTAATGAAATATAAAGCTAGACCTGCACCAGTGTTGGCCCACCCAGTCCAAGTCCGTTGGCAACCGTACTGAAGAGTTAGTGAAGGCCATTTTCAAAGAAAAGTTATTATTTTAATAAAACATTTATGGAAAAAAATAGATTAGTGCCTACATTTTTTATTTTTTGGTGCTTAATGTTTTCTATCAAACTTGATAGATTGCTATTGTTTATAGGAAAAATTTTATATAAAACCCTAATTCCTCGTATTATTTCATGGTAGATCCTCTTTCCGTTTTTCTTTCAAGCACCATAAGAAAACCTTAAAGATTTCACTATACCCCCTCATCTCTTATCTCCCTCTTTTATTGACTTTTGATCATAAAAATTAACCCTAAAAAAAAAATTTATACCATTTCAACCCAAAAACGTTTTAAATGGGTGGAAAGGGAAAAAGATGGTTAAAAATGTTTTGGGTTGAAATGGTATAAAAATTTTTTGGGTTGAAATCGTATGAAAATATTTGTCGGGGCTAATTTTTATGGTCAAAAGTCAATTAAAGAGGGAAATAAGAGATGATGGGGTGCAGTGAAATATTTAGAGGTTTCCTTATGTTGCTTGAAAGAAAAACGGAAGGAATGTCTCCCATGAAATAATATGATGAATTAGGGTTTTATATGAAATTTTTTCTTGTTTATATTGGATGATAGCACTTAAAAATAAATAAAATTTTTGGAAATTGTTTTGGTCATTTTTGGTACTTTGGCTCGTTTAAGTTTACAAGACCACATGAACCTAACTGTGTTGACGGGACCACATATTGATCTCACCGAGGTCACTTAAACACAATTTGTTATGCAGCTTGAACAATGAAGAGGAATGACCCTATTTGTACATGAAATCTGGGTTAGATGGACTACTTAAAGTTCTTTTAACTCGATCGTGTGAAAAATCAATATTTTCCAAATTAATAGATTGTGAGTTCCGTCAAACTGTCGATTCTTAGAAATCGGGTCCTAAATACTACTTTCTCACAATCTGTGAGTTGGCATAGGTTTTTGTAAAACCAAAATAAACTATGAAAATTAGAAGAAAACAATAGATATGATTTTTAGAAGATTTTTAAGAGAAGAGAGAGCATATAATTGATAAATAAAATAAAAGGAATAAAATGGAAGAAATCACTTGAAAGTCGGGCCCCCCTCAGGCTTGAACTGGGAGTTATGGCTGGTCAAACAAGAATGGTGAGTCTTCGCTCCTCTCTCATTTGAAGTTTGTTGAACTGGAAGCCTTCTTGGACTTGGAGAGAGATGCCTGGAATGTTCTTTAAATGTGGGTGGAATCTTTTCTCATATATTTTTCTGAGCTTTTCCAGAAAGTCTGGGTTTGTCTTACTTAGGATAAACTAGGATTCTGCTAGGTTTACTGGACTGGGAACTAGGGAAACCAATGCTAGGGTTTAGCCGGCCAACCCTCCTTGAAATTGATTGGAAATAGTCCTTTTATAGACTAAAGATGTCGCATACCGCATGGCCAATTGTTCGGCTCAATCAGAGGCGCACATATGTGACTCATTATGCATTGGGCTTGCATGACACACAATGCATTGGGGGACCTTCTGACGTTGAAAAAATGTTGCATATGCCAGGTAATTTTAGATCTTCAATTGAGGGTTTCGGAGTTTCTAGTAACATATTATTTTTTATTTTGATTTTCTTAAAAATGAGTGGCTAAGAATATTTGAGAAATATTTTTGGGAATATTCCTAAGACTGAACTGTGATTTGGGTTGTGGACTCCAATTTTGGTACGCTGCATCATTCACTATGCTAGTGTGATCCCTAGGGTTTGAAGTTAGAAGTTTTTGGGAATTCTTTTTACCAAAATTAAGATGGAAATTTTAAGAAGAAAAAAATAACAAGATGTAGACACCCCAACCTCGATTGAGGAAATCAAGGCGGACCAAAACGCCCCAGCAAAACCACCATGATACTTGAACCACTCACATCCACTTTAACCCATCTGTAAAACTAGACCTCACAAGCCCCAAAAATACTCAAACAGGGTTGAAGGCACATGTGACTCGAAATATGTCAAGACAGTAATCAAGATCACCAAACCAAGAGTAGCTTAGGAAGAAAGATGATCTAGCACCACTCATAGTGGCGACGGTGCATCTCCCAGTGGCGACAGAAGGCAAATAGGAGACAACATCTAGAAAACAACTCCAAAGGAGAGTGAAGGGCCCGGTGCCACTACCAATGGTGTCGGTGCCCCTTGAAGTTTCGCCAGACCAGTTTCACCTCAAAACAACGGTGATCCGCATAAATTATATAAAGTCGAGTAATGATGCTTCTCAGTACGAGTACGAACTGACACATGTCAGGCCGTACTGACATGATCCCTGACGATGGTACAAACATACATGTCGAGTATTGGTGGACTATGAAGTGTCCCATTAGCCGTTGAAAGTATGGTGCATTGGAATAACCGTTAGAAGCCATTTGTCATTCAAAGTGGCACCGAAGGAAGACCAAGTAGTGCATGACCTTCATCAGAAGCCCCAAAGCATGACATGTGGCACATTTGAAAATGGAGCAATTCCAAGTGGCGCTGAACTTCTAACACACCGCCTACAAAGTTGCACCCGATCCAGCCACGTGACAAGAAAGCAATTAATGCGGCATTTATTATTGGAAACAACAATTAATATTGATTCAGACAGACCCAACGCCAGAGCCAATGGCGTCGGAGGCATTTGGACTAGCACCCAGGGATGAATGGTTAAGATTGACCTCCATAAATGATCAAATGGTTGTTTTGCGACTGATTTAGCTATAAATAAGCCACCTGACCTTAGGAGAAAAGGGGGGATTTTTGTCTATCAAGTGTCTAAGCTATGCCAAAGTGAACCTAAACTATACCCAAACCTTCGCCCAAGCTTCTAAACTCGGGCCTTTAACCTACATATCTACATTTTATCTCGAAAGCAACCCAGATAATCAAACCTTCTGTGTCCTCTTCCTATTATATTTGCTTTACCCCGTCCAAACCCAAAAGATCGAGATTGATCGTGCAACTACTTAATCTGAATTGGCATCGATTCTAGTTGCTGAACTTAGGGGCCCGACCTAAGGTCCTATTGTTTCTTTTATTCTTTTGACTCTATGCATGTTATCCATATTTTCCTTTGTTTCTCCATTAATGAGCATTCATCCCTTTCATTAAGTTCTCTCTCTCTCTCTCTCTCTCTCTCTCTCTCTCTCTCTCTCTCTCTCTCTCTCTCTCTCACACACACACATTCATAACCTCCATTAAAGCTTACATTATCGGCTCTTCTCTTTTTATTCCCAATCATAAGTATTGATAAGGTTTATCCATATTCATCTTATGATGTTTCTATAGTTATTCATAAGCGTGCTTTGAAGTTTTCTTAGATTAGTTCGGTTTTCTTCTATTTGTCTGATTTCATTATCATCTCTCTATTTCTGAAAGATATTTATCAAAACCTCCCATTTTCCATTAAATCCTTTTGAAATGCTTTTCTTGAACTCTAAAGCTAAGGTGCACGGAAAGCCTATATTGTCAACGGTTCGAGCAAGATACGGCCTTGTGACCCGATTTTTTGCTCTGGGCATAATTTGACGAGACCATTTCTCTATCAACTATTCGACATGTTTGCACCTGAAACCAAGGAGGAAAACCGAGTTCTTTGTCTGCTTTTTCAAGTATAAATGCAAGCCTAACACTACGAATACATTGGAATTTCAAATAAAGATGTTATTGAACAATGCTCAATTATGAACAATTTACACCCCCTAGTTATTGACTTATTCGGATGCATTAACCCTAATTCTAATAATTAGGACTTCTAATTTAAATGTATCTGAACTTGACACATTTGCCCTTGACAAAATAAAATAAGACAAACTAGCCCTAAAAACTCCTTGAAACGTACGCCAATTTTACATAGGCATAACTTTTTGCTATTGTCAATCACTATTGTTACCCTTTGCAAAAATAGCAGTACATGCTTTATTATGTGTGGAATGAATATATGAATCTCACCATGCAAAATAGACTGAAAAAATGCTTCCGAAGCATTGACCTCAATTTTACTACTTACAGTCACTTGCATTAGTTCTCCAAGATAGGGAGAACTCGCTCTCGAGTTTGATTAATTGTAAAGTTTTTAAATGCATTTGCATCAATCTTTTTCATTTGCTCCTCTAAAATCCATGAATCCTAAAAACCAAAATTGCCTTTATATTGGACCAAATATTAACTTGAGGAACCAAGATGGATAGTAATGTTCTAAACATCAATAACCTTCAGGATCAAATTAGCAACCCACTTAGGCATTTAGATATTCCATTCAATAGCCGTGAAATCAAAAAGCTATTATTAATATTCATGTATATCAGAATGTTAAATATATTGATACCACATATCATTTACAATTTTGGCTAAGGGGCCATTTGGATATCTGAAAATATATTGTCTGTAAAATATATTACGGGTGCAATACATTACTTGCAAATAGATTGTCACTGTTTGGGTAGTATTTAGATGCAACTTAGGAAATACATTGCTACTGTTTGGCTATGTCTGAAAGAAATATGAAAAATACATTACTAACCAAATATGAAAAATATGGCTATGTTTGGCCAACATGATTAGACTTTGGTTTCAATATGATAAGTCATTGGAATAATATGATGTGATAAGCCTTATTTTTATGTATTTTTATAGAAGTCTTTCAAATGTCTCTCTATATATAATTTCAAATAAGCAATAAATTTATGATACCAAAATCAAAATCTTTATAGTAGAAGTTAAAAAATGGGAAGAAGTTTGATTAGTAAACTAGAAGGTTTGGTAAGTGCAGTAGAAAATTTTGAAGCATTGGAGGAGGCTAAAGAGGTATCTTATTTCAATTGAGCTTTTACTAATCTCTTATGAGGATTATGTTGTGTGAAAAATTTTATTATGATTGTGTTGTATAATTTCTTATCGATTAACAATTATTATTTTTATTATTTTTGTTTTTATACTAGAGCTCATGGAGGGTTACAACCCAAATTGGGGATAAAGGGATGGAGAAATATTTTTATTATAATTGCAGTAAAAATTGTCCCTCATCAAGTTCTACAACTGTTCAAATCAATTTAGAGTTCCCCTTACTTTCACTTTCCAATTATTAAAAAAATTTGTTTTTATATGAGAGTCAAATGAGGGTTACAACCCAAATTGGGGATAGAGGAATGTAATTTTTTTTTATTATGATTGTAGTAGAAAATTGTCCTCGTATACTTGTTCAAATCAATTGAGATTCTCTTTTTCATATCCCTACTTTCACTTTTTACTTACCTTAATAATTATATAATACAACGTATACTTGATAGAGGGAAATATTTTTTAAGCAGGGATAGGGTAGACAGACCACCCGAAAGATTTCCAAATATTACCCATCAACCTCATAATAGATTATTTACCCCCTCACTGTGCGTAATGGATTTCGTGATTTTTTGGGAAATCTCGCGTAATGTCTTTCCATTTCCTTACTATTAAAATATACCCAAAGTAAAATGTCATATTTCCTTGTAATCTATTGTCACATAATAGATTTACATGTACCTAAATGGCCCCTAAGCTAATTCCTAGTAACCCACAACCCTAAATTACATTAGAAACCATAGTAGCCTAATAACCCCAATTACATTATAACCTAGAATACACATTCCCCCTAGGAAACATCCAAAAAATGCCATATGGGCCCATCATTAAGGAAACCCACAATTTATCTGATTAGGCTAAACCCTATCTAATTAGGATTCAACCCCTAATCTCACCTAAATAAGCTCCAAAACTATTCTAAACTAATTCATTGACCTAAATTAGCCCCTTAATTGTACCATTTAAGTATTAATTTTGTGTGGATGTCTACACGTGTATTAGAAAGGAAGCAAATGCAAATATGGGAGAATGGTAAAATTTCTCTTTGCCAAGGAGAAGATGGGCGTTCGATTCCCATTATCCGCCCGTGTTGAAATAAAAACATAAAGATAATGAAATGTGAGAAATGATACGATATAGTTAGTATATCTAAGGTGGTATAGTGTTTGTATCTTCCCTCCATCCCCAAACAAAAAATACTCATTAAATTCATTACTAGGTGTCAAATTCATTACTAGGTGTCAAAGTCATACCCAAAAAGAAATTTACAAAAACATATGTTGCGGGAACATGATTTGAACCTGTGATCTCAAGGTTATGAGCCTGGCGATTCTTTCACTCTACCTCGTGTTAAAAAAATAGGGTACTATTAATATTCGAACATGGATTGGATGTGCCCCCTCCCATAACTATATAAATAGTATAGCCCATTTATACATATGGTAAAGGGACTCAGCCCTTTTATGATCATAGAGATTCATATAAATTTGAAGGATTCTTTTTTTTCCTTACCAGCTCAATCTTGTTGCCCCTGGCAACAAACATGCATGAACCATCATGCAGAGTACGTATCCGGATAACCCAAAATCTCGATAGTTAACTGCCTAAACTCAAAGATAAATGCTAAAAATGAAAGGATTTCAAATCAAAATGGGTGGGAACCATTGGCTAACCGCCCAACTATTGTGTATTTTTAGTCATAATACGAGACTAAGTACACTTAGGAGCCGTTTGGATACCTAGAAATATATTGTCTGTGAAATATATTACAGGCATAATACATTATTGCGTAATACATTATCTGCAAATGGATTGTCACTGTTTGGGTAGTATTTAGATGTAACTTGGGACATGCATTTCTAGTGTTTGGCGATGTCTCAAAGAAATATGGGATATGTATTACCAACCAAATATGAAAAATATGGCTATGTTTGTCTAACATAATTAGACTTTGCTTTCAACGTGATAAGTCATTGGAATATTATGATTGAAATAATATGATTTTATTGTGATAAGCCTTATTTTTATTTATTTTTTATAAAAGTCTTTCAAATGTCTCTCTATATATAATTTCAAATACGTAATAAATTTATGATACCAAAATCAAAATCTTTACGGTATAAGTTAAAAAATGGGAAGAAGTTTGATTAGTAAACTAGAAGGTTTGGTAATTACAACAGAAAATTTTGAAACATTGAAGGAGACTAAAGAGGTATCTTATTTCAAGCTTTTACTAATCTCTTATGAGGATTATGTTGTGTGAAATATTTTATTATGATTGTGTTGTGTAATTTCTTGTCTATTACCAATTATTATTTTTATTTTTGTATGAGCTAATGGCTTCAAATGAGGGCTACAGCCAAATTGGAGATAGGGATGTAGAAATTCTTTTATTATAATTAGAAAATATTCCCTCATCAAGTTCTACATCTATTCCAATCAATTTAGATTTCCCCAACTTTCACTTACCAATTATGTCGAAATTTTTTTATTACAATTACAATAGAAAATATTCCCTCATCAAGTTCTACATCTATTCCAATCAATTTAGATTTCCCCTACTTTCACTTACCAGTTATTAAAAAAATTTGTTTTCATATGAGAGTAAAATGAGGGCTACAATCCAAATTAGGAATAGAGGGATATAGAAATTTTTTTGTTTTTATATGAGAGTAAGATGAGGGCTACAATCCAAATTGGGGATAGATGGATGTAGAAATTTTGTTATTATGATTGCAGTAGAAAATTGTTCCTCATTAAGTTCATACACCTGTTTAAATCAATTTAGATTACCCTTTTCATATCCCCTACATTCATTTTCTACTTACCTTAATAATTATTTAATACAACATAGACTACGAAAATATTATTTTTTAAGCGGGATTGGGCAGAGAGACGCACATGAAAGATTTTTAAAGATCACCCGTTAAGTGAGTAATAGATTTTTCACCCTCACTGCGCATAATGGATTTCGTGATTTTTGGAGAAATCTCGGGTAATCTCAAGTAATCTCTTTCCATTTCTTTATTATTAAAGTATACCCAAATAGTGGAAATGTCATATTTTTTTGTAATTTATTGTCACGTAATAGATTACCAGGTACCCAAACGGCCCCTTAGAGAAATTCACATACAAACCCAAGGGTGCAATGCATGAAATAAGTATTAAACAAATGTCAGTTCTATATACATTGACAAATGGTGGCTCATTATACAAACCCAATGGATATGATGCTTCAAAAAATTTACGAGGCGTGACCCTTGTATGATAGTGGAGTATGATGTGCCTAGGACTTATCATGTGAGGACCCTTATATGCCTTTAAAATCTTGATCATCGATTAATTCATATACCTTAGCTAATGACTAATGATAGCAAAGTTTATCAAGCCATCTCAATTCAAGACAAGCTCTGAGACATATATCTTGATACCTCACTATACTTTTCTACACAATACTGGAAGAGTTTGGATACTGTACGATATATCTTCGAAACCATCGTCAGTCAAATATGTGCATCTTGGCTAACGACCGATCGTAAAAGACTATTTGGCTATCTCAATTTGAGAAAAGCTCTAGGTCATATATGTCTGATGCCATAATATAACTCGCTACACGATATTAGAAGAGTTTGAATACAGTATTGTATGTCTTTGAATAGGTCGTCTACCAAAGAAGGAGCTTTGACAGCAGATCATAAGGAAACCTCATCATATGATATCATATTTGTGTCCTTGTATATACATTCAATGAGGCATTGTATGCCTATAGTCCAAGAATCATACAAATTAGACATCATTTGGCTCATCATCCATAATTTGTCGGCGGCTACAATATACCTTGACTGACGACCCCAAACATGATATTTTTTGGATTGATTTGAAACTCTTGAAAAATCATATTTGAGGCATCATATCATAATATGCCTTGACTGACGACCCCAAACAAGATATTTTGGGATTGATTTGAAACCCTTGATAAATCATATTTGAGGCATTATATCCCTCATTCCAAAGTTTTAGGTCATTTGGAGATCGTTCAACCCCTATATTCATCGACAACCAGATCCTTATACATCGTTTACCAAATAGATTGCTAGGATGGCCTTCAGTAACTAATTTGAAATTTCTCCTCATCTAGAAGATGTTTTCTTATGGGACCTAGACTATTAGATTCATGACTTGATGCTCTATCATCTATGTAAGTGTGGCATCCTATGGATCTCTCATGTAAGAATAGCAAGCTCCGCAAAAGTAATCATAAAAAATATGCGAACGCTTGGTTGTCGCTGCATGATTTCTCCCAATTTATGGTGAATATTGAGCCCAAAATTTGTGGAAATGTATGTCATAGTTCCTCTATAAAATTATCATAGTCCATGGTCTATAATTCCATGTGGTGAGAGTGATTGACCCCACAATCCTCAGATATGTCCTCGCAATCTATAACATAAATGTGTTCACCTCGATGGACCATATCTCCTACATCGATAATCCATTTAAGGTAAAGTCTAAACTATTGTATTCATCTCTGAGTCCTCTATTACTTCACAAAATTTCATGGTGAAAGGATTTGTCGTAAAAAAGCGGCAGTGAAAATACTCAAACATATCATATTTGCTCTACACACTAGTAGACAACTGATAAGAAATAACTACTTTCATTGAATTTTCCCATTGAGTATCGTGATGGATTTCGGTAGTTACACCTTCAACTTCAAATATCAAGACAAGATCAAGTTCAAACAATGACTGAATTTATCATTAAAGTCACCTGGAGGTATTTTCAAAAAATTGAACAAGGATATGATCTTATCATTTTAAACCAAGTCATGAACGATAATTGGTTATAGTCAATAATGTGGATATGCATCATCAACCTTCTTCTTCATCAAATCAGAAAACTTATTTAAACTCACGTCTCAGGGACGGATGGAAACTGATCTTGGAATCCATACATGCCCCCTCAAAAATTTTCATTCTTGTGCATGGTTTAGAGAGAGGAAGAGACAGGAGTGATTGTATATCATCAAGTTATTGCACTGGCAGTCAAGCGATAGGCTACCAATAGTGCCATTTTATGTTTTGTGAGTGTCTTCGTCAAAGAGAGAGAGAAAGCTTTTTATTACTTGACTCACTTGAAGCCTCAATTCGAGGAGTAGATCTATGGACTGTGAAAGTGTATATTTGTTTTCCATTTTTTTTGTATATCATATAGGTTGTATGATTTACTTTCCTTTTTTGTCTATCACCACTGTATACATATATGGGATTTCTCTCTCAAATTTAATACAGAAAATAGAGATATCTTCTCACATGGTATCAGAGCCTAGTTGATTGGATGTGGGAGCCATCTAATCACCTTGAGAAACCACCACACCCAAAACTGCACATAGAAACCACCATCTGAAATGTGAAATGACCATCTGAAAAACCGAAACCACCATCTGAAAAACCGAAACCACCATCTAAAATCTGAAACCACCATCTCTAAATCAGTCCTATTATCTGAAAACCATTCACGATTTGAACTCCATTTCTCTATTTAGGTCTCGTATTTTAGAGAGAGAAAAAGTATCTGAAAACCATTCACGATATGAACATCGTTTCTGAATTTAGCTCTAGTATTTTAGAGAGAGAAAGAGTGCTCCAAGAAACTTCAAGAGCTACTGGTTTGGAATTGTTGGTGTATGGGTCACGTCTTTCTCTCAACGAAAAGATAGGTGAGGCTTTCATATTGAAAAAGGACAGATATCAAGGAAAAAGAGTTGGTGGTTTGGATTGTTTCTTGGTGGGTCACTATATTCATTTGATCTTGCAACTAGTGATTTATATTGTTTCTTGCTCGACCCAATGGAAAAGTCTGAATCTTTTTAGGTTTTTTCCAATAAATTGTGAAAATTGTAGTAGACCACTTTTGTAAATTGTGGCAACCAAATTTCTTTGTTAAAAAAAAAGAAAATAGCGCAATAGCTATTGAGTCAAGTTAGACTTTAGAGGAACACAAATCTAATCTATTTGCCATGATTATTGGAACTCAAGCACTTGGTGTAACACCATTAGATATTGTTATTGCTTCTTCACCAATCACTCTTACAATAGAACAACTACAGTGGTTGCTCTCACAATCCCAATCGCCCAAAAGGTTTGTGCCTGCTTGTTCAGGTAATACTATTTCAGCTTCCTAGTTAACAGACTCAGATGCTTCTTGTCAACTGACCGCCAATGAGCCTATTCTTATTGACTATAAACCTTGCCTTGATATTATTTAGACTGCTGATGGTACCATTATGAAAGTTTCTAATGTTGGGTCTATTACTGCATCCTCTGATCTTTCTGATAAATTGAATGTTTCTGGTATTTATCATGTTCCTCCATTTGCCATGAATCTGCTTTCTGTTTGTCAAATTACTTGTTCAAATTGTAATGTTGTATTCACTCCCTTTGGATGAGATGTGCAGGATTGGCAGTTAGGGAAATTGATTGGGATTGAGCATAAAGTTGGTGATCTCTATTATCTTGACCATCTTCATTTAAAAGCTCCCATTGAAACATCTGCATGTGTTGTGATACCTAATAAAGGATCTTTGTGGCATCAACTTATGGGTCATATTTCTTCCTATCGGTTTCAATATTTGTCTTCTTGTGGTGTTAATTCTATTTCTTCTAAAACTTTCTCTACTATTAAAGAACGTGAGTCGTGCAAATTCTCGAAAATGCATGCATTACCATTCAATCGCAGCAATTCAATTTGTTCTTCTATGTTTGATCTAGTGCATACTGACGTATAAGGACCAACTCCTCTTGCATCAAAGAGGGGGTCTCGGTCTTATAGCATTTTTGTTGATGATCATACCAGATATACTTGATTTTTTTATGAATAACCACAATGAACTATATGACATTTTTGTTTGGTTTTATTCATACGTTGAGACTCAATTTTCAATCAAAATCAAAGCCTTACAATCAGATTCTAGTGGGGAATGTATCAGTGGGATGCTTCAAAAGTTTATTTCTGACAAAAATATTCAATACCAAAAATCTTGTCTATAGACTCCTGAACAAAATGTATTGTTGAATGCAAAAATCACCATATCTTAGAAATTGCACGTGCTCTTCTCTTGTTAGCTTCTGTTCCAAAGGTTTTCTAGACAGAAGCTGCTCGCACAATTGTTTATCTGAATAATATTATGCTTTCTGCTACTTCGTCTGGATGTTCCCCTTTTGAACGATTATTTGTCAGCCCCCAAACTATTTTGCCCTCGTGTTTTTTGTTGCACTTGTTTTGTTCTGTGACCAACATCTAAACGGGATAAATTGTCAGTCAAAGCAATTAAATGTTGTTTTTTGGGTTATCCTGATCACCAAAAGGGATCGATGTTATGACCATTTGATTAAGAAACTTTTAGTATCCTGACATGTTGTATTTTCTGAGCATATTGTTTTTTATTCCCCTCCACCTATTACTGACTCCTCTTCTACTTTTTTTCTGATCTCTTTCTCTAATGATGTTTATGATGTGTTTAGAACTTCACTTATACCTCTTATAGATGGTCCATTTGTAGAATACTCAATTACTGTTGATGAACCACTTCAGGAACCTGCATTTGTTAATCCTGTTTGGACGCCTTCTATCCGCCGTAGTAACCGTGTATCTGTTTTACCTGCTCATTTTGTTGATTATGAAACATTTTTACCAAAATATTAAGCCTTTCTTGCTTATGTTCATTCCCACTCTGAGCCACAGATTTATGACGAAGCTGCCACACAACATGAGTGGCAACATGCCATGGTAAAAGAATTGACTGCCTTTGATAGAATGCGTGCTTGGGATCTTGTCCCTCTTCCGAAAGATAAAAGTGTAATTCGATGCTAGTGGGTGTAAAAAATCAAAACTAAAGTTGATGGCAGTATTGAGCGTTATAAGGCACGCCATGTGGCTAAAGGTTATAATCAACAATTTGGAATTGATTTTGTTGAAACTTTTGTTTTTGTTACCCACGTGACTACAGTTCGCACTCTAATTTCTATAGCTGCTGTTCGTCAATGTCAATTATATCAGTTCAGTGTCAAAAATGCATTTCTTAATGGAGATCTTGCAGAAGAAATTTATATAAAGTTACCTCCTAGGGTTTCAAATTGTGACAATAGAGTCTGTCGAGTACGACGCACACTTTATGGGCTTAAACAACCTCCTCATGCCTGGTTTACAAAATTTAGCTCTGTTGTTGTCTCTGCATTTCGACAGAGCTATCATGATCCTGCTATGTTTGTCTCAATCACACCTAGAGGATGTACAATTTTGTTACTCTATGTTGATGATATGATTATATGTGGTGATGATGATGCCACTATTCATCTGATCAAGCAACAACTTGGTTAATTTTTTGAGATGAAAGATTTGTGATTTTTAACATATTTTTTGGGCCTAGAGATTACTTATTCTTCCTGTGGGTATTTGCTTTCTCAACTTAAGTATGCCTTAGATATTTTTTCACAAGCTTGTCTAGCCAATGATACAAAACATGTTGATATACCTACTGAGTTGAATGTCAAACTTTGTTCTACAGATGGTGAGCTCCTTCCTGATGCTACATTTTATAGATAGCTTGTTGGAAGCTTGATTTATCTTACTATCTCTCAGCCGGACATTGTTTATGTTGTTCATCCAGTCAATGAATTCTTGAATGCCCATCGTTCTGTACACTTGGCAGTCGTTGTATGTATTATTCGTTATATTCGATCGTGCTCTCTTGTTCTCTTTATCTTCTGCTCTTGAGTTTCGTGCTTACATTGATTTTGATTTTGTGGGGGCCACTATGAATTGAAAGTCTACTACAGGTTTTGTATTTTCCTTGGTGACTCCCTTATTTCTTAGAGGAGTAAGAAGCAAAAACGTATTGCTCAGTCCACAGTTGAAGCTGAGTATATAGCCATGGCTCAAACAACAACAAAGATTGTCTGGCTTCAATGGTTATTAGTTGACTTGGGTGTGGAACCTTCGGCTTCTACTCCCTTATATTGTAATAATAAAAGTGCCATTTATATTGCTAGGAATCTAGAATTTCACGAGTGCACCAAGCATATTGAAGTAGATTGTCATTTTGTTTGATAGAAATATTTAGTTAGGACAATCTCTCTACCATATATCTCATCTTACGCACAACTTGCTGACTTCTTAACGAAATCCCATAATGCTCCTCGTTTCTCAAGCTTTTTTTCCAACGTCTCAATAGTTCACTTCCGACTATCACGAGTTTGAGGAGGAGTGTGAAAGTGTATATTTGTTTTACATTTTTTGTTGTATATCATATAAGTTGTATGATTTACTTTCTTTTTTTCTCTATCCCCAACGTATAGTCAGATACATGGGCCCTCAT
Source organism: Amborella trichopoda (assembly GCF_054954075.1). NCBI lineage: Eukaryota > Viridiplantae > Streptophyta > Magnoliopsida > Amborellales > Amborellaceae > Amborella > Amborella trichopoda. The sequence goes on along the minus strand of NC_142338.1, from coordinate 10,659,059 downwards.
ACGCCCCTTGGTATTGATCTTCTCCATTGTTTGTATATTTTCTTTTTAAATATGTGAATGTACAAGCTTCAAGGCCCAAATCAAGGGTGTTGGACCCCATATAGAGTGTTGATGTAAACTATAACAGGAATTAGAAATTTCTGGAACTCGTATAGGTAAAAACTCTTATTGTTTCCATAAAATGAAATTTAAGGTCATACAACTAGGATCGAATTTATCTAATGCCTTCTAAGGTCATGCAACTAGGATTAAATATGTGTGATTCCTTTTAATGTCATGCGATTAGGACAAAAAATGTATAAAGCCTTTTAAGGCAATGTGATTAGGAGTAGATATATATAATGCCATGTGTGGATGGTTTAATGTCATGAGGTTGTTGGACAATTTTTAGGCCTTTCTTGCCACTAGTTATAGATAGAGCATAGGCGACCATCCTGGGATGACCTTAAGTCTAGACACTTTAACGTCAATGGGATGGAGATTATGAAGGGCTAGGAACCTAGCATTTCTAGGCTTTGGGGTAAAAAGGAGGCAAAGTATACATATTCGGTCCTAGTCGCTTGACCTTAAAAGGCATCACATATATTTAATTAAAGTTGTACGACCTTAAAAACCATTACATAAATTGGTCCTAGTTGCATGACTTTAAAAGGCACAACAAAAAGAAAATCCAATGAAAAAAAAATTAAAAAAAAGAAAAAAAAAAATTGGTAAACTTAAAAGAGCATCACATATAAAAATGTTAATAAATGAGACGTTGCAAAAACCTCAAAAGGGTGTGACAGGACAAAAATGAAAAATGTGGGAGACATGGCACAAAAACAATGGTTGAAAGCATCAAAGTAAAACATGGATTATAGAGAGCCATCATGACACCTCCTCACCAAGCTCAGGTGAAACCCTGTATGGGCACTTGAACGATTTTAAGGTGTATTTTAATCACACATGGCACACCTCTACCAAAATATCTACTTGAAATCGAAGGACAATTTTTCAGGCATAACTTCATTGCTAAAACCCTTAGAAGTTAAGATAAGTGATGGTTCTCAACCAAAGACAACCCACATATTACAAATATGCGAGGTTCACTGCTCCAGCAAGAATCTGGCTACATACATCAAAAAACACAAAATATGAAGAGTATTAGAATGGCCCCCAATTGTTGCATGTTGGGCCCAAACTCGTGGGATTCTCATTTTAGGTGATAATAGTACTTCACATATAAAATCTATGAGCCCTAGGGTCAGTTACAACTAATAAAAAAGCACAATTAAAGCATTTCAAAAAATATTCAAATTGGCCTCAAACATATCTTAAAGTTAATCCAAAGATACTCTGAAGATATCCTTTAAAAATCAACTTGATACGATGTCGAACAACTAAGATATTTCAAAGTCAATTTTTAGATACTAATGGTCCATAGCTGCGGAGCTTGAAAAACGTGGCAAATTGACATAGGAAAGCCTTTGAAATGGCACTCGATCTATACGAAACTCTCGAAAATGGTAGAAAATGGCTGAAAGTCCTTAACCATGAAATTCGGCATCCATCTAACATCATTTAATTGGATTTTCTAAAACCTTGGAGTTATCACATTTTATTAAAAAGTCAATTCGTGTTACTATTTATTGTGTGAAAATTCTGCAAAATGGGCCCTTTTGGTATTTTTTAGAGCTAATTTTGCACAAACTCTATGGAGTTTTGATATGGGCTTTTGCACAAAATCTATCGAGTTTTGATGTGGGTCTTTGATATGTTATTGCTCTCAATGAAGGCTTTCAAGGGGTGTCTACATTGTGGGGACTTGGGCATAAGATAATAGTTAAAAGTTGGAGATGTGACATTGTGATCGGGGTAATCTTAGCCCTCCATTCAAAATGGACAGTTGGATAAGGGGAAATATATAAGTTTTATGTTGTAGGGGAAGCATAGAAAGCTTGCCCCGTAAGAGTTTCACCTAGTTTTTTATTAATTTAAGAATAAAACGTATTTTAAATCATTACAAATGCATTTTATTTTTAATCCAGATCTCTATGAAGTAAATACATAGCTGACAAAGTTTTTAAAAGAAGCTTTTTTTGAAGAGTAAATTTTTTTATAAACATTTTCAGATATATGATCATGGTGTCTCCCATCATCATCGACATAGTAAATTTTGAATCAAGAAATTCCATCTCCGAAAGAGATTTTAAAAGAAGCTTTTTGAAGACTAAAAATTTTGATAAACAATTTCAGATTTATGATCATGGTTCTCGGATCATGGACATAGTAAATTTTGGATCAAGAAATTCCATCTCCAAAGTAGATTTTCACAAGCCGCATTGTGTGTCCACAAGAGGCGCAAAATCCCCATACAACGCAAACCGTACAACCCAACCCTGTTCCAAAAAGTTAGTGTGTCCTCTCTATTGCTCTTTATACACTTCTCAACAGAACCTAGAAAGCGCATCCAAAGTTCATGCAACTAAGCGGTTAAAAAAAGGCAAAGTGACATGGGTAGTTAATTTTAAAAATCTATTTTAACCTAAACAGGGCACACTCGTCTTAATCCTTCAATAATCCGGAAAAAAAAAGACCTGGACAAATTCTCTCCCCCTCTCTCTCTCTCTTAAAAGGTTCCTTCCCCAAGAAACCTTGCCTCGTCTCCCTCCTCAAAAACCCTTGCTGCGGAGAGGCCCCCTTTCCTCCCTCCCTCGCCATTTCTGTCTCCGCTGCGGACGCCTCTGCGCGTGGGCATCACCCCCAGCACCACGACCATCATCATCCTTCCTCTCCACTATCATCATCTTTCCTGTCTCCGTCTCTAGGGCATCATCCAGGTCGTATCGCCTCGGTGAGCTTGGGATCGCATCAGAGATGGCGGATAACGCGCAGGTCCAGGCCCAGCTGAGCGCGATCCTCGGCCCGGACCCATCGGCCTTTGAAGCTCTCATCTCCCAGCTAATGGCTACAGGCAACGAGCAGCGTGCTCAGGCTGAAACCCTCTTCAACCTCTGCAAGCAGCACGACCCGGACAGCTTAGCCCTGAGGCTCACCCACCTCCTCCACTCCTGCCCCCAGTCTGAGCTTCGTGCCATGGCAGCCATCCTCCTCCGCAAGCAGATCACCTCTCGAACCGGCGATGACTCCTATCTCTGGCCTCGCCTCTCCCCTCAGACCCAGGCCACCCTCAAGGCCCAGCTCCTAGTTTGCGTCCAACGGGAGGATGCGAAGACCATCATAAAGAAGTTATGTGATACAGTTGCTGAGCTTGCTGCAGGGGTTCTTGCTGAAGGCCAGTGGCCGGAGCTTCTTCCATTTATGTTCCAGTGCGTGAGCTCTGATTCCCCACGATTGCGAGAGACCGCATTGCTGATGCTGGCACAGCTTGCTCAACTTGTAGCAGATGCTCTTGTCCCCCATCTTGACACCCTCCATTCGGTGTTCCTTCGCTGCCTCTCCCCATCATCACCCACTGATGTGCGTGTTGCAGCTCTTGCCGCCACCATCAATTTTGTCCAGGCCCTTGACTCGGCGCCTGACCGTGAGCGCTTCCAAGACCTTTTGCCACTGATGATGCAGACACTCACTGAGGCGCTCAATCGGGGCGAGGAGGCAACCGCCCAGGAGGCCCTTGAGATGCTTGTGGAGCTAGCAGGGACTGAACCAAGATTCTTGCGACGTCAGCTCCCAGATGTTGTTGGCAGCATGCTTCAGATTGCCGAGGCTGATAGGCTTGAAGAGGGAACACGGCACCTTGCAATTGAATTTGTTATTACTCTTGCTGAAGCTCGCGAGCGTGCCCCTGGCATGATGCGCAAGTTGCCGCAATTTGTTGGCCGGCTATTTGCAGTGCTTATGCGGATGCTGTTGGATATCGAGGATGACCCTGCTTGGTACACTGCTGATAGTGAGGATGAGGATGCGGGCGAGTCAAGCAATTATAGTGTGGGGCAGGAGTGCCTTGATCGTCTTGCCATTTCACTTGGTGGAAACACAATTGTTCCCGTTGCCTCTGAGCTGCTGCCTGCCTACCTGGCTGCCCCTGAGTGGCAGAAGCACCATGCTGCCCAAATCACTCTTGCGCAGATTGCTGAAGGATGCTCAAAGGCACTGTTTCCATTCCCTTTTTTATTTCCATTTTGTTAGAGCATCATTTTTTTTTTTTTGTGTTGATTGAATTTTGCTGCTTTGTTGTTGTGTTTATTGGGTTTGATTGTGTTTATTGAGTTTCTTTGGTCCCATTTTGATTCACACTTTCTGAAGCCATATTTTTTTTATTGTTTTTATTTTTTTGTATTTTGCGGATTGAAGTTTGGTGCCTTTTATTGTTTCCATTCGTTCTTGATTGTGTTTGATGATTGCCATTTTGATTCACATTTCTTTGAGCCATCTATATTTGTTGTTTGAATTGAAGTTAGTGTTTTTTTTCTTGTGTTTGTTCACACTGATTGTGTTTGATGAGTATCTCTGTTTCCCATTTATATTTGTGCATTTGATGTGGTTCTTGGACCACCATTTCTATGTGCGGGGCATCTTTTTTTTTTCTTTCTTGGTTGGTGGATTGAATCTTGCTGTTTCTTTAATGTTTTTGTTCATTGATGAAGTTATTTGAACTCCATTTTGATCCACAGTTTGTTGGGCAACTCTTTTATGCTGTTTGCTGCTTTCTGGTTCGTATTCATTCTGATTGTGTTGGATGATGTTCTTGAATCCCCATCTAGATTCTGCATCTCTTTTTGTTGAGCACATTTATGTTTGCTGCTTTTGGTGTGGTTATTTGTTCTAATTGCATTTGATGAGGTTCTTCAGTCTCCATTTTGATTATCAGTTCTTTAGGATATCGTTTTTGTTCTGTTGATATTGCCTCTTGTGTTTATTCTTTCTGATTGGGCTTGATGAGGTGCAGGTGATGCTGAAGAATTTGGAGCAAGTGGTTACGATGGTTTTGAACTCGTTCCAGGATCCTCATCCTCGAGTGCGTTGGGCTGCCATTAATGCAATTGGGCAGCTATCAACAGATCTGGGTCCTGATCTGCAGGTCCGGTACCATCAGCGTGTCTTGCCTGCATTGGCTTCAGCCATGGATGATTTCCAGAATCCCCGGGTTCAGGTAAGAAAGGGGCCTTTCGTAGGTCAAGTAATGTTTCTGAATCACTTCTTTCGAAAGTGCTTATTTGGATATCTTTTGTTTGTTGCGTGCTTCTGTGTTTTCTGCTTCTAATTGATTGGTTATTGTTAAAATCTCCTCGTCGAAAGCATTTGCTGCTTTGTGGAAAACTATCAGTAATGTTTTAGTCTTAGTATACCTTGTTTTCTGATCGATAATGGTCACTGATAGGCAATCTTTTCATCTTTATGAATTATTGTGTGTGTTTAAACTGAAGTATTTTCTTTTTGCATGGTGGTGTTATTGAGCCTGCTTTAATCTTTATCATTGTATACATGCTTACATGCTCTAATGTTTATCATTGTATACATGCTCTAATCTTTATCATTGTATACATGCTCTAATCTTTATCTAACCATGAATTGGACTGTTAGAAGTGGTTAGTGATAAGATAACTATCTGTTTTGCGTTCTAATCTGTTTGAACTCTGAAAGAATGGAACTGCTACGGAGTGCCCGTTTTCCATTCTTACAAATTCCTTGTGAAGACGTAAATGTAATGATAGGTGTATGTTCTGAAAGTACCATAAACACTAGAATGTTGGAAAAGTCTTGTACATAGCATACTTCCTTTGGTATGTTAGCAATATTTAAGGAGCTCATTTATTCGCTCACTTGTGTTGCATGCTGTCTATTACTATGGGCTTCTTGAGAATTTTCAACTTGTGCCATATCATATTTAATGGATGGCACTTTATGCTGCATTAGGTACACTGTATGCAGAGACTTGCTTGGACTATGAAACTTTTGAAACAAATGCAACGATTCAGGAGTCTGCAATCTGATTATGTCCTGATGTTTGTTTAGAAAAAGCTTTAAAGTGCAAGAAAAATATCCTGAGTACTCTGGAAACATAACCCGTATTGTTTGAAAATGTGCTCATACTGTTTCTTGTAGAATAATGTGGTTGCTTTAAGTGTTGTATGAATGTATAATAACAAGTGTTACTCTTCAAAAAAATGTAAACCTGTCCAAATGATTCATATTTCAGTGGCTTAGGATTTGTCTCTGGAGTCCTATCCCGGGTTCCTTAAAGCAAAACCAGCTGACTACTATACTATACTATAGGCTACTTCTAGCTTCTATAGTGGCCCTTCCACTTTGGTGTAGTTTTAGTACTTTTACTGAATGTTCATAAGCTTCAAACAAAGGCGAACAGTATGAGCCCTTCTCCGGCCTGGGAAAAAGCAGCATACTCTAGAAGCTAGGGCTTTGTTCACCCGAGCGGTATGAGCCCTTCTCCGCCCTGGGAAGATGGTAAATGGCGGAGGAGAGAGAAGGTGCATCGAGCAGAAAGAATAAATTTATATAAAGAGAGCAGAAAACAGAGAGGGGTTGGGAAGAGGGGTATAACTGGTAGAAGATGTGTAAAGTTTAAGGGAGTAGGTAGGCGAGACGGTAGGGACGTGGG